>NW_024429186.1:42219178-43611678 GCF_017639785.1 Mesocricetus auratus | reverse complement strand
ACCACAAACTTTCTGGAAAGCCATTGTATTAGAAATAGACCTGATGCAGGACAAGAGGTTCCTGTTGCACAGCTATGCCCTTCCCAGTTCCTCAGGTCAAGGTCGTGTCAAACTTCCCTCCCTGCGTCTCCTGAGCAAACCTTTCCAGAGATACCGTGAAGCAGTAGTGTCTAGGCCCTTCCAAACACTAACACTGGGAAACTGAGTCAGCCCAACTCTGCTGGATCTGAGCTAGTTTTTCCCTGGCAGGCAGAAGTGTCAAAAGCACACTATTGCATGGGTTTCAGCTGGACCAGAGCCACACGACAGGATGGACAACTTACCCTCAAAGCCCTAGGTCTGTCAGAGGGTCTGTTCTGCAGATTGGCCGGCTGCCTGGTGGTGCCCATACTGTATTTTGTAAAATGTGCTGGACTTGCAGCTTTTAGGGGGGCTGTTCGAGAGCCTCCAGCAGGCCACCTTCCTTAACTTGGGCAAGGGCCTAACTTTCTTAACTTCCCAACAGTGGTTTTGAAGAGACACGTGGGGTATGACCCTGGCTTTGCCACAGCCTTTGCACTGAAAGGCAGGGTCTTAAAACACACACTTGAGCAAGGAGGTCCGTATGACAGCAATAATGCTCAGGTTCAAGTTATCAAGCTGCACATAAACAGTCAGTGCCCCGCCCCCATCCCCCAAGGCTCTTTCATTCTTCGGAGCAAGAGTATCAGCAGGTACACAACAGAGGGCACGTGACCCAGCCACCCGGGAACACTCATCGGTGTAGAAGAGAATCAAAAGTCACACCCCCCCCGCTTTCTGCCCACTTACAGATGAGTGCACCCCAGCTTTGCTATCCAACACTTCCACTCCGTTTCTATGGGGTTACTCTATCCTAAAAGGACACTGTCAGGCATTTAAGACAGAAGCCATCAGTTCTATGGGTATACAGGAGGTGTGGGGAAACTAGGAACCAAAACTTCCAGCATCAGTTTGTGAAACCCCAAGGTCATTCAGGAAGAAGAGGGGAGCGCAGCCCTGCAGCCTGGTATACAGCAGAACCAGGTACCTCAGGGCCAGGGAAAAGAGTCCCTGTTTAATTGCGCTATTCATGGCCCGGGGAAGGGGCTGGCTGGCTGGGAGGACCTAAGAGATGAACACTGGACAGCAGGATGAGTGTGAAACAGGAACATGCCGGAACAGAAGCTGGACTCTTAGAGGTGTGTGAGAGCAGACCATGGGACAAACAAGGTTATCAGTGGGGAAGACAATGCCAACAAAGCCCAAAGGAAACAGGGCTCTGCCCTGGGGCCCTGTCACCCTGGGAGAAGTGACCCTGTCTGGTACCGTGGCCATTTCCAGATCTGCATTACATGTGAGCAGCAGGAAGCAAGGGCTCACACCTAAAGCGTAATGGAAGCTCTAGAATGAGGTGGACCGCGAGGACCCTACTCACTGGTTGATGATGGACCGTTGCAACACCCGGTTTATCATGTCATCTTCGTCAACATCATAGTCCACAAAAGTGTCAGGAAAAGCGGCGGCGGCGTTGGATACGCTCCATGAAGCTGGCGCTGCGGTAGCTGGGGTCTCCCCAGGGCATCGAGGCACATATGGGACAAACCACAGACTTGGTATCCATGCTGTGTGTGATAATTTGTAGTGCTCTACAAGTCCTTCCTGATCAAAGTTCTTCTCGGGACAGTAAGGACAAGGAAAGGTGTACCGGTTTGGGGCATTTCTTGGCTGAAGGGATGCATCCTTGGTGGTGGCCTTCACACCTTCCATGATGTAATTCTGGTGTTTGGAACAGGAAGTCATGTGGGCTCGGATCTTAGATAGGATGTTACGGTCATGGCAAGAAGTCTCTGTGCTCTCGATCTGTCGCTGGAGCTCCACAGCTCCACAGTTCGGACGCCAGGTGCCAGAGCGCTTCGACACCCCACAGACAACGTCTTCGACTTCAGACATTCCTGCAGGCATGCAGAACAGGGCACCGCACCGGCTTCTCGAACACTCCCAGGCACAAGCAACACGTAAAGCGGCCGAGGGTATCTCTGACCCACTGCGGGGCTCCATCGCGGACTTCCTGTTGCACTGGCAGCAACGGCTGAGGAGAGAGCCACAATTGCAGCCTTTTAAGAAAACAAACCATAGCTGGACTTGATGAAATAGGTCGGAAATTCCAACACTTAGGAGTGCTGAGGCGGGAGGATTGTGAGTTCAAGACCTACATATGCAGCTTGAGCTAGGGGGAGGGAGAACAAGCAGAGAAGCGAATCTTTTCTGGAGACAAAGTCTTACACTGGAGTCCAGACTAATCTTGACTCCTCAGCAATCCTCCAGCCTCAGCTGGAATTGAGTGTCAGGAGCCATCGTATGTAACCTAGTTTCTAGAAGCATCATCCCATGTAGGGTTTTTTTTTCTTTTTTTTAAAGAAGAATTTTTTATTATGAATACACATTCTGCCTGCATGTATGCCTGCAGGCCAGAAGAGGGCACCAGATCTCATTACAGATGGTTGTGAGCCACCATGTGGTGGCTGGGAATTGAACTCAGGCTCTCTGGAAGAGCAGCCAGTGCTCTTAACCTCTGAGCCATCTCTCCAGCGCCACCCCCCCTCCCCGTTTCCTCTTAACTAGCACCCTTATCGCCACTCTTCCTCTCCCTGCTCCCCGAATTCTGGTCTATACCTGAATGCATTCAGATCTGAAGAGAACTTTAAGAGCTCTCCGGTGGCCATCTCTAACAGAGTAGACATCATATTTCTGGCTAGAGTTTGCAGAATTTTAACTTCTGATCACTGTCCTTCAATGGCAGGCTCATATAATAATAAGCCCCCACCATGAGAAGTGTACATAGTAATCACAGCAAAATAATGGCATGCAAGCCGTCTGCTACTTCCAGAACCTTCCACATTTGCAATAAAAAAAATAAAAATCAATAGAAAGGTAACTATTTTCCTGTAAAAACAAACGTGCTCATTTGTGAAACAAATAAAGAAAGCTTTCTATGGGTTTATGTGATTCCTTGCTCTCATGCGTGACACAGCTGTGACAGCCCTAGGAAGAAACCAATGGTGTCTTTTTTTTTTTCTGTTGAACTAATAGACACACTATGCTATCATCTGAGACCTAAACTGGTGACATCACTTCTTATGTGACTCAAAGATGCTTTCAACTTAAAGTCAACATTCCCCAAAACAAAACTGCCCTGGTCCAGCAATCCCAGAGTGCATTCTTTCATGGTACATTCAGTTCGACAATTCTGAAACCTGTATATACTTAGCCTCATCCTCTCACAAGCTATATTCAACATCACCAAATCCTGTTCCTGTACCTCTCAGTGTCTCTCTAGTCAGCTTCCCAAGTCTATCTCCACCCTTACTACCACCCTAGCCTGCTGTCTCTCCCGCGGATGGCAACCGTGGCCTCCAAACAATCAGACTACACCCACTCAGGCTCCATCAAACTGCTTCCCACACTTCAGTCAGTCACCAGTTCAGAACACAAGGCCACCTGTGTCGTCACACACATATCTGGTTTAAAACCCCTTTGTCTTTGCTTTGGGGATCAGAACAAAACCTCTTGGCTTAGTCTGCGGAATTCCCGTTCACCTCTGCAGCCTCAGTTCCCAAGCTCTGCTCTTGTAGGAAGAGAAGACAGCACACACGTCAGGGAACGGTCTCCCAAAGTGACAACTTGCCAGCTGCTGTTGATGAAAATCGCCCAACGGTTGGACAGATGGATGGAGTGTGGGCTTGTGAAAGCCCCACACAAGCACCTTTGGTAGCCACTGGACATTATCGCCCTTGTCCCTGGTCCAGCCACGCCCACTCCCTTCTCTGGGATTCAAACCGTTACTTGCTTGACTTCTAAGAGAGTGCACTTTCTACCATTCCACCCTGTCAAGAACTGTTCTCCATGCAAATGTGGGCAGGAAAATGGAAAATCCTAAATGTAATTAAACCTCAACATTGGAGAAAAGCTAGAAAACGAACCTTAAATTTTGTTTCTTTTTTATGAAGTTTCAAACACGCATCAGAATAGAGAGAATACACAATGAACCTCCATACATACAGCATCTACACTTCATACTGACATTTTGTCATTTTATCTATTCTTTTTTTCTTTAGATTTTCTTTACTGAGGGGCTTTTTAAAGAAAATATGAGACAACATATGACTTTATCCTTACACGCCTCAAGGAATGTCTTCAAACCTGTAGACATTTTTCTTATATAATTGCAAATTCATTAGTATATTTAATAAAATTAACAATAATTTCATATGTATTTTAATTTTATTTATTTTGTTTGTGTGTCTATGCACTACGTATGTGTCTGGTGCTAGAGGAGTCCCTGAGAAGTTGTCAGATCTCCTGGAGCTAGAGTTACAGGCAGTTGTGAGAAGTTGTCAGATCTCCTGGAGCTAGAGTTACAGGCAGTTGTGGGCCACCATGGAGGTGCTAGGAGTCAAACCCAGGTCCTCTGGAACTCTTAACCTCTGCACCATCTCTCCAGCTCCAAACAGTAAGATTTTAACATCATTTATGAGGGGTTATTATCTATTGTCAACTTGACAGGATCTAGAATTGCGTAGCAAACAATTCTTTAGACATGTCTGCTGGGTTAATTAAGGTTGGAAGACTCACAGTAAATGGGGTAGCATCGCTAAAAGGAAAAGTCAAGCTGAGCGCGGGCTCTCACCACTGTTGTCTGAGCTCGTGTATTCCAGCTGCTTCACATTCCTGCCGCCATGATGCCCCGCCATGATGGACCGTTTGGACCCTCCATCTGTGAGTCACAGTAAGTCCTTCCCCCCATAAGTAGCTTTTGCCCGGTATTTTGCTGTAGGAACAAGTAACTAATGCATTGTACCATATCAAGCTATATTCAAATTTCCATAATTGTTGTTAAAATATACTCATAGGTAGTGTGTCTGAACCACAAGCCAAAATGTGAAGTAATTGTCTCTTAAATATCTCCATTGTCCCAATGCCAAGTCAGTGTGCATACATGTGCATGCCATAGTATGATGTAGAGGTCAGAGGGCAATGGCAGGAGCCCGTTGTCCTCATTGACCATATGGGTCCCAGGGATGGAATGCAGGTCATCAGGCTTGAGGTCAAGCACCTTTACCCAATGAGCCATCCTGCTGCCTGACTTTATAAGTCATATTATGTACTTGAAATGGCCTCTTACCAGGAAAATCACGGGGCTCAATGCCCCACTTTTAATGACACATATTACTTTCCTTAAGCCATTTCTTATGAATATTCATAAACTGATCAAGAATAATCAAGTACCTGCATAAGTCAGGTTCCCTTCCAGGTTTTCCAGCCTAGGGAGAAAACAATAGTCCTACTTTGGCAAAACATGTGTATATCATGATTTTATTATCATCTTACTGATTGCACTACGTGCTATGCAATGCTGCTGTTCATTTAAAAACCTGACTTTATATCAAAATAGTTTGCAGCTTTGTGGTGGTGGTGTACATTTTTGATCCCAACACTCGGGAGGCAGAAGCAGGTGGAGCTCTGTGAGTTCAAGGCCAGCCTGGTCTACAGAGCAAGTTTCGGGACAACCAAGGCTACACAGAGAAACCCTGTCTCAAAAAACTAATAAATAAGTTTGCATATAAAGTTTCTCTGTTTGCTTGCATATGTGCAGAAACCCAGAACTTAGGCCTTCTTCACGCATTTGAACTAAAGCTTCTTCATTGTTGACAATGTAGCTCAGTGAGAGAACATCTGGCTAACATGTATAGGACCCTGGACTTGATCCCCAGCACCACAAAAACAAAATAAAATGCTTGGGGTCAGTAAGATGGCTCAGCAGGTAAAGATGCTAATTATTGCTAGGTTTGACAAACTGAATTTCATTCAGAATCCATATGTGGAGAGACTGGACTCACACAGGCTGTTCCCCCTCCATCTCTTTCTCTCTCCATCTCTCTCTCTCTCTCTCCCACCATATCACTCTCTCTCTCCCTCCTTTCCCTTTTCTCCATCTCTCTCCCCCTTTCCTCCCTTCCTAACCTCCAGTTCTTTCTTTTCTTCAATGACTAACATTTAATTTCTCCTTGCATTTCATAATCTATTTTTTGTTATTCCCAGTTACTTTCTGTACCTGGCAAAGCAAACAAACAAAAAACACTTTAGTTACTACAGAGTGAGTTCCAGGACAGACTCCAAAGCAATACAGAGAAACCCTGTCTCCAAAAATCAAACAAACAAACAAGCACTTTAGTTAAAATATGGAGTAGAACCAAACATGTGCAAAAAGATCATGTCATTGTCAAATAATTTCCCCTTTTCTTTCAAATAAGCAGACTTAAATTTTTTGGTTGACTTTTATTCTGTTCATGTGTGTCTGCCTGCTTTGGGTACCTGTGGAGACTGGAAGCAGGCAGTGGATCCCCTGGAGCTGAAGTTGCAGGTAACCTTGGCTGATGTGGATGCTGGAAACAGAATGGCTCCTCTGCAACAGCAGCAAATTCTCTTAATGTCTGAGCCATCACTCAAGCCCCTGGGAGGCCACACCTACCAAAATGTCACTACCACAGCTTCGGGGATGTCTCCATGCCTCCCCTGTAAATCCTCATTCCTCAGTCATGTTTTGATAGAATAAAGGCATCAGTTAGTGTTACCATTCAGAGGGATGGCATCCTTCCTTTCATTTGGCAGAGCAAAACAACTTTTCAAGTCAGAAAACTCCCTTCACATTTCTTAGATCATGAGCAACCGTGCCAATAGCTGTTTCATGGGAAGTGGGAAGGCAGGAGGGGGAATGTGTGTATGTTAGTTACTTTCCTCGTGTCAAAGAAGGAAGACTTTGGTTCATGGGTTTGGAAACGGCAGAAGTGTGAGGTGGCTGGTCACATCATGTCTGAAGTCAGGAAGCAGGAAGAGTCGAAAGCTGGGGCTCAGCTTGCTTTGTCCTTTTTATCAGTTGAAGAGCTTACCCAGTTGGGATGGTGCCACCCACATTTTGGGGTATAACTTCCATATTGGTTGCACCTCTCTGGAAATGCCTTCATGTGTTGCACCCTTCCCCCATGGGGTCTGTTGACTGCTTGTGACTAGGAGCTCCTAGCAAAAACACTTGTCCCCTCCTCCCAGTAAGGCCTGCGTGCAGGTTCCTATTTTCTGTCCATCCTTATTGTCTAAATGCTAATTCCTGGTTTTTGGCCCACCCTTTGCTGGAGGGCCCTGGGAACATAAGCTTCTGATCTTGGTGGTTTTCCACCATGCCTGCCATTTGGTATATAAGGCTCCACCCTAGTTAAAATAAACACCATTCTCAGCCGGGTGGTGGTGGCGCACGCCTTTAATCCCAGCACTCAGGAGGCAGAGGCAGGCGGATCTCTGTGAGTTCGAGGCTGGGCTGGACCGATAGCCTCCGAAACAACACAGAGAAACCCTGTCTTGTAAAAACCAAAAAAATAAAATAAAATAAAATAAAAAAATGCCATTCTCCTTGTGAGAATGAGCCACTGTCTGTCTTCACTTACATCCTTAGCTCTTCACTTGGATCCTTGTGAAGTATTGTAGCACCGTAACCATGAACAACAGCTGGCTACATTCATGAAAGCTCAAAGGTATGTCTCCTAGGTGATTCTAAATCCCATCAAACTGACAAACAAGAGTCACAAGATGTCTGTGACAAACGAGAAAGGAAGACCACAGAATGAGCATTTAGTGACTATCACAAAACAACCAGAAACACATGGAGAAGAGAAGGTGAAAAGAGGAAGAAAACAAAATGAAAAATAAAACAATGAGAAAGGGGCAGAGGGGAAAATTAGGGGTTTGTAAATGCTGAAAGATCAGAGAAAAGGGCAAGCCACAGCCAACTCTTACCTTGCTAACTCCTCAGCCAAAAGAGACCAAGTTCCTGTCTCCTCCCACCTTATATTCCTCTCTCTGCCCAGCCATATTACTTCCTGTCTGTCTGTACAGACCTCTGGATGTCTATGGCTAACTAGTGGCTAGCTCCACCCTCTGATCTTCAGGCAAGCTTTATTTGTTAGAGTATAAACAAAATATCACCACACTGGTCCTTCAAAACTAACTTGCATGGGGGGGTCGGTGTGTGCCCAAGCCCAAATTCTGAACCCCAAAATCACCAAGAGGCCCATTTCGATGCAAAAACAAAGAGTCTTTTATTGTAGATGTTTAACGAGCTAACCCCATTAGCTCAGGCCCTTTGCCCCGCCACCATGGCAGATGGCTGGAGAAAGACCACAAGCAACATCAAGGCAGGAATCTTAAAGAGCAGCGTAGGGGGAGTGTCTAGGGGTATGAAACAGTCTCAGGAGTGGTGCACTTCTAAGTTTGGACGACCTGCCCTGTGTTGATTGGTCAAGTGGTTGTTATGGCATCTGACCTCCTAGTGACCTCCTAGTGACCAAGATAGGAGCGGCAATGTCATGCAAGCACATGTTAGCCTGTCATGGCTGCTAAAACAGGGAGGCTGGTCACTACAGTCAGAAGAACACCCACCCATGTGTTTGCACCTTCACAACGACGTGACTCATATTTGCCATGCAAGAAAGGGCCCAGAGCACCATTTAGGTCACATTCTAGCCACTTGTGTCCTCTCACCCTTTTATCCGAATCCCAGAAGCACTTCGTGATGATTAGTCTTAATTGTCAAAATGATCGGATTAAAAGGCACTTAGGGGATTAGTTACATATGCCTTTGGGTAAACGCCAGTGAAGACTTCTCTAGAGACAATTAGATGACAAAGACATTGTCTCGATAGTGATTTGATTTGTTAGGGGACTCAAGTTTTGAACAGATGACTGGGAGAAGGTGGAACAATTGGAGGCGGGGCCTTGTTGGAAGAAGCAGGCTACAGAGGCAGGATCTTAAAGTTCTTGTCTCTGGCCCCTTCCTGTTTCTCTGCTCCACTTCTCGTCCACCATGTGGTGGGTGAACCGCTTCTTCCTCCTCTTGCTTTCTCCCACTGCTACAATCTTCCACCTCATAGTGCTGGCTAGTTTTATGTTGTCGTGACACAAGCTAGAGTCATCTAAAAGGAGGGAGCCTCGGCTGAGAAAATACCCCCTGAAGATCCAGCTGTAAGGCGTTTTCTTCATTAGTGATTGATGAGGATTCAGCCCATCATGGGTGGAGCCATTCCTGGGCTGGTGGTCCCCAGTTCTATAAGAAAGCAGGCTAAGCAAGCAGGAGCAAGTCAGTAAGCAGCACTCCAGCATGGCCTCCAGGTTCCTGCTCGGTTTGAGTTCCTGCCCTGACTTCTCTCAGTGGTGGACCGTTACCTGGAAGCATAAGCTGATAGAAACCCTTTCCTCCCCAAGTTGCTTTGGCCATGGTGTTCCATCGCATCAATAGTAACCCTATCTAGGACACACTCACCGTTGGCCCAAGATCAACTAAGTCAAAGGCCACGAACTAACATCTCAGAAACCATAAGCAAAACAAATTTTTCTGTTTGTATGCTGCTCTCTCAAGTATTTCAATCATCATTATGCAAAACTACCTAACACACGCTGCCACTGAGTTACAGTGGATTGCTGCTGTACCCTACCAATTGATCTCATAACTCGATAATCCTGGCAAAACCCAGCTCTGGCCACCAGGTCATTAGATAGTCTGACACTGCAAGGCCTAGGAACGGAAAAGCATCTCTTTTTTGAATGGTATGTCATTCTCTGTTAGATGAACGGAGCTTGAGCCAGAACCCTGGAAACATTTGTTGTGATGTTTTCTGAGAGTTTGTCATGCATTCTTGGTGACATCTTTTCCTATTTCCAGCACTTCCCATACCATCACGTACAGGGTGTATGACCCAAACAGGGCTGCTCTCACTAATCCAAACCTGCTGCAGATTGCCTCCTCTCTCAGAGACCCAAATAAGCCAGGAAGACTCCATTTCCATGTCATTCAGCAAATGGGTCAAAGCAGTATTTCTACACATAGACTACCTGTTCCCAAGAACCAAATGTTTGATTACTTCTTAGCAGCAAGAAGATTTGTTTAAAAAAAAAAAAAGATTTGTTCATCACTTGGGGGCAGGGCTAGCATTTCTCTGAAACAGTAGATCCTTGGATATTAAACATTATATTCTATCTGATGGAAAGCAAGTATCTTAAGCAAAGTCCTGAAGAACTTGTCACTTATTGATCATCAGTCCAATTAACATGTCTCTGATAAATTGTGCTGATAGCATTCTGAAGAATTCCTAGTTGGTCCTTGTCCCCTCAAGCTATGTAAGAGAAATAACTTCTGTAAACAAAGGGAGAGTTAGCATTAACAGAAGGAAAATGATCGTTTCTTCATGGCCAGAAAGCTCAGGGGAATCTGGAGCTTCCTGCCTCCAGTGTATTAATTCAGATGCAGATGCCTCCAGCCCCAGTCACAGGGAACCACTTCTTCTGACTGACCTCCACACCACAAACTCAATCCAGGCTCCCCTTCTTCAGGCTCCCCTTCCATTTAAATCCTAGATCTGATAGCCATTTCTGCCCCCTGGCTATAGGAGATAAGAAACCCTTTAGAGGCTGCCAAGGAAGCCCCCTGGTGACTGATTAATCAGCCTCGGATTTTCACTGTCTTTTTCTCCAACTGCATCAATAGCCCCCAGCCAGAGCCATCCAAGCCACCATTACTGTGTTTCCTGTTTCCCTCAAGTCTACCAAACACCTTCCAGACAGTCCTTGCCAGTGCACTCCCTTCCACAGCACCCCGAGGCAGTTTGTCCTAGTTTGAACTTTAAAAACAGGACCTCGGTGGCCTATCTGAGCTGCCAGGATTCCACCTACCAGCAGTGGCTTGTACTGCCGGGACACAGGTGGGGCACCCAATTCGAAAACCCCATTTTGTATTCTGCTTGCTAGAATCACTCCTGCCAGGAACTCAACTTTCCTAGGAAATAAACTCTGTCCCCAAGACTTCTTTGGGAAGAAGCCTCATCTGCCTCCAAGGGAAATGAAGAAACAGGACTGAGAGGGAAAAGAAACCCAATTGATGTGGTCACTTTGCAGAGGGCTTGGCAATTGAGCTATCCTTTCAGCGTTGAGGCAAGAAGGCCAGGCATTTTTACCCTCTGAACAATGTGCTGTTCAATGTATGAGGCCTAAGAAGCTCACACTCCTGGCAGCTGCAGAAAAGAGAGCTCTGGTCATGAAGAAGGGCCCAGAGTAGCAGCAGAGCACAGCTCCCAATGGTTTAGAGGGAAGAGAGGGCGGGGCTGTTATCCCAGAATAAGAGCTTCGAGAACAGATCAACCGGAGGTAATGGGTTGGTTTGGCTCTGATCCCAGTCCATGCAAGCCAATTGCAAAAAAGGAATCTTTGAGATAATTAGAGAAAAGTTCATGCAGACTTCGCATTGGCTCATGTTACAGAATTCAGCATTGCTGTTGTCCCAGGTGATGATGTCAGAGCAGCTAAGGAAAGAGAGCCTTTGCCTACTCGGAATGCAGGTGAAACGGCGTGATGTCTTGAAATGATTCAGGGAAGTGCTGGAGGGAAGATGTTTAAAGATTGATTTAAGGGCTAGAAAGATGGTTAAGAGCAGAGGACCCAAGTTCAATCCCCAATACACACATCAATTAGCTCACAATTGCCTGTAAGTCCAGTCCTGTAAGATCCAATGACTTAGGCCTCCTCAGGCAATTACACTCATGTACACACACACACACACACACACACACACACACACACACACACACACGGGGGGGGGGTGTAAAAATAAACCGTTTTTAAAGATTAAGTATTGATAATTATTGGCGTTGAATGACAAGAGATAAATGTTTATTCTGACATTGTCTTTATGTTTTCTTAAAATTTCTGTACAAATGGTGGTTTATACCTGTAACCCACATACCTGAGAGGCTGAGGTAAGAGGATTCTCTAAGTTCAGGGGCAACCTTGGTTGCTTACTGAGACCTTGTCTCAAGACTTTTTTTTTTAACTTGAAGATATGTAATTGGTCAGGCATGGTGGCACACACCTTTAATCCCAAGCACTCAGGAGGCAGAAGTAGATGAATCTCTGTGAGTTTGAACTCACTCTACATAGTGAGTTCCAGGACAGCCAGGGCTTTGTAGAGAGGCCCCATCTCAAACAATAATAAAAAAAATAATAATGATGACATATGATTACTAATTGTGGCATGTTGCTAACCATTCCTTATAAGTGCCACAAAACCTACTGTTGCCACTCAAGTCCCCAGTTCCTTTCCGTGGTCTTTCCAAAGACAGAAAACTATACCTCAATTTAAAACACTAGATATTAATTTCAAAGAGAGTCAACTTTGTAAAATGCAACGGGAACCCTTAAAAGCTGTTTAAATGGCAGAGATCTCTTTTTTTCTTGTATATGCTCAATAAATTATACTCAGAGCCTAGCACATGATTCATCTCAGGGTGAGTGATGAAGAAATGTCTCTGGAAATTAAAACGACAGAAATATTCCCTGGACTCCCCTTGTCACCATCCACCACTCCCTTAGTTTATTTCCAAGCTTTAGAGTCTCTGTATTCCACTTCAGGCTCTGTGGACCAGGGTCATGAGTTTCCCCGGCTTGATTTGGCCCTGTGTGAGCACCTTCATGTGTAACTATTATTCTTATTGATATTATCAATACACGCCCCCTCCAAGAGGGTGCTCCACAGTAGACAAGAACATAATCTGTAAAATGTGCTTCGGAGAAAGCAGGAAGTTGAAGAGGGGAAAGCTGAGCTCCGGGGCAACAGGGTAGAGAAACAGTGAGGGAGGGAGAGAAGGGAGTCAGGCAGATCCAAAAGCCCCCGAGGACTCGTGGGAAAAAGTGTCAGACTTCTGGCCAGGAACTGAAATGTGCGTCGGCAAAATACAGATAGCCACGCAACTGACCACTCCAACCTCCCAGCATCCTTTCTCTGGGCTCCTTAAGAGCTGTCCTCCCACACATCGCCCCCACCCCTTCCCCCAGCAAAGTCCAAAATCAGCAATCAGTGTTGACATCAATGTGCAAAGGGCTTACAGCCCCAGGTAAAACAAAAGACTCCTGCGGAAAAAGGCAAATGAGAAAAGAACCCAAAGAAAGATCGGGATGGAAAAATAAACACAGGCAAGACAAACATCCACAGAGAGGAGAAGGAGGAAAACCAAGAAGACAAGATCAGCCAGAAAAAATAAGAACAAAAACAAGGAGGAAAGCCAAGAAAGGGGAGGAGGGGTGAAGGCGATGACTAAAGTAAAATACAGGCATAAACCCTCGGAACAAAACTGGAGAGGAGAGACCGAATGAGCAGGGGCACAGGCCTAAGCACTTCTGAGTATGCTGACTCAGATAATCTTCGTACCAATGCCCCAAAGTAGATACTGCTCTTTTCCTGAGTGAAAACGGAGGCTTACCAAGTTATGTTACAGGCAGGTCTACGTGATTTTAAAAGGGTTGCTGGCACACACCTGCAATCCCAGCACTCAGGAGGCTGAGGCAGGAGGATCGTGAGTTCAAGACCAGCCTAGACTATTTAGTGAAACCCTCAAAAACAAAGGAAGCAAAGGTAGAGCTGAGTCTAAATACAGCTCTGCAAAATTCCCAAATTTACTGTCTCTTGCAGTTTGCCCTGGATTTGAAAAATATGACTTCTAATCTTAGATGATTATATTCCTTAATACTAATAATCATATGCACAACTATTTCTTAATTTTATATTGTGTTGAGATCAAACTCAGAGCCTCATGCATGCTAAGCACTGAGTGTGCTACACACTCAATCCTTGAATAATTTCTTGAAATTACTCCTGAAAGTTTTTATTTCATCGTCATCATCATCATTATTACTATTACTATTTTATGTCTATGGATGTTTTGCCTGCATGTATGTCTGTGTGCCACTTGTGGGCCCAATAACCATGGAGGCCAGAAGAGGGCATCAGATCCCCTAGAACTAGAGTTACCATGGCTATTAGTTACCATGTTGGTGCTGAGAAACAAACCCAGGTCATCTGCAAGAACAGCCAGTATTCATAACCACTGAGCTATCTTTCCAGGTCCTGTTTTTATTTCTTTAAAACCGCTATCCTCCTCTTCACACTGGACCTCCCACTGTCAATCTCTTCTATGTGGACATGCCACCTAGCTATGTCCAAGCAGCTAAGGGAAAAAGAGACAACTCTAGCTTTCTACTCGTGTGATTCTGAGTGTGTGTGTGTGTGTGTGTGTGTGTGTGTGTGTGTGTGTGTGTATAATTAAAATGAAAATTTTCCTGGAACTGATTTTTAAAGGCTAAAGTGGGAAGAGTCCAAGTTACCATGTGAGGGAGACTACCTCCAGTATAAAATATCTCTTTAGTGCTGGAGAGGTGGCTCAGCAATTAAGAGCACTGGATGCTCTTCCAAAGGACCTGGGTTCAATTCCCAGCACCCACATGACAGCTGACAACTGACTATAATTGTAGTCCCATGGGAGCCAATGTCTTATTGTGGTGTGCAGACAAAAACATACATGCATACAAAACACAATCACATACATACATACATACATGCATACATACATACATGTGAATCTTTAAGAAGAAAGAGAGAAAGGAAATATCTATAAAGTTCATGGCAAAAGTAAAATGGCTAGTTGTGTGTGTATCTGATGTGTGTTGAGGGCCCTGAGTAGCATATCTCTTATATCTGGATTAAATCATAAGCTCCAAGTGAGCAGAGACCATGTACTATATGTTTATCTTATACAAAATAACACACTGTCTTAAATCCCAAAACTATACTAAGATCAGTCAAATAACAGAACCAGTACCAGGTCTGACCTCGTGAGTTAGGCTTATACTAAGATCTTCCTTTTCAGCTGGGTGGTGGTGGCACACACCTTTAACCCCAGCAGAGGCAGGCAGATCTCTTGAGTCTAGCCTGGTCTACACAGTGAGTTCCAGGACAGCCAGAGCTACACAGAGAATCCCTGTCTCAGGAGTGGGGTGAGGGAAATACTCCTCTTGAGCTAGAAATGTAGTTCAATGGTAAAGTGTCTGCCTACTAAGTATGAGGCCCTGATTAGATCCTTGGCATCAAAACAAAGAGAAAGACGAAAAGAGAAATCAGGGTGTGATACCCAAGTTCCAGAGATAATCTTTTCCAGCATGGGAGGTGTCAGATGTTCAGGAGCAATCAGAGAGAAGCACTAGCCCCTCAGGTGCCAGCCCTGCCCACCCACCCTCACCCCCATGCACCCTCACCCCCCACCCTACCACCCCACCCCCTCACCTCACCACCCCACCACCCGGGGTTTTTGCTGCATTATCTCTTATGTTTCTTCTCTTGTTCAGATTCTCACCTCCTAGATTCCACACTTAGGGGTGCCGCCTGCGTGTTCCAGGATTTTCTTCAGCCAGTGACTGTTGAGATACAAAGAAGTTCTTCCCCTTCAACATGACTTTACAGGCCCCTCAGATTTACTGGCTGCGCTCTGAACACCGTGTTGATCTTCCTGGTTCATAAAGCCAAGCAGAGTGTCTGCTTGCCAGACAGGTGTATTTGTTTTTTGAATGATAAGGATACTCACTTGCTCTGTTTAGGTTAATAATAAGCACTTCAGAAATCCTTCTAAGTCTGAAAGCGGAAAGAATTTAAAAACAAAACAAAATAAAAAATAAAACACTTCAGCAGCGAAGTCTGTTAATGGAGTCCTTGTCCTCAGAGAACATGGGGTCTTGGGCCAAAGTTGGGTGCTTGCTGGCTGACCCTGCTGGCTAGCACACCCTGTAGAATATTGCCTTTGAAAACCCTCTCCCATCCAAAGAACCCTCAAATTATGTTTAATGGGTAGTTCCACAGTGAGGAGAAAACAAATAATAAACACAAGTGCGGTGGCCCCAAAGATACCAGGGAGTCTGCAGCAAGAGGGAGGGGTATCCTCCCTTCAGCCTAGCGGCCTCTGGGAGGGGACTTCAGTGAACCCTGAAACAGCAACCAGGGAAAGCAAGTTTGGCAAAGGACAATTGCAAAGAACTGCAGAGAACAGTCGTGATTGTCCTTGAAGTCTACTAAAGACCCTGCGTGGCAAATGAGAAAGCTCACAATGGGACATGAGTTCAAGTCACTTTCACAGCCTTCTGTCTTGGTTATCAAAGCTTCTGTAGATGACATCCAGGGTCAAGTTGTCACAGCACTGAAAGATGGGGTCCAGCAGCCCAGGAGGCAGCCTCCTGCTGGACTCGGGTGCTGTCCTCCTGCTGGACACGGGTGCCGTCCTCCCGCTGGACTCGTGTGCTGTCCTCCCGCTGGACTCGCGTGCTGTCCTCTCGCTGGACTCGGGTGCTATCCTCCCGCTGGACTCGGGTGCTGTCCTCCCGCTAGACTTGCCTGCTGTCCTCCCGCTGGACTTGCCTGCTATCCTCCCGCTGGACTCGGGCGCTGTCCTCCCGCTGGACTTGCCTGCTGTCCTCCTGCTGGATTCGGGCGCTGTCCTCCCGCTGGACTCGGGTGCTGTCCTCCCGCTGGACTCGGGCGCTGTCCTCCCGCTGGACTCGGGTGCTGTCCTCCCACTGGACTCGGGTGCTGTCCTCCCGCTGGACTTGCCTGCTGTCTTCCCGCTGGACTCGGGCGCTGTCCTCCCGCTGGACTCGGGTGCTGTCCTCCCGCTGGACTCATGTTGAGTGAGCTTAAGTTTCTAGCCTGAGTTCTACCCTTAACTCTTTTTCTTTTACTTAGTTTTTATTCATAATCATAAACTTAACTCTGCAATCCAGCTAGACTTGGAGGGCAATGAGGAAAATATGGAACCCGAAGAGCAGAGATTACAGGGCATTGCCAGCAGATGGGGGCGGTGGTGGGGATGCTCTCCTGAGCTACAGAAGGAATGGTCCAGTGGGTAAGAAGTCCACAAGTCAGAAGAATTAGAGTTGCCCATAGTCGGAAATGGCGATCTTCTTGCTGGTCTTGCCGTTCCTGGACCCGAAACGCTCCATAGCTTCCACAATGTTCATGCCTTCTTTCACCTTCCCAAAGACCACGTCTGCCATCCTGCCACTCGGTCTTGGCGGTGCAGAAAAAAACTGAGAACCATTTGTGTTTAGTCCAGCATTTGCCATGGACAAGATGCCAGGACCTGGATACTTCAGGATGAAGTTCTCATCCTCAAACTTCTCTCCGTAGATGGACCTGCCGCCAGTGCCATTATGGCGTGTGAAGTTACCACCCTGGCACATGAATCCTGGGATAATTCTGTGAAAGGAGGAACCCTTGTATCCAAATCCTTTCTCTCCAGTGCTCAGAGCGCGAAAGTTTTCTGCTGTTTTTGGAACTTTGTAAATAGCTCGAAGGAGATTCGGCCCAAGGGTTAGCCATCGTGCCACTGTCCCCTGTCTCCTCTTCCTGCAGCCAGGGTCAACCCCACCATGTTCTTCCACATCGCTACCGGTAACTCTTAATCAAGCCCATTGTTGTTGAGTTTCTCTCTCCCACCATACAAAGGTGGAAAGAGACTTGCCTGGGCTGCAATCTGATGAGCCTGCAAACCACTAGCTGCACGCTGACCCCTTCTGAGCTCTTGTGCTGAGGTTATCTTAGTGGAAGAGGCACAGCTTAGCCCCATCTCAGTCTCCTGAGATTTCTGGAAGCTGGCACTCAGCACTGGCCTGCAGTGATGGCTTGACTCCTTTATTGAGTAAAACTTGTGAAACTTTGACCACACACACACACACACACACACACACACACACACATGCGCACACACACACACACACATGCGCGCGCGCACACCAGCTCTTTCTCTGACCTAAGCATGAAAGAGTGAAAGAGTATCGTGTATCTTAATGAAGGTTATCACCCCAGTGATGAAACACCATGACTAAAAGCAACTCGGTAGGGCAAGTCTTTATTTCCCTCATATTTCTGTGTAACAGTTCATCATTGAAAGCGGTCAGGACAGGAACCTGGCGGCAGGAGCCGATGCAAAGGCCATGGAGGATTACTGCTCCTCATGATTTGTTCAGCCTGCTTCTTATAGAACCCAGGACCACCAGCCTAGGGATGCCCCCCAACAATGGTGGGGCCCTCTGCTATCAATCACTGATGAAAAAATGCCCTACGAGCCTGTCTGCCTATAGCTTGATATTATCGAGCCATTTTTTTCAACTGGGACTCCCTTCTCTCAGATGACTCTAGCTTGTGTCAAGTTGTTGACATAGAAACTAGCCAACACAGCTTGCTTTGTTTCTCTTTGTGACTGCCCCTTCAGGTTTTTTGGAGTCTCTGCAAATCAAACTAATCCTTCTGCCCCCATTTGTTTTGCTTTGTGTTTGGAGACAAGCCACACTGTATAGTCAGGAAATTGCAATCTGTCTGTCTCCACTTCTCTAGTGCTGCGGATAATGGGCTGATGTCACCACACCTGTCTCACATGGTGTCCTCTTTAAGGATGATATGTAGTCATTCCCTGCCTCTTAGGTTCCTCCTGCCTGGCTTTTCTCTATAAATCATCACTCCCCCCCCCATCCAATATTTCTTTAAACCATGTGATGGTCTAATTAACCATCTAAATATGCTCAGTTTATTCAGGGGTGAAGAACCTGCCACCTACTTACATAGCTCAGAGTCAGATTCACAAATAAATAAGGTATACGCATAAGTGTATACACATATGTGTACCTCATACACATAATTATATGAATGGCTATATATATGAAAGATAAGGTAAAATGAGTAAACTTTGAAACTTAATGGAAAAGTTACATAGTCATTATTTCATTCTTTGTCTGCTAAAACTTTTCATAATTAAAAATCTGGAAGAACAAATCAGAGAAAAAAGAGATTTAAAGATGAAAGGAAGGAAAGAAAGAAACTAAGTGTGCTGGCACATGCCTGTAATCCCAGCACTTGGAAGTTGGAGGCCAGAACATCAGGAGTTAAAGAGCAGCTTGAGCTACATGGGGGGGACTAGAGAGAGAGGAGGGAGGCAGGTTGCTTCCTTAAGACAGACCTGAGATATATAGTGTTTAGCCTATTTGCTTCTTCAAAGGCCACTAATGGTCATAGGTAACAATATCCTACATTTTTCCTAAGGACATGGTCTCACTATGTATCTCAGGCTTTCTTACAGCTCTCTATGTAGACCAGTGGCCTCAAATCTGTAGATATCCTCCTGCTGCTGCTGGGATTAAAGGTGTACATCTCCATGCCAACAACATTACATTCTCTTCATTATTTATTTTATGAGTTTGGGTGTTTTATCTGTATGGATATCTATCTGTCTGTGCATCATTGTGTGCCTGGTGCCCACAGAGGTCAGAAGGGTTTGTTGGATGCCCCAGAACTTGAGTTATAAATGATTGTGAGTTACACATGTGGGTGCTGGGAATCAAACCTGGGTCCTCTGGAAGAGCAGCCAGGGCTCTTAACCACTGAGTCATTTCTTCATCCTAAAGCAACATTACATATTAAAATGCTCATATACAGTTATTGTCAGCTACACAACTGTACTGCCAAATCGAACTCTAGTCTCACTGAACCTTCACTGAGAATTTTTGTTTCAACCATTCCCTAAAATTTAGCTGTGACACCCTTGTGGGCCATGCTTACCTCTGGTTTACAGCCAAGGTCTTGTCTTGGCATGAGCATGTGAAGTTACAGGGGCTCTAGTGTTAAGATACTTAAGGCGGGTTTTGCTTTTCAGATTTAGTTTGTGTTTACTTCTTTGTGTGTGTGTGAATATCATGGCATGGGGGGGGGGAGACAGAGGACAACTTAGGAGAGTCACCTCTCTCCTTCTACCTTGTGAATCAGGGAAATGAAACTCAGGTGGCCAGACTTGGAGGCAAGTGCCTTCACCCACTGAGCCACCTCTCCAGCCCACTCAAGGTCCAAGGAATTCTGCCTGGATGATCCAATTTGGCCACCCAACCCTCACCATCCTGTGGGATGTCATGCGTTGTTACAGTTCCAGCCATTATACTATGTGTGACAACTTGGCAATTTGCTGGCTGTATCATCTGGATAAGTACTTATTTTCCCTCCTCAGATGAACATTTCCTCTTAAGCCTTCATCCTCTCTTTCTCTCCTTTTCTATTGCTAGGAATCACACCCAGGGCCTCACAGCACTGGGCAAGTGTTCACCACCGAGCTGCATCTCAAGTCCCTGCCCACTGAAATTTAGCTCCTTTTCCTCCTGTCTTGAAGGCAGGCATGAGGTGGCAGTAATTTCCAAAAGAAGAATGACAACAAAGCAAGTTCTGAGTGTTTGGTTGGAATACCTGTTGAGATAAACACTGTAAGACCAGAACCACATAGAAGAGCTTTGACCAAAGTTGACTATAGCTAAGGCATAGCCAACTGATATGGACATGGCCACCATTGGAAGGCATGGTCTTGGCATAGCAAGTGTCAGCATCACACCAAACTCTGAAGAAGCCCTAGAATTGGTACTGTCCACAAGCTATCAAGGGCATCAGCTTGTCACATTTCTCAAAACGCAACAACAGATGACTCTTATGTTCTGAGCTTGACTACCTTTTTTTCCTCCAAATCTTTAATACTACAAATAAAACAAACAAACAAATAAGGTGTTTTCATGGGTCTGGTGTTTATGTATTTATTTTAGATCATTGGGTGATGTTCTTCCTTCAGACTAGTCAACGTTACTACCTCTACCTCTAGAGAGCAACCCAAATATTGGGTCAAAAGAATTGAATATTGCCTGTGAATCCTAGTAATCACAGCCATGAAATTTTTCAAGAAACAAATCTTCCCATGGTCTGTAGAAATGTCTAGAGACTCTGGGAGAAAGAATGCTGGCCTTTGTGTCAGACAGGGAGACAAAGAAAAGAACATGATTTGTTCTCCCCAATGTCCAGAGAACAGTTTGAGTAAATATGTTTCAGACAGTAACTCTGTAGATAAAAATCCCTCACCTTTGGCATTATTGAAGTACACACCAAGACAGAATAAATTTCCTCTACCCTTAGTCCCCAGGCCTCAGCTTTGTACTGGGCCCCAAAATATTTTGTGTTTTTGGAAACCCCAAACCATGCAAAACTCAATAGGTCTGGTGTTTGAATGTATGAATAAAACAAGCCAAGTTTCCATCTGACCTTGGCTGACCTTGAAACCAATCTTTCTTCCAGTGCTAGCCCAGTCAAGAGTGAAGCTTGTGGTTTCATCTCGTTTTACCACAAGACTTTGTGATGAAACACTAAAAAAACCCACTGAGATTTCTGCTTCCATTCCCGTCTTGTTTCAAGTTCCTTTTCCAGAACCTGGTGAGTTCTATGGTCTATGACCACATAGCTCTGTGATTTCTATTCCACAGAAGAGAAACAAACTTCTGCTCAGTGATGAAAACACAGAGAGAAACATAGCCAGGCTTGGTGGCTGGTGCTTGTAATACCAGCACTTGGGAGGCAGAACCAAGAGGATTACATTGTGAGTATGAGGTCAGCCTGGGATAAATAGTGATACCCTGTCTCAACCTGCCACCCCCCTCCACACATGCACAAAAAGAAATGTAGATAGTGTTACTAAAAATCACATATCCAACACAAACCATTTAAAAGACACCGTTTAAAAAATTGCTGGGGGTTGGTATTATGAGTAGTGAATCTGGGAGAAGGGAATTCAAGAACTGACAAATTTTACCCCAGAGTAAAAGTACAAGAAGTATAAAATTGGAAGATAACTGAGAGATGTCAGACACAAAGAGAAAGTGAGGATTTCACCTTCTGTGGAGTAACTCCGCATTTCCAACTCTGGAATAAGGAATATTTATCCCAGCAGAGGCTTTTGTGAATTATGCATTATGTTTTTTTTCAGGGAACAGGAAGTCATAGCAGGAAAAAGGCACACCACCAATCACAAGAACATTCTAGAAGCAGAAAATCAGTCTCATCACGTTAAACGTGTGTGATAAAAACATTACACCCAGTGATCTTGTAGGGAACAACTCCTGGTGCTGTAGAATTTCTGCAAAACTGATTGACACATGGAATGGATGGGGGAGGTAGAGAGACTTGCCTAGCATGTGCAAGGAAGGCTCCCTGTCTGCTCCCTACTACCAAAGGGAAAGGAAGAGAGACACTACCACAGGAAGGAACAGCTGTGGTGTCCCATGCCTGTAATGCCAGTACTCCGGAAGCAAAGGAAGTAGAAGGAATGTCTTAGTTAGGGTTTCTATTGCTGTGATGAGACACCAGGACCATGGCATCTCTTATAAAGGGAAACATTTAATTAGGCTTGCTTACTGTTCAGAGGTTTAGCCCATTATCATCATGGCAGGAAGCATGGCAGCATGCAGGCAGACATGGTGCTGGAGAAAGAGCTGAGAGTTCTTACATCTTGACTCACAGGCAACAGGAAGTGGTCTGTCTCATTGGTGGAGGCTTGAGGATATTTGAGACCTTAAGGCCCGCCTCCACAGTAGCACAATTCCTCCAGCAAGGTCACACCTACTCCAACAAAGCTTCACCTCCTAACAGTGCCACTCCTTATTAGTTTATGGGGTCCATTTATATTCAAACTACTACAATGGATTTAGAGTTCAAAGCTAGCCCAAGCTACACAGCAAAACCTTTTCAAAAAACAAAACAGAACAAATACATAAACAACAACAACAAAAATTAGGAGAAAACTAGCCGGGCGTTGGTGGCACACGCCTTTAATCCCAGCACTCGGGAGGCAGAGGCAGGAAGATAGCTGTGAGTTCGAGACCAGCCTGGTCTACAAAGCGAGTTCCAGGATGGGCTCCAAAGCCACAGAGAAACCCTGTCTCAAAAAAAAGAGAAAAAAGGAGAAAACTGAAGACTTCCCTTTTCCAGGGCCCACCCACAGTGCTACATTTTTTCATGTCCTCCTAGGGGCTAGTCTGGTAAAACCTTCATGAAGTTTTCCCCTTACAGTCTGTTTCTTCCTTCTTAGCCTCAATGGAAATTTTGAGTTGACCAATGAGCCTTGATTCCTGTGTCTGGTGGATTGCCCATAGGCTACAGGTTATGTTATCTCTGCAGAGCTTGTAGCAAAATAGAACACACCTTCCTCAAGTACCAGCTGGGACCGCGGCTCCAAAAGCAAGATTCCAAGACAAGATTACATGTTTGGCATTGAAGCCAACACATGGTCACAACAAAGGGGCCACTAATGTTCTACTCTTATGTAAAATACATGTACAGGCTCTCTACGGTAAGAAGCCACCCACCAATCGCCTATGTCACTAATGTATAAAACTCAGTGAGCTCATAAGATAGAGGACTATTTACTGGCTCCTTGGCACTGGTGCGATTATAAACAATTGCTCAGTGGAATATTTTTGTATTTGAGTTTGTTTCCTGAATATGTTTTTATTATAAATCTGCACGCTTACCCAAAGACCACATTACTCACTAGGATTTACAGCTGTCCTTGTGACCTGCTCCTTGGGCACTTTCCCATTAAAAAGGACAAATTGGAGACGCAGTAAAGGTTTTGGGTATCCAGCAGGGGGCACTCACAGGCAAGGCTACAGGGAGTTTTCACTGCTCACAAAACTTGGTTCATTAAAATTCTAGGAACATGCCTTCTTTGCTGGAGGAAAAGATGAATTTTATTTATCCTTAGTGTCTTAAGTGGAGCTTTGCTATTGAGTATGAGTAGGACTTTTTGCCCTTAATGTAATCCAAGAGTGGAGAAATTCCATACTGAAAATACGGTTTTATGAGCAATAGCAATCCAGCTGTCTGTTATCTCTTCCCCAATTGGTTGATGTTTGGAATTGGATTAAGAACTCACACAAAATCCACTTCACCAGTAAGAGTTAGGAACAAAACCCATCGGTGTCACCTGGATGTCTAGGATGAGCAAGACTTTAGATACCATCCCCAGCACTGTAAAAACCGAACAGGAAACTCTTGAACTGGTTCAGACTACTTGCTGCTCTGACAGAGGACCCAGGTTTAGTTTCCAGCATCCACGTGGTGGCCCACAACCATCGTAACTCCAGTTCCAAGTGATCTAACGCCCTCTTCTCACCTCTGGGTTCCAGGTACGCATGTGGCACACACACATACATGCAGACAACACACTCGTGCATAGACATTTCCTAAAATCTTTTTCTAAAAAGCCTCATGTGTTAAATTTGAATATTTTGAAAGCAAGTTAAAACTATTTTGGATAAGACTAAATTGAGCAAAGAAAAAAGTTTCGCTTTGTTTTGTTTTGTTTTTAAAGGCATCCTTAGCTGGCCGGTGGTGGTACACACCTTTAATCCCAGCACTTGGGAGGCAGAGGCAGGCGGATCTCTGTGAGTTCAAGACCAGCCTGGTCTACAGAGTGAGTTCCAGGACAGCCTCCAAAGCTACACAGGGAAACCCCGTCTCGAAAAACCAAAACCAAAACAAAACAAACAAACAAAAAATGACATCCTTTTGTGAAGAAGCTTTCTTTTCCTTTCTTCTTATTTATTTGTTTATTATTTATTTTGGCAGTTGGATTGGTGGGGGAAATAGCAGACAGGATCTCCCCATGTAGTCTAAGCTGATATGGAATCAAAATCCCTCTTTTGCCACCGAGGTCTGGGCTTACAGGCTATTTTAATATGGCAATAGTAGCCACAGTTTTTAATTAATAGTCCATAAAGGCCCACAGGGTGTTTTGTAAAAGGGGCGACAATCTCACAATCAATAGGCTATATTTAGAATTTATTTACCCTTGAGTCAAATGTACTAAATATTATTAATAATCCATGATCCTTGGACAACAAAATCAATCATTCTATTATTTTAGTAAAGTACATGGAAATACAGTAAGATTTTATCGGCTGTATACGAGTAGGCAAGCTAATACTGGCTGACTGTGTCGTTTACTAAGCACTTATACTATGAAAATCTGCAACATACAGCAATTTACTCATTAGCCCAATTGACTCCACTTTGCCAAGAAAGAAAAATGAAGTTTAGAAGCAGGTTTAAAAATAGATATAAACCTCATCTACTCATTATTTGGGTGTGAATAATAATAAAAACGTGGCTTAGACTTATGAGAACTGTCCCTTCAAAGCATGTGGACTGGACTGATTCTTTTTCTCTTCACTGTGATAAAATAGATGGCATGAAGCAACTTAGTGGAGGGGGTTATTTAGGCGTATGATTTGTGGATACAGTCAGGCGTGGCTGGGAAGGCACAGAGTCCAATTTGTGGTGTCAGGAGCCTGCTGCTGCTTGCCTACACCTCTAAAGAGAGGCCAAAGGCAATCAGGGAACTGGGGCAAGGGGAGACTATAGAGCCCCAAGGTCTATCCCTAGTAACCCACTTCCTCCAGGGAAGTTCCACTCGCAGCTCTAGACCTCCCCAAACAGCACGACCCAGCTAGGGGCCAAGTCTTCAAACGCGTGAGCCTTTGGGGCAGTGAGTGTATGTAAATCTTGCAAACTTACTATTACAGTTACTGTTGTTACTTTGCTTACTATGAGTACTATTTACTATTATTGCTATTATTACTATTTTGAGGTTATTTGCTCAGGATCACAGACAGTACATTACAAAGTCAGAATATCAACTGATGCCTATATGATTTCAAAACTTTAACTTACAGTCAGTAAAGGACGCTTTCACACGACTAAACCATGGAAACACTAACAAGAAACTAGAAACATGGACGTCCTCTTCTTTTTGCTGAAGGAGCACCCAAGGATAGTCTTCAGGCCACAGAAACGATCTCTTCCTTACAAACCCAAATGTACATATGAACAATGGTTTCCCCACCCATCTTGTGGGTAAAAATGACCTTTCATCTATTTGAACAAAATATATTATCTTAATGGTCATAAGATTGCATCCTTCTCAAGAGAAGAGGGCAAAGAACTAAAATTACTGGGGTGAGCAAGAACCTCAGCACTGAGCCAGCGTGACCACACCATAGAATGGAGAGCCAAGCCTTGAGCCTGGTTTGCCCAGTATCGGTGACATAACAACAGTACAAACCGTCATCTGGGAACATAAATCAAGACAATATCTCTGAATGAAAGCCTCGGTAAGATGGGGTGATGCTGAGCATTTTTGACATGCTCTTTCAAGTTCATCCACTAAGAAGTTCACGTGTGAAACTGTGTGTTAATAAACCCCCTGAAACCTCATTCCTAGTTTGTTTAAGTGTTTTGGGTTTCTGACTCTCAGGATTTCTCTGTGTGCCGGTATTTTTAAGCTATGATTTATTGAACACCTACTAAGGGCCAGACACTGTGCACATATGTCACATAATTAAATCTTTAAAAAAAATTTTTTTCGTTGTTGTTGTACGTGGCATTGAACCTAGGAACTCTTGCCTGTGAGGTGAGAACTCTGGAACTCTCAGTGTCTTTCTACTTCCTGTTTTGACACAGAGTCTCCGTAAGTTGCCAGGACTGACTTTGAGTTTGCAGTCCTTCCTCAGTCTCCCAAGTAGCTGGGATTATAGACCTGTACCACTGGCCCCATCATTCTTAGAACATTTACCCATCAAATGACTCTTCTAGACCAGACACTGGAACCCAGGAAGTAGTTGAAAGTATCCATGCATTAGATGAGGGGAAAACTCCAGGCATTTGTTTGAAGCCAACAAACTAAGTACCTTTTCCACAGACAGAAATTGCAGATGTTTTCAAGTCACAGTTTTTAAAACCACCTCAAAATATCTTTTATGCTCATCACTATTTAAAAATAACTCTTGATGCGTATTAGTCCAGTCAGTATTATTAAAATCTAGTTGTGCTGGGCAGTGGTGGCACACTCCTTTATTCCCAGCACTCGGAAGGCAGAGGCAGGTGAATCTCTGAGTTGGAGGCCAGCCTGGTCTACAGAGTGAATTCAAGGACAACCAGGGCTACATAGAGAAACCCTGTCTCAAAACACACACACACACACACACACACACACACACACACACACACACACAAACCAAATAAACAAAACAAAATCTAGCTGTAATCAATAAAAGATAGCACATATAACCAGTTCACAAACTCAGTGATTTTGATAAGTCTGTCACCTTATAGTTGATAGTTGATTCCAGTGGTTTTTTAAATGTATTTTACATCCAGACTGCAGATTCCCCTACCTTTTCTCTCATTCCCCTCGCCCCCAGAGTCCAGTGTTCTAAGGCTAAAACGTTACTCTGAGGCGTCTCTGGTTTTTACAAAACTGTGCGAGGCACACAAAGTATGAAATAGAACAGGAACCTGTAGTGGAGATCAATAACAACAACCCCCTCCCCACCTCTGACTAGTGTATGTGACTCCATTCTAGCCAAAAAGACCCAAAAAGTCTGCTAGAGCAGGGCCTTCTGGAAGGACTCCCCTCAGGGAACGCCAAGAAGAGCAAGTCACTTTTGACCCTCTGCATGCAGCTGTAACTCGATGCAGTGCCTGAAACTGCTACAGCAGGCTTGCAGCCAACCTGAGAATGACATCAACTCAGAGAACATCTTAGCCTTCAGCAGGCGGCCTGACGGGTAACACTGAGAGCCAGCTCCCGGTCCTATCTAGTTTGGATTTTGGTTTCAGAATCACCTCTACCCCATGCTTCTATACTTAGGCCTTAGAGAGAGGTTCTTGCTGAGAGCTTAACCCTTCAACGGGGCCAAGAGAGAGCAGGGCCATCACAAAAGTCAGAGGAAAGCCGTGCTGTAAAACCCTTGAAGAGCAAAAGGCTTCAATATGTCTAAGGCACTTTTTAAAACTTTGGCAGATACGGTTGGTTGCGTGCACCTTGAATCCCAGTGCAGGCAGGTAGTTCTCTGTGAGTTCAAGGCCAGCCTGGCCTCATGGGGCTGAAGTGGAGCATGAAATAAAATAGAAAGAGATCATGCAGGGCCTTGTGAGACGTTTACCTTAATTCTAATGTAAGTATGACCCAGGGCACGACATGGTCCATAGCCCACTCTGTCGCTCTGTGGAGGTTGAACTGGAGAGAGGGAGTAAGCAGAAAGGGAACACGAATGGCTATTACAGGAATCCAGATAAGCCACAAGGCCTGTTCCCATCATTCACTCGGCCTTGTGTTTCCTGACTTCTTCTCTTGTCATTCAGACAGCCTTCATGAGACACTGCCTAGGAGAGGAGGATCTTCCCTGTCATTGGTGCTTATGTGTTTCCTCTGTCTTCCCTCGGATGCCACCCAAGGTATATAGCTTCACATGGATAGAGGCAGCTATACAAATCTCTATAGAAAGCAGTAGCAGAAAAGTGTTCATTAAGATTTCAGTCAGAGCCAGGTGTTGGTGGCGCACGCCTTTAATCCCAGCACTCGGGAGGCAGAGGCAGGCGGATCTCTGTGAGTTCGAGGCCAGCCTGGTCTACAAGAGCTAGTTCCAGGACAGCCTCCAAAACAATACAGAGAAACCCTGTCTCGAAAAACCAAAAAAAAAAAAGACTTCAGTCAGGTGTGGCGGCACACACTGTAATCCCAGCCTCCAGAGGTGGAGGCTGGCAGATCATGACTTGGAGGCCAGCCTGGGTTACTAGAAAGTCATTAAATAAAAAATTGTAAAACAACAAAACACCCAAGCTGAATGTGGTGGTATATACCATTAACTTTAATCTCAACACTTGGGAGGCAAAGGTTGGAGGATCTCTGCGAGTTCAAGGTCAGCCTGGTCTACATAGTGAGTTCCAGGACAGCCTATATAGAGAGACCCTGTCTTGAGAAAACAAAAGAAAAGAAAAAGAATAAAACACTGGAAACTACAACACTGATCACACCTCCTCAGATTCTCAAAAGGATCAGGTCTAACTTGTTGGCGATCCTGCTGCCACTTCAGCCCCAAATGAACACACATATGCTATATTAATTATAAAACTGTTGGCTGAAGACTAGGCTTCTTATTCACCAGCTCTGTCTTAATTATTAACCCATTTCTAGTAATCTAAGTATTTCTATGTGGTCTTATCTTACCACAGAAAGGTCCGAACCTGTTATTCCTTTGGCGGCCTACATGGCGATTGTGTCTAGAGGGCTTTCTCTGCCTGCCTTTCCCAGCTTTCTCCTCATCCTAGTCCCGCCTATCTTCCTGCCTTATTGACCAACTGTGTTTTATTCATCAAATAATAAGAGAAACATGTGTACAGAAGGACATCTCCCATCACTAATGGTTCCCTGAACCTTAATGAACAGTCGGCCCCTGTTTCAGAATATGGGGCAATGAAAGAGAACTCCAGGAATGTTTATTAAATACTCAGAAAGTAAAACTGTTTGTCTAGTTATTTACAAACCTCTGGGATTGAGGTTTTGTCCTTGAGAGAAAGAATGAAAAGAAATAGATGGCATCTTTTGAAGTTGACCAAGGCATCACACACCAATCCCATCTGACATGTGAACAATTTAAGAATCATAAGATACTATTTGGTTTCAGCCTGTGAGCCCTTTGGGGTTTAGTTAATGTGCTCAACCAAAAACTTATCTGCACCCATTCTGAATTAGACTAGGAGGGTTTTATAGAGAGCATAATAGCTCCTTTTGTAAGTAACACTAGAAAGTCTTTTCTAAAGGCTAAATGTGATAGTTCTGAGTGGGCATGGGAGCTGGCAATAAGTTTACACACATCTGCATAAACCTTTTTTAAACAACTGTAGTTCAGTAGGCAACTTGGTCTGTTCTCATGGTTACTTAGAACATCAAATGCGAATTCCCTCCTTCCCAAACCCCTAGTCACTCCAAACTCCTAACAAGAAAATAAAAACCGTATTAGATGATTGTTATAAAAGAAATTATATGACAGTTTAAACTAACTTTGCCAAGATATTAGGCACAGCAAGTCTTTTAGGCTGCTAATATATGTGTTGGCAAATCTTCGAGAAACACATGGTTCTCATTAAAAACATAAAACATAACCAACAAGTTAACTCCATGGGTAATGACACTTGCCTTCAAACCTGACAACCTGAGTTCAAAGCCAGGGATGGACCCACATGGTGGCCCATACAAGCAATTCCACAAAGGATGGTAGAGAAATGACTGACGCCATAGACTGCCATGTGGCATGTGTACACACACACACACACACACACACACACACACAATATATAAGCAAAATCTTTTAAATACACATAAAATGGAATTTTTAATTTAAAAAGTATAGAAACAAGCCCTTCTGATCTGAGAGCTTTGGTGTGCCTTAGAAAATACCTGATTTTCCAGGAAAAGATGACATCTGAAGCTACCTGCCTACTTTAAATTTACAAATGAAGCTTGGGTGGTGGTGCATGCTATTAATCCCAGCATTTGGGATGCGGGTAGATCTTGAGGCCAGCCTGGTCTACAGAGAGAATTCCAGGACAGCTCCAAGGCTACACAGAAAGACCCTATCTAGGAAAAAAAATTATTACAAACTATTTATAAGATTGGAACATGCATACAGCACAAAACAGTTTCACTGTGCTTCAAGTAGTGTTTTTATGGAACCATAAGTTCTTATGTAGGCACTGCCTTAGGCATTTGGGAGAATCTGATATGTCTTTCCTGGTTTAATTCATTGGATCTAGGTAGATAAAAATCTCTCTTTTTTATTTCACAAATATTTCCTATGGCTAACACCTTTCCCGGGATACTCGGCACCATTTTTGTTTGGAGAGTTTCTATGCAAACTACACCTTGCAGAGGTCTAGAGTCACAATCTAACATAAATACCCTCTTTTTAAGACGTCTACACCAAGAAACATTTGTCATCCTCAAGCATAAATGATAGTCCATATTATGTATAACTCAGCCTTCAACTTCCTTATAAAAAGTATGATGCTTGCTGGGACTGTGCTTCCCTTTTCTCTAAGGCTACCTGAACAGTTTTCAGTTTCTACCAGCACAATTTTACCGAGATCAGGTAGGGAGATAAGGCTACCCCATATATAGTTACAGCTGAAGTCCAAGGTCAAACTCTCACTGCTGCTGCTACATTTGACCCAAGAACCATTTTGTAGAATGCTCTTGATTAATATTTTTAACTGTAATTCCCTACACTATGTTTGTTTGAAGACTGTTTTCTTTATATTCAACTGGACAACTCTTTTAAATAGATGTAACCTCAACTCTTTAAAATAAATGTCACCTCAGCTTCAAGTCTGAGAATTAGTGAGTGGCCATGGGCAGATTCCTTCTGAAACAACCAGCTTAAATGATACAGTCAGAAGGGCAAAGAGGCCTTTCAGAAACATGGCTTTCTAACCATTGCCAAACTCTCAAGGTAGAAAAATGCTCCTGTACGAGCTAAACAAGCCCTGGATATAGCTCAGGACAAACTACTTGACTTGGCTGGGTGGTGGTGGCATGCACCTTTAATCCCAGGACTCCGAGGTAAAGGCAGGAGGATCTCTGTGAGTTCGAGACCAGCCTAGTCTGCAGAGCGAGTTCCAGGACATTCACAGCTATCACAGAGAAACCCCGAGTAGAGGGAGGAGGTACTTGCCTTATATGTTCAAGGCCCTGGGCTGCATTGTGAAAGTGGACAGGAAGCCGGGCGGTGGTGGCGCAGGCCTTTAATCCCAGCACTCGGGAGGCAGAGGCAGGCGGATCTCTGTGAGTTCGAGGCCAGGCTGGACTGACAGCCTCCAAAACAATACAGAGAAACCCTGTCTCATAAAACCAAAAAAAAAAAAAAAGGAAGAAAGTGGACAGGAGTGGGATAAAAGGAACCAAAGGTATAGATAGTCCTTCCTTTCCCTCAGACTTATCACAAAGATAATACGGAGTCTAAATTTGCAGGAGATGCTTGTTTTAGGCCTGGCATTCATTGACATTTCTTGCACATACATGGCCAGCAATATCACTTTTTTTGAACTTCCACTCTTGGCAAAGTTTCTAATTTAAATGCAACACTGGGAACACATCTTAATATTTGGATTCATTCCTGGCAAAAACAAAAGGGACAGAAGTTTAGCAGAGATCTCTGTGCCAGCATGTCTAGGGTTGGGGGTGGGGGTGTTTTGTTATGTTTTGTTTTTCTTTCTGACATGTCTGCTTTTACATGCAAAGCCATTGGTTCAACCACGAAGCACAAGTTCACTCAATCATCTAATCCCTTCTAGCATTACATTTTGCCTTTTTCAAATCCTTGGCTCATTATAAGCACAGCTTTATCAGGAAAAGAGAAAATATTTGCTTTTATGTCCTTTAATCCAACTTCATTACCAACTCTAATGTTGCCTCCCACTGGGCTTAGTTTAATTGCATACTATTGATGAATCATTTTAATGATGGAGTCTGAAAAACAATCGCATCAAATCTACCTAGTACAAGTCATTAGAATGTGTCAAATGGAAAGATAGCAAAGAAATGGGGGATACAGAGTTTTAGGAGAAGACTAGATGGGTCAATTTGCTGAGGAAATAGAGATCTCTCATTTGCCTGTTATCCAAAACTGTTTTCATTAGGAACTCGCTGCTTATCATGTTGACCGTCTCTAAATAGCCGGCTTAAAATAAGATTTTTCTTTGACATTAAGCTGACCTATCGACAGATACCATCAGAGACGGTGCTTCATCCATCTTTAATAACCCACTGATTTATATAAAACCCAATCATTGATTTTTTAACTAAAGTTTTACCAAAAACATTAACCAATAGTCACAAAGAGACATAGTAGGCAAAAAGACACTAATACCAGAGTCTCAATAATTCACCCAAATTTATTAAATACCATATTTTCTCTAATAAAGATAGTCATGTAATAATGTTTATCACTCTTTAAAAGTTATACCAATGAAATATATCAAAATAGACTATTTCCATGATCAGCCATAAGCATGACTGCCCGCCCCCAGCCCAGCCCACTGAAGTCTAGAATAGGAAGTAAAAAATACTACTTCTAGTTACAATTGGAACTTAAATGAGCATATGCAAGGTTTCACTCTTAATTCTAGCTAGGATATCAGGATTGTCGACACTTCTGTCAAGAGAATAAAGAATATTACAGTGAACTGTCTAGTCAGGACTTGAGCTTTTCTTTCTCAGCTAAGAAATGACAAGCTGCAGCTCTCTTAATGTACCAGGAGCCATAATTCCAGCTTTTTACCTGCTGGTGTACTGGGTCAGAAGGGCCAATGATGAATTTACAGGTAACATCCTATATGAAATTAATCAACACAATATAGATTGGAGCCACAAAGCCTGCCCTGAACTTTCTTTTTCTTTCTCACTCCCCCAAACAGGGCAAGCAGTCACCAAAAGCATTTCCCACAGGAAACCACAAACCCCTGTCCCTGGTGCCACCTGCAGTCCTTCTGTACAATGGCTGGCCCACCCCAATTCTCTTTAATTCTCTAGAGCCAACGGTATACAACTGCACCAAACCACTGAATTTCACAATGTAACTTGAGACAAACTGAATCTGAAAGGCTATTTTATGGGTATTTTGCCTCCACTCTTGCAGGTAATACAATCCATAGTACCCCCACTGGCTTGCAGTGTTTGACTCTCCTAATCCTCATTACCATACTTCCTTTGGTTCTCTTCTCAAAGGAAGTATGGCTGAGGGGACCAGCCAGGAAAATTAGTCTTTCTTAATCATTGTGTTGTTCATAATTAATGGAACATAATGGAAGACTAGAACAATCTTTAATTTTATTTGTGCGTTTTACTTCTATCTTTACCAAATAGAATGGTTCTCTTGTTTTTAATATATGCTATAGATTTTAAGTTATCATTTAAATCAAAGTCTTCACTGTCTTGAAGTTGTTCATGATCTGTTAATAAGAAGGAGAGTGGTCTCAAATCACAGCATTTGCCAAATGAATCTTTTGACTGCAATTTGCCTCCACATAATACTAAAGATTCAAAAATCTAAAAAATAAAACTTGTCTTCATATCTTACTTTGCTCAGCTAATATTGAAGATTTGCATTTGATGTGAAACTGTGATATCTATCTGTCCTTTTGGGTCTTAGTCAGAAGAAGGGGGAAAATACAATCAGTAGCTGAAGTATTGCAGGACTATGGCAACTGAACTATAATTAAAATGATAAAATGCCATGCATAAAATACTCTGAAGACAGCTTTGTTATCTTGTAAGCGTTCCATGAGGGCTATTTCATTTTCTCTCTAAGTAATTTCAAGTAGGAAGAGAGTGACTATATTTCTGAGCATATTGACAAAAAACTCTTTCAGTTTCATGGCAACTAAGTGATTGAACAGGAGCTCCAGCCTCGGCAGTTATATGCAAGTTTGGAAAGGAGGCCTAGATTGCCACATTCATTTTATTTCACTAGATGCATCTGCAGAGTAGGAACAAAACTCCCAGCTTTATCCAACCTTCAAGTTCAGTCATATATTTTTCTATTTGAAATGAACTGATACTGATTTAGAGCGGACATGCCTTTTGGAATGCCCTGAGGCCTTTCATTTCTTGAATGATATGCTAAGGCTTGGAATCTACCCAAACCTCCTTGAAGCACCCTCTGCAAAGTTTAATCTAATTTAAATGAACATATTCCTCAGCATAAAATGCTCTTTCTTATTCCTTCTTGTTTTTTCAGTGAGCACATGGACATATTTTTGTGTTTCTAAACATGTGGATGTTGAAACAATTCAGAAAGAGAAAAAAATGCTACATATTTCTTTACTCCAGCCATATTAAGAGCAGTGGCAAAAAAAGCTTAATTCTAAAAAACTCTTGGCCCTGGCACTGTGCAAATTATTTCACAATATGCAAAGGATTAAGCAGCAACATACTCATAGTTCCTGTCAAATGTTTCTCTAGTATAAATAATTCCATAGAGCCAGAGGCCTGACATCTCCCTTTACCTTCTATTCATTCTGTACAGTGCTCACATGAACTTCTTTACAAGTAAGAGTAACATTAGAATATGAATCTGTCCAAATATGCATTCATGTGGATAAGTGCAATCATAAATGCACAAGACATCAAACAGGTTACGATTCATTCAAAAATATTCATCTCTACAAGGAATATGTGAGCATAATTTAGATTTTCATAAACAAACAGAAAAGAAGGGTTGAATTCTTCTCGAACATATACTGGATGTAAATTGATCACCTTTTCTAAACCAAAAATTCGAACATTTGCAGTTTTTACTTGACTCAGATTCTTTTGCAGAAAGTGAAGCTACTGGAGGGGGGGGAAACTATAATGTTTAAAGAAGAGATACAAAAAGTTTCTTCTAGTAAAATCATAGTGCATAAGGTCCATCCTTAAAGTTAACGCCCCCTCCCTCCCTCCCCTCTCTCTTTTTTTCTTCAAGCAACTTGCAGCTAAGTATTTTGCTTTCAGTAATTCAGAGGATGAGAAAGCCCTTGACATCAGAGAAGGTGTGTTTTATATGTTGAAATGAGCTATTCATCCCTGGTGATCATTAGAAAATGTCACCAGAGAAGAAATGTACCCAAGAGGACATTGCAAAACTCCTACTCTGGGAATTCTGTTCTTTCTGAAGACTTTCCATTGTCTCAACAACCCATTCATTCATTCAAAAAATATTTATCAGGTACCATGATACCCAGCACTGTGTTAACATCAGCAAGGCATTAAATCTTCAAAGTAGTTTCTTATTCTACACATATGTTGACATATTTAGGTGGGGCCTTAAATTCTCTATTCAGATGAATGCCTTAGTTCCCTTCTAAGTAATTTGTCATCTAAGGCACCTTGAAGAGGGTTTCATTTTTCACCAATGGAATTCTACCATGTATGATGGTATCAACGTAGGAGTTCAGGTCATAAAGAATATAGATCGCAAATCCCAAGTACTACAGATTAAATATCCTTCCAGGCTTGGGTTACTGGAATTAGACCTCTACATGCTGCCTGCATTCACTTAGAGCTTCAAGAAATAAATTTCAGTTTTGACGATCCTCAAAAAAAAAAAAACCCCTAATCAAACTTTAGTTCACTAAAAAACAATTTGTCTCTTTCGTTGTTCTAAACAAAAGGAGGAATGACTATAATCTGCCTTTGCTGGAAACTCTAGCATCATGGGAATTTTCCCAGGCAGCTTTGTGGCAATCCAAGGAGGCTTCAAGGATGCTATAATTATAGCTACTATTCATTATATGTCTATTGTGTTGAGCATTTTATATTCAATACTCCGGCTTATTTTAGGCTTCCCCGCGGTGTATCCTAATTCCTGTTTTCCCAAGGAGGAAAGTAAGGCTCGGAGAAATTAGGTAACTTTCCCCTAGCCACACAGTGTGCAAGTGTGTACAAGAGAGGGACATCCGACTGTCTCCTGGAGCAGTATCAGTTCTCTGCAGTTTCTACGCTTAAGGGGGCTGGGGGAGGAGGGCTCGCCATCCCCGTGAAGATTGAGGAGATGAGGACTGATAATGCTGTCTGTGGAAGATTTCTTAGTGCAGAGGAGGAAAAAGAAAAAGGAAAAAAAATCGGGGGTGAAAGGGACAGTCGCAGCTGTTGAATTAAGAAGAAAATCTCCCCTGGAGGGGCCCTGGCTCTATTTCCTCCCATCTACGCCGAGCTGGATCCCACTCTGGGCATGGTAATTGACAGGCCACTGCGGTAATTGACAGGCCACTGTGAGCCACCAACGGAGGACCGCGTGGGGGTCGGAGCAAACGTTAACTTCTCGGCTTTGCTTCTCCCATTACCTCCCCCCTCCGGGCGCCCGCTGGAAGCTTCCACCGCCAGTGCAGTGCCGCCGGGAGGCAGACGGGGGGGCCGCTGACTGATGAGGGCAGCCGTGGTGCTGAGTGAGGCCCAGGCGTTCTCGCCTCTCGGCCTCGGGACCCAGGCAGCCGCAGCCGCCTGCGTGGCCAGGTCGGAAGGGATGCCCAGAGCCAAGGGGTTCTGGAACCTTCACCCAGGCAAGCGGGTATGGCAGTGGTGAGGTCTGGGCCTGCGCTGTGGCCATGGGACTTGGAGACCGCGAGGCCTAAGGGCAGGGGTAGTCAGGCTCCCGCTCTCCTCCCACCGGGGGTTGACCCTGAAGAAGGGTTTCACCGTGTGGCTGCGGGAGCAGCAAGCGAAGGCTGATGGGGCAGTGGAGCAGGCCCTGGGGCCGGCGCAGGCCTCCACCGCCCAGCCGCCCTGCTCGCCTCCTCCTCGGGCTCCGACAGCTTGCCAGCCTAGGCCCCACGGCCTCCCCCCCGCGAGCTGGGCTCCGCTTTCCCTCCATCAACTCCAGGCCGAATTCAATCCGAGAAGGCTCCTTTGAGCTTTTGTGTTTGCTGGGGGAGATGTGGGCGCAGGAGGGATCGCGTTACAACTTTCATTTCCTGAAATGTTTGAGGGAACATCCAGGGTTTTTATCCCCACATCAGGCCCGGCCATGGGCTCGGGTTTCAGGCCTTGTCACTCAGCTGTCACCAAACAAACGAGGCTCTCAGAGCCCTGGAGAGAGAGAGCTACCTGCTATTCATGACCCCTGGAGCAGGTGATCGCTCATGGGAAAAACAGGTAGAATTAATCATAGGGCCGGTCTCTGCTTCCTCTACTTTTTGGCAGATCTGGCCACCGTGTGAAACCTATCAGAAATCAAATTAACTCTTTCTTGTCCCCCACGGGAAGAGAAAATATTTTTCAAAAAACTCGACATCCATCCACACCCAGTGATAGAATGAGAGTGTTAGGAAGCATCTTGCATCCCACCCTACTTGGCCGTACCCTAGATCCTACTGTTACCTGGATTTGGAGTAGAATGAAACATCTTCCTCTTAGAAGTCATAGATACAACCCCTAACCTCAAATTCCACCACTCCCCCACCCCCATCTCCATCCCCAGCCCCCCGGCCCCCCACCCTCCCACCCCCTCTACCCGGATGCCACTGCTGGCTTGTACTAAAAGGGAAACCTCCAAGAATTTTCCTGTCTTCCTTTCTTCCCTCACCCATCAATTCTGTACACTGTACACTCTGTATTAGACCAACCTTTCCAAATCTCCATCATTTTCTTATTTATCATTTGGGAATTTCATACATGGATGTAATTTTTCATTATCAAATTTACTCCACTTCCTCTCCCCAACTCCTCCCACCTCCCCCACCCCACCCTAACTTCATGTGCTTTATTTTTAAGAAGCCTACTTTGTGCTGCTAGTAGGAGCATGGGTAGAGCACCCAGCACCCACCGGAGCATGAGCAACCTGTTGGTGCTGCCTCCCTAGAGAACAGTGACTCTCCCGCCCTACTCATCTTAGTTCTGGTTTAATTCTTTCTTTTTTAGCTGGACCAAAGCAGAAAGGTCTACATTCTTGTGCCCTTTGCAGATATTTTTTGCTTTAAAGTTGTAGTGTGAATTTAAAGCCACACCATTTTATGTTTTGTTATGTCTTTCTTCTTTTTTTTCTACACCTCCTTTCCCTCACTAGCTAGCGTGAAATTTTTTAGAAGAAAAATAGAAAAGCATTCAGCTTTGTTTTCTAAGTATATTAATATTAATAACCAGGACAGTTTAGGAACTTTAAAACAGACTATTTTCTAAACAGAAATATAGTGAGAGGCCTGTTATTATCATTCTGTTAGCTCTTCCACAAAAGTTTTGGGTTTTTTGTTTGTTTGTCTGTTTGTTTGGTTTTTTTGGGGGGGTGGGAAGCCAGGAGATATACAGCATGTAAAATAATCCTCTTGGCCTTTTTCATGAAGATTTTTGTCTGTTTATTTTGAAAATAGCCATTGGTTCCAGATTCCCAGAACTGATTTTCTTAGATTAGTGACTTGTACTGAGCAATATTATTCTTCAATCAAAATGTAAAACAAGAAAAAGAAAGATAGGAAGAAACCTTGACTTGACTTTAGGGGAAGCTTGTCATGTTTATATAGCATCAGCAATGCATAGAGGATATTCACCACACATATCTGAAGGCAGACAAAGGTTCAATTGTTTAAATGTTCTTTTCACTTCATAGACACTAAGAAGTGCTGGCATTCTATCTAGCTCAACCTCTTAAAAAAATGGCTGCACCTACTTCCATCTTTAAAGCATTCTAAGTAAATCCAACACTAGTTCCATCTTCCTTGAGTAAATAGGTTTAGAGATACAATTAACTGCACAATATTTCAGAGTATGCCATCTCACTCTCAAAGTGAGTATTTCTCTGTAAGCTTGTCTCCATCTACCCCCTCATTCCAGCCCCCACCACTGCCACACACAAAAGCAGTACAAACTAAGGGAGCCCTACTACACACAGCCACTTACCGTAATATAATATTGTTGTGAGAGCCAACCAAAGACGTCACACTTATGTGGGCTTGGTGTGTTGGGTTGTCTTATTTTGTTCTCTGGTAAGGCAGGGGTCATAATCCCATTGTCCTTTTTAGCATTTAAACCACTTAGGTGACAGGAAAGTCAAATTAGAAATTTTAGCAAAGCAGCTAAAGCCTTGCCCGAGGGCAAAAGGAAAAAGATGTATGTGGAGAGGGTGGGGGGGGTAGTCAAGTTTGTAAAAATACTTAAGGTCAATAGAACACCTAAAAAGTCAATTTTACAGACATGCTGCCTGGAATCTACAGATTATCAAGGACATCAACTCTCTCCATGAGATGTATTCTGTAAGAATCTCAAGTCATGATGTCTTGTGTCAGTCAAAATAATGTACTCTGGAACTATTAAATCCCACAAGAACAGCGGCTTAGATTCTGAACCACCACCAATTTCCCCCTCCCCCTCCAAAGTTGTTTCTATTATGAATGTCATGGCATTTTAAAAGTCATAATCCACTTAAAGTTCCAGATTAAACTAAGTTGTATGGCACACTAAAGTAAATTTGGCTGTCAGTCCGTGGTGTTCATATTTTATTCTACCTGTGTCAGTCTCATTGAGTTCTTTTGTTTTGTTTTGTTTTTTTAACTTTGAAGAAAGGGCAGAAAGGGGGCCAGATAGATGCAGGTGGTATAATTTTCAGGCTGTATTAGTATATGAATGTCCAGGCTCTCTCTCCTATTTTTCTTTCAATGGCAATCACTAATGATAAGAAAGAAGAAAGAGTCCTCCAGTATCTTTCCACATTTTAACTACAGTCAAGTGACCACTTCAGACACACTGAGGTATATGTAAATCTAAAGCTAACCTATTTCCCTTTTCAATAATAAGACTTGGTTTTAATGCTTGGTTTTTAGTGTTTGTTTCTTTCCTATATTGTTCTGTTTGGCCATAGAGAATGTTTTTGCATCAGGGCAACAGAGTATAGTGAGTACCTTTCCTAAAAGCAGTGTGGGATTGTACTCTACCTGCTGAGAGCTTGGGTCTCAGCTGTCCATTAACACGGTAAAAGGGAGAAGATCTGAGGGAGGGATTGGAGAACAGGCTTTCCACGCGCCTCCAGCAGTCTCCTGTTCTTTGTTTTTAAATGCTACTGCCGTGTTGTTTCTCACTGTCTGAAAGACCACAGCGTCTAAAACTCTGATTGCCATCCTCGGTAGGAGAACAGGTTTCCAATTTCATCAGCTGGAGTGTGTGTGTGTGTGTGTGTGTGTGTGTGTGTGTGTGTGTGTGGTTTAAAAACGCACAAGAAAAAGAGGCCTTTCCAGGGCAGCGCTTTTTCTGGGTAGAAGAAAAGGCAATATTTCCTACATGATTTTTGTAGTGTACCTTTTACCCAACCCATCCTCCACTTAGAGGCCAGTTCTGGACCCAGTCAGACCTCCTCAGGAGTCTATGAACTTGAGGTGCTCAAAAGTCCCCACCTGGCTAAAGTAACCCAGCAGCCTATAAAACTAAGTCCTCCAGCGCCCTCAGTGCAAAATGCTCCTGAGAAGTGGTGGCCACAGCACTGGTTCCTCTGGCTTTAGACCATTGGAGGAGGTGGTCTAGGAGTTTTTAGAACCTTCTAGGAGAAAGGTTTGAAAAAGGAATAACCCACCTGTGCTTGTCAAAACCACCCATCTCTGTAAACCCTGGGTAGATTGTGTACTTCAACAGTCAGAACCAAGCTGGTGCCTTCCTTCTGGGTTCCCGGACAGGACAAAGGGAAGAGGTAACTGCCCCACCCCCACCCCGACTCCAGCGACCTGGCTACGCTGGCACTCCCCAGTCGTAGAGATGGCCACTAACTCCGAAATAGATCACCTCGCTGGTTGGCACTGCTTGGACGCATTCGGGTAAGGCGTTTGAGCCATAGAGCCAAAGCCAAGGCCCCAATCTAGTGGAAGGGCCGCTGGGGAATGGGCCATCGGGCCGCAGTCAGCCGGTCGCACGGGAGGAGACTCCGGGCCAGAGCCGGGCCAAAGCCGACTGTTGAGGGCGTAAAAGTCCCAGAGCACTGGCACCTGCACTGGGAGCAGCCTGGATACCTACCCCACTTCAAGGGCAGGTGTCACCCTGCCAGGGAGCGTTCAGTGCCCCTGGAGTACTAGGAACTCAGCAGGGAGGCCGAGCCTTGAGTCTGCAGGATGACCCGGATACCCAGGATGGCAACTGGTGCTATGGCCCAGAAAGCTCCCTTGAGGCCAGCTTGACCTCCTCTGCTCCGAGGGACTTCACAGAGGCCCTGGACCAGACCCCAGGCGCCATTAAGATCCGGGTTCTGAGACAGGTGCGATTCTCTTTGGAAGCTGCCGAGAGCGATGCTCCAGTACTATCCTGGCCTCCTCAGTGCAGAGAGGCACCAACAGCCTCTCGGGAGGCCAGATGACAGACGCTCCTTGAAGCTCTCTGCAGCAGCCGGAGAAGCACAGGTCTTTGGATTCTGGGTCTGGAGTCCTGCCCCTGAGCCCCGCGAAAGACCTTCAGGCGTGGGAGGCCGCTAGGAATGCAGCCTCTGCGAGCGAGCGGACGGTGCAGAGGCGGAGCGAGGGCCACTGCGCTGGGTGTGGTGCGGTGCCTAGAACTCAGAGGGCCCTCGGCGGCCGGCGGCGTTCTGGAAAGGCAACCTGACCCGTAGTCAACGCTTGGCAAACTTGAACGTAGCCCACCAGCTCAGTTCCACAGGAAGCTCACACACTATCTCAAGATGAAGACCAAGCTGTCCTTGCCTAGAAAATAGACTCAGTACCTACAGCGACCAGCTCTGGTGGGTTTCAGTCCAGGTTCTTGAATCCCTACATGCTAAGCCAAAGACTCAGGAACTGCCGGCCAAACCCTTTGGACTCTGAACACTTAGGAAGCGTCTTTCTCCGCCAAGGGGTCACGAGAAGACAGCCGGATCCGATCCCAGCGACCTTGTATTGAGATTAAAGACGTTTTAGAAATCATCCCTCCATTTGGTGGGGTTTGGGTTTTTTAAATCTCTCTTGGACAAATGCTGTGAAATTTCGTCCTAAAACCACTTTCTTTATAAGAGGCTGCACAATTATTTTTGGCTATCGCTATGAAATCTGGGGAGGAGAAACGAAAAGTGTCTCTACATTCAGTTAAACTTTTGACTCCGAGAAGGTAAATCGGATGCCCCTCAACAGCTGGTTCTCGAAGATTTCCTCGAGGAGAAAAAAAAAATATATATAGTCAGTCCCCCCTAAAGATCGCTCTAAAATGATTGCCAAGAAAACTCAGAGCGATATCCAGCTTTCTCGCCTCCTCCGGCTTGTCCCACTCTTAGCCAGAGTGGGCAGAGGACGGCGGAGAGAGGCAGATTGTGCAATTTCTTATTAAACACATCTGGAATATGCACATTCTGGATCGAATGCCAGGGATTTTACAAAGAGTTTATGGCTATGACAGAAAACTGTCCTTTTAACGAGTTTACAAGCAGTAATCACGGGGGCTTTTACAGGACCCGCCGTCTTAGCTGCTAGCCAGACCTGCAGACTTTTCCAAGATCCACCAACCAAACCAGCAGGAAGTGGGCCGCGCGCCCTGGGAGACAGAACTTCCACGACTCTAAAATTATGCCAAGAGGAGCTGCGTGAGTGGGGGGTAGTCGGAGTAGGAAGCCAGGGCATGTAAGAAATTAAAGTAATTGGCCCTTCCTTATTTTCCAGAGAGATTTCCGCGGTCTCTTTTGAAGCCTGTCAGGGTCACTGAAAGCTATCTTTGTGCCGGGTGTTTGTTTTGGGGAGTGAATGTGAAGAATGTGTGGAGATTCCCTGTGAGAGCCCCTCCTGCAGAGGGTGGTATTTCTCCGTGGCCCAAGACGTGGAGAATAAACACCCTAGTGACTTAAATAAACACCGACTTAATGATCCAAAACACTAACAAGGGAGATTGGGACCCGGAGCTCCCAGCCCAAATGATAGTCTCTGAGCGGCTGTGTGCACATCTGTCCATCACCAAGGGAAAATGACTTTATAAGTAAAAGTGACTATATTTTAAAAGCACAGTGACCATTTCTCTTTTAAACGCAAAACAATTCGACAGTTACAAAAAAAAAAACCTCATGATAGAAAGGCCTTAATTTCACACACATACACACCTTATTCCACTCAGGTCAAGAACAACAGGGAAAGGTAAGAAAGAAATATATTAATGTTGACATTTATAGATGAGGAAAAATCAAAATTATGAAACTGTCATGTCAGGAAATAAATAGACTCTCCCTGGGGAACAATATTTTACAGAGCACAAGCAAGCCAATTCTGTTATCCTGAGTAGAATTTTAATAAATAATGCCATTTGTTTCACTAGCCTTAAAAGCTAAATACAGAAGATACATCATTTTGCCCCAGGCAAAAAAGAACATGGAGCCTTCATGATTACTGGGATTTTTCTGGACACTATCTGAGGAAAGAGCTCCTGGTAGCCTGCTTTTTATTTGTACTGGATCAATTCATAATTTTAAATCCGTGTTCGAGTTCCCTTTTTTAAAAAAAGCAGATAAATTACTTTTACTTTCACAGTCTTTTCATAAGGCGTTAACACAGAAGAGCCGAGTTAACATATGAATGCTGTGGAAAAGAAACAGTGGTAAACAAAACTGCATTTCTAAATAATAAAAATAAATAAATACCCAAGGCTACATTTCTTCTCTTTTGTCAAATCATTAACCTAGTCAGTATTCTTGGTTTCGGGTAATAGACTTCAAAAATACCCTGCAGTTCATAACTACTACTAACTAAGCAAGACTTGTTTTGAAATAGACCCAATGACTGCAATGCACGACTCACCTTTTTCAGAAACAGACCCAAACTCCTGGTGGTCTACTGAGTTTTAATTTAGACTGGTTTGGATACAACAGAAAAGAAGCCTAGAAACACGTGCTGTTTTAGTAACAACTACCAGGCTGCCAGGTTTGCTGGTGCCCCTTTGCAAGTAGAAAGTGGGAACAGAAGAAGTCTCTTAGCAGAGGCAACCTGCTCAGAAAAGTCCTGAGGGCACAAGTGAGGACATTTGGGAAAGTGGTTTCCCCTCCCTGCTTGGTACACTTCTAAAGTTTGTCATAGGAAAAAGAAAAAAGAAAACAAACACCAAAACACCCCACGAAATTTGACAAAAATAGTTGTATTACTAATGTCTCTTCTAGTTCTAACTGCCTCCCACAGAGAGCATCAAGACATTTAGGCACTTGTCTTCCCCACTAATACTGTTCTTTTATTTTAATCTACATAAAATTATTTAACACTAAGTGTGAGAATGTAAACTTAATTTTCCATCAAAACCGGTTATGATTATATTTTTCCCATTCATCTTAAGACTGCAGCCAGCCCCTCTCAGCCTGGAGGGTTTTTGTTTTCATTATTTTTGATATGTCTCTCTTCCTCTTCATTTCCTTTTCCTCTTCCCTAAACCATGTCCCCATCAATAAATTAAAATGAAATAATTAAAATCCAGTTGATTTGTAATTTTTCTTCACTAAAAGAAGATGTAAGAAGAGGAGGAGAAGGAAGACGAGGAAGAAGAGGAGAGGGAGGGAGGAGGTTACTGAAATGGATGCCTGAGTTGCCCTGGACCAAGACTAGGTGCTTTTGTTTCCAGACCTTTCGGTGGGAGGGGAAACGCAACAGTGTTAAGAGCTGGAGAGAAGAGGGAGACTATGCTCAACTGAGATCGCTGTTGGTTGTAATTTTTAAAAAGACATTTGTGAAAGCCCATCATTCCTTTATGCGCAAAGAACCCCAGAAACAAGCTGCAAAATTGTTCCTGACTTCTATGTACAAGTGTCCCTAGTTGTTGGGTTGGTTGCTTCTCCAGCCGTCCCTTCAAGCCCCCGCCCCGTACCGCCCCACTTAGGAACCCAAGTCCACCAGACTGGAGGTGAGTGGGCCCAGTAGAGAGTCCTGGAGCTGGTGCTGATGAGCCTGCAGGCCGTGGCTGGGCTGTGAGGCCGTTAGGCCCGGAAGAGAATAGTTTGAGCTCCTGGCGTGGCCCATATTGCTCTGTAGCAGAAGGACCGAGTTCTGGTCTGGACTTTGGGGAGGTGAGAACTCTTCTTCTGAGCTGGACATGAGCGGCTTGCCCCCTTCCAGAGGAGAGAGTTGATTCTGCTTGTTGGAGGAGGAGTTATTGTTTTCAGTGTTCTCCCTGAGAAATAGAGGACAACACCATATGGTTAAAAAAAAAAGTGCGAGGTGAAGGGAGGGGGCTGGAAGGAGGACAGGGCAGTTGTGCAATCTGTCACCGATCCAAATGGAGGATCTCTGCCTCCCACCCATCCCCAAGGGTCATGGGGGAGGTGGAGAGGCCAACTAGAGAAACGGGGAGCCCGCCCGCTGCCTGGACACTGCCCCGTTTCCTCCGTACTCCTCATAGTCGGATGGGCCGTGTTTATTTAAAATAAGCCCCCAAAATCTCAATTTTGTCCAAGCAGCTATGTTTAAGTACCTGTCAACTAGCCCCCGTACACCCAAGTAACTGCTTGGAAGCCCTCCGACAAATGGTTGTCGCAATAAAGAAATGATCGGGAGACAAACTGCCCAATGCACAAAGGCTTGCGGCGACCCAAGTCAACGGCCTGCCACCATCTGAGGAAGCAATTAGATGACCAGTTTCCCGGCCCCTGCCTGGAGATTGGGGTTTCAGAGACTTAGGACAGGTCATGGGAAGTCGTGCCCAGAGCGGCCCAGTGACCTGAGTAAACACAGGGAGCTTAGCCAGTCTCTCGGATTTCTTCCAGGAGCGGGCCCTCGCTTGGCTACAGAGACCGGCCGTTTTATAAACTAAAGGCTAGCTGAACCTTGCAACCTCTGTTTATTGCTCCTAGTTCGTTTCTCAGCTCCCCCTATCCTCCCCTCAAGCTGCTGGTCAACAATCCATAGGCTCCCACCCTTTCTCAGCAGGAAAAACTTCGCCACCCCACCCCGTCTGGGCGCTGATGGAGCCCGCACGGCCGAGTCAGTCCCCGTACTCGGTCCCAGTCAACTTCTGCACTTCTCTGCTCGCGGCTTCCGCCTTCCCAGCGCCGGCGGCCGCCCCTCACCGAGCGCCTGCCGGTCTGCACTCTCCCTTCCCCGCAAGGTCTCTCTCCGAGAGCCCCTTTCGGCGGAATTCAGGCAGGCTCCGCGGTTTCCCACCCAGAGGGGAACGTGGAAACTAGATCTTCGGCCCCCGGGTTGCCGGCGAACAAAGCACAGCCCGCGGGGCCCTGCTCCCGCGTCCCCAGACCATCAGCTCTGCTCCGCGCTGCGCTCGCCGCCCGCTACCCCGCTCGCCTCCCAACTTCGGCCCGAAGCTCGGCAGCGAACCGCCCCGGCCTAGCCGCCGCGGTGTCTGCGCGAGGATGGGGAAGCAAAAACAGTCGTCGTCGCCCCCGCCCCCCAAAGCTTTGCTCCCGGGCGGGAGAAGCCAGCGACCGGAGCTCCACTCCTCTCCGGCGGCGACGGCGGGACCAGAAAAAGCCACCCGGCTACGCACGAGGGAGCGCGGCAGGCGGCAGTCTTCTCCCGGCTTGGGGCCTCTGATAGGACACCCAGTAGCGACTCCCCCGGAGCTCTCTTTTCAGGGTTTTCTTCACAAGACTCCTCCCTTTGTCCAACTGGTGCGGAATGAACTCTCATCCACACACTAGCCAGACAGAGCGAGTGAAGAGCCGGGAGGCGTTGGGGGCTGAGCGGACATCTCAGATCAGCTTCAAGTCGGGGTGAAAAGGGCGGAGGTTCGAGACCCTCCGCCGCAAGAACCGGCTTCCTACGCGTATACCAAACAATACACCCCTTCCCTCCGATCAACAAGCTCCCTAATCACCCCCTCTTTTCACCGCAGCCAGCCAGGAAGGCAGGGACAACAAACGCAGAGCCAACAGCTCCCCACCAAAGAAACCCACGCGCGGGTGCAACGCGGCCCAGTCCCTAGCAGGCAACCTTGAGAGTCCGTGAACTTTTCACTGCAGCGTCGCCGAAATCGGGGCGCCGCCCCACGGACCTCTGCCCGCCGCCGGCGGGTACCAACTCCGGAGCGATGCCTGCGGAAGCGGGTGAAAGGGGGGGCAGAAAGGGACGAAGGGTGAGACTTCCCCGGGTCGCCCGAGCCTGGGCTAGCACTCCGCGTACCTTTCCTTGGCCTCGGCAGCTCGGTCTCTTTGCCTCCGGTTCTTAAACCAGTTGCTGACCTGGGTGGTGGTGAGGCCGGTGGCCTCGGCCAGCTCCCGCTTCTCCCGCGGCGAGGGGTAGGGGTTATGTGCGTACCACTCCCGCAGCACGCCCCGCGACTTCTCCTTGAAACAGTAGCTGGTCTCCTCGCCATCCCAGATGGTTCGCGGCAGCGGGAATTTTCGGCGTACCCGATATTTGCCCACGGCACCCAGGGGTCGACCGCGAAGTTTCTCGGCCTCCACGTAGTGCGCTTTCAGCCACAGCTGCTGCAGTTTGGGGTGGTTGTGAGGCGAGAACTGGTGGCTCTCCAGGATCTTATAAAGCTCGCGGAAGTTGCCGCGGTGAAAGGCGACCACCGCCTTGGCCTTGAGCACGCTCTCGTTCTTATGCAGGTGATCGCAGGCTGGCAGAGACCACAAGAACCTGCCCAGGCGTTCCAGGTTCCCGCCTTGCTGCAGAACCTCGCACACGCACGCCACTTGCTCTTGCGTAAAACCAAACGACGGCAGCATCGACATGGCTGGCGCTGCCGGGGCGCACCGGCCCGGGCGCACGCGGCAGTGAGCGGATCTGAGAAAGCAGGGGGGAGCGGCTGCCGCGGGGAGGGGGGGCGCTGCTGCTCCTAACCCCCTCCCAGGCTTGGCGCGGACGAAGAGGCTGGTCGGACCTTGCGAGTGGGAGGCGTAGGAAGACCAGGAGAAGTAGGAGCGCGCTAGACTCCAAGTGACTGGCGCACTCTGCAGCCTTCCGGGCCTCGCTGGCTCCCGCCTGCCGCCGGGTGGATGCTGCTGGTTGCCGGGGAACTTGGTTTCTGTTCTCCCCGCAGCGGCCTTAAAGCGCGCAGCGTCCCGGGCGCGCTGATTGGCTGCAGGCGGCGCCTATCCGAAGCTGGCCAGCCTGCGCGCCGCCCGGCCGGGCAGCAAAGCCGCGCCGCCCAGCCGCCCCGCGTGGGGAGGGAGAAGCTGCGGAGCTGAGGATAAGGAGTGGTGGGAGGAGGAGTACCCGGAGAGGTGGGAAGTGGGGTGGGGTCGGGAGGAGGGAACTAGGGTGCTGGAAAGGGTGGTGAGCAAGTCAGGACCTAGCAAAGCGGCGCCCTCTTTGGTGTCACCTAAGGGAAGCCTCGAGCATCTCTGCACAAATCAATGACTGCAGACGTTCTCTCATGACCCTCTTCGTCATACTCCTATCCCTGTCCCTTGCAGTGTTGGCTTTTCCCGGTGAGCTCATATTTAATTACCTTAATGTTGAGATGAATAAATAATGGATTGATGAATAGCTTATGGAACGCGATAAATAATACAAGAGTAGACTAGGGTTCTGTGCTGTGGGCACTCAGAGAGTGACTTCTCCCAGGTTTGGCTTCAGCTCCAGGAGCCAAACCTAATTTCCTCCCCCTTTTCCCTTCCTAAGCCAAAGGGCGCAAGTACTCTGATCTGGGCAACATTCCCCTCATTCTCAAAGTGCCTCTAGAAGTGGCATCAGGAGAAGGGTTGGCCCTGGCACAATAACCGAGTTTGGATAGAGACACCCGTGCTTCATTTGCGGCTTAGTATCTTGACGTAGTCGACAGACTTCTGGACTTAGTTTCCCCATTTGCACAGTGGCGTTTTTTTTTTTCCCAGCGCCACCTCTGTTACTGATGAATACCGAAAAGCTTTACTTGCCATTAGCAAAATTTGTTGGGAGCCTCATGCAAAAGGCTCTGGATGGGGTGTAAATTAAATAAAACTGTGCCCAGCTCCAATAACCGTCGCGCTGTAACATAATCCTTGCCCTGCTCTGAGAGGGACACTGCCCTCAAAGCTAGAACCGCAGTGGCTCCAAGAAGATTAAATAAAGTGTGTGTGTGTGTGTGTGTGTGTGTGTGTGTGTGTGTGTGTGTTGCAATGCTGGCCTGTTTTGCTGCCAGAGAACCAGAGGTGTCCTGCAATTTAAGTCCCATCATCTGCTATTTTGTTTCTGTGTGGAGAATGCTTAGTAAAACTATACAAACAAATGAAGCTGTAATTATCTTAAGCCTCATTTGCACACCTTGTTCCAAAGCAATTATTAAAAAGATTTTGAAAACAATTAGCCTCTCTAAATAAAGATAATCTATTGTCAGTAGCTAAGACTGGCAGCAGATAAGAACAATGTGTGGAGATAAGGGAAGGCACATGGTGGAAGGAGGGTGACTTTATGACTATACTTATCTCTGATTAGATAAGTTCAAAACAGAATTTTAAGTACACTTCAAAAATGCTTTGGAGTTCAGTGTGCCCTCTTAGAGAATGGCCAGGAGCAAACCTTGGGCTCTTTAAATGTGCTTGTCTTCTTTCAGTGTTTTGATTTCATCAGCCAGAGAGTCTGCACCACAGAACCGTTTTGCATTCTGAGCTCTAAGTGAGAGCAGGGTTTCCCCTTGTATTATTTATATGGTTTTAAAATAATGCACCCAGTCCAAAGCACCCTGTAGCATGCATTTCAAGCTCATAAAGGATCCCCACCTCGAGGTTGTTTCCCCTGAGAGACTGCAAGCAGACAGAAAGGCTGCTCTGAAACTCATGCTATCTATCCCATGCAATTAAACCTTTGGAAGCAGATGCTGATACATCATCACATTTAGGCCTTTTTTAATACATTGAAAGGGTGTGTATTATTTCAGAAGAGCTCCTGCCACATGGTATGCCCAATGGCTTCCTTCTAAACTAGAAGCCTGGCACTGCTGAATCCTAGGCTATGTGCCTGGTAATTTTCCCTCACTGTCTTATTTTAGTGCTCATGACGTTTCAGATGAAGTCTTAAGGAACGGCAGTGTCCTGCCAAGAGGAATGTCTCTGCTTGGAACAGCCCTTATTGACATGGCAGCTGTGTGAGGACCAGAATGGGGACTTATATGGGCTCTCAAAATCAGTACCCTAATGTCTGGAACAAGTGTGCACAATTAAAATGAGAGGAGGGCTATACACATTGTCACTTAAAAGACAAAGGGCACGTTGAGTGCAGAGTGTACTTTGTAATTAACAGTCTTTAAAGGGAAGAGGGGTATAAGTCACAGACAACTACAGGTATACATTTACAGAGGATAGCAGGAGAGAAAGGCAGTATATGACTACCATTTCCCTGGCATCCTCCAGATCCACCCCCCCCCCGGCCATTTTTTTAAAAAATCTCTGTTCAAAAGGAATCAGGACTGTACCAGACTCTGGTGACAACTGGCAAGAGGAACGACATAAGTTCTGTGATAACCGGCACCGAGGTTATGAGAGGTACTTTTTCTCAGAGGCAGAGGCAGGAACGGGGTTGGGGGCTTTTCCTCCCTCCCATTTAATTCAGTAGATCACTTAACTAAAAAGGAAAAGTGCTGTGCGCTTTGTACCAAGGAGCCTACCTGCTATTTGGATCCCTCGGTTAAGGGAACCAATTGTTATAAATGATAATTATTGGCTTGGATATATAAGGTTTCCCCAAATGGAACCTTTCACTGAAAACCACTAAAAGAGGTAAAATGACATGAATTTACAAACCACATAAACCAAATGATCCATTTTAAATCGCGCACAGAAAGGTTGGAGTTGTTCTGTAATATAAAACCTTTGCTGTCAATGCAAATCGCATGAAAAAGCAGAGATGCGTCGGGAATTTAAAGGAAACTCAACCACTCTAGCCCGCTGGCTGCTGCCTCGGCAGCTTCCGGGCTTAGTAGGGTGACTCTGGGGGAGAGGCTCCGGGTGCCTCCACAGTGCGGGTACACAGGAGCTGCTGGGTCGACATAGGCCTTGGACAAAAATCCTGTATCTGAGTCCTACTTGTTTTTCTCCAGGCTTGAAGCAAGATGCCTTGAGGCTCCCAGCCGGGTTTCTTGGAGTTCCTTTACTATCAAAAAGGACTCCTACCCTACCTACAGATTTGGAAATCAAGGGCATCCTCAATAAACTAATGCCACCTCTGTGCAGCAGTGCAGAGACTCAGATCGGAGCCGAGCGGAGGCAACAATGTTCATCTTTTTCCTCTCCTTGGACGGAAGCCGCTCGTGCCCTGCGTCCTTGGGAACTAGGTTCAGATTCTGAGCCACGCACGGGAACTGCCGCCCACCTGCCCTGTGCAGGACGCCGCTGCCTGCGAGGACTGAGTAGGCCAAGGGATCAGAAAGGGAGATTTGCGGACCCAGGGAGGAGAAACTCAAAACCAGTCCATTAGTAAATGAGTTTTGTGTTGTCAAGGTTCTTTCCCATCCACTTGCTGTTCTGAAAAATAGATCACGTTTCGTTATCTTTAGTGGGAATCTGCAACGCGACACCGGATCCGCTAGCCCCTCCCCCGCCTCCCTCCCTCCCACCCATCCTCTCTGCCTCGCTCTGCCTCGCTGAGGGGAGCCGTCCGGCCTCCTCGGCTTATTTCTGAACAATGAGGATTTGTCTGTAGCCCTAATGTATTTATGTATGGACGTGTGTGGGGGGGGGTGACTTTCTCCTAGAAGCGGGAAGCGCGGGGACAGAGGCTTCTGCTTCCGTAGTGCGTAGTGCGAAAAGCCTAGGCTGGTCCAGGACGCCAGGCGACCACCGCCCCCTCCCACACCTGGACAAACAGAACCAGCTGGAATCCTACTCCTGAAACCCTGTCCCCGGTCCACCGCGTGTAGCTCCAGAAAATGCCATGTCAGTCTCCACACTATCCCGAGAAACACAGAGGGACGGATAGAATATGACACCTCCAAACACATACAATCCTAGCTCTGCTCCCCACCAATCTGAGCTCCTGTCCCAAGTTCCCTCCCCTCCTCACACAGAAAACACAGAGGGGAAAGAAAGGGGCTGCGTGACCCCCGTGGTTGGGAGGCGCTGTGGTCTGTATCTCTGTGTGTCTCGGTTTCACTCTCTACGCTACTCAAATACAGATGACTTATTTTGCCTGAACCTTTGCTGTCATTCATTCATTCACTCTTGCTGTCTCCGTTTCTCCTTACCACCACTCAGCATCTACCTTTCTTCCCAGTCCTCAACGTTGCTTGCTTCTTCCTGTTTACTTGAGCTGCACTCAGAGGAAGCTCGGTCTAGGGACTCCAATGGTCGAGTTTGAACCATAGGCTCCCACTCAACATTAGATGGCAAGCACCTTTCTGGAAAACGAGGTGTCACAATCACTTCTTATGAATGTAGGCAACACTGGCCCTTTTCCTCTTAAACATTACGTTGGAGCAAGTTTACAGAAAGGAGAACTCCGGAGACTGCTTATCTTCCATTGGATTTTCAATCAACTTTCCCCTCCCTCTCTCTCAGCTAACACACATCCTGAGTACCACATCTGTCTAAGCTAAGAAGAATTTCCTTTTGGGAGGTGAAAGCCTGCAGCTCCTCCTGTTCAGAGGAAAGTGCTAGTGACGGTAATGCAGGGTGACACTAAATAAACAGTTAGGGTGGACTGCAAAGATGGAGTTAATTATCCAGTGAGCTGCCTTGCAGCCCAGACCATCAGGGGCTGATTTGTTTTGGCTCTTACTCCAAGGAAGGAGACAAGCCACTCTCTTCTGCACATCTCTTTGGGATCCAGATCATTCAAATCTCCAACAAACAAAACAAAACCCACTATCCCTGCTTCAGTTATAACTCATTTTATTACTACTCTTCTACAGACTGAAAAGAAATGCGCATTTTGTTACCTCACTACCCTAAAAGAGAAAATGCAAACACATTCCTCTGAAAGAAAAATCAGGGTAGACACCATTCTATTTATTTATTTAGAGTTCCAACTATAAGGAACGCAGATAGTTTGTGCCCCTCCATGTCTCTTCACTTTGGATCTTTACAATTAATTTATAAATCTACATGCTTATTTTTTAAAAAAGAGTAAAATGTTATCCTGCCCTTTATATTCTCTCTCTCTCTCTCTGAAATCAGACTTCGTGAAATTTTAGATGTAATTAGATTTATTGTTTGTGTGATTCCCTGACTATCCGGTTCCCTCAGGTAAGCCTGTACTTATATATAAATCCCAGTAACTTAAAACGTCTCCCTCCCCAGTTTGCTCTCCCTGCCCCCCCCCACATTCTGATATTAATAATCCCCGGCTGCCCCTCTTTCCGGGTCATTACGGTACTGCTGGTCTCTAATCAATCCTAATGCGATGGCAATTGGAGTCCCTGATGACTGCGGCTCGGATTTCTTGTAATGGCTCTACCACATTTTCCTGGACCTCTTTCTTTAACCTGAGATGCCAGGGGGACGAGTCCCTTCTCTGCTGCTGATTACTTCAAGATGTGGGGGCTGGTTTGAACAGAAGGAGAAAGACACTGCGCACAGTGTGGCCGCCACAGCCTGCAGGGACGAACAGACGTCTGCACGCCCCGGCCAAAGCGCCGCTCACTGTTCTTTCTTTCCGGCGTCATTGCCCAGGCCCAGTTCACCCTGGAGGACCGAAGTGTAGACTCTTAGACTGTCTGTCTCCCCCACCCCCACTGCCCCTGGTGTGCAGAAACCTGGAGGCCTGTGGGCTTCTCCAACTCTTGCTGAGTCTCACCTTGGCAGCTCGCTCGCTCCCAGGCTCCTGGCCCCCAGCCTTCTCCTGCTCCCACCCCTCAGAACCTCCCCCCCTCCCCCGCTTCCTCCCCGGACTCAGTATGTTTCCCAGAAGAGACTAGGTTCTCCAATCCTGGTTCAGACCCTTGACCTCTCTTCTGCTCCCGTTCTAGTATCGTCTGAAGTTCTCAACCTGCTACAGATTCAGAATTGGCTCTCAAGTTGGCCTGGTCGTGTCAGGACACGAGCCTTTCTCCCCCAGAGCTTTGAGGGTCCGTCGCTGGGGAGACCTTAACCTCTAGGGGCCAGGAACCAGCTCTTCGTTCTGGCTGCTGGGAAGACGGAACCAACGGCAGCAATTCAGTGCCGGGTCTCCCTCTCCCTAGCCTAAGGTTCCTCGACCTGCGGCCCCATCCCTTGTCCAGGCTCGGCCCCGAGGCGATCGACACGTTCACCGCATTTGTATTCTTCCATTTCGCAGTCTAAAGCCATTTAGAGTAACCCGAGCCCAGGATAATTGCCACGTCTCTGCCGCCGCGATACTTTTAAAAAACAGGGTAATGCCTCTGAATTGCGGAAGAAAGTGCTGCGGACAAATTGGGCGCTGAGCTGCCGAGATAGATGGCTTTGTTAGGAATGGCCAGTGGTTTGTGACTCAATTAGTTCATTGCTGGGAGCCGCCTGTGTTGGAAGACAGTGAGGTCACCTCCAGGCGAACTCCCCCTATTGCTCCAGGGAGCGAGAAAGAGTTCCAGGGTGTGGGATTATTTTAGGCCTGTGCATCTGTGGGTGAATGCCCACGTCGTCTTAGGAAATCTGTTAACTATTGTTGCTTTCCTCCATTCCTACAAGAGCCGAGTTTTGGCTTTCACCGGCAGAGCTGGGATGCTCTCTGTTTCTGAATGGGCCGCGCAGCATTTATTTGTCTGCAGCCCTCTGGGCAATGGGAAAAAAGAAATACTGTCCAAAAGGTATCCGTTCCCCCATACCTTTCAGGGAGTCTTACCCACCCGCCTGCAACACCGTTGCAGTTCTTGGCAAAGGCCTCCTGGAAGCCAGCAGGGGTAAGGCTGCCGGGAAGCATAGTGAACCTCGAGGGACGCGTTTAGGACTTGGAAGAAGGCTGTGAGATTTTTTTTATCCACCCCCGCCTCTCCCTGCGCAAGTTCAGCCGCCACGCCACCCCTACCCATCACTCCGCTTGCTGGCTGGGTCCCGGATTAGGTGCTCAGCTAGGTGCACACCCCGAGTATTTCCATCGAGACCCGCAGAGCCTGGCCTCACCGCAGACCCAGGCACCGCTGCTGTGCGGGGACGGCTCCGCCCAGTTGTGCAGACCGGGATCGGACGCTCTAGCCCGGTGGCCGGGGACCCCGACCCAGGCGGGCTCTGAGGCCGCTGCTCTCCGGGGTTGATGGGCAATTAGTAGTAGGGCGGATCGCAGAACAGGCAGGAGGAAGGAGGAGACCCAGAGCGGGAGGGCGGGGACCAGAGGGAGGCGCCCGGAGGTCAGCGGAGCAGGGAGGGGGCGCAGGCCGACAGACAGGCTGGCGGAGAGAGAGGGCGCTGTCTTCCTGGCAAAGCAGCCTTCGGCCTGCAGGAACCGAAACAAAAAAGGAACCGGGAGGGCCGGTTCGGGATTTGGAGGAGCAGAGACCAGAGTGGCAGAGCACATTCTCAGCCACGCACCGCGGAGCCTGGGAGCCGTCTTAGACGGTACAAGGGCTTTTTAACCTTCTAGCCCTTCCTCCCTTGGTCCTTTTACTTCAGGCATAGCCTTCCCTAGCTTTCTCCCTCCCCAAATTGGAGGCGTCGGACTAAGGAACTTTGCAGGCGAGCTCCAGTTTGCTCTAGACAAGCAAGGAATTCGGGCCCCTTTTTCTAGTGAAGGCTGCACTCTGTGTCCTGGGACCTGCAAACAGAAAACCGCGATTTCTCGAAGCACCTCAGCAAATGGTCTCACGTAGTTTGACGGCTCCTTGCCCAGGAAGAACGAAGACAAGGAAAAAAAATCTCTATTTAAACATCTGCAGTTGGCTGGGGCGCGCTGGTAAAGATCAGAAGCACCCCAAATCCAGCTATTAATCACTCTCGGCCCAGGTCCACAAATATGAAAATTATCTTATTGAGAAATTGTTATTTCTCTATCCCCAAAGTCCATACTGCTCTACCACCTACCGAGGACAATGTGCTCTTGTCTTCTCATAAGCATAATGAACCAAGCAAAGCAAACAGCAGGATTCCCAAACCAGATAGATCCCACTTAGCAGTGAGCTCTCTTGAAAGACCCTTCTAGGTGAGTGGATGTAAAGAACCTCTTGGTTTGGGAATAGATACAGAATCCGTCGTCTCCAGTCAACTCTTCCACCACAGCATCTCGATTTCCCGGGGAGACCTGACTCTTCGGTAGCTCCTCCAGCAGAATCCAGGTGGCCTTGTAGTTCCGCCTTTGGCTGGAGAGCTAATTCCCGGCAGTCACTGGGTGGGCCGCCGTCGGCTCGACTCTTCACATTGTCAAACGCTTCTCTTGTGGGAACGTCTGTTTCTATTCATCCGATTTTCTAATTTCTTTGATCAGACTAAATATTTTCTTGGCAAACGGAAATTGACCGTGCCATGAATATGATAACAACCCGCTTGGAAAAGAGCTATTTTGTTTCCAAGCAGCAGGAACAAGGGGGGAAATGGTGGGGGTGGGAATGGGGGCTGGCTCCTAGAAATGCCTGTAACAGATTCCAGAACACTCATTTTTTTTTTTTTTTTTTTTTTTTTTGCCTCTGTGAAAACTGCCTCTTCCTCCCGGTCTAGTGCCTTCCCTTTCTCCCCTCCCTTCAGGTAAACACACACCTGGCCTTGTAAGAGTCTTTGAAACTCTTTATTAAAAAATAGAACTTCAATGGATGCCTCTGGAGAACTTCCCTTTAAAATGTAGATGAAAGGCAAGGTTAATACAATGTTCTCTTAATCCCTTGGCCTTCTGAGTCAAAATAAATATTTTCTTCTGCATGCGATTGTACATCCTCCATTTGGCTGCGGCTGTAAGCGAATCAGCTGGTAATAAAAGTATTTTTGAGACTGTGTATTAAATGCTGTTGTCTTGGAATGGGGGGAGGGGAGGAGCATGAGTTGGTGGCTCTCTGAAAAAGCTGCAAGAAAAAGACCTTTCACCTCTCATTAGTGATGCCATCAGTGCTCAGGCAGAGTGGGGCTGAGGTCACGTTACATATGGCACACAGTCTGCTCAGCACTTGAAACGTCAGCTTTGAAATTTTAGAGAGGGGAAAGGTCATCTTTAATAAGCTAAAGTCTGGGGTTCCCTTTGCCCTCGTTGCTTACTGGGTGGGTGTCCATATGCTTCAGACCCTCTGCTCAAGGTTTTTTTTTTTCTGTAAGTTTGAGTTTTAGACTGATTTGGTTTCAGATTTTCATTTAAGCCCTAATGTTTTCAGCTGCTAATACACAAAAGGCCTCTCGCTTTTATAACAACTCTGTCATCTTCCCTTCTCTTTTTATGCAATCATAAAACTGTCCATCCTGAGTAATAGCTTTTTGGAAATGTAAGTTCCCAGGAGAAATGAAGTATATCTGTCCATCTGAATACATAGATCCAGACGTGTGGGCTATAGGGTTACCCCTCTGAGTGGGTAATTTAGCTTTCACTCCTGTGCACTGCTACATAATTTACTGAACTTTAAAACTTCTATGTCATGTGAAAGCTTTCATTTCGGAAAACTTCCTGAGTGCGCCTAAAATGTTTCACGCCAGTTATTGGAATTGCACCTTATTTTTTTGGCATGGGGGAGAAATGCTCAAGTTAGAATACACTGATTCCTCTACAAGGTATAGAACGAAGACTAGCAGAAAGATGGTATGGCGGCACATTCAGCACTGAGCAAAAGTGCTAACATCCTTCTTCCTCCTTCAGAAGATATTAGGAACATTTGTGAGAGCTTAATCCTTAAATTTGTTCAAGAAGTGAAGTCAGTCCAACTCAGGCAACTGAACTACCCCCAGATCTCTTTGTAGCCATTCTAAAGGTGGATAAAAATAATATTCCATCAAAAAATCTGCAAGGGGTTTTTCAATGTGATTGTTCAGTTTGCCCAGTTTCGGAAACTTCTCCACATGAACCTACTGCCTGCAGTCCTCGGACGCTGTGCATGTATCCCTCACTCATTTGTTCTTTATACTTGTCGATTCCTTGATCCATTTATCTCTGTACGATTGACCTGGGGTGTTTTTCCTGCCTTTCCTTCTCTTCCATAGTAATTACCAATTTTGTTCATAAAATAAACTTTAAAAAGAAGACAACTATGAAGGCAATTGACTCCAAACAAATATATCCAGTATTTCAGAAATATTTCTTCTACTCGGCATTTGAAAACCCTGGAGTGGTCTTTAAGCTTCTTCTTGAGCTAACAAAGAATTGTTCCTTTGCAAAGAATTTAACAATTGTAACATGTAGAGGGGGTTGGGGTTTTCTTTGTAACTATTTAGAATCTCAAAATCCTTACTGCTGAATAAGAAAAATCTTAAGAGAAGGGATTGTGTATAGTAACTGAAACAAAGGATGAGCCAAACGATTTCACAACCAAGAATGGCATCAAGTAAATAATTTATTTCTAATCACTCTCCTACATTAGGGTTTACTGCTAATGAGCTAGTGGACTTTGTGATACTTTAGCTAACCCAAAGCACTTGAGGCTTCAGTGACCCAAATGCTTTGGTAAGTTCAATCAATCTAGTCAATAAAAAGTGAAAATAAAGATGCATGCTATAGTGGGGGGGGTGGAAGGGAAGGAGGAAGAGAGGGAGGGTGTATATAGTTTAGTATATATGTACATATATATATGTATGCTTGGGAAGGAGCTAATGTTGCTTGTTTTATTTAAATTTATTGAATTTAAAAGTCTCCCTCTTCCCAAAATGGCCAGGATAATTTATGTCTCTCCAGTAACCTTGAAAAAACAAGGAGTGATTTATTTCAAACAACAGATTAATCAATGACAGGTTGATAACTCATTAAAGGCCTGTAAAAGGAATAGTAATAATTTTCTCGTCTTACAGCATCCCTCACTGAAGAACCCTTCACGTTTTACAAGGCAGAGCCCATCCATCGCCTCAGATCTTTGGGGAGTGTTATGTCTATTACAAAGGATGATAAAGGATGATTACACCTATTATTGGAACATGGCAGAATTGAACATGGCAGCACATGTCTGTAATCCTAGCATTTGGGAGACGGAGGCATTAGCTTCAAGAGCTCAACGCCAGCCTGGGCTACCTAGTGAGATCTTGTCTAAGAAATAAGAACATGGCAGTGCCTGTGTACAATTTTCCCATGGTGGTATAATTAAAAGGCAGTTTGGAGACAAATGCTATGAGTTCCAGAGTCTTCCCAATGCATGGATTTATTTGTTGTGGTCCTGAGAATAAATTCAGAATCTCTCAAATGCTAACCAAGTGCTCTACCACTAAACTAACTATGCTTCCAGCCCCTTCCTTGTCTTTTTTTTAAAAGCAGTTTTCCATACAGAAATAAGTGATTAGTTTTTGCCTGTGTTCATGGCAGAGTCCTTAGTACTGAAAACAAAAAACAACAATAACACAAAGTGAATCTTTATAAAATGCTTTTGTTCTGAAGGTAGGCTCTCTAATACAGGGTCAAGATACCCAGAGTTTCATAAACGTTTTTAAATTGTCAAAGAAAAAAAAAAGTGGCAACATGAAGGAGAATTGGCCCACTTGGTTTTTCTATTCTGTCAGGAAATTGCTATTGTCTTGCTGCAAATGTCATATGGGAGAAGACTGAGATTTTTAGGGCTGTTAACCATCCCACGGAGAAGTTATTACGTTTTCACAAGCGGGGTCACAATAGAGAACATATTCATGACAAGATCTGGTCTATTTTTGAATTGCTTATTTGACTTATTGAAGAGAAACAAAAAGTGTGAAAGTTCTACAAAATTAAGAATTGGGCAGTGCTTGCTGAACTTTGAGTAGACAAACGCACTGATGAGAACTCTAGTGGTGACCAGGTCCTTAAAGAGGGGCCCTGGGCTCATCACTGAGCAAGCGCTGTAGGCAACTTTGATGTAGCTGGCTGGGGAGCAATGGCTTGAGGAAAAAAAATTCATTCTCCTAAAGTCTGCTAAAAGGAAGGTCCTTTCAAGAGGAAAACATCTATACTTCCCAAATTTTTGTTTGTTTTTGTAGACAGGATTTCTTTGTAGTTTTGGAGCTTGTCCTGGAACTCTGTCTGTAGACCAGGCTGGCCTTGAACTCACAGGGACCCACCTGCCTCTGCCTCCCAAAAGAATACTGGGATTAAGGGAGGGCACCACCACTGCCCAGCCCAAAGTTTTACTAACCTGGAACTTAGCTTTTTTTCACACCATTTTTTTTTTTTTTTTTTGGTTTTTCGAGACAGGGTTTCTCTGTGGCTTTGGAGGCTGTCCTGGAACTCACTTTGTAGACCAGGCTGGCCTCAAAGTCACAGAGATCCGCCTACCTCTGCCTCCCGAGTGCTGGGATTAAAGGTGTGCGCCACCAACGCCCGGCTAGCTTTTTTTCACACCATTTTGAAGAAAATTATTATGTTACTTTTTTTTTTGATGAAGAGGAGACTGGGTTTCTGAATAGTTCTGCAGAAATGAGAAGGTGAGCAGCTAATGATTTCATTAACTAGTCACTGTCCTCCATAAATGATTGTTCTAGGGTGGGGGGATGCTCTGGGCTGAACCCTTGTGGAACATGTGCCTAGGCACTGGCCTACAGCTTCAGCACCAGAGCAGAACTAAATAAAAATAAATGACTGTTCTTGCCAAATGAGTTACTACAACTAACAACAGACCAGCCACAAGAGACAAAATGTCTCTGAAAAAATTCTAAGCTTTTGTCACAAACATTAAAAGTCTCATTGTCCAAGGAACAATACAGTGTTGTTTCATAAACATGAGCATAAAAGCTGAAGGTTTTTTGAGTTTTAGTTTGGGGTTGTTTGTTTGTTTGTTTGTTTGTTTGAGACAGGGTCTCACTAAGTACCTCTGGCTGTTCTGGAACTCACTGTGTAGATTAGGCTGACCTTGAACTCCCAGAGATCCACCAGCCTCTCAGATGCTGGAATTAAAGACATACAGGACTATGTCTGGCAAAGCCAAAAGTTTTTTTGGTTTTGTTTTAACATGCCTTTCTATTGTACCTGAGTATTGTAGCAGAGCATAACTCAGTTGGACTTCTCTGCTACATATGCAAGAAATAGAGATGTGGAAGGCTACTGTATGACAAAAGGAGTAATAGATAGGAACTTCGAGGACTTAGATGTCATCACACTGCATGCAGCAGCCCTTTGTCACTTATAAATGTCTACAAATGAATTTTAAATTATTTATTTTTTTACGTGTGTGTGTGTGTGTGTGTGTGTGTGTGTGTGTGTGTGTGTGTTGCTGAAAACAGAACCTAGGGCTCCTCAAATGCTAGGCAGAATTTCTACCACTGAGATAAGCCTTTTTTCTCTTTTTCTTCTCTTTTTTGTTTTTGTTTGGTTGGTTGGTTTTATTTTTGTTTGTTTGTTTTGTTTTGTTTTTCGAGACAGGGTTTCTCTGTATTGTTTTGGAGGTTGTCCTGGAACTCACTCTGCAGACCAGGCTGACCTCGAACTCACAGAGATCCGCCTGCCTCAGCCTCCCAAGTACTGAGATTAAAGGCATGCGCCTGCCCCCATGCCTTTTTTTCCTAAGACACGGTCCTTACTAAAAAGTCCGGTTTGGCTTGGGTCTCCCAGATCAGTGGCCTGTGCTGGGGTTACAGGGATACGTCAGCACAATGGCATGCACCTGCCAATCTTAGAAGAATCTAGAATAAAATTTTCAACTCTGTTTAAAGCACTGCCATGGGGCAGAGAGACGGCTCAGTGATTAAGAACCCTGAGTGCTCTTACAAAGATCCTTAGTTAGATTCCCAGCACCCCACATGCTGGCTCACAACCACATGTAACTCCGGGTCCAGGGGATCCAATTCTGACTCCTCAGGCACCAGGCATTTGAGCGGTGCACAGACATACATGAAGGCAAAACACCCAAACGCATAAAATGAAATAAAATAAAAAGCAAATACTATTATGTTGGAGAACTCATTACTTCATATCTGTCTTGTATGCTTCCAGATTCACCAAGATAAGAAAGCTATACCCAGTGACAGCCAGTCCACAACCTTCTCTGGGTCTCCAGAAACTAGACAAGATGTGAGAGAACATGCTGGGGCTCCTCCAATTACCTGTTGGTGGACGAGAAAGTTGGAGTGAACACCACAAGCTAAACTGCTCTCTCAAGTTCCCATTTTAGGTATTTCTACTGTTTGCCCACTGCCTACTAGGCTGGGAGCTCACTATAGGAAAAGTAAATATTGTCATTTCAAATAAAGAACTGTTTATTATATAACAGAACAGAGGCTGCCTTCTATTTTTGAATCTCTGGTGAGTTAATTGGGGACAGTAGGCAAAGCAGCTGCCCAGGAGACAGTGCTTTCCAGCAGCCACAGTCTTTAATACTGACTGAGTTCATGTTTGGGAAATGGTAATTGGGTTACTCTTTTCACTAAATGCTCGCTTGGCTTCTGCTGGAGTTGAACAAACTTGCTACCTTACCATCCTATATGACTCCATCACAAGGGCAAACCAGAAGCCAAAACAGATCAAACCCAGCCTGAAGCCTGGAAACTGTGAATGAGATTCAGCCTGGATTCTTCTCAGTGAAAGAAGAAAGGGAATTTTGGGTACAGTTCATTATTCGATCACTTGCTCAGCACGTCCGAAGACCCGACTCCAATCCTTGGCAGCAGACAAACAAGAAAGAGGAGAGAGCAAAGCAAATGATCAGCCTGGGAAGACAGCTCAGTAGGTAAAAAGGCTGGCTTTGCCAGCATGAAGAACTGAGTTTAGATCTCTGGCATCTACATAAAAGTCAAGTGCAGACTGGAGAGATGGCTTGGTGGTTAAGAGTACTAGCTGCTCTTCCAGAGGGCCCAAGTTCAATTCCCAGCATTCACATGGCAGCTTACAACTGTGTATAACTCTAGTTCCAGGGGATCCGACACCCTCCCACAGACAAATGTGCACATAAAATAAAAATAAATTAATGAAATATTAAAAAAAAGTCAAGTGCTGCTGAGTGCATCCGCAATCCCAGTGCTAAAGGACAAAGACCGTGGACTTCCTAGAAGATACTGACTAGACAATCTAACCAAACTGGTGAGTCCTAGGTTTGGTGAGAAATCCTTCCCCAAAAGTAAGCTGGAGGGTTGGAGAGATGGCTCAGCAGTTAACAGCCTTGACTGCTCTTCCAGAGGTCCTGAGTTCAATTCCCAGCACCCACATGGTGGCTCACAACCATCTGTAATAAAATTTGGTGCCCTCTTCTCATCTGTAGGCATATATGCAAACAGAACACCTTACACATGAAAAATAAATCAATCTTAATTTTTTAAAAAAGTAAGGTGGAAAGCATTAGAGGAAGACACCTGTGGATAGGAGTCCTGTGTTCCAGCGGATGGCCCTACACTTATGCCCATATAAATAGCATTAGCTGGACTTAGTTGATTATTAAGAATAGACCTGAAGTTGAGAGTAGAATGTGTTGGAGTTACGTGGGAGCATTTGGAGGAGGGAAATGGGGGTTATACATGATGTTTTGTTGTTACACATGTATAAAATTCTCAAGAATAAGGAAAAACACACAGATAATTTTTTTTGGTTTTTTGAAACAAGGTTTTCTCTGTATTGTTTGGGAGGCTGTCCTGGAACTCGCTCTGTAGACCAGGCTGGCCTCGAACTCACAGAGATCCGTCTGCCTCTGCTTCCCGAGTGCTGGGATTTAAGGTGTGTGCCACCAATGCCCAGCAACACACAGATAATTAAATGATGTAGTAGATATGTTAAATTACTTGTAGTAATTGCTTAACAATTAATACGTATAACAGTATATCATATTGCATAGGATAACTTTGCAACTAAAGCTCAACACAGCTAGTGAAAAGACTGTGAAGTCCTTGAGTAGATATGTTTTTTTTTTGAGTTTTGTTTGTCTTGTTTTAAAATACATTTATTGAGTTCATGTGTGCCACAGTGCTTGTATGGAGTCCATTCTTTCTTCTTATCATGTGAGTTCCTGGACTTGAACTCAGGTCATTAGGTTTGGTTGAAAACATATTTACCAACTGAGTACTCTCATCGGCTCCATACTTGTAAATTTCATAGATACTATCAAGCAATTTCCCAAAGTTACACCAATTGTACAGATTTCCCTTGCTCCACACTTCCTTTTGGTACTTTCAGTCTTTTAGAATTCAGACTTTTTCATGGATATCTAATATTGTCTGTGGTTTGAATTAATTTCCCTGGTGAACAATGATATGACTTCTTTTTTTTTTTCTTTTTGTGAAACAAAGTCTTGTTTGGTTTGGTTTGTATTTTGAGACAGGGTTTCTCTGTGTAACATTCCTGGCTATTCTGGAACTCTTTCTGTAGATTAGGCTGACCTCAGACTCACAGAGATCTGCCAGCTTCTGCCTCCTGAGTGGTAGGATTAAAGGTGTGCACCAGCACTGGCCTAGAAACAAAGTCTTCTTGTATAGTCCTGGCTGCCTAGAACTCTCTTTGTAGACCAGGCTGACTTCGAACTTATATAGATCTGCCTGTCTCTGCCCCATCAAGTACTATGATTAAGGGTGTGTGTCACCAGATCTGGCTCAACATAACTTCATAGGCATAATAGCCATTCAGATACTAACCATTATGTAACCATTCTTTTAAAAATGTAGATATCTTAGTCAGTGTTCCATTGCTGTGAAGATACATCATAACCATGACTATTTATTTATTTATGAATGTATGTATGTATGTATGTATGTATAAAGGCATGCGCCACCACTGCCCAGCCTGTGACAACTCTTGTAAAAGAAATTATCTTTTTAAAGCTATTTATTAATTTAATTTTATTTGCATTGGTATAGAAGGTGTCAGATCCCCTGGAACCAGAGTTACAGACAGTGTGAGTTACCATATGGGTGCTACGAATTGAACCCGGGTCCTCTGCTCTTCCAGTGCTCTTAACCTCTGAGCCAACTCTCCAGGCCCTAAAATAAAGTATTTAATTAGGGGCTGGCTTACAGTTTCAGAGGTGTAGTTCATTATCAGCGTGGCAGGAAACATGGCGAAAGTGTGATGGCACAAAGGCAGATACAGTAGTGCTGGAGGGGCTGAGCATCCCGCATCAGGTTCCTCAGGCAACAGGAAGAAGAGAGACTCTGGCCTCGTCATGCGCTTCTGAAACCCTAACACCCACCCCGGGACACCCTTCCTCCAACAAGGTCACACCTCCTAATCCTCTCAAACAGTGCCACTCCCTGATGATCAAGCATTCACATCTATGAACCCATGGGGACCGTTCTTGTTCAAACTACCACAGTGGGCAAACACTCATATATGCAAAATAAAAGTGTTATTTCATCTTTTTTTTTTTTTTTTTTTTTTTTTTTGGTTTTTCGAGACAGGGTTTCTCTGTGGCTTTGGAGGCTGTCCTGGAACTCACCCGGTAGACCAGGCTGGTCTCGAACTCACAGTGATCCGCCTGCCTCTGCCTCCTGAGTGCTGGGATTAAAGGCGTGTGCCACCAACGCCCAGCCTCATCTTTTATTTTTTTTAATATTTTATGTGCAGGATGTTTGCCTGTATGTATGTCTGCACACCATGTGCTAGCCTCATCCACAGAAAGTCCAGAAGAAGGTACTGGGTTCCTTAGAACTAGAGTCACAAGCAGTTGTGACATGCCATGTGGGTCCTAGGACTCAAACCCAGGTCTTCTGGAAAAGCACCCTGAAGGGACTCTAGCCAACTCAGGCATGGCAAAGGCTGAAGGCCTTTAGGCTTCATTCCTATCTCCTCTTGAGGTTGACTACCAAGGTCCAGCTGTCAAGGTAGTGAAGTCCACCAATCAAAACCCCCCATTTGGCTCATCTAATTAACATACCCAATTAAAATTAAACACCTTATCCTAACATGGGGTTTCCCCTTTTACTGTTATAAACCGCCATTTGCCTATGGGCCTCATCAGTCTCCTCTCTATCCTTTGTTCCTCTGAGACAAATACTCCTTCCCCGTCTCCCTTGTTCCTTTCCCCTTCTCCCTCATCCTCTGTCTCCTGAATTTGTCTCTTACTCCCTGCCCTCTGTCCCTCTTGGGCAATGAAATCCTTTGCACAGGGAACTTAGTCTTAGGGGTCCGGAGCTGATACTAACCACTTCACATCCAATGCTGGTAACCACTGAACCAACACTCTAGCCCAACAAAAATTTAAATACATAAGTGAAGTGACATAAATTGTTGAAGTTGGGCATAGTGGAGCATGCCTTTAATTCCGGTGTTCAGATCTCTGAGTTCAAGACCAACTTGGTCTATAGAGTGAATTCTCACCCGGCTCAGGGTGCTAGTTTAAACAAAAAATAAACACTGTCAAAACTTTAAACATTCGGGCTGGAGAGATGGCTCAGAGGTTAAGAGCACTGACTGCTCTTCCAGAGGTCCTGAGTTCAATTCCCAGCAACCACATGGTGGCTCACAACCATCTACAATTCAATCTGGTGTCCTCTTCTGGTATGTAGGCAGAACACTGTATATGTAATAAACAAATCTTTAAAAAAAATCAACCAATTTACAATCCAAAACCCACTGGGTTTACTAAGGAATACACCTTCCACACTTGACCTCTAGTTTGGCTTTGTTGCTGTAGGTTTGATGCTGTTGTTTGTTTCTGTTTTTTTCCTTGCTTGCTTGCTTATTTAAGTCAGAGTTTCCTACTAAGTCCATTTTGGACTGGATTAATAATCCTTCTGCTTCAACCTTTCAACTGCTGAGCTCGTAAGTGTGGGCTACCGTATCCTGTCCTCAGTCACCACACTATCAAGGTGGGTGTGTACCATCAAGACTGACGGAGTTCTGTTACGACAAATGGAGTCCTTTAGCCCTGGGGAGGATGTGGTGTTTTCATATAACCGTGCTAGCGAAGGTGAAAGTGCTGGGAAGAACTCTCCTCATCTCCTTTGGTATTTGGGGAAATGCCTATGTTGGTCATCTGCCCCTAACAACCTCAAGTGACTGATTCCTGTCATCCATTTGTCTATTCATATAAGCAACACCTAGCTCTAATTCAGAACAAACGGGAAAATTCATTTTAAAATTCTTTTTTAAAAATAGTTTCATCTTAGTATAAATTCTGACCTACACTAGAACTACTGAATGATAATCAAGTTTATTCTTAACTCTTTTTTTTTTAGACCCACAGGCTTCAACTAATTTTTAAAATGTTTCAAAAAACTGATCTCACTATAAATGCATTAGCCTAAAGGCCTAGATTCTAAAAGAAAATTATCCTCAAATAATAACAACAGAACATTATAGGCAAAAATAGATTTTTTTTGTTTTTTGTTTTTTTGTTGTTGTTGTTGTTTTTTTTTTTTCGAGACAGGGTTTCTCTGTGGCTTTGGAGGCTGTCCTGGAACTCCCTTGGTAGTCCAGGCTGGTCTCGAACTTCCAGAGATCCGCCTGCCTCTGCCTCCCGAGTGCTGGGATTAAAGGCATGCACCACCAACGCCCGGCTATTTTTTTTGTTTTTTTGTTTTTTGTTTTTTCGAGACAGGGCTTCTCTGTGGCTTTGGAGGCTGTCCTGGAACTAGCTCTTGTAGACCAGGCAAAATAGATATTTTTAAAAGGAAAAAGTACCAGCATTTAAATTTAAAGAAATAGTATGACTGAAGGTATTTACTAGGACATAAAGGTTTAAGTGAGGATGGGGACAAGAGGATGGGCTAAGGTTTCATATACATACATACATACATACATACATACATACATACATACAGGAACATATATATATTATCACCGGGCGGTGATGGCGTACACATTTAATCCCAGCACTTGGGAGGCAGAGGCTGGCAGATCTCTGTGAGTACCAGGCCAGCCTGATCTACAGAGCGAGTTCCAGGACAGGCTCCAAAGCTATAGAGAAACTCTGTCTCAAAAAGCCAAATATTATTAAGCTCATTGTCTGCTCTACTAGAGAATCTGGGTTCAAATCCCAGGACTCATATCAGAGGTCACAACTGTAACTCTAGTCCTAGGGAATCCAATACCCTCTTCTGGTTTCCACAGGCACTGTATATGGGGTGAACAGACAGACACACAGGCAAAACACTCCATACACATGAAATAAATAAATAAATAAATTCTAAAGTGCATGCACACACTTTTTGTATATATGGGAATGTATAAAGATTGAATATTGGTGCTCTGCATGGGCAGATGATGCTGATTCTAGGTTATCAAACAGAATTCTCAGTGATAGGGTGGCATATCCCATAGGAGTTGCTAGTCAGGAAGGTCCCCAAAGGTCCAAAACAATGGCCATTGACACTGCTTGTTGTTGCCCACTAGAACTAGATGGTAAGACTTTATTAGTGAAGAAAACGCGTACTTTGGCTGATCTTCAATGCCTTCCCCCCAAAAAGTTGTTTTTCTATGTCCTCAGCAGTGGTCAGGTGGCTGCCTTTTCTGTCCTGCTGTGTCCCATTGGATTTAGGGACCACAATAATCCTTAGTAGTCTTATTCTAGCTGTCTTAAATCTCTACGTGAAGACCTCATTCCCGAACAAAATTGCATGCTAGCATTTCGGGGAAATGCACATTTTGTAGGGATAACCTATAACTTCCTGCACACTTGACATGACCTGAGAAAAGAAAATTGCTGTATTCCTGAATGAATGGAAGGATTTAATATTTTAGATAAACCATTTTGTAATCACTAAAAGAATGATACTAAAAGAATAATTAAAATCAGATCAAGAGCTGGAGAGATGACTCAGTGGTTAAGGACACTGGCTGCTCTTCTAGAGGACCCAGGTTCAATTCCCAGCACCCACATGGCAGCTCAAAACTGTAACTCCAGCTCCAGGGGATCCAACACATTCACATAGATACACATGTACACCAATGTACAACACAAAATAAAAATCAGATGAAGATTGTCATGACTGGGAAGTGAAATCGATCCCCATAGGCTCGTATGTTTGAACAAGTGACTCTAGATGGTGGTACTGTTTGGGGAGGTTATAGAACTTTGGGGAAATAAGCCCTGCTGGTAGAGGTGGGTTACTAAGGCCAGCCTTTGAGCCTTAAAGTCAGGCCCCTTAATCTCTGTGTCCTGCTCAACACCATATAAGGAGCTGCCTATGGCTCCTTACCTCCACATGTAGGGAAGGAACATGGAGAAGTAGAAACTTTTAAAAAAAAGATAGAAAATCAATTTTTCACGAGGTTATATCAAAAAGCTAATTCTATGAATATATTTCAGGGTTTGTTTGTTTTTTCAAAACAGATTTTTACTGTATGACAGCTCTGGCTGTCCTAGAACTCACTTTGTAGATCAGGCTGACCTTGAACTCATAGAGATCCTCCTGCCTCTGCCTCCTGAGTGCTGGGATTAAAGGCGTGCGCCACTACTACCCAGTTTATTTCAAGATTTTATATCTACGACTAACTTATACTTTGTTCATTAGAAGCATTCTTGAAGCAAAGACACAGATAATTCTAAAGAACTACAAGAGGTCAGCGTGAGAACACCAGTCATGGTGTATTAGTACATCACATGTACATTCAGGTGAGGGCAGACTTTTCATAGTTAGAATGTTGTTTTTTTGTTTCAGTTACGGGTAGATGGAAACACAACCAGAGACTCAGCAAACCCATGTGGAGTTTACTAAAGGGAAAAGGAAGAAGAAAAGGGAGACGGGGAAGACAGAAAGAAGCAGAGAAAGGGGAGAGGGGATGGAGAAGGGGTGAAGGGAGAGAGAGAGAGTAGGTGGAGATGCTTGTTTAAAAGGGGAAGCTTGCACCTGCATACTGAGTCCTTAGGCAGCCCTGTAACACATGACATAGCCATAACGTAGCCACATAACACAGGGCCCTTTGAGCTGCCTAAGTATCTAAATGAATGAGGATATGCCTGTCCCACCCATTGTCAGGGGGCGGGGTCAGCATAATACTGGGTTCCAACATAGAGTGTTGGTTTCAATGATAAGAACTAATAATTCTAAATTAATATGGACATAATACTATAAATTTAAAATGTATAAAGTTGATGGATGTAGTAGCACACACATTTGATCACAGCACTCAGCAGGCAGAGTCAGGAAGATCTCTAAGGATCAGAAGCCACCCTGGTCAACAGATTGAGTTTCAGGCCAGTCAGCAGCTACATAGTGAGACTCTGTCTCTCAATAAAGAAGTAAAGGTTGGAGAGATGGTTCAGCAGTTAAGAGCACTGGCTTCTCTTCCAGAGGACATAGATTCCACTCCTAGCACCCGTGGCAGCTACCCACCATCTCTAACTCTGATCCCAGAGGATTCCATGTCCTCTTCTAGACTCCAATGGCACTGTATGTCCATGCTACACAGACACATGCAGGGAAAACACCCATACACATAAAATCAAAGTAAGTAAAATCTTAAATAAATAATTCAAATATAGTTCATAGGGTCAAAATGAAGTAAGCCAAGGGGGAGTAGTGAGCAAGTTCCCAATCTTAATTGGAAGTTTTAATGTACGTCTTTCAACAATTATTAGAGGGAAGACAAAAAAGTTAAACACGATTAAGTAACTTGACTTGGTGGATATTTATGGTATGCCATAGCCAAAGTGAAAGATGAAGCCGGGTGTTGGTGGCGCACGCCTTTAATCCCAGCACTCGGGAGGCAGAGGCAGGCGGATCTCTGTGAGTTCGAGGCCAGCCTGGTCTACAGAGCTAGTTCCAGGACAGCCTCCAAAGCTACACAGGGAAACCCTGTCTCAAAAAAAAAAAAAAAAAACTAGCACCCTGAAAAACTAAATGTTGTTCAGCTAAAGAGTGAACAAATGAGTATATCTGTCCATTTTACTGTGCCCCACTCTCTATCAGCTGTGAAGAGAGAAGGAGAGGCTTGAAGAGGGAAAGGCTCTGCCGACTGTAACCACCACAGCAAGGCCGTAGATGGTGCTACTAGAGCCCAGCTTTCAGTTTAGGATCCGCTGAAAATCTCTGCTAAGGTGAGCTTATCAGGAACTGGAGACTGGGTCATTGGTTCAGAGCACTTGCAGAGAGGATCTGGGTTCATTTGCCAGCAACTACATGGTGGTTCACAACCATCCATAACTCCAGTTCCAGGAGACCTGACCTGATTCCCCCCTCTTTTGACCTCTACGGGCACCAGGTAGGCACATTAGGCACATTATGCAATCAATCTCTCTCTCTCTCTCTCTCTCTCTCTCTCTCTCTCTCTCTCTCTCTCTCTCTCTCTCTCTCTCTCTCTCTCGACACATATATACATAAAATAAAAATGAACAAAAAATTTAAAAGAACATAGCATAATCATGGAAGGAGACCGTGACTGTAGAAGAGAAAATTTTGAGTTTCACAAGATGTCTGGGGCTGTGCTCACTCCGTTTCTCGCTCTCCCTTCGTTTGTAGAGCTCTTATCCACTTCAAAGGCTTTCCTGAGTGCTGACCGGGAAGAAAGTTCCACCAGATTGGAACCCTCGAAACAGATCAAGATTTTCAACATATCCTCAGCACCGTTAGATTAGATGCAGAGAAAGCTCAATTGCATCACAGTGTTGATGGGATGGCTCACTTCCTTCCCTTTTTTTTGTTTTGTTTTGTTTTGTTTTTTTGGTTTTTTGAGACAGGGTTTCTCTGTGGCTTTGGAGGCTCTCCTGGAACTCGCTCGGTAGTCCAGGCTGGTCTCGAACTCACAGAGATCCGCCTGCCTCTGCCTCCCGAGTGCTGGGATTAAAGGCGTGAGCCACCAACGCCCGGCCCACTTCCTTCCCTTTTAGCAGAATAACTGCCATTCCCAGACACAGGTCAGTTGTTTAGTCTTAACAAATGTAGAAATAATACAAACACAGGGTGCTCAGTTTATCCAGAGTCTCAGCTGTAATGTTTAATTCTTATTTCCTCCTTTCAACTGACATCCTAACCTCATCAGGGAATCCTGATGTGCCCTTCCGGAGGATGCTGTTACTTCCTTATTCCTCAGTAAGGGCTGGAATCCCATTTGGAAAGAGAAATTACATTGAACTTGATCAATAACCTCAAAGAACTAAAAGACGAGAATTACCTGTTATCTGGCTTTAAAATGTGGTCCATGTCTGGGATGTGTATCCTTGCGTTAATTTAGGGTCACTATTTATTCAATTAGCCATTGCTAAGATCTAAAATGGGAGCCGGGCGTTGGTGGCACATGCCTTTAATCCCAGCACTCGGGAAGCAGAGACAGGCGGATCTTTGTGAGTTCAAGACCAGCCTGGTCTATAAGAGCTAGTTCCAGGACAGCCTCCAAAGCCACAGAGAAACCCTGTCTCGAAAAACCAAAAAAAAAAAAAAAAAACCCCCAAAAAAGATCTAAAATGGGAGCCGGGCGGTGGTGGCGCACGCCTTTAATACCAGCACTCGGGAGGCAGAGGCAGGCGGATCTCTATGAGTTGGAGCCCGGGCTGGACCAACAGCCTCCAAAACAATACAGAGAAACCCTGTCTCATAAAAAACCAAAAAAAAAAAAAAAAAAAAAGATGTGAACCATCATATCTGGTAATAGATGATGCATTTTATTCTGTTTGTTTCTTTGTTTGGCACATACTAGATGCTTGATACTATATTTTATTTTTGTCATTTAATTTTCATAAAAGAACATGAAAAAGGTGAGAAGTAACTAAAAAAGAATTTGCCTCTCACTAAGTTCCAAGTGGGCTGAAGCCCAGGTCTACAGAGGACAGATCTAAAACCTATAACCAGTATGCTATATTTAAACACACACAAACATATGTACAAAGACATAGACACACAGATACATGCACATACAGACACATACACATGTACATACACACAAAGACACACATGTGCCTGTACACGCAGACACTCACACATGTATACACATGCACATACACAGGGCCTTGCTTGTGCTAATAATTACCGTACAGATGAGTCACATACATTTCCAGCACAATGCGAGATAATTTGAGTCTTAATAAATCTTTAAAACAGAGAATGCCCAAAAGTATGATGTCTTAGTTACTTTTCTATTCCTGTGAACAGACATCATGACCAAGGCAATTTATAGAAGAAAGAGTTTATTGGGGCTCACTGTTCCAGAAGGTAGGTCCCTTCCAATAAGTCCACAACTCCTAATCCTTCACAAGTAGTTCCACCAGCTGAGGACCAGGTTTTCAAATATATGAGCCTTATGGGGACCATTCTCATTCAACTCACTATAGATGATATATTTGGATTTTGGAGTCTATCAGTTACTTAGCTATAACAGTTTGCCTGTTTCACTCTGTTGTTAAGTTTGATGTCACCATAGCCAAAAATAATTATTAAATTTGATCCTACAATTTTAATGGTAGAACTCACAAAACATTATATGTGTTCAAGCCTCTTGTAGGTTCTCTAACTGAGAACTTTAAGGTGTGTAAAATCATAGACCGTAGCATTATTTAGAACTGTGAATTCTGGGAAAGCTGAACTCAGCTCAGTGGGGTGGGCTCCCCCCATGTGTGTGGGTGTGTGCTTGAAGAGCCACAAGAGGTAGGCAGATTGAATGGCTCTTCAACCCAAACACACTTAAACACTGTTACTGCTTTGAAAATAGCAATATTCTCCGGGCTTTTTGTTCCTGGAGAAGTGGTCACAGTCATGCAAATGTATGCTGAGTACCCCCCTGGGCTCTAGTGGAAAGTGTAGAGCAGAATCTTTTGTTGAGTCTACAAAAGCCACTTTCATCAATAGCCCTTGGTTTGCAGGGATGGACCCTGGAGAGAGTAGATCGTAATGAGTTTGCACAAATACCAGAAAAACCAACCAACAAAACAAAACAAAAACACCACCACCAACAAAGCACAACACAAAACAAAACAGACTTTTTCTGTGATTCAATATTATTAAAGAATCTCTAAAGGACTGAAACCATCTTGACCGAGGAAAGGGCATCTGTGGCCCCATGTAGAGTTACTCCAAGGTGAGAGTATGTGACCTGAGTGTATAATGGAGGCTGAGTATCCCCTCTAGATTTTGTCACCTAGGCATGGAGAAAGTGTCTAAGAGCCAATGCTTGAGCTTGACAGGGGTAAAGGAATTCCACCAGTGTCCAATCCTGCAATGTTCTGGGTTGTATGAAACATTTGAAGGCATGGCTCATCCTTTATTAGTTTAACAACTTTAAGAAGACACAAGCTGGGGCTGGGAGGATGGCTCGGTGGTTTAAAGCACTGGCTGCTCTTCAAGAGGACTTGGGTTCAGTTCCCAGCGTCTACAAATTCATACTTCGTAACTGCCTTCCTGACCATCCTCTGGCCTCTTTGGGCACCGGGCACACACATGGTGCACATACATACAAGCAAAACACCCAGGCACATGAAAGCAAATTTTTACAAAGTTTTTTTTATAAAGCTATGTGTGTGGGCACACATTTTTAATCACAGCATTTGGGAGGCAGAAGCAGGTGAATCTCTATGAGATTGAGTTTAACCTGGTCTACATTGCAAGTTCCAGCTCCTAAGATACAGAGCAAGACCTTGTCTCTAACAAAGAAGAGGTAAATTTTTTAAACTTTAAGTCATATGTTAATATAAGCTCCAATAGTTTCCAAGTATGCTAATCACCCCCAGTTGCCAGGTTCAACATTACACTGACAGATGTGTTTTGAGTTAAATTTTTACTTTAGGTGAATATTTGAGGATATCTTTTTGTTTGTTTGTTTGGTTTTGGTTTTCGAGACAGGGTTTCTCTGTGGCTTTGGAGGCTGTCCTGGAACTAGCTCTTGTAGACCAGGCTGGCCTCGAACTCACAGAGATCCGCCTGCCTCTGCCTCCCAAGTGCTGGGATTAAAGGCGTGCGCCACCACTGCCTGGCTTGAGGATATCTTAATAATACTGAAATATATGTTTAAACTTGATTTGCTTTGCCAAAGATTATCCCAATTTTGGAATCATGAGTTCCCACCATTTTTTTAAAATGTTCTGTTTTTGATCTATTTGGAAGTCCAGGAAACACTGTTTCTAGCCCTTGTGCTCTGAAAAGGTGTTTTTTTGTTTTGTTTTGTTTTGTTTTGGTTTGTTTTGTTTTGGTTTTATGAGACAGAAAAGGTGTTTTTGTAGAAGTGTTTAGGCTAGAAGAGTCGTCCCAGTCAGAGCACGCACAAGTCCTGGCTTCAGTCCTCAGTACAGCAGAAAGAACCACCAAGATTGTGCTATGGAACAGGCTGAGGCAGGAGGATGGAGAACCAGAGGTCAGCCTGGGCTGCATAGTAAATCCCTGTGTTAAACAAAATAAAGCAAAATAAAAGGAAAGACTTTAAGACAGGTAGTTCTGGAAACCTGGGTAGAATGTTCTTGACTTTTTTTCTTTTTCCATGTTGATGTGTGTGTGTTTGTGTGTATGGAATTACATATGTGGGAATATGCACGCATGTGGGTGCATGAGCACATGGAGGTCTGAGGTTGATGTATGAAGTTAACTCCACCACTCTTCCATCAAGCTCAGAGCTTTAAATATGGCTGGCTAGTCATATTAGTCAGCTTACCCTGGACCCCCCTCCCCATCTCCATCTTGTGAGGGTGGAATTACATGGTATTTATGTGAGCTCTGGGGATATGAACTGAAGTCCTCGCCTGTGTAAAACATGAACTTTAACTACTAAGTCATCTCCTCACCCCTTCTTGACTTTTAGGGTAGCTCTCCTCATCCTCTGTTGCATGCTGGTGATCCTTAGGGAAGCTTTTCCAGACTGAAAAGAGGTTTTGTTTGTCTATTTTTGGGTTTTGTTTTTTGTTTGTTTGTTATTTTGGAGTTGGCATATTTGGTTTCAAATCTTGGAGCTTCTACTCATCTTTGGGATGAGTCATGGACCAAAATTCTGGATTCTAGTCTGAGTCTTCAGCTGTGGAATGGGAGGACATGGTGAGAACTTTGCAGGAGTCTTAGGATTCGGTAAGCTACAATGTCTAAGTTTCTACAAGTATTAGCATGGGACATATGCTGGCTCTCCTGATCATGCCCGACTTTTGGGGGTTAGCATATAGCATCACTAATTTTCTTGAGACCACGTCAAGAGTTTTATCATACAGTTTAAGAGTTTAAGGAAAAGGAAACAAGTTGGGCACCAGGTTTCAACACAACAGAAAAGAGGCAGTAGATGGGTAGACAGTTCTGCTTCCTTGCCACTGCTAATCAAGACAAAGACAGGCTGCCTTCCATCTACTCATGGGACAGATATTTACCAGCCATCTGTCATCTGCTGGCAACTCTTCTAAAACTGGAGGAAACAGTGGTAAAGCAAAGGAAGAAGTCCTTGCCCCCCACAGAGGACTACACTCTGAAGCACTAGTGACAGAGCGGGCACTTGTTCTGATGGAGGGCAACACAAGGACTAAGGGCGCAAAAACACATGGGCAGCTGGGTGTGGTGACATGCGCCTGTCACCCCAACACTCAGGAAGTCATAACAAAAGAATCAGGAGCTCAAGGGCTACAAAGTGTGTGTGTGTGTGTGTGTGTGTGTGTGTGTGTGTGTGTAGAGAGAGAGAGAGAGAGAGAGAGAGAAAGAGACAGAGAGAGAGAGACAGAGAGACAGAGAGAACACATATTGTGTAAAATGCAAATGGTGCTGGAGCAGGAGGAAGGAGAGCAGCAATGTGTAACGCAAAGGACAGGCATCATCATATATACACAGGGTGACAGGCATCATCATATATACACAGGGTGACAGGCATCATCATATATACACAGGGTGACAGGCATCATATATATAGGGTTGGTCGGTCAGGTTGGGGATGGGAAGGACGGGGAGAGTAATGGGGTTAGGGAGAAACCTGGTGCCAGGGACTCTCCCAGAAATCCACAAGGATGACCCCAGTTAAGACTCACAGCAATAGTGTAGATGGTGCCTGAACTGGCCTTCTCCTGTAACCAGATTGGCGACTCCCTTATTGTTAGAGCCTCCATCCAGTAACTGATCGAAGCAGATGCAGAGGTTCACAGCCAAGCACTGGGCAGAGCTCTGGGAGTCCAGTTGAAGAGAGGGAGGAGGGATTGTACAACACGGGAGTGGGAGTGGGTGGGGGTGGGGGTGGGGGACAGGTGCGTGCTTGCGTGTGTGTGTGTGTGTGTGTGTGTGTGTGTGTGTGTGTGTGTGTGTGTGTGTGTGTGTGAAGATCATGACTGGGAACCCACAGAGACAGCTGACCTGAGCTAGTGGGAGCTCATGGACTCTGAACCTCTGCATCTGGGTGACAGTTGTGTAGTTTGGTCTGTTTGTGGGGCCCCTAGCAGCGAGATCAGGACCTGTCCCTGGTGCATGAGCAGGTTTTTTGGAACCTATTCACCATGCTGGGATGCTTTGCGCAGCCTTGATACAGGGGGAGGAGCTTGATCCTGCCTCAGCTTGATAATGCCTTGCTTTGTTGACTCCCTTGGGAGGCCTGCCTCTTTCTGAATGGAGGAGGAGTGGATAGGGAGTGGGGTAGACAGGAGGTGGGGGGGGGGAGGGAACAGTGGAGAGGAGGTGGAGGGGAAGGAGGGGACACTGGTTGGTATGTAAAACAAATGAAAAAACTTAATACAAAATAAATAGAGAGCTGTAAAATGGCGCTGGGGGAGGGGAACAGCAATGTATGATGCAAAGGATCGCTCTGGCTCTGAGCTCGAGCCCCATATCTTTCCAGCTCCTAAAGGGTACATTGGTTTGTTTTGTTTTCTTGAGACAGTGCCTTACACTGCAGCCCACGTTGGCCTGAAACTTACTGTGTAGCCTAGATTAGTCTCAAACCTGTGGTAATCCTCTTACCAGGGTTTCCCGAGTGTTTGAACTTCAGGATGAACCACGCCTGGTTAAACAGCATATACTTTTTCTTATTTATTTATTCATTTTATTTTACATATATGAGTGTTTTCCTTGTGTGCATTTATATGCATCATGTGCGTGCCTGGTGCCAATGGAGTCAGAAGAGGACACTGAACACTCTGGGACTGGAGTTATGGATACTCGCGAGCCATCCTGTGGGTGATGGGAACCAAACCCAGGGCCTCTGCAAGGACAGGTTCTTAACTGTTAAGCCAGCTCTCCAGCTGTGAGTTGCATATTCTAAAAAGGTTACAATAGAACGTGTGTGTGTGTGTGTGTGTGTGTGTGTGTGTGTGTGTGTGTTTTGAGACAGGGTTTCTCTGTGGCTTTGGAGCATGTCCTGGAACTTGCTCTGTAGACCAGGCTGGTCTCGAACTCACAGAGATTCCCCATCTCTGTCTCCTGAGTGCTGAGATTAAAGGCATACGCCACCACACCCAGCTACAATAGTACATTTTATATTATATTTACTTTACCACAATTGAAAATAAAGAGGACCAGCCGGGCGGTGGTGGCGCACGCCTTTAATCCCAGCACTCGGGAGGCAGAGGCAGGCGGATCTCTGTGAGTTCGAGGCCAGCCTGGTCTACAAGAGCTAGTTCCAGGACAGCCTCCAAAGCCACAGAGAAACCCTGTCTCGAAAAACCAAAAAAAAAAAAAAAAAAAGAAAAGAAAGAGGACCAGATGAACTTCCTCTTCAATGATGTATAATTACACACACACACACACACACACACACACACACACACACACACACACACACATATATATCTTATGTGTGTATGTGTGCGGGTACATGTGCCAAAGTGTGAAGTGGAACATCTTTATAATTTTACATCATAACTTTTTAGTAATGAAATACTGGCTGATTTGTTGTACTCAGCAGTATATAACAAGTAGCCAGGTGGTGGTGGCGCATGTCTTTAATCCCAGCACTCTGGAGGCAGAGGCAGGTGGATCTCTGAGTTGGAGGTCAGCCTGGTCTACAGAGTGAACTCCAGGACAGCCAAGGCTACACAGACAAACCCTGTCTTGAAATATGCCCCCCCAACAAGAAGGTACAACAAGTATATTCCACCGTGGGTTGGTGGTCAATCTCACACTTTCACAGAAAGTAATGCATTAAATCCCAAGAAAGTAGAGGACCTTCTCTAATCTTCCTTCTCCTGAAAACTTGAAATAGTCATTAACAAGGCATCTAGTGGTGTATACAAAAGGTGACTAATATACACAATAGAATTAGCTAGTCAAACAGCGAAGGCAAACTCAGGCCGTACTTGTCGACCATCAGGACAGGCCAAAGCAAATAGAGGCATTTTGCACTGTTGAGTTAAAGGTTAATAAATAGACTTTGCCAGTTCAAGAGAGGCAGAGAAATATGGAAACAAGAGTTTGAGAAAGGAACTTCATTTCAGAATCAAGCCACCAGCTAGGGCTCAGACAAGATCAGTGTCTACGCCTGGAAGAAACTAGCTAGTGAGACTCTGGGTGTTACAAAACAATATTTTATTATCAGGCCAGTTTGGGGCTAACAAGCTCAATTCCAGGTTCTAGTCAGCAGGTAACGGTGAGTGATTTTCCCAGTCACTAAATGTTCTGTGAGAAAGTATTTCAGGGGTACCACTCAGTCCCAGAGCCAGAAGGAAAAACAGGAGGTGCTGGAGTTTTCACTTCATAGCACCTCCACCATTATCTTGGGAAGACTGGTGAGCATTTTCTATTTGTGTGTGTGTGTGTGTGTGTGTGTGTGTGTGTGTGTGTTGGTGTCTATATTGTATGCACACCTGTGTATGCAGGTGCCTGCCAGAGGAGAACTTTGGGTGTTAGTCCCTCCTTCCTCCCTTGAGAGAAAGTCTCTCATAGAACCTGGAACTTGTTAGCATGAGCGATCCCACTCTACAGCACTAGGCTTGCAGGCACTTCAGGATATGAGCACACCTGCCTTTTTCTTTTTTTTTTCTTTTTTTTTTTGAGACAGGGTTTCCCTGTGTAGCTGTGTAGCCTTGGCTGTCCTGGAACTGACTCTGTAGACCAGGCTCTGGAACTCGTGAAGATTCCCCTGCCTCTGCCTTCCAAGTACTGGGATTAAAGGCGTGCACCACCACTGCCTTTATAAATTGGGTGAGGTGGCACAGGCATTTAATCCCAGTGCTTGAGAAGCAGAGGCAGGGGGATCTCTGAGTTTGAGGTCAGCCTGCTCTACAGAGTCAGTTCCAGGACAGCCAGGGCTACATAGAGAAATTCTGTCTCCAAAAAACAACAACAACAACAACAAAAAACAAAAACAACAACAAAAAAGTGTGTTTGTGTGAGTGTACTTTTATAATTATTTATCTATTATGTGTATGTACTCAAGGAGATAAGATAGATGTCGGATCCCCTGGAGCTTGAGTTACAGGTAACTGTGACCTGCCTGATGTAGGTAGGTCTTCAACTCAAGTTCTAAGAACAATACGCAGTCTTAACTGCTGAGCCATCTTTTCAGGTATGTGACTGAGCATCTTGCTAGCCTGACACTTGTTATTTGACTGCTAAGTGGCTGACTCCCAGGTACCTAATAGGCTGCAAGCCTCTGCCCTACCTGTCCACTGGGTGCTGCTGTCCTCTCTTAAAAACCTCATCCTGGTCCAAGGTTTTCTCCAAGTTGGCCAATCGCATTATCCCTACCCTGTCTGTCCACTGTGACTGGGACATGATTGGAACGAGATCGAAAGTGGACATAGGAGGATGCATAAAATCTCGGAAAGGGCCGGGCGGTGGTGGCGCACGCCTTTAATCCCAGCACTCGGGAGGCAGAGGCAGGCGGATCTCTGTGCGTTCGAGGCCAGGCTGGACCGATAGCCTCCGAAACAATACAGAGAAACCCTGTCTCGTAAAAACCAAAAAAAAAAAAAAAAAAAAAAATCTCGGAAAGGTCCTTAGTTATATGCCCAGCACCACAGGAAAAGAAAGAAATGAATGGATGAATGAATGAAGGAATGAATGAGCAGCTAAAATGGGCCAATGAAAACATTTTACTAGGGTTATTATAGTAGACACTCCCAGCCTCTTTAAACAATAGGGAACATCTCTCTCCTTCCCTCCCTCCCTCCCTCCCTCCCTCCCTCCCTCCCTCCCTCCCTCCCTCCCTCCCTCCCTCCTTTTCTTTTACTGGGTAATGTTGTACTTCTGATTATTGAACAAAGAGCTTCCTGTACACACGTATTCTACTACCGAGTTACATCCCCAACCCAGCTCTTTGGTTTTCTATGTAACTCTAACAGCTGGTGGTAACAGGAACATCAGACTTACAGAGAAGACAGATCTCTCCCAGCAGACACTGACCCCAACTCAGGGAAGAGCAAAAGGAGGGAGGGGAAGAGGAGCGTGGCTCCAGTCATTTCTAGAAACTGGCCTGTGAGTGTCTACACCTATATTAACTAAGCAACAAAACAAAAACAAAGGGCCAGGAGACGTAATTCTGTTGCTATAATGCTTATCTTGGATGCATGAAGCCCAGGGTTCTGTCCCCACTGTAAGGATTCAGGCATTATGCTAGCCTGCCCCTATCACCTGGCAGAATGCACTCAGGCAGTACCCTGGTCAGCCCAGGTGCAAAGGACCCCTTTAAAAGACAGACCTCCGCCCACTTACCTTCTTTCTGTCTCCTCTCTTCTCCATCATTTTCCCGATGTTCCCCTGGGGCAGACAGGACTTTTCCTGTCTCCCTCTTCCCTTGTGTCCTCTCTCTGTGTCTGTGTCTCTTTACGTCTTTTCTCTTTCCTCCTCCCCCCTCCCCTTCCCTTTCTAATAAAACTTATCACTAAAGCTCTGTCTGCCTGGCGTGTTTGTCCCTTCTCTTAGGTCATCCTCGTCTGCCGTGGAATCCGCCAAGGTCCCCCACACTTTATTATAACACCTACCACTGAATAAAACCGGGTGTTTAGTGCATGCGTGCACCCAGAAAGACACCCCAGGCTCAGGAGGTGGGGTGAGAGGGTCACCCTGAACCAGTCTAGGCTAGTAAAGCCCTGTTTCAAAAAGTAATTTTAAAAACTGGAGGGCTTGGGGGGTTGTTCAGTGGATAAAGCCTTTGATGTGCAAATGTAAGGACCAGAGTTCAGATCTCCAGTGGTCATAGTGCAGTCCCAGCAATGTGAAGGCTGAGACAGGAGATCCTCAGAGCAAGTCCATAGCCGGAAGAGCTGAATCGGTGAGTGATCTCTGGGTTCAAATGATAGACCCAATATATAAGATGAGGGCTGATGGAGAAGGACGCCTAACATCAACATCTAACCTGAAAGGTTCAGGCATCACGCTGGCCTGCCCTGTTTCCTGGCAGGATGCGCTCAGGCAGCACTCTGGCCAGCCCAGAGTTCTGTGAGAACCACGCAGGTGCAAAGGACCCTTTAAAGGACTGACCCCTGCCCGCTTCTGGTCTCTTTTACTCTCGTCTTCCTCTCTCATCATCTCATCCTCTCTTTTACTTTTACTCTTGTCTTACTCTCATCATCATCATCATCATCCTCTCTCTCTCTCTCTCTCTCTCTCTCTCTCTCTCTCTCTCTCTCTCTCTCTCTCTCTCTCTCTCTCTCTCTCTCTCTCTCTCTCTCTCTCTCTCTCTCTCTCTCTCTCTCTCTCTCTCTCTCTCTCTCTCTCTCTCTCTCTCTCTCTCTCTCTCTCTCTCTCTCTCTCTCTCTCTCTCTCTCTCTCTCTCTCTCCTCTCTCTCCTCTCTCTGCTCTGCAGAGGTTGGTTACCTCTCACCCCCCTTTCCCTCCCTGTTTACCAATAAAACTCCACATGGGATCGTTGAGTCACGGTTTGTGTTACTGGGTAAACCTAGACATTTTAACAACATTGGTTCCCTGACCAGGAACCTAGACATTTTAACAACATAACCCCCATGTCCATATGCACATACATATACCCACACATGTGAACACACACGCACACACTCATGCGCGTGCACATGCACGCGCAGAGACAGACATACATTCAAAAAGTTTTTGGTTGAGCATGATGGCATATGCCTGTAATCCCAGTACTTAGGAGGAAGAGGCAGGAGGATCCTGAGTCTAGCCTGTGGTGTTTGTACTGAGACCCAGAGGGAATCCTGAGCTGGAGTCTAGCCCATGCTTTTAATTGAGTCCCAGTCACAGAAAGCTGAAGGCTGGGTCTGTAGCTCAGAGGCAGAGTACTTCTGCAAATAGGCCCTGGGCTTGATTCTTATCAATGAAACAAACAAACAAACAAACAAGAATAAAGCCAGGCAGGGCTCACTATGCTTGTAATCCTATTTTTTTTTTTTTGAAAAGTCAAATATGGTGGGACTCAGGAGGCAGAGGCCAGCATGGCCAACACAGTGAATCTGAGGCCAGCATAGCCAACATAGTGAAAAAAAAAAACAAAAACAAAAACAAAAAAAAAAAACCAAACTAACCAAACAACAAAGAAAATGAGAAAACAAATTTTTGTATTCTCTAATTTTCTTTTTAAAATTTTTAGTGGTGTGTGTGTGTGTGTGTGTGTGTGTGTGTTGGTCCAAAATAGTTCCTAATTTCCAACAAAAAAAATTTGGAGTAGTTCTGGCAATTGAACCTAAGACTTCACACTTGCTAGGGAAGTATGTTGTTGGGGCCAAGCAAGATGGCTGTGCTGGTAGCCGGGCGTTGGTGGCGCACACCTTTAATCCCAGCACTCGGGAGGCAGAGGCAGGCGGATCTCTGTGAGTTCGAGGCCAGCCTGGTCTACAGAGCGAGTTCTAGGACAGCCTCCAAAGCCACAGAGAAACCCTGTCTCGAAAAACCAAAAAAAAAAAAAAAAAAAAAAGATGGCTGTGCTGGTAAAGATATTTGCCATGCAAGCCTGATCACTTGAGTTCCTGAACCACATGGTGGAAGGAGAGAAGGGACACACACACACACACACACACACACACACACACACTCTCTCTCTCTCTCTCTCTCTCTCTCTATATATATATATATATGTATGCACATACATGCACAAATAAAATGTAAAAATATTTTAAACTATATTTTTATAATTATGTAACTTGCACTCCCTGTCCTTCCTTTGACACTGGGGATTGACTCAAGGGTCACATGCATGGTGGCAAACACTCACATATCTGGAGCTCTGTGGGCTTTAAAAAAGAAAATAAAAGAGCTGGTGAGATAGCTCTGGGTAAAGACGTCTGCAAGCCTGTCCACCACAGAGAGAGGAGAGAAGTAACCCCTGAGGGTTGTCCTCTGACCTTTGTACACCAAGGCCTACACTCAAACACACACACACACACACACACACACACACACACACACACACACACACAGTCAACTGTTTTGAAAGACAGAGGGAGAGAGGGAGGGAAGGAAGGGGAGGGGAGATGAATCAAAGAACCCTTGTTTTCCTACAGCTATTTTATGCTTTAATTATTGTTAGTGACTTATCATTTCAACACAGGAATCTCCTGGGATTTTGCTAGGCTCTGGGCTGGGAGAAACTATTGTTGTTTTCAGAAGACCCACAAGCTTACATTCCGCTGCTTGCCCTTCATACCCAGTAGGAAGTGGAGCACACAGAGAAGGAAGAGGGAGGACAGAGAGTGACTTGCTCCGTGTTCCCCGGCTTACCCATCCCTTCGTTCCCACCTCCCGGTCTGCTGCAGTCCTTACAAGGGCGATGTGCTGCTCTTCATTTATTAATTCACCATGTCATACATTGCTACAGCTTGGTGCTTTGCACTTCAAACTTTTCCAGAATGCAGACACACCACCCAGGTTGTGTTGGGCTCATCATACCTCAAACGGCTAAACACCAATACCAGATGGTCATGTATGTATTTGGGGGTAGCAGGGAGGTAACCAAGGAAGGCGAGTCTACTAGGTGGATACTGGGGAAGGAGGGAGATAAGTTGAAAACTGGGCCTGCTTTGTCTAGCTGTACACCTTGAATATTTCATCTCAAAGAATCAGATTGTTGACCTCATAGCACTCATTTAACTTGTTTACGGCCATACCACCCTGAACGCACCGGATCTTGTCTGATCTCAGAAGCAATCATTTAACTTAGTCACTTCATTTTAAGTATATCTACATTTTTGTATGTGTCTGTGTATATGCCTGAGTGTACATGTGCACACCACGTTCATGCAGGAGCCTGTGGAGGTCAGAAGAGGGCATCGAATCTTCTGGGACTGGAGTTACAGATGGTTGTGAGCTGCCGTGTGGGTGCTGGGAATTAAACCCAGGTCCTCTGGAAGAACAGCCAGTGTTCTCAACCATTGAGCCATCTCTCCAGGCCCCAATCATTTTATTTTAAATCTGTTGCCCTTGGCCACCGTGCATTTTAATCCTGAATTGGTTTGACTTCAATGCTGTGATGTGTGCTTTATTAAGCCATTACATATATCTGTTATATACACCTTCAGACATCACAGATCTCAAGTAGTCTCAAAATAGTTGATGTCTCATTAGCAAAAAACAATGGAGTCAAGAGAGGTGAACAAGTCCTAGGGTAAGTGGGAACTTACATTTCTGATGCATGCCTCTTCATTTCCCTTACTGTTTCTCACAGACTCCGTAGGTGTTTACTCCGTTCAGCTGCTAGTACAGGTCTATCTACAGAAAACATGTTTGGAAAGTGTACCTATACATAAGTACCAACAGCTCTTCTGTGCTATTTGAGACATTGGCCTAAGATGGCCCAGTGAACACATTCTTTTTGGCTAATGCTGCTCTTGTCTGTCAGACCTAAGGCATCTGGAACCCAGCCTCAAACTTGGAAGTGAGTGAAAAAAAAAATCTCTGGAGCAGTAAGGAAAACAATTACCATAAAAACCATCCACTAATGCTGGAAGACTCAAAGAGCCACTCAGACTCTGTCCCTAAACGTATTGATTGGTTTTTGAGCTTTAAATGGTGATAAGGGTCGAATGTGCCTCAGTGGTGTTAGCACTTGCCTAGCATATGAAAAGTCCTTGTTACTGTCCCCAGAACTGGGGGTCAGGGGTCGGGGGTAGACATAATGTTTGAACTACAAGGTTCCTATATCAGTAAAATGGCTTTAAAAGATGATGGAAATGTAGGCATAGTTTAATTTTAGAATGTTCTCAATCTCAAAAAAAAAAAAAGAAAGAAAAAAAGAAAAGAAAAGAAAGGAAAAGAAAAGAGAAGGAAGATAGATCAGTTTGATCTCCGAAAAGGCCCTTTGTCATTCTGCATAGGAGGGAGGGGGTGAGGTGCTGCTTCCTGGGAGACGTGTGACATTCTGCCATTCTTGAGACCAGGTATGTAAAGAATCTGACGCTTCCAGGAAAGACCTTTATGTGGACTTTGGGCGTTGTATGCTCCTGGTTTAAATGCTATTTCTTAGATAACAGCATCACCGAGGCTTTAAGTTGGGTTATGTCTCTAAGTTTTGAATGTCCCGTCTCCACGCAGCTGTAATGTGGCCTAAGTGGCGAGCAGATACTGGGAGACCAGGGAGACTCAGTTGCAGTAATTCAGTAGGGAAATGAAGACAGGGGCGAACTCTAGCCAGGGAGAAGAAATTAGCTTGAGGGGCCATAAAAAGGCAGCCCTGGAGGCTGGGAGACTCCTCCGAGCACGTCCTAGCTTGTACAAGGCTGAGACTATCCCTAGCCTGAAACAAAACTACAAGGCCTCGGGAGAAGGTGGGTCCCCTGTTCACAGGTAGGATGAGGACATTCTGGAAATGTCCATTAGGATCCTGAACCCACCAGCCTGGATTTCAGGAGACAGAGTGACTTTGGCTTGTCGCAGCAGAGTGCCTAGAGGACATACCCTTCTGGAGACCTTTGTGGGCAAATGGCCCTCCCTGCTGTTCCAGGCCTCCTGACTATTTCCTGCCAGACGACTCAGGACAACCCTGCAGTAGTTTCCCAGTTCCTGCCGTTTGTCCTCAAGTTCATTTTCCAGAGTAGCCACACTGACATTTTATAAAGTGCAAATCCTTATGACTCCTTGCTTAAAAGCCACCAATGTTTATCAGACTCAAATCCAAAGTGTCTGACTCTACCTTTGATGTGGCCCCTGCATCCCTTCCAGTGACTCCACCAACCACGCCTAAAGTTAATTGAGACCTGCTTCTTTTTCAGGAACGTTAAACCTGATGTCTGACCCTTGTGTTGGAGCACTCTTATATTTAGTTCTGAATCATATCATTTAAACATCACTGCCAGAAGGGTACTTGCTCAGACCATTCATGTCCAATCTGTCTCCCACCCAACCACTCCCCACCTGCAATTCCACTGTGCTTGTTACTTTGATGGTACTGACCTTTATGCATGGAAATGTGTCCTGCTTATATGCCACCAAGGTGTCCTGGGAGTGGGTGTGCAAGCACAAACTTCCAAATGTACTATTTCTTATGGGACACGGGAAAAGCAGGATGGAGCCAGGTAGCCAAGGGCTTTGAATTCCTGTTGAATTCTCTGGGATTTGCTATTTTCTGAGGAGCCACAAACATGGTTGAAACAGGGCAACCACCCTTTCAAATGTTTTACAATACTTGTTTGGTTAAAAAGTTATGAAATGTAATCACTTCACTTCGTGCTTAACTGGTTTAACTACTACACAGAGCTGCCAAATGAGCCGAACGATAAGAATGTGTCTAGACATTCCACCCGACACTAACTTGATGGCTTTAACCAGATTTGTGAAAGAGCTGTACAATTAGTTCCCAATCTGTTTTTAAACATCTTCCGTGCTGGTGTGGAAGAATAGAATTTAGACCTTATAAAATTAGGACCAAACGAGATTACTGCTCAATCTTCTCCACTCAATAGAAATGCAGTTCTGGCCAAATCTATAATCACAAAACTTGGCCAACATCAGTGCGTAGAGTTGAGCAACAGAGCTCAAATTTTAATCAAGTCAGTAATAGAAAGATCTTTGGCTCTTTCCATGTAATCCTGTAAAGTACCTACTGTGTGCCTCATTCCAAGTCCAGCTCTCGGGAGACAAAAAGGAGTAAGGTATCTTGCCTATATAAGGATAAACTCTGTGGTTTAGCTTTGGGTGTGTAGGACAGCTAAGAGAGCTACACTATTCTGTACAAAGACCAACACAGATTACTTTTCTAAAATCACTCCAATGGGCCTTCTAAGGTTTTGCCAGCTGAAGTACTTGTGTTTTCTCACTCTTTGCTTTTCTAGGTATACTTAAATCAGAAGTATTTCTTGTTGACTGCAGTGGGTTACTCACATTTTAAAGAACAATATTCCTCAAATAATTTTTTAAACACAAGTTATGTATAAATATAAAGTTTATTTAGCATAGTGTTTAGAAAAATAAGTTCACATCATTTCAGAAAACAAATAAAACACTTAATTGTCCAGGCATAACCCCCCATTACAGTACAACATACAGACTTTAGATCTCTTTGGTTGGGTAATTAAGCACAGAAATGTTCTGGGACATGCTGTGTGCCATCACCTAACAGTGCAGTAGAGGCTCCGTTCCCCACCCCATGTTATACATTCTGTAGAGTTTCTCTTCATGTAAGGCACAGTAAAACCATATTGAGTCTACAACTGGTTGCCTCTATACATACAGTACATGCAACAAAATGGTACATATTTTTGAGAAACCCTGAAAGCCAAGAGTCACATGCTATATAATTTCAATTAGTAAAATATATGGTGGTAATATTTAATTAAATTGAAATGTATCAATTAGACTCAAAATAACCATTAGGTTCTATAATCTAAGTTTTAGGAAGACTTGGAAACAGCTTTTGTAAAATATAATTATTTTCCCCATAGATTTCCTGAATTATTTTCATGAGATGATCGGACAAACATTTTAAAGGATGAAGGATTTGTGGCTATGTACTAATGCACACATATTGAGGATGTAGCAAGGCAGTCTGCTACACATGCCCAATAATCCAACTGTAACATGCAGGATAACAAGGGAGCATACAGAGAGAGTTAAGGTCAGTGTGCAATACAACTATGGATTTAGAAAAAACAAAACAAAAACCTATGACTGTAACATCTATCTGCCTTTCACAACACAAGAAAGGCACCAAAACACATCTAAGTCAGTCTTTACTACAAATGTACATGAGATATTTATGCAGTATAGCACAGGTGCTTTTGCTTGTTTGAGGGGGGGAAATGCACCTCCTTTGAATGCTCCACCATCCTCTCTACTAGATGCAACTAAGAGCTGAATGCCAGTTCTGGCTGTAGAGTGCATAGATAGGCTGATACCAAAAATTCCCACAGCCAGCATTAGGGGTTGAGATTTAAAGGGAGCTATTTACCCCTATTCTGACTCCTCTTCCCAAATCGTCAGAGGGTCATTTGCAGCATCTTCAAGCATTGTTTATAGAAAAAGGATATTCTGTCACATGAACTCCAAGGGCTATGAGGCTGGCCCTTGGTATTGGGAAAAAAAAGTCAGTTGCAATTCTGTGTAAGGAGACCATGGGGTTTATCTAATTCCATTCACATATACACGGGCTACATATCAGCTGGCCCTGATTTACTGAAAGAATAGAAAAGAACAGTAAGTTCTTGTAGTGTGCACTGATTCTTACCTGATGGATTGTATAGCTACCTGGAGTACTTGTAGGATTAGAAGTACATCGTGTTGGAATATGAATGCATTTCCTAGGTAAGTATTTAGTTTTGTGCTATCTTTTCTTTTTCAAAGGGAGAAGAAGAGGAAGAACTCAGAATAAAAGAGATATTTTCATCAGATACATGAAAGTTTTCCATCATGTGCAAGGGCACACTCCTACCCACATATACACACACAGACACACACACACACACCCCTAATATAACTTTTTGACTCTCCCATTTCCCTTACCAGACAGGTATTGTAAAATAACTAACCCTTGATGTCTGCAGCAGTCTAGCGGAAAATATCATTTTTATGTAAACTACACTACAAGACCATGTAACCAATCACATTAATATGATCAGCACAGCTGGGAAGGGAGATGGGGACAGTCAAGCTGGGTAAGCAGTGGCCGAGTGGAAGACCACACTAAAACAACTGGCTTTGTTTAAACAAAACAAAAACTCCAAAACAAACAACTTTGGGTCCAAACCACGGATTTCAGCAATTGAGGGACATTCACCAATTTCACAAAATGGAGCTTAAAGTTTTTTTTTTTAAATCAAAATGATGGCAAGGAATTTTTCATAGGGCTCATTATGTAGACTGAAAGTTCCCTCTGTAATAACAGCAAATGCTAAATACTCGATGACCCTTACTCGACGAACTCAGATGGGGAGGAGCATGTTAGAAATCATGCAGTTCTTTCCCGTCTTAAAGAAAACAAGGTGTGGTCTTATCTTTATGTGTAACAACTGAAAGTCCCCGTTGAAAAGATCACTTTCTTAAATCTGAGATGCTCTGCACTAATGACACGAAGGTATTTGCATTGTTACATCTTGGGTTCAAAGTCCTGCTAAAACTTTAAAACGCAGCTGACAACATTATTCAAGGAAATATCCTACAGATATTTGCTCGTAATGGAGATATGACAAAATAGGGCAGGCAACAGTCATGTGTCACAGTGTACCAACTAATTCAAAACACTGAGAATGGAGCTTCAATGAGATGGAAGTTTGCCTAGTACAACTTAAGTATACTTTGTCTACTTTAAAATGGCTGTATTCACGACCTGCAGAATTGATCTTCATGGTCTTCCGTACTTTTTTTTTTTAACTTTCATCACAACGAAAAGCATTAAAGCTAATTGTTTATCCATTGGTATGACAAACATCCACATAATATTGAGTGGGACTTAAGTCCTTGCATACAAAGGGGCTCTGTGGTAAACTTAACCCTGCTTGAAAGTGCAAGAGAGCCAGCAACACTTTTGTTGATGCTTTTGCACCTTACTGCTAATCAAAAAGGCCACAAGGTAAAAAGGCACATAGGAGTCTATATAAAACATGTTTAAATGAGCCGGGCGTTGATGGCGTACGCCTTAAGTCCCAGCACTCAGGAGGCAGAGGCAGGCAGATCTCTGTGAGTTCGAGGCCAGCCTGGTCTACAAAGCGAGTTCCAGGACAGCCTCCAAAACAACACAGAGAAACCATGTCTCGAAAAACCAAAACAAACAAACAAACAAAACATATTTAAATGAATCAAAGTTTCTAAAGAAAAATGTGACGACAAGTACCAAAATTCCAGTATTGGGGGTTAAAAGTTCCTGTTTCAGTGTTAACATTGACCTTGAGAGACTCTTGATAAAAAAAATCACAAAAAAAGAAAAAAAAAAACTTGGTTGGAAACAAAGATGTCCTATTCCTGCTCAAACAATAAATATAAATTAAACAGTAAGAAAACATTTTTCTTTTCAGTTCATAGCGCCTAAGGACTAAGAGACATACATGGTATAAATAAAAATTCCCCGTACTTACTCAAATCCTCTTTATAGAACTGGCATATTTACATTCATACCCAAGTAGTGTCAGAGTTTAGTGGAGTTTCAAACCTTCTCTGACACATTTAACGATTAGCAATCACATTTGGAAACACGCACAGCCTTTCCCCCAAATGCTGAAAACAATGAATGTGTGTATGTACACACAAACACACATATATAAGCTACTTAATTCAAAAAATATACCCTTATAATAATCTGGAGTGCCATTGTTTCTTAACCATCTCAATGCCCATGGAGTAAAAGTAAACAAAAAACAACTGCATTGCTTCTAACGGCCTGTAGCTGTTACTGAGTTTTCAGGGTTAGGTGTATACATTTTAAAACACTATCATGTACCATTTCAGCCTTAGAATTATATTGCTGACTAAATGATATACGATGGTTTGATACCCTTCAGTTGTTGCCTGGTCGCCATGTATTTAAAAGCGAACTGATGTGAGCAGAAAGGCTTCAGCAATGTAGTTCCACTCCTGTATACTTAACTATGATCTTCATGCAGATCAATCCAAGTACATTTGCTTGCACAGGGAGAGCGCTTTCCTCTAAGGGAGTAAAGCCTCTCCATCTTCAGGGCTTCACAGGGAAAAAAGAGTTGCTGCTGATGGAGAAGCGGGGTATGCGCATAGTGAATCAGGCTTATAAGTCTTGCATATCTTCATCCAACTGGACAGTCTGGAGCTTGGCCAGCTCTTTTTTGTCGGTTCCCAGCTCTTCACAGACAGTTTCAACCATGCCATCCAGGACATATTTGGATTTGGAGTCCAACATCATTAAGTTGTTTGTTGCTTTGTTCTCAGAATTGCGTAGGAAATTCTCTTTTATGTTAGCTACCGACTGCAGAACCAAGCGGTGTTCTCTGACAAAATCCTGGTGTACCGCCACTGGTGAGGCATGACCCACCGTGTCTTCAGCTGTAGGAACCATTTCCCCTAGGGCAGCCTGAGTCATAGGGACTGACAATAGGTCTTGACTAGCAATAAGGGAACAGTTCTGAAGGGTTGCATAGTTAGTATTGCTGACAGATGTCACAGTAGATTTGCTTGCCACAGGTGCAGACATTGGCTGACTCTCAGCAATGTCAGGGTTTAGCTCAGTGGGATTTAGTAGTGTAGGGGGAGACAGGGAAAAACTGTGAGCTGGGGACACATTAACTAGTGAGGAGGCCAGGGGGTGGAGGCCGCTTCCAGAGATATCTTCAGAAGATAGGCTTGCATTTAGTTGTGCATTGTGATTGACAGGCATCAACTGAGAAAAAACCAGGCCTCTTTCTAGGCCTTCCTGCTTCACAGCTCCTATAGTCTGGCCTGAATTAGGAACAGTGTATACCACTGCACTGGGGGCAAGAGGGCTCAGAAACAGTTTGCCATGCTGGACTGTGGTGGATTCACTTGTAAACGTGCTTCCGTCTGAAGTGCTTGCATTTACTGAAATATTACCTAGGGGGAAAAGTACCGATTGTCATTAATGCAAATGATACAGGAAGAAAAAACAAACAAACAAACCAGTTACTTCTGTAACACACATGATTCTTCCTCAGGTATAGTATTTATGGAGGGGTGGAACTTAAACGTATAGTTGAGTCCAGCTTGGGCACTGGAGAGTCCAAGGCTCTGAACTTAGTCAGATTAGCTGTCTCTCTCTCTCTATTTTTTATTTCCTTTGCAGTGCTGGTGATTGAACTCAGGGCCTTCTACACACTGGGCAAAAATTCTTCCAGATTGTTTATATGTGTTAACTCCCCCTGTAATTGTAATGACCAGATGAAAGAGAAAGCAAGTGTACGGCCGGAGAGGAGAGCTCAGTGGCGCAGGCCTTGGATTCAGTCTTCAGCAGCATCAAAAATGAAAAGAAAAATAAAAGCCAACCAATCAAAGCAAGCAAGGATGTGACGCTGGGGATAAAGTTGAGACAGGAAGACTGAATCTGAGCCCGGGCTCACAGAGGGGGGAAAAAAGGAAAATGAAGAAGAGGAGGAGAAGAAATAAATTCTTGTCCGAGTTCTGATATTTGAGTTTCTGGCTCATTACCACCTCTTAATCACTAACACTGCCATTTAGAATGAGAGAGCATAGATACAAAATAAAACATTTCTGTTAGGCCTGCTCAGTTACTGACATAAGATGTAAAGGAAAATGCCAGAAATACAGCATAAGATGAGTTGCTTTGGAACTTACAAGTTAAACCACATCGACTTGTACAGACAAGTTACAGAGTGTCACCAAACCACCAGTAAAGCAGTCTCCAGTCAACATGACCCTCAAGGTGTTTTTTTACCCTCCCTTCGTTGTGCTAGCTCTAAATTTTCAGGGTTGTAGGGATGGGAAGAATTAATGGTAACACCGAAGTACTATTTTTAAAATAGAGAAGAACACAGAGGAGTAGAAAGAATGCCTCTTTAAAAGGTGTGTGTCTTTTTTTTTTTTTGGTTTTTCGAGATAGGGTTTCTCTGTATTGTTTTGGAGGCTGTCCTGGAACTCACTCTGTAGACCATGCTGGCCTCGAACTCACAGAGATCTGTCTGCCTCTGCCTCCCGAGTGCTGGGACTTAAGGCGTGTGCCACCAACGCCCGGCAAGGTGTGTGTCTTTTGAGGCTCTCACTATAATGGTCTGTGGAGAATAGAAGAGACTAGAAGAACAAAATAGCAGGTCATATGAGGAGCATCAAATAAAACCCCCTTTGAGTCTTTATGAAGTGAACTGGTGGCAATTAGATGATGGCCCAGGCCCCCAAATATTGTCATCGAAGGAAAGGCGAGTTTGGGAAGAGTTCTGGGGAAGAACTAGCATGGATTACTACTTATCTACCCTGCTCTTGAGTAGGAGGTTAATCAAATCCTTTATGAGTGCAGAAAACAGTCAATATTAAGTTAAGTAACGCACTCAACATTGCCCTTCCTGAATTATTAGAGTAACTGTGATTATAGTACCAACTATGTTAACGGGTGCCATTTATATGTCTTCTGACATTTTTAAGTGCCATATATAAGCAAAAGTGTCTTTACATGAGAAAAAAAGAGAAAACACTGTATTTGAACTCCTTTAAAAAATGCTAACTACTAGTACATAAGTATGCACCACAGAAAGACTGTTAAGATAAAAACACTTCTGTGTATGTTTGGGCTATTCTCTAACATAAATGTGATTTTCAGTCTCAAAGGCAGCTGGGCTGGCACACGCTTTTAGTCCCAGCACTCGGGAGGCAGAGGCAGGTGGATCTCTCTGAGTTCGAGGCCAGACTGGTCTACAGAACGAGTTCCAGGACAGCCTCCAAAACAATACAGAGAAACCCTGTCTTGAAAAACAAACAAAACAAAACAAAACAAAAAAAAGTCTCAAAGGCTTCAGGATTGTAAGGGTGGGAAAAGCCACAGTCCATGTTGACTTTGCTTTTCCTGTGTCTGTGAAACTGTTTACTAGCAGACATGTGTACAAAACGATTCCTTTTTTTGACAGTCATAATTAACAGCATCTGCAACATTTGTCTATTAAGCACAGTAGACTGGCACACTGCACATATAAAAAACTTCAACATATATAAATGAAGGGGAAAACATCTATTCCAAAGGATGGTTTTTGTTTCGTTTTTCAGTAATCGGGGGTTGAACCCAAGACCTCACATAAAATATGAGTTGTTGTTGTTGTTTTGAGACAGGGTCTCTCCATGTAGCCCTGGCTGTCCTGGAACTCACTAAGTTAACCAAGTTGACCTCAAATACAGAGATCTGTCTGCCTCTGCCTCCTAAGTGCTAGGCTTAAAGAAGGCATGTACCACAATGCCTGGCTAAAACATAATTTTAAAGTATAGCTGCAGTTGAGTTACAAATTAAACAATGATTTAAAAATCAGTACAAAAACTGAACTTAAAAATTCCAGAAACAGCCGGGCGTTGGTGGCGCACGCCTTTAATCCCAGCACTCGGGAGGCAGAGGCAGGCGGATCTCTGTTAAATTCGAGACCAGCCTGGACTACCAAGCGAGTTCCAGGACAGCCTCCAAAGCCACAGAGAAACCCTGTCTCGAAAAACCAAAAAAAAAAAAAAACAACCAAAAAAAAAATTCCAGGAACAAAGTATAATTTTACAACAATGCTAAGAGGGGGGAAAACCCTCTTTGATTTTCAAATGAATAAAGATATAGACAGTCTGTTTTTCCATGTAACCTCCTATATAACTTTTTCAGCTATCTAGGAAGGCTGGACTATGTTTCTGGACATTTTAAATAATGTTTAGTGTAAGTTTGATTTGACTGGTATTTTCTGAAGACAGACTCTCACCATGTAACATGGTGTGACTTGAAACTCACTATGTAGCTCAGGCCTTGAACCTCCAATCCTCTGGCTTCAATCTCTCAAGTATTGGGATCACAGGCATTTACCACCACACCCTATCTTGTTTTTGTTTGTTTGTTTGTTTAAGTTCAAATTCCCAAAACACTTTATTGCAAGGAGTAATACACCATTACTACAAGGGAATGTTGCCTACTGGAACCATCTGGTTAAACTTATGCTTTCAATTTGCTCAGAGAGTCAAAGGTTGATATCCCTGTCATTTGATCTTAGCTATTTTAACTGACAATGCATTCATATTCATAGTAAATATCCCATTTAAAAACTAACTATTGCTGGGTAATGCCAGATGATGGTGCATGCCTTTAATCCCAGCACTCAGAGGCAGATGCAGGTGGATTTCTGAGTTTGAGGCCAGCCTGGTCTACAGAGTGAGGTTCAGGACACCCAAGGCTATACAGAGAAACCCTGTCCTGAAAAACACCAAGAAAAAAAAAAAGTAGAAAACAACACCCTCCCCCAAAACCCCTAGCTATTACTTCATAATACTTTTAATATGATAGCACTTTTCTTGATTACAGATGAAAAGTATTGTTTTATTTCTTCTCTACCAACATATATATTCATACTTTGCTGTCTTTAAAATGCTACAAACTGCTTGGAAATTTTCGTAAAAAGGGAAAATTGGTTAGAGTTGTAAATTATTGTAAAACTAAACTCTTTTTCTTTCTCTGGAGCATTTGTCTTTTGTCTGTTTGTTTGTAAGTGACTTGGGTTAACTCTTTTTTTTTTTTTGTAAAATTTGTGAACAAAGTAGTTAAAATGCAAATTTATCAGACACATGTTGACTTGGGTTAACTCTTTACATAAAGCAATAAACATCTGAAGAGTGTGTTACAGGACCATGGTGGCTTACTTAAGAGAGATAAATATATGGAATGAAATTACTACCATTTTTCATTAATGCCTCCAATAAGTTGAAGTAGACTATAACTATAGAAGCAAGAGTTGGATAAAAGTTGACTATGTTTCAGAAGGTTAACCTTTGGTAAAAATCTGGACTTTCAGATTTGCTTATAGAAAGGCAGACACCATCACCATCTCCCCTCCTAAGAGCTAGATACCATGTAATGTCCAATACTCAAGTGTAACTGCTCCTGTTTCTCTATAGAAAAAAATGATGAGTTATCTAGATTTTATTCATGTTCCTGACAACCTCAGACTTATTTTCTTTGTCTAACAGACTTCGGTTAGTAAAGCCACAAATACGCAATGACACAGTTGTTTGCATAAGTATAAACCCACATAGCTGAGATGAACATACATCTAGAACAACAGAAAAATCAGAGTCTTCTAAATTTCTTTTAGGTCTTAGTATTAACTCTAGGAAGTACACAATGCAAACAAGAATAGATTCTATCTTTTAGCTTATCCTTTTAAAACATTTTTTTCTGATCAAATAAGTAACTGCTCAACTAATTTTATGTTCCTAGCAATTTTATTAATTTTTAATTTTAAAATGTCAAGTACTGGGTTATTTCATAAGCACTGACTGACTTATCATATTCCTGTAATTGTAGAGTTGGCAAGATCTGCTATAGACTGTACTTTTCCATTCTGTTTGGGGAAAATAAAACTCCATCTTCATGATGTAAGAGAACCAGGAAAGCTGAATAGTATTTAGACACAGGGTATCTATCATATCAAGGCTATTCTGTTACCATGTAAACCAATGCAGTGTTTGAACGATAGCATCAATCTATACCTCTCACTAACGTGTCATTTATAGCAGCCGACCAACCCATGCCCTGGTGCATTATGGTACCAAATGAGGCTTTTACCTTGTGAAGCTGCTACAGAGACAGGAGGCAGCTGCAGTGGAGAGAATCCAATGCTCCCGTTAAGGAACTGGCCGTTTGCTCCGGAATTAGGGATCTGGACAATGCCATACTGGTTAATTTGCACTGGTGTAGTAAACGTCACCACAGAGCCCCCATCCTGGGAGGCCACTGTCTGGATGCCTTCCCTTTTCACTTCAGTGCAGGGTATCAGCCCTGGGAATGACACGGGGGCACTAGGGCTGTAGGAGGTGGTGGCTGCTGAGTTCACAGCAGAACTCTGGAGGACTTTGAATTCTTTCACATCCTGGGAGGTAGAGCCCAGGATGTCCGTCATGGCTATGCCATTGCTCACAATGTTTGAAGACATTTTTGATGGGTTCAGTGACACTGTCTGTGCATTTCCCACATTCAGTCCATTAAGGATAACGCCATTGTGTCCCTGAATAAAAGAATTACCATTAAGGAAGACAGGTGAAGTACTTGCAGGTACCAAGCTTCCATTCAGCAAAACTCCAGAAGAGCTTAGTGATATCTTAGCATTTCCAATTTGTTGCATATATACTGGCTCCATGTGGCTAGAAAGACTGAGGTTGGAGGTGGCATCGGATGCACCCGATAGTGGGTGAGGAGACAGATCCTCATGTCCCTTGCTGGATTCGTCTTCAGTGCTGGGGTTGCCGTCTGATTCACTGTTCAGGGAGAGAAGACAGTTTGAAGGTCAAGAGGATGACAATCTATATAGTTTGTAAAACATCCTTCAAAACCATTTAAAAGCATTATTAAATCAAAGCACGGCAGTTTATCTGCTGGCCCTGTTGAAACTATGATGTTTTAGGCAAATTCTACCCAGCCAGACAATGAGAAGATGAATCCAGATCCTAATATCTTTTTTTATAATAAATCAAAGAAAGATCAGAGGGTTGGATAATATAAAATGCAACTAAAATGACATTGTTTTCATTCTTATAGAATTCATGTGCTTCTCCAACTGTTAAATGGACTACAACCTTTGCCATAGAAAGGAATCTTAAATATTGTTTTTCCCTGTTTAGGGGACACCTTTCTAGCCTATTTCACATTTGTAGATGGAATCACCAAAGGAGGTAGGAGGCATTCAGCTTTTTTGTTTGTTTGTTTTTTGGAGACAGGGTTTTTATGTGTAACAGCCCTGGCTGTCCTGGAACTCACTCTGTAGACCAGGCTGGCCTTGAACTCATAGATCCTCCTGCCTCGGCCTCTGGAGTGCTGGGATTAAAGGCAAGCACTGCCACCCCCCTCCTTGGTGTTCAGTATCATTTGCCGGTTAGTTAACAAGAGACCATTTTCTCACCTGCTCCCAAACTTCTACTCCACCAGACTGACAATTCTCATTCAACAAAGTGGTTGCCCTTGTAGGAAAGACACTTGCAACCCAAGATATGTACAGTTGCCTTTGAACCCAAAGGAAGCCATAGGAGCCTACTTATCATACACCATTCAGTGCCCTGGTGAGGTGGGAGGGAGAGGTGAGCATCACTCAGTGGTCTTATAACTATCAGACTCCTTCCCAGACTCTTCAGTCCTTCTGCTCCAGGATCCTGGATTTAAGGGAATACAAGCTCAGGTCAGGGAGGAATGAATAGTGGAAGTTTTCCTCATTTGGTTTGAGTCTGGGCGGGGCAGGACAGAAGCAGTTTGGAAGCGTGGTGGGACTTGGTCCAGCTGAGAATCCAACAACCCAGTGTGATCGGTTCCCTTTCAAGCCGAGGGGAGGGGATTACCCGGGCTTTGGGCTTTGGGGCCAGAAGCGCAGAAAGCGCTTTGATTTACGAGCTGAGGCTGAGCAGCCGTCGCCATTGGTGAGGGTGACTCACCAGGGGTGCTGGTGGGGGGTAGATCCGGAGAGGGGCCTATACCAGGCAATTGGGCTGGGGGTTGAGGGTGTGGAGTTAATGGGGAGTAGAGCAGAGCATGGCTCAGGGTGTGTGTGTGTGTGTGTGTGTGTGCTGGGAACTGGGCCGGTTCCGTAGCAAAGGCTGAAGGACAGCTGGCCTGCATGTGGCATGGGCTTCGTACCCAGTGTCCTGGTCTAGCAGATTCCTTCGGTGTGCCTGCAGAGCACTCCAGGGTGCATAGATCACCTAACCATTGCTCCTTCTCTGGGTGGCCCCCTCTCTCAAGACCGAGGAAGGGTGCTCACAGGTCGCCGGGCATGCTTTGTTTATGGTTACCGGGAACCACGACCAGGACTGTACAGTGTGCCTCTCTCCTGCCTGGGGCCAGCTATGGGCCTCCGGGCTCCACCCGGGCTCAGGGGCAAAGCAGCGAGGGCGAGCTGCTGCCGGTTCTGGAATGCGCAGGGCGATCACCTTCACCTGGCCCAGGCGGACTGGCTCCCCAGATCCCGGGTTCCGTCCCAGTGCAGAATATTTGAATTGTATTTGGATTCTTTTCTCTCCAATTTCCTCTGAGGTGGGAGACACCATCCTCGAACTTTACCCGTCCAACAATACACACACGCAGAGACATACACATCCAAGGGGCTGACTTGAAAGGACACACAAAAGGGGTGAAAAAATGCATTTTCTACTAAAGAAGGGAGAAAACACCGACAATCAAGTTCAAACAAGATAGAGTGGGGGCTGAAGGAGGACTGAGTGGATAGCTCCCCCACTTCTTTCCTGATGTCCACCTTACGCCAGCTTGTCATCTGTCCCCAACTGCTCCTTCAGGAGCGAATCGTGCGGTGTTAGGGGCCCAAGAAACTGCCCTTCAACCCCGCCACCTCTGAAGCACTGTAACCCGATCCGAACTTGTTCAGAATCAGGTTTCAAAACACCGCAGGGACGAGCTGCACGGACACCCCACGCTGCCCTCGACGCGATGGGAACCGCGGCGGGCAGGGTGAATGATTAACTCTGTCATATTAAAGCCTCGACGTCCCCAGACCCCATATGGGACACTAGTCTCCACTACAGCTCCTTTTCCTTCCAGAGCGGCCCTGGTGACCTCCAGGGCGGGCTCGGGGTTCAGTCGAATCCAGGGTATCCTGGAGCGTGTGCGCACTCCAGGCTCTGAGCGACCCGGAGGAGCTAGAGACCCCGGCCCGCTCCCGCAGCCCCTGCGGCCCCGGAGCCGCGGTGAGAGCAGCCTCGCCAGCCAGCGTGCACACACGCTCGCTACGGGAACCAAGGAGAGAGTGGCAACTTCAAAGGCAGCAGGATGGGGGTGGGAAGCCGGGCAGCAGTGACCAGCCGAGGTGGGGGCGGGGACTGAGACCTAGTCGGGCGACCAGAAACTTCTGGGGGCAGGAGGGGGAGGGTTAGGAGGGAGGATCCCTCCCCCGCGCTGGTTGCCACCGGGCGTCCCCCTCCCGGTAGGGAAGCGAGGTGGGGGGCGGGGAGAGGTGGGCAGCCAGACCGGGCTGGTGGGGAAGGTAAGCGCCATGTTTGCGAGCACTTGGAGGAAAAGAAAGCTGGGAAGGGGTGGGGGGGAGGAAGGGGGAGGAGGCGGAAAGTTGGCGCTCACCTTTTGGACTGGGTCTCGGAGGGGTTCCGGTCGCGCTGCCGCCGGTTCTTGAACCAGTTGCTGACCTGGGTGAGGGAGAGGCCGGTGATCTTGGCTAGGTGCCGCTTCTCGGCGGGCGAAGGGTAGCGATTCTGCTTGTAGAGCTCCTTGAGCGCGTTGCGCGACTTCTCCTTGAAACAATACACCGTCTCCTCGCCGTCCCAGATGGTGCGGGGCAAGGGGAATTTCCTGCGCAGCCGGTACTTGTCCACGGCGCCCAGCGGCCGGCCGCGCGCTCGCTCGGCCTCGGTGTAGCGCGCCTTGTACCAGAGCTGCTGCAGCAGCGGATGGTTGGCCGACTCGAAGCTGTGGCTCTCGAGGATGCTGTACAACTCAGGGTAGATGCCCTGGTGGAAGGCCACGAGCGCTCGCGCCTTCAGCAGGCTCTCGTTGCCACGTAGCAGGTCGCTCTGGGGCAGGGACCACAGGAACCGGGCCAGGCGGTCCAGGTTGCCCCCCTGCTGCAACGCCTCGCACACGCAGGCGACATGGTCCGGCGAGAAGGCCAGCGGGGGCTGCGCGGAGGCTGTGTGCTGGTGCCTGCCCAGAAGTTCCGAGTGGAGTTGTACCTGATCTGCCGCTCCGGCCGCCGCTGCCCCTTCTTCCCGGCTTACCCTGGAGGCAGCCGCGGCGTCCCCCGGCTCCAGAGGGAAAGGGGCTGGAGCCGGGGGGCTCAGCCCAGCCGCCGCGCCCCCCGCCACTTCTCGGTGCGCCTCCTGTCCTTCCGAGGCGCTTTCCATCCCATTCTCCTGCTTGATGTCCGCCGCACTTGCAATCTGCCCGGTGGGGGAGGAAGAGGACATTTTTTTGTTGTTTATTTTCCTCCCTCCCTCACTCCCTCACACTCTTTTCCTCTTTCTTTCCCCCTCTCTTACTCCTCCTTCTTCGACTCCCTCCCCCCTTCCCCCTCCGGAAAGCCCACTCCCTCCCTCCCGGTTTCGGCTGGATCTGGCCGATCAGGTTTCCCCCAGGCCACGCAGTCACCATTAAGATAGCTGCTAGAGCAAAGTAGTGTAAACGGATAGCTGCTTTCTGCTGTTCCCCCAACGTGACTCCTCCGGCTGCTGCATACTATATGGCACTGGCCGCCGGGCCGGCCCGGCCGCGCCACCCCATTGGCTATTTCACATTCAGAAGGAGGAGGAGACACTGTTTCTATCCCTGTCGATCACCCGCCTCCCACTCCACCCCTTGCCTTTCCCTCTCTCCCTGACCCCCAGGCACCTATACCTGCCGGAAAACACCGACGTTCTTTTCTGGCCGTGCTTGTGAATGGGCAGTTACCTAGTGTCGCCTGCAAACTGGACAGCTCTTTCAAAGACAGGTCCTGCGATTCCCAAAGGAATATTAATCGTGTGGCCCTTACGGTCTGCACAGCTACATTTTTAACAAAGAGACCACCCTCAGTATGTAGATGACAAAACTTCAGAGACTAATCCCGAAGTTTCCCAGCACCTCACTCCTCACCTCCCCCACTTTGGGATGTCTTTATTAAAGGGTCAAGAACACCAGTAAGAAATGTCCTGAGAGAAAAGCCTTGGTGGTAATGGAAATTCCGGAGGGAGAGAACTGCTTGAAAACCTTGAAATAAGCAGTGTGTGTAGCCCACAGAGATGACAAAAGCAAGAAACATAAAAAAAAAAGAAAGAAAGAAAAAGTTACCAGAAGGCTTGGAAACCCTTACTGAGATGAACCCGATAACAAGCATATAGAAAATGAAACTGGATGGTTATCCTCGTTAAGTAGTGTGGAAGAGAATTAAGCATTAAGTTATAATGGTCTTCAAACACTAGTCTACATACCTTAGAAACACTCCAAATACGTGCACCAATAGGTCCTCCTCCACCAGCGTGGTGCTAGGATGGATAAATAGTTTCTCTTTGAAGGTGACAGGTCTAGGAAGATGCCATCTCTATATGCAGGCATCTTGGAAGTCAGTACAAGATCAGCAGCCCTTGCCATGCAATGGGGACAAATGGAAGACTGGTCTCAGGCTTTGAGGCTGAAGTATGGGGTGGAATGTGTTGCTGTCATTGGTTGGGGTTCTTTCCTTCATGGTTTGCATTATGTCTTAACGCAGAAAGGATGAGTCTGTCTATCTCTGTGGCTACTGTGGGTCAGCTGGATTTGTCTGTGGCCGCTCCTGCTCAAAATTCTAACAGTTAAAAGCCTCCCCCTAGCCTCTACTTCAGGGTGGATTTGTGTTGTTTCTGCTTCCCAGTTGGTCATAACTGCCTGTTTCAGCATATTGTAAAGCAGCTGTTTGGGTCACCTGCTGTCACATTAATTTGGTAAGGTTTTCATTTTTTGCTACCAGGCTTTATTTTATTGTTGGTTAGCCAAGATATTCGATACAGAACCTGATCTTTCTATTAAAATATTTATTTATTTGTGTGTGTGTGTGTGTGTGTACGTACATGGCAGCCGTGATACTTGTATGGAAGTCAGAGGCCAATTTTGAGGACTTGGTTCTCTGATTTTCTTCTTCTACCAAATGGACGCTGGGGATTGAACTCAGGTGGTCAGGATTGGCAAGTGCCTTTTCCAGTTCAGCCATCTCACTAACCTTAACTCTTTTTCTTTCTTTCTTTCTGCCTATCTATCTTTCTTTCTTCCAAAAATACTATTCTAATATGATGAAACTAGAAGTGACATCTTTGGTAGATAGCTATCAAGTTCAGGATAATATCTGAGTTTCAAAATATTCTTGCTGTTTTTTTGCCCATAATATACTTTTTTGTTGTTGTTTTGTTTTTTTGATTTTCTAGACAGGGTTTCTCTGTGTAGCTTTGTAGACCAGGCGGGCCTGGAACTCACAGAGATCTGCCTGCCTCTGCCTCCTGAGTGCTGGGATTAAAGGCGTGCGCCACCCCTGCCTGACTTAAATACACCTTTTATTTTGAAATACTTTTGATTTACTGAGAAGTCACAAAAAATAGTAAAGAACATTTCTATTGTCCTTCACATACTTGTCCTTAATATTGACACCTTATAGGGGTACATGTGTATGAGCAAATTAACATTTGCATATTATATACAATTATTAATTAATTCCAGATTTTATTATTTGGAGTTCACTTATTTTTCTACTATCTTCTGTTTTGCAGCCCAATCTAGATGGCCATATTGCATTTGGTATTTTGAATTTTAAAAGGGTATTTATGAGAGCAAGGTAGATGAGAAGCAGTGTGGTTTCATGGAAAAGATGTGTGTTTAAGGCTAGCTAGACTTGGGTTTAGTCCTGACTCTGACATTTACCTGAGTATAAAAAGTAGAGAAGGTTATGGTAATGATCAGATAAGTCGTTTCAAAAGGAACTTGACACACAGTTAATCTTCTGTAAACTATTGTTATCTTCCTACTGATACTGCAAATAGGAGACCTTTAAGTTCCATATATCTAAAATTCCTTTGGCCAGTTTATGGCATCATAGGAGTTGGCTTCAGAACTATTATCAGTCAAATATAGTGCATGACTTACAAAAGAACATATTTGGCTCTTGAATGTCTTCTGTATATTGTCTCCAGTGTACGAAGTGCATACATAAGCACCAGTGGCCCTGTCAGGTCTACAGTAGTGCATCTATAGAAACCATGGACCTTTGGGCTGTAGGACCAGGAATCTTTGGATTTCTTGAGCAGGCTTAACTTCAGAGCATAACCCTGCCATAATTCCTGGTAGATTCAAGCGTGGCCAGTGACATAGGAATGGAACACTAGATTTTGTGTCAAGTTTATCTTGGAGTACTGGTTGTATCAAATTGTTTTTGAAATTGTTCTATTTCATCCCTCAGCCATGTTGAGAGCATTGAGTCTGTTGTGTTGGTATGCAATGCCATGCTGTGTTGTGACCGGAAGAGTGGAGTCTGAGATTGTGTGAGTATGAAGAGCAGGCTAAAACCACGATTCTCGATCTGTGTCTTTTCCCTCTAACTGAAGACAGTAAATGAAAGCATGCAGCTTTTATTGCCTTCGTAGTGTCTTGAAGAAAAGCTGGCTCAGTATAGCATGTTGCGTTAAAGTTCCTATGGTTTTCTGTTTTACCAAGAAAGCTGAGTTCTTTAAAATTAAAAATATATTATTACTCTTGTTAGTATGTGTTGGTGTATGTATGTGCTACATACAGCTCATGTGTGGAAGCCAAAGGACATTTCTGTGGAATCAGTTTTCTCTTTCCATTTTTACATGGGTTCCATCAGCAGGCTTTACCCATAGAATTAATTTCTTCAGCCCTGGAGTGGGAATCTCTATTTCCAAGTTGACTTTGGCTATACGAAGATAGCTTGCTTCTTGGTAGGTTCTTCCTCTTTCAGAGAGCAAATGCAGATTGGATTCTAAAGTCACCCCTCCTCCTTTGCTACTTAATGAAGGTGGTCCCTATGCAATGAGCATTCCTAGAGGATCATTCGTCTCTCAGTCATTTTCTGAGTTCTGCCAAAGCATAAGGTATTGCATTAGATACTAAAGAAGGATGAACCTCTTGAGGCTCTGACTCTGTAGGACACTGAATTCTTGTGGGGAAGATATGACGTATTTATAAATGAATACAATCTAGGATAAGAGCCTTGTGAACTTTTAGCTGAGGCTTTGAAGGATGCGTAGTGTGAAGATAGTGGTTCATTAGAGGCAAAGGAAGCAGAGTGGGAAATGCGTGAGCCATGATCATTTGAGGGTTTTCTGAAATACTGAGTAGTAAATATGGAACAGAGGTTGTATTTACATACATACATAAATGGGTAGTTGGAGAGTGGTTAAAAGACAGGACATTGAGGCCGGGCGTTGGTGGCGCACGCCTTTAATCCCAGCACTCGGGAGGCAGAGGCAGGTGGATCTCTGTGAGTTCGAGGCCAGCCTGGTCTACAGAGTGAGTTCCAGGACAGCCTCCAAAACAATACAGAGAAACCCTGTCTCGAAAAACCAAAAAAAAAAAAAAAAAAAAAAAAAGACAGGACATTGACATAGGAGGATTGATCCAAAGTTATAGGCCAGCTTGGGTCACCTGGCAAGATCTGGCTACAAAACAAAACAAAATAAACCCAACTTTGAAATGTTCATGTGGTTAGATGGCCATTGTCAGTTGTTCTAGAATGAGTACTTTCTCAAACCAAAACAATCCGAATCCTTTTTAAAGGGTATTCTATTTGTGCTAGAAAAGTTAAGATTTGTGTTGGGGGCCTCAGACAAATGCTTATAAGTTCTTAGTGACCAAGTTATCTGCCTTTGTAGTATACTGATTAATAGAAAGTCAGGCAGAGGGGGACCCAGTGAGTCCCAGGAGTTACTATTGTTGGTTTACTCTTTTTTTGCCTTTTTTGTACTCTTTGGAGATTCCTCCACCCAGCTCCCAAATAAGTCATACACAGAGGCTTATTATTTGCTGACCTTAGCTTGACTTGTTTCTAGCCAGTTTTTCTTAAATTAATCCATCTACCTTTCCCCCTGGGCTTTTATCTCTTTATTCTGTAAATCTTACTTTCACTCTTACTCCATGGCTGGCTGGGTGGCTGGCCCCTGAAGACCTCCTCTCCTTGTTCTCTCAGTCTCTTCTTCCTTGTTTCTCCTTCTATTTATCCTCTCTGTCTGCCAACCCTGCCTACCCTAGCTCCTGCCTTGCTATTGGCCATTCAGCTCTTTATTAGGACCACTAGATGTTTTAGATAGGCAAAGAACCACAGCTTCACAGAGTTAAACAAATGTGGCATAAACAGAAGTCACACACCTGAACATAATTTTCTATCACAGGTCACATTGCAGAGAAGAAACACAGACACACAAATGATGGATTGTACTGTTCTAGAGGTCTCCTAGGTGTGTAGGAATACTCCTTCCTTTTTGTGATGGTATACAGCTTTCTCCAGAAGCACAAAGCTCATTGAATTGGCTTAAGTATATGGATGAATTTACTGAATTATGATGGTGGGTTAGTTACTTTTCTCATGACTCTACAAGATATTTGACACCAACAACTTAAGGGGGGGGGTTGGCTTACAGTTGTAGAGGGTTCAGTCCATGCTCAATTGACTCCATATTTCTGGGCCTGGGTTGGGCCAGTCCATCATGACCACAGGAGCGTGTGGCAGAGGTTGTTCACATCATGATGGAGAAGAAGCAGAGAGAAAGGAAGTCTCAGGGGACCAAGTTTAATCTTCAAAAGAATGCTCTCAGTGACCTACTTCCTTCAACCTTTCTGTATAGTGCTACCAGCTGGGGACTAAGCACTGATCACTTGAGCTTACAGGCATGTTTTATAGTCAAACCCTAATAGATCCTGAACAATGTGAAGGTCAGGAGTAGAACTGAGTAGACTAAGACCTGCCATTCTTGTTCTGCTTATGTCTGCCTTCCTTCCTTCCTTCCTTCCTTCCTTCCTTCCTTCCTTCCTTCCTTCCTCCTCCTCCTCTTCATCATCATCATCATCATCATCATCTTCTTCTTCTTTGTCTTCTTTTTTTTTTGTGTTTTGTTTTGTTTTTCGAGACAGGGTTTCTCTTTGTTGTTTTGGAGGCTGTCCGGGAACTCGTTCTGTAGACCAGGCTGGCTTCGAACTCACAGAGATCCGCCTGCCTCCCAAGTGCTGGGATTAAAGGCGTGTGCCCCTTCTTTAGTTTCCAAAGAAACTTTCCTCAGGAGGGGAATCCTTGGCTCCCAAGGGTCACAGTTAATCTTTGAGTACCCTCAAAGAGGCACTGTTACTTTTCCTTGCTGCCAGTTTGAGCAACTCCAGGGTAGATCTCCAATTAGTTCAGTTCTTTAGGCCAACCTTTACGTTTGAGGACCTGCGTCCTACTGGCCAGGCTCAGTAGGAGCACTTAGGCTGTGCTGGAGGGAATGCTTTACTTAGGAATTGGGGAGAGATGTTATCTCTAGCAAAGGGACAAAACAGCCTGGTTCTTCCCCTCCTGAAAAGGAAAGCCTGATGAGCATCTATAGCCCTAGGGCAAGGAAGAAATTTTGCATTTAAAAAACACTGCCTAGGGAGGTAGATTTATGGCTAACTTGAGCTAGCAGATGTGGCAAGAGCAAGGATGTACTTAATTGGTTCAGGTAGCTGTCTTGACAGGCTTGTTTTTTGTTGTTTTCCCACATAGCTTCCACTAGTATCAGAAGTCTGGGGCTGTCAATACTTCCTGAAAGCTTTCTTGCTGTCCCGTGTGACTGAGCTGTCAGTGATGACGGCATACATTTCAACCCTTCTATTTTGTACAAGGCAGTTTTGAGTCTGCTACATAAGCCTAAGTGATGATTAAATTTCATCATCATGAAGCGGAGAAGGAAATTGAGGTAAAGGCTAGAAAAATTTGGCTCAAGTACAATTGTCTGATTTGGAGGAAGGTCATGCTTCTTTTCTGAGTTACACTGCTTCTTTTTGATGTTTCTGGAAATGTATTATTACTACGAATGAGAGTCAACAGGTATAGTATAGTAACATGTTTTTTTTCTCTTTTGGGGGGTTGCCACCCAGCTCCCAAATGAATCACACATGGAGTCTTATTAGCACTCATGAATGGTCAGCCTTAGCTTGGCTTTTTGCTAGCCAGTTTTTCTCAACTTAAATGAACCCATCTGTCTTTCCCCTCTTGACTTTTATCTTTCTTCTGTACATCTGACTTTCCTTGTTTCTCTGTGGCTGGATGGCTCCTGAATTCCTCCTCTCCTTGTTGTCTTGGTCTATTGTTTTTCCTCCCTTCTTCTATTTATACTCTTTGCCTGCCAGCCCTGCCTATCCTTGTTCCTGCCTTGCTATTGGCCTTTCAGCTCTTTATTTAGGATCACCAGGTGTTTTAGACAGGCAAAGAAATACCAGCTTCACAAAGTTAAATGCTGCATACATAAAAGTCACACACATGAAAATAATATTCTACCACAATATAGTATTAAGCACTTCAAATGAACTATCTCATTCAGTCTGTACTAGGGTTATCTTCAATTTACTATTGGGAAAACCAATGCTTGAGTCATCATGCAACTAGTAAGTAACGAAGCCATGGCTCGCATCTATAAACAGCACTTCCTACTGCGTGTATCTCTAGGAGCATAGTGTCTGATAGAGTTCCAAGTCAGCTGTTGTCCTTGGGCTTCTCTGTTAGCAGTTGCCTACATGGCAAATGGAAAAGTTGCTAGCACATTCCTCCTACAAGTTTTAGTGTTTGCTTTTCCTTGATCTTAAGGCTTGAAGGGAAAGAAGAGCAATTCACTTTACAGTGTGGTTCTCTTTTTCAAAGACTTCCCTGTGCTACCAAACAACAGTGCCATCTTCACATAGTACTGACTAAATTGTCTGTCTGTCTGTCTTGGCTCAGAGACCACACTAATTCACTAGAAGCTTGCTGCTCTTTTAAAATCCTAAAATGACCTTTATGGTTTGGAGAGTTTCACTTTTGGCAATAGGTTTGCTGTGGCACTTTTATAGTCAGTAGGAGCCAGATGACAGGCCTCCAGACCAGCACGGCTTTTCATGTTTCTTACTTTAGTAAGCTTGGATTTGATTAACTTTTATCGGTGAACAATGTCACGATCAAGGAGAGAATATAGTCTATAAAGTGAGTCACTGATGATTATACACTGATGTCAAACCGTGAGCCATCAGAACCTGTGTCCTCTAGAATGTGGTGTGTAGCTGTTTGTCATGTTTTCCCTTCCATAACATGTGGAAACCCTAATTTCTATTTTCAGCCTATGGAGGACTACTATGTTCAGTTTTTAAAAGGATGTGGAACTGTTTCTTTTATGTCTTTATTGAAAGGAGAAAATTCTGTAGAGAGGTAAAATGGCTGCGGTTGGACACAGCTGGTATTCAAGTAATGTGCTAATTTGGAAAACCTTGTCTGAGATGTCTGGGGCTTCACACTTGGGATTTCAATACATTGAATACCGAGACAGGAGGACTGCCATGAATTAGAGGTCAGCCTGTACAGTAATTTCCAGGATAGTATGAGAGGCTGTCTCAAAAACAAAAACAAGATAAAAAACCAAACCATAAAACAGAAGAGGACACATACTCCCACCCTTAGGGAGGAACTATTGGTATTTGATAACTTTGGAAAAGGAAGAGTCAGTTTTCTTTGATGGGGTATCACTGGTATACTGCAGGGAAGGCCCCAAATCTGAGAGTAGTTGGCCAACATAAATTGAAGGGGCATAAAGAGACAACACGCATACACACACAGAGAAAGAGAGAGAGAGACAAAGAGACAGAGAGACAGATGGAGAGAGAAAGAGAGACAGAGAACATAAAATTGGCTGGGTAGAAAGGTTCTGGGTAAGGGTGGACCTGGGAGTTGAGGGAGAAGATTGAATTTGATCAAAATAAATTGTGTGCAATTTTCAAATAAATAATAAAAATAACATTAAAACAAAAACATGAAACAGGGCTGGTGACAAGTAAAGGCACTTGTCACCAACCCTAATACTCAAGTTCAGTCTACAGGACTTACACCGTAGAAGTGGAGAAACAACTCCTGCTAGCTGTCCTCTGGACACCACATGTGTGCTGTGGCACATTAACACACACACACATTAACACACACACACATTAACACACATACACACATACACACATACACATTAACACACACATATATACATTAACACACACATACACATTAACACACACATACACATTAACACACACATTAACACACATACACACATACACATTAACACACACATATATACATTAACACACACATACACATTAACACACACATACACATTAACACACACACATTAACACACATACACACATACACATTGACACACACATATATACATTAACACACACATACACATTAACACACACATACACATTAACACACACACATTAACACACATACACACATACACATTAACACACACATATATACATTAACACACACATACACATTAACACACATACACACATACACATTAACACACACATATATACATTAACACACATACACATTAACACACACATATATACATTAATACACACACACATTAACACACATACACACATACACATTAACACACACATATATACATTAACACACACATACACATTAACACACACATATATACATTAATACACACACATTAACACACATACACACATACACATTAACACACACATATATACATTAACACACACATACACATTAACACACACATATATACATTAATACACACACATACACATTAACACACATACACACATTAACACATACATACACATTAACACACATACAGACATTAACACACACATATATACATTAACACACACATACACATTAACACACACATACACATTAACACACACACACATTAACACACACACACACACACACACACACACACACGGAATAAAAAAAAAACCACAACTCATTAAATCAAGCAAGCAAGCAAACAAAGCAAACCACAAAACCTTGTCAACAAGTTTACTTCAAACAGAATTTCAGTTAGATGGAGGTAATTACAAGAAATTCTTGGCACTGACAGTGTTCACATTCTACTGTTATTTGATGGCCATTTATTAATTCATTTAGTCTTCATTAAGTATCAATAAGTCCTTGTCTTGGAGATGAATAAGATGTGTCCTGTACAGTAACAATAGTTCATTATCTAATAGAGCTTTTAAAGTCTTCTTATTAATGCAGCCAGTGTGGCTCTCAAAGAGAGTCAGGCTGGAAGATTTTGGGATTGTTGAAATAAAGTTGTGTGGATTATTTCTCTTTTCTTTTCCTCTTTCCTTTCTTTTCTTTTTTGTTTTTTTGAGACAGAGTTTCTCTGCCTAACCTTGACTGTTCTGGAACTTACCATGTAGACCAGGTTGACCTCAGACTCAGAGATCAGCCTGCCTCTGCCTCTCGAGTGCTGGGATTAAAGGTGTGCACTACCACCACCTGGCTTGAATTGTTTTATAAAATAATCTTTTATTCAATATTTTTGGAAAGTAAATGTAGTCTTTCATTGGGGAAAGATATTTGAGAGTTAGGTGGTGCAATTAAGCCTGCCTGGCAGTCTTGGGGGAAAGGTCTTTGTGAGGAACAGGTGTAAGATATTATTTATAGAAGTATTTTGCTGGCCGGGCTGTGGTGGCGCATGCCTTTAATCCCAGCACTCGGGAGGCAGAGACAGGCGGATCTCTGTGAGTTCGAGGCCAGGCTCGACGGACAGCCTCCAAAACAATACAGAGAAACCCTGTCTCGTAAAACCAAAAAAAAAAAAAAGTATTTTGTTGGGTGGTGGTGGCCCATGCCTTTAATCTCAGCACTCGGGAGGCAGAGGCAGGCTGATCTCTTTGAGTTCCAGGCCAGCCTGGTCTACAGAGCGAGTTCCAGGACAGGCTCCAAAGCTACACAAAGAAACTCTGTCTCAAAAAAAAAAAAAAAAAGCAAAAAACAAACAAACAAAACAAAAAAAACCTGAACAACAAAAGTATTCTTACATTTAGTAAGACTTTGTACTATTGGTGCAAAGAATAGCGTTTAGATAACTTTCATGAACTTATAGACTTTACCTTGTTATTTTGCAGGCAGGGTCTCCCTAATACAGGCTGTAAGGGCTCCAACTCATGGCAATTTCCTGTTTCAGCCTCCCAAGTGCTGGTATTACAGGTGTGAGCCACCGCACTTAGCATTTTTCTAATCTCTATATATGTGAATCAAATTATGTTTCAATTACACAAGTATAAAGACGTGAACAACAAAGGCTATCCAGTTTTCTGAAAGTACTAGTCTGTACATCAGTATAAATCTTTGAAATCATGCGGATGTTTCCAAATCACACACGAATTTGTCTTCCTTATACGAGATGGTTCCAAGTAAAATGTAATTAGGGAACGGGTGTATAATTTAAAAGTATCCCTTCTCCCATCCCAAAACACTGACCTGGCTCACCCAAGGTTATGATGTAACTGTAGCGCCCGGATCTGAGAACACGCTCCCGGAACGTTTGTGTTGCAGCGCCTCGCTTCCAGCCGGTGCACTTTGGCGAAGGACCATTCCGGCCCAGTGCCTGTTGGTAGGAGTCTGCTTGACGTCGGGTCTGGGGGTGCTTGAAGGTGGCAGTGGCTGGAGCCTGCGTCCGGGATAAGCCAAAGCAGAGGAGACGCCATGGACGATCAGGGCTGCCCCAGGTGTAAGACCACCAAATACCGGAACCCTTCGTTGAAGCTGATGGTGAACGTGTGCGGACACACTCTGTGAGTCTGAGACCCCGGATTCCTGGGGGGGGGGCAGTCCTGGGAGATGCTAGGAGGCAACTCGGGAGGAAAAAGGGTGGGGTGAGTGTCAGCATCGGATGGGGGGGGTGTGTGGAAAAGGGAGCGCCGTTCCTTTAAAAGGTCTGTAGCCACTGGCCTCGGGCGTCTTTGGCCCACTTTGAACTTGGAGTTTTGGTTGTGGCACGCAAAAGTTTGTCTCTTACCTGCCTTTCCGGCCAGGGAAAATCGTGGCTTGTTTCCACGCCGCCTTGTGAGGTTAGTTAAGACTCCAGACAGATCTCTGGCCGAAAATGTGGGGGATTGGAGTGTTTAATTCCTTACGAATTGAAAAGAGAAGTGCTATGAAAACTTACTTTGGGTGTATACTGTTGCTGCTGATTGAATGAATTAATTGGAAATCCTGCTGTGTATGTATACGTGTTCTGACGAAATCAGTTGGACTTTAATCGTGTGGAGGAAGAAAATACAGACTGTAGGCCGTTATTTGGGAAATAGGTGATGGTTGGCTTTTTATTGAGTTTGCATTATATTCCAGGCGCTGTAGCGTTTCACTATGAGCAATCGCATGGTGAGATTATGTGGGTATCATTCCCTCTTCATAGGAAGTGATCCTGAGACAACCCAGGACGTGGGTCTTGAGAGTCTGGAACCCAGGAAGTGGATCTAGGAAGTAGGTGCCCTTGGTTGCTTGGTGGTGAAAGCAGAGAGTGGTTTTATGTTTTTTTTTTTTTTTTTTTTTTTTGGTTTTTCGAGGCAGGGTTTCTCTGTATTGTTTTGGAGGCTTTCCTGGAAGTCGCTTTGTAGACCAGGATGGCCTCGAACTCACAGAGATCCACCTGCCTCTGCCTCCCGAGTGCTGGGATTAAAGGCGTGCGCCACCAACGCCCGGCTGGTTTTATGTATTTTCAAGATTAAGTGCAAAATTTGATCAAAGTGTTTGTCGGTTTTATGGTGAAGTGGTTTAGTAAAAGGTGGTTTGAGATTAAAGGCACTATAAAATCTTCAGCACATATATTCCTATAGTTTCAATCTTCTCACGAAAGGTAGATTACAGTGTGATAGACAAGGTCTTTAGGCATAAATTGCATAATGTGCTATATTTATAATTGTCATGATAGGATTATTAATTTCCGTAATCGGTTCCTTTTCCTAATTAACCTTTATTTTGCTTTAGGCAGTGTAGCAGTGACTGAATGATTTAAGATTAAAAATACAGTAAAGGTAGTCAGTCGGAGTGTATGAACAATGGAAGTGAGGGAATACTGTTGGCTTTTAACATTTTTTTTTGCTAGTCCCAAAGTGCCCCCACTCTGTGTGTGTGTGTGTGTGTGTGTGTCTGTCTGTCTGTCTGTCTGTGATATAGCCTTCCCATTTATTTTCTGTTGTAAACTAGATAGTTAGTGATGGTGTTGTCCTGCAGAAGAGTCTGAATCTTGTTTGCCGAAGAGTTGGCTTTGTTTACTGTGTTTCTCTGTCCTCTGTATTATATCTGAATTGTTGCTTGTATTGAGTTTTATCAGATGGACATTTAACTAATACATTTGTTGGTGAGACTAATTAGTAAGTGATGTTCATTTATTTTAAGTGATGTATAGTAGTGTGCAAATTATGAAACAGCACCCTCTTTGGGAAGAAAACTTTGGAGAAAACTTTGGGGGTTTAGAAGACATATGGATATTCTCCATGACTCTCTCAAGGAATTGGCTGCATTGTGAATTTCAGCTACACGAATCCCCCCACACACTTGATTTCTACCTATGCTCAGTAAAGCATAACTGATGTGCCTTTGAAAGACTTTTATTTACTTATTGTATGTGTGTGGGTGTTTGCCTGCAATGTATAGATGTGTTTGCATTGCCACCAGAGGCTAGAAGAGGACATTGGATCTCCTGGGGCTGGAGCTACATATGGTTGTGAGCTGCCCTGTGAATGCTAGGAATTGAACCCAAGTCTTCTGGAAGAGCAGCAAGTGCTCTTCATCTCTGGGTTGTCTCTCCAGTCCTTATTATTACTTTTTTTCTATTTTTTTGAGACATTGTCTTGCTATATAGCCCAGGTTGACCAGGAATGTGTCTTGTAGCCTAGGCCAACCTTAAATTCTTGATATTCCTGCCTTAGTTTGAGTGCTGGACTAATTAGCTGTGTGCTACCATGCTAACGTGTGTGTGGTGTGTGTGTGTGTGTGTGTGTGTGTGTGTGTTCTTATTCTTGTGTAGGTATATGCATGGAGGCAAAAGGAGGATGCCCCATGTCCTGCTGTATCATTTTCTGCTTTATTCCTTTGAGACAGGGTTTCTCATTAAACCTGGAACTAGTTAACTGTACCTCATAGTGCTCGGGTTACAGGCCCTTGAGGCCATGCCCAGGTTTTTAATGTGGGTACTAGTATTTGAGTTCAGGTCCTTACATTTACACAGCAAATGTTCTTACCCACTGAGCCATCTTTCCAGCCCCCCCTCACCTTTTGAGACAGGATTTTGCTTTGTAAGTCAGATGACCTTGAACTAGGTAGGTGGTAGTTTAGGCTGACTTCAGGCTCAAGATCTCCTATCTTGGCCTCCAAAGTGCTGATACTGGGGCATTTGCAGGAGGGAACTTTGGTATAAGAACGTTTCATAGGTCTTTAACACGATGGACACCTTTTCGGACTTTTTGCGTTTTGTGTTTATTTTGCATGTGTTTTGCCTGTATATAATGGAGTCTGTCTCGTAAAAACAAAAAAAAAAGAGCCTGAAACAATGGCATATTAATTGCCTAGCCCTTTAGATTGCAAGTAGAAACAAAAAAAATTGTTTTTTCATCACTTCTTTCTTTAGTGGGCATGGAGTATATCTAACAAGTATTATAATAGCCCCTCTTGACTCAATTCTAGATTGGCTATTTAATGTGTAAATTTAGTGAAAATTAGTCATTTACTCTATGGATGGGATTAATAGTTACGTTTACCTTACAGGGTCATTGTGAGGGATTACATGAGGCATAGTTCAAGTAAATTTAAGAATGAGTTACTCTTACCTATGAAGAGATACTGCCTATCTTCTATAGAAAAATAGTTTCTTGGGCTTGCACTATGGCTCAATGGGTAATTGTGCTACATAGTAGGAGGAGAAAACCCAGCTCTTGCAAGTTATTCTCTGATCTCTGAGACATATCTTCTTCCCCGAAGTAAATAAATAAACGTAATAAAAAGTGCTTTGGTGGGTTTAAGTTTTAGGAGTCTGGCAATTTGCTTCCTAATTTTCTTAGCAAGTAGAGCTTAAAATGGTATATGGAATGAAAGTAATTTAATGAGAAGTAAGCCTGGAGATAGTTTGCTTCAAGTTTTAAATGTGTTAAGTCTGTTTTCAAAGACAAAAAAGCAAGGTTCAACAATAATTTATTAGTTGTTACTCTTTAGTAATTGATATTTTTGCAGGCTTTCTTGTATACTCAATAAAATTTCCAGGTCATTGATTTTCAGACTTGCCTCATATTAAAGAATCATCTGGGTACCTATTTAAAATACAAACTTCTGTTCCCTGTTATAATTTTTTTCTGGGTAGGGTGGGGGAAAAGACCCATACTTTATATTACTTATCTAGGTGAATCTTGTACTCAGATAGTTTTAAACACTACTAGGCTAGTCATATAACAAAGAATGGCAGGCATGGTTTCTGCCTTCCCATCCCCAACCCCTGTGTTTGTAGCTCAATAAAGTGACTCAGAGGAAGTTAGTTTGTATTTTTACAAAGAAAGTTTAGTTATAAAAATTTGTAATTGGCAGTTGGAGAGATGGCTTAGCAGTTAAGAGCACTGGTTGCTCTTTCAGAGGCCTCAGGTTCACAGCTCACAGCTCACAAATGTCTTTTACTCCCGTTTCAGGGGATCTGACATCCTCATACAGATAAGTGCAGGCAAAACATAGACACACATAAAATCAAGGAAAAAAAGAAAGGTGGATCGCTATGACTTTGTTTTCTCTTTCTCTTTTTCCCTCCCCCCTCTCTTTTTGAGACAGGGTCTCTAAATGAAGTCTTGGCTATGCTGGCCTCGAATTGACAGAGACCCACCTGCTTCTGCCTCCCAAGTTATGGTATTAAAGGAGTGCACCAGCACACATGGCCTGATCTCTGTTATGTTTGTGACTAGTCTGGTCTACCTAGAGAGTTCCAGGTTATCCAGTGCTACATAGTGAGACCCAAGAAGAAGAAACAAAAGCTTGAAATCCTGCAACCCAACTGGTTAGGAAAAGGGCCTTTGATTAGTGGATACATCTTAAAGTGATGAAGGTTAGCACCAAGGGAACAGACATTTTGGTCGGCTTCAAATGCATAAATCATGTATAAATCAGCTGTTGAGGAGGGAAGAGCCTTTTGGATTTGGCTCTCAGGATTAGTGAGGAAATCTGTACAGAAGAACAGGCTACAGAGTGCTGCTTATTAACAGGACTGACAGGAACATTGGAAGACCTGTTAATTAGAAGTTAGAAGGGATTTAGTAATCTTGCTTGTACTCCACCCACGCTTCTTTTCAGACATACAGAGAAACGAAAGCCCATTCCAGTCTTTTTGTGTATACATTTGTTGGTGATTGTTCAGTTAAATTTTAATCATGTTTGCTAAATACAATCCTATGAAGGTTGCATTTTGTATTTTCTGTGTATAAGTTGAAAGTACTATAAACTGAAAATAGCATATTCTCAAGGTAAATTTCATCTACTTAAAACTAATTCTCTCTTTACATTTAGTTTTTCAGGGTGCTAGTTTAAATAAAAAATAAACACTGTCAAAACTTTAAACATTCGGGCTGGAGAGATGGCTCAGTGGTTAAGAGCACTGACTGCTCTTTCAAAAGGACCTGGGTTCAATTCCCGGCACCCACATGGCAGCTCACAACTGTCTGTAATTCATTTCCAGAGGACCTGACACCCATGGCAAAGCACCAATGCATATAAAATAAAAATTAAAAAAAAAACTTTAAACATTCAGCCATAGTTTTGTGGGCCATTGCTGCACTTTGCCACATATCTTTATCTTTAGCCTATGATGTAGAAAACAATGTCAGTATTTATTTTATAATTACAATTAGGGGACAAGAAGGCTAAATGAATTTCATTACTTTTGAGAGGAAGTAATTTCAGTACCTTCACTTCTTTTTTTTTTTTTTTTTGGTTTTTACGAGACAGGGTTTCTCTGTATTGTTTTGGAGGCCCAAGGCCCAGCCTGGAACTCACAGAGATCCGCCTACCTCTGCCTCCCTAGTGCTGGGATTAAAGGCATGCGCCACCACGGCCCAGCCGTACCTTCACTTCTTGTATTTCATTTTCATGTTGTATATCATTATATTTCATGTGTATACATTATATATGTACAAATATGTATATGAATTCTCTGCAAATAGAAAAGAAAATGTGAAGTTTAATGAACATCAGTAGAAATTCTTTGGAGTGTTAGATTTTTATTTAAAAGTTGAAACATGTAAAAAAAAGAATTTTGAGATGAAGGCAAATGACTATCTATCCCTCTTTTTTTAGAACATAAATATGATAGTGGCTACATCATTGGAAATTAATGAGGGCTCCATCAATATGGTGCAGTGTCTCTGCATTGTGGATTCATATATATTTAATGAAGCTGCAATTCTACTTCCAGGTATCTGAAACAAGCTGCATCTGAGATTAACTTGGCCTTTCTTGTAAACAAGTCATTGAATTATAATATAAGTGCCTTGAAATAGTATTCGATATAGTTTCTTCATAAGTAATGCCATAGTGTTTACTTTGTTGCCATAATTAAGTTGTTTTTAAACAAACAAGGCTCAAATTTTAGTATTGCTTCAGATATTGTCAAGTATGTCGTATTTAGTTGATATTTTAAAAATGATTACTGGGGCTGGAGATTCGGCTTAGTGGTTAAGAGCATTTGCTGTTCTTGCAAAGGACCAGGCTTCAATTCCCAGTACCCATATGCCATCTTACCACCTTTTCAGGTACCAGGCATTGGTGTGGTGTACAGACATACATGCTGGCCAAACACTCATATACATAAAATAGCAAAACAATTAAATCTAAAAAAATTACAGAAGGTTGTTGGTGGCTTATTGCCTTTAATCCCAGCACTTGGGTGGCAGAGGCAGGTGAATTGTTATGCGTTTTGAGGCCAGCCTGGTCTACATAGCAAGTTCCAGGACAGCCAGAGTTATGCCTTTTAAAAAAGTCAGTGAATATGGTGTTAATAAATACAAATTCCTTATCTATGTTTACTTTTTGCCCAATTGATAGCAAGGGAGCTGTCTTTGACATTGATAAACAAATAGGTGGTGTGTGTGTGTGTGTGTATGTTAGTTTTGTGTGTGTTTATATATGTGGTATGTATGCATGTGTATGCGTGTGGATGTGTGCTCAACTGTGTACGCATGGAAACCTAAGGAAGATGTCAAGGGTCCTGCTCTATCGCAATCCACTTTGTGCTCTTGAGACAGGGTCTCTTGCTGAACTTGAAGCAAGGCTGGTGGGGCTAGCAAGTTCCAGCCATCATCCTGCATTCTCTTCTAGGGTTACAAGGGCATGTAGAAGTACCTGACTTTTTACATGGGTGCTGGGAGTTTGAACTCAGGTCCTTATTTTCTTGTGCAATGACTACTCTTACCTGTTGAGCCATCTTCCCAATCCAGTAAACAACATTTTAAAAAATTAATTTATTATGTTTATTGAGACATGGTGTCATGCATTGCAGCTTGCCCTGGACTCCCTACGAAGCTGTGGAAGACTTGCAGCTTCTACTTGCTGCTACCTGTCAAATGCTAGGGTTTCAGGGATATACCGCCATATCCAGCTGACCTGGTACTGATTGATACACTGCCACATCCAGCTGACCTGGTGCTGAGGGATTTGTGCATTTTAAGCAGGCACTATCAACTGAGTTGCATCTCAGTGCCAGCAACATTTTATTTTATTTATTTATTTATTTATTTTTGGTTTTTCGAGACAGGGTTTCTCTGTGGCTTTGGAGGCTGTCCTGGAACTCGCTCTGTAGACCAGGCTGGCCTCGAACTCACAGAGATCCGCCTGCCTCTGCCTCCCGAGTGCTGGGATTAAAGGCGTGCGCCACCAACGCCCGGCCGCCAGCAACATTTTAAAGACAAAAAGTTTATACCCTTACCTGGGCATGGTGACATATACCTGTATTCTCAGTACTGGGAAGCTGTAGTAGGAGGATAGCATATTGTAGGCCATCCTGGATTACATAGCAAGATTTTGCCTCAAAAAGAAAAAGAAAAAAAAATCTTGCTTACGGTAATTTAAATATATTTTAAAGGTCTAAAATATATATTGGAATAGATGTTTTTCTGCATTATTAAGATTATGAATGTCTTGTTTATATTTCAGGCACTCATTAATATTTAATTTCTTTTGGAGGTTAATTGCAAAAAGCGATCTATATAATGTGCTGCAATTAAATGCAAAATCATATACTTTATAGTTGGGATCCTGTAGATGACAACAACCATGACTAGGGTAAATCTAATGCTTCTAACTTTTCCTTACAAAATACATTGCATTTTTTGTTTATTCATGTGTTTTGGATTTATATTATTTGAAAAGAGAATGGAAACTAAAACATACATTACGGGAGGAAGTTAGTATGTGATAAACTAGAATTATTGAAAACATGGCCCAAGCAGATTGATTACTGTAGCATTTCATGAAAGAGTCCCAAGAATAGATAGGCTCCAGGGTTTATGTTTTTCCTTCTAGGCGCTGAAGTCTGAGTATGGGTGCGATAAGCACCTGTTCTACCACTGCAGCATAGCCCCACAAACGTTACTTGTTTCTCTTACAAGGTATTTGCCATGTTGAACCTGGCACATGGTAGCTAATGTTCTTTGGGCACATAATATATTATGTATTGTGATTATTAAGTAGATTGATGTTGTGAGTCTCGACTGTGATAGAATGCCTGATGTTTGCAATAATTCAAATGCGCTGAGGATTATTGGTCATCCCATGTAAACACAGGTAGCAGTCTCTGTGTCTGAATATCTTTGTGTGTATGTGAGTATAATGGATACATTTTCTCCTTTCTTTCTTTGCTTTTGCTCCGCCCCCTCCCTCCCTCCCCCTCTTTCTTTTTCTTGATAGTGACATACTTTATAGCCCAGTCTGGCTTGGATTTCATTATGTCATGCAGGCTGGCCTAGAATTTGAAGTAGTCCTCCTGTCTTGGCCTCTTGAGTGCTTGGACTAAGGTGTGCACTACCACACTTGAATTTTTTTCCTTCTTAGGATGATGGGGATCAAACCTAGAGCCTCCAACATGCAAGGCAATGTAGCTCTCATTAAGCTATGTTATCAACCCCAATAGGCTGTATTTCTTCTTTCCATTCTCCTTCCTTCCCCTCCTCGCCTCTCCCCTTCCCTTTCCTTCTTTCTCCCTTCCTACCCCTCCCATCCCTGGTCCCTCCAGCAAGTTCTTGCTGTGCAGCCTCAGTTAGTCTGGAACTTATAATCATCTCACCCTGACCTTCCAAGTGTTGTAGTTACGGATATTTACCACTACATCTGCCTTCAATAGGGTATATTTCTAGAAGTAGGGTGCATATTTATAATTTTGGTAAATGCTACCATTTTTCTTTTTTTAAAAAAAGATTTATTTATTTATAATGTATACAGTATTCTGCCCAGGTGGTTTTGAGACATCATGTGGTTGCTGGGAATTGAACTCAGGACCTCTGGAAGAACAGCCAGTGCCCTTAACTTGAGCCATCTCTGCAGCCCCCATTTTTCTTCTGTTTTTCTAAATTTTATTAAGATATAATAAAAACATATATTTGAAGTACATAGTTTTGAATCTCATGTACAACCATCATCATATGATTTTTATCACCTCATAAAATATCTTATGTAACCAGCTGGTGATGGCAAACACCTTTAATCCCAGCACTCCAGAGACAGGCAGGTGAATTTCTATGAGTTCCAGGCTGGCTTGGTTGGCAAAGCAAGTTCCAGGACAGCCAGGGCTACACAGCTCTAGGGAGACAGAGTCAGGAGGATCACAACTTCCAGGTCAGGTAGCGTGTAATACAATGGTGAGGTTCATGCCAGCCTGGGCTATGCATTTAAGAAAACTCCTTTACAGAAAGAAATTTGTGAGACCTGCGATGGGGGTGTTGGGGTGTATTAGTCAAGAATGGGTCTATTTCAGAGTCCACTTCCAACCAATTTTATGTAACTTTGCCAGTATACCCAAGTTGCTTTGATTACCAAAATGTAATAAATCTTTTACTGTAATTCTTTTACATCCCCCACCCCACACACACAGGGTTTCTCTGTGTAGCTTTGGAGTCTGCCCTGGAACTCCCTCTGTAGAACAGGCCTTGAATTCACAGAGATCTGCCTGCTTCTGCTTCTTGAATACTGGAATTAAAGGTGTTGGCCACCACTGCCCAGTTTCTTGTAATCTTTTTATTGCAGAAGTTTCTTTGATTATTCTATGCCCTTAGAATTTAAATATAAAGTTTGAACCATTTTGCTAACTTAAAAAAGCCTGCTAGAGAGTTGATTGGGGTTCTTTAAATGTGGGGAAAACTGCCATTTAAAAATAGCTGATTATGCTAATCTGTGGATGTAATAGCCTCTCCTTTATTTAGCTTTACTTTTAGACAACAGAGATCAGTAGTTTGCAATGTAGCGGTCTCAGTTGTCTATTTATTACATTTATTCCAAGGTACTCTTTGGTTCTACTTTTATCTTTTTAAATTTCACTTTCTAGAATTCAACTTTTCTGTACTAATTTTATCTACTGCACTCTTGTTAAATTCATTCTAGTAGTTGACATGTAGGTTTCCTTAGGTTTTCAGTGTAAAGCAGTCATACTGTTTGTAAATGTGACAGGTTTGTGTCATCCCTTCTGAACTTTATTATGTAGTTAGGATTTTTTTGTTTTTTGAATGGGGTTGAGATAGGGCATCCTAGGCTGGCCTGAATTTTCTATGCAGTTGAGGGTAATATTGAATTTTTGAATCTCTTGCCTCCATTTTCCATGTGCAGGGATTACAGGTGTGTGCCACCATGCAGGCCATTATTTAGTATTAATGCAAACTACAACTGTAGGTGGAGTTTCTGTGTCTTGGCAGTCACTCCCAAGTAACCATTCAGAGACTTATTAATTATAAATGCTTGGGCGATAGCTTAGGCTTGCCTCCAGCCAGCTCTTACAACTTAAATTAACCCATTCTATTAATCTATGTGCTGCCCTGAGGCTCGTTTACCTCATCTCTGAACTTCCCATGTTGCTCCTTTTGCATGTGACTTGTGGCTCCTCAGACTCCGCCCTTCTTCCCAGCATCTCTGTCTGACTGTCCGGCCTATACCTCCTGCCTAGCTACCAGCCAGTCAGCTCTTTTATTAAGCCAATCAGAGGGTGCCTTGGCAAAGACACGTCTTCATAGTGTACAAAAAGATTATCCCATAGCATATAACCTCTAGCATGGTGCTGAACGTGGGTGGTAAACGGGCACTGCCTTCTTTATCTTTGGGTAGGGGATGAAGTGAAACCTTTTACCAGCAAGTATGCTGTCAGTTGCAGACATTACTGGTGCTGTAATCAGCCTTCCCGTCTGCTTGTGTGGTATTAGCAAGCCTGGTAAGGTCTGCGCATGCTCTCTCTCCACTGTGTTGCCTGCCTCATGGTAGGGTAGCTTCCTCCAGGTTAAGTCCCCAACATGGGAACAACTATTTTTGTTTTTTTCCTTCATTTTATTCATGTGTATAAATATTTTTGCCTGGATGTGTGTGCATCATTTGCATACATATGGATAGTTGTGAGCCATCATGTGGGTGTTAGGAACTGAACCTGGGTTCTCTGCAAGAGCAACAAGTGCTTTTAGTGGCTTAGCCATCTTTCTAGAACTGCAACTCGGTTTTAAAAGTCTAGTTAGTCTTGGAGGCCTGGTATAGTTGTACGTACCTTTAATCGCAGCACTTAGGAGGTAGAGGCAGGTGTATCTCTGTGAGTTCAAGACTAGCCTGGTCTATAGAGTGAGTTCCACAAAACAAAACAAAATAAAAATAATAATCATATCTTGGATGTGCATATTCAGTTAATATGATAATAAGTCCCCTAGCTGGGAAAAGGATGGTATAGAACATGTACCCAGAAGGATGAGGTTGTTATTAGTTACATCCACAAGAAATATTTTCCCAAGTATTTTGAAATTTTATTTTATATAGTATTGATGCTATTTCTTCTTCAAGTACTTAATAGAATTTGCCAATATATGCTTCTGGGCCTGCATTTGTTTTTTTATTTAGGGAAGATCTTTAAAAATTTAATGTCCTTAATATACATATACATATATATTATACATATAACATATATATAATGTTTATTATATAATGTTGACTCTTGTCAGTTTCTCAAGAATTTTCTCCCTTCTAATTGTTGAATTTTCTGGCATAAATTTTTTAATAGTAGTCTATTGTTCTTTTAATGTTTATAGGTAAAAATCAGTTTTCATTTTCCTTTTATTCTTATTTAGAGATTTGTCAGTTTTGTTACTCCCTTCAAGGAACTGACTTATCATGTAGTTAGCTTTTATTTTCTGTTATCTATTTGGCCTTTCATTGATTTGTGTCCATTTTTATTATTTTTCTCTTACTCTGGATTTCTACCTTTACCTTTAAGTTATTTAGAAATCTGTTTCTATGTATTTGATGTTTTTGTACATGTCTTTTGTTGTTAATTTAATTTTATTGTGGTCAGAAAATATGTGTTATGAGATACCTATAGTAACATTTGATGTTTAATGTCCTTCATCATTGTTATGATGAAAATACCTTATGCACATGAAAAAAAGATGTCTGTTGTAGCTGGGTAGTAGTGGCATATGCCTTTAATCTCAGCACTCACACTTGGGAGGCAGAGGCAGGTAGATCTCTGAGTTTGAGGCCAGACTGGTCTACAGAGCTAGTTCCAGGGCAGCCAGGAAAAATAAACAAACAACATCCCCCAACAAAAACCAACCACCCAAACAAAAAACAAACAAAACAGAGAGATGTGTTGTACAGGACTGGGTGTCATGGCCTATAAATATAGACTAGATCAGGTTTTTCTTGTTAGTCAAATCTATATCCTCACTGATGCTTGTGTAATTGAGTTATTAGTTGATAATAATGAAGTCTTAAGAGCTTCTACTATGATTATGAAATTATGTATATCTTTAACTCTGTCAGATTTTGAAGCTCTGTTATAGGCAAATGTATATTTATAAATGTTATATCTTGTCAATCTTCCCTTTTATTGAACATTCATTCTGTTCTGTAATGCAGAAATATTAAGCTATACAAAATAGGGATGTCCTATGATATTTTACTGAGGGAGAAATCACTCAAGTGAGAAGCCAAGAAAGTCGAGAACTTTGAGGGCATTGGTGACGCATGCCTTTAATCCCAGCACTTGGGAGGCAGAGGCAGGTAGATCTCTGTGAGTTTGAGGTCAGCCTGGTCTACAAGAGTGAGTTCCAGGATAGCCTCCAAAGTCACAGAGAAACCGTGTCTCGAAAAAACCAAACCAAACCAAACCAAACCAAACCAAACAAACAAAAAAGTGGAGAACCAAAGGTCCTTATGCTGCTCTTCAGGCTGAAACCGGAACCCAAAGAGAGTGTCTCCTTCCCTTAGCTCCTTTATTCCCTGTGACCACGCCCAAACAGGTGTGGTCAGCGCTACAGGTAAGTAGATCTCTTCCCTGTGTTTATTTATTGAACCATGCGTCCTTTGTTTATATTGAAGTAGTCGCTGTAGCTTTCTTAATGGAGGCTTCTGTATCAGTAACTTTTCTGTTGCTGTGATAAAAAAAAAACCATGACCAAAAACAAGATGAAAGAAAGAGTTTAATTTGGCTTACAGTTCCAGAGGGATGAGTCTATCATGGCAGGGAGGCATGACAGCAGGTGACAGGCAGAGAGATCACATCTTCAAACACAAATATGAAGCAGAGAGCCAACTGGAAGGGACAGGCTGTGAATTCTCAACTCTGCCTCTGATGATATACCGCCCCCTGTAAGGCTCCATCTCTCCATAATCTCACCAAACAGTGCCACCAATCTGGGAACTAAGTGTTCAGGTGTCTGAGCTTGTGGGGAACACTTTTCATTCAAATTACCACTCCCTGGCCTGCCATATATAGCCTCATGGCCAGATCATAATGCAAACTTCATTTAGTGGCACTTCAAAATTTCCCATAGTCTCTGATAGTCTTTAATAGTGTCTAAAAGTTCAAGTCTTTTCTGAAACTCAAGGCAAAGTCTTGGTTTTTCCAGACAGAATTTCCCTCTGTAGCCCTGACTGTATTGGAACTAGCTCTATAGACTAAGCTGGCCTCCAACTCAGAGATTCATCAAGACAAACTCTTAATTGTAACTCTATTAAAACAAATAAACAATTTTAGAAACTTCCAGCATAATGGCACAGAATATACATTTCTATTCTAAAAGGAAGGAATGGGAATAGAGAGAGGAAATACCGAACCAAAGCATGACCAGAACCGTTTAAAGCAAACACCATATCCTGTAACTCCACGTTCAATGGCTGGGGCTATAGCTTCAAATGACTTAGATGATTTTCCCCTCAAGCTTTGCTATTTGCAAAGTATATCTTTCTCTTGGCATGGTTCTACTCCTTGTATGAAGCTCTCCTTGGCAGACATCCCGTGCCTCTGGCATTTCCAGCATCTCAGGGTTTCTGTAATGTAGGGTCCACTTTTACAGCTCAGACTGTGGCCTCTCAGACTTCCTGCCACACACTGCCTCACCTCCGTGGCTCTCTGAAACCATACAGGAAGAGCCCAGCCCCTTACTCTTTCACCTTTCATCCCTCTAAAGTCACATAATGTGGACAGCAGTTCTAGGTTCTGTTGCTGACTTAGGATGGACCTTTGTTCCCTTAAATCACATTAGCAGAAGCTTTTTTCTTCAGTTGTTTTCTAGGAGCAGAAAATGTTCCCTGCTCGACTTCATAGTTTGGAAGCTTAGTCAGGTAGGGTCTTGCCCGAGGCACTAATGCAGAGTAGAGGGGCTCTTCTTCCTATCACCTGTCCCTTTACCCAGTTCCAGCCTCTTCCAGCACGCACTGGGATGTAGCGGTCAGTTTCCTAGTGTTCTTTCCTCTCTAAATGTACATTTGTATTTCTTCTTGCCCCACTTCTCGTTTCCATTGTAGACCTGCATACATGCTGTCAGGAACAGCCATACACAGACTCAACATTATGCTGTCTTGAAATTTCTGCTGCCAAAGGAATTAATCCATTACTCAGGCAAGTTTGGAGGACAAGGGCAGAAGGTCTGTGGTCCAGTTGCTTTAAAGCTTTTACTTCCCCCTGAAAGCTTTTGAGTAGGGCCTCTATAGTTCACATGGCTGTCAGCAATACTGTCTTCCAGGCTCTTACTACAATATTTAAAGATCTGCTTCTAGCATTCACCTCCTTTTTAGACCAAAGTTGCAAAATCATCCATGTTCCTTAAAAAAAAAAGCTCTTCACATCAACAGTCCACTGTAGCATGAATTCTAATTATTCTTAATAAAAGCCCAGAGACAGATGTTGGGGTTAAAGCTGAAGATCAGAGAAACAAAAGAGCCAGCCACTGGAGAGTTCCCTCTACCAATACGCAGACCAAAGGGGCGATCGTGTCCTCAAACTGCTTCCTCAGACCCTTAGACTGCACTGCTCCTCAGACTGCATCTCTCCTTTGTCTCCTCTACCTTATGTTGCTCTCTCCGCCCAGCCATACCACTCCTGTCTCCACCTCCTTAGTGCTGGAATTAAAGGCGTGTCACTCCAAGTGCTGAGATCTCCTTTGTGTGAGCTCTGTTTCTCTTTTAGACTGGATCAATTTTGTGTAGCCTTGAACTAACACAGATATATCTGCCTCTGTCTCTTGGTGTTGGGATTAAAGGTGTGTACCACCACTGCCTGACCTCTAAGGCTAACTCATCTGGCTAGCTTTGCACTCTGGTCTTCAGACAAGCTTTATTTGATAGATAATAAACAAAATGTCACCACAGCACGCTCTCTGGTACCAACTTCTGTATCAGTTGCTTTTCTCTTGTTATAGACACCATGACCAAATGCAACTTATGAAAGAAAGCATGTTGGCTTATAGTTCCAGAGATATGAGTTTACCATGGTGGGAAGGCAAGTGGCAGATATGGAAGCAGAAGGAAGCTGAGAGACCCTATTTCAACCACAAGCATGGAGTAGAGAGAATGCATTGAACGTGGGGCAATACTTTAAACTCTCCAAGCCTGTCCCATGTGTCCTCCATCAAGTCTGCATCTCCTCATAACACACCAGCTGAGGACCAAGCGTTCCATTGCCTGAGCCTGTGGGGACATTTCTCATTCAAACTGCCACAGCTTCTGAGGAAGGAATACTTTTGCCTTTTTTTACAGTAAAATTAAGGGGCAAATGGAAGGCTGGATTGTGTTGACATACATAATTCCATGTGCTGTATTTGTTCTTTGGAAATTTGTTGTTAAGAGACGGTATGGGGCTGGGGAAGTGGCTCAGAGGTTAAGGGCACTGCTGTTCTTGTAGAGGGGCCAGCTTTGGTTTCCAGCACTCACATGGTGACTCACAATCGTTTATAAGTCTAGTTCCAGAGGATCTGACACTCTGTTCTGGTCTCTGTGGGCATCAGGCACACACATAGTGTACATCCATACATACAGGCAAAACACTTATACACATAAAATAATACATTTTATGAGGGAGAGAGGGAGGGAGGGAAGAAAGGAAGAAAGCTTTTGAGAGAATTGGTACTTGGGGAGGTGGCTCAGTAAATTGCCTGCTGTATAAGCATGAAGACATGAATTCAATCTCTAGTAAAAGAGAAAGGGAAAAAAATCCAGGTGCACTAATGTATGTGTGTAATCCCAGCATTGGGGAGGCAGAGGCAGTAGGATCTCTGGAGCTTCCTGTCCAGCCAGTCTAGCTGAACCAGCCAGTCCTAGGTTCTATGAGAAACCCTGTCTCAAAAACTAAGATGGAAGAGCTCAAGAGATGCTCAGTAGATAAGAATACTTGCTGCTCTCTCAGAGGAACTGGGTTTGGTTCCCAGCACCCACATGGCCACTTACAAGTGTCCTAAGCTCTATTTCCAAGCAATCTACTGCCCTCTTCTGGCCACTGTGGGTGTCAGGCATACACTTACAGGAAGGCAAGACACTCATAAACATAAAATAAAAATAACTAAGTTTTAAGAAAAAAAATAAAGTGGAAAGTAATTGAGGAAAATGCCTGGAGTAGAATTCTGGCCTCCGCACACATATGTACCTATGTGAACATTAGTACACATACAGGGAAATAGTACAGCTCTGTTTAGTTAGCGTGTAAACAGTGTATACAGTGTAATTCGTTGAAGACAGAGGAAAAGCTATATCCAGAAATCTTAAAACAGAATTTCTTTATATTGGGAATACTGTAGTTTCTGCTTGGTAATGTCTCATACTTTGGTATTGTTTCATACTATATTGTACATGAAATTGTGAACTTTTACAGCATATAATTCAAAAAGGGATTCTTTTCCCTGTTGCTAAAGAGATTGGATGTTCAAAAGTGATACCCAGAGGTGTCTTTAAATCATATTCTTAGATTTCACAGCATCTTAAAGATTGTTTACCATTTAACAGAGTATAGAAAAAAATGATGTCATTGGTAGGTTGGTATGCTAATTAGAAATCAATTAAAATGGAAAGAAAATAATATGAGATTGAGCATTTTTAGAAATGTAATTATTCACAAATGTCAAGATGTCATTTGTGTATTTTTAATAGTTATAGTCTTGTTGCTCAAAGTCATATGCTTTTGTGACTTAATTATTAATAGAGAAATGTGTTTACAGATCCAAGATTGGTGGTAGGGAGTGAGTGTACTCCTGTATGAATGAATGATAGGGCTGAAAGACCCAAATGCATTCCTGATTTTACTTTTGGTGTATGGAGTCTATTATATGATGCCATAGATTCATGGCCATTCCCCATAAAAGGGCAGGCACTGTCCCTCAGGTTACCCCTTGTCACTGAGAGACAGCCACAGAAAGTTACAACAGAGGGCCACAGCTGCAGCTCTGACAGTGCCCCCATGACCTGCAGAGACAGGAAAGGAGACAGAGAGGCATATTCAAGTTGTGCTTGCCCCAAGCTGCCTGATACCTCACATGCTGGGGAAAGTGACCATGAAGATGTGGTCATTTAACCCATGCTGAAATTGCACCTTGAGTCTGGGCCACCATGAGATATGAGGTAGGGCTGTGTTAAACTTACCCTCTTACCACAAACCTTGTTTAGGGTGAAAGATTTGGGAAAGACACTAATGGTTTTAACTCCTTTCCATGTTTGAGAGGCCTATTCTACAAACCCACACCAAAAGGTGCCTTCTCTAGAGACTCAGCCTTTCAGATCCTTAAAGGAGATCAAACAGCCTAGCCTGTATGACCTTTGGGCCTGTGGCTCTATATACTCCAGCAGTTACTCAGAGCACCCTCAGCGACAATGCCTGGCCTCCTCCTCATTGGCTCAGCATGACAGAAATCTTACATCCCAGCACTTGAGAGGCTGAGGCAGGGAGATAGTACAGAGTGGTAAGTAGTAGGTCATGATCTGGAAGATAGGTCAGTTTGTAAAGGTGCTTGCCTTGCTGTCAAGCCTGGCAACTGTGATTTCTGGGACCCACATGTTGGAAGAAGTGAACCTCTAGTTGCCCTATTATATCCATGTGTGCTGAGGCATGGGTATGTGCACAGTTTTACACAGACAGACAGACAGACAGACAGACACTCACACACACACACGCACACACACACACACACACGGTATACATGTATGCATGCACACGTGCATACACTGCATAAGTATAGAGGCTGACGCTGGGCATTGGTGGCACACGCCTTTAATTCCAGAACTTGGGAGGCAGAGACAGGCGGATCTGTAGACGAGGCCAGCCTGGTCTACAGAGTGAGTTCCAGGACAGCTTCCAAAACAACACAGAGAAACCCTGTCTGGAAAAACCAAAAAAAAAAAAAAAAAAAAAAGTATAGAGGCTGTATAGATAGCTTGGTGGTTAAGTGAAGAGCACCCACTGTTCTCACAGAGGATTTGAGTTCAGTTCCCAACACCCATATAGGATGACTCATAACTGCCTGTAACTACCAACAGGGGCTCTGAAGCCCTCACCTTTCCATCAGGTGCCTATACTGTACACAGATACATAATTTAAAATAAAAATAAATCTTAAAAATGTGGGAAAATGAGAAAAGAGTAACAGGCTAGCAGAAGCTACATAGAGAGATCCTGCCTAGAAAAAATATGCATGTGTATAAAATCTCTGTTTTGACAGCGGATACTTTCCTTTGTAATGTATTAATGCCCTATCACCTTCTGAACAAAACCAGTTGTGCTTTGTAACTGACGGTAATGATAATGTGTACCTGCAGTTTAAGCAGCTGTCTCTTCAGTTTAGATTTGACTTCTGCCTTTAAATGAAGTTTAAGTTTTCTTTTCTTTCTTCTCTCCCTCCTCATTTAGATTTTTATTTTGTGTCTGTGTAATGTCTCTGTGTGTACATGTTTGTGTGCTGTGTGTTCATGTGTGTGCAGGCACCTGTAGAAGCCAGAGGTCAACATCAGCTGTTTTCCTCTATTGCTCCCAACCTTATTTTTTGAGACAGGGTTCTAACTTGTTTTTATTACACTTATAAAAGTGGCTGTCAGAGGACATCTAATGGGAATCACTTTTCTCTTTCCACCTGTGGGCTCTAGAGATGGGACTCAGGCTTTACAGTGAGTGCCTTTAGCAGTGGGGCCGTCTCTCAGGCCCGAGTCTTGGCTCCTTTCAAACCAAAAGTAACCATTTGACCTGGAGCAGAACTTGATTTTAAGATGTCATTAGCTCTCAGTTCCCAAATGACAATCTTAAATTTTACTAAGAGAGATTAGGCTATTTGGTTTTTCAGTCTTAAGAAATATGTGCAGAGCCGGGTGGTGGTGGCACACGCCTTTAATCCCAGCACTCGGGAGGCAGAGGCAGGCGGATCTCTGTGAGTACGAGACCAGTCTGGTCTACAATAGCTAGATCCAGGACAGACTCCAAAGCCACAGAGTAAACCTTGCCTCGAAAAACCAAAAAAAAAAAAAAAAAAAAAAAGAAATATGTGCAGATTTTTTGCTAGTGCAGAAATTGTTGAGAAACAACACAGGGACAGGGTTCCAAGAAGCTAGAAATTTCTTGTTTAAAACAGAGGTTTGTGAAGTAATTGTGTGTGGAAGATGTGTGTCTTAGATGTGGAGATACATACTCATCTGTCAGTTTTTCTCACTCAGAGTGTCTCCTCCTCCCTTCTCTTGGTCCTTTCCCTCCTCCTGTTTTTTCTTTTCCCCTCCCTCCCTCCCTGGCTTAGGATGAAATGCAGTGTCTCAGCTATGAGAGACTGGCACTGCCTCACTAAGTTATGTTCTAGCTCTCAATCCTGAATTCTCATTTTGTTTTTGTTTTTTTCTTCCAGTTTTGGTGATTATTCCAAACTATAGCACTTATAAACTTGTTTAAGTCAATATGAAACTTTTAAGATTTATCTTTTCATTGTTTTTGTAGTCAAATGGATTGAACTCAGGGCTTTATGCACTCTAGGCAAATGCTTAATCACTCATCTATCCTCACAGTCCCAGAGTGACATTTTTAAAAATTTAATTTAAATTTATTTCTTGAGGCAGGGTTTCACTATGTAGTCCTAGCTGGCTTGAGATTCACTGCTGGTCTTGAATTCATGGAGATCTAACTACCTTTGTCTCTAGTGCTGGGATTAGAACATAAGCCACCACTTCCAGCTCCAATATGAAATTTTAGCTAAATATAATTCCAGATTTTGTAATATGTTAGTGTATTTTCCCTTTATCATCCAAGTATGGCTATACACGTAAACAGAATGGTAGACATTTCTTAATGGCCAGTTGAGATACAACCTTGAAATGTGTTATCTGGTAAAGTTGTTCTTCATACTGAGCTGTTTATTATTATTATTATTAATTTGAAAGACAGCTCTTGTTTTATAGCTCACACTGGCCTTGAACTCACATCAGTCCTCCTATCAGTGTCTTGAGTGGTGTGATTACAGATGTGCATCACCATGTCTAGTTTACATTCCATTTTGAATTTTTTTTAATTTTGATTTTTGAGACAGCATTTCTTTGTGTAGCTCTATCTATCCTGAAACTCTCTTTGTTGTTCAGGCCGGGTTCAAACTCAGAGATCTGCCTGTCTCTGCCTCCTGAGTGCTGGGATTAAAGGCATGTGCCACCACTACCTGGACCATTTTGCAAATATTTTTTTTTTTTTTTTTCTGAGGCAGGGTTTCTCTATGGCTTTGGAGGCTGTCCTGGAACTTGCTCCCTAGACCAGGCTGGTCTGGAACTCATAGATATCCACATGTCTGCCTCCCGAGTGCTGAGATTAAAGGTGTACTCTTATCATCCATTTCAAACAGAGAAAATTTCATTTTCTAGGTCACATATTAGGTTTCTGGGTAACATTTAGTATGTAGGAAAGCTTCTGATACAAAAGAAATATGTGTTGGAAGTGCTATTTTTCTCCAGACCATATGGTTCAAATGCCTTAGTTTATCCTGTGATGGTCTCCTAGTGTGGGCCTGCCTACTATCTTATCTATCCCCTAGCCCCCAAAGTCCTTTCCAGAGATTGAAGCCAGTGGAATTAATTTTGTTTGACCTAGAATGTTAATTTGCACATGACTTAAACTACATTGTTATCATGTAAAAATCAGAGAGAATTTGAAAAGTTAAGTCCACATTGGACCTGCATAGTTTGCAACATGAAACTATGAGTCATAGGTGTTTCCACCACACAGTAAGCCTTCTCTAGTTGGCTTACTTGAGGAACCTTAAAGGATATTTTTAATGTTATATATTTTAACACTTAATGTTCACGGTCAATGTGGAAGAATCTAGAATCACCTGGGAAGCCTGGCCTCTAGACATGTCTGTAGGGTATTATCTTGATTGCATTAATAGATGATTCAAGACCCATCTTAATTGTGGTGATACCATTTCATGGGTTGGGTCCTGGACTGAATGAGAAGCAGAAAGAGACCTGAACACTTCATTGCTTTCAGACATAATGTGACATCTGCTTCAGGTTCTTGGTCCTTGACTTCACCATGATTAACTGTATCTTCTCCTTGAGTTGCGTTTGCATGGGTATGTCATGGCAACAAGAAAAGACATGAAGACATTTATTCTATGGGTTTTGTTCCTATTGTGTAGAGAGAAGTCTTTTTCCTTGCCAGCCACTTTGGTTTTTCCCCACCAGTTCCCTGGGCTCTTCCGCGTTGTAGCCCCAAATAACATACAAGACGCTGTATTAATTATGAAGCTGTTGGCCTTGCTTGTTTCTTACTGGCTAGCTCTGACTTAAGTATTTAACCCATCTAAGTATTTCTCTTACCGGACGGACATCTTACTTCTCTGGTGGGCTACATGATGACTCCTTGTGTTTCTCCTACCCGGAGTCCTCCTGGACTCCTATCTTGTTTCCTATTGGCCAACAGTGCTTTATTGACATATACACAGGACTTCCCCATCACTGTTGATTAGTACATGTGTATATGTTAAGTATATACTCCATCATTGAACACAGATCAGCTGTGTCTTAAAAATTCTGTTTTTATTTGATGCTTTTATTTTTTGAGATTGTAATTACATAATTTCCCCCTTCCTTTTACCTCCTCCAAATCCTCCCATATACACCCCTCCTTGCTCTCTTTCAAATTCACAGTCCCCTTTCTCATTAATTGTTGTTACATGCATATATGTACATGTAGATACATGCCTATCCCTACACATAGCCTGCTCGGTCTGTGTCACTGTTACTAGTGTCTGTGTTTTCAGGGCTGGCCATTGGGATTGGATAACCAGTTGCTGTGCTCTTCCCTGGGGAAGACTGTTTCTCCCACTCTCAGCATTCCTTAGTTGCCTGTAGTTCTTTGCATGGGGGTTGAGGCTTCATGGACTTTTCTGTCCACTTTGGCATGTCTGCAGTTGTCATCCTTGTTTGGCTCATGTTTGGGAAGTCATGTTGGTGAGAGTTTGACATTCTTGGGAGACACAATCACACAGCAAACTCTCTGGAACTTTGGTTTGGGAGTCATTTTGTAGATACATCTGTTGGAACTGGTCTTCACAACTCTGCGTTTTAGGAGCCGATGCCTTTCAGGAAGAAGTAGATCACTAGGATAGGATTTTAGGTTTTATTGTTTGGACCCCCTTCTTGTTGCTTCCCTGCTTCCTGAGTGGGAATGCATGTGACCAGCCTGCTTCCTGCTCCTGCTGCTGTGACTTCCCTGCCTGTTGCAATGCCTTCCCCACCAGGGACTCTATTCCTCTGGAACAGTAAGCCAAAACAAACAAACAAACAAACAAACAAACAAACCAAAACCCTTCTGTTTTGATCATTTGTTTGGGTTTTTTTTGTTTGTGTTCTGTTATTTTGGTCAGGGCATTTTGTCACAGCAACAGAAAAGAAACTCACACACCCTCCTCCACCTTCCAGGGTTTCTGTTGTTGTTTTAACAGTGACTGTATTTAAACTCAGGCATGCTCACAGATTTAATTGAGGGATGAATGCAGACAAAGGTCAGTAGGTCTATACTCAACTGGAGTGACTGAAGTTGAGATAAAGCATAAGAAACAAGCTCCATGTTCATTGTGAATTTATGCAGCTCTTAGTGCAAGGACCACAATCCAAAGAGGTGTTTCTTAAAGGGGATCACACTCCATTTTTCAAGAGATACTTTCTATAGTCTTAAAGTCTCCGTATAGATCAAGCCGAGGCAAGCGATAGACCTGGCTCACATACCCAGCTCCCAACACAGACTTAAAAAAAAATATTTTTATTATAAACTGGATGAGGTGGCACATGCCTGTAATCCCAGCAGATCTCTGAGTTCAAGGCCAGTCTGGTCTACAGAGTGAGTTTCAGGACACCCACAGCTACACAGAGAAACCCTGTCATGAAAACAACCAAAAAAAAAAAAATCCTACCAAATGAAATGATTTATTTCAGTATCCTTAAATTTTGGCTATATAATCAGGCACAAGTTAGGTAAATTAGAATTTTAAATAATATGGCTTTATGCATAATACCTTTCTAATCAGTGACTAAATGATAATATCATCTCTCCTTAGCTCAAATTTTTATATTCATTCTATAAAAAGAAAATGTTTTTATCACTCCAAGAGCATCCTCTACTTATATTAAAATTTGAAAGAAATAAGTCTAGTTAGGTATTATTTAAGTAATAAGAATCAAGAGCCATGAACAGTGATGTATGTTTCTAATTGTAATACTTGGGATGCTGAGGCTAGAAGTGGGAGGCCAGCCTGAGCTTGGTAGCCAGACTCTGTTTTATAACCAAAGCAAAAACCAAAGCCAAAAATTGAAACCACGTTGTGCCAATACAGTGAGAGAAACTGCGTGTCTCAGTTTGGTTAAAATTGCACACAGTTTTCGGATGATTGAATACTGTATTGTGTGTATTGAAAATGGGTTGTATGAACCTAGGCACTAATGAAATGGTATGGCTATCTTAGCTTGAAATCTGCAGAAATAGAATCAGGGCCCCTTTGCCTTTGCTTTTCTTCAGTTCTGGATCCCCAGTATCAGCATTTGCTACTTACTGTGCATCCTTTCCAACAAGGGCTGATGCTTTTCCTGTGGTACAAATGTAGGAAGCCAAACTTTGGATAGCTCTTCCTGAATTGCTCTGTGAAAGAATGTTCCGTTTAATTCCCTGCAGCGACTTACAAGAGTGCTCTTTTCCTCCAGACACTTTCGCTACACTTGGGATTTCTCAAAAACTCTGTTACTGTTAACTTGCTAGGATCTCTAATATTCTATTATCTTTTGTCTTTGTATTTACTAGCAAGTTTCCAATGTGAAGGAAATATACAGGTTAAATTTTTAGCTTGAAATGGTTTAACTTTCTGGGTAGGAAAGATCGGAAGGAACATTAGGGATGTAATTATGGGAAATGGCAGTTGTTGGTGAGCACCTGACCCGCCCTCGTCTCTGTGAAAGTGTCATATTTCAGTCACCATGGGGTCTGTGTTTTAAGCAGCTGGAAAGCAGGAGAGGGAAAAATAACTCTCATGGCTGGAAGAAAGTACATTGTGCTCCCAGTACCAGACCTGGTTCTTTTTCAGAGGAAAATGAATTCTACTCAGTGACTCAGCCTCTTGTGGCCTCACCAGGACCAGGTGCATTATTGGTTTTCATCATGGCAGTCTCAGTATTTTCATACCAAGAAGCTGTAAGAAATGGAAAATAATGGACAGTTCCACACTTTGGTTTTAAAAAGAGACATTTCCCTCAACTCTTTTGGTCTAGTACACTTTTTTCTTGCTAGATGAACTGTAACTCTTTTGGAAAATGGGTGTAATGTGTATGTTCTTTTCAGGGCATAGATTGTGCCTCATGATCTACTTACTTAATTTAGACAATGAAGCTAAGTGTATTTTAAGAGTGGGAAAGATTCCCTGTACAAAGTTTTCCACACACCAGATCCTAGGAATAGTCATCTTCAGATTGTACGCTGGGGTTCCTAGTCATTTGAGTAACCTTTAAATCCTAATACCAAATACAAGTTTTGAGTCTCATCAAAGTCAAGCATTTCAGAATAAACCTAAAGTAGGAACTCGTTGGCGCTGGAGTTATATACCTCAGTATAATAGCACTGGCCTAAATATGTCCTGAGTTCAGTCTCCAACACTTATACAGACACATGCATATGCAGACAGACAGACAGACAGAAACCACACAGTTACACACATAGACAGACATACACACAAACACATAGACAGACACATACACACACAATAGCACACCCATCCATAGGCACACAGACAGATACATAGAGACATATACACAGATAGTCACACAGATGCACAGAGACAGACAGACAGATACACACACACACACACACACACACACACACACACAGGAACAGATTTCTTAGTAAAAACTAATCACTTTACTAATTGAAAGAGAGTAAGTGTCTCATGCTTTAAGAGTTTTTCATTTGTTTGAGGCCTCCCTGGTGTATGGAGTGAGTACCAGGACAGTCTCCAAAGCTATACAGAGAAACCCTGTCTCTAAAAAAGAGCAACAACAAAGAATCAGGTTTATAGATTGGTTGGTTGGCTGATGCATTTGGGTGCACCCGTGCCGCTGCCAGTGTGGCGGTCAGGGCACAACCTGCAGTTCTTGAGCTTAGGCCGCCAAGCTCAGCATAGGTGCCCTTGATTGTTGAACTCTCTCTGGCTCAGATTCTTTATTTAAAAAAATTAGCAGAATGTTAACTGTCATAGCAAGCATGATTTATTTTATTTTGATATTTAGTGGATTTAGGTATTGTCAAGTAGCTGTAACAGAACTTTATTTTGTGGGTTTTTTTCTTCTTTGTCACTGGGAATTGAACCTTGTGTATACTGGTTCAATTCCCAGTGACATTGAGCCAGCCTGCGATAAATTTCTTTCTAAGGCTGTATTTTCCTTTTATAAGCTTTAATGAGTACTACTAGTGTTAAATGTATTTATCTTTTGTCCTGGGTATTAGGACTCTTTGGTTATTGAATGTTACTCTTAGTAAAAAATTTGTGGTTTTTCCCTTTTTTAAGCCTTGTTTTTATAAGTAGTTTTATGTGTATTATTTAACCTATTTTTTGTGTAAGTTAACAAATCTTAGTATGAAGGTAATGTCTTGACTGGGATAAAATTATCTAATCTGTGAACTCATATTAGTGTATCATCATATATAGCCCTGGCTGACCTGGAACTCTATGTAGACCAGGCTAGTCTTGAACTCACAGAAATCCACCTGCTTCTTCCTCTTGGGTGCTGGGATTAAAGGCACCACCATGCCTGACCCCATAAACTGTGTTTTAAAAACATCACATTTATATTTTCCCTTTTCCTGTATTTTATTGACTATTTGTCTCTAAGTCTTTTTCTTTTTCCTTTTCCTGTTATAGTCATCTACTTTTCTGTCACAAAGCAGTTTACTGCTGTAATTTGAGCCAGTAACTTAAAGTTTGAGAGACCCAAGTTTGTTTAGAAATTTTGTATTTAACTGGGCCTGGTGGTGCAGACTTGTCATCTCAGCAACTTGGGAAGCTGAGGCAGGAAAATCACAAGTTCAAGGCTTGCATAGTTTACAGAGCAAGTTCAAGACCGATCTGGGCAGCTTAGTTAAACTATGTGTCAAACTAAAAACAGTGCTGGCAGGATTGCTCATTGGGTAAATGTTCTTGCCTCTGACCAAGGCTGGTAATCTGAGTTTGATCCCCAGGACCCTCATGGTAGAAGGAGAGAGCCAGCTAGAAGAAATTGTTCCATACTGTGCCATGCCATTGCATGTGCATGTGCTTATATTCAGACATACACACAATTAATGATTTTTAAAAGGTTAATAAACAAGGATTGAAGCTATATGTAGCTCAATGTGGAATGCTTGCCTGGTATACATGAGACCGTAGTTTTAATCACCACTAGTGTTCTCTCTCTCTCTTTCTCTCTCTCTCTCTCTCTCTCTCTCTCTCTCTCTCTCTCTCTCTCTCTCTCTCTCTCTCTCTCTCTCTCTCTCTCTCTCTCACACATTCTGCCTTTGAACAAATAAGTCTCATCTTCATGACTTTTAAAAGTATTTTCTTCAGCAGAGTCTAATGGGTTTTAGATAGCTTCAAGTGGAGAAGCAAGACAGAATGATGGAAAGTGTTTTAAAGGACTGTATGATAAAATGGTTTTATATATTATGGTATGTTTTAAAAATTAGTTTTATGCAATTTTTCCTTGTGCCTCACCAAAAATTAAGTTGTGACCACCACTTGGTCACAAAGCTTTGCTGAGCTGTGCAGGATCACGTACATACAGAGGTAAAGAAGACACAAAGGTTGGAGGCAGCTTAGTGGTACAGGGCTTGCTCAGCATGGGGAGGAGGGGATTGGTACCTAAAAGATCCAAGAAAAGAAAACTCTATGTGTTTTTTTTCTTATTGTCCAGTTTGCAATTGAATTTATTAACCTCTGTTTAGAAGTAGTTTATTATTGTGTGTAGACTTCATAAAACCCAAAGGTACCCCATAAATTATCTGGCTGGCACAATTTATTTTAATGGATAAGAGTACAGTTGTTTTTTTTTTCCCCCTTTTAGGATTTTTGGTATTGGAATTTTACAAATGCAGAGTAGCTCCCCTCCCCTCAGTTAAACAAAATTAGCAAAGTTAAAAAAATTTATATCTAAGGAGTTACACTGTGCAATTCTTGTTGGTGTTAATGCAGATTCTTTTCTGAGGTTTGAACAAGTGCATTTGTTTATCAGTTGTCTTCACTCGTTAATTTCTGGATGCAGTAGCCATTACTGTGTTGCCGTAGCTACAACCTCTGCCATTTAAAATGATGAATGAGCTCATTTTCCAGCATGTGTAGATATTTTACTTTCTTAGGATTTTAAGCTTTTTGTGTTGGAAGAGATCTCAGAGAGCATCCTTTCCATGCTCTTATTTTATAGATGAATAAACTAGGTTATCAAAGCATTAAGTGATTGGTCAAAATCTCTGCTCTAAAGCATTTTGTATGTTGGAATCCCTTGAGACTTACTAATGATAGAGACTTTAATGCTGTCTGACTTCAACATTACTTGGCAAACTCCCAGTTTATTAATGTGTTGGTTGTATCTTGTGCTTTCATACGTCACTTAATGATCAAGTAGTGAACACTCAGAATTTATGGTGAGTTGTAATTGAGCAGTCATTTTTCTAAACCTATCATTATCTGTAATTTAGAAACACAATGACCAGGAAGCAGTATTAGTATAAGCATACTTTAATAAGTTCATATTAATCCATCCGGTAGAGCATAACATTTTAACATACCTTTCAGAGCCACAGTGATGAGAAAAAATTATCAAATTGCTTGTTGTCAAAACAAAGAAGTGCTTTAGAAATGACTCCTTAAGAAGCTGCTTGCTGCGTGTAAACTAGTTGTGTGTAAGCTCTGAGAGATACAATCACCTGGGCTTATCTTTCAGTGACAACTGTTGCCTGTCTGGGTGGTTTACATTTAATGCAGGTGTTGGTGAGTTATGATTCTCGACTTGTTGCTTGGTGTGGAAGATAGTTATTTTGCTAGTTATACGTAGTACTATCCTTTAATAAGACTTGTTTTTTTAGCCTAATATAATAGTTGCTAGTGTCATGCTGTGCATAAGGAACTCTACTGTATATATATTAAATGAATAGTTTATGTGTAAATATCATTTATAGCAATAATCTTGAAGTTCAAAATAGAGAACAAACACCAAATACTTAAGTTGTACAGTGTTGTGATAAACCTCCTTGCCTAGAAAACCCATTAGTCTATAGTATATAACTCTCTTCTCCCTTGTTTACAACTTTATGACTGCAGTAATGTGACCCTTTGCTGAGGAAACCTCTGTTGTCTTTAGACTATCATATCTACTAGCTGTAAGTAGGTTAGTAAATAGATAAAGCTTATCACAAGAGGCTAGTAGTTAATGGTCTGTTTCATTTGAAGCCCAGACTCCCGGTCACTTGTTTTATGTTGAATATTTGAGTGTGAAGAGGACGTCAACTGAAGCCTGAGATACGGACTGATGAGAGGAAGATGTGAGACAGATTTAGGAGGTGGTTGAGATGTGCTGATTTTGTAATTATAAGACTAAGAAATAATTTAACATGCTTTGTTACATTTGGCTTAGGTCTTTTTAGGTGGCCCAGGCTTGACTCAAACTCTTGGCCATTCTGCTTCAGCTTCCCAAATGCCAGATTTACAGGTACATGACACCATTCCCTGATTATATTTGGAATTTTGATGGTTATGTGAAAAATGAAAATTTGAAGATTTAGTAAAAGTATTTCTGGAATGGGACTGATGATATCTAGGTAGATGAATTAGTAAATCAATTAGCAGCTATGGTCAGTGAAATGATAGCCAAGCTGGTTATAGAAAGAGGTATAACTAGGAATGAACTATAATTAGGGAAAGAAAGTATAAATGATAGAGATCTGGTTATCTAGATCAGAGGGGAATCCAAGGGATAAAGCATTGTCAGTGCTGGCTCAGAAAGACTTAGCCTGGAATGTAACCTAACAGGCTGGTAATGTCACTATTGCTGGAGAAGATAATGGCAACAAGAAAACATTTGAACAATGGAAGAAATCACAATGATTTCCTGAAACGATCATTGGAAACAGATATAACGAGAATTTTACTGCTCTGGCTGCTATTTAGGATTCCTCTCCTAGTCCCACCTAATTGCTTCCCTATTGGCCAACAGTGCTTTATTCATCAACCAATAAGACAAACATATACACAGAAGGACTTCCCCCATCACCCGGTGCTCCCTGATTGGCTCGACTGACTGACTAGGGAACCTCCCTTGTCTTTGCTTCTTCTAGCACATGGATTCTGGGAATACACACCCAAGACCTTATGCTTGTATGGCAGATCTATTACCAGCAAAACTGCAGCCCCAAGTTTTGTTTTTGATGATATTCTAAGAAGACAATTTAATTAATGTAATGGGAGTTCATTGCTTAAATAATCCATACTGCTTCCTTTTCATCTCATTTTCAGTCTTGTTTCTCAAAATCTTTTTGAGAAATGCTCATGTATAGGACAAACAGTAGGCTAGTAAATATATAATGCTATTTATTATTATGACCTTAGATTTGTTACATGGGAGTTTTATTAATATAATTTAATAATCTCATTATTAAAAACAATGAATTGGGGAGATAGTTGTTAGTACTTTATATATAATTGAAAACTTGAGACAAAACGAGAGAATAAATATCTTTTGGGTTATTTTGGGGCACAGTGAGGTCGGGTGTTGAATCTGTATTTCTGTGTGTAGTCCTGGCAGTCCTGGAACTCACTCTGTAGACCAGGCTGGCCTCGAACTCACAGAGATCTGCCATCTCTGCCTCTGAGTGCTGGAATTAAAGGGTTATACTACCAATGCCTGGCTAAGGATAAATATTCTTTAGAGATAGGAGAGATGGGAGTGCTAGCTCATTTGCCTGACATGCATAAGGTCCTATGTCAATCTCAGCCCCTAAAATAAACAACCAAAAACAAATGAGAAAAGTGGACAAGGCTTATGTCTGTAATCTTAGCACTCCTGAAGGGTGCATGGGAAGATTGTTGTGAGTTTTAGGCCAGCCTGGGCTACATAGTGAGTTCCAGGCCATTCTGCGCTATATAGAATGAGGGGCCCTGTTTTTAACCTTCCTTGCCTTGAAAAAATTAAAAAGTAATAAGAAAGAGACATTTTTTAGATAATATGAAGGAAACATGTTCAGTAGTAAAAACTATTTCTAAGTAAATCAAGTTTTAGAGTTTCTGCTTTAATGTGTGAGATTGTGTTCAGAGCATTGTTTCTTTTAGATGAACATTTAAATATAGTAACAGATCAGGGCAATGGTTTCCATATGTGTCTGAAGGTGTTAACAGTGCACGTTTAGATTGGAAATGCAATATAACCTGCATCCATTCTGGAAGGTGAGTAAAAGAGCACGTCACCATAATATTTACAAGTAACCCTGTGCTTCATGGATTTGTGACTTCATTTTTATGAGTTTCTGGAAGCTACAAATCATTCCTCCACAAAGTGTAGTCTGACATGTGTGCTTAGTCTGACCCAGTGTTTCCCTCCACTACACACAATTTATCCCTACGGACTCTCTCTTGGGTACCTATATTTGTAGAGAGAATTCAGCCCAGCTTGGAGCTCAGTTTTAAGAGGTTTAAGATATCTAAAACAATGAGGATGATTGGGGAAGTAAATAAAACCCATGTAATAATTTCACCTCTGGTTTTCCCAGTCATCTTGAAGACAGGGACAATTAAATGTTAATACCGTGTGTGTGTGTGTGTGTGTGTGTGTGTGTGTGTGTGTGTGTGTGTGTGTGCTTGCATGAGGAGGGACACAGATGTTTGTGCTTCTGTGTATGTACATGAATGCTGGATGTTGACATTGAGTGTCTTTTTCTATTGCCCTCTACCTTATATGTTGAGGCAAGGTCTCAGTTGGACCCAGACCTTTCAGATTCAACTGTTGTACTCTAGGAGTCCTCTGTCTCCACTTCCCACACACTGGGATTGCAGCGGTGCTGCCTCCATGCCCAGCTGACTTTTATGGGGTGGTGTATGAACTCAGGTCCTCACAGCTGCATAGCAGGTGTTTTACCCACTGAACATCTTCCCAACCCCTCTCTGGTTGATTTAAAAGCCTTGCTTCACTTATTACAATTTTGTTATGGTCTTTATAAATGGCGTGGTCTTCAGAAAGAGGAGGGAAAATTGCAGGAATTTTCAAGATATGTCCGTACAGAGTTTTTGTAACTTTTTGAAGTAGCAAATTTATTAAAAGGAGTTGGGACAAGAGGAGAATTAGAACACCCTCGGAAGGTTTTGAAAACTACTGCTATTCTTGAAGAAATGTTTAGTGTATCACAGGTATAGTACTGAAGGTTCTATATTTATTGTCTTATTTAGTATTTTTAAAAAGGATTTATTTATATTTACTAGTTATTATTATTTTGCCACTTTTCCCTTTTTATTGAAAATAGTTTTTTCTCACATAATATATCCTGATTATGATTTTTCCCTCCCTCTACTCCTAGTTCCTCCCCACCTCCCATTCCATCTGGATCTACTTCCTTTCTCTGTCTCATTAGAAGACAAAAAATAAAATATATTAAAATATAATAAAGTTAAACAAGAGCTAATCTATCAGGATTGGGCAAGACAAGCAAGAGAAAAGAGCCCAAGAGCAGGCACAAGAATCAGAGACCCACTTGCTCACACGCTCAGGAGTCCTATGAAACACTAAACTGGAGGCCATAATGCAGGCACAGAGGACCTGGTGTAGGTAGGTGCAGGCCCCGTGCGTGCTGCCTCAGTCTCTGTGAGCTCATGTGAGCTTTGCTCGACGGCCTTGTTTTCTTGATGTCCTCCATCCCTTCTGCTCTTCTACTCTTCCCACTTCTTCTTCCACAGGGTTTCATGAGTCTTAAAGAGAGGGATTTGATGAGACATTCCAAGGTCTATCACTCTTTATGTAATGTCTGACTGTGAGTCTCTGTATTTGTTCTCATCTGCTGCAAACAAGGCACAATCTGTGTGTGTGACAGAATGTCATTAGGAGTAATTTTATTGCTTTTTTTTTTGTTTGTTTGCTTGTTTTAGAACAGTAGTATTTTGTTTTACCCTAGCCTCTGGGCTATCAAGTTTCTGTTCTTGGTCACCTGAACAGTGTTGGGTATGGGTTCCATCTCATGGAGTGGGCATTAAATCAAATCACATACTGGTTGGTTACGCCCACAAGCTTTGTGCCACCATTGCCGTAGCATATCTTGTAGACAGGACACTTGTCTGTTCAGGCAGTCCAGTGTGCCAACAAGACCACCTTTAATCTAGGGTGGAGTCAGCGATTGGCTGACAGGACTAGCCATAAAATTATTGGAGGACTTTGCAGGGTGGCTAGAGATAACGGGAAGAGACTCAGAAAGAGTCTGTGTTGGGGGGTGATTTTCCTGTGAGAGAGGGTCAGTCAGCTGCTCCATTTTCCTTGGATTTTTCAGGTCTTTATCTCAATTTCTGACTTCCAAGTTTTTATTATACCAGAACAAATTAGGTAATCATTTACCATTACTACTACTCAAATAACTCTTAATTTTAGCTGTCTCTCTCAATATTTCCTCCCTTATCCCCCTTTTCTTCCCCCTACCCATTTGATCTTCCGGTTCCAGCCCCACCCATCCATCCATAAATATTTATTATATTTCCCTTTCCTAATGAGATTTATCTGCCCCCACCCCCCTGTACCTAATCTCCATGGTTCTATGGATTGTAGCTTGGTTATCATTGATTTAACAGCTAGTATATCCACACATAAGTGAATACATACCATATTTGTCTTTCTGGGTCTGGGATAGCTCCACTCAGAATGATTTTTTTTCTAGTTCTATCCATTTACTTTAAATTTCATTGTTTTATATGGCTGAGTAATACTCCATTGTGTAAATATACCACATTTTCTTTAACCAGTCTTCTGTTGAGGGTTATCTAGGTTGTTTCCAGTTTCTGGCTATAACAAATAGAGCAGCAGTGAACATGATTGAGCTATGTCTTCTATGCTAGGGTGAAACATTTTTTATGCATATACTGAACAGTGGTATAGCTGGATCTTGGGGTAGATTGATTCTCATCTTCTTGAGGAACCACCACACTGATTTCCATAGTAGTTGCACAAATTTCCATTCCCACCAGCAATGAATGAGTGTCCCCCTTACTGCACATCCTTGCCAGTATGAACTGTCACTTGTTTTATTGCTCTTAGCCATTCTGAAAGATGTAATTAAGAGGGAATCTCAAAGTAGTTTTGATTTGCATTTTCCTAATGGCTAAGGATATCAAACATTTCGTTGTTTCTCAGCCATTTGAATTTCCTCTTTTGAGAATTCTCTGTTTATTTCTGTACCCCATTTTATAATTGGGTTATTTGTTTTCTTGATATCTAGTTTTTTTTTAGTATGTATTTTGGATATTCACCCTCTCTCTGATGTATAGTTGGTAAAAATCTCTTCCTGTCTTCTGGTTCCCTCTTTGTCCAGATGGCAGTGTCCCTTTTTGTACAGAAGCTTCTCAGGTTCATGAGGTCCTGTTTATTAATTGTTGATCTTAGTGTCTGTGCTAATGGTGTTCTGTTCAGAAAGGCTTTTCCTGTGCCAGTGAGTTCAAGGCTGTTTCCCACTTTCTCTTCTATCAGGTTCAGTGAGTCTGGCTTTTTGTTGAAGTCTTTGATCATTTGGATCGATTTTGTGCATGGTGATAAGTATGGATCTGTTTGGATTCTCCTACATGCAGACATCCAGTATGATCAGCTCCATTTGTTGAAGATGCTTTCTTTTTCCACTGTATATTTCTGGCTTCCTTATAAAAATCAGACATCCATAACTGTGTGGATTGGATTTATGCCTGGGTCTTCAATTTGAGTCCAATGATTAACATGTCTTTTTGTGCCAAAACAATGTTGTTTTTATTATAATAACTTTGTAGTAAAACTTGTAATTGGGGATGGTGATGCCTCCAGAAGCTATTCTGTGTTTTTTGTGTTTCCATATGGAGCTGAAAATTGTGTTAGCATTTTGTTCGGAACCGAATTGAATCTGTATATTGCTTTTGGTCATTTTTACTATATTAACCCACTAATCCATGAGCATGGGAGATCTTTCCAACTTCTGATGTCTTCTTCAGTCTCCTTCATTGTCTTGAAGTTTTAAATCATTTAAGTCTTTAATTTGCTTGGTTAGAGTTACCCTAAGATAGTTTATTTTTTTGAGGCTTTATGAAATGTGTTATTTCCCTAATTTCATTCTAAGTCCATTTGTCATGTATGTAGGATGGCTATTTATTTTTGTGTGTTAATTTTGTATCCAGCTACTTTACTGAAAGTGTTCATCAGCTGTAGAAGTTTCTCAGTGGAATTTTTAGGGTCATTTATGTGTACTATCATATTATCAGCATATAAAGATATTTTGACCTCTTCCCTTCCAATTTGTATCCCCTCTACATCTTTCAGTTATCTTATTGCTCTAGCTAAGACTTCCAGTACTATATTGAATAGGAATGGAGAGAGTGGACAACTTTGTCTTGTTTCTGATTTTAGTGGAATTGTTTGGTTTCTTTCTATTTAAATTGATGTTGCTTATGAGCTTGCTGTAAACTGTCTTTATTATGTTGAAGCATATTCCTTGTTGTTATGGGATAATCTTTTTGTGCATTGTGAAGATGTCTTTGCCATGGTGACTTTTCTGATTGGTTTAATAAAGAGCTGAATGGTCAACCAGCTAGGCAGGAGAGGAAGAGGAGGGAGAATCCAGGCGCAAATTTTGCCAGTGGACTTGGAGCAAGTCAGACCTTGTGTACTCAGGAGAGATACCTGAGCCATGTGGCAGAATGTAGATTAAAAAATATGTATTAATTAAGTTATTTATAAGAGCTAGTTTGAGACAAGTATAAGCTAAAGGCCACATTTTCACAATTAATAAAAAGTTTCTGTGTTGTTATTTTGGGGCTGGCGATCTGAAGACAGTCTGACAAGAAAGTTTGCTACACCTTATATCCCTATTTTTCCAGGACTTTTATCATGATGGGATGCTGGGTTTTGTCAATGTCCTTTCTGCATCTAAGGAGATGATTATGTGATTTCTGTCTTTCAGTTTGTTTATATGGTGGATTGCATTTATAGATTTATTTATGTTGAACCATCCCTGTATCTCTGGGATGAAGCCTGCTTGATCATGTTGGGTGATCTTTTTGATGTGTTGGTTTCATTTTACAAGTATTTTATCAAGAATTTTGCCATCTATGTTCATAAGTGAAATTGGTCTGTAATTCTCTTTCCTTGTTGGGTCTTTGTGTGATTTGGGTAACTGTGGCCACGTAAAATGAATTGTTCAGTGTTCCTTCTGTTTCTGTTTTGTGGAGTACTTTGAGGAGTATTGCATTAACTTTTCTTAGAGAGTCTAGTAGAATTTTGTTGCTGGGCTTTCTTGTCTCACCAGGTCCCGCTACCCTTCAGTCCCAAATAAACACACAAAGACTTATATTAATTATTAAACTGTTGACGGATGGTTAGGGCTTCTTATTGGTTAGCTCTGTCTTAATTATTAACCCATTTCTATACATCTATGTATTTCTACCTTACCAGAGAATGCCTGGACCTATTTCTCCTTTGGCAGCTCATGGTGTCTGTGCCCTAACCCCATCACCCATCACAATCTTTTTCTGCCTACCTTTCTCAGAATTCTCCTTGTCTCCTAGTTCCACCTATTTTCCTGCCTTTATTGGGCAAACAGTATTTTATTCTTTAACCAACAAGAGAAACATATACACAGAAGGACATCCCCCATCATCTGGCCCTGGGCATTTTTTCTTTTTGGTTGGGAGACTTTTTTTTTTAACAACCGCTTCTATTTTACTGGGGGTTATGGGTTTGTTTTAAATTTTTTCATCTCACCTTGATTTAACTTTGATAAGTGGTATGTATGGAGAAAATTATTCATTTCCTTTTTGATGGAATACTGAGTTTTAAAGTATGTCCTATAATTCCTTGGATTTTCTTGATGTCTCTTGTTATGTCCCCCTTTTCATTTCTAATTTTGTTAACTTGGATACTCTCTTTTTCTACCTTTGAGTTAATTTGCATAAGGATTTGCCAATCTTACTGATTTTTTTTAAAGAACTAACTCCTTGTTTTATTGATTCTTTGTATTTTCTTTTGTTTTTCTCTTTTGCTGACTTCAGTCATGAGTTTGATTATTACTTGCCATCTACTTCTTTTGGGTCAGATTTCTCCTTTTTTGTTCTAGAGTTTTCAGGTGTACAGTTAAATTGCTGCTGTGAGATCTCTCCAGTTTTGTATGTAGGCACTTAGAGCTATGAACTTGAATTTTAGAGCTCTGATCATGTCCCATAAGTTTGAGCATGTTGTGTGTTCATTTTCATTGACTTCTAGAAAGTATTTAATTTCTTTATTTTTATTCAGTAGAGAGTTGTTCCGTATCCATGAGTCTGTAAGCTTTTGTTGTTCATATCCATCTTTAATCTGTGGTGGTCTGATAGGATGCAGGGTGTTATTTCAATTTACTTGTATCTATTGAGACATGTTTTGTTTCATAGTATGTTTTGGGCCAAGTTCCCTATAAGAAAAAGGTTTTTTTTTTTTTTGTGTTTGGGTGAAATGTTCTGTAAATATGTTAGGTCCAGTCAGTTTATGATTTCAATTAGCTTTAACATTCTCTGTTTGGTTTTGTCTGGATAATTTGTATATTGACGAGGGTGAGGTAGTGAAGTCTCCCATTATCAATGTGTGAGTTCAATATGTGATTTAAACTATAGTAGTGCTTCCTTTAAGAATTTGTCTGCCCCTGTGTTTGGTACATGATGTTAAGAATTGAAATGTCCTCTTGGTGCATTTTTTTCTTTGTTGAATATGTAGTATACTTCTCTAACTGTCTTATGATTAGTTTTGGGATGAAGTCTATTTTGTTATATTAAAATGGCTATGATAGCTTACTGCTTAGGTCCCTTTGCCTGGAATCCCATTGTTTTACCCTGAGGTGATGTCTATCTTTGATGTTACTCTTGGATGCAACAGAAGCATGGATCCTCATTTTGCACCCATTGGGTTAGTCTGTATTCACTTTTTTTATGACTAACATATAACTAGATGTTTGCCTGACTATATCACAGTTCATTATCTATCTGTTAATGGACATATAGTTATTTTCAAAGTTTTTCAGTAATACTTTAATTCTTTGAGAATTTTATATATGTATACTATGTATTTTTTTTTATCATAGTCACTCCCCACTTCTCCCTCTAACTCTTGCTGGATCCATGCTCACACCCCAAGTTCATGTCTTAAAAAAATAAACTTACTGAGTTCATTTTGTGCTGCCCATATTTGTATGTGTGTGGGGCCATCTAGCATAGTTGATCTACCAGGGACCACACCCTTAATGAAAACTAACTGCCCCTCCCATAGCAGCCATCAACTGTCACTAGTTTCTCAGCTAGGGGTGGGTATTTATGAGTCCTTCCAAGTTTTTTTTTATCTATTTTATAGTGTTAAGGTTGTCATTCTAAGATGTATCCAGGATAGAATCGTTAGGTAATGTGAATATTTGATAATAGGAAGAAATACCATATTGTTTTCTAGTGAGATTGTATAGTTTCTACTTCTCTGTGAAAATTTAATTTTTCTGTCTTTGCCAGTATTTTCTGCTAGGATTTCTGCAAAAATGACATTTCATTTGATGAGAAGAGGCAGCCATAGGAAGATTAGGAGGAAGAGTCTTCTAGCAGAGAAGATAGGTGTCTAGGACATGAATGATTTTATTATGTTGGAAGGAAATAAGAAGGGTGGAGTTTGATAGAAGTGAATCTGCAAAATGAGGTACAGGATCCATCTATTAAGATCTTCAAGGATATAGTTGTATTTTATGCTATTTAGCACAAGACAATATTGAGTCATAGACTAGTTTTCATTTTAGAGATTATCCTAGTTGTTACATAGAAAATTTTGGTGTTAGCATGACTGGAGTAATGGCTCAGTGGTTAAGAGAACTGGCTGCTCTTCTGGAGGATCTGGGTTCGAGTTCCAGCACCTATGTGGTGACTCACAACCATCTGTAAGTTGGTAGAATATGAGACTCCTAATCTCAGGATCATGGGTTCGAGCCCCACTTTGGGTGTCAAATGTAACACAAAAAAGAAAAGACCCAGAGATTGATATTGGGGTTCAAGCTTCAAGCTGAAGATCAGAGAAACATAACAGCCAGTCATTAGCTTTTACATCTACCTCTGCCTGAAATGTGGCTGGAGACTACATCTCAGAATACAGCTTGAATCACTAGGCTCATGTCTTTAATATACCTCTCTCTGGCGGGGACTAAAGGCATGAGCTCTAATTATCTTTTAGACTGATTCAGTCTTGTATGGATCTGAGTGGCTTTGGACTCACAGAGAGATCCTAAGTCCTGGTATTAAAGATGTGTGCCACCACTACCAAACTTTTATGGCTTTGCATTCTGATATTCAGGCAATCTTTATTAAATCATAAATAATATAGCACCACAATAGGGAATCTGACATATTCTTCTGGTCTCTGTGGGCACCAGTCATGCATTTGGTACACAGTCAAAACACACAAAATAAATAAATACATGGATAAGTTAACTTAAAAATTGGGGGAGAGGGGAAGTGGGTGAGGTTTGAAGGACAATAATGTGGATGTAAGGGACCAGTAGGAACGTTTAGTGACTGGAGTATTACAGCAGAGATGGATAAAATTGGGTTTGTTTTAGCATTTACTTTAGCTGTTGGGCTAATCAGGCTTTATATAAATTAAATTTGGGAAAGCAGGAAGAAAGAATCTAAGGAAGCTCCCAAGGTTGTTGGCTGGAACAAGTGGGTAGCAATGTGGTGTTTACTGAGCTGGGAATACTCAGCATGAAACAGATAGAAGAGGGTAGAATAATCAAGAATCTGTCTTGTTCTTGTTAGGCAACTTTAGAAAAATGGCCATACTTGAGCTGGATTCTGGAGTTCAGGGTATAGGCTGGAATCTAGCTTGAGAGAGTCAGTCATGTTTACAACTGTTTACATAGAATATGGTCTTTTAGGAGGAGGAAGAGTGCTAAGGGTGTAACTCTGGGACACTAACTTCCAGGTTGTTTGCAGAGAAGTCAGCAAAAGACAGAAACTGGGTAAGTCTGCGGTCACAATCTGTTCCCACCTGTAGAAGGTGGTCATTTACATTAATGCTGTTCATTGTTTGCTGTAGAGAAAAGATACTTCTTCTCCACCAATTAATCATTGGCTTTGGCAAAACTGAGAATATTGGTAAAATGAGAAATAATTCAGTGGGGGCAGGGGAGATGGCTCCGTGGGCCAAGCGCTGCTGCTTGAGCATGAGGACTTGAGTTGGCTCTCCAACACCCATGTCAAAACAGTGCACTTGCAGCCCAGTGCTGCAGTGAACACAGGATCCCTAGGGTCTAGGGCCAGCCAGCCTAGCAAACAAGGCAGCGAGAGTCCTGTCTGGAAAATAAAGGGGAGAACAATAGAGGAAGACATGAATAGTTCTCTGGTCTGCACACATGCACGTACGCACACATGCGTGCACTCACCACACCACACCACACCACACCACACCACACCACACCACACCACACCACACCACACCACACCACACCACCCCACACCACACCACACCACAGAGTGTTTCACTGGAAAGTCAGGAAAGCAAAACTAATCAGAATGAGATCATGGGATGGGGGGGGGGCAGTGAAGACATTGTATAGACAACTCTTCCTTAAGTAATTTGTCTCTGAATGAGGGCAGAGACATTATGTGGTAGCTGGAAAAGAACAGAATCCGGGGTTTTGTTTGTTTTGCTTTTGTAAGTTTTTGATATTAGGGCTTGTTTGTATGCCATTAAGAACAACCCAGTAGTTCATAATGCAGGTGAAGGGACGATTGGAATGCTAAAGCACTTCAACAGAGGTGAGTGAATGGCTACAGGCACAAGTGATGGGAAGGTTTGCTGTGAAGTAGTGCCGTTAGTATGGGCACAGAGACAGGTGGACTGATGCAGTTAGTGTTCTGAAATGAAGTGGTTTTCGCCTCATCATATCTCTATTAATTTATTATAAGGCTAGCTCACCAGCTCTGAGTGAGGTTAGATCAGGAAGTGTAAGTACAGGGAGAGAAAAGAAAGCATAAAGGATTTTCCTCAGAGAATAGGGAAATAAATATACTTAGTCTAGAAGGAAAGTCTGGCATTGTTGATTGTATGAGTTCAGGCTGTAAGATTCTACGAGGATTTTCTCCAGCAAAACTCAGCTGCTCAGATGGGTAGGTTCTATGGCTTCAGGTATGTATGGGACAGGTGACGGAGAGTGGAGGGAGAAGCGAGGAAAGTGCATTTGTAGAGACTGGTTGTGGTGGTAGATGGCAATCCAAGCTTGTGTAAGCATGAAGTTAGGGCCCCGAGGGGAGGGAAAGGTGGTAGGGTCATTGTGGGGGAGGTTCGTGGGAAATCAAAGGTCATACTTAGTGCAACTCATCTGAGAAAGAGGAAGAGGTATTGAGTGAGTGGAATCTTAGCACAGGGATTGCAAGGGAGACAGCTACCAATGGCAAGATGGGAGGTTGAAGGTGTAGTAAGGGTAGGGAAGGGGTAGATAAGAGAGTAGGCAAAAACCATTGACATTAAGGATGCTGGTTAGCTCATTTATGAGTGTGCTTGAGCTGCCAACAGTGGAGAGTAGGGATATCGTAATCCAGATATGTTATGTAATCCAAAACTGTTGAGTGTGGAGAGTGATGAGTATTCCATAACTGAGGTAAATGTGGTAGGTTCCAGTTCTAGTACAGTACTGGTTCAAGTGTCTGCAGTGTGTGTGTGTGTGTGTGTGCGCGCGCGTGTGTGTGTGTGTGTGTGTGTGTGTGTGCGTGCGTGCGTGCGTGCGTGCGTGCGTGCGCGCGCGCGCATGTATAATACTTCCTCTGATCACTGTCACATAAGTGGTAGATATTAGAGAGACTGACAGAAAGCAAGCAAGCATACTGGATTTGAGACAGTTTAAGAACTATATAGTGTTAAGAAACTGAGGCTGTGGGTGTGGCTCGGGGGTTGAGTACTTGCCTAGCACGTGTGAAGCCCTCAATTTGATGGCCATTTCAGCAGTCCCCCTCCCCCCAAAAGTTAATAAGTGAAGATATGACTCTAAGAATTTAGCTCTCTAGATCATGTGTGTGTTTCTCTCGTTTTATAATTCCACTGGCTTGCATACAGCATTTTTAAAAAGAAGGTAGGCTCATCACTTGGAGATGACTTTTCCCACTTTTTTATTTTGAAGCATACACATGAACCCAGATACAGGCATTTGTTTTGATATTATGTACTTTTACATATTTGTAAAACCTTTAACATTTTCAGTTTTAAAATTCATTTATTTATTTGAGACAGGTTCTCATGTAGCCCAGGTTGGCCTTGAATTGGCAAGGCTGACCCTCAATCCTGTCTCCTGTTTCCTCCTGAGTACCATAATTACAAGTGTGTGCTGTCTTCCTTAGCTTTTTAACTTTTATAGAGGATTTTTATTTTATTTTATTTTGATGCAGTTTCTCACTATGCAGTGGGGGCTGCTCTGGAACTTGCTATATAGACCTGGATGACTTAGAACTCAGAGAAATCCACATGTGTCTACCTCCTGAGTGCTAAGATTAAAGATGTGTGGCACCATGCTGGGTTATATAAGAACTTGTAAAATCCTATGGTTAACCTGTGATCTCCCTGCTAATCTCATTCCACAGTATATATGGGATTATGATTCTCTCCACATACAAGCCTCTATGTTTCCAGCTTTGTTGACTATACAATCTGTTTCTGTGTCATCAGGTATCTGCTGGAAATAAAATACTGCATTAGTAACAGGATGTTTGTTATCTTTACAAACATATTCTAGTGGTAAGGTTAGAGTTTGAAGCAAAGTATATGACAATAAGTGTAGTATTCATATAATATGGTAATGCTACTTGGTTGAATTTAATGGGCTGGTTTCCAGGAGCGATCTGAGAGTTCATTTCTATTGGCTGCACTCAAGGATTACCATATTACCATATATTTTATTCTTCAAGCTCTTTATTGAGCTTTGCACATAAGCTTTCTGAAATGACAAAATATCTGAGAAAAATCACCTTAAAAAGAATAAAAGGCTTATTTTGACTCAGTGTCAGAGGTCCCAGTCCTTGGTTTCTTGGTTCTGAACTTTGAGCCTATGGTGGCCTAGCAGCACATCATGGTAGGAATACATGGTGGAGATCTTTTATTCATGGTGGCCAAGAAGCATAGAGAGGCACTTGTGAGATGGCTCAGTAGGTAAAGTGCTTGCCATGCAAGCATGTGGACCTGGAGTCCTCTCTCTGGATTCCTTTCATTAGGCTCCACCTCCTAAAGGTTCTATGACTTTTCAGTAGCACCATAGACTGAGGACAAACTCCCCTAATACATATGTCTTTGCAGGACATTCAAGATTTAGACCATAGCATGAACCTATCTTGCCGTGTGTGCTGGTTTTGGTTCTTACAGAGTCCAGATTCACTATTCCATCTTATTAAGGCCACATAGCCTCAGTGAGTGTGGGCTGCAAACCTATGAATAATGATTGTGAATAGAGTGAATTGACATTAAAAATCTCAGGACAAATGTTCACCCCTTCCTCCTTGTTAGGATGAAGAGCTGTAGAAGACTCAGATGAGTATAATAGATTCCTGACTCAAGTCTAGCTCATAGTAGGTTTCTGTTCTCACATGGTAGTCATTTAATTGCTTCCTAGATGTATAGTTAGGATATTCATACATGGTAATTGGCAGAGGTCTCTAGTTGGCCTCAGTAGGGAAAGTCAAGGGACAACATAAAACTGTGCCTTCCTCTGCTTGCAGAGTGCAGATGTGCATGTAGTCTGAGTTTAACACCCGTGTTGGATATAGATTTGATTTTCTGTCCACAGCCAGTGCTACATTCTGATGGTTTACACTGTTTGATCCACCAATGTGGGATCTTGAGTATTACTGTTATACTGTTTCTTGCCAAGAGTTCTACTTTATAGGAAAGGACTAAGGCAATGAGCCTCAGTTCATGAATCTATTGGCCTAACTCAGTGCTGCTCTATCCATGATCCTCTGACTGATAAAGAAGCTATATTTTGGTCTCACAAAGAGGCAGCTGAAAGCCAGGCTTGGTGACACACACACCTGTAATCTACCACTCAAGAGGCAGAAGCAGACGGTGAGTTTGAAGACATCCTGGGCAAGGCTTTCTTAAAACAGAAAAAATTTTTTGAGGTATCTGATTGGAGGCAATTTTCTACAGGAGTTGACAGCATCCTTCAGTGATCTTATATATCTTGAATATGGGCATTATGAATATGGCTACTGGGTGTCCTCAGCAGATATAGTACATAAGTCCTTGAACACAGGTAAGAGTAGGGTGCTCTCACTTGGTACCTTTATGCTTCCCATTCATGTAACTATGTTAGCTTAGAGGTCCTGTTTCCTTGAAGGGAAATGTCCCACTGGGGGCTTAAGACATGCCTGTTGTCTAGTCACCTGGGGCTCCTTGTGCCAAAAAGTTACTAGGGAAGCAAAGGAGTCACCATCCTAGCAATGGTAATTGACTTTCTTCATCATCATGAGGGGTTCAGGGAAGGATAAGTCTGGCACTCAGGGGAGCCAGTGGAATGTCTCTTGGTGCTGCTAAACCCATTACTGTGCTAAATGTACAAGTATAAGACACAGCCTGAAAAGGGTGTGGAACCAGGCCTTTAGGGCTTTTAGAGATAAGGGTTTGGGTAAACATAATAGCAAGTTGCCATGCCAGGAGCTGTTGGCAGAGGCTGAAGGGACTCTAGAGTGGGATGATGCCAGTAATGGCCAGGAAATAACTGCAGCATTGAGGCTGTAGTTGTTCTCTCTTGAAAAGTTTCCTGTGGAAAAAAGAAAGATTCCTCAATAAGCGCTTCTGGCTAAAGGGATTCTTTCCTAAGAGACAAGTGCTTTTTGGATGTTAAATTTTGAATAAGCCACTTATCTTTCCTTCCCTCCCTCCCTCCCTCCCTCCCTCCCTCCCTCCCTCCCTCCCTCCCTCCTCCTCTGCCTCCCCTTCCTTCCTCCCCTTCCTTCCTTCCTTCCTTCCTTCCTTCCTTCCTTCCTTCCTTCCTTCCTTCCTTCCTTCCTTCCTTCCTTCCTTCCTTCCTTCCTTCCTTCCTTCCTTCCTTCCTTCCTTCCTTCCTTCCTTCTTTCTTTCTTTCTTTCTTTCTTTCTTTCTTTCTTTCTTTCTTTCTTCTAGCTGTGTTCCTAAATCTAATCTCAAACTCCTAAACTAAGGTGATTCTCCTGCATTGGCCTCCAAAGCAGGTGAGACAATAAACGCATGTCTGCACCTCTGTGATTTTTCTTTTTTTTTGAGACGGGGTCTCTCTGTAGCTTTGGAGCCTGTGCTAGAATTCACTTTGTATACCAGACTGGCCTTTACTTACAGAATTGACTGTCTCTGGCTCCCAAGTGCTGAGATGAAAGGTGTGCACCACCACGCCTGGCCTGTCTATCAGTTTTTAAAAATGAAAACAAAATTCGGAACTGGGCATGGTAACTCATGTCAAATAATCCTAGGAATGGGTGGAAGGCTGAGGCAAGGGGATTACCATGAGGTCAGCCTGGGCTACATAATGAACTCAAGACCAGCCTAGATTAGTGAGACACTGTCTTAATAAACTCCACACAAAATGAATAAATATAAATAAATTACATAAAAGTAACCATTTTACAATGGAGAATTCACTGCAATTTATACATTTATGTGTTGTGCAAGCATCACCTCTCTAATTCCAAAACATTTTTATCACCACCAAGAGAAATCCTTCATTTGCTAAGCAGGTATTTTTAAATCCCCATTTCTAGTAACCCCAGCTTGTTTTCTTGCCTGTTCTGTATCTTGCACAAAACAGGATTGTGTAATATGTGGCCTTTTGTAAAGTCTTACTCCTTTCACTTGGCATATGTTTTCTAAAGTTCTTTCTCTGGTTGAATGATTCAATTGTGTTTACATACCACAGCTGGTTCTTGTATTCATCTGTTGGTAGACATTTGGGTTCTGCCTTCCTTTTGGTTGTTCTGAACACTGCTGTTTGTGAACGTGCTTGCACATGCATTTGTTTGAGCACCTGTTGTTGGGTTTCTGCTCAGGAGTAGAATTGCTTGGTCATGTAATAAATCCTATTCAACTTCTTGAGGAACCACCAAGCTATTTCCCGAAACAGGGGAACTCATTTACATCTACACTAGTAATGTTTGAGGGATTGGATTTCTCTCTATTCTTGCTGATACTTGCACATTTAAAAAATTATAGTTACTTTTGTTCGAATAAAATGATGTTACAGTTAAATTTGCTTTTTCTGTAATGACTAATCATGAGCATTTCTTCATGTATCTTTGGTGATTTGTCTGTCTACTTTGAGTTTTAATGTTTTTTATTATCTTTTTGTTCCTGATCTGTAGACCTTTATCTTTGTCCTTTCCATTTTGTAGCTTGTACACTCTGCTGCACAAATATTTTCTCTCTCTTTCTGTGTCTGTGTCTGTGTCTCTGTCTCTGTCTCTCTCTCTGTCTCTCTCTCTCTCTGCCTCTCTCTCTCTCTCTGTCTCTCTCTCTGTCTCTGTCTCTCTCTCTCTGTCTCTCTGTCTCTGTCTCTCTGTCTGTCTCTCTGTCTCTCTCTCTGTCTCTCTCTCTCTCTGTCTCTCTGTCTCTGTCTCTCTCTCTCTCTGTCTCTCTCTCTCTGTCTCTCTCTCTCTCTCTGTCTCTGTCTCTCTCTCTCTCTGTCTCTCTCTCTCTGTCTCTCTCTCTCTCTCTCTCTCTCTCTCTCTGTCTCTCTCTCTCTGTCTCTCTCTCTCTGTCTCTCTCTCTCACCCTCTCTGGGGGAATGAGGGGATAACGGGGGGGGGGTGTTGGGGGCAGGCACGGGAGGAGGGGAGGGAAAGGGAGAGGGACCTAGAACTGACTTGTGAAGCAACCTTGTTTCTAATATAAATTTCAACTGAAAAAAAAAAGTCTGATAAAATTCAGATGGTCTCTCTCTTTTTCTTTTGTTACTGTGTTTGGTGCCATGAGAAGAATCCCTGGTCACAGCCATTGTCTCACCTTCTATGTTTTGCTAGTGTTCAGCTTAGCTGTTCTATTTTGCCATTACTCAATCTTCTTCATGTGGGTTTAGCTTTGGTTTTTAAAGTAATTAATATTACTGTAAATCCCACACTCTTGGATTTACAGATATGGGCACCACTCCTGGCCTCAATTTTTCATGAAATAAAATAAAATCTGACATTAGTAAATGCCAGAGGGGAAAGGAGAGGGTGCCATGTTGGTCTTTAAAAAAGAAAAGAAAAACCTTAAATACGTCTTTGGAAGTATACATAATAACAGACAATTTTAGACTTTTTCAGCATTTTTTCTGTGTTCTGTAAAATATAAGATTTTATTTGAAAGAATCCCAGGAATGTTGTAGGCAAGTGATTGCCCATATACTGCTGACCTGGTGGTTCTGCTGCCAGAGAAATACAACTAGCAATTATCAGCTTTCCTTATGTTCTTTTCATATGTCTAGTTTTCATGCCTATAGGTTTTAAATATGTAGAAAAAGATGTGCCCACATAAACAGAACCAGCAGTTTGCTAGGAGTGAGATGTGGAGCAGGATGAGCTGAAGCTGTGTTTTCTCTGTGTACCTCATGTTGTTTAAACAGTAAGGGTGTTCTGTCTTCTTTCTGCAGGCTAACTCAGAAAGAGAATGTGATTCAGACAATGCGCTTAGCATAATGAGAGCCATGGTTTCAGCTCCCAGCCCCCAGATAAATTAAGTAAATAAGCAATAGATAGATGAAATATCGAACAGTGTAAGAGAATTCTGAAGTAGCTTGTTGGGGCTGGAGATGTCTCAGCCATCAAAAGCATGCAGGGGCCCTGGTCTCAGCTCCACCCACATAGTGGCTCACAGCTGTTCATGATACTGTTTTCAAGAGATCCAACCTTCTTCTGATGTCTGTGGACACCATGTGTGCCTGTGCTGCACATACCTTCATGCAGGCAAACATGCACACATAAATACACCTCAGAAAAAGCAATTTTTTTCTACCCTTTTCTGAAAAGGGAGGGAGTGCACTCAGGGAATTGAACCTAGGACCTCATTTATTCTGATCACACATTTTAACACTTAGCTACCCCACAGCAATGCTGCTTTAATTATTTTTGGCTTTGAAGCTGTTTTTTAAAAGCTAAAACAGCTGATAATTTTATTTTCACATTTCATTATTCAAATGAAAATTGTAATTTTTATTCTACTTCTCCCCTTCAAAACTATTCTCTTTACTAGGAAGGGGGAAGCCTTCTTTATCATTCAACTAGGAAACACTCAGGCTCAGCACCAAGACTTCCTGGTGAAAGAGAATAAATAAGTGAAACAAAGCTGATGAGAAACCCGTCTACTCTATCTAGCTTGGTCATTCCAGTGGGCATGACATCTTGGAGGCCTAGACATCTTGGGCATGTGGGCTCCCATGTTTGGCTCTATTCCAGGAGGAGGAGGAGGGTCCGTTGTTGGCATCATGGGAAGACCTGTCATACGGGGAGTGGGTATCATACCAGAGACTGGTAGGAAGCAGGATCATAGCCTCTGCCTAAGGAGGAGCAGAGAATGGAGTTGGAAGTATCTTTCCCTGTTGAAATGCAGCTGGTGTTTTGTCAGTCAGGCCCTTGACCCGCTTTTCCGTCCACTTCTGGTAGTTTTTACATCCTTTTTTTTTTCCTACCCCGCAGTGTGTCTTTCTCGTAGGTTGAGAATCATGGGTTAAGATAGTCATTTGTGGTGGTTTGAGTAAGAATGGCCCTGCAGGCTCTAGATTTGAATGCTTGGGCACCAGGGAGTGGCACTATTTGAAAAGATTGGGAGGTATGGCCTTGTTGGAGAAAGTGTGTCACTGGGGATGCTTTGAGGTTTTAAAAGTCCATGCCAAACCCAGAGTCTTCCTCTTGGCCAGAAGATCAGGATGTAGCTCTCAGCTACTTCTGCATCACCATTTCTGCTGTGTGCTTCCTGCTTCCTGCCACAGTGATAACGGATAAACCTCTGAAGCTGTTAGCATGTCTCAAGCCTCAATTAAATGCATTCATTTGTAAGAGTTGCCATGGTTATGATGTCTCTTCACAGCAACAGCACAGGGACTAAGAGTATTGCAGTAGTCACAACCAAGCTTGAGCACATGTTGCTCTGCAAGCTGTTGGCCACCCAGTTCCTTACCACCAGGAAATGATTAAGGCAGGTTTTTTAAAAAGTGGAAATGTACAATTGATTAAACACAAGTAATATATGTCTAGTATATAATAACACTTTAAGAAATATTTATGCTTTATTGTTATTCATTTTGTTTGTATGAGTATATTATATGTGTATTTGTTGAGTACGATATATGTGTGTGTAGTGTATGCACATGATCTGTGGGTGCATACACCCCTGTGCTTGCTTGGAGATCAGAGGAAGCTGTCGGGTGTCCTGTTCTGTCACTCTATACAGGGTGTCTCACTGACCCTGGAGCTAGGTGATAGTCCTCATCTCCACTCTCCACAGCACTGGAGTTAGAGGTGCATATGTGACCATGCCCAACTCTTCCCTTAGATCTGAACTCAGGTCCTCATGTTTGTATAAAGCAAATCTATCTTTCCAGCCCCAAATGTGACTATTTTAGAAATATTAAGGTATTTAATACTCTGAATAGCTGAATTGTTAATTGAATCTAGTCTTTGATACCTTGAAATATGACATTTTTGAGACTCTGTACCTTTCAAATATTTCAGATGATTCCTTTCTTATCAATGTCTGTAGCTGGTTAAAATATGTCCATTTCCAACTTCTGTAGTTGAGTTTAATTTTTTCTAACCTCAAGATATAGCAGAAATGAGATATTTCTTTACCCTCAAGTTCACAGTGTCTTTTCCCTAAGGTTTTGTTGATCTTGGGAATGACTGCTATGATCTGTGAAATTTTTGTTTATCATTAGGATTTTAGAATTTATATTCATTTAGTGTGTGTGTGTGTGTGTGTGTGTGCGTGCGTGCATGCACACATGTGTATGTGTGTGCTCACATGTGTGTCATGGTGTGCATGTGGAGGTCAGAAGACAGCTTGCAGGAACTGGTTCCTCCCACCTGCCTCTGCCTCCCAAGTGCTGGATGGAAGCTCAGTAAGATTCAAGTTTTCTTGAAAAAATATTTTTAGTTCTATTATTTTGAAACAGGATCTCATACTATACCCCAGGCAGGCCTCAAATTTGCTAAATAGTTAAGGATGACACTGAATTTCTGGTCTTGTCTTGACTCTGGGATTCATAGGGTGTACTGCCGCATCTGGTTGAGATTCCAGCTTAAACACTTTTGTATATATTTGTTTCTTATATATACAAACCCCAAAAGTATAATGTCATTGTTGACACTATATAATACTATTAATATTATATCATATTTTCAATAATTTAGTATATGAAACAAAATTTTATTATGTGGAATTCCCTACTCAGTATCATGGCAACATTAAAATGTTTTAATGTTCAGAATTTGCCTCCAGCATACCTCCCCCCCTCTTTCTCTCTTCTCTCTCTCTCTCTGTGTGTGTGTGTGTGTGTGTGTGTGTGTGTGTGTGTGTGTGTGTGTGTGTGTGTGTGTGTGTGTGTGGGCGGGCGGGCGGGCAGAGGCCAATGTTGGATGTCTTTTTCAATGGTTCTCTACCTTATGTTTTGAAAGAAGATCTGTCACTAAATCTGGGGCTCACAGGTTATCTAGGCCATTTTGTCAGTGAGCATCAAAGAATCCCCCTGTCTCTGTCTCCCCGGTACTGGGATTACAGTAGAGCACCACCACACCCAGCCTTTATGTGGATGCAAGAAGTCCAAACCCATGTTCTCATACTTGCACAGCAAGCACTTTACTAACTGAGCCAACTTGCCAGTCCCATTTTGGGGTTTTGAATTGGGGTGTTCAGTGTATTTTGAAAGAGACGTGACAGTGCATTGGGGAGTCTTTTCATTTCTCATTTCTTCTGTTTCCACTCCTGAATCTTCTTAGTTAAATTCACTCACTTTATTTACTTTTACATTTCTATAACTGGTTTCTCTTCAGTTATCTATGTCTGAAAAGTTATCACCAAATAAAAGTGATATTGCAAAGTTTTATTTTTTGTAAAATTGTAAGTAGCCATGACATTTTCATCCCTCGTCCTCAATCCTTCCCTGAAGGGCAGACTGTGGAAACTTGTAGATGTTAAGACTACCTTGAGTGCTATGTTTTCTGTCAAATTAACTAATTTATGTTTGAGAATTTCATCCATTGGGTACTGTATTCACATCATTTCATCCCTCCCTCTCTCTACTGCAATTTTCCTGTCTCTCTCAACTCCCTTTCATATTCCTGACCTCTTCTTGTTTAGCTACTATTACTACCATTGCTGCATGTGTTTCCTTATAGGTGTGAGAGCTGTGTGGACTTACTGTTCGTGAGAGGAGCTGGGAACTGTCCTGAGTGTGGTACTCCACTGAGAAAGAGCAACTTCAGGGTACAGCTCTTTGAAGATCCCACCGTTGACAAGGAGGTTGAAATTCGGAAAAAAGTGCTAAAGATGTAAGTGTTATTGTCAAGGGATTGGCCAACAAAGAAAACTTCAGTAGTTATGTCAGTAGTCATCATTATTTGCTCATGTAATTTTGAACAGATTGGCAAGTAACAAAGTAGTTATAAAATCATCTATATGCTTATTTTACAAAATTTATTAATTTTATAGTAACTGTGTTATCTAACCTTTGTTACAGAAAAGCTTTCTTCACGAATCTGTGTGTCATCCTTGCTTAGGGGCCATGCTAATCTTCTCTGTATCGTTCCAGTGTTAGTACATGTGCTGCTGAAGCAAACACAAGAACTTTCTTGGTGTTTTCCCAGTTTATTCATTTGCTGTTTATTATTTAATTAACCTGTGTTATATGTATTTGCAGTAATTAAGTAATGTGTACAATAGCTATAAGCCCTTGTTCTCATGAGACTCACTAGTAGTGTAGGATATTAAGGAGATAGAAAATATAGGAGCAAACAAAACAAATGTGCTATAAGGACCCAAGAGGTAACATTTAAGTTTCACTTTGAAGCTTATTTAGAGACACTGAAGTATTAACTATACTTTAGTTTGGTAATTTTTATGATTTGTTAGTTTTGAGTTTCATTTTATTTGCCCTTTTGTTTGGGGTGCTTTATTATTTTTAAATTAATACTTTTTTTTTTGATGTTGGGGATTGAACCCAATGCCTTGGGTACTCTAAGCATATGCGCTGCTTCTGAGCTGCACAGCTAACTCATAATTGACTCTTTTTTTTTTAAAAACTCCTGAGACAGGGTTTCTCTGTGTAGCCCTGGCTTTCCTGGAACTCACTCTGTAGACCAAGCTGGCCTTGAACTCACAGAGATCTACCCACCTCTGCTTTCCAAGTGCTGGGATTAAAGGCATACAGCACTACCGCCTAGCAAAAATGATTGTTGTAGTTGGATATTGTCTGCCTTGGGAGTGTGTGTGGGGGCATGCACATCTGAGTGCTGGTGCTTTGGGAGTTCAGATGTTGCATTGGACCCACCCAGAGCTGAGTTGTAGGCAATTGTGAACTACCAGATGAGGGTGCTGTGGTAACTGAACTCAGGCCCCCACAGGAGTAGTACAGATTCATTTTTCTTTCTTTTTTTTCATGTTATTTGTTTATTTATAAACTTATCTAGTGTAAGCATTCAAGAGTTTGCTCCAGTTTTTAAGAGATGACACCTCTTCAACATTCTTTATATTTGTTAAAAGAGTGAATTAAACATCCTTGTTTCTTAAGTAGTTAGTGTCTTACTATAAAGAAAGGTGCAGCTGGGCAGTGGGGGCACACACCTTTAATCCCAGCACTCAGGAGGCAGAGACAGGTGGATTTCTTTTAGCATGAGGACAGCCAGGTCCACTAAGCGAGTTCCAGGACAGGCTCCAAAGACACAGAGAAACCCTGTCTCGAAAAACCAAAAACCCAAAACAAACAAACAAATAAACAAAAAGAAAGAAAGAGAAAGGAAGAAAAAGAAAGTAAGAAAGGATGGAAGGAAGAGAGAGAAAGAGAGAGAGAGAGAGAGAGAGAGAGAGAGAGAGAGAGAGAGAGAGAGAGAGAGAGAGAGAGAGAAAGGTGCAGCAAATCCAGATCTAAAGGACCAGGTCCTCAGAGCCAGTGGCCACGCTTCTTTTCCACTGAAAGTGGGAAATTCTTCGCCAAGCCTTCCTCATAGTGCCTGCAACACCATGGAGAGTGTGGACCCCAGATACTCTGGCCCGCATTTTACTGCTGGAAGTTTTGCAAGGGGCACAGAGAAGGAAGGCAGAAGAAAGAGCTATGTCATTCCTGTTTCCTTTCCTCATGATTTTGCTTTCCTGAGCGTCATACAGGCTCCTAACCACTGAGCCACTCTCCATCCCCTTTCAGTTATTATGGGACTAATGGCTGGGCGACATCTTCCTAGGTACTGCATCAATAATGCTTCATCGGTGGCCAGCTGATCTTTACTTGTGTTACTTCAAGGACTCATCTTTTCATTCTGATCTCTACGTAACCTTTTCAGTTATTATTCACACATACAGTCCAGTATTTATATATTTTGTGACATGTTTTTTTTAGGTCACTATTGTCATGAGAAACTGAGTCTTTTTTCATTTGAGCTCCAGTTTTCTGGAATTAATAACTAGAGTAAATAATAATTTGTAATGCTATGTCTTACTTAAGTTCATTTCACTTCCCTGAGCACCTCATTAAATCTCTTTTTGCCTTAAGTCCTTTAAGAATTGTCATGTGATAGCATTCTCTCCTGATTCTATGCCTTCTCTGTAATCATAAGAATTTTCATAACAGTGTTTTTGGGTTGCAGGCATAGCTCAGTGGTAGAGTACATGCTTATCATGGACAAAAGTCAACCGTCCACACCCCACAAGAAACCCAGAAAGCCAAAACAAACCCAAACAAAAATCAATCCAACAAAACCTCCCTCAAACCCCGCTTACATTCTTGGTCTAGTTATAAGCCTAGCATCAAGAAAACAATATTTTACACAGTAAACAATCTCTTCTATATATCATGCATGAATTAAGTGGGGATGAGCAAGCTGGTTATATAAAATGGTCTACAATGATATATAATACTTTGATTTTTTTCTCTGTAGATACAATAAAAGAGAAGAAGATTTTCCTAGCCTAAGAGAGTATAATGATTTCCTGGAAGAAGTGGAGGAAATTGGTAGGTTTAAATTTGATGTGCTAGCCTTGAGATCTTGTGCTGTTATCTTTTAGATGCCTAGACAGTGTCTCACACAAAAGGCTCCTGATAGCTGTTTTGGTAGCTGATGTTTATAGGTTACTTTCCTTTGCAATGGAATTTACACTTGTCAAATTTAAATCATACAAAATAACGGGAATTCTTAAGTAATTTTGTCTTAGAGAAATTAATATAGAGGGAATACTTTTTAGCGGGGAAGAAGGGTGTGTCTGCATGTACCAACTCTACCAAGCAGTGTAAGCAAAAGGAAATAGTTTGACTTGCTTTGTAGCAACTCTGTTAACTTTGTCTGTGATAACAGAAGATAAAATGCTTATTACTGTTTATGCTTCTGTGGAATAGTAGGTTGGGAATACTTTGAAGCAGGTGACTGTGGAGTAGCATTTTACTGTCAGTGTTTCCCAGGCAGAGGTAGAATGATCTCAGTGCTTCTTTCCAATGTGATTAGTCATACCGGGTTCTCCTCACAAGTGTGTTTTCTCTGCTTACGTCCCTCACTTTCAGTGCTGGCTAGGGATTGAAACTTGTTTCTATTTTGCTAAAGAGAATTTCAGAACTGTTAAAAAGGTATGGAAGTTGTGCTGTATTGATTTAAAAAATTATGCTTTTTGAAGTTGCGATAATTGGAGCTGTTGAGGTGACTCAGCTTACCACCACATTTGAAGACTTGAGTTCCATTCTGGGAGCCACAAAATGGAAGGAGAGCACCCCCCCCCCAAGTTTCTGATCACCACACATGTGCACTAAAGGAATCAATGTAAAGCACACATTAAATAAGTAAATACAAAACAAAATGTTGATGCATTTATTACAAAGTACAGGTTTGGAAGTGATATAAAGATGTAGTTTATAAAAATTAGACTGAAACTCTAAGTATCAAACAGCTACCTCTTTATTCTCCAAATTCATAACTGTATTATTAAAATATGATAAAAAGAATCATTAGAAGGTTTTTATATGTGGCAAATTAAAAATTTCAAATTCTTTAGGTATTAATGTTATAATTAAAAAAAAGTTTCCTTCTGAGAAAGTCTAGATTCTGTTTCTTAACAAGACTTTTCTAAAGTGTCCAAGCTTTTTGTTATGCCACAGTAGAAGCATGTGCAGAACATAACTTAAATTTTTTTCTGATATATTTTAGTACCTTAAAACTGTTGCTTTTTCATTCTCAGTGTACTCATATGTGCTTTGTATACATTAGCAGCCATGAGTACCTGTGGGTTTGACTAAGACGATGGGAGGATCGTGAATGCTGATACAAATGGGCACATTAGATACAGACCGACAAGATGCTCAGTATAGAACAAGCAGGGGAATTGCTGTCAAGAAGAAACTGTGTACTGAAATCAATGTGACTCGTCAAAACTCTGGTGATAAGAAGAAGGGAGAAGAGATTATAGTTCTTACAGGGCAAATTGAATATGCAGTTGCAGTTCTAACCAAGTATTCTAGGTAGCTAAAGGAAATTGAAGAGCAAAGAAACTGTGGACCAGGTTTAAGGGATGAAACGTCAAGGGGACCTTGATTTTCATGAAGTTCTGATTGAACCTATTTATGTATGTTTTTGTGAGGTGAACTAATTTGAAGGAATGAGCAACACAGGGCCCACAAGTTCGTGTTTAGAAGTAGGCACTAGTAATAGTTCAGAGAAAGCTTGGATAGTGTGATTATATGACATGTAATGTTTTCTTTGAGATGGAGTTTCACTTTGTGACCTTGGATGCTTTTCTGATAATTGTTATGGAGGTCAGGTTGGTTTTGAACTTGCAAAGTCTTCCTGCCTTTGCTTCCCAGAGTCTGAGATTACAGGCATGCACCATCACATCTGGCCTATTTTCTCCTTCTCTGTGTATATGTGCATGTGGGTATATAAACCTATGTTTCTCCATATGGAGGCCAGAGGTCAATGTTGGGTGTCATTTTCTGTCATTCTCCACTTTCTTTTTTGAAACACAGGGTCTCTTTCTGTATATGAAGCTCACCTATTGGCTATATTGGCTGATGAGCAAGCCCCTGGGATTTTTCTGTCTCTGAATGCCAGTGCTGGGGTTGGAGGTATATGTTGCTGTGATTGGTTTCTATGTGGGTGCTCGGGATCCAAACTCAGGTTCTTGTGCTTGTATAGCAAGCACTTTACCCAGCAAGCCTCCATCTTACCCAGCAATGCTTCACTAGATGTGAACCTATAGACCAGTGCATTTGATTTGAAAATGATTATCTGTATAGAATATAGAAACTTTGAACCAATGTCTATCTAGTTAATTTTCTCATTGGAGCAACTGGTATTTCTGTCCTTCCATAGATTGTGCTGTCTCATGCCAAAGCATACTGATGCATAGTAAATGCATCCATTAAAAGCTGTCCTCAAGTACATCTCTTTTCTGCTCTCCAGTTCAGCTACATACCATGAGTTATTTGCATCAGTGATCAAGCTTTCTTAGGTCAATTGTGCTTATTATTTTATACAATTTAGTCCAATAATGTATAAGGCTGGGAAAATTATGTAACTCTGTTTTTGCCCCCCTTAAAAAAGTGGAACAGCACTGTAGATAATTTATATAAAATGCTGAGCTCCTGCTAAAGACTAGACATTGGCAGTATAATGTTGTTAGAGATCGATTGCTTGTGTTAGTTTCTTTTCTATTGCTGAGAAGACACCTCATGACCAAGGTAACTTATGAAAGATAAGAGTTTGATTGGGCTTACAGTTCCAGTGGGTCAGAGTCAGTATGGTGGAGTAAAGCATGGCGGGAGGGGCTACAGCTGAAAGTTAGATGTTGATCTACAAACGGAAGACAGAGAATACCCTGGAAATGTTTTGAGTCTCTGAAACCTCAAAGCCTACCTCCACTGGCACACCTCCTCCAACAAGATCATACTTCCTAATCTTTCCCAAGCAGTTCCACCAACTGGAGACCAAGTATTCAAACATATGAGCCTACGGGGGCCATTCTCACTCACGGTACCACATTGCTGCATTCGTCAGGGTTCTCTGGAAGAACAGAATCAGCAGAATCAATAGAATGAAAACTGTACTAATTCATTGTATGGGATATAATTAAATTAGCTTTCATTGAAATAGTAACAATAACTGTCTCACATCTACGAGGCTGCAACACCTGTAGTTGCTAGGTCATCAAGAATGGACAGTTTTCCACAATCAGAGTTGTCTCGCAATGGCCGCCTCACACTGGAGAAGCTGACAGCTCAGTAGTTGCTCAGTCCACAAGGCCTCAGCAGTCTCAGTCTGGTGCTGAAGACCTAGAGTGTTGTTGGAGAGCTACTGTTCCTCAGTCAGTGATAGAAGCCTGGAAATGCTGATTCTAATATCGACAAAGGAATTGCCAGGAGCAGCAGCAGCAGGGTAATTCACTTCTAGCAAGAGGGAGGGCAAGCAGGCAAAAAGTGAGGAATCTTCTCTGCTATGTTCCTTTTTAAAATCTGGGCTGCCACCAGAAGATGCCGCCCACATTTGGTGTGGTCTTCCCACTTCTGTTAAGGTAATCAGTATAACTCCTCAGGTGAGGCCCCTTGTTCAGATGTGTCTAATTTGTCACAAGCTGACATTAAGACCAACTGTCACAACTGTGCATTTTGATGTGTTTTAAGTAAAAATAATCTAGAGGGAGGAGGCAAGGAGGAAAGCAGAGAAGAAGGAGGAGAGGAGAAGATTTATCAAACTACAAAGCTTCACTGAGCACAGGAGACAATAGAATAAACAGTCCACAGAACAGGAGAAACATTTGCAAACCATACAGCTACTATTAGCTTCTGTTTTAGTTCCTTTTCTGTGATTAAATACCACAATCTAGGCAATGTTTAGAAGAAAGAGTTTGTTTTGCTTACTGTCCCAGAAGGATAAAAGTCTACCACCATCATGGGAAGCATGACAACAAGCAGTAGACATGGTAACTTGAGCAGAAACTGAGGACTCGCATCTTGAACCTCACATCTAGAGCAAAGAGCACACATTGGGAATGGGAAGAGACTTTAAAAGCTCACCTGCAGTGATGCACTTCCTCCATTAAGGCTTTACCTTTTAAGCCTTCCTAAACAGCATCAGCAGCTCGGACCAAGCATTCAAATGTCTGAGGCTTTGGGGACATCTCATTCACATCACCACATCTCTGAAATAAATGTACAAGAACCTTTGACAACTCAATGTCAAGAATACAAATAACCTTATTAACAAGTAGACATTTCTCAAAAGGAAGCAAAACAAATAGCTAACAGGTATATGCAACACTGCACAACATCAGTAATTATCTGGGTAATACAAATTAAAATCACAATTACATACCACCTGTTAAATGGTCCCACTACAGAAAAAGAGCATGTGATATGATAGGTTTGTTAATCAGCTTGCTGTAATAATTCTGCATGTGTATATACCTATACCAAACATCACATTGTACTCTACATGTATATACAGATTATTATTTGTTAAAAAGGCTGGAGAGATGGTTCAGTGGTTAGGAGTACTGGCTGCTCTTCAGAGGACCCAGGTTTGATTCCTAGCACCTAGAGGGTATCCCACAACTGTCTGTTACTCTGGTCCCAGCAGATCTGAAGCCCTCTTCTTGACTCTGAGGGCACCAGACATGCATGAGTTGCATAAACATGGATGTAGGCAAAACACCCATACTTATATATACATAAATAAAAATTTTTCAAAAGATAAATACAAAATAGGCTCTGTAAACTTGGCTGTCAGTAAGATTTAGTCTGTATCTCATAGTGAATCAGTGAGGTTTTAAAGGCACCTGACAGGGTTGCTCCATGTAGCCCTGGCTGTCCAGGAACTCACTCTGTAGACCAGGCTGGCCTCCAACTCACAGAGATCTGGCTTTGCCTCCTGAGTTCTGGGATTAAAGGCAGCCACCACCACATCCCAGCAATGGACCATTTCAGTAGTGTGGATGAGAAATAAGGAAATATAGAATAGACAGTAGTGGTGGGCATAGTAGACATTTTAGAGAGAATATTTACTGATTTGATTGTATAAGTGAGTTAGAAAGAATAGACAGATGACTCAAAATGTGACCTTGAACACTGAAGTTCAATGGTGTTAATCAAGACCATGCAAATTGGAATGCTGGGGAAGTCTGCAAAGTGCTTGCTGTGCAAGTATGAGGACCTGAGTTGGACCCCTGGGATCCAGGTGAACAGGTGAGCTGTGCTGTCTTGTGCTTGTAATCCCAGTGCTACGGAGGCAGAGACAGCAGATCCATGGGGTTTGAGACCAACCAGCCTCTATTATTTGGCACTTTCTAGGCAAGTGAAATACCCTGTCTCAAGACGGTGGATGGCCATCATGAAAGTGGTCCCTAAAGTTGACCTCCATCTTCCACACCCAACACAAAACCCCCACTCCCACAAAAAAGTAATGAAAGTTGTAGGAATGCATTTTTTATTGTTTCTGTCTTGTTAGATGGGGAGTCTGCAGAAATGAGGGATGGGATAAAGACATTAGTTTGGGGCCCTTAAAACTGTTGGGTGTGGTTCTATTACTTTTTCATGTGCCATTGTTCTGATTGTTATCGTAGAAATAAAACTTCTTTCAAAATCTTGTTTCTGTAGCTTTATTTGTCTTTCAAAGATACTTTAATGTTCTTGCCATCTGTATTAATTTTCTCTGTTAATCAAAAGAACAAAATGTTAATTTAATAAACACTTATTGATAACCAGAGTGAGCTGCATAGCCACTTTAAAAAGAACTAGTTTCAGGACAGGCTGCAAAGCTACATAGAGGAAACCCTGTCTCGAAAAAATTTCAAAGTTCTAAAAGAGACAGGCATTTTTAGCTCTCTTGTATATGGAGACCAAGTACAAAGAGCTAAAGTATTGTTCACAAGTTCATATTGTTAGTAAATAGTGACCCAATAGAGTTCTCAGTGCTTTGAAAATAAATGATAGACCTAATGAGTAGTTAGTGCTCTATGTCTGGAATATGGAATGCCAAGAAATAGAGATAAGAGAGGAGCATTTAGGTTTTGATTTGGTGTGGTGGTGGTGTATGAATGCACTTCTAGTACCCAAAAGACTGAGGCAAGCCGTCCTGAGTTACAGGCTAGCCTGGGTTGCAAAGGAAGCCCTGTCTCATAAAACAAATAAGCAAATAAAAAACCTCACACCAATTCACCAGCCCACCGCCAATAAGGAAGTTGTCTAGAGCTGTTTTTGATAGGGTTAGCGAGTTTTGACTGGACATTTAAGCTTACAGTGAGTGGCTTAAGAGATAGGTTATTAAGTTCAGGTAAGTGTTTGAAGAGGCACAAAATGAAGATGAAGACATTTTATTATATAAATACTATGGATTCCTTGAATAGCACATGTCTAAAAATTAAAAAGTGCAAATTTGAATATTGGTATCAAGAACTTACAATAGAAGGTACGCATGAGGATGAGCTTTCTTGTGGCATTAACAACAGGCCCTTCTCTGTGGGGATGACAATGTGCACATAGAACCTTTTGTTTCTCCTTGCCCCAGGGATCTCCTCAAACGTTTGTTCTTTGCCTCATAATAACCAGATTATTCTGTGGGTGCAGAGAATACTCATTTTAAAAGGGTGAGAAAGCCTGCAGGGCTTTAATTATAAATTCTGAATGTCAAAAGACTTTAAAATTGTGCTTAAATAACATTAAATCTTCCAGAATATATAATAGGTTTTTTTGTTTGCTTTTAATTCTTGAATAGAGTCAGGTCAACATCTGAGCCATATATTCCAGCAAACAGATAAAGGGCCAGACGGTTGTCACAGAGAGTTAGCTTCTGCCCCTTCTCTGAGGCTGCCATGCCATTCCCATTCACTATGGCTCAGTAAGCTTTTACATTAGTCATTCAGTTTCATGAGAGAAAGAGGTTGTGTTATCTGCATTCACATTTTACCTCTATCATATTGCCAATACCTCAATTTTCTAAGTTAAAAATTAAACATTGCCTATTTTGCTTTTATTGGGACTTATCATGGCAATTGTAATTATAAAAGACACAAATTGCATCTAACCATGTGAATTTAACTTAGAATTGAAGTTTACTTACTTTTTGGATTATATTTAATAGCAAGTTAAGCCTGTAATAAACACCTTTATAAGACATGTATACTGAAAACTGAAAACAATTACGTAGGGCAGAAAGCAAGTAGAAGAGCCTGGAGAAGTAATGTGTTTGGCACTCACAGAAGGGGATTGCAGTTGCAAAGTGACTTTTTATATTTTGTTTTTTGTTTGTCTGTTTTGTGGGTAAATACCAAATCTTTTAGGTAAAAATGTGTTTCTAATAAGAGCCATGCATTTCTATTGGCTCCTGGCTATCTTCAATTTTCTTTTTAAGACTTAAAAAAAAATTGATTGTTTGTGGATTTCACATCATGCATCCCAATGCCATTCATCTCCTCATTCCTTCATATCCATCCTCTACCCTTGCAGCCTCCCCCCATAAGAAACAAAATTTAAAAGAAAACTCAATAACCAAAAGAGCAAACAAACTAACCTCACAACAACAAGAGTCTCAGCACGGAAGCTGTGTTGTGACACAGTGAGTCACAGGGTTCCCCCTTTAGTCCAAGCTTCTTTACTAGTCCAAGCTTCTTTACTTGTACGTGTTCATTGCTAGGAGGCATTGGGCTGGTTCGGGGCCTCTGGCTTCTGTTACACCCTTGAATCTGGGCCCTCACTGGGACTCCTCTTGGATATCCTGTTGTCGTCCTGTGTCGTCAGCAGGTCTGGTCTTTCACATGCATCAATAGTTCATAGATGCGGTGGATGTGGGGGTGGGCCAACTCATAGCCCTGGTTCCGAGCCTGGGTGGTAGCTGGGTTGGTCAGCCTGCCAGCTTTCCCTCATCAACGCAACTAGGGCGAGCTCTCCAGCATTGCCCTGGCTAGACTGCAGCAGGCAGCAAGGAGCAGGACCAGACAGTGCTCTCATGCCCTGTGGGCAGCCCGCCCACACCTACCCTACCAGGGTCTGCGCTCCCATTATTGTGACCCCATGCCATCTCCCCTGCCTGTTGGAGGTGGCAAGGGGCGGGGTGGAGATCTTTTCCTTATTCATGCCACCACATGGCAGACGAGAGGGGATGGGGTCAGCTGTGCCTCTCTCCTGCTCTCAGGGCTGGTTCACCTGCACAGGGTTAGCTGTACTGTGTTAACTGGGTGAGGGAGAGGTGCAGGGCTGTTCTCCTTAGTGCTGTAGTTGGTGAGGGGCAGAGCCAGCTCTCCCAGGCACCACAGGTGGTGAGGGGTGGGACATAGGGGAGGGCCATCCCTCCATATGACCGATGAGGAGTGGGGCCAGATTTTTCATGCATATTTGAAGGGCCAGATCACCTGTGCCCCCATCAGCAAAGTGATTTGTAAAGGTACCTGTTGCAAACCTGGTGACCGTGACTTGAGTTCCACTCCTGAACCCATGTGATGAAAGGAGTGACCTGATGCCCACAAGTTGTCCTCTGACCCTCACACATGCACTCTGTGGATCTCTCTCTCTCTCTCTCTCATTTAATAAATGTATAAAACAACCCTATGTCTGGAATATATGAATTAGGTTAAACGAGGTAATTAGGTCAAGTGCCTGTATTACATATTCCATAGATGAAGGTAGTCTTATTTATTTTTATTAATTTTTCTTTCTTTTCCATTTTTAAAATTTTTTGATTGCATTTTACATTCCAACCACAGTTCTCCCTCTATTTTTATTGATTTTAAGTGCATGTTCCTCCATGTAAGTGCCAGTGTTCGAAGAGGGCAGAGGGGCCAGATACTCTTGGAGCTAGAGTTCAAGGTAGTCATGAGTGACCCAGTAAGATTGGTAGATGATTAAAAGACACAAGGGTGCTATAAAGACTGATAATCCAATGAGGAAGAAGTAAAAATATTGAATATTTGGCTCTTATAATTACTTTTAAGATTTATATTAAGACTATTTCATGGCATTGTTTTCTTTTATAGTCTTCAACTTGACCAACAATGTGGATTTGGAGAACACCAAAAAGAAAATGGAAATATATCAGAAGGAAAACAAAGATGTCATTCAGAAAAATAAGTTAAAGCTGGTTGGTTGCTAAATATTATCTTCTTTTGTATGAGTAACAAAAAATTTCAGATAATACCTAAAATGATTTTATTCATTCTTGGAGAGTTTCATACAATGTGTTCTAATCATATTCACCCCCACTCTTTCTGACTCTTCATCGATTTACTTAACCCTCCCTTCCCTACCTACCTTTTTTTGTGTCCTTTAAAACAAAAGTTTTTCAAAAGAAATTTGTGCTACTCAAATATTCTTGGATGTGTGGTCTTCTACCAGAGAGTTACCAGGAACTACACTCTCACAGAAAATTGTTTCCCCCCTCACAGCAACTATCGGTTGTCAGTGGCTCCATGGCTAGGAGCGGTATTGTGTGCCCAACTCTCTCCTCATGCTGGGATTTAGTCTGGTTTGGGCTTGGACAGGTTTTGTGCATGCTGTTGATACTGCTGTGAGGTCCTATGTGCAGCTGCTCTGATGAGTTCAGAACTCTGTTTCCTTGGGGTCATCTACTTCCTGAGGCTCTTACACTCTTTCTGCCACCTCTCCTCCATTAATCCCTCAGCCTTCCTACGGGGACATGCAGTACATATGTTCTATTTAGGACTGCTCATTCTGCAGTCTCTTAGTTGTGGATCACTGTTAACCAACATCTACTGTAAACAGAAGTTTCTCACATTAGGGTTAACCTATGGGTATAACACTAAGTCATTAGGAGATGGTTTAACCCTATATTCATTTAGTGGCATAATAATAGTGTATTCTCTCTTAGGGCCTGTTACCTATCTAGCTTTAAGTTCTTAGACCAATAGTGGTGCCAAGTATTGATTCCATCTTGTGGAGCAGGACTTAAATCCAGTGAGAAAGTGGTTGGTTGCTGTCATGATGTTTGTGCCACTATTGTACCAGTGGTTGTCTTTCCAGGACAGTTGTATCTCACAGAGTTTATAGTTCAGTAAGAGTAATGGTTACTTTTCTCTGGTAGCTTGCATAGCACCTTCCAGCACAGTGAAAGCTAGAGCTTTTAGTTCCATACTGGTCTGATTTTACCAGGTTCTAAGAGTCAAATATGTGTCTTTTCACTGTCAAATTCTGGGAGGTAACCAATGGTATTGGTAATAGCCTGTAATGTTTTGGGGTTCCATGGGACCTCACTGGTCAATAATTCCAAAAGAAGTAACTCATACCTGGTATTGGGCTATTTATTTGTTAACCTCTCAAGTTTATTATGGATATTGTTACCCTGTAATAGTGTAACTTAATTTTAACTCTTTACGTGTGTCTATAGTTTATATTTTAGGACGTTTCTCTAGTAGTAGGCTTCCATGTATCTTTTTTGAAAGGTCTTTAGTGTTGCCATTATACATCCTCTATACCCTGCCACTCCCAATTTAACCATTCTTATTCCATTATTTACTTCTCTCCCTTGAAAAGCCCCTCCCCATGGCCCTTAGTAATGTACTGACCTCGATGAGCATTAAAAATGAAGAGTCAAAGCTAACATCCACAAATGACAGAAAAAGTGACATCTTTCTAGGTTTGGATTATCTTACTCAAAATGATTATGTCAGCTCCAACCATTTACCTGAAAATTTCATCCTCTATGGGTCCCTCTATATAGCACTGACCATCCTGGAACTCTCTATTTAGACCAGGCTGACCTCAAACTCAAACATATCCACTTGCCTCTGCCTCTTGAGTGTTGGGATTAAAGGTACATGCCACAAAGCCTTGGATTAATTTTTTTTATAGCTGAATAATAGTCTAGTCTGTAAATATTGCCATATTTCCATTATCCATTCATCAGTTGATAGACATCTAGTGATATCTATCAACAACAAAATGACTGTTTCTGTTTTCTGGCTATTGTGAATAGAGCAGAAATGACCATGGATGAACAAGTATCTTTTAAATATGACATGGACTCCTTTGAGTATAGACCCAAGAAGGGTAGAGCTGGATCATGAGGTACGGCCCCCTATGGGAATCAGTGTCAGGGGTTTATATAATACTTTAGAAACTACCCTTCTTTTAAAAGCAGTTAGAAGAAATTTAAATAGAAATTTAAATTTTTAGAAATACAGTTCTACTATATAGGTACATGTAGTTAGGGTGATAGTCACATTACTGTAGCCATTTGACAATATTATGTTAAACTGTACTTCTTAAAGAATGGATCTTTAAGGCAGACAACAGTTGATATTGCTAATGTCTGTATTATTCTCTGGGCAGTTATAGTTTGTATTTGAACACTGATCAAGCTAATTCAATTCTTGGACTTTACCACCTAAGCTTTCTTTCTAGTCCCAAGTTTGACTATTTTATATAAGTGAAAACACAAAAGTGTTTATTATACTTGCTTTAGTTTCCTTAAAATTTCTAGGACTTATATTGTGATCTTTCCTGGCTAAAGTTTTGTATGTACTTGAAAAGAATGTGTAGTCTGTTCTTGTTAAGTAGAATGTTCTGTGCGTATATTTTTGCACCATTTTCTATATAGTATTGTTTGAGGTCTCTGCTTATTGACAATTCTGTTTGGATATCTTATCCATTAATTAAAAATGGACAATTTAAATTTTTTCTAATTGCTGCCTTATTCTCCCTTCAATTGTCATTGTATATGCTTTTAGGATCTCTGATATTGAATGCATATGTAACTTATATTTTCTTGTATGTTATACCTTGTGTCATTATATTATGTCCTCCTTTGTGTCTTGTGATATCTTCTGACTTAAAGTCTGTCTTATCTCTTGTATTCTTTTTTTTTGTTTTGTTTTGTTTTTTTGTTTGTTTTTTATGAGACAGGGTTTCTCTGTATAGTTTTGGAGGCTATCGGTCCAGCCTGGCCTCGAACTCACAGAGATCTGCCTGCCTCTGCCTCCTGAGTGCTGGCATTAAAGGCGTGCACCACCACCACCCGGCATCTCTTGTATTCTTTATCTCAGTGAATGGTGCTAGCATCGATCAGTGCTCAAGCCATTGTTTTGTTGATGACTTGTGTTTTAAACCTGGCTCTTTTTTCCAATTATTTGAGTATGATTCTAACTGGTGTTCCTATTAGCTTTAACCCAGTCCTGTTGATCTGTGTGTCTTACTGCTTCTAGTCATCTTTCTAAACTCACTCCTTGGATTCTCTTAATGTCTCCCGGGTATCTTTATATGGCACAACTCCATTTGTTTTATAGAGAAATACCATGATCTTCCTTGTCTTTTTCCCTCTAGCTTTGCTTAAAACACTCTTACATGTCTCATGATTTATTCACATCAAACAGTCTAACTTGTTTTACATCTTCGCCCTGTTTGTGTAATACGTTGTTGTGTTGTCTGGAGAGTGGGGTTCACTACCTACTGATTGAAGTTCTAAAACTATGTATTTCTTTCCTACAGCTGCTTGAACAAACAGCCAAAACCCAGGTGGCTTATATATTATTTTCTCACTATTATGGAAGCTAGAAGTCTGAAATCCAGGTGTCTAGCAGGGCTGTGGTATCTCTTTAGGCTCTAGGGCTGGGTCTTTCTTAGCCTCTTATGGTCCAGCAAGCATTTTCATGCTTTGTCTATCTTCTTCCCATGTGTCGGCGTCCAGATTTCCAGTAGGATGCTACCTTAACTTGATTTTACCAGTAAAGCTCTCCCTTCTCACCCCACATCAAAAATAACATTATATGTAGTAGTACCAGGATGTTGATTTTTAGCTTCTCTTTTCATGGAACACAGTTCACTAACAGCACTCTTTGAAACCCTTTCTATTTCTACTTGTAATCCCAAGGAAAACTTATTAGCAGATCAGTAGTGTCATTACTGCTTACACTTTATGTGCTGTATCCACACCTGATGTACTTATTGCAAACACCTCGGCACATTATGTAGATATATCCTTTTACGGATGCTCTTACTAATCCTTCTTGATGAAGTTTGGATTCCCTTCTCCATTGGAAGCTTCTATTAAAAGTGTTGACTTATTAATGGGTGTAGGAGTTTGTAAAAATGATTGGGAGAAGTGCTCAGAAGACTTAGCAGCTGACTTAAAGAACAGAAAAGAGAGAGTAAACTGAATGACTTGAAAGTGAGTTCACTTGAGGTGTGGGTTTGCTGTCTTCACTATAAGGAATACAGTGGACCTGATTGATTGATTTTATACATAAGGGTTTATAGTACAGGATTGCAGCTCCTTTTTCCCTTTGAAAACGGTGTTTTGTTGAAGGAAGAATTTGAAAAATGTGTGAACTGAAAAAGAAAATCCATGTTAAGTTCCGTGAATTGAATGACTTTAAATTGTCTTTAATAACTACAAATTATCAACTCCACTGTATCCCCACCCCACCCAGTATTAACCAGTTAACTCCGTGTCAGTGTCTGGGCTTAGTCTACTCGGTTGGTGTTTGTCCTTCTTTAGGCTAGTATAGGCTCACATGAAATAATAAGTATTCTAGTTTATTCTGTATAGAATTGTTCAATTATTAAAGCACAAGTGATGAAATTGCTTTATGTTTCCAGTGAATAAGGTTGGAGAGTACAGCATAGGATTGCGGTTGATTGGTAAAGTCGTTTCCTTCCTTACGGAACTTTCTGTTTAGACTCGGGAACAGGAGGAACTGGAGGAAGCATTGGAAGTAGAACGACAGGAGAGTGAACAACGAAGACTGTTTCTCCAAAAGGAAGAGGAGCTGCAGCAGATCCTGAAGAGGAAGAACAAGCAGGCCTTCTTGGATGAGCTGGTCAGTATTCATGCTAATTATCGCCTAACAGCTAATCTTCCCATGGAGTTTGCTGAACAACAGTTTTCAATGGCAGTGTGGAGTGTTCCTGCTCTAGTTTACTTTCAGCTTTTTCCTAATATATTTGCATTAAAATATTTATCATTATTGTGTGCAAGGACAGAGTGGGGTGGAAAACATGTGCATGCCACAATGCATGTGTCGGGGACAGACGACAGTGTTGTTGAGTTGGTTCTCTGCTTTATATGGGTTCTGATGATTAAACTCAGCTTGTTGGGTTTGTAAAGCAAGTCAGGGCCTTTATCTGCTGAGAAAACTTTTCTTTTGATTCTGATAATTGTTTTGGGGGGGTGCTTTCTAGACAGGGCTTCTCTGTGTAACAGCCTTGGGTGTCCTGGAACTTGTTCTGTAGACCGGGCTGGTCTCAAACTCACAGAGATCCACCTACCCCTGCCTCCTGAGTGCTATGATTAAAGGTATGCACCCCCACAGCTTCAAAACAATTTTTATTTTGCTTATGATAATTATTGATGTCATCACGTATATTGCTGAATATTAAGACGTATCCCTCAAACCCCTCATCCCATATAATTTTTTTGTTTTGTTTTTTTGTTTTTTGTTTTTACGAGACAGGGTTTCTTTGTATTGTTTTGGAGGTTGTCGGTCCAGCCCGGCCTTGAACTCACAGAGATCCGTCTGCCTCTGCCTCCTGAGTGCTGGCATTAAAGGCGTGCACCACCACCGCCCGGCTCCCCATATAATTTTTATGCTTACAATTCTGTGAGTCAAGAATTCAAGTGGGGCATGGTGGCACATGCCTTTAATCTCAGCACTCAGGAGACAGAGGCAGGTGAATCTCTGTGAGTTCAAGGCCAGTCTGATCTATATAGTGAGTTCCAGGACAGCCAGGGCTACATAGTAAGACCCTGTCTCCACAAAGCAAGCAAAACAAAACCCAAAAAAGAATAAGTGGTTTTTTGAAATTCTTTCCTCTGTAGTATATTCTTAGGTCTTTATGTTGCCCGTGTGGCTTCTGTAGTTGGACATCTTGTCCAGTATCTCAGCTGTAGGAAGGGGTGTTCTAGGCGTAGAGAAGTAGACACAGTATGGTTTGAAAGACTTGGGCTGGGAAACTGGCACAGCACACTCACTCCACTCATCAGTGAGGGTGGGGGTGGGGGTAGGGGGGAGGTGGGGATATGTGTAGATTCTGCCCTTTGTGGGTCAATTATGGCCACTTCTTCTATAGTATCTGCTCAAAAAAATGTGTTGTTAGAATTTGGTGTAGTATAAGTTAATTTGATATCCATCTTCTACCCCAAAGAGAGTTCAGTGATATGATCATAAAAATGACTTTAATTATAATTTTTATCATATACCCCCTTTTTTTATTTCTTGCCATCTTCTATAAAGGATTTAAAGTCTTTTATCCTAAGATATGAAGATGCTTGTGGACAAGAAACATTCTTGAACCTTAAAGATGGCTGTCACTAATTGGGTATGGTGACTCATGCCTTTAATCCCAGCACTTGGAAGGCAGAGGCAGATGGATTTTTATGAGTTTGAGACCAACCTGATCTACAGAGTGAGTTCCAGGACAGCTAGGACTATTGTACTGAAAAACAAACAAAGAAAGAAACCCAGAAAACAAAAAAGGTCTGTCAAAGTGGAGCTCTGTTGCGTTCCTATTCCTTTCCCTCCTCCCTTATCTAGTCCTCCTTCCCCATTTCAGCTTTTTTTCCCTATATTTATTTCACTTGCAGATGAGAGAGAGTAACATTATAACTGACATAAATATAAATACTACTCAATAGATTGTTTCTATGTTTTTAAGCTTACCAAAACATTGTTTTTAGAATATTTTCTCTTAATAGTTTCCCAATAAGCTGGTTTTGAATGTATTGGTTATGTCCTGAAATATAGTGGCTGCATGCCATATTTTTGCATGAAAAATAACATATTTGGTTGAAATGTGTGTTATTAAAATATTAGTACTTTCTAGCAGTTAGTTCTACATCCAACTTTGTTAGCAAATAGCGGTAAGTGACTATAGTCTGAGAAGTGGCTCATGGAATTGATACTTTATTATTGACATCACAAGCCAGAAACTATCCCTCTCTTGATAAGTCTTTCTGCATTTTCCATTTCTTCACTGTTGACATGCTCCCAGTATTAATTGCTGTGTTGCTATTCTATGTTGGAATAAATGTAAATGTATTTTCTATTGTGCCTTTGTTAAAAAGTATTTTAAGCCAGTTAACCAGAGGCAAAATAAAAAGCAAGATTATATTTTAAATTAGATGTAGGTGAGAGAATAAAGAAAAATAAGAATAAGAGGATCAATGAGCATTAGACAGAAAGTACCCATCATAAAAGTCTGTGTAGGGCTGCTGAGATGGTCTAGCAAGTAAAGTGCTTGCTACCTAGCCTGACAACCTGAGTTCAATCCTTAAGGACCCACTTGGTGGAAGGAAAGAACTGACCTTCACAAGTTGTCCTCTGACATCCACATGTGCTCCATGGCATGCACATGTGCACACACACAAAATAGATAAAAGGGTACTTTAAAAACCCCTCCCACTTTCTATGAGTAGAAGGTGAATTTGCCTCTAAGCTTGGCCTTGTCTTAGCTGGGAGAGTGTGCTTCAGCCGCTGTCATCAGTCTGGATGGAGCGCAGTCTCTGCATTAGTTCTCTTTTGCAGTTAGTCTTGCAGAGCCTTTCAGTCCTCACAAGTACTGAGTCTTGCTGCCTCATTGAGCTGCTGTTGGCATCAGGCTCTTCTCAAATGCAGCGAGGCATGAAGGAAGACGTTTTTGCAGTGTTGTACATTGTATGTAATCTGGAGTTAACACCAGCTCTTGTGAGTTCCCGCCTCTTGCTTCCTGTTTCTTCACCTGCAAGTCATTACCGCACATAATTCCTCACTCTTTAGACCATGCAATATGGGGGTTAAACAATTCTTCGTAATTCACTGTATTCATTACTATAATACCACTACAGTTGGGCTTTTTGATTTCAACTTTTAAATTTATCTTTATAGATTTTTAGTTTTATTAATATTTCAGTCTTTATTAAAATTATTGTTGCTTTTAATCTTTGACTAACTGAATTAAGTTTATTTTATATTGATTAATTTGTATTAATGAAGTGAAAATGTATTTTTCTATGTGTTTTCATGTTAAGTTTTTATAAAAAGGGAAACTAGCATTGACGTTTGTAAGTATGTCTAAAAGACTTCATCTTTGAATTGTTCCCTGGATAATACTTGTGCAAGGATGACTTATTAGAATTCTTTTCTTTCTGTTTCTAAGTTTGGTTTTTGTGCCTAAAGTCACTTTGTAACCTTCTGACAGCACTGGCAGCATACTGTACTGTATGTGGCAGGGTTTAATGTTACAGTCTGAATGTTTATAGCTTAGCATTTGCCATAATGCTGGCTAACAAGTCAATTTATTTTAATCCTAACTGTAAATTCAATTTTTTAATAGTTTGGAAAAAGATTTTTAATCAGGTTCTGTGTTATTAAATCTTTTTATATTCCTGTTTGAAAATTCTGTTCCGTTTATGTCTTAAATTTTATGAGTTAATGCTGTTGTCAAATGCAGTAGCTGATTCTTATTAGGAATATTGTTTGCCAGATGGCTTGCTTAAAGTCAGTTAAAATAATCTTTAAAAATGGTCATTATAAAGCTTTTAATGAGTATTACAGGCAGTCTTATTAAAATTTCTTTAAATATTAAGCAGTGTGCCTTTAGGCAATTACTGTGGGCTCTGCAGCCTTCCAAGGTGAAGTGGGGCGCTCAGAACAGAGCCGTAACCCCACCTGGACCTGCATGTTCTGTATTCCCCAGAGCAGACTTCACAGGCTTATTCTGCTCTGCTTAATTCTGTCTAAACACTCACAAAGACAGCCAGACTCCAAAGTTTCGAGTGCTAGAGAAGAAGTGACAGGTTTAAAGTAAATACTGTGGCCTGATACTACAGTGAGATGCCTAGAATACTTACTTTTATAAGATTTCAGCTATCAAGACATTTAAACAGTCAGTTCCTCTTACTGTGAATGAGAAACTAGGATTATAATAAACAAGCCTTGGTTACCATCTTATTTGAAGTGAGCACACTTATGTTAGAATTCTTTTAAAAATTATGTATATGTGTGTGCGTCTTTATATGTGTGGGTAAGTTGCCTAATGTAAGTGCTGGCAACTGAACTTGGGATTCCCTGAAAGAACAGCAAGTGCCCTTAACTGTTGAACCCTATTTCCAGCCCCATTTTCTTGCTTTTATATGTGGGATTTTGCTTTTTTAGGATAAATTTGTTATATATAACTATTTACATCCATTTGCAAATATGAATTAGAAGCTAGTGATTTAACTGTGTATTATTTATGTGTATGTGTGTATCTGTATATGGGTATGTGCACTCACAGAGGCCAGAGGAAGTCTTTGGATCCCTGGAGCTGGAGTTATAGGCTGTTATGAGTAGCCTGGTGTGGTGCTGGGAACCAAACATAGGTCTTTGGGCTGGACAGAGGGTTTAGTCATTAAACGCTAAGACTCACACTTGTAAATGGAGAGTTTAGTTCTAAAGTGAGGTCCTCTGGATGAACAGCAAGTGCTTTTAACTATCGAGTCATCATCTCTCCAGCCCTTGATATGACTCTAAAACATCAATTAACTAATTATTGTGTGTGCAAGTGCATGGTATGTGTGTTTGGGCATGAATGTGGAGTTGGTTTATTTCTTCTGTCTTTATGTGTTCTGGGGGAATCAAACTCAGGTCTCCAGCCTTTTGGGCAACCACCTTTACCTGTCCAACTATCTTCTTAACCCAGTGGTTTAATTTTTTAACCGATAATATTTATTTTTTCTTTTCAGTTTGTACACATGAAAAGTTATATTAAAAAGACATTTTTGGGCATAGCCCACTTAAAGCCCTCTTTAATGTTATGGAGTTTTACAAAGTGCCTAGCGGATGTCTAAAATTACTGCAGGAGTGCACAACAGTGTAGTACACGTGCTGTGTTCTGAGGATGAAATTAAAGATACTGAAGACTGTTCTCATATTGTTTCTTATTCAACTTTACTAGTGCTAAACCCAGGGTTTATTTTATAAAGAAACTTGTGTCCTTATATGTTTTGATTTTTGTGATATTGCTCTTGAAAAATCATTTCTTTCATTCCTTCCTTCCTTCCTTCTTTCCTTTCTATCATATTTCATGTGCATTGGTGTTTTACCTGCATGTATGTTTATCTGTGTGAGGACATCAGATCCCCTGAAACTGAAGTTAGAGATTGTGAGCAGTCATGTGGGTACTGGGAATTGAACCCAGGTCCTCTAGAAGAACAGCCAGTGCTTTTAAATGCTGAGCCGTCTCTCCAGCCCCTGGTTTTGTTTTCTAAGACAGGACCTCATGCAGTTCAGGCTGACCTTGAACTCACTGTGTAGCTAAGGTTGGCCTAGAACTCCTGCTTTTCCTATTAGTATTACAGCCTGTACCACCATGCCCTACTATGTTATAAACTTTTTTTTTTTTTTTTTTTTTTTGGTTTTTACGAGACAGGGTTTCTCTGTATTGTTTGGGAGGCTGTCGGTCCAGCTCAGCCTCAAACTCACAGAGATCCGCCTGCCTCTGCCTCCCAAGTGCTGGGATTAAAGGCGTGCGCCACCACTGCCTGGCTTGCTATAAACTTTTAATGTTAGTGGAAGGAGGGAATCAAGTTGGCGCATTGTCCTTGACTTCTGCACATGCTCTATACCATACATACGAGACAAATACACAAACACACAGAAATAAAGAAATGCAATTTAAAAATGTAAAAAGTCTTGATATGCATCTTTATTCTCTAACAATTCTGTTAAATTGAGTTACTTGTTACTGCTTCTATGCTGGAACTTTAAAACAGTTGCTTTAAAGGTGTTAGTCAGTTACATTTGTGCCCCAAAATTATTAAAGGGTTAGATTTGGAAGGAAAATGAGAACCTGTAGTAATGTTTGCTTTTATATTATGAAATTTTAACACAGGAGTTTCTTGAAGATTAAATTCTGGGAGACTGCTATTTTTGATGTTCAATACCCTGCCTTTTGGTGGCCCTGTGGAGTGAACTTAGAGTTCCAGATATGCGAGGCATAGCACTACATCACTAAACTGTGTCCCTTTCTCTAGTTTTTACTTTTAGATGACCTCAATAATTACCCTGCTGGCCTTGCACTTGCTGTGTAGCCTTTCTCAGATAACTTTAGTACAAGAAATAGAAAAGTGGTGGGGTTTTGTTTTGTTTTGATTATTTTTATCTTTGTTTCTGGATACAGAATATACTCTCTTGATGGGAAAGGTGGAGCTGGAGAGATCCTTTCTTTGCATGTGTTTCTGGGTTCTTATTTAGCTGACCCCTCAAAGGTAAAAGTCTAGGTATCATTTAGTTTAGACAACAGCTCCACAGCACTTCAAGTATCTAAGTACTTCATGCTGAATAGGATAAATAACAGTCAAGTCAAGATACTTGCTGCTCAAAATATGGGTATGTACAGATTTGTGTGCACAATTGTCCTGTGTCGTATCAATGTATGATATTAAATGTTTCTCCTTTTGGTACTTGATTAAAATGTGATTTAAAATTTAAAAATAAGATATACATGTGGTGGTACTTACAATAGTTCCATTGTGCAAAACAGAACAAGGATTATTTGCAAACAGCCTCAGGTGAAATCTAATGGGAAACATTTCAAATGGTCTGAACTCAGGGGTGAAAAGAATGTGTCTCAGATAAACCTCTAAGTTATAGCTCTTTCTACTGCTCTTTTTGTGATTAGCTCTTTCTTTAATAAGTGGGTTGGTGGTTAGATGAAATAGGACCCTATTATATTATCTTTAACTTGTTTGCAGGTTATTTTGATTTATGAGTGTATAGCGGCCTTTTCATATTATGGAATGTTAATATTCTTTTATAAAGTGTTCTGCATTAAGTGAATATTTAACTACAATCAAGTGCTTATAGAAGAAGCATACTTTGAAAGTTGTTGCTTTTTATTCTTTCTATCTTATGTTTCACGCTGAAATTTCTTACAGGAGAGCTCTGACCTCCCTGTCGCTCTGCTCTTGGCTCAGCATAAGGACAGATCTACCCAGCTGGAAATGCAACTAGAGAAACCCAGATCCACGAAACCAGTGACATTTTCCACCGGCATTAAAATGGTAAGCTTTATTTTAATTGCTAATTTGAAAGATAGTTTTCAAGACTATGCTTTTAAATTCTCTAGTAATTTCTACAGCTAAGTGAATGGTTCAGATGTTTAAGAACAGGTATGTTCTAGGTCAAATGTCTGGAAATATGGGCACATATGCTATAAAGATGGTGAAAAGGAATACTTTTCTAAGTATGCAAAACAGTTTTGTTCAGTATGATATGCATTGGTGTGGTGTGTGTGTGTGTGTGTGTGTGTGTGTGTGTGTGTGTGTGTGTGTGTGTGTGTGTGTTACTGGAGATGGGACCCAGGGCTTGTGCATGCTTGGCAAGTGCTGTTTCACTGTTCCTGTTTTATAAACTTGTAGTTAGAGGTGAGCATTTCTTGAAAGCATAGTGCATAAATATGGTTATTTAATATACTGTTTATCTGCTGGTATAAAATAGAGCAATGGATTACTTTATACTTCTGTAACTTTTTTCTACAAAAAATATTTCAGAAATATATTAAAGCCATTTGTAGTTTCTATACTCTTTAAGGACAGAGTGATGTGAATTGAAACATTGTTTAAATTTAGCCATTCAAAAGTAAGGATATGTTTATGAAGTTATTTTGCTGTAGTTTAAGAATTACTAGTTTTTATTTTTGTAACTTTTTAAATACATGTATTTATTGTGTGGGTATGTATGTATGTATGTGGTCTGTCTCCTTCCACCATGATGGTTCTGTGGATTAAGTTTAGATCGTCAAGCGTGGCAGTAAGTCACTGAATCATTCACTGGCCTGTGACATACTTACAATTGTTATAGTAATTTTTATGTGCTTTCCATTCAGAGTCTTGAGATGTCACTATAATAAAATATGATTGTCAAATGATTAAGTATATTTTAAAACAGTTTCATTACAATTAACATTGAGTATTGCACATGATGAAATTATAGTTAAACATTTCAACTGTGAGAGGCAGGCAGATCTCTGAGTTCGAGACTAGCCTGATCTATAAGAGCTAGTTCCAGGACAGGCTCCAAAGCCACAGAGAAACCCTGTATTGAAACACGCCCCCCCCCCAAAAAAAAAAGATCTGGACTATGGAGTCAAGTTCATCCGTGTGTCAGTAAAATGGAAACTACAATAAATATTTCATAAATTACCAAGGATGTTAAAGGAGACAGTGTGAGACAAATAAACAACATAATGCCTGGCTGGTGGTGAGCTCTCAATAATGAAGGTATTGTTGTCAGTGATATTGTGAGTTGATTACACTGATGACTATTATCATTTGTTCCATGCTGTTATATATATTGAGTTGGAATTAGACATGCATTTGAATGTCCCTTGTAGCCTTATTGGTGAAATGACCATGACCAGTTTGCTGCTTTCATTATTCTCATCTATAAAGTTAAATCACTTGCTTCTTTGCAAGATCGAGCTGCTCGCTGAACACTGTGTTCCTTAACTGCTGCCTGACATTTATATAGTATTCTGTATGTGTGGAATAAAATTAGCATTCTGCAGTATTCTGTAGTATCTTGATTTCATAATACAGTATATGTGAAATATAATATATTCTAGTCTAGTATTAATACAGTTATGCAGACTTTTACATATTTACCTTTTTTCTTAAAATATATCACTTTAAAATAGAAAGCTCTACCAACTAAAATTTACAGATTCGTAGCTTGTGAAATGATTTTAGTGTCTAATATATGTTATAAATTTTAGCAAATAGAATTTATTTAATCTTGTTGTGCTAGTTATGTTGTCTGTAATTTTCTTCCTTGCATCACCACTGTTTGAGTATTAATTTCCTGTGAATATTTCTTTATGTTAAGGCATTCTTTAATCATCATTAAGCTAGTTTGTTGAATGGATGGATAGAGAATAGAAGAATAAACAGTTGATCAGAATTGTACCAAAGTCTGTCTTAAAGAAAATCATTAAAACTCTTAGTGAATTATATATACTGTAAATGTTTGTCACTTTGACATTGTGGTGAATGAATATTTTTTTTATCCTTAAGTTAGTTCATTTTGCTTTAAAAAAGTATCTAAAGTAGCATGTTGGGGTGATGGTTCAATTGGCAAAAGTGCTTGCCACACAAGCATGAGGTTCTGAGTTCAGCCCTCAGGACCCTTTTTTTTTTTTTAAAGCTAGACATGGTGGGTTGTGCTTGTGATACCAGTACTGGTAGGCAGAAACAAGTGACTCGTTGGCCTTGCTAGACAGCCAGCCTAGCCTAGTCAGTGAGCCACAGACCTAAAATCAAGTAGGCTAGCTCTTGAGGAATGAAGCCAGGGATCGTCTCTACATGATGCCTTTACACCTGCATCCAGACCATACATCTAATGTCATGTCAAGGAGCCATTAAAGAAGCAGTCATAGAGTTGTGTAAACCAGGGCTAGCTGAGAGGATGTAGTGTTTTTTGAGCATCACTCTCAAGTACTATATAAAATGGGGCTCAGTAATGCACATCAGCAATCCCAACGCTGGAGTAAAGACAGGAGGATCAGAAATGCAAAGTCATCCTTGGCTCCTTAGTGAGTTTGAGGCCAGCCTGGGCTACATGAGATCTTACCTCAAAGAGGCAACAAAAACAAATGTGTAGAATAGTTTTGTCATTGGAATTGCTTCTCTTGAGGTGAATTCTAGAGACAGAATACAAGTGTGTAAGAACTTGGCAAATTAAGAATCTACTCTCCCATGTTTCCACCCCCACAGTGAAAAGTTTAAGAGATGGGGTTTGCAGTTTTTGGTTGACATTTATCATTTTTATCATTGTATGCTCATGAGTATTTCAAAGCTGTTCTTAAGGACATGCAGTATTGGGGTGGCAGAAGTTAGCCAAAAAGACTAGTCCAGTCCTTTCTCAACTCCCATCCAGCTACTTTTTCCAATTCTTAAACGGCCTACTTGGTGTGTTGAGATGCATGCTAGTTACTAGATTATAAATGTCTTGTGGGTAGAAGTGCCCCATGTAACTGAGTTTTACATAGTTGTCAGTGAGTGGCCATGGTGAATAGTGCAGTAGTAAACAGAGGATGAAGAGACACACGTTCTCTTTGATGTACTTGTCTTCTTATGTTTGGGTACTTACCCAGTGGAATTAATCGCTGTGTGAATTAGTGGTTCTGGTTGTAGTGTTTTAGGAGCTATCCTAGTTTTGATAGTGACCGTGCTGGTTTATATGCTCACCAGTTGTGTCTGACAGCTGCCTTCATTGCTCCCTGTGGTCAATGCTGCTGAGCACTTTTCATTTGCTTGTTGTTACTTGCATGTTTTAAAGAAATGTCTGTTTGTGTCATCTCCCCATTTCTAATCAGATTATCTACTGTTGTTAGTAGGTTTTTTTCTCTATTGGCTCTTTACTCTTTGGGGGCCTACCACCCAGCTCCCAAGCAAATATACTGAGGTTTATTCTTTCTTACGAATGCCTAGCCTTAGCTTGGCTTGCTCTTAACTGCCTTTCTTAACTTAAATTATCCTGTCTACTTTTTGCCTCTGGGCTTATATCTTTCTCTAGTCTATATACCTTTCTTTACTTCTTACTCCGTGGCTGGCTGTGTGCTGGGTGGCTGGCCCCTTGTGTCCTCTCTCCTCCTTTTCTCATTGCTTGATCTTGCTCCTCCCAGATTTCTCCTTCTCTTTATTCTCTCTGCCTGCCTGCCCAGCCTATCTTTTCTCCTGCCTTGCTATTGGCCGTTCAGCTGTTTATTAGGCCAATCAAGTGTTTTAGACAGGCCAAGCAACACAGCTTTACAGAGTTAAACAAATGCAATTATAAAACAATGCAACACATCTTTAATACTCTATAATAATCTGCTACTGTTTTTCACTGTTGAGTTTCTTACATTGCAAATATGAATCCCATGCTAGATGGGTAGATTGAAGATATCTTTTCTTCTATTCTGTGTCTGCTGTCAGTTTTGTGTTTGACTTTGCCTTTCTAGTTCCTTACTTAACTAGTTTTGTTGTTGTTTTGTTTTTGTTGTTGTTGTTGTTGAATTTTTTAGTTTGTCTTTTCTTCCATTTCTTGCATTTTTTTTGGTTTGGGTTTTCTTCCATGTCTTTAAGGGATTTTCTCATATCCTCTTTGAGGGCCTCTATCATTTTCTTTTTTTTTTTTTCTCCCATATTTTTTATTTAACTTTTTAGACATGTCACTTTCAGTTCCCTATCCCTCCCTTCCTCCCCCACCCCCAATCCTCCCAACCCCTCACCCCCACTTCATCCCCCCTCCACTCCCCAGAGAGGGCAAGGGCCTCCATGAGGGATTTCCAGAGTCCCTCACATCATCCCAGGAATGGCCCAGGTTCTTCCCCATGTGTCCAGGCTGAGAGAGCATCCCTCCACGTGGCATGGGCTCCCAGAGTCCCTCTGTATGCCAGGAATAAATACTGCTCCACTCTCCAAGGTCCCACAGATTGCCAAGGCCTCTCTGTGTCACCCAGGTTCGGTGGGAGGATGTCTGGATCAGTTCCATGCTGCCCCCCCCCAATCATCAGTCTGGGGTCCACGTGATGCCCCTTGTTTAGGTCAGCTGCCCCTGTGGGCCTCGCCAGCAGGATTCTGATTCCCTTGGTCCTCTATCATTTTCATGAAGTTGTTTTTAAGGTCTTTGTCATCTGCTTCTTCTGCAGTGGGCTGTTCAGGCCTTGCGGGTGTAGATTCTCTAGTTTCTGGTGGTGTCATATTAGTTTTTCTGTTGGTGGGTTTGTTTTTGTATTGTCTCCTTCCCATCATTTCTGCCGGTGGGTGCAGAAGGAGTCTCTTCCTCCCCTGGTGGGTATGTGACCATGGTTCCTTTCTAGTGGGTGGGAGCAGGTCCAATACCCTGGTGGCTTTCCTCTTGCATGGATGGATGCTGTCCTAGTATTGGGACCATGGCAAACTCTGGGTAGGCTGGGTCCTTGCCTCGCCTCGCCTGTGGGTGTAGAATGGGACTTGGAAGCTGGCAGTCTCTGGGTGGGCTGAATCCCGTCAGGCTGGGATCCGGATCCGCCATGTGCAGTCCTCAGGTCTCCTGTGGTTCTGCTCAGGCTACCACAAAGCAGGCTGGAGACAGACCCATGCTCACCTCCCCTGTCCCATGGGTGGAGAATGGGATTTGGAAGCTGGCAGTCTCTGGGCAGGTTGAATTCTCGGGCTGGGATCCGGATCCACTGTGTGTGCAGACCTCCTTTTTTTTTTTTTTTGGAGACTAGATTTTCCAGTGCAGCCCTGGCTGCCCTGTAACTCAATCTGTAGATCAGATTGGCCTTGAACTCAGAGATACACTTAGCCCTGGATGTTCTGGAATTTCCTCTTGTAGACCAGGCTGGACTCAAACTTACAGAGATCTGCCTGTCTCTGTGTCTTGATTGCTGGGATTTTCCGGCTCTTACTCTGCAGTTTTATTGCCTATAAGTTATCTTCCTTAATAGTTGATGCCTTGACCATTATGTTTTTCTAGCCCTTTCTTGTATTTGCTTTGGGAGCTGCTGCTCTATGTGCTCAGATTCATTAATTTATTTTTTCTTTCATACTGCCTAATATTTTTACCCACTGTATATTTTCATTTCTTTATCCTTTCTTTTCTCTCTCCTTTCCTTTTGTTTTTGTTTGAGACAGGGTCTTTCTCCAGAGCCCTGGCTGGTCTCAAATTCACAAAGATCTGCCTGCTATCTCCCCACCCCCCAGTGCTGGAATTAAAGTATGCACCACCTTATTTTTCATTTCATGAAGTATATATTTTTATTTCTGGAATGTTCCATTTAGGTATTTGCATCTTTCATTTTTCACCTCATGCTCCTTTCCCCCCATTTTCCTGAGCATGTGAGACATATTTACGTTAGCCATACTAGGCATGGTAGCACAGACCTGTAAATCAATTCCTCAAGAGGTTGACATAGAGAGCCTAACCCTGTAAGCCAATTCCTCAAGAGGTTGGCATAGAGAGTCATTGTGAGTTTGGGGTCTGACTCAGCCATGTGATGAGGCTAGCCAAAGTGAGACCCCTGTCTGAAAACACAAAACCAAACCAACAAGTGCACATCATCTTTACTTACATCCTTTTCTGACATTTTGCCACCTATGTTATTTCTAGGTTTGCATTTATCAACTGTTTGGCTCTTTTGGTTTTTTTTTTTCTCCTGGGGCAAGGCAATATTTCTGTACAGGAAGTTTCTTTATCTTAGAACTCTTTTATAGTTTTAGTGGTTGGTCTTAGATTTTTTTGTCATACCTGTTCCTGTGTATTTCATATTTTAGATATAGTTTTCAAGGAATTATTTTACATTTCATTTTCAGCTGTTTAGTTCTGGTATGTATGTGGCTTCAACTTGTTAATATTTTTATTAAAGATTTTTGTGTCGGTATTCAAATAAGATACTATACTACTCTGTTGTTTCCTTTGCTGTGACTACCATTGTCTTGCTTTGGTGTAGGGCTTTTATCAGTATGCCTGTCACATTTTTTCAAGTATTTTGCTTTTCTTGAGAGTAGAATCTCTTAGTTTTAAAGGCGCGTATGTAAAATACTGTCATGCTTAGTTACATGCTTTGTAGGGTTCTCCAGTGAAATCATTGAATTCTAATTTGTTTGATTATATGCAGTTGATAAAACTTAATTTAAAAAATAGATTTAAGATATTCAGATATAACACATTTTTATTAAAGTATCTGAAGATTTCATTTAAAATACATTTGTTGACATAGTTGTTATATTATTTCCTCAAAATTATTTTAATGCAACTCTAGGAGTTATAGTGATAATTCTTAATTTTTAAATGTTCTGTTTGATTTCTTGCTGGTTAGATGGGTATTAACTTAATATTAAGGGATGTGTGTATGAGAGAGAGAGAGAGACAGACAGACAGAGAATATTACTCTAGGCCAGGCTGGCCTTAGATTCAACCTTTATCTTCCTGCCTTAGCCTTCCAAGTGCTAGATTACATGAGTGAGCCACTCTGTCTGACTCTTACTTCCTATTAATATTAATGAGGTGCCAATAATATATAGATTCTTTGATGCATCATAGCTGTCTTTTGTTCATCTGTTCTGAGTGCTGGCATTTTGGAGTTTGTTTGCTTGCTTATTTTGTTTTGTGAGATAAATGTCATGTTGTAACCCTGGTTGTCCTGGAAATCACTGTGTAGCTCCAGCTTGGCTCAAATTTTGTGGCAGTCTTCTCTCGTTAGCCCCTGTGAGTTGGAATTATAGGTGAAGGTTACCATTCTCATCTCCGAGCACCATTATTGTCACATATATCTTGCTTTTAAAGGAGCAGTTACAGAATTTTATAAATTTTTCATCTAGTTATTTGTATTTAATCTATTTTAAATCTTTTTAGTATCCTTTACAATAACTATTATTGCTTAGAATTCTTTGTAATGATGGCTTTTAGCTGGAAGGATTTCCTTAATATTTTGCAAATTCTTCAATCATTGTTTAATCCAAACCACCATGATCATAAATCTGCCCATTTGCACAGCACTTGCTCATCCTAGACAAATATCTGCCATTGAACTTCAATCCTAACCCTCTAGGAATGTTTTCATTTTGTCTAGTTTGAGATACAGTTTAGTTGGATAAATAGTAAAAAAGTATGGTTTTTGGTATGGTGACATACATCTGGAATCCCAGCAGTTGGGAGGTAGAGGCAGAAGGATCAGAAGTTTAAAGTCATTCTCAGCAACCTAGTGAACTCAGGGCTGACCTGGTTTCTGAGGAGCTAAAAGAAGGTATCAGATTCCCTGGAACTGGAGTTGCAGATGCGTGTTGTTTAGCCACTGTAGTTGGGGGCATGAACCTGGGAGAACAGGACCTAAAACTGAGGCAGACTATAGGTTTACATAGTAGTCAGCTTTATTCAGAGCATCAGACAGTTTAACTCCGAGGGTTGAGAAGCGTCACTGAGTGAGCACACCATTATAAGAACAGGCCACAGGTGGCCAAGCGTGCTTTTCCTAGAGGCATGTGAGCAAATGACAGCAGCCAGCTGTGATGAGGAGTCTGAAGCGAATTCACTCTACATGCGGAACAACCCATGTTATGGAGGAACAGAGGTGATTATGACTCTTGTTTTGTTTGCTGGAGTTTTCTCACAAGGTCTCAGAAATCTCCTCAACAGCTTCATTCATGGACCATGTTCCAACAGTTGTGAGCCACCATGTGGGCTGAGAACAGAACCTAGGTCCCCTGGGAAAGCAGCAGTGCCCTGAGCCATCTTTCCACCCCCACCGTTTTTATTTGAAGATTTTTTTTATGTGTGTATGCTCGTGAGACATATCTGTAACTCTGCTAGGCCTTCAACTTTTATAATTTTGCCATGTGTTTGAGACTTCAGTACAAACAGGCAATCTAAAAGTTTCATTTAGACTTGGAGCCTAAAGACATCTTATTCGATTGCCTTTTTCTTCAAGTTTTCAGAGCCGTGCAGTTCAGTAATATCCCTGTGAGGGACAACTTCATCATCTTTATAAGTGAGAAATGGAAATACTATGTCAAGCTTTTGATTTAGCACTGGTGTTTTGGTTCATACTGTGAACTATTGCTTTAATTCTCTTTTTTTCCTGCCTTACAGTATCTTGTAATCATGGAGTAAGAAAATAATAAAGCTTATCATCACCAAGTATAAAATGTATAAAAATAGGGTTGATAATGATTAGCTTTCCTCCTCCCTCCCTCCTTTTTTTTTTTTTTTTTTTTTTTTTTGAGACAGGGTTTCTCTATGTAGCCTTGGCTGACCTGGAACTGGCTTTATAGATCAGGCTGGCCTCGAATTCAGAGAGATATGACTGCCTCTGCCTTCTGAGTCCTGGGATTAAAGGTGTGCACCACCACTGCCTGGCTTGTCTTACCTTTCCTTGAAAGTCTGTATGATGTTGATTAAATGTTTTCTTTTTAATAAATATGGAATGAAAAAATTTTAATACTAGTAAGAGATATTGCAGTGTATTTAGTATTGTATTAGGAAATGCATATTCCTTCAGGTGTTTATGTCAATAACCATTTCACTGGACTATATCATTGCCATGTGATGTCTAGCACTCCAGTTTCCAGCTGAAGATTTTCTGCCTTGGTCCTTTGAAAGTGTTTCTATGAACAATGAGCAGGCAAAGGCAAGAAGGGGAAGGTGACAGATGGCAGGAAAATAAAACAGTAAATTTCTGCAGCCTTGCTTGTTTTGGCTAGTTCTTGTCTTAAGCACATGGAAATACTTTACACATTTGAGAATTGTGAGCTTCTCACGTGCTGTTTTGGAGAAACAGTAAATCATTCTCATAACAGAAACACAATCAGATTATTCTGTTGTAACTTTTCATTCCTGGGGCTTCCTTTGTCATAAGAAAATACATTTCTTCTTTCAAATCATATTTTTGATAATATGTTTGTAGCATCAAAAGCATGAATTTAAATTGAAGGTGCAGTTAATATAAATAAATGATGGTTTTATTAACATTTCCTTGTTATCCATAGTCTTCTGCTATAAAAATAGATGTTATTAATGGGAAGAGTCTTAACTTATATACCTGAAGTCACTGCAGTGAGATATTTGCAACTGCTTGTGCTCCTAGATTTCTTATATGTTCATTGGGTTAATAAGATTTAAGAATAAAGAGCATGTTCTGGTATTGAATAAATTTCCTTGACTATATGCTATATTAATCAATTCCCCTTTGTTACTGATACATTCACTAAGCACATGATATGGTGAAAGTACAAACCTTTAAATATTTGTTAGTTTAATTATGATTTACTTTAGCAGAGTGCCTCTTGTGTTGAACATGTTAAGTTTGAGAGAGACTAGTAAAGACTTGATCCAAGAAGTACCACCCCTCCCTGACCATATTATGTATGGTAGTAGGTCCTGCATAGCTGTGCCATACTTAGCTCTTTTTAATGATGATAATTGGAATTGGCAAGGATCTGTAAAACAAGTTTTTAATTTCCATAATACTAATTTTAGTTTAGAGATTATAGACGTAGATGTTATTAGAATATCTGATACAAGACCTATATTCCTTCAAATTGTAAGTGATGCTACACACTTTTTCTTGGCTATTTCGAGTTTCAGAAAAGTTCCACTACCCTTTTCGAAAAGGTTATCAAGCTAGTTCCTTGTGTTCTACATAGTAATGAGTTGTACCTTTCTCACAGGGGCATTTGAGTTGAGAATGGGAAGTAGTGGAGAATAATTATAGTCCTCTTTTATTCTAATTTAATGGTATAAGCAAGAGAACCCTAAGCCCCATTTATAGAAGATAAGAGTTGTGATGGCCATAAGGGCTTCAACATCACATTGGATGGATTCAGATTCTAGTCCTGTGAGTTAATGCCTATAGAACTTGGACAGAAAACCTTGGTCATCTTTAGAACATACATTGCAATGCAGGACTAAAATAACATACTGAAGCACTCAGAGAGGATCCTTTGGATAATCTTAGATGCTGTCAATTACAATGTAAACTGTTTCCCATATTTAATAGTTTTTCCATAAACATTAACTTTTTAAAAACTAACAAAACTTACAACAAAGATGACAAAGCAAGAGAGTGATTATGTGACTAACCCCATGCATAAGATCGATCTTGAATATAGGCCTTTTGTTGTTTGGACATGGGCATACTGCAGTAAGATGTCATTATCGAGTCAGATGCACCTGACACCCTGTTACCAGAGAAACAGGCTGATTATATTGTCTCTTGTGACTTAAAGAAAGATGATCGTGAACACATGAATGTATTTCCGAGTGAGTTGGCATTTATTGGGGCTTGACAATGATGGATCTCATGGGACAGCTTCATTTCTTGAGCAGAGAAGAAATATAGGCATTTATCAAGTCATGTCAACATGCACGTGAGGAATAAGCATTGGACACGGTCCTCATCTGCATACTCTTTTTTTTTTGTTTGTTTGTTTGTTTTTCGAGACAGGGTTTCTCTGTATTTCCTGGCACTCTCTCTGTAGACCAGGCTGGTCTCGAATTCATAGAGATCCACCTGCCTTTACCTCCTGAGTGCTGGAATTAAAGATGTGCACCACCAACACCCGACTCTCATCTGTATACTCTTAGTGCTGCCCAGACTCTCACTCTTTATGATACTATTAATATTACTGATGTAAATAAAGTAGGATGTGTTCAAAGTCTACAGAAAGAAGACAGTTCTTTTACTGGAAATATTTGAGGAGAAATTGATACAAGATTCTCATTTTCTGTGGTGGCAACATTGGCTGTCTTAGGCAAGCTTGATGCTATTCATGTGGGAAAGAAAGGTGATGGACTTTGTTTTGTCCTGTATGAATTTTGATAATGGACTTGGGAATGGACTGGGCCCTGAATCTTATGCTGGCCAGATCTACTGTTGCTCAGGATTCCTGGTGATAACTAGTCAGTTGTATCGAGTCAATTCTGACTTATTTGGTTGGCAGTGTTATGAACAACAGTTGATGTCAGGTGGGCTCAATGGAAGACCAGAGAAGTTTCAAGCTGTATGCTGTTCGTGGTTTTGGCCTCCCTAAACATAACCAGAAGCTTCATTGGATTGATAGAGAAAGGCTGAGCAGTTTCATGTTAGCATGCCATGATGAAGAGACTAGACATTTTGCAGACAGGCCAGGAGATGTGATGGATACTATTTATATCTTGTTTGGCTTTGCTGTATTGGAATTAGTTTGCCCTTTTAGTGCTGTTCTTTGAATACCTGGAAAAGTGTTCAGAGGGTGATAGATAGTCTAAACTTCTGAGCTAGATTCAAAGATGGGAAGGAGGCTTAGTATATGCTTCTGTAGGCTGAATATGGCTGTATTTTAATTACTTATCAAATCTAGAGGTAGCTGCTGTTAGTATTTGTGTTTCATGCTAACTTAGTGATCAATCATGTAATTATACATATTGTAAAATATATATTTAGATCTTTTGCAGTGTTCTTGTCTGTACTTGAAGTTTATGTTTCTTTTTTCCTTTTTCTTTTCTTTTTTTCTTTTTTTTTTGAGGCAGGGTTTCTCTGTGTAGCCCTGGCTTTTCGGGAACTTACTTTGCCTGGGAACTCGCTTTGTAGGACAGGCTGGTGTTGAACTCAGGCATCTATCTGCGTCTGCCTCCCAAGTGATGGGAATAAAGGTGTGCGTCACCACCACCCATCAAAGCTTATGTTTCTGATATCTCCATTGTAGTAAACTTAAGAACTAGTGTTTCATTGATGCCTCCCCCTGTCCTGTTAACCTGTAACAATGTGATGGAAAATGATTTTTGCTAACAGTGCTAACTGATACCAGTTAAACTCATGATTTAAGTAAAAGATGTACAAAATTAAAAGAAAAAAAACCTATCAAGAATTGGATGTAGAATCTGCCAGAATTTCTAGCCTTCAGAGAGGTGAGGGGAAGGAGAACCTTTTATTCTAAGCTGTAAATGGGCTAGCTGTAAATAATGTCTTTTATAAACTATTAATGACTTTATAAGTCATTAAAGGGATGATATAAATAATAATCACCATTTTATAGATAATTGGAATCCTAAAGGTAGTTCTTTCCTTTTTAATATTTTGTGGGACCTTCTGCTAAGCAGATATGGCCTGGTTAAATGCATAATGAGACAAACATTGGTCTGGTAATCCATTGGAATTGTTGAAAACAAAGACTATGAATGCAAAGTATGTCAAAACCTTGGATGAACTCAGTCTTTAGAAACAGCCTTGTTTTCTTGAGTGAAATACTATAGTTAGAGAAGCTGTTTAAGCGCTTGTTCTCTGGTCCTCTGTGTGACAGTGGTGACTGATGCCAATGCAAGGACACATGTATCTGTTGTAAAAATTATGGAACAGGAAATCTAGGTCCACTTTTGTGAGACACTGGTTTTATGCCTTAGCCAGATATGGAGAGAATTTTGTCTTTGTCACATAGATTTTTGTCTCTGACTGCTGAAGGGGATTTTGTTTGGTTTTGTAGACTGGTGCTTTCAGTTGGCAAGCCCTGAAGTACAAATTTGTTTGGAGACCAAGAAGGACATATCTCTAGACCATTTTAATGTTTTGATGGTAGGTTGTGAGTATTTAGCCATGTACAAGGTTACTGAAGAGAGACTCAAAAATCGAGATGGTAGTAAGATTGGAGATGATCTTTCCTAGTCTAATTTTGAGTTCTTGAGTTTCCTTATTTCTTGACCCTGAGTCAATCCTGGTTTTCTGTACTCTTCCAAGCTCTCATCATAGGGTGTCTGGTCCTGCTCTAAGTCACTGTGAAGAAACGTTAGTGCTCTGTGTTTGTCTTTTTCTTTCTTTTTTTAATAGGAAATTATAATAAAAAGTATAAAGATAATCTCTGTTGATACTTAAATAAAATGCACAAATATTAAGTAAGATGTAAAATAAGTAAATAATTCTTAGTCTGTTTTAAAAAACAGCTACTTTGTATATTGCTTAAAAGTTATTTTACAAATGCCTTTAAAAATAGCAATAATGAAATAACAAAATCCAGGTGTTTACTAAGTAAAAACATACAATTGCATTTCTTGGGAATTTAGTGGTATCCTTTTGTGGAGACATACAATGCCTGGGAAAGGTGCTAGATGCTAGATGGAAATACAAAGGACAAAATGAAAAAAAAATCTAGAGTTTAAGGATTTCAAAGCTTTGCCTAAGGATCAACTATGTGCCTGGGAAAGAGAAAGTAAAATTTTCTTTGATTTCCCTCCTATATTGTTTCCAGAGCCTAAGACTAAATTAAAGATAACTAATGTGCTTTAAATGTTGTCAGTCTGGAATTGCACCATCATCAATAATGTTCTTTCTACAGGAAGGTGTTTTGAGTTGTAATTTAATTATAAACAGACCCATCCCCCATATTTTTGTCCTTTTTGGGTGGAGAGATGATAGGGTTTTGCTATATTGCCCAGGCCATCTAGGAATTCACTATGTAGCCCAGACTGGCTTTGAACTATGGATCCTCTTACCTTGTCTCCACACTGGAGTTACTCTAAGCCTACAACACTGTGTCAGGCTACAAGCAGAGCCTGGAAAGGTTACATTTGCTGTGTTGATGATGGCCTGCAAGTGGTTCTGTGACATACATGATGTGGCAGTGATAATAAAGGGCGTTTGTAGGCTCATTGGCACTGCTGAATCATATTTGGTTTCTTAAATATATTTATAAGTAAAACTGACACTTAAAAAGTTCCTATTCATCCTTGTTCACAGCATGTAGTTCAAGACATAGGATGACCTTTTGGACAGCATAGGCCTCCTCCTCCATCTCTGTCTCTGTTTCTCTCCCTCTGTCTCGCTCCCACCCTCTCTCTCTGTCTCTGTCTTTCCCCTCTCTCTTTCTATGTCTCTGTCTGTCTGTCTGTCTGTCTGTCCGTCCGTCGTCCGTCTGTCTCTGTCTCTCTGTGTCTCTGTCTCTCTGTGCCTCTCTCTGTGTCTCTGCTCTCTGTCTCTGTCTCTGTCTCTGCTCTCTGTCTCTGTCTCTCTCTGTCTCTGTCTCTGTCTCTGTCTCTCTGTCTCTGTCTCTCTGTCTCTGTCTCTGTCTCTGTCTCTGTCTCTCTGTCTCTCTCTGTCTCTCTCTCTCTCTCTCTTGTGTGTGTGTTCCTGTACGTTCACTCTTGTGTGTACTTGTGGAGATCAGAGGTAGACGTCATGCATCTTCCTCTATTGCCCTCTGCCTGTCTTTGAAAGTCTGACACTGAAATGCTTTTAGAAGACCAGTAAGTTATGTGAGATTAAAAACAATAACAAACAAACAAACCTTACTTTCTTAAGTACAGCTCCATAAGCATAAGTTTTTTTTATTAATGATTTTACATTTGCCTTGTTAAAGACAGCAAGGGATTTAATTATTCTAAGATCTGAGGATTAAAAGTAGTGTTTCTGAGTACACACTAACAGACTAATTTTTACAACTTTTAGTACATAAGCTTTGTGTGCTAGCTTTTTTCCCAGTGCCAAGTGAATCTTAATATGCCCTGCAATTAGTGACAAATAAGAAACTTTGTAATTAAGAGTCTATCTGTTTGTTTAAGAGCTTTCAAAGGTTGTAAAAGATTATATTTGGCTATATGTGAAGGATAAGTGTTGTGAAATAATGCCCCTCAGTTCCCCTTTTATAATAAATCTCAGCTGTGTGTTCTGCTCAAGGGCTCATTGCCAAAAAGAACAGGTTCAACTTGTCTGTGAGGATTTGCACCACAGCAAAGCGTACAACTGCTTTGTGGAGGTCACAGTGGAGGTCACAGGTTTGTGCAATGGAATTAAAAGTGGGTTACAAACACTGGGGAGCCTAGTGTTACTTGCTGTTTAAAAATCAAACACTAAAAGCATAGTTAGATCATAAAAGTAAACATCAAATACAGTTCTCCCTGTGTTCCCAACCTAAATGAATTTAAAGTAACTTCAACAGCACTTTGTACCAGAGTACTTTTAAAGATCTCAGATTAACTTTATCATAATTTTCCTGATGCAGAAAATTATTTTATTTGGTAGTTCTGAATGTGTTTGGTGGGGTAAGGTATCCTTGTGTAAAAGCAAAACGTGCAGGTGTAAGAGTTTCCTATGGTTGAGGGCAGGGGAGTGTGAATGAGTTCCAATGCAAGGTCAGACGTTGTGAGACGGTGCGAAGGTGTATGTCGTCATTAAATCCTCTTTTTCCCGATCTTAATATGATCCGTGGGCTCCAAGTTTAACAACAGCAGCCTTTGTGTGTTACTACTCTAACTCTTTCCCCAAGTGTCTTAGTTGGTCTGTCTGTCTGTCTGTCTGAACTTTTAGAAGAGACGATTCAGAAATAGTCTTTGGAGAGATGGTGAGAGCCAGGCAAAGAAGCTTCAGGTTTAATACAAAGATTCTAGAAAACCAGAAAAGGAAATAAGCAGATGCAGAATTTTACCTGAAGTTATATCTGATTACTTTTTCTTGTTTTGGTGGCCATGTTTATTTTACAACAAAGCAACAGGCAGCCGTTGCTGGTGGTGGGAGATTAAGTGGTAATCTGTAGAATGTGCTTCAGCAAAGGCAGCTGAGTGGAGGCAGCATCTGTCCTAGCAACTGGTCCTGTTAGTACTTACCAGCGTTAACTACCAAGCTATGAAACTGACAAGTGCCTGAAAGTTCGCTTCTTTCTGGCCTTGCAGGTTACTGTTTTACTAAGTGTGTCTCTCTTCCATTTAATTTCTTTCTGTTTTTTTTTTTTGATGAAAGGAAAACTATAGGATAAAATTAGCTTTTATCTCCCGTGAATTAAAACAAAAAGAAAAAAATATTTAAAGCAAATTATGTGACAGTCTAGATGCTTTTGTGTTTATGGGACTAGCACTTATACTGAAAGATACATATGTTCTCAGATGAAAAATCTAAAAGGACTGTGTCTTTTTCTGTGTTGCTTTTTTTCTTTTTAAAAATTTATTCTTTTAAAAATATTACTCTTAGTGTTTAACGGTGTTTTGTCTATATGTATGTCTGTGTGAGGGTGTTGTATCCTGGGGTTCCAGACAGTTGCGAGCTGCCATGTAGGTCCTGGGAATTGAACCTGGAGTTCTCTGGAAGAGCAGTCTGTGCTCTTAACCACTGAGCCCTCTATGTTGCTTTTCTAATCCACAGACTGAACATGAAACACTGTCAGAGGCATAGTGAAACACAGCTTAAAGAGCTGGTTAGTTTAGTGGCTCCCTGGAAGGTAGTTTATGTCAACATGGCTAGGAATTATTCTTTTTAGTTGAAATAGTCTTTCTGATCATATTTCAAAGTATATACAGTTTATAATGGTAGGAAAATAAGCCATCAATTTGTGTGTTATTTGAAGAAGAAATTGTTTTGCTTATTATGAAAAGAAAACTGAACATCTAAGAAAATATAAAGAAGAATTCATATCTCATTACAGATGCAGTTTGCCTAAATCTAAATGTTTTTCAGAAAGTGATTGTATACATCTTCTGCAAATGACATTTTAGCAAACTAATATAACTTTCATTAAAAAATAATCTATATATTAACATATAATTAAGTACTTATTTTATGGTGAATGGCTATAAGTCCATATTGTTGCATATTAATTTGTACATGTTGATACATATGTGAAAGTAGGGTCAGCTCTGGTGCTAAACAGTATATTACAGCATCACAGTGCCTACCATTTCCTAAATATTCAATAAATGAATTAAAATATTCCTATAATAGGTAAGTGTTTGGACCTCTGGCAATGGACAGCTTAATAAAGCCTGGGTGGGAGGTCTAGGGAGACGGCTCAACAGTTAAGGGCACTGGCTGCTCTTGCACGGGACCTGGGTTCAACTCCTAGCGCCCACATGGTAGCTTATAACTATCTGTATTCTTAAGTTCCAGAGGATCCAATACCCTCTCCCGGCCTCTGTGGCCACCAGACATACAGACAGTGCAGATTAAAACCAAAAGCAATACCAAGAAAACTTAAAATACCCCCAAACCTGAGTGGTACATTAGTTTTTGTTTTTGGCTGCCATGATATAACACCTAACAAGAAATTTTTACATTAGTTATTCATTCTGTACTTCAAAGCCATAACTAAACCAAGAGATTTGTCATACTCTATTTGGGAGGGTGAGGTAGAGGACTGAAGGGGCCGTTATAAAACACCTGTTCATTCCTGAAATAAACATTCCTAATATGTACCAAGCACTGTACTAGGCATAGGATATGTATGACTCAATATTTATAGCTTTCTGTTATGTTTTCACTGAAATCTGTTTTTGTTTTGCTTACATAATAATGGAGCATTTAGATAACTTTGCATAAACCAATTTTATATTTTATTTCGATCAGAAGTGTAGACTTGTATATAAGTTGTCATTATCATTGGTTAATTACTAGCTAACTTTCGGTACCAAGATAAGAATTCTTTCTTAAAAATTACTTTTATAGGAACTTAAAACAAACCAGCTAAAATACGGTATGCCTAAAAAGCCGATTTTGAAATTTCTGGCAAATACAGTTTTTCTCACAATTAACACAGTCTTTTTAAGGAAACAGGCTTTTGTATCCCCAGATAGTCTCCCTTGATGTTTTTCTTTTCTGGTCTTTTTATAGAAACAAACATGATTTGCCGGACGCTATGTCCTCTTGGCAACAAATTATAGTCCAGCAGCAAGACAAGCATCAGAGAAAGAATTAAAAACAGTTCTCTCAACACTGTATTGTTTGTCAATGCCCAAGGAAAAATAAACCTAAAATAACAAAAGCAAATTAAATAAATTCCTTGGGTTTTGTCCTCTCCCCGCTCCCCCCTTCTCTCCCCTTTGAGAGAAAGTCTTCCTATGTAGCCCTGAACTCCATAGTGACAGGCTTATGGTGACCCTCCTACTCTGCTTCCTGAATGCTCAAATTACAGGTAGGTACCACCTAACCTTTTCTCTTCTTAAGTAAGCTGCTTTTTATTTTTGAAACTTTTTGCAGTAGTTTATCTTGGTATACCAGCAAATGACTGAAAGTAAAGTTGAAATATTATTAAAGAACATATTTCTATGTCGTATTTGGATACTAAATGATGAGTTTTGAGAGAGGACATTGCAAATGAATTTGTATTACCAAGTAATTCCCCTTTAGTGGGCAGATTGTGATGATGTTTCAGAACCAATTTGCTAGAATCTTTGTTAAAGTCTTATCTTGGCCAAGAGAGAATATAACATCACTCTTTAGGATAGGACCATTCGATTGATAACAATGAACAAGGTTTAAGTGCAACTTGGTACGTCAGAAATTCTTGATATGAGCATTCTGCTGAGTTAGAAAACCAGGTCATGTCCCAGTATATGCAGCATCAGGCCTCTTCTCTTACTTGGCAGATATATTTTGAGAAAGAAATGTTCTGGGTTGGTGGCAAACGTGTTTTGAAGGATAAAGAAGCTGCTGCTAGAAATGTCATCATTAGAATGCTTTAAAAGCTATGGTTTTGAAATTTATTCTACCCATTTTTAAACATTTGTGTTGTCTGATGACTTTAGTAGAGTTTTGGGAAATACAGAAACCTTGGTTCCACCCCCCCCCCCCCGGTTGTTTCTTTTATATATGTGAGCTAGACGTACATTAAATTGGAGGAAAATCCTGTTTGTTTGTGTGATATACGGACAGGCTGTGACGTAGTTCTGCTTAGTGGTTATGGATTCCCAGTCTCCCCCACCCACATTGTAGGCAATGATAATAAGTCTAACGAGACTTAGAGACTTTCGGTGGTTTTCCTCAGTTCATTGGACACCAGCATAGGGGCATAGTTACCTCTTAGCCCTCAGACCCCATCCTTCACTTGGCCTTTGACAGTTACTGTAAATTTCGAAAAATAATGAGAAAAAGTCATTTCTGTGTGCCAGTCCAGGATGGGGGATGAACTGTACCTACCATGAAATGATGTTTTACCAGGAAGTTATTACCCTGCAGCTGTTCCAGTGATGACAGGCTGACATCACCCTGGAGTGACCGGAACAGCAAAGAACAGAAATTACTCTGCTTGTTCCAAAAATAAATTGAAAATACCTGCACTACCACAGAAATGTGACTCTAAATAAGCAATTTGTAGATAGTGCCAGGCATACTCTTTCAGTTCGCTTGCTTCTTAAAACATTTAAAAAATCCATACCAACACACATATGCTTATATACATGCATGTATGTTTAATTTATTAGGACACTTACCAAAATAGATACTACAGAAATACCTTATTTGATTTTTCTCAAAGACTTCCTGTAGATCCTTTCTCTGGAAGTAATGCTAGAATTGCGGTGATTCAGTGCCGGGAGAGTGAAAGGTTCTGAATCCAGTTTCAATAAAACATACTGTGCAGAATTTGATAAATTTACTGTTGTGAGTGAGCTAGTTTTTGGAAACCACCATTGCTGTTGTTCTTTCCTGTGTTATTTAAATAACCTTAAGAAATGGTAAGTAGAAACAATTTCCTTATAATATAATTTACTGAAACAAAAATTCCACAGGGTAGAAGCTGAATTGTACTGTACACACACACACACACACACACACACACACACACACACACACACACACACACACACACACATATGGTGTATATATATATGTGATGTCCATGGATGATTGTGGGCGCATGTTTACCTCATGTGTGCATGTGTGTAAAGGTCTGTAGTTGGAGATAAATACCTTCCTTGATTACTTTCTATCTCACATATCAGTTAAGGCTCTCAGCTGAACTCGGAAACCTGGGATCTCCTACCTCTGCCCCCCATGCTGGGATTACATGTGGTCCCCCTGGCTCACCTTGCATTCATGTGGGTGATGGGGCGCCAAATTCTCGTCCTGCACACTTGCTGGATGATATATCCAGGCAAGTAAGAATAAATTATTTTGTTGAGTGTATGGTTTGTATCCATCTACCCATCTCTCCTAAGATGAGGGATTAAACACACACTCTAGGTTGCATGGTTTTCTGTGGCTCTTCTTACTAAATTTTTATCTCCAAAGCCTTATTTATTATATGGCAACACAATAATAGAAATGGAAAGGGTATTAGTTTTGTGGGGTTTTTTTTTTTGAAAGCTGATACCTAAATACTTAATGATAGGCTTTAAAAAAAAAAAAAAGCCGGGCGGTGGTGGCGCATGCCTTTAATCCCAGCACTCAGGAGGCAGAGGCAGGTGGATCTCTGTGAGTTTGAGACCAGCCTAGTTTACAAGAGCTAGTTCCAGGACAGCCTCCAAAGTCACAGAGAAACCCTGTCTTGAAAAACCCCCAAAATTGATTTTATTAATTTTCAAATTATATGAACATGTGTGCAGGTGATTGCAGGTGCCCTCAGAGGTCAGAGATGACTGATCTTACAGAGAAGTTGCTAGGCGGTTGTGAACTTTGCAGTGTCTGTGCTGGGAACCAAACCCAGGTCCTCTGTAAGAACAGTATGCACTTTTACTCCCAGAACCTACCGTTCAGCCCACTTGCTTTTGTGTGTGTGTGTGTGTGTGTGTGTGTGTGTGTGTGTGTGTGTGTGTGTGTGTGTGTGTGTGTGTGTGTGACTGTGACTGAGGGTCTCCACAGAGTCCAGAAGAGAACATCAAACGCCACTGAGCTAGTTCGCAGACTGTTGTAAACTGCCTGAGACGACGGGTCCTAAGAACTGAACCTAAGCCTTTGGAGGAGCTGCAGGTGTTCCTAGCCTCTGAGCCATCTCTGCAGGCTCAGTGCATCGGCCCACTCTTCATACATCTCTCCGCTTCCAGTCTAATTTGTTCTTTGACTTTGTTCATTGCTTTCATGCTGATGATAGCATAGTTTCTCTTGGGATTATATTTTATTTGTAGCTGTCTTTACTGAACACACTGCCTAGATTTTTTTCTGTTTGTTTTTCTTATTTTTTTCTACCTTTTTTATTTAAATTTTTTTTTCATTTTACATACCAACCTCTGTTCCCCCTCCCTCCTCTTCTCCTGCCTCCCCATCTACTCAGAGGGGTCTACCTGGATTTTAAAATAGAAATATTGAACTGATTTGACTGCTTTTAACTCTTTAAAAAAAGTACAATTATATTGTGCTATAACTTACTCATTGACTTTTATGGCATGATGGTTTTTATTTAGCTTACAGAATGTCACAACAATTTAGATTATTTTCATTACTTTAAGAAGGTAACTTAGACCCATTTGGGCTCACAGTACATCCAGTGCTCTATCCTGTAACAGTCACTAATGTGCATTTTGTCTCTGCAGTTTTGTACTTTCTAGACATTTCATATACATAAAAACTATTATAATATGTTGTCTTATACTTCATCCATGTTGTAGCACATATCCATGCTTCATTACTTAGTAGTCTTCTGCATATTATGTGAATGAATTCACGTTTTGTGACTATACTCCATTCTGTTCATTCATGAGTTGATGATCATTCAGATTATTTTCATTGTCTGGGCAAAACAAGTAATACTGCTATGACTATTCATGTAGAAACCTGTGCGTGATCATTTATTTTCATTTTTATTGAACAGGCACCTATAAATACATTTTACTGTTTTTTGAAAATTATGTATTAAAGTTACTAGTAATTTTAAGAAAAACCACCATGTTAATTTCCAAAGCTTCCTCTCATGTGCTAGGTAAGAGATTTCTAATGTCTTTACATTCTCACCAACACCATCTATGGTCTATACTTTAGAGTTTACCTGGAATGTCCCTGTCTTTTGGTCTGTATTTGTTGTTTGTCTTTTTGTTTCTCATTTGTAAAAGTTGCTTATATCTGTTCCAAATAAAAGTTACTTGTAATATATGTTATCCCAGTCTGTGTTTCACTTAAAAATAAAAATCTTGTCAATTCTCTCTTTTCCCAGATATCATCATTCCTTTTCCCTCTTCAATTATAATTTATTCAAATCATATTTATTCAATAACTAAATAGTTATAATCAAAATAACTATAGACTAAACTTGGCCCATTTGGTTCTAACTCTTCTTTCTTTTGATTATTTTATTTTTATTTTCTAAAAATAAATAGCTACATTTCTCTCAGAACTAACAAAGTTTCCATGACCTGTTTAAAAATTCCTGTAATGGAAGCTTTCAAAATTAGCAGAGTATATATATATATAGTATAAATACACAGATTAAATAATCTTCAGCATTTGGTATATGTTTCCTCCTGAACTACTTTAAATTAAGACATAATTTGTACGAAATTATGCTCTTATACTCTTAATTTTGTTCCCATATGGGACATTTTGTGCACAATCATGACACTATAATCATACAGACAAAATGAACAAAAATTCTTTAGTTTGCTTTGCCCGTTTTCAGATTTCTTCCACTGTCCCTGTTTATAGTTCTTTTCTCACAAAATGAGCATTAAATGAAAAATTCTTACTTTGCTTGTTAAATGTCTTAATTCTTTTTTATATCTGCAGCACTTCTCATCTTACATAACTGATTTATTGAGGAGAACAGACTAGTTGCCTCATAGGTTGTTTTGTGGTTTTTGTTTTCTATAGTATTGTCTTAGTTTTGTTTCCTGTTGCTGTGATGGAACACTCCGACAAGAGCATGTTGAAGGAGAAAGGGTTTATTTGGATTCTGTTGTGAGGAAGTCAGGGCAGCAGGAACTTGAAGCAGCCAGTGACATCCTTTGGGTAGTCAAGAGCAGAGAGCATGAATTAATGCATGTTCGCTGGAGTTCAGCTTCCTTTCTCCACCTTCATTCAGTTCAGAGTCCCCTTCCTAGGGAATGGTGCTGCTCACTGTGGGAGGGGTCCCCCCCCTAGATTTGCCCACAGGGTGCCCTATCTAGACAGTCTCTCACTGAGACTCTTTTACCAGGTGATCCCTGACTGTGCCAAGTCAACATTCACAACTGATCCTCCCAATATTGTTCCTCCTGTATTTTACTATCTTTCTGTGGTTGTGAATATAACGTAGACCCATTTGGCTAATTTAGGAACTAGAACAATATAGATATAATACAGATAATTTATGTTATTAGTTACCCAGGTAAAATTGTAAGTTTTTTTTACAGTTTTTATATGTATTTAAAAATTCTCTCAATCATGTCACATATATACATAATGTTATATTGATTTCTCTTCAAACATTTTAAATTTATTTAAGTTTACTCACATTTCAGTATTGTCTTATTTTAGTTTTACACAATATAAATTAAACAGTAGTAAACAGATTTATAAAGAAAAATTTATTGTATCTATGACTTTTTCTTATAAATCCTTACAGGTGGGATTTCTACTAATTGTACTTAAAAGGTTTATTAAATTGCTTTTCATTCCCAGAATTTGCTCTCCTATGAAAGTTGTGTGGCAGCATCTTTCTGTGGACTGGTGTCATATCAAACATGCTTTCTCTCTTGCCAATTTTTTCAATGATGGAGAAAATGTGTTCCAATGTTGGCTTGCAAGGTTTTGTTCCTTACCATTTGCATTTCAAATTAGCATTGGCATCCTTCTGGATATAGTTCAAGCTGCCTGTACTGATCCAGTTTCATCTTGATGCTGTTTTTCCTGACTGCTCTACTGTTTTTCTGTTTTCTTGGTGTCTGAAGGCACAGCTTGCTGCTTTGGTAATTTTGCTGTTCTTTCCAGTGCATTGCATGGACTCTTTATCCTCTGAATTCCAGTATAAGCTACACTGTTCCATTCTTTCACTTATTGATCTTTCTATCCCTTTGATTCTCATTTTGTAAAAAATTTCATTGTGTTATTCCTCGTATATGGTGCCATGCTATGTAAGTTTTCATCTAAGTTTGGACTATAAGTTGAGCCTGCCTTTCCATGATTCTCTTCCCATCCCTTACTATCCTTCTGTCCTTTCCTTTTGATCCCCTAGATGGTTTCATTGCTACTTGCATGTCATACATATGTGATTTGATGTAAATACATATAAAATCTAGGAACCACAAATAAAGAGCAAACATGACATTTGTTGTCCTGAGACTGGCTCAATCCACTTACGTATAATTATCTTCATTTGTATCTGTTTTCCTGGAGATGGCATACTTTGATTCTTTATGGCCAACAGAAATTCCATTGTGTTTATACGCTACATTTTTTATCCATTCTTCTGTTGTTAAATATGTAGGTTAGCACTATAACTTAGCTGTTTTGAATGGTGCTGCAATAAGCATTAATGTGCAAGCAGCTCTATGGCACTTTGGCTTGGAGTACTTTAGTTAAATACTCAGGAGTAACATTGCTGGGTCTTACAGTAGATCTACTTTTTTTTTTTTTAATAATCTTCATACTGATTTTCATAGTCTCTGGACTAGTTTGTTCCCATCAGCAGTTTCCTTATACAAGGTTTCCTTTTTTCCATGTCTTTGCCGGAATTTATTTATTCTTAGAGATTTTTCTTATATATATTTAAAGTGTGTCCGTCCGTCTGTCCGTCCGTCCATGTGGGCATGTTTGCGTGAAACAGGTGTCTGAAGAGGCCAGGAAGTCATATCCCCTGGAGCAGAAGCACAGATGGTTGTGAGCTGCTGGGCATAGATACTGCAAACTCCTTTCCTCTCAAAGAGCTGTGCATACTGTAACCTCTAAGTATATTTGTATTCTTAATGATTATCGTCCTAATGGGTGGGTAGAATCTCCCTGTGGTTTTAATGTATATTTCTCTATTGGCTAGTGAGGTTGAAGAGTGTTCCATGTGTTTGTTATTCATTTTATTTCATCCTTTGAGAACTGTGTGTTCATTTTATTTGCCATTTATTGACTGGTTATTTGATTTTTTTTTCCTGAGGCTTTAAGTTCTTTATATGCTGAAGACATTAACCGTCTGTCAAGTGTATAGATAGCAAGAATTTTCTTCTATCTTATAGGCTGTTTCACTCGCCAGAAGATTTTCAGTTGCTTCAAGTTCCATTTGCCTGTTGTTGGCATTATTTCTTGAGTGATTGGAGTCCTACTCAGCAGCCCTTATCTTTGTCTATATTTTACAGGACTTTCTTGCTTTTTTCCCTTAACTGTTTCAAAGTTTAAGGTCTTACATTAAGGTCCTTGTTCTTTGACTTTTACTGAAGAATGAAAGATAGGAATCTCATCTTGTTGTACGTGGGAATATCCAATTTTCTGAGCATGATCTGTGAAGGAAGTTATGTAGCATTCATTGTTCATTTTTGGCGCCTTTGTCAAAAATTAGGTGGTTGTAGCTGTATGGGTTTGCACTGGGGTCCTTTGGGTTATTCTGTTGATCTGTGTGTGTTTTTGAGCTTTCAGCATGCTTGTTTTGTTCCCATGGCTCTACAGAGATATGATAACCTGGAGTTAGTTAGGTATTGTGATACTTTCAGCATTATTTGGTTGTCTTAGGTTTCTTTGCCTGTGGTCTTTTGTGCTACCATACAAGTTTTAAGATTTTTTTTTCTGTTTCTATGAAGAATGGCATTGAGAGAGTAGAGAGTTGGTTCAATGATAAAAGAACTTAATGCTCTTGCAGAGGACCAGAGTTCAGAGATCATGGATCGTGGGAGGTCTTTATATTCTCTACTCTCTTCTTCAGGTTCCTTCTTCAGTGTTTTATTGTAGAAGTCTTGTATTTCATTTCTTTGTTAAATCTTTCCTCCTCCTCCTCCTCCTCCTCCTCCTCCTCCTCCTCCTCCTCCTCCCCCCTCCCCCTCCCCCTCCCCCTTCTCCTCCTCCTCCTCCATCTTCATCTTTATTTTGCTTTTCAATACAGGGTGTCTCTGTGTAGCCCTGGCTATCCTGGGACTCGCTCTGTAGACCAGACTGGCCTTCCCTCTGCCTTCTGAGTGCTGGGATTAAAGATTGTGTGCCACCATTGGCCAGCTCTTTCTTTCTTTTTTGAAACTACTGTGAATGATGTTATTTTCTTGGCATGCTATTGGTATATAGAAAAGCAACTGATTTTTGTATGTTAATTTTATATCCTTCCACTTTAAAGTGTATATCAGGGTTTGAAGCATGATATTGAGTAATTGTGGAAAAAGTAGACACCTTGTTTTGTTCCTGATTTTAGTGGAAATGTCTTTAGTTTTTCCACTTTCAGTATAATGTTGGCTATAGGTTTGTCAAATGCAGACTTTATTTCTTATATCTTCAGGACTTTTATCATGAAGGAATTTCGGATTCTGTTGAAATACTTACCAATATATAGTGAGATGATACTGATTTCTGTGGTATTTGTATATGCGGAATCATCCCTGTCTCATGAGATGAAGCCAACTTGAAGTGTTTTTTAATTGGATTTTCAAGTATTTATTTATTTATTTTTATTTTTCATTTAAATTAGAAACAAGCTTGCTTCATATGTCAATCCCAGCTCCCTCTCCCTTCCTTTCTCCCCTGCCCCCAGACCCCTCAACTCCCCCCCCATCCCCACTCACTCCCCAGGGAGGGTGAGGCCCTTCATGGGGGATCTCCAAAGTTTGTCATATCATCCAGGGCAGGGCCTAGGCCCTTCCCCATGTGTCCGGGCTGAGAGAACGTCCCTCTATGTGGAATGGGCTTCCAACGTCCATTCGTCTACTAGGGATAAATACTGATCTAGTACCCGAGGCCCCAAAGATTGCCGAGGCCTCCTCACTGACACCCATGTTCAGGGGATCTGGATCAGTTCCGTGCTGGCCTCTTAGCCATTAGTCTGGGGTCCGTGAGCTCCCTCTTGTTCAGGTTAGCTGTTTCCGTGGGTTTCACCCACACAGTCTTGACCCCTTTGTTCTTCGCTCCTCCCTCTCTGCAACTGCTTTCCAGGAGTTCAGCTCAGTGCTTAGCTGTGGATCTCTGCCTCTGCTTCCATCAGCCACTGGATGAAGGCTCTAGGATGGCATATAAGGTAGTCATCAATCTCGTTATCGGAGAAGGGTTTTTAAGGTAGCCTCTCCACTATTGCTTAGATTGGCAGTTGGTGTCATCCTTGTAGATCTCTGGAAATCTCACTAGTGCCAGATCTCTCCTCAGGCATTTAATTGAGAATTTTTGCATGTATGCCTTCTCCAGGAGACAAAGGAAATTCACTGGGAGATTGATTTGTACTCCCCCCACTTTCTTATATCTTTCTTTGGTTTGTTATTAGTCATACTGGCTTTACATTTTGGGGGCACACACACACCTTTAATCCTAGCACTCAGGAGGCAGAAGCACACCGGTCTCTGTCAAAATAGTTTGTATTAGTTACTTGTCTTGTAACCTGATGAACAATTTTAGGGAAAAAAGGAGGATTTATTTTGGCTCATAGCCTTTGAGGCTGCAGTCCATTATGGTGGAGAAATCATGGCAACTGGTCACCTTGTCCAAGGAATGATATTGCCCACACTAAGAGTGGGTCTTCTCACCTCCCTGAACCTGATCTAGAATCCTTTACAGATCTGCCTAGAGGCTTTTCTCCTTGGTTATTCTAGAGTCTGCCAAGTTAACAATTGATATTTACCATCACAAAGAGTGAGGCTAGTGATTAGTGTTGCATTGATAAAACACTAAGGAAGGAAAGGTGGATGAAAAGATACAATGGTAGTGACAGGGATGAGTATGAGGGAGTTCTTGCTCGAGGTTGAGTGACAGGGAGGAAATAACTTTTAACAGTATTATCTGTTAGGAGGCTGAGACATGGTGAGTTATAATCAAAGCCAGCTTATATTCCTTGGGAAAATCAATAAAAGTATAAGGATAGAGAGGAAGGGAAGGAAAGGGAATGGAAGAGGAAGGAAAGGAAAGAGAGAGAGGAGAAAGGAGGTGGGATGATAACAGCACAGGACAGAGCTAGCCTGTTAACTTGACACTGAGCATTAAATAAAGGTATAAACATGGCGGGAAGCTTATAGAGTTAATACAGTCTCTTGCCTGTTTACTGCAGCTGCAGCTCTTTCTTATTCCTGACTCCAAGATGCGTGTGTGTGTGTGTGTGCGCGCGCGCGCGCGTGATTTTTAAAATTTGATTACATAGACCTTGAGTGTGGATTTTGTAGATGACAGTGTCAAGTTGCAGTACCAAAGGGTTGGCTGCATTGAATTATTCTAAGGTGATTGTTGACATCTCTGTCACCTTCAGAGAATAAATAGAAGACTACCATCACTTCAGTGACCCAGATGTTGTTGCCAATATTTTTAGTAATGCTTTCCCACTGTAGTTACTTAATAAAGCTAAAAATTCATGTTTTGAAGTATATATTCTATATTGTCCTTTGAAAAATGTTATAAATTAGAGAAATGATGAGAATTATCAGAATCAGAAATCATATACTTTATAGAGATTTTGGGGCCGGGCAGTGGTGATGCACATCTTTAATCCCAGCACTTCACTTGGGAGGCAGAGGCAGGTGGATCTCTGTGAGTTCAAGGCCAGCCTGGTCTACAGAGCTAGTTCCAGGACATCCAAGACTGTATCACAGAGGAACCCTGTCTTAAAAAACAAACAAAACACAAAACAAAGCAAAAAAGAAACAGAGATTTGTATGAATCAGAACCCTTTCCCAAGCACATGATAAATATGTATATCATATGTAAGCATGCTTAGATGGCTGAATGCATTTTATTTTGAATACTTGTATTCTGATATGATCCTTAGGTATCTACCTAGTAGTTCTTTCTTCCTAGGAAAGTACCTAGACATTCAATTGAATTTAGTTTTTATCATCAATTATTTTTTTGTACATTGTATGTGTGCATATATACTCATTTGGTAGGCCTGATTCTGTTGTAAATAATTAAGATATTTATGTGACAGAGCATTGCAAAAATAATTTTATTAGCCCTTTTCCCTATTTAGAACTTAAAGACAAAAAACAAAAACCACTGATTGCCAAATCTGTGAAATTATTTTATAAAAATTGGAAAATTCAAGGTCGGATTATGCTTATGTTTTGCTTAGTTCTATTGATACTGAACAAGAGTACTAATAAGGCAAAATATGCATTTAATGGTAGATTTCATTTCCCTTCATTAAGTTTCTTTTTCATTAAAATTTCATTTTCCCTCATAGATTGTGTGAATGAATATTAATTATAGAATGTTGTTTGTGATGGTAATATGTTAGTCCTGTAGAATAATAAGCCTAAAAACTATTTTTTAAGATTTTATTTTATATTTTAAATTATCTGTATATGTGGATCAGTGCATGTAAGTGCCTTGCCTTCAAAGACCAGGAGAGGACTTTGGATCCTCTGGAGGTGGGGTTACAGGTAGTTGTGAGCTGCCTATCATGGGTGCTCGGGACTGAACTTGGGTTATCCTCCACAAGAGCTGCAAGTGATCTTCACTGCTGAGCATCTCTCCAGTCGTTAATGGCTGGCTTTGTTTTGTTTTGCTTGTTTTTTTGAGGCAGGGTTTCTCTGTGTAGCTTTGGAGCCGGTTCTGGAACTCATGCTGTAGACCAGTCTGGTCTCGAACTCACAGAGATCTGCCTGACTCTGCCTCCTGAGTGCTGGGATTAAAGGCGTATACCACAAATGCCCAGCTGGATGTTCTTTTAATATAAGAAATTTACTCCATCTTTAAAATTACTACAAATACCAATATGAAAATATTAAAATATATCTCCTTCATTTCTCTATAGGGTCAACAGATTTCATTAGCACCAATCCAAAAGCTTGAAGAAGCTCTCTATGAATACCAGCCCCTGCAGATAGAGACCTGTGGACCACAAGTTCCTGAGCTAGAGATGTTGGGAAGACTTGGGTAAGCATCATAGCGAGGACCTGGTGTGTCAGGCTTTGTTGTCGCTATTTTTATTTAATTGACATTCTAACATTCTCAGGTTTTTAGTTTTTTATAGACCTTAATCCCATTTCTTTCCTAACTTCCTTCCTTCCTTCCTTCCTTCCTTCCTTCCTTCTTCCTTCCTCCCCCCCCCTTTTTTTTTCCGAGCCAGGTTTCTCTGTGTAGCTTTCTTTATAATAAGTAGTAGTAAATTAAGTTTTATTTAGTATATTGACTTTTCAGTGTATTTGCTAAACTCTTGAGGTTAAGACTGGAATGCAACAGTTCTCTTTGTGAGACTATCTTTGATAGCCATAGCTGAAGTGGCTGTTTAAGCTTACCACTTGTTTCTTTGAATTGGGAAATAATAGGCCAGCAAAAATATGAATTCAGCACCTTCCCATAAAAAATGGTAATTTAGTCGCTGTCTTGTATCTATATTGAAACTACATTTATGAGAACTGAGCCACGAAACATTTTGTCAGTAGGTATAATATAGGAATGGACAGTGACTCAAAAGTCATAGTGTGTATGTATTCTTTTGGGAAGTGAACTTGAGAGCATGGCTTTTATGAATATTGGAGATAGTCTTTCATGGGTGCAAATAAGGTATATATATGTTTGGAAAGTCCAGACACAGATGAGCTAGATGGAGGAAATAATTTTTGTTGTTTGTTTGTTTGTTTTTGGTTGTTGTTTTTTTTGAGGCAGGGTTTCTCTGTATCGTTTTGAAGGCTATCCTGGAACTCGCTCTTGTAGACCAGGCTGATCTCGAACTCACAGAGATCCGCCTGCCTCTGCCTATCGAGTGCTGGGAATAAAGGCGTGTGCCACCAGTGCCCAACTAGGAAATAAATTTTTTTAGTCTGGTTTTTCAGTGTAAGGTATTGGAAAGAAGACTAATTCAGAAATTGTGGTTCTTAGCAAGAGAAAATAATATGTAAAGATAATAATGTGTACAAGGAGGCCAAGTGATTAAAATCAATGACTCCAGCTGCAGAGACTAGAAATAGGAAACACATAATAAAACCTGCATGTGCTCTCAAGTTAAAACCAACACCTTAACGATGATGCACAGTATTCTACCTATGATTATTGAGGCTCCTTGGTAGACCTAAAGTAAAAATGGCGTGTGATTTTAATTATCCATTATTGGGTAGCTCTTAAGGACAGGTAAAATGTAGTTGTGTTCTCTTAAAGTCCTGCAATCTCCAAATGTGAGATCTACAAAAGGGGAAAACTAAAACTCCCCTTGAGGTAACACATTCATTAAATAATTTTCCTATACAATAAAAGTTAAGGCATAAGGAGATAAGATAGGAATGCATTTTAGGGGGATCCTGTCTGTGTACATATGTGGGCTGCTGCATGTGCACATGTATGTATATGTGTGTGTGTAGGCCAGCCGTCAGCCTTGGGTGGTATTCTTCAGGAGCCATCTATTTTTTATTTTTTATTTTTGTGACGAGATAGCTCATTGAGACATGGGACTCCCTGGTCAGGCTAACCTGTCATCACCTCCACAGTGGGTTACTAGCAGGTAGGACCACATCTGGATCTTGACATGGGTTCTAGTGATTGAATTTAGATCCCCATGCTAACATGGCAAACACTTTACCCACTGAGATATTATCATTCTGCCCCAAGAATATTATATTTTATGATGTAGAAAAATTACATGTAATACAGATGTTGGGTTAGCAAACCTTTGGCTGAATTACCAACAGCCAGAACTATCATTTTCATCTTTCCTTAGAATCTCTAATGTCAGTAAAGATTAAGTATTTAAAATAATGCCACCTCTGTTAAAGAGTTTTAAATTTTCTAATAAATTTGTTATAAAAGCTACCTTTATGAGATCATGGAAATGATCATGAATAATAACAGTGCATTCTTGGGTTTATTACCTAGAAAATTCAAATGTTTTGGGTTAAAAAATATTTACTTACTTGTTGAAAATGAGAGAACACCATCTAGCACGGTACCCCTGGAGAGGTTGGGGAATCAGTTCTCTCCTACTGCATGGCCATCTTAAGTGACCTCAGAGTAGCAGTAAAAGGACAGGAAGGAGAAGAAAGTTTGCTATCGTAACATCTGCTCATTGTCATTGCAGTAGTGTGTTATAAAGCCAAGAAGAGCTACTAAAACATAAAGTACAAAAGCAAAACAGGAATAATTAGCTATATAACCAGTATCAGACAAAAAATGGGCTCTTAAAAATTGCAGTTAGAGCCGGGCGGTGGTGGCGCACGCCTTTAATCCCAGCACTCGGGAGGCAGAGGCAGGCGGATCTCTGTGAGTTCGAGGCCCGGCTGGACCAACAGCCTCCAAAACAATACAGAGAAACCCTGTCTCGTAAAACCAAAAAAAAAAAAAAAAAAAAAAAAAATTGCAGTTAGAACAAGGAAGATGACTCAGCAGTTAAAAGAGCTTGTGTAAGAGCATGAAGCTTAGAGTTACGTCTCCCATATACCACATAAATGCAGGTGGATATGGTAACTCACTTGGAATTCCAGTCTCAGAAAGCAGAGATAAGGAATCCCTGAATAAGCTGATGAGACTAACCATATTGGCAAGCTCTGGAATTGATTGAGACCCTGTCTCATTGAATAAGGTAGAATAGCAATAGTGGGTAATTTTTTTCTTTTTTAAAATTAGAAACAATCTTGTTTTACATATCAATCCCAGTTGCCTCTCCCTCCTCTCCTTCCCTGTCCCCCACCAACCTCCTATCCCATCCCCTTTCTGTTCCCCAGGGAGGGTGAGGCCTTCCATGTGGGATCTTCAAAGTCTGTCATTTCATTTGGAGCAGGACTTAGGCCCTCCCCTGTGTCTAGGCTGAGAGAGTATCCCTCTATGTGGAATGGGCTCCCAAAGTTCATTCATACACTAGGAATAAATACTGATCCACTACCAAAGGCCTCATAGATTGCCCAGGCCTCCTAACCGACACCCACCTTCAGGGGGTAAGGGTCAGTCTTATGCTGGTTTCCCAGCTATCAGTCTGGGGTCCATGAGCTCACCCTTGTTCAGGTCAGCTGTTTCTTTGGGTTTCTCCAGCCTGGTCTTGACCCCTTTGCTCATCACTCATCCCTTTCTGCAGCTGGGTTCCAGGAGTTCGGCTCAGTGTTTAGCTATGGTGTCTGCTTCTACTTTTATCAGCTACTAGAAGAAGGCTCTAGGATGACATATAAGGTAGTCATCTCATTATCGGGGAAGGGCATTTAAGGTAGCCTCTCCACTATTGTTTAGATTGTTAGTTGGGGTCATTCTTGTAGATCTCTGGACATTTCCCTAGTGCCAGACTTCTCTTTAAACCTATAATGGCTCCCTCTATTATGGTATCTCTTTTCTTGATCTTCTCTATTCTTCCCCTGACTTGATCTTCCTGCTCCCTCATGTCCTCCTTTCCCCTCCTCTTCTCCCCTTTTCTTTTTCCTAACTCCATCTCCCCTCTCCCCATGCTCCAAATTTACTCAAGAGATCTTGTCTTTTTCCCCTTCTCTGGGGGACCATGTATGTCTCTCTTAAGTTCCTCATTTCCTAGTTTCTCTGGTGGTGTGGATTGTAGGCTGGTAATCCTTTGTTCTATGTCTAAAGTCCATATATGAGTGAGTACATACCATGTTTGTCTTTTTGCTACCGGGTTACCTCACTCAGAATGGTTTCTTCTAGTTTCATCCATTTGCTTGCGAATTTCAAGATTCCATTGGGTTTTTTTTTTTTTTTCCCTGCTGAGTAAGTACTCCATTGTGTAAATGTACCACATTTTCTCTATCCATTCTTCAGTTGAGGGGCATCTAGATTGTTTTCAGGTTCTGGCTACTACAAATAATGCTGCTTTGAACATAGTTGAACAGATGTCCTTGTTGTACGAATGTGCATCTTTTGGATATGTGCCTAAGAGTGGAATTGCTGGATCTTGTGGTAGACTGATTCTAGTGGGTGATTTTTAATGTCAACATTTGACCTCCACATATTTGTGAACCCACATGCAAACATTCACACATACACACACACACACACACACACACACACACACACACACACACTGTGTGTGTGCCACCTCCACATATATAAAAATGGGAAAATAAACAAATGCTTAATGAAAGAAAGGTAGGAAAAAATAATGAGAAATAGAAAAATTAGAAAATAACCTAACAAGTGGTATAATCTTAACGATGTCAGGAGTTAAATATAGAGATGGCTCAGCAATTAAGAGCACTTGTTGCTCTTACAAAGGACCCCAGTTAGGGTCCCAGCACACAAATTGGATTGTGACCCACCCACTTGTAGATTTGGTGTCTACAGGTATTGTACACAACTGGAGCATATACATACACTCAGGAACACACTCGCACATAAAATCTTCTTTTAAAAAATTAAATGTAAGTGTTGTAAACTAGATGGTAGAAATTTCTGTAATGATATAAATGCTGTAGATCTATACTGTCCACTGTGTTGACCGCTGGTTGCTTTCTACTGAGCACTTAAAATGTGCCTCTTGTAACTAAAGAACTCAATTTCATTAAATGTTAAAACTATGAGTTTGCTTGATTGTATTTTATTGTTTACATTTTGTAGTGACTTCAAATATTTCTTTTTTATTTTCTGTTTTTATCCTACACCTCTGATTTCATACCTTAAAACTTTATCTGTCTGTCTGTCTATCTATCTATCTATCTATCTATCTATCTATCTATCTATCTATCTATCCATTTATTTACTTTCTTGGTTTTTTTGAGACAGGGTTTCTCTGTGTAGCCCTGGCTGTCCTAGAACTTGCTCTGCAGACCAGGTTGGCCTTGAACTCACAGAGATCTGTCTGCCTCTGCCTCTGCCTCCCGAGTGCTGTGATTAAAGGCATGTGCCACCACCACCTGACTGTTAAAACTTTTTAATGACCATTTTAAAGGTGAGGCAACAGACATATACAGTAGCCTGCTTAACAAATTTTAGTTAGTATTATTAAGTAGTTTCATATCGTTGTGCAACTAACAATCTGTACTACCTATCTCTAGAACTTTTCATTTGCAAAACTGAAACTGTTTTAAACATGACACCCTAATCTCCCCTTTCTTCTCATTGCCTTTTTGTCTCTGACCTGACTACTCTTAAGTACCTCATAAATGGAATCATGTAGAATCTGTCTTTAGTGGATGGCTTATTTCACATGGCATCATGTCTTGTTGAAGTGTATAACAGTCCTTCTTCTCAGGTTAAATAGTGGCATGCTGTATGTCTATACCTCATTATCCATTCATCTCTCTGTGGACATTGGAGTTGTGTACATCTCTTGGTTATTATGAATAGTGTTACTGTGAACCTGGAGCTTCAGTTAGGGTGTTCAATATAGGGACCCTGATTTTAGTGCTTTTAGATATATATCCAAAGTAAGGTTGCTGAGTCATTTGATAGTTAGGTTTTAGTTTTTGTATTAGGAACTTGTATCCTGTTCTCCACCAAAGCTAAGCTGTTTTCCCTAACTAGGAATAGAGTAGCAGTGTTCCATTTTTTTTCTTATTCCTCCAAACCCTTGCTGTTTAAGCAGTAACCATATGAATGCATGCGGGTATGCATTATAGTTGTGGTGGGTGTTTCCAAAGTGAGGAGTGATGTTAATTATCTTTTCAAGTATGCAGCAACCATTTGTATATATTATTTTAAAAGTTATTTCATTTTTATCGTTGTGTGTGCATACAGACTCATGCATGTGTGCCTGTACATGGAGGTCAGAGGTCAATTTTCTGAAGTTGATTCTGTGCTTTTGCTATGGGTCTCTGGAATTAAACCCAGATTTCCAGGCTTGGAGGCAAGTGCCCTAACCAACTGAATCATCTTTCTGACCCACATACTTTATGTTTATTTTTATTGAGTACTTTTTTGTGTTAGTGTTCTTGCAGAGTCTTTAAGAAATTAATAGCAAATAGTCTTTATATTTCTAGATAGCTGTTTAAGGTAGTATTTAGGAAAGGCTGATTCTCAGTTCTTAAATTTTGTGGGTGGATTCAAGACAGGGTTTCTCTGTGTAGCTTTGTAGACCAGGCTGACCTCGAACTCACAGAGATCCTTTTGCCTCTGCCTCCCGAGTTCTGGGACTAAAGGCATGTGCTACTAACCGCCCTTAAATTAGTTTTAAATAGATTATTCAGGTTTTTGTTGATGAAATAGTTGATAGTAATATAAAATGCCTTCAGAACATTATTACTTAAAAGTAAGAATTTATTTAACAGCTTCACTAAAGTGTAATTTATATACATCTTCTTTGTTTGTACCTTCCCATGAGTTTTGACAAATGCGTATCATTCACAGCCACTACCAAAATCATGCCATTGACTGTTTGCCCAGAAGTGGTGGCACACACCTTTAATCCCAGTACTTGGGAGGCAGAGGCAGACATATCTCTATGAGTTCAAGGCCAGCCTGGTGTACAGTAGAACGAGTTCCATGACAGCTAGGGCTACACAGAGAAACCCTCTCTTCAAAAACAAAATCAATAACAACAACAAAAAGTATCTTTTTTAGCCGGGCGTTGGTGGCGCACGCCTTTAATCCCAGCACTCGGGAGGCAGAGGCAGGAGGATCACTGTGAGTTCGAGACCAGCCTGGTCTACTGAGCGAGTTCCAGGGCAGCCTCCAAATCCACAGAGAAACCCTGTCTCGAATAAACAAACAAACAAACAAAAAAGATACTTTTTTTTTTTTTTTTTTTTTTTTTTGGTTTTTCGAGACAGGGTTTCTCTGTGGCTTTGGAGGCTGTCCTGGAACTTGCTCTGTAGACCAGGCTGACCTTGAACTCACAAAGATTCCCCTGCCTCTGCCTCCCGAGTGCTGGGATTAAAGGCATGCCCTACCAACGCCTGGCTAACAAAAAGAATTTTAAGGCACTTAACTGTTGCTTATATTCTAAGTCTCCAAGGGAGAATATCACATGTTATGTACTATTTCTGGTCAACGGCTCTTTATCTGTAAGATGTGACTTGCTCAACAACAGACAAACAATGTTTAACTATACTTTTGTGCTGTTTAGTTAAGATAATATTGTAGCTTTACAAAGCCTCGGGAACATCATAAACATCAAAAATACTGGCAAATGTGAATCACAAAAATAATTGCAGTGTGTGTATGTAGTAACATAATTCATATTATACTTGACTGTGATCATTGAAGTATTTCTAAGCCAGCTTGGGCTCGCTCGCTCTCTCTCTCTCTCTCTCTCTCTCTCTCTCTCTCTCTCTCTCTCTCTCTCTCTCTCTCTCTCTCTCTCTCTCTCTCTCTCATATATCTGTTTTTGTTGGTATTTGAATTAGAAATCAAGTCACACATCACCATGAACCTTTGTGTTTTAGCTCCTAGTCTGGTATGCTTTAAGTCTCCTTTTATGCAATCATGGAAAATATGTTTCTGCTTGAAGCAGTTGTCAAACAAGCGTCTTTCATCACCAGTCAGACACAGGGCAGCTGAATGAAGCTGTTTAGTCTACAGTAAATGCTCACGAGATTGCAAGGTCACTGAGGAAATGTAATTATGCAGTCTGTTCCAGAATCATATTTTTGTAGTTAAGACTTTAACAATATTAAATCATAATGCTAATTAAAAATATGTAATGAGATATATTCTAAAATTAATCTCAGAAAAGCAGCTCCCAATATAATAAGTTGCTACAGTGAAATACAATTGGTTTTTTTTTAATTCTTTTTTTAAAATAGGAGGCCAAAGGAGCAAGTTCAGTTTACTGCTGGATTTTGGTTATTTGTTCTTCTCAAATCAGTATAAAATAAATTTGTTAGATCCTGTAGATGCTATAAGACTGTCTCCATTGGAAAATGAAACTTTTTAGTATTTTCAAGTTTTTTGAGGAACAGTGAATTTTTTAGCAGTAACTTTTGTTTTTGTTATTCATTTGCTTATTACTCAGCAGGTAATTATGATGTATTTACTGTGGGACAATTGCTTTTTTGGGTGCCAAGAAAATACCTGTGAACAAAATAGAAGAAAATGCTTACTATTCTTGCCTGAAGCAAACAATGAAAATCTGTTAGTGGGTGGTTTAGACAGAGTTCTCTACTGCCGAAGAACCAAAGAGGATACACAGTGATATTTAAGATGAGCTCTGTTTTGGGAATTGGCTCATATGATGGTGTCTGCTAGCAGGAGAACAATTTACTGAGTCTCCAGAACTGAAAACAATGCAGTTAATGTGAGTCTTGGTGTGAGGCTGAATGCCTGAGGAGCAGGTGTCGCATGGTGGAGGTGGCCACCGGGGTTTAAGTCCTGATCTCTAGACTTGAGAACCTGCAGTTCTGGTGTCTGAAGATAGAAGATGAATATCTTAGCTCCAGCATAGAATGAATTTGCCTTCTTTGGTTTTGCTTTTTGGTTATTTTTCCTCCTGGTTTGATCCTCAGTTGAGCTGGGTATTGGGTGGGGGTGAATCCTCTCTACTCAGACTGCTTATTGAAATGCTCATTTCTTCTGGAAACACTCTTAAAGAGTTTCCTTCCAGGGATTGTGTTTTTGAGAGGAACAGCATCAATAAAATGTGTTTTGTATGACCATCAGGGCTTGCTTTTAAATTTTGAAATATTTCAGGGTGGGAGGAGACTCTGTTTCTGTAGTACTTTGTAGTTGGTTGATGGTATTTTAGATAATATTTCAATGCCTGTTGCCATTATTGGTTTCTGTGGCTCTGAACATAATCTTCCTCTCCCCGACTCTGCCTCCTTCTACCTCCTCACACCCTCAGCTTGGGACAGGTTCTCAATATGTATTCCAAGCTGAGCTCAGAGGATTCTTAAATGCTTCTACTATAGGCATGCAGGAACACATCCAACTTTTACTTCTGTGTTCTGGAGCTCGAGAGCTTTGCTAGGAAACGCCATCCTTCCTCAGGAAGTCTTAGTAGTGGAAGGCTTTATCTTTCATTTGATTGAAGTTGAGATGTTAAGGCTTGGTGGGGACCTTGTCCTCTTCTTGCCTCTGAAAGTGGTTTGGTTTGTTATACATAACTAACCCAATCTTATTCTAAGCTTTAATGTATATAGTACTGAGATATTTCAAAATAATATATTGAAGATTTTTTAAGTCATTAATGCTTTCATATTGTGGATTATACCTATTTTTGTTGATTGTTTTTCAAGACAAGGTCTCATGTAATTCAAACTGACCTCCAACTCTCCATGTAGCCAAGGATGACCTTGAACTTCCAAGTGATGGAATTACTGATTTGAGTCACCACATTTTATGCTTAGGGGATCAAACTCAGAGAGCTGTTGGCAAGCACTTTGATGACTGGACCCACACCCTCAACCCATATCCATTTTTAAAAGGGAATAGAATTGAAAGTTAACTAGAAGGACATTATACTTTGTAAATATATTGTTTGTGAAACTTATTTTAGTTGAATGTGTATCTGCACATGCATACCCATTTATAGTAGATTTTCATGTAAAATAAATCACTAGTTGTGGTATGAACAATTAGAGAAGTACTGATTTAAACAAGAAACACAGAGCAAAGATTACTGCATGATTGTTTTTAGGTCTAGGGAACTTACTTCTGGAGTCTAAGGAAGACTACATAAGGACACAGGTGAACGAGCCTCAGCAAACAGAAAAGGCCTCTGATTTACCATGTTGTAAAGTAGACACTGCAATACTCCCTGGGGATACCCATTTCAACAGGAAAAGGAGTTACCCCTACTATACACCTATTATCTACCTACCAATTGCTCTTTTAAAAACATTTTCCCCCTGAGATAGTGTTTTTCTCTGTGTAGTCCTGGCCGTCCTCAAACTCAGAGATCACCTGCTTCTGCCTTTAAAAAAATATTTTTAAAGTTATTTTATGAGTAACTGAATAGCGAAATACAGTTTTATCAGATAAATCAACAGGGACTTAAAAAGCACACCCAGATTTTTATTCCTTGTTATGTGTGTTCAGTGTGTATAACCCAAACTGACAATACCTTTGACTGCAGCCAAAACTGACTGATAGTCACACATGAACACAAACATTGAATCCTGTGTAGGCTAGGTTCAGATTTCAAATGCATCCCTAACGATGGTGAAGTTTTTATTATATCTGGCTCTTTTTGCATTCCTGTGTCAAGATGTGGTATGAAGCCAGAATTCCAAATATATAAATAATAATATTTAGCTTTTACTATTATCTTTTACTCTTTTTGTGACATTAAAATTTGGTACTTCGTAAAATATAAATGGTTTTTAGTATGTCTTGAGAGATGACTGCCATCTCTTGTTCAATAATTGTAAGAGACTCATTTTTAGGCTTATGAACGTTAGTTGGAAGAATCAGTCCAACTCATTGCTTATTCTTATGTGATTTTCAATATTCCAGAAGTCTGATGTTCACATACCACATACTTACCTACAGCATCTGAAAATGGTATCAAGTTCTTTATGGTAACCAAGCATCATGAAAAGTAGAAGAATGTTGATATACTTTCTATTTTCAGGGTGAATGAGACCTATTCTTGCCATTAATTATTGTGGAATAAAACCCATCCTGTGTAATGACTACTCAAAGCGTAGATTATACAGGCTGTAGGCAGTTTGAAGGGGATGACAGTTCCTTGCTGATTGGCATGTGGGGTCTGTTCAGGGGTGAGAGACATGCTCTGAAATTGAATTGTCATGTTGTACAGTCTATAAATTTACCAAAAGTCATTGAACTGTACATTTAAAAATATATTAGCACCCAAGAGGCAGAGACAGGTGGATCTCTGTGAGTTCCAGGCTAGCCAAGGCTACATGGTGAGTCCTGTGTCAATACCTTCCCAAGGCCTGATATTAGTGTGCCAGGGAGATCGCCTAGTGAGTGGAAATATACACTGCTCAGCATGATGACCCCAGGACTCGTGTCAAAAGCTGAGCATGGCAGGGCTTTTGGGGTGGGGGTGTTTTGGTTTGGGGGGCAGTTTGTTGTATTGGGTTCCTGTTTTTTGAGAAAGAATTTGAAGTTGGGTGGGTAGGGAGACAGAGAAGATCTGGAAGAACTTGGGGGAAGGGGAAATATGATCAAAATATATTTAAAATTAAAAATTGTTTTAAATAATAAAAATATAATAAAAAGAAGGCATATTTGAGAAATACTTTAACAGTACAGTATCCAAGTCGGCAAGCCCCTTTTGTGTGTCAAATGCTGTAGTGGCTTGATATGAAGTCACTAAACATCACGATACCCTAATGTGGGGGGCACTCACTTATCTATTAGCAATGTAAACTCTAAATATTATCTGAATCTAAGCTTAAAGCTGTTGTGATTTTTATTATTACAATGACCTAAAACAGTGTATTGTGACAGTAAAATACCGAATGTTGCCTTTGGGAAAGGTGTCCACATCGATATGCTGAAATAAAGATCCCTCGGTCCTGGGGTGGGGGAATGGTAGAGAATCGTAGAGGAGGTCCTCAGTGTTGGCCTCTGTGCTCACTTGTGCATGTGCAGTTGGATGCCCAGAAACATGTGCACAGACATGCATACAGCACACACATATATTATTAGTAATTCACTACATTTTCAGCTTGAGAAGGCTCACCTGGGTATATCTGAGGTGTTTACTTACATGATTATTTTCATCCTCAAAACTGTAGTTGCACAGATTCCCTCACCTTTTTGTGTTTATAGTTTATTTAGTAATAGTGAAATGTTCTCTTTTGGCATTGTTCTGTATCGTTATGAGCTGAGAACAAAATTCTGAATTAAGTGTATTTTCTGAAAGCTTAAAGGAGACTTTGAAGATGGTGTGCTTAAATGTCTTTATTCCTTCTTAGGTGCAGTAATTTGGGTAATAATTTTTTTAGGAACTGTAGAATTGATATAATTGCTGTGATTCATTTAACTGTCCCATCATGCTTTGATCCGTACTGTTTGGCTTCTTTTTGTTTTAGCATTATGGATAATTTCTAAGATGATAAACGTGTTTCAACCTATAATAAAAAAAGATCACTAGGACCTCATAATGTTTCTTATGTAATGAAATGATCCACTGGATGTGCATGTCGGTTTAAGATGGAATGAATTGCATCCTATTTGAAACAGCTTTGAGTAGCTTTACATAGAACGAATTTTTATCTTTACACAATGATTAAAGTGTAGGCTTGATGAGCTTTTGTAAGCACAATCAGGGTAACAAATGTATCTATGAACTCAAAGTTTCCTGCTGTCACTTGTGATTTTCCTTCTAACCTCTCATTTCCCCACCAGGAAGCCCACTAATATGCTTTCTGAATTATACATTAATTTATAGCATTTAGCATTTTATATAAATGAAATGATAATAGATGCATTTGTTTTTGTCTGACTTGTTTGGGTCAGTAGAGATATTTACTCTGACTTTAATCCATTCTGTAGTGTCTATCTGTGACTCATTAGTTTCTATTGCAGAATATCGTCCCATTGTGTGTGTATGCCACAGTTTATCTCTCACTTGCTGACAAGTAGTTGACTTGTTTCCAGATTTCTCTGCAGTGCTGATCTCTTAAATAAATCTGATAGGAATATTCATATCAGAATATGCATACTTGCTTTCTTTGATGTGAATACCTAGGAGTAGAAGATCGTGTCATTTATAGGTATTTATGTAAGGTTTTAAGATACTCATCTGTCTTCCAAAGCGGTTACATCATTTTATGTCCCCCTCCTCCCCTCTGGGGTCTCTGAGGCCAAGTTACCTCATTTTTTGGCACTTGATACAATCAATCTTTTCACAATTTTAGCTGTTTTAATAGCTGGGTGGTGGTACTGTCTTTAAAATTTGTCTCCCTGATGATTGGCCTATCTGAGAATTTGCTGCTTTTTTTGTCTTTTTCTGATGAAGTGTTTGCTTAGCTCTTTTATTCATTTTGTTGATTTGTTTGGTTGTTTGTTCTTTCCTAAGAGGTGTTCAGTCTGTTGTAGCTTTTAGGTGCCTGATATGATTGGCAAACGGATCTTCTAAGTCTGTGGCTCATCTTCTCAGTTCCTAAGTGTTCTTTGGAAGAGTGCAAATTTTAATTTCCATTGAGTCTGTTTTAGCTAACTTTATTTTTCCTTTAACGGTTTACACTTTAGGTGTTACATCTATGAAATTTTTCCGTGAGTCAAAGTCAAAATAATTTCTCACATATTTTCTACTAGACACTTTATTGTTGTCTTGGGTTTGACATCATTTCGGTCTGCGATCCTTTGCAGTTCATTTTTTATGTGGTGAGTTGTGCTCTGGTTTCTTTCAGTGACTGAAGGGTGTCGAATAGTTTTTGTGTTTCATTGGACACAGCCCTTTCTCCACTACCTCACATCTGTGCCTTACGGAAAGACCAGGTGACCAGAGTGTGTTTCACTCGGTGGTGTGTTTGGCGTGTTAGCTGGTGATAGCAGAATCACATTGTCCTGATTGCTTTGCTTCTGTAATAACTCTGAATATTGACACCAGTCCTCTAGTTTTTGGTTTATTTTTGGGAGGGGGGGAGTTGGTTGGGTTTTGTTTGCTTTTATATTTTGCTATTTTAGCTTCTTCATAAACTCATACAAATTTTAGGATCATTATCTACATTATTACAAAAGGGTCTGCTAGACTTAAAAACAAAACAACAAATAAACAAACCCAGGCCTTTTACAGGTGTAGTGACTCATGCCTGTCACCCCAGGAGGCAGAGACAAAAGGAATCCATGCATTAGTTGGGGGCTAGCTCTGGCCAGAAAATGAGACCCATCTCTGCCCACTTCCTCAAAGTGATTATATTAGAGCTCACATTGTTTCCCTACTAACAACTAACACTGGTATGGTATATTTGTTAGACTCAATCAGTATTGATTTATTTTTATTAACTAAAATTCTTACTTCCTTTAGATTTCCTTAGTTTTTCCTAATATTTTTTTTTTTCTGATCCTGGTTCCTACCAGAGTTCCTGCAATATATTTTGGACTTTCTCTTGGGCCCTTCTTGGCTTTGACAGTATTTTAGAGTATGTCATTCCTGTATTTTATACAATATCCATTTATAGGCATTTATTGGCTTCTTTACCTCTTATAGAGATCAGAGTCATACTCTATTTGAATTCTATGTCTGTTACTAGGTTAAATTGACACTAATTCATTAATTCTTCACTTCTTAGTTGAAAGATAAGAATCACAAACTGGGATTTAGTTGCCCATTTTTGCTGTGTCTTGAAATATTCATACTTCTTAAACACTTTCAAGGAGAGACAATCTTTTTAAAATTAGGTATGTAGAAACTAGAAAAGAAACCTGGAGATTGAGTTGCTGGGAAGTGATTAGCTGTGTGTTATTGTTGATGCCTTTAACCTTTCACATATAAAACACAAAGGCTTGACTAAAGTGCTCCATTAATTTATGTGCATCATGGTCTGTTTCTTTCTTTCCCCTTATTAAGATATAATTCATTTTTTATAAGTCCTTCTACCATGAGTTTTTTAATTAAATGAAACACAAAACATTAATAAAAACGGAAACAGAAACACTAGAAATCCTGAATTTTATATGAGCTATGGGAAATTGTTGCTCACATGTTTGGAAAAAGATATGAAAGTATAAATTTGAAAGAAGCAGTGAGCATAATGTGTCAGTGCAAGTAAGTTTTTTGTAGTTATCTTAAAACCTGAAGATGTTAAAATAAACAAGTTCATGGGGCTTTTTCCTTCCTATTGAAGGAAATATAAAGTCATTATCGGAAAACTTTGAGATATAAGTAAGTAGGAGGAAAAATAACCCATGATTTTAGTATTGACCCCTCCCCCCCATGTGAACTCATAAGCAATGAGTGCTTTTTGTCCTGGGTAACAGTTGCACACAAATAAGCACTCTCTGCTTTCCTCCTGGTTTGGGGGTCAGGGCTGCCTTAGGTTGGGAAATCAGTGGAGCCACTTCCCAAACAAGCAGCCCCTAAGTGCAAACTAGGCGTTTCTGCTAAGTCCCAGTCCCCAAAGCAGTCACTATACTGACGCTAATGCGACCCCCCTTTGGTTTTCTACATAAGTAGTTTTAAATGTAAAAACATAAATCCTAAAGAGTGGGAGTGGCAAACAGGGATGGTTTTCATTTGGGACAATTTCCTGTGAAATGTGGCTCTAAACAAGACCCGTATTTACACAAGTGAATATAGTTTTCTTTAGAGTGGTATAGTCAGCAGAGTTTAAAGTGATTTAATTTCACATTTTAGTTATTGGTATTTAATGTTTTCATGGCACATATGTCTAATAACAGTAGTTAAAGTTGGAAACAGTTTTGAATAATTTTACATTAGAAACACTAGCTAAATCAACTCTGTAGTAACAAATGTCGGGAAAAAATTAATTATTTTTGCTGCCACTGCAAAATCAATTGTGCAACTGTTCTTTTAAACTGACTTACATTACTGCATTCTAAACAGGGCACTCCTGTAACTTGTCAGGAGCAGGTTTTGGTTAATAGATATTTTCAGTGATGTAATGGGAACTTCTGGCAGTGAGTCAGAATATAATGGACTGTGATTAATGTTTTAATAAGTACTTTTCTATTGCTCATGATGTAGAGGAGAAATGGTTTCCTGCTTAAATTGATAGAAGAATAGCAGGTGTGCATACAATATTTTTTAAAATGGAATGTTTTTCTTAGGTTAACATTAATATTTTAATGTGGTTCAATTCATTGTCAATGTGTGTGTGTGTGCATGCATGTATGCTTGCATGTGTGTGTATACGCACACATACATATATATTCACACAGAAACCTAAAATTGTGGAAAAATAAAGTTTGACAATTATAGATGTTCTAATTAACATTTTAATTTATGGACTCTTTTGCTTGGATGCTATGATTTTAGGTTAGTATGTTTTGCTCTTAGTATAAAATCTTAGGGAGTAGAGGTTTTGCCTAAAGTACATGCTTTAGGATATGAGTCATATGGCACACTGAGAAAAACAGTGAGTTAAACAAACTCTCTGAGAGGTTCACTCTTGAGGTCAGGAAGATTGATAGCCAAATGGAATAATGATCATGACTCTCTATTGGAAAGGCCATCAGTCCAGCCTATAAATGCAGTAAGTTGAGAGATTTGGAAAGTTAAGCCATGTAGGTCTTGTCAGTCTTGGAGCCTGAGTAAGTGGAGACAGACTGGGAGACTCCGGTGTGCCATGCTTGAGGGCTTGCTTCACAGCTTGCTCTCAAGTCTAGTCTGTGATTTTATTTTTGCATGCTCTCAAGTCTAGTCTGTGATTTTTATTTTTGCATGCCATAGGTGAAGAGCCTCGATTAGGTCTGAATAGAGTCCACTGGACGTAGGCTGTAGATGCCTTCTGCATGATGTTTGTGTGTAAAACTGCATTTGTTCAAATGTCTACTTTTCTATAAGCATGTTTTGGTTTTCAGAGAATCTCAGAGAGATCCTGATCTTAACTTCTAAAAAGTCCTGGAACCACTGGAAAACATGAGACATTCATCTCTTGAGCCAGGCTTATTTCATTTAACATGATGGTTTTCTGTTCCATCCAATTTCTTGCAAGCATGATTTCATTCTTAATGGCTAAGTAAAACTTCATTTTCTCTATCCATTCATCTGTGTGTTGACTCTTAGGTTGATCCCATAATTCTCCTGTAGTGAATAGTGAATATGCAGTTATCTCTGTTTCATGATGGCATTGATTTCTTCAGGTATATGTCCAAGATTTACATAGTTGATAATTCATGCCTATTTGAAATAAAGACAAGAATATATTATCTCTTTATACTGTACTGTGAAATCAATCAGAAAAAAAGTATTCTCTCTTCCAACCCAGGTGTCTACTATCATTGCTCAAAGGCTGGAGCGAAGGCTGGAATGAAGAATACTTGATACTCTTGCAGAAGACATGGGTTCAATTCCCACCATTTAGAAGATGGTGCATACACACTTGTAACAATTCCAGGGAATTCAGTGCTCTTTTTGACCTCCTAGGGTGCTAGGCATACACATGGTACACACACATGCATGCAAGTACTCACACATATACATAAAAATAAAAGTTTTAAAAAGATACCAAAGCTGAGCATTGGTGGTGCACTTCTTTAATCCCAGCACTTGGGAATTTGAGGCCAGCCTAGTCTATGATAGTGAGTTTCAGGCCAGCCAGAGAAACCAAAAAATAGGTAGGTAGAATAAATAGACAGACAGACAGACAGACAGACAGACAGACAGACTCTAAGGCAATACAGAGAAAAAAACAATCTGAATGAGGGTCTCAAACTTTGGTCATTGATAATTTTCATTATCGGGCATATTGGGTACAGCAAAGGTGATTGAGTAGAAAAGTTGCCAACTGGGACTCAGGTTGAAGTAGGTAATAGATCAAATTCCATGTGGTTTGTTGCATGCCTGTTTCTAGAACACATAGCTGAGACATAAACTAGTTCCTATTCAAATGGTGACTAGTGAAATGATTTATACAATGTGGGAGTTGTTTTAGTCTGCATACAAATTCTGCTAGTAGATATCTGTGCTACATCATCAATTGATAGCAACAAAACTCAGAAATCTAGATATGTGGGCTAACTTACTGCAGAGGAGTGTAGGTCCTTTGCTTGCACAGCAGGGACTTTGTTAACTGAGCTCTCTCTCTAGCCCCCATCATTTTGTCTTTAACATATTGGAAGATTTGAAGTCTGACTTACTAATTTGCACTTTTGGTGTTATAGCTAAGATACTTCTGCATAGCTTCTTGTGTATATCATGAACTAAATACCCATGATGGTCTTTTGTCCAGACAGATGCCCAGATCTTTAGTACCGTTTACTGAAAGGGCTCCCTTCTTCACTGAACTCCCTTGGAGTCACGTGTTTAACCTTTTGTCCCCAGTAATCTCCAGTACCTACCAGCAAATCTGTGTGACAGAGTTCTGAACTTTTCCTTCATCTGGGAAATTACACTCTTTCACTTTTAGCTTTGGGCCTATCTAAAATGGTAATAGTGAGTATTCATGTGTATATTAAATCTGAGGGCTTCCTAGTTAGACACTTTTTGTCTGTTTGCCTTTTTGAGATTAGGTCTGATTATTGTTGCCTAGGCTGGTCTCTATATCATGATCTCAACAGTCTTCCTGCCTTAGCCTCCCAAGTAGCTGGGATTATATGTATGCAACATTGTACCTGACATTTCTGAGTTAAAACATGAAAAACATAAGGAAATACTTCACCTCTTTTTGTCAATTTATAATTAATCCTGAAATAAGTAGATTCTCAAACAACTAAATGTTTTGATGGGAACTACCCACATTCAATCCAAAACAAGCAAATTCCCAATTGCCTACATTTTGTTTCTTCAAACTCCAAAGTTTTGCATTTAGAGTTCAGAAAACTGTAACAAATTTTGCAAATCAAAACTTGTTTCTGTGGTTACTTGTCCAGGTCAAAAAACAGAAGTCATTAAAGCAGTGTTAGTTTTGGCTGTGAACTAAATAGTAAGGCCAGTCAGTTCTTTGAAAGTTGCTTAGAAGGGCATCTTCCTCGAAGATTGTTATTACTAATGATTCATTTTAAACAGTTCTTTTTTCTTTAATCTTTTTTTTTTTGGTCTTTTCCCAGCAGATCATAAGTCTTCCTCAATATGAATATGTTTATTTGTCATTTTTGTTTCTTCATTTCATTGCACTGCAACTTACCCCATCATGTCACCTTACTTTGCATTCTCTTTTTAAAGTATTTATAGTGGAGTATATGTTTGTGTGTTTGTGTGTGTGAGAGAGAAGGAGAGAGACAGAAACAGAGAGACAGACAGAGAGAGAGAGAGAGAGAGAGAGAGAGAGAGAGAGAGAGAAATAACTTGCAGATGTTCATTCTGTCTGTCACAGTGGTTCTTCACCTCCTAATGCTGTGACCCTTTAATACAGTTCCTCATGTTGTGCTGATCCCAACCATAAAATTATTTTCGTTGCTACTTCATAACAGTAACGTTACAGTTGTCTATCTGTGTTTTCCAATGGTCTTAGGTGACCCCTATCAAAGGGTTGTTTGACCCCTCAAAGGGGTTGTGACCCACAGGTTGAGAGCCTCTAGTCTATCATGTGGGTTCTCCATGGATCTAACTCAGCTCAGGTTGTCAGGTTTTGTGGCTAATACCATTATCCTCTGAGCCACTTTGTTGGCCCATTCCACAATCTTCTGAGGTACAAATGATCAGGAAAGAACTCTTTAAACTGCGAATATAATAAGTACAACCAGAGAAGTAGATAGTACTCAGTACCAGGATTCTTTCTTCTGAAGTTCATGAAATATGGTCATGTTGTAGGCATGTAGGAGCTGTGGCTCCTCTCTCAACAGCTAATGAGAGAGAGGGGGAGGGGGAGGGGGAGGGGGAGGGAAGGAGTAGGGAGGGAGGGAGGGAGAGAGGGAGAGAGGGAGAGGGAGAGCAAGCCTGTCACTTAAACAGAGTAGTGTAATGTAGCAAGAGTTCTCTTTGGTTTTAATAAAATAAAATCTCGGAGTCAGCTATCCGGGGGTGAAAGCTGAAAGATCAGAGAAGCAAAGCAGCCAGCACTAGAGTTCTTACCTCTCCCAATGCTCAGACCAAAACGGTAGTCCTGTCCTCAGACTGTATCCTTAGAGTGCATCCTCAGACTGCATCCATCTCTACGAGTCTTCAGATTAATGCTGCCTCTATGAAGCCTGTCTCCTCCTGCCTTATATCACTCCTGTCTCTACCTCCCCAGTACAGGGATTAAATGTGTGAGCTCTGTTTCTCTTTTAGACTCATTCAATCTCATGTAGCCCATGGTGGCCTTGAACTCACAGAGATCCCTCTGCCTCTGTCTCCTGAGTGCTGGGATTAATGGTGTGTGCCACCAATGCCTGTCCTTTATGGCTAACTAGTGTGGCTAGCTTTGTACTGTGATCTTCAGGCAAGCTTTATTTGTTAGATCATAAACAAAATATCACCACAGCATAATTTTGGAGAGGCTCAAGCAAGGCACATAATAATATGGAGCTCTGCTTTCAAAGACAAATGAGTGCTAACAGCATGTGCAGACCATGCGTTAGAGAAAGATTGTGTAAAACCTCAGAGATTAGGGGGAAGCCGTTTTGAAAGAATGTTTGAAATTTGAAAGAAAGTTAGTCTAACAAGAGAACAGGGCCCAGAGCGGAGAATATCAGAAACTATTTAGGATCAGATCACGAAAAATCTTATTTTCTGTAACAGTCTCTTGGAGGAAATAATGCTCTCTGCTCCCTTTCTTCCATGTCCTAAATCAAAATAGAAATCCCCCTGCTTTTTCTATAACTAGGCTCCAAACAAATACACTTTATGAATGGGGAGCTGTTGAGGGCATTGCAGGTGGGGTAGTCAGATTTATCTTTTAGAAGAGTATTTATGGAATACATATTTGAAAGACCAAGATTTAAAAAAATTGCTCAAGTAAGAGAAATCCAAGCACTGAGCATATGCTTGAGAGAATAAATTTAGGGGAGATTAAAGTACTCCATCAGTAGGACTTGGCAACCAACTTCAGGTAAAGGAACGGGCAAGGGAGATGCCAAGGCTTTTGTCCTTGACTGTGTGGGTGGCTCTCAGACGCCTTCCACAGAGACAGGGCTTCCCCTCAGTTTTGCACCACTAGACACATGTCTTTGTGAGGTAGTGCAATAAGCGTCCGAATGACTGGGGCAGCTGCTTCGGCCACCCTTCTCAGTCTGTTGGGACGAGCACTGCATTTCTTCTGTCGCCAGAGAACACGCAGCTGTTGCATCCCAATGGTGTACTACCAACCACCACTTGTCACAGCTGCTAGGCTGGATCAAAATAGGCAGATTTGGAGAGACTGTGCCCCCTATTCGATTCATCATTGTGTGTGTGTATGTGTGTGTGCGCGCGCGCGCGCGCGCGCGTGCTTTTTAAAAAGTTGATCTTAGATGTGTGCTAAAGTATTATAACTGTGCAATCGTGACACCCATATTAGAGTGCTTATCTGTAAAGAGGGAACCCCAAAGTCTGTTTTCCCAAATAACAGTAAACTCATTACTTACTCCCAGCAGACTGGGAGACAACAGCAGACTGTTTAAGCTTTATATTCAGTTGTTACAGAAACTATGAGTGTTATTAGTATGTTGATATCTTATGCTTAACCCCTCACTGTTTCTAGACTATTTTTAACTCTTACCAATTTTATTGCTCCCAATTTCACATTGTAAGGATATCTTTTCCATCAGTTTTATATTTAATTATAAAGCCCCTCTTCGTGGTATATATGTTTATTTTTGCTTTATACAAATGCCTTGGATTTTCCTGTCTACAAAAACATTTTCTTTTTTGCTTTTCTTTATCTTGTTTTTTGATTCACTGCCGGTGATTTTAGGAGAACAAATGTTAGACTGTCTTTGCCCCGGTGATTAACTCACTGTAGCAACTGGATAAAAAGAATTTCCTTACCAGAAAGTGTGCAGGCACTTTTCTTATTCCGCCTCCCTGCTTTCTCCCTTGCTACTTAACATTAAGATTATTATTACTTAAAAACAACAAAAATCCTATTTTACTTGTTTTCATTAAAGTCCTGCCCTTATTTTATTTGTTTGTTTTTGACACAGGGTTTCTCAATATAGCCTTGTCTGGCCTGGGAATTGCTATGTGGTCCAGACTGGCTCCAGATTCACAGAGATCTCCCTGTCTCTGCCTCCCAAGTGCTGGGATTAATGATGTGTTCCATCATAGCCAGAATTTTTCTTAACACATATTTAAATAAATTAATTTGCCATTGTTATTTTGAAAACGTGTATGAGTGTTTGCATGTGTACCATGTAAGCCAGAAGAAGGCATTAGATTCCCTGGAACTGGAGTTAAGGCAGGTTGTGCTGGGAACTGAACTTGGGTCCACTCCAGGAGCAGCAAGTTCTCTTAAGCCCTGAGCCACTTAATGCCTGTTTTTTCTTATGTAAATGAAGCTTAAAATTAGAATGACAGACTAGTTTAATTCTTTTACATATCATAAAATGTGTTTCATTCTTTAGTTTAAAAGCTCATTTTAGGAGATCCTCAGTTTTGGTGTTTTCCTTGGAAAAGCACAGCAACTTTCTGTTGCCCCAGGTGTTCACGGTGGCTGTCTTAGATGTGCTTGTGTCTCAGGACTGCCATCTCACTTAGTAGAATTTTCTTGTTTTTTAAGTTACCAATTTTTAAAAGCCTCATTTACTCATTTTGACTGTGAGGGCACACAAGCATACCATATCTACCTTGTGGAAGTCAAAAAACAGTCTTTTGCTTTCTGTTTTTTCCTCCTCCAACGAGGGCGCTGGGCATCAAACTCAGTTTGGCAGGCTTGGGAGCAGGTACCTTTAAGCACTGAGTCACTTGCCAGCCCAGTTACTATCTTTACAAACAAAATGAACAAATAAACAAACAAACAAACAAACAAAATTCCCCTTATTGTTCAAGAAAATATCACAGAGTGTCCTTGAATTTCAGCTGTTTGATTTTTGTTTTTTTGTTTTTTTCATTTTGTATTCTTTAAATGTTAAGTGCATTTCAGTTTGCTACTAATGGGTGTATATATCTCATTCACATCATATATTTAATAATTTTGTTCTGCACCCTTGGCATTGATTCTCAAAGGCAGTTAAATGTGATGGGTGATTTTATTAGCTGTGTCTCTGTTGCTGTTGTAAAATTCCACGCCTAAGGCAATCTATAGAAGCAAGTTTGTTTTGGTTCCAGAGGGATAAGGGTCTATCTTGGGGAAGAAGAGGAAGCAGGTATGTTGGTAGGAGTGGGAAGTTGAGAGGTCACATCTCCTACCATAGCACGGAGCAGGGAGCCATCTATCTAGAAGCACAGTGAGGCTGTAAATTCTCAAAGCTGGCCCCCAGGACCAGTGTCCTCCAGCAAACTGTACCACCTCCTGGAGCAGCGCCTCAGACTGGGGCTATTTTATAGAAGAAGAAACCAAGAGACATAGTGGTCAAAAACCCTATGTCAGGTTACAAATCAGGCGAGGACACTGCAAAGATTTATTTCCCATAGCCATTTAAGCTGCACTGTGTCTTATTACTAATATTTAATATATAAATCACAAAATTCTGTATTTAGTTTTATTTAAGATTACTGTAACATTCATAAAGCCAAGTTTCCTTAAGCATATTTAGATTGTGACACAGCATGGGGAGCAGTAATATTAATATTTAGCTATTTATTTATAAAGAACTGTGACCTCTCACTCTGACACATGGCTTTAGGGTGATAAATTCTAGAGCCCTGGATAAAAAACCATTATAAACTGTGTGATCACTGTGTGGTTTAGATGAGCAATGTCCCTAGAGGGTGGTGGTTTTTTAAAGTGGTGGAACATAAGATTCAGCATGGATGAATGTTAAATTCAGTTCTTAATTTCTTCTAAGTCTCCCCAATAGTAAAAAATAAAACAAAAGAAAAAGGTTAAAATTATATAGTTCTGAGAAACTCAATTTTACAAGTTCTTTATTTTTTTCTTTAATTTTTTTTTAACATTTCAGACTTTAGTCACCTGTACAGTGGTTAGGAGCACTTGCTGCTTTTCCAGAGGACCCAATTTTTGCTCCTAGCACTCACGTTAGGCAGTTCACAACCAGCTGCAACTCTAGCCCCAAGGCATCTGACACCCTTTCCTGGACTCCGTGGGCAGCTGTGCCCCTGTGCATATACTCTTCACATACATACCCGTAAATGCTGAGTGCCAGCCACTTAATGGCATTGTAGTTACTCAAATAGGTAGTTCCATCTTAATGGTAGTTAGTGACTATTTCATATGGTGCCTATATAACTATGGTGAATTTATCAAATCAAGAATTCATTCAGTTGTATAACTGATCTTTTTTCATCTGAAAATATTTTTCTGAGTAGTCCATTTTTTCTTTGATCTCTTGGTGTGGGGTCTATGACAGAGGAAATCATGCTTACCAACTATTCTTCCTTCTTTAAAACATTGTCATGTTTTGTACCTAGAATGATAAAATAAAGCTTTGTTGTTAAATATTTGCACAATTAAAAATAGATTCTGATAAGTATTACCAGAGTATTATCCATATTACTTAATGATTCTTAGAATGGTCGTTTATAACATTGTTGAAGGTTAAAAAATGAAAACTGTCCCTGTATTCAAAGATACAGAGTAAAGTAAGTTGGTTCAAATCTTTTCTGCACATGGGCAAAATTATTGTAAGTCCAGATGCTAACTTATGGGATTCTATAGACTTTTCTCTCTAATGCTAAACTCTCATGTTGACCTCACAAATTACGGAGTCAGAGAAAACAGGGCCTGTGGTGCTTTGAATGTGATGTCCTCCATCATCTTCTGCATTGAAGACCTGGTCCTTAGTCTATGCTCTGTTTGACAGTTTATGAGATGTGCCTTGCTGCAGAAGGTATGTCACTGAGGATGAACTTTGAGAGTTCAAACCCTGCTGTCATTTTAAGTGTGCTGTCTGCTTCCTGTTTAAGATGTATGATCTCAGTGTGCTCCTTCAGTCACCATACCTGCTTACTGCCATGCTTCCTACTGTGACTCTGATGGACTCTGATCCCTGTGGAACCACAAGCCCCAGATAAAACCTTCCTTTTGTAAGTTGCTTTAGTCGTGATGTTTTAGCACAGTAAGAGGAAGACAAAAACTGGTATTAGAGAGTGAGTGTTGCTGTGAAACCTGACTATTCTGTTTTTTTGGAGGAGTGTAGAAGACGACTTTGGAAATTTGGACTAGAAAAGTAGTTGGACACTTTAAGCAAGGCTTAATAGGCCATCCTTGTAGGAGTCTGGAAGACAGTAGTGTTGATAGTTACATGGATTGTGGAGGTCCAGATCAAGAGGTTCTGGAGGGGAACAGTGCTAGCAACTGTGCTAGAGTCCAATTCTTGAGATACTTTGGCAAAAAATGTGATTGCTTTCTGCTTCTGTCCTAAGAACTTGCCTGAGACTAAATTTAAAAGGAATGAACCAATTCCTTGGGTGTAGGACATTTTAAGACAGCCTAATATTGACTCTGCTACATGGTTATTAGTAATCACTCTTTTGAGGTTTACAGTGAAAAAGAACAAATGAGGCAGAAAGAAATAGAAAATATATATTTGAAGAGAAAAAGAACACCAGGAAACTTAATGTTGCAGCTAAGGTTTGTGCTGAAAGAGGTAAGGAGATTAAAGAGAGGCCTGATCTACAATGGAATAAAGGGAGGAGTGCTTCCGGGCAAGAAAGCACCCAGCTAGACCTCCAGTTGATGAAAGGAAAAGGCCTAAGGGATTTCTGCTCTAGAAAGGAACAACAGACAGAAGCTGCTGCAAATGTGGCCCGGGGCAGTGAGGATCCTCCTCAAGCTGGTAGCTGAGCTTGCCAGTGTGCTGCACACAGCCCTGGCTTTGGAGTCAGAAAGTATGCATGAGGAAAGGGGCTATTGAATTGTCTCCATGGTTTCCAAGAGCCGCGGAAGCCAGGCAGCATGTGGTTGGGAGTCATTTGGTGAAGGGGCGGAGAGGACAAGAGGCCCTGAGAGGCCATTGCATGGAGCTGTGAAAGTGAAGTCTGGGTTGTGTTGGAGATCCCAAGATACTGGAAACGCTAGAGATGTGAGAGAGCTGCCAAGGGAGCAGAAGGAGCCCGAGAGAGAGGGTGGCGTATTGCAGGCAGCAGAGCACAAGGGGAGAGCCATCTAAGCCCGTGATGACAGACATGGAGCTACAGATTTGGAGTTTGTCCTGACTTTTTCAGGCTCACTTAGGCTAGTATTTCCTTACTATGCACCCTATCCTCCCCTATGGAATGGAAATGTATATTCTGTGCCATTGAATGTCGGAAATATGTAATTTGGTTTTTTATTTTACAGAGGGTTACAGTTTAGAGATTGCCTGAGACTTTGTTTTTTTATTGTGTTGAGACTATGATAGACTATGGGGACTTTGAAGTTTGACTAAATGCATTTTGCACTGTGATATGACTATAAGACTATGGAAGCCAGGAAGTAGAATGTAGCTGTTTGAATGAGATATCCCAGGTTTTTACATTTAATACAGGTGGTGATACCATTCAGGCAGTATAGGAGGTATGCTTTTTCTGGAGGAAGTGTGTCACTGGGGGCAGGCTTTGTTCAATGTCTCATACCATTCCCAGTGCACTCTCTGCTTCCTGCTTGATTTTTAAGATGTGAGCTATCAACCTGCTTCTTCAGTCACCATGCCTATCTGCTGCCATGTTCCCATGCTGGAATTATAGGCCCAAATCTTTTCTTCTTTAAGTTGCCTTGGTTATGGTGTTTTGGCACAACAATATAAAAGTAACTAATACAGGTTCCTATTATTCCAACACCCCCTCCCTCCCTCCCTCCCTCCCTCCCTCCCTCCCTCCCTCCCTCCCTCCCTCCCTCCCTCCCTCTCTCCCTCTCTCCTCTCTCTCTCTCTCTCTCTCTCTCTCTCTCTCTCTCTCTCTCTCTCTCTCTCTCTCTCTCTCTCTCTCTCTCTCTCTCTCTCTGTGTCTGTCTCTCACACACACACTTACTTGCAGGCTGTAAACAGAAGCAGAGGTTTTCTTTTTTCCCAAATAAACACACAGAGTCTGAATATGAATTATAAATGCTCTGCCCATAGTTCAGGCTTATTACTAACTAGCTCTTAAATTTAAATTAACCCATTTTTATTAATCTATCTATTACCATGTGGCTTGTGACTTTATTGCTCTTCAGCATCTTGCTTCCCCTGTGGCTGGCTCATGTGTTTTCTGACTGCCCTTTCTCCTTCCTATCATCCTTAGTTTGGTCGCCCTGCCTATACTTCCTGCCCCTGTTACTGGCCAATCAGTGTTTTATGAAACCAATTCTAGCGACATCTTTACAGTGTACAAGAGGGTTAGTCCACAGCAGCATGCACAAGTGCATACATTTGGGACTTCCTTAGTCTTGGTGATTGAGTCCCTTCAGTAGTGCTCTTTAACTGCTATTGCAGCCTTGGCTTCTCCAGTTCCTGAGACCATCAGTGATAGCTATCACAATAATAGAACACTATAGCTAGCTTCATATACTTAAGATTTTCTGATTTGGGTGGATTTTGTTTGTTTTGTTTTTGTAGGGACATTTGTATTAAATTAGTAAAAATATACTCAACTTTATGAATTAATATTATAATTAAAAGTTTATAAGGAATAACCATTTTATATCATTACAATTTGTTTCAGATATTGAGTTTAATAAGTATTTAACATGTGCATTGTATCAAGGGAGAAGCAATCTGAGTCAGGCTTGAAATGTGCTTTGGTTGTAGATAAAGTTTTACTACACAGACAACAAAATTCACTTGTTATAAAATGTAAGTAGGCATTCCCTGTCTCTCAATCTCTGTAATGAGTAGAATAAGCCAAATAATTATGATCTGTTTATTCTCTTTATGCTGATATAGAAAAATTCACCCAAGTCATTAAAGGACCATAAATGATATAATATAGTTGTAAGTTTGATGCCAGAATTATTTGGGTAGTGATTTTTAATATTAACCACTATTTATATAGCCTAATTATTACACATTTTAAAACCTTAACATACTTTAAAAATAGATTGTCCCGGGCTGGAGAGATGGCTGCTCTTTCAGAGGTCCTGAGTTCAATTCCCAGCAACCAAATGGTGGCTCATAACCATCTAATGAGATCTGGTGCCCTTCTCTGGTGTGCAAGCATACATGCAGAGCACTGTATATATAATAAATAAATAAAATCTTTAAAAACATGGATTGTCCCAGGCCAGGAAACGGCTAAGTTGGTAAAGTGCTTATCACACAAGCTTGATTCCCCCATGTGAAAAAGCTGAGCACCGTGGCACACTTGTAATCCCAGTGCCGGGGAGGTGGATGCAGGTGGATGGATCCTGGGGCTTATTAGCCATCTAGCCGTGCCTGGTTGGTAAGGTCCAGACCAGTAAGAAACTGGCCCTGCCTCTAAAAACAATATGGGTGCCTCCTTAAGAATATCTAAGGTTGACCTCTAGTTTCTACATATACACATGTACCTGTGACCATACACACAGAGTATGTGAGAGAGAGAACACTTAGAAAAAATATAATGTGTACATCTTCTAATCATGATGGGGTCTAATTGAAATTGACTTTAAAAGGGAGGTTTGGGGATCTGAAGAAGATGGCTAAGAATGGTTAAGAACACTAGCTGCTCTTCTAGAGGACCTGGATTTAATTCCCAGCACCCCCATGGTAGCTCACAGTTTATGACAGCAGTTCCAGGTGATCTGATACCTTCTGACTTCCTCAGGCACCAGGCATGTACATGGCATACAGATATAAACCATGCAGGCAAACACCCACATACATTTATCAGAAAGGTGTGTTTTCTTGTTCATTTGTTCAACTGAAGGAATTTTAAAAGGTAGAGCATATTAGGAAACGCGCTAAATGACAGATATTTATAAAAGAAGTAGGCTGGTTTTGCTTTCTGCCACTTAGTATGAAATCCCTTCCTGTTTTCCAGGAAACAGTGTCAGTCATTTGGTAAGTGTACCACACTTCCTTGTATACAGTCTTAAAACTATTTGCTTTTGTGTCCTTTTGGTTTTTTTTTCTTCCTCTTTTTCTTCCTTTACTCCTGTGTCAATTGAAGCAAGCCTTATATATATTGAGGTAGAGTAGAAATTGGCAATATGAACAGACAAAGAAGTTTTTAACCCAAAATCTTATTTTATAGACTTATGACAAGTGTAGACATCATGCTATGTAGAATGTGGACTTCAGTACAGAAACAGCATGTTATGTTTGTCTTGGAGGGAGAGTGCAGCCCAGATCTGGAAACTTTTACAAGAGGTGATGTCCAAAGTGGTGTAAAGGATGTAGGCGTTGCCAGGTGCTAGGAAAGAAAGTCATTCTAGCAGGAGAAAAGCACGCATAGCTCAGAAGCCTGGCTGGCCTAGTAATAGATCATGTTCCAGGAAATGCAGCATTATTGCTGGAACATGAAATATTCAAGGGATACGAGAAGAGGAACTTTTTGAGAAAGGCTGGAAAATCAGGTTTAGATTTAAGGGATTTCTATGTCCTACCGGATGTATATATAGGGAACAAAGCAATGGATGTTGATCCAGGGAATAGCTTGAAGTTACTCTTGTTGAGAAGTAATCAGTATCAGGGTGTCCAAGTGTGCAGGTGACAGAACAGAAGTCAAGGGACCATGAATGTTTATGAGAGGTTTAACTTCATATACGTTCCACGGGTAGTAACTTAAGCTGCAAGAGAAAAAGATCTTCCTTCTCTTAGAAGGCCAGCCTGGGCTAAACGTGCCCCAGAAGCTGCCCTTCTGTTTTCCTTTTTACTTCAATACATTTGAAGATGGGAAGTTTTATTCTTTAGAGCTCTCATAAAATGTTCTAGGTGATTTGTTATCCAAAATGAATCCACTTCCTACAGAGGAACAAATATGCAGATACCACAGGCCTTTTCATTTCTAGGTGTAAGAATGATTTTTAAGTGCATACAAGCATATTAAATCCTAGAGGATTGTTATGATTTTTAGGTTCCCTCCCTATTCCTATTACTGACTTATAGTTTAGATTTATGAGTTGATTATTAGTAATATGGCAAGTTAGTTTTCTGTTAGTAATTGCATGTATATAGGATTTTTTTAAAATCTCTTTTTCATCTGGGTAGTTTTACCTTGTATCCCTAGTTAATGCATTGTTACTGAATAATATTGGTAGGAATTTACACACCCACTTTGCATAAATTGCTAGGGAATGTATTAAAATTTCGTATCTAATTTAGGTTTTAATCTCAATATATGGATCTTGTTTTATGAATCAGTTGATTCTTATGTAAAATAGGAATAAAGTATTTTTACTTTTCACAAGCAAAATCCCAAGTCTAGTTTCAGGCTTCCAAGTGACATTCTTTAAAGCACAGGAAACCCCTGATGTCTTTAAGAGAAACGTGGCACTTTCACTGAGATGTGTATTATAATCTTCTCCACAGAAAATCATTATTCTTGTTAGGATAGCCCTCCCTTCAAACCACTCTCCCTTTTTGGGTTCTCCGAATTATAATCGTTTATTTTGTCCTACATAGCAAAGCCCCTGCTGCCACCGTGGGGCACAGCTGTCTGTTAGGGTTCCAGTGTGGATTTTCTCCCATACCCTCACGTGTTGAACGCTTGGGGCCCAGCAGTGCTACTAATTTGAAAGGAAGTGGAAGCTTCAGGATCTGGCGCCTGGCTGAGGAAGTAGGTTCCTGGGGCATGTCCTTTGAAGGTTGTGCCTTGTCCCTAGCCTCCTCACTCTCTGATTCCTGTACATATGGTGAACAGCCTCCTCCTCCACACACCAGGGCACTGTAATGTTCTGCTTTGCATCGGGTCCAGAAACAAGAAGCCAGGTGACTGCGAGCTGAGTGCTTGTAGGCTGCTGTCAGAGATTTTTGTCAGTGTTGAGGAAAGTACACTGTCTCTGAATTTCTAGTATCTTTACTTCTCTTAATGGTCTTTTTTGAAACCAACCTCCCTCAGGCTACTCTACACAGAGGATGGTATCTCTTTGAATTGGAAGTGTAGGTAGTACACGACCCAGGACTTAAGTTAGTGTCATCTTTATTATTATATTACTTTACTTTTACATCTTGCGAGCTTAACCCAGTTATAGCAGTGCGTTCTTTTCTTCCCTGTCCTGTATTTCCCTGCTATTCAGTGCTCTCCCTGAGATAATGTACCTCTCAAACAAGCATCTCAAGGCTTTACTTCATTGTAATGTCAGTGTATCATTTCCAGCCTTAACGTCTGAGATACTGTGAAAAGATTTTGAATTTTCTTAAGTAATATATTGAGATGGCACTCCTGTATCTCAGTTACACATTTACAAATGAAATTTGAGGCTGAAGATGGCTCAGCAGTGATGAGCACTCACTGTTATAGATACTTTGAGTTCAGTTCCTAGGATCCAAACCAACAGCCATCTGTCATTCCAGTTCCAGGGGATCAGGCCCCATATAAACAATAATGCACATAGTCCAGATAAACTCACACAAACACATGCACACAAAATAATAAACCAGTCTCTTACAAAAACACAAATTCATTTCAGGACAGTCGCAGTGCTGTATAGTCATCACATCCTTGTAATGCAGCACGTCTCTGTCATCTGTGTAAAGCCCTGCACATGGTAAGCTTTCTATCTAGTCCTTTCCTCCCAGGCCCTAGGAACAGCCAGCTTGCCCCGTCAGTATGGCTTATCCATCTCTTCTGAATATTTCATGTACATAGAATCATATAGTATTGTACCCCTTTTGGGTCTGCTCCTTCATATACATAATTTTTGAGGCTCAGTACTCCACTGATTTTTTTAAAGATCAAATAATATTCCTTTTTGAATATGGCACAATTTATTGATCTATTATTTATGGATTAGCATTTGTCTGTTTATACCTGTAGGTTATTATGACTAATGTGGCTATGAATGCGCCTACACATATAGTTCTTCGAGATATTTTATTTCTGTTGCTATATACAGAGAAGTAGAATTGTGAGATAATATTATGATTAAATCTTGTCAGCTTTGTTTACTTTTTTCTTTTTTGGCTTTTTTTTTGAGACATTTCTCTGTGTAGCCCTGGCTGACCTAGAACTCGTTATGTAGACTAGGCTGGCCTCAAACTCAGAGATCAGCTTGCCTTTGCCTCTTGAGAAAAGTACGCTGTCTCTGAATTTCTCAGTATCTTTACTTCTTGCCTTTGCCTGCTGAGATTAAATGTGTGCATCACCACACCCAGCTGATTTTGTTGATCTTTTTAAAGAACTAACTTTGATCTCATTGATAACTATTGTGTTCTCTTTTTCATTCATGTTCATTAATTATTTCTTGCCTTATGCCAACTTTGGGATTAATTTGCTCTTCTTTTAAAATTTCTTAGTAATATTGTGTTGCTGCTTGTCTTTTATTCTTTGCTCTTACTCTTTGGAGGCCTGCCACCCAGCACCCAAATAAATCACACACAGAATTTTTATTCTTTCTTATAAATGCCCAACCTTAACTTGGCTTATTTCTTGCCAGTTTTTCTTAAATTATCTTGTCTACCTTTTGCCTATGGGCTTTCTCCTTTTCTTACTTCTGCATATCTTACTCTGTGGCTGGCTGGGTGGCTGTAGCTGGCCCCTAGCATCCTCTTCTCTTTGCTTCTCTTGTTCCTTCCTTCCTCTCCTCTCAGATTTCTTCTCTTATTCTCTCTGTCTGACAGCCACACCTACCCTTGCTCCTGTCTCACTATTGGCCTTTCAGCTCTTTATTAGAGCATCAGGCGTTTTAGACAGGCAAAGTAACACAGCTGCTTTACATAAACAAAAGCAACACATCTTTACATTGTTAAACAAATGTTCCAGAGCATAAATAAATGTAACACACTGTAAAATAATATTTATATTAAATATAGGATTACTGCCATAATTTTCTATTTTCTACTGTCTTCATAAAAAACTTTTGGGCCCATTATTCATTTTTAAGAGTATGTTTTTAAGCCTCTACATACTTGTGAGTTTTCATTTATTTCTAGCTTCATCCACTATGGTTGGAAAAGATGCCTTGTGTGAGGTCAGTCTTGTTTTGTGACCTCACGTACACTGTTTCTTAGAGAGTGCGCCATACATGCATGAGAAGTATGCATTCTCCCAGTGCTGCTTCCCAGACAATGACAACAGTCGGCTCTGCTTTCTCAAACCAGAAGCTGCGACCACACACTGGTTTCTCAACCGCAAAGCTAGGGAAGATATGAGACAATGGCAAACAAGAATGCCCATAGCTCCTCTAACATTTAAAAGTGCCTTTAAATATGATAGATTTCCAGAAGTCTGAGACTTTCTGTTTGGCTAGTTTTCAGTTTTACGTTGGAAGGATAGGAGTTCAGAGAGAGCTGCGTCCACCACTCCTCTGACTCACTTGAAATGATTTTGTTTTATTTTGATAAGGCCACTTGGCATGCAGTTTCTTCTTTGATGTTTTAGGAGCAGCTGAAGTAGTGATTCTATAGGTTTGGTTCTGTGTCAGATCTCTTGAGTGCACTTGTTTTGCTTAACTAAAACTGTATGCCCATTTACTAGCTACTGTCTATCTCCCCTCTCTTCTGTTCACTTAAAATTTCAAATGTTCATCTGTTACATCCATGTGTATGTGTGCATATGCATATGTGCATCACACATGCCACAGCACATTTGCAGAGGTCAGAAGGCGAGTGGGAGTCAGCTCTCTCCTCCCACGGTCTGTAGTCTAGAAACTGAAGTCAGCTCCTTAGACTTGGTGGCAAGTGCCTTTACTCACTGAGCCATCTCTCTGGTCCCTCATTTCTTCACTTTTGTAATCATACACTTATGTTCTATGACCAAGGTTCTGTAATTACTTTATGGATAGTTTGGCTCAGGTTTCTGTTAGCCTCTCCCTGTCATCAGAGGTGACAGTATCTTGAGCAAATCTTCTTTGAGCTTTGACTTACTGTTTGCAATTGAAAATGTTTTCCTTTACTCCTTTCATTCCTTCCTGGATTCTTATCAAGATGAAACAAGAACATACATATGAAAGTACTTTGTAGAGCTAACCTGATGATCTAATCTTCCCACATCTTATCAGTGCCTTACATTTGTTTGTCAATTAAATACGAGTGAGACACTAAGAGCCAGTAAGTAGTAATAAGATAAAATGAAAGCTTTCTGAATCTGTTCACTCTGTTCCACATGGGTTGTGGTGGGTTGTGGTCACAGGAGAATGTGCAGATCTTTGAGAACTCTCTGCAGGGAAGAGTGAGATGAGAATAAACCAGGGGAAAGCTACATTGTTAAACATTTTTCAGCCTTTCCCAATTAAAATTGCCAGTTGTAGTCTTAAACATTTTCTACCTACAATATTAAAACAAATGTATTTAAAAGCTTATTTTCTTTCTTAAGAAATCATGCTTCTGCTATGCTACACATACATAAATTTCCCTATTCTTGGTACAAGACCCAAGGATATTCTGTTGGCTGTCTGAAAGTATTGTTTTTTATTGGAGAACACAGTGGTAATGGAGAGAGGGGTGGAATCATTTTTGTGTATAGTTATTTTCTATTATAGTATATTGTTGCTTTTGTAATTTAAGTCTTGTTACTTTGTAAATTAAAGATATGAACGGCTATACAGGAAAAATATATCCCTACATTTCTGTTAAGCCCTACATAGTGTGCCATTTCTATGTCTATGTTAGGCAATGTTGAAACACATTATATAATTATTGCTATATTGTAGCCATCAGCACTTAACTATCTTGATTGTTTTAAACATTATTATTTCTAGAAATACAAAATTAGCACACAGACATACTTTGCCAACTATCTTGCATGACCATCCCAAACCAGTATTAATGTTTTAGATTACAGAGATTAGGATATAAAAAACCATGCTCATAGCACATTTATTCATTTATTTTTTTTCATTCATTCACTCATGGGGGGGGCAGGGATCTTGGGTGTGCCCATGCCCTGGCACACCTGTCAAGATCTTAGGACTAGTTTCAGGAGTAAGTTTTCACTTTCCACCTTGTAGGGAGAGACCCACTCTTGTTTTTCCTGAGGCTGTGCTGCTTAAGTGCACATCTGGGTGGTTCTTCTGTCTCCACCTCCTATCTTGCTGTTGGTGCGGGGATCACAGACATAGAAAGGATCTCACTATGTAGCCCTGGATGGCCTGCTAAGTGTGAGATCCAAGGCTTGCATCACTGCACCAGGCCCTACATCTGGCTTCTCATGTGGGTTCTGGGAATCTAACGCACATCGTCATATCTGTGCAGCTAGCACTTTTACACTCTGAGCCATCTCCCAGGTCAAAACCCATGCTCTTATTTCTTGTGTTGAGTATACTTAAAATTTTTACATCTATTTAGTGTGTGCATATGTACATGCCATGCTGTGTGAGTGTATGTGCTTACACATGTGCATACTTATGTACATGACACATTGTATTTGTGGTCAGTGGACAACTTTTGGTAGTTGGTCCTCTTTTTGTGCCATGAGGATTCAAGGGCTTAAAGTTAAGTCATCACGCTAGTGGCAGGCATCTTTACCCGTTGAACCACCTTTCTGACCCCATTTGTCTTATTCTTTTATTTACTGGCCCAAGTTGTTATGAGAAGCTTTTTCTTTGAGAGGATGCCTTCCCCGCCAGCCTGGTTCTAGAGCCGCATCAGTCCCAAATAAACACACAGGAGGCTATATTAATTATGAAGCTGTTGGCCTTGCTTGTTTCTTACTGGCTAGCTCTGACTTAAGTAATTACCCCATAATTGTTAATCTAAGTATTTCTCTTACCGGAGAATGGTTCCGGGCTTCCTACCCCCATGGCATTACATCTTGACTCTCTTGTGTTTCTCCTTCCCAGAGTCCTCCTGGACTCCTAGTCCCTCCTATCTAGATTCCCTGTAGGCCAGACAGTGCTTTATTGACAAATAACAGGCAAATAACAGGACTTCCCCAACACCAAGTATAATTGTAGAAATAATAATATGCATAGTAGTTTATTATAATGTTTATAGTGGGTTTTTATTTTCAGGTTTAAACTGAAAATTGTCCTGTGATTCTGTCATTCAGTCCAAAACTGAAATGCATATACAAAAAAATGCAACAGACAGCAGTATGCTGTTCCAGTGTACAAGAAATGTTGATTAGGGCATGTTAAACTATTTTAAAACTACTAAAGGTGACAGATATATTTTATTGAAATAGATCTAAGATGATTGGTTAAATCACTGAACATGTATATCTATCTTTTAGTTTAGAGGATGCATTGGTTTGTACCAATAAAATTCCATAAAATAAGCCTTAAAAGTTCTGGTAAGCAAGCACTTTAATTTTTGTTTCTATAACTCTTGGCTTTCTATGTGAAATTATCACTGGTTTTCTGGCTAGTTCTGAAAATGACTTTATGTCATTTCATAGAAGAAAAAAAAAAGGAATAATGATGGCTCCAAGGAGTGTTCCTGCAAACATAACTATTAAAGAGATTTAAACCTTTGTTCACTCTGAGGAAATAAATGCATAGAAAATTCTTACTGTAAATATGATTGTAGCAGTTTCCCAAAGCCAATAAAGTAAGTAAATGGTCAGCTAATGAAAAATTCAGTCAGTGTAAGTAAGTAACTGATGTGAAGAGGTGAATCAGCTTCAGAGCTGCTAAGACCATCATGGAGGCCCAAGGACTTTCACTCAAGTCACAGTGCTCTAATTTCTTGAACAAGGTCAACTTTAATAATAAGACTATTTCCCAGACCACAGCCCCTAACTCTGTTCAGAATGGTTTTCTTGAGAATGCAGCATTCCCCCAGACTTCTCAGGTTTTTAAGACATCATGTCATGTAGCCCAGACTGGCCTCTGGCTCACTCTGTAATCCAGGTTATTCTTAAACTCCTGGTCCTCTTGTCTCGGCCTCCCAAGAGCCGGGATTGTAGGCATGAACCACTGTACCTGATGCTGTTTGTCTATTCAGTCTATAATGTATCCTAAGCATCTTTACAATGATAGAGGGGCAGAGGGTAATTTTTATCTCTGTCCAGAGCTCTTTGTTAGGGAAAATATGGGCTTAATATGAAAAATTCTAATGATACGTATTTTCCTGGTTTTATTTGTAATAAATTCAGGTATAAAATAATTCCTTGTGGGAAATAGTGCAATATGTGTCCATACCTGAGTCCGAGTAAGTTGGTCCTTTTCCTGTGACCACAAGAAAGGCATAGGTCATTGGGAAAAGGGTCCATTCTAAAATTTCTGTATAAGCAACCATCTTTTTTTTTCTTTATGAATCACAATCAGATGAATAAAGGTCAAATGTACCACTGTTAACTCATTTTTGTCTGTTTTTGGAGACAGTGTCACTACTTATCTTCCATGGCCCTTGTTGTTATTTAACTAGGGATATTGCAACATTCAATTAGTCTCCATCTCTACTCTGTTAGAACCTTTCCATTACAATTTAAGTGTATTCAAACTTTACCTTGAAACAGCATGCTTACTTCACCCACTGGGATCTTTCTCTACTGCCTTTTCTCCCTTATTCATGCAAAACTACTAAAAGAAGTCCTGTGTTTTTAATTTCCATTCCCTTATTTCTGTTTCATCCATCAGTATAATTTCTGTTGCTTGGATATGATTTTGCTAATTGATTTTCTTTTTTGCATTTCCTTCTTTTTTCTTCTACTTTCCCTCCCTCCCTCCCTCTCTCCCTCTCCACCTTCCCTCTCCCTTATTTGGGGTGTTTTTGAGGCAAAATCTCTCTGTGTTCCCCTGGCTGTCCTAGAACTCACTATATAGACCAAACAAACCTTGAAACACAGAGATTTGCCTGCCTCTGCCTCCCAAGTGTTGGGGTTAAAGGCATGTTCCCCTGTAGCGAGCCACCGGTGATGTTCGTGTGGCTATGGCTCTAACAATACTTCACAATGATCTGAGGAAAAGAGCTAAGGATGTAAATAAAGACAAAGACAGCAGCTTATTCTTACAAGGGGAATGGTGTTTTAAACCAGGGTGGAGCCTTATATACCAAAGGCAGGTATGGTGGAAAAACACCAAGGTCAGAAGCCTACATTCCCAGGGCCCTCTGGCAAAGGATGGGCCAAAAACAGGAATCAGCATTTAGACAGTAAGGATGGACAGAAAACAGGAACTTGCATGCAGGCCTTACTGGGAGGAGGGGACGAGAAGTGTTGCTAAAAGCTCCTAGTCATGATTGGTCACAGACCCCCATGGGGGAAGGGTGTAACATTCCACCATGCCTTGTCACCATTGACTTTATAATTATAAAATTTTGTGGTAAGTTGTGGTCTTTATTTTACCTCTAGTCATAATTTTGGCATTATTGTCCTGTATCAAATGGCTGAAGCTACATGCACTCATATTTGTGTCTTTGGCTTTATTCCATTGGTTTTTTTGTCTCTTTTTGAGCTAGTACCATGTTATTTTTATTACAGTGGCTCTGTAGTGTATCTTGGGGTCTTGAATGTTAGTCAGTCCAGCATTGCTCTTTTTGCTCATGATTATTTTGGCTTTGTAGGGTCATTTGTGATTTCACTTGAATTTGAGGATAGTGAGTATTTTTTTTTCTTGTTCTCATTTCTATGAAGAATGAGATGAGAGTTTTTGCTATTGGGTTGCACTGAATCTATAAGTGAATTATGGTAGAATGGTTATTTACAATGTTAATTCTACCAGTTCATGAGCATGGGTTGTTGATGGGGGTTGTCCTTCTGTATATATGTTTCTCTTATTGGTTGATGAATAAAACACTGATTAGCTAATTGGCCAGGCAGAAGTATAGCAGGGCTAGGAATGAGGAGAATGCTCAGAAATGTAGGTAGAAGGAGTAGCCATGTAGGCTGCCAAATGACTAACAGGTCCAGACCCTTCTCCTTTAAGATAAGACCATGTGGAAATACTTAGATTAATAGAAATGGGTTAATAATTAAGACAGAGCTAATCAATAAGAAGTCCAAGTCACCGACCAACAGTTTCATAATTAATATAAGTCTTTGTGTGTTTATTTGGGGCAAAATGGCTGTAAGAACCTCTGCAACAGGTTGTCTTTCTATTTCCTAGTTTCTTTCCTTTTTTCTTCAGAGATTTAAAGTTTTCATTGTAGAAGTCTTTCATCTCCCCAGTTAGGCTTTTTTATTATTATATTTGAGGCTACTGTGAATGAGGGTGTATCTGTGATCTCCTCTGTATGTTTGTTGTTGATGTACAGAAAACTATTGATTTTACAAATTGATTCTGTATTGGCCTATTGACCATTTCTTAGAAAATTTGTGGTATAATTTTTGAATCCCTTACATATAATATCATATGATCTGCAGATAATTCTTTGTTTTTCTTCCTGATTTCCTTCTTTTGCCTGATTGTTCCAATTGGCACTTCAAGTGCAATATTGAAAATGAGTACAGATAGTAGATATCCCTGTCTTTTTCATGACTTCAGTGTGATTACTATAAGCTTTTCTGCATTTAGGATGATGTTGGCTGTAGGTTTCTTATATAGCTTTTATTATGTTGATATATGTTCCTGCTAGTCTTATTGTTTCTAGAGCTTTTATCATGAGGGCATGTTGGATTTTGTCAAAGACCTTTTCAGCATCTATTGAGATGATTATGTGATTTTTGTCTTTAAGTTCATTTATGTGGCTTATTATATTTATTGATTTGAGTATGTTGTACCATTCCTCCATCTTCAGGATAAAGCCATAGTAGATAATCCTTTTGATGGATGTCAGTATTCAGTTTGCAAGTATTTTTATTGAGAGGTTTTTAATCTATGTTTATTGTGGATATTGAACTGTGTTTTTCATTTGTTGTTGTCTTTACCTGGTTTGGGCATTAGAGTGATACAACTAGAAGGAATTTGGGAGCATTCCTTCTCTTTCTATATTTTTTAATAGTTTAAGAAGGACTAGCTTTGAAAGTCTGGTAGAATCTTTCCATGAATCCATCTGGTCCTGAACTTTTTTTAATTGAAAGCTTTTTATTACTGTTTCAGTTTCCTCATTTGTTATGGGTCCATTTAGATTGTTGATAGCTTCTTGGTTTAATTTTTGTGGCTTATCTGATACTAGAAATTTATCCATTTCCTTTAGGTTTTTCCAACTTAACAAAGTACATGAAATATTCCCTTATAATATTCTAAATTTCTTTGCTAGCTGTTGTAATGATGTTTTCCCATCCATATCTGTTCATTTGGGTCCTCTCTCTCTCTCTCTCTCTCTCTCTCTCTCTCTCTCTCTCTCTCTCTCTCTCTCTCTCTCTCTCTCTCTCTCTCGTTAATTGGGCCAAGAGTCTGTCATTCTTGTTTATCTCCTTGAAGAACCAGCATTTAGATTCATTGGTTCTTTGTATTATTTTGTTTCTGTTTCATTACTTCAGCTCTGGTTTTTATATTCTTGGTGTCTACTGGGTTTGGGTTTTGTTTGTCTTTTTTTTCCAAAGTTTTGAATTGCACCATTAAGTCATTCATTTGTGTTTTTTCTAATTTTTTTAATGTAGAAACAGCTATAAATTTCCATAATAGGACTGCTTTCAGTGTGTCTCAAAGGTTTTGTTATGTTGTGCTTCCATTTTAATTTGTTCTGGGAAAATTTTCTCTCTTTATTTCTTTTTGACCCATTCATCATTCAGTAATGAATTGTTTAACCTCCATGAGTTTGTGGCCCAAGATGTGCTTTTGGGGGCTGTAGAGATGGCTCAGTGGTTAAGGATGTTCTCTGTTTGGAGAAGATTTTGCGGGCCTCTGGGTAGAATTAGGTGTCTGGGTAGAGTAGTCTATAATCTATTCATTCCAGTTAGTGTATGATGTCACTTAATTCTGATGGTTCTCTGTTAGTTTTTTTGCTCAGATATCCATCTTTTAGAAAGTATGGCATTGGAATCACCTACTATTAGTAGATTTATGTTAATCTATGCTTTTAATTCCACCAGAACACTTTTTATGAAATTGTGTGTACCAGAGTTTGGTAAGTATATATTTAGGATAGTAACTTGGCTAATGGTTCTCTTTATTAGAATGAAATACCCTTGTATATCTCGTCTGATAGGTTTTAATCTGAAATTCATTTTGTTAGCTAGTAGGTCAGCAATGCCTGCTTGCTCTCTGGTCTAGATTGTGTGGTTGGGGTCTGTTGTCCCTCCTTACACTCAAAGGCGGTGCCTGTCTTTAAAGCCACAATTCTTATAGATCGCAGATAGATGGAGTTTGTTTCCTCATTCATTCAACCAGCCTATGTCTTTTGACTGGAGAATTGAGACTGTTAATATTTAAGGTTATATTAAAAGGTATGTGTTAGTTACAGTTATTGTGTTGTTGAATTTTGCTGTTGATGTTTGTGCTCTCAGTGGTACTTTGTGTTTCAGTAATTATAGTTTTATTTTTCTTTTTATGGTTTCTTGGCAATCAATGTTCATTCCTCTTTTCAGCCCAAAATATCACTTCCTGTGTTTTCTTTAGGTTTGTTCTGTTGGATGTGAATTTTTTTTTAGGTGTTCATATCATAGGAAGTTTTTCTTTCTCCTTCAAATACAGAATATAGTACATTAGTCTATGTTGGCTATGATGGCCTTTTGGGACTTGGAATGTATTTCTCCACACTCTTTTGGCTCTCAGATAAATCAGCTGTTATTGTGATGGATTTCCTTTACATGTGACTTGTGTTTTTTTCTCTTGCAGCTTTCAACATTCTTTTTTGTTTATTTGGTATTTTAACTATGATAATGCTGCAGGGAGTTTCTTTTCTGGTCTTGTCTATTTGGTGTTTTTGTATCTGTACAAGTATGTCTTTCCTTAATTTGGGGGACATTTTCTTTTGTGTTGAAGATCTGCTCTATGCCATTAACCACATCTTTGTCTATAGATAGAAAGTTTGGTCTTTTCATGGTGTTGAACTTTTCCAGTATTTTTAAAATTCTTTTCATTTTCTTTGCTTATTTTGTTTAGATCCTCTGCTTTATCTTTGAGTCCTAGTGTTCTGTCTTCTGCTTGATCCATTCTATTTTTTAAGGGTTTCCCTTAAGTTTTCTAGTTATGTAATTAGGTTTTTCAATTCGGTCTTCATTTTGGCCTGAGTGTTCTTAAACTCCTTGAATTCTCTCTCTCTCTCTCTCTCTCTCTCTCTCTCTCTCTCTCTCTCTCTCTCTCTCTCTCTCTCTCTCTCTCTCTCTCTCTCTCTCTCTCTCCCCCTCTTCCACTCCCTCCCTCCCTTTTTTTGAAAACTCTGTAGACTAGGCTGGCCTCTGCCTGAGTACTGGGATTAAAGGTATGTGACCACATCACCTGGAGCTTAGGGAATGCTCATTGGTAAGCATTTCTATAGCACTGATGGGTTCAGATGAGGTGATTTTTCATGTTGTTTGTATTTTTGTGATGAGATAATGGGCATTGAAGTTCCTTTATTCTGTGTCTGTTATCAAAAGAGCCAGTTGGGGTAGAACATAGGATGTGCCGGCCAGTTTAGGCCTAAATATTGGGTGTGGCTTAGGTAGAATAAAATCAGATGGATGAAGGTCAATGGGCTGGTGTGCAGGGTTTGTGTCCTCATCTAAGCCTGGAGTTTGGTGGTAGATTTGAGAGACAAGGAGGGTGCATTGAGGGCAGAATCAGGTAGACTCACCTCCCAGGTCCTGGTGGAAGCCTAGAGTTTGGGAATGGTGCAGGCAGAGGTGACCAGATGGGGCACTGGTTTGGGACATAGAATAGATACGGGGGGCATTGGGAAGGGTACACAGAAGGGAAGACCAGGCAAACTCACCCGGCTAGGCCATGGTAAAGACAGTGGAGAATCTAACTGGCAGAAGGATTCAGTAACATGTAATTCAAAAGTAGAATTCAAGGAACTAGTAGTTTTTATTTCTTTTAACATTTTAGAGTATGGAATAAAGAATCTACATTTTAAACTACAAGACATCTATAATGTATTGAAGCACATTCTGTAGAATCAGAATTTTAAAATTCACGATTTAGATGCTTCTGTTGCTTTCTATTGCTGTGATAAAGAGCGTGGCCGAAAGCAGCTTGAAAAGGAAAGGCTATTCATCCAGATTGCAACCCATCGTGAAGGGAAGTAAAACAGAAGCTCAATGCAGACCTGGAGGCTGGATTTGAAACAGAGGCCGTGGAGAAGGGAAGCTGCTTACTAGTTGTTCATCATGGCTCATACAGCTTCCTTTCTTATACAATCCAGGGCCACCTATCTGGGGACGGCACCACCCACAGTGGACTGGGCCCTCCCACATCAAGAAAATGTATAATCTGACGGAGACATTTTTTTTGGTTGAAGTTCCTCTTCCCAGATGACTCTTGCTTGTGTCAAGTTGACAGAAAGAATTAACCAGCACAGATGGAAAAGTCATATGGAACTTATTAGAGTCTGCTTTAAAAATATTATAGTAACATGTGCATTGCCAGAAAAAAATGTAATCTGAAAACAAAATAGAGCACTAAAAATCATGGTATAATTTTTAAAATAAGAGGAAATTATTTTCTTTACACATCAAAATTTTGTTTCAAATGATATTTAACCAATGAAGTGACTAGTCTGTTTACACACCCTGCTTCAGCAAAGCTTACGTTAGCACACCATATCTGATACTAGGCAGAGATTTCTTTTCCCCTAAGTGATGTTGTGGTTTTGTTTTTGGAAGAAGGCAAGTTTTCTATGGGTGTTAAGTATTAAAGTCTTGTCTTCATCAAACTACAACACTTACATTTGTTATGCATTCAGCTGGCTCTTTTGCAGCTTTTTCAGATTTTTCTATCATCGCTGTTTTGGGGGGCGGGGCTAGCTATTTTAGGAACTTGGTTTTAATTGCTAAAAGAAATAGAGTTGTTAAGAGTAAACATCATTTATTTTCTTTGCTTATATTCCTTTCCTTATTTTCCATTGATTTCTCTAAGTTGTTGACATCAAAAGATGGCAGAGCTAGGAGAGGGTGCTGTGAAGGGAAGACTGATCTCTCCCTTTGGTCGTGTCTAGTCCTGCCTGGATTTCTTGTCTGTCTTTGCATTCATAGTTGTATCATATCGTGCCATGCAATTTTAGTTTAAAAATTTAAAGGCAGCTAGTTCAGCTTACAATACAGAATAAATTAAAGTCCAGAGGGTTTTTGAATTTGTTTAAGAAAATGTATTTACATTTTGAAGAATTGTAATTTTGCACTGCATTTCATGTCTTTATCAGGGGTGCCCCCTGATTTCTAGAAGCCTTCCTGTCTTCTTTAGTGTTGATGGGCAGCCTGACCTCCATTTACTCCACTCCTGCTTCTTCTCTGGCTTCACAGTTTCTGGTGATAACTTTTCTTACTCTTGTTTTAATGTGTCAGCTGTGTATCATGTCCATAATTTATGTCTGCATCTTTGGTAACCAAAGCCCTGATGTGTTGTTTTATAAACTAGCTAAAAAAGGATGATCCTTTAAAAATATTTTTACTCTTTGTGAATACATAGGTGCAGTCAATGTATTTTGCTCACATTTATCCCTAGCTCTCCTAACTTTTTCCATATCCACTCTCCTAGTTCCCACCCCTCCTAACTTCATGACTTTTTTTTTAATAGCCCACTGAGTCCAATTTGTGCTGCCTATGGGTGGGGTGCATCAGCTGAGCATGGTGTGTCTGTCAGGGACCGTACTCTTAAAACAAACAAACAACCCACAGACTCCCTTCACTAGCAGCCATCGGCTGTCATTAGCTCTTCCGGTAGGGGAGGGGAAGGGGATTATGTCCCTTCTCCTCCTCCATGCAGGAAAGTTGACAGCCTTTGTCTTGTGCAGACAACCCCAGCTGCCCTGAGTTCATGAGGACACCAGCCCTCTTATGTCCAGAGACACTATTTGTCCTGCTCCTCCATGCTTCTGGTTCTTGAGATCTTTCTGCTCCTTGTTTGATGATGTTCTCTGAGCTTTGTGGAGAGGGATTATGAGCAGAGCAGACTTCTGTCCAAGGCTTCACACCTGGACCAGTTGTGAGTTTCTGTGTTAACACCACCCACGGCACAAGGACACTTCTCTGATGAGGACCGAGAAGTGTACTAATCTATGAATATAGACATAGCATTTAAAGGGTGGTTTGATACTATGTGCATTTAACAAGATAATAGTAAGACCTATGACTCCCCACTCATGGATTCATGGTATAATAGTACCAAGCATGTGTTTCTTTCTGTGGAGTAGGCCTTAAATCCAATCAGCAAATAGTCACTTGCCCGCATAACATCCATGTGACTATTGTGCCCGGGGCCTAACTGTCTGGTGATTAGTGTAACTTTTAGGCTTCATAATTGGGTAAGACTATTGATTACTCTCCCCTCCCACCTCCCCACTCACTGGGGCATATTTAATAGTACCTCTGCTATTAGCAAAGCCAGGTAGCAGTGAGGAATCCTTCCAGTCAGGGCTAATTTGATTTTTTTTCTTGACCAAAAAAGTATTGCTATCTTCAACAATAAGGACTTACCATCAAGTTCTGGTAGGCATCCAAGAGCAATGGTAACTCTGTGTTATCTGGGGGAGGGTGTTTCTGGAGCACCCTTGAACAATTTTAGAGTAAGTGTCCCACATCTGACCCTAGGCTTTTTATTTTGGTAACCCGTGGCTTCTGGGAGGAGCATTGCCCTGTATGTAGGATAATTCCAATTAAGTAAGTGTGTGTGTGTAAGTGTAAGAGAGAGACAGAGGCACAGAGAGAAGGTTTTTTTTTTTTTTTTGGTTTTTTTTTTTTTTTTTTTTTTTTGGTTTTACGAGACAGGGTTTCTCTGTGTTGTTTTGGAGGCTGTCTGTCCAGCCCGGCCTCAAACTCACAGAGATCCGCCTGCCTCTGCCTCCCGAGTGCTGGGATTAAAGGCGTGCGCCACCACTGTATGGTTTTAATATATATTTAGCATTATCCTCCCCCATGCCCCTCTCCACTTAGTTTTCTCTTCCCTTTATTCCCTTTACCCAAGCAGCTTGCTAGTATATAACATTTACACATAGTCATGTACACAAGAGAGGTAGAGATAAAAGTGCTTCGTGAATTTAGAGAAGTAGTAATTCTACCCAGATAACCAAGAGGCAGTTTAGCCTGAAAGAGTTGCTGAGTATTTTGAACAATAGAATACAGAGGGTAACAGGAAAAGACTATATTACTTCTGCCATCCAGCGTTAATAGAGGCTATTCTATAAGTCTCTAACGTTAATATCTAGATTTCTGTTTCTCTTGCTGTTTTTGTTACCTCTTAAGTTTCTTGTGGAGTCACCTCTGTCCCCTTTGTCCTGTTCTTCCTGTGGGAAGCGTCCTTGCTGAAACAGCTTGTTAATGGGGCTTTCACATGGACTTTTACTTTTTATCTTTATGTTTTTAAACTCTATTATATAACTTGTCATTTGCACTGCTTGTTTTTTTTAAGTAAAGACTTTGTATTGATTTTTTAAATGGCTATTTTTCCATATTGTTTGTTCCTTTCTCACCTTATGATGTGTTTTTCTTTATCTCTTTTAACATTAAATACTCTTTCAGATTGTTCTCTGCCCTTTGGTTCTAGTTGTATGTCTTGTCATTCATATTCATTATATCTTGTGTTTTTTTCATTACTATGAGTAACATTGCTTTTGTTTTTTTCTGTGAACCCCTTTTAGTGGGAGTAGTTTTCCATAGACCTTGGGTATGGATTTAGACATTCCCATTTGCTTCTGCCAGAATTCTGTGAGCTTTCCTGAATCTGGACTGTTTGTTCTTAATTCTTGGAGATGAAGCAGCCTCAGCTGTTGTTTTCACACCTGCCCAAGGTTTCCTGGGAAACCTTATGTCTTGTGACTGCCTCTAGCTGGTGAGTGTGTATTTTCTACAACTGGCTTCTCAGATCAGACAAGAGTTTATAGAGATAGGTTATGTGCAAAGCCAAAGCCAGTCCCAGTGTCTTCCCTCTGTAGGCCTAAGGCCTATCTTCTGTCCCCGCTGTGGAGGGTGAATGTTGTCCATAATGTTTAGAAAGCCATACCTCAGCTAGGAAGTTAATTGCCTTTATTTTGACTTCTAGTATAATTTCTGGTACCTGAAAGATTTCTTTTAAGATTATTTTACTTAGGAACTAGAGAGATGGTTAAAACCTTGTATTGCTATTGCAGAAGACCACGAGTTCAGTTCACGGCAGCCATTATTGGTAGTGCATAATCAGTAACTCAGCTCCAGAATTAATACCCTCTTCTGGCATCTGTGGGCACTCCCATATACATAATTCAAAATAACTTTTAAAGATTACTTGATTTGTTGTTTTTATAGTCATTTCTGTGTGGGGGCAGGCACGCTGGTCTTATTCGTTCAGAACTGAGTGGCTGACATTTGAACTGTAATGTTGTTATAGAGAAGTCACTCTAACTATTCCAAGACAGGAAGGGAGATGTCCTGAGTAAGGGTATGGAAGGGGAAGTTATGAGGCTTTAACAGAGAAAAACAGAAAACTTCCTGATTGACCCTGGCTTTACTTCAGGGTAGTGGAGATGATTAATGGTAAATATGTTCAGAAATGTGAATTGGAGTCGAGTATAACAGACAATGAATGGTAGACTGAGGAGTTTGGAGCTGATTCTTCATAGAGCCTGGAGCCAATTATTGTCTTCTTATACATGAGAGTCACATAGTCCTTTGTCCAGAGAAGAATCATTTAGTAACCATGAAAAGACTGAAATGGAGTGTGCATAATGTGAATCAGTTCTGACACTGTTAAGTAGTTCATGAATGATGATGAAGGCCCTGTGCAGTGCTGCACACCTGTAATCCAGCATTTGGGAAGCTGAGACAGGAGGATCGTGTCCAAGGCAGCTTACAGAAGGAAGAGTTTATTTGGCTTACTTTCTATCATACATACATTATATACATAAATAAAATTTCATTATACATACACACATGTATGTATATATGTGTATGTATATGTGATAGTTTTATATATATATGTCATAGTTTCATTTATAAATTAGGTAGAGTAAAAATTATGCAATAACTAATAAGGAAATACAACAATACAATAATGTTCTTTAATCAAAGAATAGCCTCTCAAAATATAATTTTTGTTCTTGAGAGCACAAGGATTATTCATTCTGTACATTATATAAGGAAGGCTATATATGGCTTTATCATAAGTCCTTGAACTTTTGCAACTGTCCCATGTTCTATGGCCTGGTGCTTCCTTTGCACACTTCATTTCAAAGGTTAAGTCACTACCTTATTTACATTCCGACCGTTTCTCCTTACTCTTAACCCACATATCATTCACTGCCAGCATTGTATCTTATTTCAGATCGTGACTATCTTTGTTTTGTTATTTATGCTTAGTTTTATTGTTTTGTTCTATTTTTAAGATGTAGCCCAGAATAGCTGGTCTGGAACTCATGATAGAAAGCTTTATTTGTATGAGAGAAAGTTTTATGTATCTTATGTTTGGATACAGTTCTGTCTACAGTTTCAAGTTGGAGATCTTATACTAAAATTAGCCAAAGAAGTAATGATTTGTTTTCTGAATAAATACCTTCTGATTTTATGAAGTATTTTCAATATTTCTCAAAAATCATTTGGTCTGTTGGCTATTGTGTATATTCCTGACCTTATCCAAATTTATTTTATAGTGCCTGTTTTAATTACTTTTCTGTTACTGTGATAAAACACCATGACTGTGCAGCTTATAGAGGAATAATTTATTTGGCTTGTGGTTTAAGGATAGAAATTCATCATGGTGGGGAGGCATGGGAGCAGATGGCTGTCTCAGCTCCCTAAATGCTGGAATTGCAGGTGTGCAGTACCACACGGGGCCTTTATCATCATTCATAGACTACTGTTGATAGTGTCAGAACTGATTCACAGCGAGAATTTGGGCATTGTGGCACGTGAGTGGTAAATCCTAGTGTGTATGTGAATATCATATGGTCTTTAATCTCCAGATCTAAGCCTTTCTGTTCAGATGGCCTAAACATCTGGCACAAGTGCTCTTGGTTCCTGAGTATGTTGGTATAAATGTGAAACTGCTTTACTATTTAGCTTATTCACCTTGCATCCTCATTCACTGGCTAGACCAGTAAAGAGTAACATGATAAGTATCCGTGGAAGTCATTTCCGTTCATTTTGTATTGTTGTTTGGAGTTCATGAAGCCACATGTTTTTCTAATCAAACTACCTGTAGAATTATGGCCAGTATCTGAATCATAGTACCATCCCCATTTATCTTAGCTCATATAATTATCCATTCATTGTTATTCTGTTGTTGTGATTAGGCTAGCACATGTTAAGTGAAAATTTAATTTTTAGAATATCTTATTTTAATAGTAGTTGTCTGAATACACTATTGCTCAGGGTTTTTAATTATTTTTGTGAATGTCCTTCATGTGTGTGTATGTGGTCTTCATTTCCACATGTAGAGGCCAATGATCTACCTCCTTTGAAACAGGTCTCACATTGGCATGGCTCACCAATTAAGCCAGGCTGGCCAAACAGTGAGCCATGTATCCTCCTGTCTTTCCTAGCACAGGGATTATAAGTATGGGCCACCACACCTGTCTTTTTTATATATGTGTCAGGAATTGACTCAGGTCCTCAGCTTGTATAGCAAGCACTTTACCGACAGTTACCTTCCTGGTTCAATAAAAATATTCTGTAGCCATGCCTAAATATTTTCATGGAGGTAGTGTAGTGCATGGGATTGAAACAAGGGCCTTGAACATGTTAGTCAAGTATTCTACCAACAAGTAACCCTAGCCCATGGGATGGAAAATCCTTACACTTCTAAGAGCTCTTAGTCTTGACAGTGGGAACACAGAACTGCATGGGGCAGGTCTGTTTAATGCACAATAGCATCAAATACAAACTTTAAATGCGTTCCCTGCAGCTTGGCATTGTGCAATGAGCCTGTAGACAGGAAGATCACTTGATCTCGGCAGTTTGAGGCCAGCCCTAGGAATGTGGGCAGACTATGTCTCAAAACTCAAAGCATGGGGAAAGCTCACCCTGTTTGTGAAAAGCAAGTCCCATTCTGTAGGATTCCCTGCCTTTCTAACTTGGAGCCCACTCTGAGTATAATTCTTCACAGGACTGGCAATTTTTAAAAAAGCAGCTAACGTGAACTCTAAAACTTGTAGGTTATTCGGAGCTGCCATGCTCCAGGGGTTGTCACAAAGAGGCTCTGACTGGTGTTTCTCTTAGTGTTGATTCCCTCTGACCCTTCCTGAGAGCGTGGTTTGAGTAGCACCAAAAGGAACAGAGTACAGGCTGTCTGCCAGTGGTCACTGCAGGCTTTTAAGGGAATGGAAATAGTCAGAGTAATCTCAGAGTCTCTGTGTCAGGACCTGAGGAAATGAAGTCTTTCTGAAGAAAAGTGAAAATTATACCACCTACTGGGAAATAAAAGCTACTAAAAATGCTAATCGAAGTCCAGGACAACCACAAGTCTAATGTCCAACTCGTTTCTTCTCTGAGGTCCACTGTTCTTTTTCTTCATCCTTCTCCAGAGTCCGCTAGTGATTTTGATGCATAGTGGCAAAGGAAGGCCACTTTAGGCAGAGAGCGTAAGCTAATGTTCAAGGTGTCCTTTGTATAAGAATTATACATGTATAAGAATTACGTGGTTTTGAAAACATACCGTTATGCTTTATTAAGAAAATAATGATTTTTTAAAAACCTGAATTTGGTCTGTTTTCAGTAAAACTAATGATATGTTATCAAAAAAACCCCACACTGGTTTCTACCTATAGGATTTATACATCATGAAAAGCAGAAATAGATGTCTTGGTGTTGGCTAAGTAGAGCTGCTATGTCCAGGCCCCAAAGCTTGACTTCTGGAAATGAATTTGCCTAAGATACTTTCCTCGTTTTGTTACATAAATTATACATAAAATTATGCTGACCTCTGTGGTAACCCAAAGAGATGTCATTTTAATGATTATAGAAGAATAAGCATAGGTGTGGAATAAGGTGGAAAAGTAGACGAAAACTAAATTCTTGACGTCCGGTTTCAATGTGGCAGATCCTTAAATACTTTGGCATACCACAATAATTAAAGGGTTTAAACAGTGAATTAAAACACCTAGAAACAAAATCCTACAACTGAATAGTAAGAATGAACTATATTTTTAAATGGAATCAATACGGATTGCCTTGGTTCAAATATTTTGAAACACTTAACAGTAAAAGTTACATAAAGCCCTGGAGATCAAAAAGAGCAATATAAGTAGGGAAGATTCTGAAAGGCCTTAGTCCCAGACATGTTTAATATAAATGGTTGGAGAAGGGAAATGTATTTTCTTCAGTGCTATGCAAAGAAATTTTAATTGACTTATTTTGGCAGTGAGAATCATACAACTTACCATTAATAACTCAAATTTAACAATATTTGCTCATTGCTTTGGATTATGACTGTTCAAGAAGTACTATTTTTCAAACACTAATTAATCATTTTAGATAAACTTTTAAAAAATGCATTTATGGCCTCAATGAGTATGACTGTTTATTACATTTTCCTTATAAAAGCTGAACTGTTTTATATACTCTTTATGGAAACAGTGCACAGTCATAAATTAGAAGATGCAACTGTTTTAGGTATTTTACTGGGCCTGCGTTTGCCTGCCAGCAGTGCAGCTGTTTCGGGTTTCTCAGCATAACATATAAAAAGCTGTATGCACCCTGCAAGTTTATACTGAACTTGCCAAGCCAGAAATGGTGTGACTCAACTTTCCCAGAAGCGAGCCAGACCAAATGCAATGAATCAATAGTTAGCTGCACATTGGTTTTTATTACAACTGTGAAAAGCAATTCCATTTGTGATAGTCATTCTCTGACTGTTGACAAATACTGTGGTGCTTGTATTCTGCTGGGTGTCAGCTACATGGAACCAGAGCTCCACCCTTCTTTTGAGGATCTGAGGAGAGGAAGGTGTCATCAGCTGGTCAGAATAGAATATTTAAATTCAATTTTGCCTATAAAACTATTAACTATTTGTGTGATTATCATTATCATAGAGTTTACAGTGATCGGAGTTGAGTTTTATGTTCTGAGGTAACTCACCACTTACCTTTTTTCTTCATTAGTAGGAATCCTTTTTGGTTTCTTGTTTGTTTGTTTTGGGCTTTTGTGACAGGGTCTCACTTTGTACCTCTGACTAGCCCTGAGCTTGCAATGTAGACCATGCTGGCCTTGAACTCAGAGAGTGCATCTCTGAGGTACACTGCCTTTGCCTCCTGAGTGCTGGAATTAAAAGTATGCACCACCAAACCTAGTCCTATCCATCAAAATCTTAACAGCTGGCATTGTATTGTGCTCTGGGAGGGCACTAAGAAAATAACTTTGTAGTCATGTGGTAGATTTAATGAATTCTTGTTTAATTCCTGTGAGACCTTAGACTCTACCAGGAATTCATCAGTGACATTTAATGATATTAGTTACCGAAGTAGGATGCATTCTTGAAGATGTATATGATGACATAATCAATATTTTATCCCTTAAATTTTTCACTTATATACAATTCATGAGATATTATAGTTATATGTAATATGTATAATTATATTACATAGAATATCCATTATTAGTGTTCTATATAACTTATATATAAGTTTTGAGTATGCTATAAATATACTACCCAAATAATTACAGATTGTTGCTCAATAAACTCTCATTTTTCCTTTGACTTTCACCCTTGGCAGAAAAGCAAAGATTTGAGTTAAGACCATTATTTGTGTAATGTGTAAATTATTGCCAGTTCCAAGAGCTTGGCCTGTTTCATTTTGACAACTTCTTTTATTTGGTCCCTCAAATTGCCATATGTATTTTAATCATGCAAACTTATTATATATAAACACGAACAAAAACCCTGCCTTGCTATTTTTTAGAAATAAGAAGTTGTTCATGCGTTAAGATCTTGACACAGGAAGTTTGAATGAATGAGTAGAAAGGGTTCCAAGCTATTAAAGCGCCCTGCTCCCTGACTTACCCATTTGTCATACCTGCAATTCTGAAAGTGGCGGAAGCAGCTTCGTTTCCAGGGACGGTGTGGTTTCCTACAGAGGCATTAAAGCAAGGCTGGAAATACTCGTTTTCCTGCAGTGGTGATGGCCATGCTGACAAGTCATTCGTCTGGTCCAATTGTCTTTTTTTTTTTTTTTTTTTAGGCCTGTTTTGTCTGTTTTTATGAAGGCAGGAATTCTTCATCAGTACAAAGACTGTGAAATTGAAGAAACGTTGTTATTCTATCTTTTGAAATCAGTTCAAAATTCTCCTATACCTACTCTCAGATTTCTTGCACATGTCATTTCTAAGGTTTCTTTTCCTGCAAGGAAGGAGACAGTAAGCTTTGGGGATACTGGGGTGATTTTGAACTATTGTGTACTCCCTTCCCTGCCCCTTTTGTTTTCAGTATTAAAGGGTTTGCTTGAAAATGCCTTTGTAAAACTGTTAGTAGCATAATGGTGTGTTTATTAAGAGCATACCATAAAGGACAGCAGCCAACGAAACAAATCAGCACTGGAAATTGTGAAACAGTGACCGTTTTAACATTTCATCAAAAGGTACTAGTTAGAAGCCTTCAGAACTGTTACTAGACTTCACTGTCCTTTGTAGCTGAGTAGTAGTTAGACACCCCATATATGGAGTAGTGGTTCATTTATAAATGCCTGAACAACTCAACCTCAGAATTCCTTTTAAACTTGGGATCAGTTTTGCATTTGCTTTGTAAAATGTCACCGACTTAACGTGTTTTTCACATGGTACACTTTCTTGTTTTCTTTTAGGTATTTAAACCATGTCCGAGCTGCCTCTCCACAGGACCTTGCTGGTGGATATACTTCTTCTCTCGCTTGTCACAGAGCGCTACAAGATGCATTCAGTGGGCTCTTCTGGCAGCCCAGATAAACCTGTGTTTTCTCATTTATAAGATTTGAATACTGGAGCCAAACTAAGGGGCTTGAAAGTAAAGAGATTTGTAAAATGCCGGCATACACAGCTGCAAGACTGCATCACCTCTGGCTGCTGTGTCCAGGTGTTTATTACAGTCTGAACCAAGCTGAGAAATACGTTGCATGTAGATTTCTGGAAGAGCTTTATTTTCTACTTCTGTTCTTCAGAGAGGATTGAAGCATTGCACCTCATCTGACAGGAAAGGAATAAATGATTTCCCTATGTATGGAGTTGACAGACATAAAAATTTTTTTAAATAAAGCTTGACTTTATGGTACATTTTGTGGTTTTTCTCTTCTTATGAGTGTTTTTCTGGAACATATTTCCAAATGCCTTTTTTTATTATAACATTTAGTGTTAATATCCAAGTCTATATTTTTCTTATAAAACTTATGCTTTTTTTTTTTGTAATGTCTTCTTAATAGTGGTCCAGGCAAGTGGATATATTCCTTCCTACCAGTAGGCTGTATCAAGTAAAGCCTGACCTGTGATGATGACTCTTCCTCAGCAGTAAGAAACTCAGGACCTGTTTTGTGCAGTGCAAAGTGAGGCAAACCTAATGTGGTTCCCAGCTGTGAATTCCACTCATGATAAACCAGAGCCCAGCATTAACCCGTTTTAATGACAAATTCAAAGAAGTAAGCTAATAAAATTTAATACTTCAATGCCACCTTTCACTGCCAATGTGAGCTCATTTTATGATGAGATGTTGAGACTGGAAAAGGCACCACTTAAGTGAAATTTCTCTGTGCATAAATTGTAGACTGATGTAGTTTTCCACCAAAACTTCAAGTGGTTTTATTGTACTCATGATTTTGCTTAGCTCCAGCCTTGAGTGAATCTGTTATGTAGAACCCTGGATGAGCAACATAGTTTTTCAAGAAAATTAAAGGGTTGTCTATCAAATCTCTGCCACAACAGATGCTAATTTTATGGGTGGAGAGTTAAATAAATCAAGACTTGTGGTTACATTAGAGTATAATAGCCATCTGTATAGGTGCCATCTTATTTTACTAAGTGGGGATTCATCTCAGTGCGTCTTGTGGCACCCCACTTCTTTGCTGGTTGTTACAACACTTCTCATCTTAGATAAATGAGAAAACTAAGACATTGAATAAGCCAAGGTTATATATGTAAATCAGTAAAGAGTTAGAATTAGACCATAGGTTAGTTCTTAATCCAAATCCAGTTCTGACCACTCTCCAGTGCATATTATATCCTTATATTAACTTTTTGCTAATTGAGAATTCATGCTTTTAAATCCCATCTGTAAATCTGATGAAAGAAATGGCACAATGAACCTATGATTAGGACTTCACTACACTTGTGTGCAGAAATTAATGTACCTAAAGGTAATGAACTCATTAATAAATGTTTAATAAATGTTTCAAAGGTTTTCAAGCTTTGTTTTGCATCTGCCTTAGAAATCCTTACTTGATTCTGTTAGGTAAATGAAATAAAGATCATGTTAGTAAGCAATGGGAATATCTGAAATTAAATCTTGTAATTATTTCTCAGCCTCCCAGGGAGATCCAACTAGAGGTAGTGCACAGTCTTTCATCTATGTAAGTATCTATTCTGTAATACTAGTACTGAAAGAAACATTGTACAACATTTGTGTCAGGTACTGTACTTCCTCCCTCTCCCTCTCCTTTTCCCTCTCCCTGTCTGTAGAGAGGGAGCAGCCTTATATACAGGCTTACAGCACAGTGGAAAAACCCCAGATGGAAGACAGCTATTCACAGCGACCCTATGGGGTCTGGGGCTGGGGGCCCAACACACCTTAAAACAGAGCCTAGATTACAACCCAAGTGGTGAGGCTTCAGTTCCTCATGCCACCCAACCATACAATCATTTCATTGCTATTTCATAACTGTAATGTTGGTACTGTTATGGATCTTAATGTAAATATATGTTTTCTGATGGTCTCAGGTGACCCCTGTGAAAAGGTCATGGGGCACCTCAAGGGGATCTCGACCTGCAGGCTGAGAACCTCTGCTCCAGAGGTAAAAGACTAGAAATATCAGCTGTGATAAAGCCAGTAATTACTCTTTAGGAAGACTTCCAGAAGTTTTACAGAACAAGTGTCTAACTTCTATGTGGGATATAAATGATGTCAACGGATGATCTTGTTGATATTCCGAGAGTTCTCAAGATCATTATATAGAAAATGACTCTTACTAACTGCATTGCTTTAAGCAAAAATAATGGTCTGGAATGCACGTGCATCATAAGACGCCTTGGTGGTGGGCCTGAATCATGTGACTCAGGAAGGAGCTCATAAGAGCTCCTAGGAGTTGCTGTGGGCTGTCGGTACCACATACTGCATTTAAAATCCAAATAGGTGGCAGAAAATTTATCAAAATACTAATAAAGTTTAAACATTGGACATCAGTGCATCCCAGCTATGGTTTTCTACTGGATTCATCAAAAATCCATGTACTAGGAATCATCAGTAAAGGTTAGGGTGACCCTAGATTTAAATGATCAGGTCACTTAGACTCTATGGGAAAGGAGAGGGAGGGGCTCAGCATTTATGAAAGCAAGTAAATGTTCTTTTTCGCTTATAATCACAATGCATATTTTGTCTATTAGAGGATAACTAAATGGAGACTGATCTTACCACTTTACACATATTAGTGAATAACATAATTTGTGTGTATCAGTTTATATTACTTGAATTGTTTTAGAGGAAATTGTATTTAAATGCCTATATATAGAAAAATAGGACTTTAATTTACACTTGCATATACTTACATTTTACCCACGTTTTCTCTTATAACCTCCCTGTGTTTCACATTATTACCATTTGATTACCTTTACTCATTTACATTTGCCCACCAGGCATCTGATGGTTGTAATTAATGTTCTAGATCACAGGTCCACCTAGTGTTTTAGGCCTTTAAGGCTAAGTAACAAATTAAGAGCCCTGTGTAATACTTACATAATGAAAGTAAAAAACTTTCCACAATTTTATTGATAAGAGTCAAGATATAATTAAGTACAATTTTCATGATAATGTCTTTAACAGGAGGTTTGTTTCATGTTATCAAAATTAACACTTATTAATCATCTGTAATGAGGATCTCCACATTTTACCTTTACAACTATCTTTTTAAATAGTCAAATTCTATCAAATATTGATCTCGATCTGTGAACATGAGATATCAACTATGATGGTTAGCTTTCATTGCTAATCTAGAAACACCTGTGAAGAAAGCGTCACAGATGAGTTGTCTATAGTGTTGTCCTGTGGGCATGTCTGTGGGGGACCTGTTTCAAGTTATTGTGGGAAGCCTGGTCTGCTGTGTGCAGCACCTTTGCCTAGGCAGGGGCCCTGAGCTAAGCAGCAAGAGCAAGGTAAGCTCAAGCAAGCACATGCACAGGCATCATTTCTCTGCGCTTCTCTCTGAGGATGCGTCAGCTAGCCATGTGCAGTTCCTGCTTTGACTTCCGAACAATGATGGACCATATTCTCAAAGTATTAGCTGAAATAAACTCTGTTCCATAAGGTGCTTTCTGCCACAGCAACAGAAAAATGAAACTAGAACATTAACCAAGCATATTCATAACTTAGCAGACACTTAAAATGCATTTTATTAATTCCTTGAGAATTACATACAATATGTTTTGGTCATATTCATCTCCACACTACTCTTCCTAGACTCACTCCCTACCTCCCCACTCTGTCCCAACTTCATGTCATTCGTTTGTAATAACCCAGTACATCCAGCTTGTGTTAACTCCTAGGTATGGGGCCATCCGCTGGAGCATGGATGACCTATCAGGGACTTTATCCTTTAAAAAAAAAAAAAAAAAAACGCCCTTTCCCAGAAGCTATCTGTTGTTGATAACTGCTCAACTAAGGGTGGGAGCTCATGCCACCTCCTCCATCTTAAAATGTTTACTAACTTTATCTTGATGGGGGATGTTCTTCTGTATGCTGTTAATATATTGGTTGATGAATAAAACACTGGCCAATAGCCAGGCAGGAAGTATAGGCGGGGCTACCAGATAAAGAAAACTCTGGGAAGAGGAAGGCAGAGAGGAACTGCTAGAGAGATACCATGTAGCTACAGGGAATACAGGATGCCATGTAGATCATAAGATGGTAAATATGGCCATGCAGAAAAACAGATTAATAATTATGGGTTAATAATTAAGAGAGAAGCCTAAGTCATTGGTCAAGCAGTTTATAATTGATATAATTAGCATAAGCCTCTGTATGTTTATTTGGGGCTAAATGGGACCAGGTGGGACAGAAACAGTTGCCATGAGTTTATGAGTGTAGTGGTCCTATGATTTTCAGACACTTCCTTCCTCTAATCCCCCCCCCCCCCATCTCTGTCTCTTACAATCTTCTTGCCCCGTCTTCTGTGATGGTCCCTGAGCTTTGTGGGGTGGCGGTAGTGGTGGTGATATTGATGTCCTGTTTATGTCTGAGCATTCAGTTGTGAGTTTTTGCCTTAATCACCATCCACTACATAAAGAAACCTTTTTGCTCAAGTCTGAGATAGGTATAGAGATAGGAATTTAGACTGCAGTTTGATATGTCTGTTTTGCAGAATAATAGCACATTCACCCTTGGTACCCATGAGCTCCCCAACCATAGGTTCTTGGCCAGATTTATAGTGCCAGTCATGAGTTTCCTCCTGTGGAGCAGGCCTTAATGCCAATTGGAAGATACTTGGTTACCCCTATGACATTCATGCCACTATCACACCTTTGGGCAGATCTTGCTGACCTGGTCATTGTTCACATCTAAGTAAACTGTTAACATCCCTCCCCCCACCGCTGCACCCACAATAGCCTACATAGCACCTTTTTGAAAGCCAATCAGTAGGAAGCTTCCTGGACTCAGCTAGATTTCTCCATGTCTTATGACCAAAGTATGTGGTGTCTCTAGCAATAGGGTCTCACCATCAAGTTCTGGTGCAGGACCACGAGTCTCCAGCACACCTGACTCACAACTCAGGGGTAGGTGTCCCATGCCTGGTACTGGGCTTTTTATTTGGCAACCCCTGGTTTCTGGGAGGAGCAGGAAGGCATTTTTCAGAGGATTAGATTCTTTTCCTGATGTTTGTCATATAGGGCACATGAGTAGGTTCTAGTTTTATTGGTGGAAGCTCCTTAACTGCAGTAAATAGTTTGATGTGGACATATTCCCTTGGCACTTGCAATAATACCCCAAAATACTGAACTTCTGAAAGACATCAAGTCAAAAGACCTCATGAAGTCAATTTCTGAGGTTATTCAGTATTTCAGAATAATGTTTAACAATGGTTCATATTGAGAAAAATTTGTATTGGATTAAAAGCTAAAAAATAGAACCTTTAGGACCGTGATAAAGCTTATCATGTAAAGGTTTTTGCCTTGAAAGCCTGATGACTTGAATGTAATCTCCACAGAAATTACATAAAGGTAGAGAAAACCAACTCCATGAAGTTTCCTCTGACCTCCACAAGTGTTCCATGATGAGTGCACACATGCTTGTGCACACACACTTTTAAAGACTACATTCTTAAATTACAAACTTTACTCTTGATAAATTAAATTAGGTGGTACAAGTCCGGCTAGATCTCAGCCTCAATTGCTGACAAAACTCACAGAACTGGAGGACTATTAATCACAAAGGCAAATGAAGTTTCCCACAGATATGATTGATCAAGTCATGTATGAGAGGTTATAACCTTTTGCAGGGCATTGCTGAATAACAGTAAACAGGCATAAGCTTCAAATGCTTTACATTTCACAAGCTTTATAGACAGGTTCAACTAAGCCCTCTGCTTTAAAAAATCATTTGAGATTTAGCAAATTCTATTTTAGTTGGGCATTATACTGCTTTTGAAGCTCCTTTTTCATTCATAGTTCCATGCAGAGAGTAGTCACGGAGGCTAAAATTTATATTTAATGCCTGGTCACAAAACTTCAAAGAACTGGGCAGTATTTGCAACATCTGTCAGCCCCTTAAAAGCCAGGGCAGAATCCCTTACCTTCTCAGCTGCCTACTGACACTGCTCCCACTGTCCTTAGCTGAACAACTGTTCTTGCCAAAGGCCAAGCCTGTGAAACATGTTTACTTTCTCTGGATACAGTTCTTCAGTTGCTACATTCAAACAATTAACTCAGCAACAGTAAATGGCTTTCTTTAATTGGCTAAAAGTCATTTCTGGACTTAAGTTATAGCCTTATTTTTGTTTTATTTGCTATTCTGGCTTAGGTTTTATAATTTTTCTGAATTGCTTACAGTAGAGGCAGGTACTTGGTGTGGTAATTCAATGCATACTGTTATTTCTTTTCTTTTGGACAAGGGTATAGCTGCTTTGTGTCTAAATGATGCCAAATAATTCACACCCCACTGAAGCTTCAAAGCATAACATATCTAAGGTCCATTTATCCTGATATAATGGGTATGTACTACTCACAAAGAATGAAACTTGTGAAGCCAAGCTTGTTGATTTAACTGTAATCCTAGCATGTGGGAGGCTGAGGCAGGAGGTTTGCTGTGAGTTCAAGTCCAACCTGAGCTGAACAGGTTGGGATCTGTAACATATCAAGCTGCAGTATGGCCACAAGTGTCACTTGAGGTCTGTGTTGCAATTGCTCCACTCTGCTGTTTATCATGTGAGCAGCTATACACAGTATGAAAACTAATAGGGGCTGGTAGATAGAGGCAGGAGGATCTCCGTGAGTTCAAGACCAGCCTGGTCTAAGGAACAAGTTCCAGGACAGGCTCCAAAGCTACACAGAGAAACTCTGCCTTGAAAAACAAAACAAAACAAAATTAAAAAAAAAAAAGAAAAAGAAAACTAATAGGGGGAGGCAGATGCCAATATCTTCCAGCACACTAAGACTCCAAACTCAGTTTCATCAAAGTTGCATGTTACAAAATGTTACTATTTTTCAACCATTTGAAAATGTAAGAAAAGCCTCATGTCATAGGCCATTGTGCCAGATGTGGCCTGGAAGACATGATTTTCCTGTTCCTCATCTAAATTAATTTTGCATTACTTTTAGACTGATAATTGGTAGTAGAGTTATATAACAATCACATTCTTACACTAACTACAATGTAGTTAAATGCCTTCCTCCTTAAGCAGAATATAGTCACTCAATCTTTAAAAACTATCTTTCCAAGGGACAGGTACTACTAAAAGTACATTTATCTAATAAAAATAGCTTGGATTACAAAATCATATAATTTAGATTTTTTTTGGATTTTACGAGACAGGGTTTCTCTGTATTGTTTTGAAGGCTGTCGGTCCAGCCCGGCCTCGAATTCACAGAGATCTGCCTGCCTCTGCCTCCTGCGTGCTGGGATTAAAGGCATGCACCACCACCGCCCGGCCTAATTTAGATTTTTAATTTATTAGTTTGTTCATTTATTTTGCATATGTGTATGCAAGTATACACATGGTGCACACATAAGGTCAGAGAAAAACTTTCAGGAGTCTCTCCTTGTAAATGTTGTTCCCAGGGATCAAATTCAGATCATCAGGCTTGGCAGCAACTGTCTTTACCTACTTACTGGCCCATACCAATTCTATTTTAAAACGTTCTGGATCATGGTGGCGTGTGCCTGAGATTCTAACAACACGACAGTCTATTACAGAAGTTCAGTTTATTTCAGTTAAGTTTTACTCTGGTAATGTTCCATTTATAAAAGCAAAACATAAGGGCTCAATAACAAATACCCAATAGTTTAGTCATACAAATTGTACTTCTTTACAAAAAAGAAAAATTTACTGGGGAGATGAAAAAAACATTTTAAACTAAGAATCCGATGTAACCGGTGGTTCTGAGACGGAATCATCTGTCCTCTGCCGTTTAAGAGATGGCTCTTCATAATTCTCTGTAACAAATTCAGAAAACCCACTTTAGAGGATTTTTAACAGTTGAATACTCTTCTAAAAGATATTCTTAAGATTTTTTTTTCATTCAGTCAACTTAAAGAGCATTGCTGTAGATTTATTATTTTAACAAAACAAGCCTATTAGACTAAACCACATATGCTAAAACTTGAAGAAACATTCTAAACTAAGTGGCTAGGTGTCACAAACAAAATGACTGGAACTAGTTTAATTTCCCTACTTGCAAACCTTACACACATGCACTCATACACACACACACACACACACACACACACACACACACACCACACAAGCCATGTTGAAGATATTGTACTCCACACTCCAGTCTGAAAAACTTGCTCACCTAAAGTGAGGGCCGGGTTCTCATAGAGAGTCGCAGCAGGAATCTGGAAGGTGAGGCATAGCATTTCCTTGTTAGGAGCCACATTCCTCACGAGGTGAACTGAACTACTTGCCTCCAAGGAAATGCCTAACACGGCCCCAGCTCGCTGACAAACATCCTTAGCAGGATTAGCATCTTTGGAGAAATAGTAGCAGTGCACTGTGGGAAGGCGCTCGCTGCTGCACGGCTGCCCATTTAGAAGCGACTTGAAAACACTGAGAAACTCGATGGCCTTTGCTGGCAAGTTCATGACAATGTGGATAGAGGGTTTTTCTTTGGTTGGCAGTCCTAGCCGGAGCATTAGCTCTTCTCTGACAGGTCCCAGGAGAAAGTCTTTTCCATCCATGTTAAAGACTTTTACTTTTTGGTCAACTTTGTTCAGCTTACAATTGTGCAACAGCCATTTATGGGACTCAGGGTTGAGATCATTGGCAAATACTGTGCAGGTTTTCCCTGCTGCTGGAATGGCAAAGGGCCCAACCCCAGCAAAGACATCGAACAAGACATCTCCAGGCTTGAGAAGTTCAGTGATCCGGCCATGTTCTGTAGAAAGACGAGGATTCCAATAGACTTTGGAGAAATCAAACTCATATGTGTAGTTGTTTTCTCGAACCTGAAAATATATATATTTTTAGTTAATTACATTGGATTTAAAGTCTGTCCACTGAAACTGGATAGGTTATGTGTATACACATGAGAACATACATGTAAATGCTACTATCACAGGAGCAAATGACATTTTGAGTAGAAACCTAGTGTTCATACCATTTCTCGGGCCAGCTAGTATCTTGCATTCACCTTTTTCATGAGAAAAGTCAGCTCTCCAAAGCCAGATAGTTGTTCCCATCCTAAAATTGATTCCAATTCACATGAGGAACGCTGCGGAGAGGCCAGCTAACTGGCTTATGTTACAAGACGAAGAATGAAAACAGCATGACCCATCTGAAACCTCCCTCTTCCAGAGCACTTCCACACAGCAAGCAAGCAGGCCTTCACAGCATTCAGGTTGCACAGGGAAGCATGTTAGAATTTGAGGTATCTATGTTTTTAGATGACGATTACTAAAATTTTACAAATTTCATGTCTGCAAATTAGACATTTAAGCCCCTCATTTTATGAACAAAGAAAGACCAGAAAGTTCCTAACTTAGACAAAGCTGCTACATCTTTCTTCTGTTTCCTGGGGCCTTATTTCATTGGTCTATTACCTTCCCCTTAAAACCAACCAGAGCTGGAAACAGGTAGTATCCGCCCCCGAGAGTGGCCAGGGATAACCCGGCAGGTGGACGTCTCAAGAATGACTTTGCACACACGGGGTTGCACAGCTTGCTCCGTTGCCTAACTCTCCATGTGCACTTCACCGCCATACAGAGAGAGCTGAAGACTCTCCACTGATGGACTGCTCGCTATCCTTAGAGCAGCGCTCACCAAGGCCTCTTCCAGCCTCACACAGCACGTCCACCCTGGGCACTCTGCACCGTGCTGTCTGCTTGGCTCTAAGCACAGTTGTTCTGTTCACTCTGGGTTGCTGAAACAGCACAGTACCTTGGTCAGCATATTCTCCTCTCCAGACAGCACCTCCATTTGGAAATTTCGGTATGTGTTGTCAATATTGCTGGTTTTATTTACCGCAGAGGTGATTCCTGGGTTCTTGTCAATCATAACTTGGCCTAGAAGATGTAAATTCATTGAATACTGCTTATTGTTTGTGAAAGTAAAATTTAAAATACTTAACAGAAATGAATTACATTTTCCTTAGGTTTACAAGTAAAAACTGTACTTGGTGTGTGTAATTCTGTCTATAATTCTGAAAATCAAAGAGATGAGTTGATGACAGACAGCCTATAGTACATATAGAAAATTTATGGGCACTTTTAAAAGTTTTTGAGGACTTGTAGTCTACTGTTTTTCCACATTTTTGTTAAACATACTAAAATAAAAGCAAATATGAAACTGGCAAAGAATGGAATGAGCTGTGAAAGCCCTGAACAACAGATAGTCCCTGAAATGCTAGCAAAGGCATGCCTGTCCCTGCTGGCTTCACACCAGAGGCTTCTTTCACTGTGGGCTAAAACAAGTGTCTCCAGTTTGGAAATGTGTGCCAGCAAGCAATGTTTACAACCAAGGAGACACAGGTTCTTCAGTGTCTGGCCTAAATTTAAAAAGTCCTTTACTTAAATTGTTCTTTCAGTGGAATATTTATCACAGTGGAAAAGCTACGAAGACAATAATATATATCAAAATGACTTACTCTTGCCCTTTAATCGAGTCACTATCTTTTTGTCAACATTTCAAAATTCTATAAAGATCTTCATCTGTAAGTTAGTAAAATGTACTGAATATAAATTCCCTGAAATACAATGAGAATTTCAGAATTCAGAATACGTGTTCTGCTTTAAATATCTGAACTCAATTAAAAAAAATTCTTTGAGAATTTGTACAGTGAGTTTTAAGGCTATGAGCCCCCTTCCCCAACTCCTAGACCCACACATCCCCCTCCCCTCCCCACCCACTCTGTCCTCTCTTTTTCACACCCACCAAGTCCAGTTTGTGCTGCCCATGGTTTCATGGCTGTATTGCCTTCCACTAACTTTTAAGATATAAAAGTTCATTTTAAATGAACTCTTAAAACATTAAAAGCAACTCTAAAATTCCATAGCAAAAAGTTGGTGGGTTTTGTAATCTCTGAGCACTTTATGAAAAATTAAGAAACAAGAATGGCCAAAGAATGTTTGAGTTAGAGTAGGCAGGCAGTAATGAAAGCCCACATCTGTCACTGCACCTAGTCCCCACTCTAAGGGTCACGACTGTGCGGGATCAGTGTCCTTGTCAATAAAAACCGAGAAGGCAGAATGACACCATTATCAAGTCCTAACTATGCAAAACCCTGATACTGCATTTTAAAGGTGAGAATAATCCCCACAAGTTTTGTAACATTATTGTACTAAAAAGAGTAATAATCTACAGAATGCATGGATACCAAGTATTTATATAAAATATGATTTTGATTAGTCTTCTATCCAAATAAAGACCTTGGGTCTCCATGGAGCTACAATAGTAGGATGTACATTACAGTTTCTAAACAACTAGGAACATTTAAAATGTCTTCAAGTGCTTAGCATAAAGAAGAGGCTTAATTTACTAATCAATAAATAAATAGCATTGTATATTTGACTCTAAAACACCAAAATTTTCGAAACCTAGTACTGAACATTGTCCCAAAGGCCTGGTAGCTTTTTAGACCAAAAGAATTATGTTCAATATAGAACAGTTTTTTTGTGACATGAGACCCAAAGTCTATGCCAATCCCGTGACTATGGAGAGGAGATATCCAAAATGTTCTTCAAAAAGCAGGATGTTGTTTACGATTTGGCTTTAAATTAAAAATAAACTATCCTGCTTCTGTAAGTTAGCATTTTAAAATAAAAATTGAAGCACTAAAATTAGAATTAGTCTTTTTATTTTCTAGAACATGAACCCGACTATAATACACCTACCAATTAAATGCTTGAATGGTAGCTGATGATCTCGGAGATTTAGATGTGCAATATGTCCAACCCTGCTGAACCCTGAGGTCACGTCTTGACCCTCAGGAAGCACAGCTCTCAAAACTTCTTCTGACTTAAAATTTTCGTAAGTTAGTTCCAAATTGTATTGGGATAACTGTGGGTTGACATCAAGTTCTTCTAGAACAGCGAATTCTGCTTTCTCAAAGGAATCAACGGTAAGCATTTTGTAGGGATCCAACATAATTAGCCTGTTGTCTCCATCTTCGGGATCCTCCAAGACTCGCTTTATGCCTGGGCGCTGCAGGGCCACCCTCTTGAGGGCTCGCATTAGTCTGTTGACCACTTCTTTCCTCACTTTAAGCACTGGGATGGACACAGTCTTTTTAAAAGCTGCTCTATCAAGTTTTGTCATTCCTCGAACATCAGAGGGTGGTGAAAACAATTCGGTATCTCTCGTACTTGCTTCTTCTTCTGGCATGGTTGAGAATCCTTGTCTTTGACCCAACCAAAAAATACTAGGTGCTTTCTTAAGCCTTGGTACCAATGTCCTCCTTGTCAGTACAGACAAAGATATCAATTCATTGGGGTGACAACATTCTACTTGCAAAAGTCTTCTTGAGAATCCAAATGGCTTCCATAAGATTCTAGGAAAAGATTCCAAAAACACCATCAAACTACATATGAGCACATTCACAATGGTGTTTGAGAATGAAAATATAAATTCCCTTTCAAATCACCTGCTAAGTGCTGACAAAAAGTTTGAATGGCATGGGAGGACAGTCTCTCCTGCAAGGACCATATGATTTTAGTCACTGTCACTGGTTAAACAATAAATATGCATCTTCAGTCTACTTGCCCTTGTAACAGAAGGAAGTAGTCCAGCAGCCTCCCCATACTCAATGGCCTCTGCTCAAAAATTTCCACAGAACACATATAGAATTGGAAGTGTGAAATTTGAGATAAGGGGCATCTCTAAATGAAATGGTTATGATATATGATGCCACCAATGGCAATATTTCCTAGGATAGTCTTATGGGCTATTGTGTTAGAAACTATAGTATGAACTTTGTAAGCTAAGGAGTAAGTCAATCACCCAAAGTTCTTTGGCTGGTAAGCAGTTCAGCAAGGCTTTCCTAGCATGCAGGAAGAAGCCTTGGGGTCTATCACCAGCATCACTTATATCAGGCAGGTGGTGTCTGTCTGTGATCTCAGCAAAAGGGAGACAGGGAGGAGCCAGCCTGGGATGCATTTCAGAGCAACCTCAAAAAAACAAAAACTTTGGTTAAGAAAGACCTTAAGGGCTAGGAATATAGTTCAGCTGGAAGGGGCTTTCTGCACTGCACAATGGGTATGGTGGTGCAAGTGTCTGATCCCAACACTCCACTCAGAAGAGACAGCAGGAAGGTCAGAAATTCAAGGTCATCCTCCAGGCCAGTCTGGATAAAAGAGATGCTCTCCCCTCACACATGGCCTAAATATATGGCTAGGATACCATTCACGCTGTACTGCCTAAAACTAACGGCTTCGGTATTTTGATGTCGAGGCTTGACTGTGTGTTTGAAGCATAGTATCAGTCATTCATTTCATCTTTTAAAATGCCAAGTAAGTGGTAACGGGTTCTGTCACAGATCCCTATGATATAAAGCAATGAAGTTTAGATTTATACTAGTAGTTAATGAACTACACTGACACTGAGTAATTTAGGTGTCCATTTAGCATTTGTAAAATATGGATAAAAACCATGAAAAGGTTTTTGTGATACTGGGAATCTAATCCTGGGCATTATTCATGCTAGGCAATCGTTCAACCTCTGAGCTACACACCAACCCTCACCATGCGTTTGACCAGCCCCCTAACGAGGCTCGGGTCTTGGCTTCGCAGCCTGTTGGCCATGAAGAGAAATGAATGGCCTGGTGGCTTTTCCGCGCTCCTCGGACGGGAGAGGAGGGCACGGGTTCTGCCGCTGGACCGTCAGTTCGCATCACCCGGGACATTGCCGGTCCCTCACCCGCCGCATCTTCCCAAGTCCAGCGTCATCGAAGCCGGCTTAAGACCAGAGAGAAGCCTCACCTCATGCTCCGGTGCAGCTCGGAAATGGGTCTTCTGAGGGTGGGCGGGCTCTCGGTGACGTCATCACTGTTGGCCGCAGAGGGAACGTGAAGTCAAATCTCTTCCCGACCGCGGTTAGGTACGGGAACCCGGAAGGGCCAGGCCCGTAACTCCGCCCCTGACGAGACTCAACAGGGAGCGTGGGGCTTGCAGATGGGCTTGGTAGTCGGCCGCGGAGCAGCATGCAGGCGTCGCAGGACAGCTTCCAAGCCGAGCCCGGCTGGTACGTCTCTGCCCAGCAGCCCGAGGAGGCGGCGGCAGCCGAAGAGTGGAGCCCGTTGCTAAGCAACGTAAGTGGGCTCCGCTAGCAGCGCGGGGCTGATGCGCTGTGGCAACCTCCAGCGCTCGCCAGAAGAGTTCTGGACTGGAGGGGACAGACCCCGGGGTGGGGCCCGAACCACTGACCCCAGCCGAGTTTGGAATGTGGCAGCAACTTGGCGCTCAGTCAGAATGGGGCTCGGGACCGGTGGATGAACTAGGGTTTTGTGACTCACCGTTGTTTTGTATCTTTGTCGCCTTTTCAGTTTCCTCTAGTCTTGTGAGGTCTTTGCAAGAATCATTAGATATTTCTTTTCTGGACTTAATCATGGGGCGAAGGGAAAGGTGAGCTGTGGGTACTTTAGTACAGAAGACCCTGTAAGTGAAGAGGAGAGAAATCTGTTAATATGCACATAGCTCGTCCTTAACCTAAAGCCGGTGTAGTGGTCTGTGTGCCCCAGGACCACCACCCCCTCTTCCGTGTTGACTGTCCAGCCCAGCGCCTTGGGCATGCTAGATAAGCTCCCTGACCCCGAACTGCTTTACAGTCCTTTTCAGTCCTTGGATTGTAACAAATGATAGCTTTGCTTCTGTTGACCCTGTAAGGCATTTCTGATCATCCTTGCTGGGCAGACTTATATAAACAACAGGTTAGTTTTGCAGCCCGAGTACTTGGGGAAGAACAGTTATGGACACAACATTTCCATGCTGACACAGGGATTCTTCAGGAATCACGTGGGCTGAGTCCTCTTGCTTCTGTCTGTCTCCACCCTTTGCTTACCTTATCTTGATCTCTTGAAGTCACAAGAAAGGCCATGGCTCCCAGTGAAGCCAGCCTGGACTCTGTAACTGGAGGAGGTAACTTTTCTGGAAGACTGGGTTCCTCGAGTTGTACCAGTAGGTCAAAAGGAAAGGAACAAGTGCTGTGTCCAAATTTGCTTTCTATTGGTGTGCTAAAGCCCATGACAAAGGGCAGCTTGGGGAGGAAAGGGTTTATGTCATCTTACAGCTACGGGCCTTCAGGAAGAGAAGGCAGGCCGGGAACCTGGAGGCAGAAACTGAAGCAGAGGCAGTGGAGGGTGCTGCTTTTTGTCTTGTCCCTTCTGACTGGCTCCGTTTGCCTTCTTTCTTCCCAGGAGGGCAACACCCAAAATGGGCTGTACCGTTCCATATCTGTCAGGAAGGTGTCCTCCCCCCCCCCAGGCTTGCTTAGAGGCTGCCTGATGAGGGCATGCTCTCAACGGAGGTGTCCTCAGATAACTCCAGCTTGTGTTACAGGGACAAAAGAACTAACCATGTCCTGGTTAAGTAGTTAGTGTTGCACACAAATCCTCAGGCCTGTAGATTGGCTCCATAATTTGACGGTGATGTTTCGACAGATTTTTAACTTCCTCGTTCAGACGTTTAACGTGGTTCAACTGTGCTTTTACAGGAACGCCACAGCCAGGGATCCCCAGGTGTCTCATTTGGTTTATCCGTCTTTAATGTGATGAATGCCATCATGGGAAGTGGCATCCTTGGCTTGGCTTATGTGATGGCTAATACTGGTGTCCTTGGATTTAGGTAAGGCCCGTTTTCATATTTCACCATCACCTTTTCCTTTTCATTAAGAATTTTGGATTTATTTCTGAGGTCTTAGCATTATTTTGTTACCCTTGTGCCTAACTGATCTATAGCTGGAGGAATGCCGCATACCATCATGTACTGCTTGGGGGATGAGTGTTCTTGTAAGACCATCAAGAGGGAGTCAGTGACTCTTAAGACAGCACGGGCTTTAGTTGGAAAGGACCTGCAGAGGGGGGCTCTGGCATAAGAGTCAGAGCCTGCTGGCTTATAGGCACAAAGAGGAAAGGAGGAAGGCCACTGAAAATTTCCCCTTTTTGACCGGTGGGTTGCTGGGGGTAGCTAGGGAAGTAAGGTGAGTGGTAAGAATGCCGTGTGCTAGATAAACATCTTCCCTAGTCTCCCATTACTAGAGTCCATAGGGCACAAAGGGTGAGAATCTAGAAAAACAAGTTACTTTAGTTCTCAGAACTAAATGGGAATTGTCACTGTTTAACCAAAATAGAGAAGGACCTTTACCAAATGGAGTAGCCATTGCTAACAGTCTGAAGTGTAGCACTAGCCTGATTGATGGTTGGGCGATCCGTATAGAGGTGGTGAAGCAGCTCACACTACACTGTATGGTGCACCCTGTCGCTCCTAGGCTAAAAATCGTGTAGTGTAATGTATTCTGCATGTTAGTGTGGTAAAGCAGTTGTAACATAACTGTATTTGTGCATCTAAATATACAAGAGATTTAGTGAAAAAAAAAATGATGTTCCTGAATGAGACATGTGAGAGAAGGTTGGAGAACTTTTTTGTTTTTTTTGTTTTGTTTTGTTTTGTTTTGATACAGGGTCTCTCTGTGTAGTTTTGGCTCTCCTGGAAGCCACTCTGTAGACCTGGCTGGCCTTGAATTCACAGAGATCCATCTGCCTCTGCCCCCTCAGTGCTGGGATTAAAGGAATGCCCCACTACTGCTAGATTGGAGGACTGGTTTTCACGGTCTTTGGTTTTGTTTTGTTTGTTTGTTTGTTTATTTGTTTTACGAGACAGGGTTTCTCTGTATTGTTTTGGAGGCTGTTGGTCCAGCCTGGCTCCTAACTAACAGAGATCCGCCTGCCTTTGCCTCCCGAGTGCTGGGATTAAATGTGTGCGCCACCACCGCCCTGCTTGTTTTAACTTTTTGATAGCAGCTTAAAATATAAACGTTATTTACCATATAAAACTTTTCTTTCTTTATGTTCTTATTCTATAAGCTTTTTGAAAATTAAATATACTCCTATTTTCATATTTTACTTTTTAAAGGTTTTTTTTCTTTAAAACTAAGACACAAACACACTCTCTACCTGAGAGCCAGGATCATCAGCATCAGTCCCCATGCTGTTCCCCTGGGAGGTCTTGAGGGTAACGCACACCTGAAGCTGTAGTGCCCAACAGCCTTTTCTGATGCACCTGACGGACTGGTTCAAGATGGTTTTACAGTTCGCATCACCCTGTAACAAGAAGGAACATGCTATACACCTGTAATCCCGGTACTTGGGAGGTAGAGACAAGATCAGGAATTCAGGGTCTTTCTCAGCCACAGAAGTTCAAGGGCTAACCTAAGCTCCATGAGATCCTGCCTCAAAAAACCAACCAAAGGCAATGACAATAAAAGTGGTTTAAAATCATGGTTTATTTTTAAGATATAGTATAGTAGTATTATAAATACATAAGCCAATGATTTGATTCTTTACTCTTGGTGAGTAGTCTATACTAGATATAAAACATCTACTGTACTTTGTGTAATTGTCAGTGTAGTAGTGTTTTCCCCAGCTACGCCATGGGCGTGAGTACTATGTTGCACTATGACATAACGACAACCATGGTATCACTGAGACCTCATTGTTATCTGTGACATCATTGTGAAGTGCAGGACTCACATTGATTTTCACTAATCTAAAAATGTGGCTAAGATTAAAAAAAAACTTGATTTACACTCATTTATAATTTTTTAAAAAAGCCTCATATCCAAGTTAATTTATGTCAGGTTGTCCAGTGTGAATCAAAACTTGTCAGTTTTTTAAGGGCAAATAAAATATTATTCTCCATCTCTCCTGCTGCTGAATAGGCATCTTTAATGTTCTGGAGCCTGGCATATGTTCTGTGCCTATTTCCAAGAGCTGGTTATAGACCATTGTCTTCATCCTGTTCTATGGCTGTGACTAGACACCATGATCAAGGCAGCTCATAAAATAAAGCATTTCATTGGGGCTTTGCTTACAGCGTCAGAGGAAGTCCGTTATCATGATGCTGGGCAGTGTGCTGGTGGCAGGCAGGCAGGCAGACATGGCGCTGAGCAGTAGCTGAGAGCGTACAACCTGATCCACAGGCCAGAGGCACTGGACAGGACACGCCTTCCAATTCTTCCTAATTTGGTCACCAACTGCAGATCAAGCATTTGGTGCGGGCCATGAGCCTATGGGGGGCTGTTCCACCACAGCCAGTTAGCCCTGTAGTTTTCTGACTGTTGCTGTTCACATGCGCTTTGTATATTCATTGTATATTTACTGTCATCTGCATGTTCTCTCTCCTCTAAGCTCTGAAATCTTTTAGAACTAGATCTCATACTGAGCACCTAGCACTGGCTACTTTTGGTAGTTTGTCAGTAGAAGCCAACTGAAAATTGGAAGTCTTATTTCCAGGTTTCTTGATGGGCAAAACAGCTTTTAAGTAGCCCACTTCACTTTTGCTGTGGGATGTGTTCACAAGCTTTGACAGTTTTAAAAACTTCATGTGACATGTTAAGCAACTCATAATCAGAGAGCCTCATTATTTTTAAGCTCTTTGGAAAATTCATGTTTTATGTAATGCTCCTAGCTGCAGGTATACAGCACTGACATGGACTCACTTCGTCAAGTCAACTGTCCCTTTTGCTGCAGAGAGACTGTTGTTTTGTGAGGTCTCCAGTGTCAGTTTAATGACTGCTTGCTACTTACTAATAGGTATTTCGTGAGTCACAAAGAGCATTTCTGTAAGTCTTGTATGATACACTGAGGACAGCAGTATAGCTAGAAGCCCACCCTGCCAGAGTCTTCCCGAGAACAAGTGGGAATCATTTGTGCTGTTTGTTTATACTGCTTTTTAAACTATGTTGTTAGAAATGTGTTCATTGCATTGTTTGGGTTTGAGCTGGAAAGAGGCTAGGAATTGCCTGCCATCTTGGTATTACAGGTAAAGCTCTGGTTAACGTGTCCACATCATTGGAAGGGGAGGGAGTTGGGGAGATAGAGTAAAAAGAATGCACTGAGACTTAGAACAGGAAAAATGAGTCATTAAAGGGACTGTGTAGATCACTGAGCTGGTCGTCAGCGAACAGTGCAAAAGGAGGAATTTGAGTTTTAAGTAAAGTCTATTTCTTTTAATTTCTCTTTTCATTTTCAAAGCTCTGTATTTTGTTTAAGTAAATCTTGGTAAATTCAGAGCAGTCCTTTCCTTAATGTCTGCAGTTCTACTCAAAGATATTCCCTATGACCATCTTGACTGTGAGGAAATCTGTAATGAGATGTCATGACAAAGAGCAAGTTCAGGGAAAACTTAATCATGCATTCTTTTATATTTTAGTTTCTTGCTGCTGTTGGTTGCTTTCCTGGCCTCTTACTCAGTCCATCTCCTGCTTAGTATGTGCATTCACACAGGTGAGTAACCTACCGTGCCTTCACTGGATCCAGTCTCTTGAGTTTGTATTTGCATAAGAAGTGAACTTCTGGGATCTAAAGTCTGAGGGTGAAGGTGTAGCTCAGTGGTAGTTTATATACTTAGTAAGCACAGCCAAGACCCTAGCCTGGAACTCCAGCATCACACACACCCAAGAATCTGATTTCCAATGAGCATTTATCATTAATAGTATGGTCAGCTTTGTTTTCTGGAGCTGAAGATGAAAGCTGGTGTTTTTGTCACTTATCTTTGGATTAGATCTGTGTTGAAGTCCAACACAAGCTTTATCTCTGCATGGTCAAGCTCCATTTGCTCTCACGGGTCTTGTGGCTTCAGATTTACAGAAGCAGAATAAATATACAAAATAGATTTTTAAATGAGATTATTCTAGGCTCAAACAAATGAGAACCCTGAAGGTAATTTTTGAGAATTTTAAGACTCTTGAGAAGAGAGTTCTAAAACCACCATTCTATTTTATTTCCCATGTTTATGCATCAGAAATACCTATTTTGTTGTTTTTTTTTATGAACAGATTTTGTAACAAATCAACTAAGTGATTCTTATGCAAAACCACCTTGGAATTCACAGCTCAGAGCTGAAACTCATACCAGTAGTTGGGTGGCTTTGACCATCAGGCTTCCCAATGCATGCATCTGCCCTCTGGGTGAATGTACAGTTAGATAAAAATGCCAGAAACAGTATAAGGTAGTAGCTATTATAAGAGTTCTGAATTCAGGAATAATACCTTCAGATAGCATTTGTAAGTCCTGCCAAGAATATCAATTGTAGAATTTCACTTCTTTGCAATTAGGATAGGTCTTCTAGCATTATAATATATTCTTTTGATAAATGTTATCGAAACATGAAGACCTTAGTCAACTGTATGTGGCAGTCAGCTTCAGTTATTTGAATTATGGAATTTTAAAAATAATATTAATTTTGTCCTTTGGACTATTAACCTTAAATTTCTGACGCTGTTGTTCTTTAACTCTGGGGCACTTAAAGTAAAAACATCTGTTTCTCTTTCCCTCTCCTTTCTTCTCCTTTTGTAGCCTGCTTGGGTCCGTGAACTAACCTCTCATGGTTCTCCACTCATATGCTGCCCCTGTCTCCGCTGATCGATTCCTCAGTCACTAAAGCTCTCAGGACAGGTAGGCTTCTTCTCAGTGTGTTCCCGTGAGACTGGAGAAGAGCATGTGGCTAATCCCCACTCTTAGTTGACTGTCATAAAGGGTACTGTGTTCAAACTGGAGTCACTGGTCAGAAAAAAAGTTGTTTTAAGTCTTTATAAAAGATAATGTCTTTCTTTTTTTTTTGTCTAGACTTAAAAGATGAAGTGGTAATTTCCTGTTTATAAAAGGAAGGGGTCTTTTCACATGAGACTCTCTTACTTGAAATTTTAAGCAGGGTTACGATCTGTCAGGATAGCTCTTGGGACCTGAGAAGGCATGTTGAGGTGCATATACCCCCAGCCTTAGTATGTTGACTATAAAATGGTCTTGGCAACACTTTTTTTCCTAGAATAAAACAAAATTATGACTAAGGTGTCAAATCCATGACAGATGCTGAGTTCTCACTGGGACAGAATCTCACAGGACTGCTTCGTCTTACACATGATGGGATCTCAGAAGCAGTGTCTGCTGGTCATTCTGTGAAAGTGCGGCTTCTGCTCTGGGATTAGAACAATTGCCCTCCCTCCCCCAGCGTCCACGTCACCGTCAGGAGGGGATGAGTGTTCTGGAGCACTGTATTGCTTCTGGCTCCTGGTCCCCACTGCACGCCACGTTATCGCCAGTGTGTGCCTTCAGAGCCATGGCTTTAATGATATTATGTCAGTTATTTCAGGAGCCTCATGTAGCTTTCATTGCCCAGCCCCCATCCTGCATGTCTATTTTCTAAGCTGCTCCCCAACTCTCAACCCCCAGATCATCATGGTGAGAAGCATGGCAGCAGGCAGGGAGAAAGCATCCTGGAGTGGGGTGGGCTTTGGCACCCCCTGTGACACATCTCCAACAAGGCCACACCTCCTAATCCTTCTGAAACACTTTCACCAGCTGGAGACCAAACATTCAAATGCACATGTCTGTGGGGGCATCATTCTCAGTCAAACCACCACAGTGGCCTTGCTGGCCTGTAACCATCTTTTTTTTGAAGATGTATTTATTAATGTCTTTAATGTACATTGGTGCTTTGTTGTCTATGGCTACACACAAGAAGAGGGCATTGGATTGTGAGCCGCCATGCAGTTGCTGAGAATTAAACTCAGGACCTCTGGAAGAGTAGCCAGTTCTTTTAAGTGCAGAACCATCTATCCAGACTGGCCTGGAACTTCCTATGTAGCCCTGGCTGACCTCGAATTGACAGAGTTCCACCTGCCTCTGCCTCCTTAGTGTTGGTATTAAAGGCGTGTGCCACCATGCCCAGCTCCCTTTCCTTTCTTACCTGCAGTGACAACTCAAACCCCTTTAAGAATAGCATTTGTTATAGTGATTGTGTGCTCAGCAATGTCATAAGAGATTTACATGTGTAACCTTCTAACAACTGCATGGGGTAGATTTTGTCGTATGTGAGACAGTAAAAGGTGGTGTATATTTACCCAGGACAGTTCAGCCTTGCACTTCATAGCCCCAAGTCATACACAGTCTGCTGCCATTTCCCACCATGCGAACCTTGAAGCCTATTTTCTAGAGGAAGTCAAAGAGGGTTCTGCATTTGACTCTGAGTCATCTTCCTGAAGGCAGAATGTAAGTGAACAGCGGCAGGCAAGCTGAGGAAGAGACCTGATAACTGTTCTAGAATGCTGGCATGGGCATCTCCTCTCATCAGGGATTAGAGGAGTGCTTGGTATAGAATTTCTTCTGCCCGAAATAAAATTCGTCCAGCTACAATAACGAGGGCACCTTTCAAGAAAGACGTGGCTTCTTCCTGTGTGACCATTGCATGATTAAACCTGTCACTCAGTAAGCCAGAGCTTCCGTTTATGGTCTCAGTACCATACAGTTTGTCCGGGGATAGCTGAGGAGCTGGAGTGCAGGAAGCAAGAGGTGGCTGCTTCCTGTCTGGATCTTTCAGGTTCTCACCCCAGTGTTTGACTCCAGTTTTGATTTTGTGTTGGTAAAGATTAATTAGGTTAACTGTTCACAGTTCCGAAAAGGATTCATGCTGAAACAACCACAGAAAAGGATAGAGAAACAGCAATGGGATGCCTTCATCAATATACTTAGGTGGCAGATCCAGAGCCTTGTCTCTACAGATGCTGCAAGGATGGTACCCTGAGGAGCGGCCTTCGTGGCCACCCTGGAATGCAGTCGGGCAGGCCTTTGTTTTCTTGTTATTTATTCTTACAAAACCATACACTACCATAGGGTCTGCCAGGATTGCCCTCTTCGCGATTACGCAAAGACTTTTATGTCTACACAAAACTTGTATATAAATGTTTATAACAATTTTATTTATAATTGTCAGGGATTGACCAACATTCCCTTTGGTTGATTAATGACTAAGCAAACTGTGGCATTGAAACAAGAGAAAATTGTTTTGTACTAATAAGAAATGAACTTCCAGGGCCTGAAGTAGCGTGGAGAAGTCATAAAAGCATGTTATCTGGCAAAAGAAACCACATGCTCCAGGGTTCTGCCTGAGGTGTGTGTACACAAAAGATGAAGCCCAAACCTTTGGGAATCACCTATGCTACTTGTTTATTGCAGCATTCTTCACAATCTAGGAATGCTCTGGGTGTCTTTAGGTAGATAGATAAGCAGTGGTCTATATTTTTATTGGACTATTTTTTCTTCCTTTTTTAAATTTAAGTTAGAAATGAGCTTGCGTTACATCTCAATCCCAGCTCCCTCTCCCTCCCCTTCTTCCCCCCACCCCCCACCACGTTCCCTAGCCCCCCACCCAATCCCCACTCCTATCCCCAGGGAAGGTGATGCCTTCCATGGAGGATCTCCAGAGTGTGTCATTTCATCCAGGGTAGGGCCTAGGCCCTCCCCCAGGAGTCCAGGCTGAGAGAGCCTCCTCACTGTGGGATGGACACTCAAAGTCTATTTGTACACCAGGGATAAATACTACCCAAGGTCCCATAGATTACCTAGGCCTCCTCACTGACACCCACATTCAGGAGGTCTGGATCAGTCCCATGCTGTCCACCCAGCCATCAGTCTTAGATCCAAGAGCTCCCCTTGTTCAGGTCAACTGTTTCTGTGGGTTAAACCAGTCCAGTCTTAACTCCTTTGCTCATCAGTTCTCCCTTTCTGTGACTGGATTCCAGGAGTTCAGTTCAGTGTTTAGCTGTGGGTGTCTGCCTCTGCTTCCATCAGTTGCTGGATGAAGGTTCTGTTTCCCAGACTCTCTGGCAGTGGGATTGTATGCTGGTACTCCCCTGATTCATGTCTAAAATCCATATATGAGTGAGTACATACCATGTTTGTCTTTTTGTGACTGGGTTACCTCACTCAGTATGGTTTCTTCTAGTGCCATCCATTTGCCTGCAAATTTCAAGATTCCATTGTTTTGGGTTTTTTCCATTGAATACTACTCCATTGTTTAAATGTACCACATTTTCTCTATCTACTATTCAGTTGAGGGGCATCTAGGTTGCTTCCAGGTTCTGGCTATTACAAATAATGCTGCTATGAACATAGTGGAACAGACATCTTTGTTGTATGAATGGACAGCTTTTGGATATATGCCTAAGAGTGGAATTGCTGGGTCTTGTGGTAGACTGATTTCCATTTTCCTGAGGAATCTCCATACTGATTTCCAAAGTAGCTGTACAAGTCAGCACTCCCACCAGCATTGAAGGAGTGTTCCCCTTTTTCCACATCCTTTCCAGCATAAACTGTCGTTGGAGTTTTTGATTTTAGCCATTCTGACAGGCGTGAGATGGTATCTCAGAGTTGTTTTGATTTGCATTTCCCTGATGGCGATGTTGAGTACTTTCTTAAGTGTCTCTCAGCCATTTTAGACTCCTCTACTGAGAATTGTCTATTTGGTTCTGTACACCACTTTTAAATTGGATCCTTTCGTGTTTTGGAGACTAGTGTCTTGAGTTCTTTGTACATTTTTGAGATCAGCCCTCTGTCAGATGTGGGGTTAGTGAATATCTTTTCCCAATCTTTGGGTTGCTTTTTTGTCTTGCTGACTGTGTCCTTTGCCTTACAGAAGCTTCTCAGTTTCAGGAGGTCCATTTATTAATTGTTGATCTTAGTGTCTGTACTACTGGTGTTATGTTCAGGAAACGGTCTCCTGTACCAATTCGTTCAAGGGTACCTCCTACTTTCTCTTCTAACAGGTTCAGTGTGGCTGGATTTATGTTGAGGTTTTTGATCCATTTGGACTTAAGTTTTGTGCATGGCGATAGACATGGATCTATCTGCAGTCTTCTACATGCCAGCAATCCTGTTATGCCATCTCCATTTGTTGAAGATGCTTTCTTTTTTTCCATTGTATAATTTTAGCTTCTTTGTCAAAGATCAGGTATTCATACATGTATAGGTTAATGTCGGAGTGTTCGATTCGATTCCTATTTTTGTGCCAATACCAAGCTGTTTTCAGGACTATAGCTTTGTAATACAGCTTGAAGTCAAGGATGGTGATGCCTCCAGATGTTGCTTTGTTGAGCAGGGTTGTCTTGGCTATCCTGGGTCTTTTATTTTTCCATATAAAGTTGATTATTGTTCTTTCAAGGTCTGTGAAGAATTGTGCTGGGATTTTTTTTTTTTTTTCCGAGACAGGGTTTCTCTGTGGCTTTGGAGGCTGTCCTGGAACTCGCTTGGTAGTCCAGGCTGGTCTCGAACTCACAGAGATCCTCCTGCCTCTGCCTCCCGAGTGCTGGGATTAAAGGCGTGCACCACCAATGCCCGGCTTGTGCTGGGATTTTAATGGGGATTGTGTAAAAGTAATTTCGGTAAGATTGCCATTTTTACTATGTTGATCCTACCTATCCAAGAGCATGGGAGATCTTTCCATTTTCTGATGTCTTCTTTAATTTCTTTCTTTAAAGACTCAAAGTTCTTTTGATACAGGTCTTTCACTTGTTTGGTTAGCATTACCCCAAGGTATTTTATGTTGTTTGTGGCTATTGTAAAGGGCGATGATTCTCTGATTTCTTTCTCAGCCCTTTTGTCATCTGTATATAGTAGGGCTACAGATTTTCTTGATTTGATCTTGTATCCTTCCACTTTGCTGAAGGTATTTATCAGCTGTAGGAGTTTCCAGGTAGAGTCTTTTTTTTGGGGGGGGGTCACTTATGTAAACTATCATATCATCTGAAAATAGTTTGATCTTTCCTTTCCAATTTATATCCCCTTGATCTCCTTTTGTTGTCTTATTGTTCTAGCTAGAACTTCAAGGACAATATTGAAAAGGTATGGAGAGAGTGGACAGCCTTGTCTTGTTCCTGATTTTACAGGACTAGCATTGATTTTCTGTTTATTTAGTTTGATGTTGACTGCTGGTTTGCTGTATATAGCTTTTATTATTCTTAGGTAGTTTCCTGTTGTTCCGATCTCTCCAAGACCTTTATCATGAAAGGGTGTTGGATTTTGTCAAAGGCTTTTTCAGCATCTAGTGATTTTTGCTTCTCAGCTTGTTTATATGGTGGATTACATGGATGGATTTTTGTATGTTGAACCATCCCTGCATCCCTGGATTAAAGGCTACTTGATCATGGTGGATGAGTTTTCTGATGTGTTCTTGGATCCAATTTGCCAGTATTTTATTGAGTAGTTTTACATCAGTGTTCATGAGGGACATTGGTCTGAAGTTCTCTTTCTTAGTTGTGTCTTTGTGTGGCTTGGGTATCAAGGTTATTTATTGAAGTCTCGTAAAAAGAGTTTGACAAAGACCCTTCTGTTTCTATTGCATGGAAAACTTTGAGGAGAATTGGCATAAGCTGTTTTTTTGAATTTCTGGTAGAATTCTGCATTGAGGCCATGTGGTCCTAGGCTTTTTTTGGTTGGGAGACTTTTGTTGCCTGCTTCTATTTCCTTAGGGGTTATAGGTCTATTTAAATTGCTTATCCGTTCTTGATTAAATTTTGGCAAGAGATATCTATCCAGAAAATTGTCCATTTCCTTTAAATTTTCAATTTTTGTGGAGTACCGGTTTTCAAAGTATGACCTGATGATTCTCTGCATTTCCTCAGTGTCCCTTATTATGACCCCCTTTTCATTTCTGATTTTTGTTAATTTGCATGTTCACACTCTGTCATTTGGTAGTTTGGATAAAGGTTTGTCTCTCTTGTTGATTTTCTCAACGAACCAACTCTTCATTACATTGACTCTTTGTATTGTTTTCCTAGTTTCTACTTTATTGCTTTCAGCCCTCAATTTAATTATTTCCTGGTGTCTACTCCTCCGGGGTGTGTTTGCTTTTTTGTGTTCTAGGGCTTTCAGTTGTGCCGTTAATTCTCTAGTGTGACTATTCCCCAGTTTCTTCATATGGGCACTTAGTGCTATGAACTTGCCTCATAGCACTGCTTTCAAAGTGTTCCATAAGTTTGGATATGTTGGGTCTTCATTTTCATTGAATTCTAGGAAGTCTTTAGTTTCTCTTTATTTCTTCTTTGACCCAGGAATGGTGCAATTGCGCATTATTCAATTTCCATGAGTTTGTAGGGTTTCTGCAATTTGTGTTGCTGTTGAATTCTAACTTTAACGCATGGTGGTCTGATAAGGTACATGCAGTTATTCTAATTTTTTTTGTACCTGTTGAGGTTTGATATGTTGCCGAGTAGGTTGTCTATTTTTGAGAAGGTTTCATGTGGCGCTGAGAAGAAGGTATATTCTTTGGTGTTTGGATGGAATGTTCTATAGATATCTGTTAAACCTGATTGGGTCATAACTTCTATTAGTTCCTTTGCTTCTTTGTTGAGTTTCTGTCTGGTGGTCTGTCTAGTGGTGATGGTGGAGTGTTGAAGTCTCCCACTAAAAGTGTGTAAGGTTTTATGTATGATTTGAGTTTTAGTAATGTTTCTTTTACAAAAGTGGATGCCTTTGTATTTGGGGCATAGATGTTCTCTCCTGTGATGAGTATGAAATGACCTCCTTCATCTCTTTTGGTTGATTTTAGTTTAAAGTCTAATTTGTTAGATATTAGGATTGCTACCCCTGCTTGTTTCTTGAGTCCATTTGATTGGAAAATCTTTTCCCAACCCTTTACTCCGAGGTAATATCTGCCTTTGAAGTTGAGGTGTGTTTCTTGTATGCAGAAGAAGGATGGATTCTGTCTTCATATCCATTCTGTTAGCCTGTGTCTTTTTGTGGGCGAATTAAGGCCATTAATATCGAGGCATATTACTGACCATTGATTGCTTATTTTTGTTTGCTTTGGAGTTGTTGTTGGAGGAACTGTGTGTGAATTTTCACCTTTTTTTCTTTTGGCTGTTGGTAAAGTGGGATTATCGATTGCCTATGTTTTTCTGGTTGTAGTTAACTTCCTTGGGTTGGAGTTTTCCTTCCAGAACTTTCTGTAGGGCTGGATTTGTGGATATGTATTGTTTAAATCTTGTTTTGTCATGGAATATCTTATTTTTCCATCTGTAGTGATTGAAAGCTTTGCTGGGTATGGCAGTCTGGGCTGGCATCTGTGGTCTCTTAGTGTTGGTAGAATATCTATCCAGGACCTTCTGGCTTTCAGAGTTTCCATGGAAAAGTCAGGTGTAATTCTGATAGGTTTGCCTTTGTATGTTATTTGACTTTTTTCCTTAGCTGCTCTTAATATTCTTTCTTTATTATGTATGTTTGGGTCTTGATTTTGTGGTGAGGGCTTTTTTTTTTTTTTGTGGTTCACTCTATTTGGTGTTCTGTAAGCTTCTTGTACATGTCTTTCTTTAGGTTGGGAAAGTTTTCTTCTATGATTTTGTTGAATATGTTTTCTGCTCCTTTGAGGTGGTTTTCTTCACCTTCTTCTATACCTATTATTCTTAGGTTTGGTCTTTTCATGGTGTCCCATATTTCCTGGCTATTTTGTGTTAGAGATTTGTTGGACTTAAGATTTTTCTTTGGTCGATGAAGCTATATCCCCTAGTATACCTGAGATCTTTCTTCCATCTCTTGTACTCTGTTGGTTATGCTTGCATCTGTAGTATCTGACCGTTTCCCCAGATTTTCTATTTCCAGCATTACTTCAGACTATGTTTTTTTTTTATTGTCTCTATTTCAGCTTTCAACCCTTGCACTGTTTGAATTGTTTCTTGCAATTTTTGCTTTGTCTTTTCCTCCTTTTCTTGTATTTGTTAGATTTTTTTGGTTTGTTTTTTCTTCCATTTCTTGCATTTTTTTGTTTGTTTTTCTTCCATTTCTTTAAGGGATTTTCTCATATCCTCTTTGAGGGCCTCTATCATTTTCATGAAGTTGTTTTTAAGGTCTTTCTCATGTGCTTCATTTGCATTGGGCTGTTGAGGTCTTGAGGATGTAGAGTCTCTAGACTCTGGAGGTGTCATATTGGTTTTTCTGTTGCTGGGTGTGTTTTTATATTGTCTCCTTCCCATCATTTCTTCCAGTGGGTGCAGAAGGAGTCTCTTCCTCTCCTGGTGGATATGTGACCACAGTTCCTTTTTGGTGGGTACTAGCAGGTTCAATACTCTGTTGGCTTTCCTCTTGCGTGAATGGAGGTGGTCCTAGTACCAGGGCCTTGGCAATCTTTGGGTAGGCTGGACCCTTTTGGGTTGGGTCCGCAGTGTGCAGTCCCCAGGTCTCTGGTGGTTCTGCTCAGGGCACTGGAAGTTAGGCTTGCCTTTCCCATGGATGGAGAATAGGACTTGGAAGCTGGCAGTCTCTGGGCAGGCTGGCTCCTGCAGGGATGGGAGCTACATGCAGATCACCAGAAGTCGGGCTGTAAACAGGCCCAGGCCTAGCTAGCCCTGTGGGTGGAGACAGGGACTATGGTGCTGGCAGTCTCTGGGCGAGCTGAATCCCATTGGCATGGGATCCACCTTCCACAGTCTCCCGGTCTCCAGTGGTTCTGCTCAGGGCACTGGAGGCAGTCTGGAGATAGTCCACGCTTACCTCGCCTGTCTGGTGGTTGGAGGATGGGACTCGGACTCTGGCAGTCTCTGGGCGGGCTGGCTCCTGCTGGGGTGGGAGCTGCCATGTATCGGAATATTATCCAACCTTTAAAAGCAGGCTCAAAAGGGGAATCTTGCCAGTGCTGGGAGCATGGGGGAGCCTGGAAGGCATTATGATAATGGAAGATATTATTATAATGATAAGTGAAATAAGCCAGACAGGAAAAAAAAACTGCATGTTCTCACTGACATGTGGACACTAAAAAGGTATAGTTTAAAATAACAGAATAAAACTGTCAGGGATACTGAAGCAGGGAGAAGAAGATGGTGAGTTCTTGATTGAGGGACAAAAAGTAAGATAAGGGTTGGTTGTAGTTAATATCAAGTTTATTGGAAATTTGCCAAGAGAATAGATTTTAGTTCCTCTTAACCAAGAAAGAGGAAGGGAGGGAAGGAAGGAAAAGTTGAATGGCTATGATTATTTCCGTGAATATCATAATTTCAGTACATATATCAAAACATCATGTTGAATACCTTATATATATACAATTAAGAGAAAGAAGAAACCAACCAGAAAAGATTATGTATGATTTGGTTCCAGCTATATGACATTGTGGCAGAGGCAAAACTGTGAAGAGTAAAGAAGAGGTCACCATGGACTAGGGGAGAGGGATGGATGGATGGAAGAGCATAGAGGTCATGTAGGGCAGAGGAGAGGTGCCAGTGATAGCATAAAGGTGGGCACACATTCATAAGATCCACAGTGTCCAGGACCAAAAGGGAACCTTCGTGTCAGCTGTGGGTTTGCTTGATGTGGACGGGGCAGAGTTCCTCAGTAATTACAAATCCTGCTCTATGGCAGGAGGTATATCACAGCCTTAGACTTTTTTAATTTTGCTGAGGTCCTACAAATATGGCCAGTTAAGGAAAAGCAAATAAAGAGAGAGAATAATACAGGAACAAGATGAAAAGTAAAAAGTTAATAATAATGCATCCATAAAACCCCACAAGACCTCAGCCCTACATAATGAAGAACAGGTAACTGAGGGATGCTGAGTGGGAGAAATAATCTTCCCCAGGAAGGAGCACAGCAACTGCTTATCCAATCCCAAACAGTCAGCCCTGAAAACATACTTACTAGTTAATTATACAGACTGAGCAGGTTGTGTTTATGTATTTAAGAATGTAGATGCATATACATATATGTATGTAACGGTAGTTAATGAAAAAAGAGGCCATGAATTTGAAAGAGAGGAGGGAGGAGTGTATAAGAGATTTTAGAGGGAGGAAATTATTTGAAAAAAGAAATAGTCTCTTCTAGTCTAGAGTGAAAATATGGATTCTGAGATTTGAAATGAAAAATAATGTGTCCTTAAAGAAGAATAAGAAAATATTAAAAGTGTTCAGAAACCACAAGTACCATAAAAGTTGGAGGAAGGGGAAAATAAAATTACATTTGTGGTTGGATTGGAACACTTAAAGGAATATCCAGGGATTGTCTTAGAAAGGACAAAGAGCTTGAAAATGGGAGAAAGGTCTACCACCATCCCACCGCGAATGCACCCAGTCTCTACTAAAAATGAAAACAGAAACATAAAGTTAGATCTGTCCAAGAAACCAACATTCAAGCAGTAGAACTTCCTCAGAAGGAGGTGAGATGGAATGACAGAGTTATCAACAGAACAATACAGTGGAGGTGGTGTGACTGAAGAAAACCAGGGTCCATAATAAAATGTTCCTTCTATATAACTTTGTGAAATAATTCACACCAATTGCATTATAAATGATGGAGAGCCAGTTTAAAAGAATGGTGTGTTAAACATTTACACAGGAGAAACAAAAAGATCCAGAGTTCTGGGGAAGTAACTGTTGGTTAGAAGGGTCTGTTATGAAAGCTTGGATCATAGCACCCATGTACAAGGCAGGTGGCCTGCAATGGCTATAACTGCCAGCCTATCCATAAAGCCCGAGCTCCAGGATCAGCAAGAAACTCCGCCTTCAACACAGTGTGTGCTCCCACATGCCACTATGAGCACATTACATACACAAACCTCAGACATACACACAGGGGACAGAAACCAAAACCCACAGTAGCTAAAGTCTTCACAGGAGCTGTAAAGTGGATTACAGAACAGTCTTTTTGTAATTCTTAGGGAGGGAAATGATCCTAAAGTAGAATTCCAATCCCAGCCAAGCTCCTGGGAATGTGAAGTTTCAGTAATGACATTTCACACATGCAAGGTCTGAGAAGCAACCCCTTGTGGAGATAAGAGGTTAGGTTGGTACCAAAGTCTTAAGAGAAAAATAGAGATGGAATCCAGGCAGCAACCAGGGATAAAGAAAGGAGATGGGCTAAGCAGGATGTGGGGTCAAAACTGGAGTGTTGTCAGAGTGACAGTGAAGGGGAAGGAGTCTGCTTGGGCCCCTTGGTTAATACCGAGGTCATTAATGGAGGTGAGATCACAGAAGGCAGAGGTGGTTTGAAATTTAAAGCAACTTCATTTTGACTGTGTGAACTTCTAAGTATATGTGGATAGAACAATCCTAATTAGATCTGAGTCCAGATAGAGGTTCGTTCATTCCTTCAATGTTCTTTTATTTATCAGTTAGGAATACAAAGTAATCAATTCCTTGCCTGAAAAACTCAGGCTAGCACAGTGGTTCTCAGCCTGTGGGTTGTGACCCTCTGGGGATAGCATATCAGATATCCTGCATTTATTTTACAATTTATAACAGTAGCAAAATTACAGTAAGGAAGTAGCAAGGCAAATAATTTTGTCAACATGAGGTTCTATATTAAAGGGTCACAGCATCAGGAAGGCTGAGAACCACTGCCCTAGCAGGAGAAACAAATACAGGAGCAAATGATATATGCTGTAGTGTGCTAAGTATAGGGACTAGGTGTGAAGTGTGGGGGCAAGAGAGGAGGGAAGAGTGTGTACTGTCTGTTGGGGATGAGAGTCGGAATATTCTAGAAGACTGAGCTGAAAAGAATTTTAACTAGCATATCCATACATTGTACACAATGTTCCCAAAATAACTTATCACTACTGTTAGTGAATAGTGTGTGTACAAAGGAGAAAATTAGACCACAGACAAATGTCAGATCATGAATATGAGGATTTTTCCCAAGGAACAAGAGGTCCACTGAGACGATTGAAAAAGTAAAGGTAGGTACCAAAATCTACTGCTTGTTCTGTCCAAACAGAATTGTGATCCTGCCTAGAGCCTATGACATAGCCTTTAAATCCAAAGAAGAGAAAATAGTCCATTTGCTTTCTTCCTAACTGCAAAGCAGGGATTTTCTGTTTTGTTTTGTTTGTTTGTTTTTTAAACCATCAGATTTGTAATGATTGGTTACATCAGTCATGGTGAACTAAGTCCCACTCACAATAAGAAAATGCCACAGCTATGAAGTAACAAAGAAACAAAAACAAAGGACTTTTTCCTTTACCAAACAAGTTTTGGTAAAGTTCTAAATGCTCTGTTAAGAAGATTTAATGTGTTTGTATGGTAATTGTGTTTCTGAAGTTGAGTTTATATCCAGAACACCAGCCATCATTTTCATATCATCTATGATACAACCATATTAAAGGTCACAGTGTTTGGAAGGGGTTGTGGTGACCCTGCAACCATAAAATGATTTTTGCTGCTTCATAACTGCAATTTTCCTACTGTTATGAACCATAATGTAAATATTATTGAAGATAGAGGTTTAAAAGGGTCACTATCCACAGTTTGAGAGACACTACCTAATGTTGTCAAGGTAAATAGCATTTATTTTGTGTTTGTAATGATTTTTCAACTATCCATATTATCTGTAGATTGAATTTAATAGTTGAAAACCAGTACAGCTATGACTGTGTAAATTATTCACTGCACAGTTAACTAGTAAATTGGGAATCCAGAACATTCCTGCACACACAGTATTAGACTCTGTTGCCAGCTGAAAGAATGCCACTAGTATTCTATCATTGTTTTCTTTTAATGCACAAAAAGATTGTTAATCATGCCATATTCAGTTGGCACGGTGACATTTAAATGTATATTAATATCAGAAGTCTTAAAATTAGTGAACAGAATGCCCTTCATGTGCTGTTAGGAAAAAAAAGCAAGAAGAAAATGATGGAAAACACAAGAAAGAAAGAATTTCAGAATAATAAGAGTACTTTCCAAATGGCCAACTTTCTGAGGGTTGAACTGTGTTTGGATAACTTGTGTCCCTCGATCCAAATCCAAAGATAATATTGCTTCTGCTGAAACTTGGGCCTGTACTGTACCAGGGTTTATTAATTGTCCTATTTCATTGAGGAAAAAATGCAAAGCAGACAGAACACTGGAGTAACTAGTTGGAAATGCTCCACTCTTTCATGGGAAGCAGCTTCCCAGTGGTTCCTGTGGAGGACGGGAGTCTTGGACTTCATACACATTAAAGAAAAACTCCCCATTTACTGATGAAGACTTACAGCCCCTCCATTCCTACAGAACACAGCACTGATTTCTTTTAATAGCAAAAATGATTTCTGAAATACATTGATAGTGATTGCTTCAGCTATTAAAGAGGTTTGCTTCAAGTGCTGTGTGTAGAAGACTCTGTTAATTACATAATTAATACCATTCCTATCAGTAGGAATATGCCACTCCTGTAATTGGTTATCAGCATCTTACTTTCGTGTTTCTGAAACATCTTCCAAATGCTTATTATGCTGTAAAATGTATAATGGAGCTGAGGGGAGGGGAGAAAAAGAAAAGAAAAAGATCCCTTGCTGGTAGATCAAGCAGCAAATTCCTCAGCACTAGAAATAATTAAAATTTCAGTGTAACTGCAAGCTCTCAGGTTTATAGAAGAAGTAGAACTGTTGAAGTATTGTTTGGTTTTGGTTTTTGAGCCATTCTAGGGGGTCTTGGTTAGCGTCTCTCAAATTCCTGGGCTCAAGTGATCCTCCTGCCTCAGCTTCACAAGTAGCTAGGATTCAGACCTGTACCAATATGCTTGGCATTGTAGTTCTTAAAAATTAAGTTCCACTTTTGTTGTTCAAGTCATTATAACATATTTGAACTCCTTTCCTCCAAAATACAGAAAGCAAAAGAAAAGTGCTAAAGACTTACCAATTTATACGTTTTACTTTACAAATGATGTTTGAATTCTGGTTTTTTTTTTTTTCATTTAAAATAGTATTGGCATTTTCTTGTTATTGTAAATGGACTTTCATGGCTGTAGTGTCCCATAAGATATACCTACCATGATTTACTTAACCACCTTATAGAGCATTGAGGCTAGTCCTGTTTTTCCAGTGTAAATCATAGCATGATTAAATATCTAATGAGTTCCCTAGTTTTATTCTTATCTCCTAAGATAAAAGCTCTCAGGTTCGAATGTTTTAAATATTTTAAAGACTCATTGTTCAAACTGCATTCCAACCATCAATCCAGTTTATATCTCACCAGCATTTGAAGAAACTACTCAGGCGACAGAACAGCACTTGAAAACTGTTTCACAAGGCTGCCTTGGTTCATATGCTGAAATGTGGGAGAAAGCCCTTGGCTGGCTGTGTCCACAGTTCATTTTAGCAAAGCCCCCAAGCAAAGCCAGAAGCTACTATTCATATTCATGATCTCAGGCTGGGGAAAGTGCTTCTAATTTTTGCAACATAAAGGAGGTCTGATGACAGTGACAGAACTGAGCAAGGACCCAGACTTGCTGACCGAAAGTTGGTAGGAAGCTGGAGCACTGGACTCAAGTCTCCGCATAGAAGCCTAGTGCTTTCCCTCTTTCAGTTCAAGACGTGTGGTGTATGGAGATATTTTTATGAGGCTGAAGAAACAGTAGAAGCAGAAGGCAAGTTTGAAATTACAAAATTGTCAGAAGTTACAGCTAAAACTGCCTTCATTAAGCTGTTAGGTTTGCTGTGTGTACTGTCACAAACAAGGATGTGTTTACTGTTTGCATTAGAATTGAAATACCTGTTTCCTTTAGAATTTTTTCAGCGTGAATTTTTTTTCTAATAGGTATTTGCTTTTCCCGTGTACTAGATATGCAGTCAGTTTCTACTTCCCACTATTTAAATATAAAACAAGGCTGGAATACAGCTCAGTGGTAGAGCATGTATCTAGCATGTGAAGGGCTTGGATCCAGTAAATACCCAACACAAAAATGAAGCAAACAAAAAGTAAACAGCTATAGTCTGACTTTTTAATGAATGTCATCTTTGCTTATGTACTGAAAAACATACAAAATAGTAATATGAAAATTAATATTTAATGTAGTCCCATGTGTAACAATGGAAAACCTCATTCATTGCCTTAAGTTCTTGGAAAAAATCTCTCTCTCTCTCTCTCTCTCTCTCTCTCTCTCTCTCTCTCTCTCTCTCTCTCTCTCTCTCTCTCTCTCTCTCTGGTTTTTGGAGACAGGGTTTCTCTGTGGCTTTGAAGGCTGTCTTGGAACTAACTCTTATAGACCAAGCTGGTCTCGAACTCACAGAGATCCGCCTGCCTCTGCCCCCCAAGTGCTGGGATTAAAGGTGTACACTACCACCTCCTGGCCTTTCTCTTTTTTAACACCACCTAAATTATAATTATTTTCATTTTAAAACACGGTCTGATGTGATTTTCAGTTGCCATATTAGATCTGTTCAAAATAAGAAGTATGTATGTTCTTGACACATAATCTATGATATTGTAAGGGAATTAATGGGATGTTAAACAATTTTACTTATGAGAAGAGAAGAATTTTGGTTCCAGAACAACTTAACCCAAAGGAAAAATTAATTATAGCCTAGAAAATATGAAAGGGAATTTAAGTAGAAATCATATGTTAGAATAGAGAAAACTTTGAAATAATGTACTTTAATGTGTTATTGTCACAAGAATCTCAGAGTTGTGAAGATGGAGCTGTGCTGTCCACATCAACGTCCATTCTCTGTCTATAAAGTTATCTCATTGTGTGCATCACTGTGGTTATTCTGTTGAATTATATTTACTCCAGCTTAAATTACATAAATGCTAGTGAGTGCTTATTTCTGGAATGTTGATGAGTTAATTGAGTATGCCAGTTTAAACTCACAAGCTCTGTCTAATATAGACATAAATGTGGAAGTCACTGAGGAAGACAGCAAACATGAGTGGCATTGCTTATGAGTTACCGTTACCTCTGAATAGAAAGTAATTAAAGGGAAAAAGTCCAGGAGAGTTGGAGGAAGATATTTATTATTGGAAAACCAGGAATTTGTTTTTCAAATAGTAAGGCATTTAGGTCAGGTAATTTGTATAAAGTGACAAAAAAAACCTGACAACACAGAAATGTTTTTCTTAAGCAAAAATGGAAGTCTGGAGTAATGGTGCGTGCATTCTGTAATCCTGCCAGCAGCAGGGACTGTTACCCTCAGTTTTCATGACGTTCTAGGGACCACGCCTCAGGGAAAACTGGATCCTTGGCCTCTCACAGAGAAGAGTTTCTGTACAAGCCAGTGTGAATTAGTTAGAATTTATAAAATGACATTTCTTTTTTACTTTTATCTGCATTTATTTTATGCCGAATTTATTCCCGTGCCAGAAGTTTTTGTTTCTTCAGTTTCTTCTGGGATATCTTTGTCTTCTGTGCAACCTCCTCTTCTGGCTTTGGAACAATCTGTTCCTTTTCCGTGAGGATCATCTTGATGTAGCAGGGGGGAGCTCATGTATGGTTTAATCCAGCTGTGAGCTCTGTAAATTTGTCTATGTATCTTGGATGTGTTGTTCACCTGGATGTGTTCCATGACCAGAGAATCTGCGTCTAGACCCTTAAGCTCAGCATTACTCTCTGCATTTTTAAGCGTGTGCAGCAAAAATTGAGCACTCTTTTTTGGCCACCCACCCTGTGTCCAGCCCCACTGTTTGACTTGGGCGCACCTGCGACTCTACCATTGTACCGCCAGAATGGCACACATTGCTTCTTCAAAGTGACATCTTTCAGGTATTTGGTGGCTTTTCAGATATGCATACCCTTGATGGCCTGGGCAGTTTCACGGGTATTCTTAAAGTGAACCCAGAGATTTGAACCTCTTGACTTGCATGATTTTATAAGGTTTTCTGGGTTGAGAGAGTAGAGAACCATCTTCACAGGTTACCTCAGGTGGCTTACAGGAAGAGGAAGTCATAAAATGGCATTTCAAATGCAGAGTTTAAGCACAGAGTTGAGAGAAAAAGGCTGCGTGAATCAAGGCACACCTGAGCATGACTATGGGCTTCCTTGAGCCCATGTGACCTTCATACATGGTCTGCCCATAGTAAAAATATGTCTTCCCAATCCAATACTAAATTGTACGTGTGTGCTGTGTTTAGCAGAATGTAAATGCATTTTTAAAAATAGATCACTCAAATAATGCCCAAATCCTTTGATGAACTTTGACAATAGATTAAAATGAAGATTTTGTTAATTATTAATACCTTTTTATGATTTAGTATCCCACTGTTTTCATCCTGGTTCCATAGTTACTGTGTGGACAACCACCTATGATTTTAAAAAGCTTATTTTTATGTACCTAAATGTCCTTCATTATGAAAATACCAAAAAAGTTGTTTTTTTGTTTTTGTTTTTGTTTTGTTCTCAAGTGGCAGTTGAGAGAAAGCCCAAGTACGTCTTAAGAGATGTATTAAAAGTGGCTTTAAATAATGAGCCACATCTGTAACCAGCAGAAATTATTGCTGTCGCAAACCTTGGTGTCTCCCAGCATGCTTCTCTTCAGTGTGAGCACTATGGGCGTGTGCACTTCTCAGACTGTAGAGCTCCGTAAACAGCAGCATCACTGGTTAAAATGCAAAGCCGTATGGACTGAGAACATGTGGCTCTTTTACAAGACCTTTAATTTCCATATGTTCTTAATAGCCATACTTCTTGAACATAATGAAATGAGAATGTAATTTAACATTTTTATGATGTAAAAAGAAAGTATGTGCCCCTCCCTAATTATAGGATGAAGGCACTGTTTCCATTGTGAACACTTTTATCATCACTCTAAGCACTTGGGAAGGCAAATGGTGTAGCTATTATATCTCATCTTACTATGTGTGCCATGTTTAGAAATTCTTGCCAGTGAAAATTTCTATTTGGATAGTATGTATGCAAGTACACATGTCCTGTAGAGGGAAGCAGGGTGTTCTCAGGAAATCAGGCATTGAATTAACATAGGCTGAGTAGCCTGGATTTGCTAATGCCTGCCTATTGTAGGTAGACTCCAGCTGTACAAAGCATGCGTCTTTAAAGATTTCCCCAAAGTCAGTACTTCTGCTTTAAGTTTAGCCATGTATCACTGATTTTAAGGTGGGTAGACCTCAGCTACATATTGGATGTTTTTGTTTGTTTGGCTGTTTGGGTTTTTGTTTGTTTGCTTGTTTGTTTTGTTTTGTTTTGAAACGTTTGGTGTTTCAGAATATTCCAGAGAAACCCAGATCTACCCTTGATGGCCTCCACAGACAAGAGCTGTCAGATAGGTAGAAAATGTCACTTAGCTGGTTACCAATATTAGCATGCTGATATTGGTTATCTTACAGTAATTAGAAACCTAGTTGAAATGGACAGTAACCATTAATATGTGCGTTTGAGAAACAAAGTCAGACATGGGCTGCACTAGAGAGCCATGATAAAAGGAGTCCTTGGTGAAGTTTTTGATCTTAAAAAAGTCTGTGCATGAGTGTTTTGCCCCTCTGTGTGTCTGTGCCCCATGTGCCCTCAGAGGCCCGAAGAGGGCATCAGATCCCGGGAACCTGGAGTTGTAGACAGTTGTGAGCTGCATGTGGGTGCTGGGAATCAACCTGGAGCTTTTAACTGCTGAACCATCTCCACAGCCCCCTTGGTGATTTTGTTTTTAAGAGAGGAAAACCCACCACTACCTGTTAAAGAGGCACATCCTACAAAACATCTAAATATGAGGCTCGTGGGTTACATTTGGACTGGGAATGAAAAAGACTTCAGAAAGAAACTCTCACAGGCCTAGGAACCAGCCGAGTGCTCTTTACCCCTATCCCAGGGTGCGGAGGCTCCACGCCACAGCTAATTCCAACTGGCTGAAGCTGACTTGCCTAACTTGTAAGAGTTAAATAACCTTCATAAATAAGTTTGTGTAAAAGCAACAATTGTACTTTCTCCTAACAGCAGTGACGTCTTACGAAGATCTTGGACTCTTTGCATTCGGATTACCTGGAAAGGTAATTTCATTTTCTCTTCATGGGGCATTTCTTTTCCTTCTAGTTCAAAATCCATGCACATGAGAAAGACCGTAAGAGATGAAGAATAAATGAAAATAAGAGAAAGAACAATGAGACAGGAAAGTAAAGAGAAATGTGCACCCCTTCCGGAGCACATCTATAAACCAATTCAGTTTTTAAATCTTGTTGCTGACTCAATGAGCTGCAGAAGTAATGGGACTCTTAAGTTTTCCTCATTAATTTTGATCGGATCCTCTGAGTAAATCCTTAAGAGGGAAGGAAACAATCTAGAACTAGAATCATAGCCTGGCTGTTTTCAAAAGCAACTATTAGATGGTTCATATTATTTAAGAGCTGACAGTGCTGAAAGATTGCCTAGTGATCCCTTGTCTACATGTGAGAAAATTGAGACCCAAAATGTTAAGCGACCTGTTGTTATCAGCTGTTACCCACATCTGAGGACTGTAGATTCTTTATATACTGGGTCTCCTCCTTGGAATGATAAAAATAAAGCAAATTTTTATTGACACTAGTTTTCGGTGGTATTCTAACTCTAAAGTTGTAGGGAAATGTTTTTCCTACAGATTACCAGGCCTTAAGTATTATTGGTGGTGTTACAGTTAGGTTAGTTTTCTTCTGTTTCGGTGTCTCAAGGACTATTCATATTTATTTATCACTGGCACCACCATCAGCTCGAATGATAGTTCCCTCATCCCTGCATAGCAGTACCATCTCAAAGATTGAGGGCTGTGGACTCTCTTTCCTGAGTGTGGCTATTGCATCGTTGTTTACATGTGACCCCATTCCTAGCTGTGCCGGACAGAACATGTCCAGAGTAAGGACTTACTAGATTTTGTTTGTATTTCTTTCCCATTTCTATAATTGGTCTGAAATCTTCCCATTTTCTTGATGTGTGTTTGGATAATACTGTTCTGAGAATCAAAATACTTTGAAAATTTTTAAAAATTATCTTTAAATTTGTGTATTTATTTATCAGCTGAGTATATATTGAGCAATGCTATGGCCATGCACTGTAGTAGGCACAGAAAATATAGATAGGCAGACATTCATTCTGGCTTTCTAAGCATTAAATATCTAAAACTGGAGAAGGGGTTAGTGCAAAGATACTATATTTGCAATACACTCATAGAAAATAGAAGTATTTCATGTGTGTGACCACTGGGTTTCATTTGCATTGAAGGTGGTATACACAAAGTCAGAATGGTCTTCCCAAAATGACTGGATTTCAGAAACTCATATTTAAGCTGAGATGCAAACTGCCTTCTAGAAAACATCAGAGTTGCCATGACCTGTAGTAAGCATTTTCCTGTCCTGGCAGCCATTTCCCAAATAACCAACTTGGAGGCTTAATTATTTATAAATGCTCAGCCGATAGCTCAGGCTTGATACTAGCTAACTCTTACATTTAAATTAACCCATATTTTTTATCTGTGCTTTGCCATGTGGGTCTTGGCTTGTTACCTCATTTCTACACATCCTGCTTCCTCAGTGGCTGACTGGCATCTCCAGACTCTGCCCTTCTTCCTCCCAGCTTTGCAGTTTGGCTGTCCTGCCTATGCGTCCCACCTGACTGCGGGCCAATCAGCTCTTTATTAACCAGTGAAAGTAATGCATATTCAGAGTGTGCAGAAGAGTTATTCCTCAGCAGTGGTCACTGTCTTAGTTACTGTTGCTGTGATGAAGCACCACAAACAAAAGCGACTGGGCAGGAAGGGATTTCTTCAGCGTATAATTCCGGGAGCAGTCCATCACTGATGGGGGCAGTCAGGGGAAGAACTGGAGCAGGGCAAGAGCATGGAGGCAGGAGCTGATGCAGAGGCCGAGGAGGATGCTGCTCACTGGCTGGCTCCCCACCGCTTGCTCAGCCTGCTTTCTTATAGAACCCAGGACCACCAGCCTGGAGATGGCAACACCCACAATGGGCTGGGCCCTTCCACATCAATTTTTACTTAAGAAAATGCCCTACAGGTTTGCCTACAGTCAGATCTTATGGAGACATTTTCTTAATCGAGGTTCCCTCCTCTCAAATGACTCTAGCTTGTGTGTCAAGTTGACATGAAACTGTCTAGCACACCTGCATCTCTAGAGACCTTGCCAGATTTCCAGATCGTTAGGATTCCTCTGCATCTACAAGGACTCCAGGTCCTAGTAAGCTAGATAATTACAGGATAGGCAGTACTCTGCCCCAGGAGGAATTCACAGTAGAGGTGAGCCTCAAGTGTGACCTATCCTTAATCCATGGAGGCCTGGATGATATAGGTAGCTAGTCAGCTCCAAATGTCTGCTGGTGGTTACAGCCCAGGTGTTTAGTGGTCAGGAGGCCTAAGAGAGAATATAGTATGTAAACATTTACTTTGCGTTCCCCAGGAGTCAGAAACAGACTAGGAATAGTCCTTGGGCGTTTTTTTGTTTATCTCAGACCTTTTTTGTTTTTAGCCAGTTGTCAACTTTTATACTCTTGAAAGTGTGAAGTTCAGTTTCTGACGCACTAAATACTACCTGATCTGGCTACTTTGGATCCACTTTTCCCAATGCCATCAACTGGCAGATTGACTGGAAAGGAGACGCTCCTGAGGAGGAGGGTCCAGTTTACTGATGTCCTTGCCACCACCTGCTGTTTTAGACTTAGCTTATTGCACATTTTTTGAGTTTGAAACACGTTGCCTAAGTTTTCCAGTTGTGGTCATTGTATCCTGGAGTTTTCTGCTACAGGCTGTTTAATCTTTGAGACGAGCCCAAATACCAGGTCCAGGCCCAGCTGATGTCAGAGGTCATCCTTTCTTTAGTGCTGTTGTGTTGACACAGCACACTCCAGTCTTTTTTGGGATAGCTACTAAATCAATGTGATAAAGCCAGTAAGAAAGGAATCACAGGACTTCCCAACGTCATTGTCAGTTTATTAGACATTGATAATCACCACTTACTAGCTTTTTAACACTTTTTAGCTATTCAAGCATGACTGCTAAGAAAAACTTGAGAAATATCTTTATAGTAACTATAGAGGTATTGAGGAAAGACTTTTATGTGATATTTATTAATATTGTACAGTACAAACAACAACACACAGAATGTATTCTTTCCATTGTCTTTGGTCGTGAGTTGTGCTTCTGTCCTTGTGGTATTGTTTGTTAATTTAAATAAAATTCTGTCCTTTCCTACTGTTTTCCCTTTTATCTTCTGAATACATCTGTTCTTTTTCAGGTGGTGGTGGCAGGCACAATAATAATTCAGAATATTGGAGGTAAGCATTGAGAATGGATCACGTATGCATACAGCTAATGGAAATAGTTGTTTCCCTGGCTCCTTGCCATTTTCCCTCTGCTTCCCCCCCCCCAGTCGCTCCCATTGCCGGACACTTCTCTAGTGGGAATAGTGCCCTGTGGGCTCTGTACAGGCAGGTATGCACAATGTCCCCATGCAGCTAAGAAGTTAAAAATGACCAGGTGACTTGTAACACGTCTGAGGGCAAGAGGCATCCTCAAGTTTACTTTTCCCCTGGTTCCTACTAAAAACTGATCATACAACTGATCCTAATTATGAGAATTGTGTAGAAATGAAAATCACTATTAATCATAGACAGTTGACTGAATGTATTAAACATTTAACTCCAAAGTATGAGAATTGTGTGGACATGTTGCAAACAGATTGCAGAGAGCTGAGCTGTGTCTTTGTTTCTTATCTACCGTTAACTAGAATGCTAAGTAAATACTGTCAGAGTCATAGAAAACCCACAAGGAAGTGGCATGCACTTTGGATCTTACCCAAGATTGGGTGCTCACAAGAAGTTTTAATCATTTTCTTATATCTAATAGTTTTAAATAACTGAAAGGTGATACCTAAGATCTAAGCCATTTCACTCTAATTATTGTTCAACTAAACTGTGCCTTTAGTGAGTACTTTGATACAGGTGCAGGGCAGGGGTCCCGTCAGTGAGTTGTTTTGGAATTCTGAATGTCCACGTTTTAATGCTTTAAATGTCCACAAAACAGTGACTTCATACTTCACTCCAGAAACCAGGAACACTAACCTCATCCTTTGGGAATTTTTGTGGTGCAATTAATTTTAAGATTTGTTGTGGAACAATTTTTAATTAGAAAATATGTATTGCTTAACTTAGTGATGTTTCCTCTGCAGGTCCTTATTAAGACCTATCAGATTTAGTTCAGATCAGATTGAACCATTTCTTAATAATTTATGATGAATTTTTAGTTTAGGAATTTGAATCAAAGTTTTTTTATCTTGTCTTGTGTTTCCTATACCTTTCACCATAGTAGCTTCTCTTTCTCTAACCTGATTTAGACATGACTGTTATAACCTTGTCTGAGGTTATTTCCGCATGTATTTCTATTCTGTACATTAAGTTTTTCTAGTATGTCACATTCTGTAGCCTGAAGGCTTTTCTGAGTCCCACCTGGTCCTGCACGACTTATAAAATAATCAGTCAGAGACTTATATTAATTATAATTATTTGGCTGATGGCTCAGGCTTACTACTCACTAGCTCTTACATTAACTACCCATTTCTATTAATCTGTGTACTGCCACATGACCTGTGACTTACCAGTAATGCTCTGGGATCTTACTTTTCCATCGGCTGCTGGCATCTCCTTGACTCCATCTTCTTTCTCCCTGTATATCTGTTTGGATTTCCTGCCTAGCTAATATTCTGCCCTGTCATAGGTCAAAGCAGCTTTATTCATCAACCAATAAAGACAACACATATTCACAGCATACTGAAGGACATCCCACATCACCACTCCTCTTTGTACTCCCAGTAATCAACACAGTGTCTGGAACTTTGCTGGATTGAGGGGTGCATAAATGATTATTATTCTTTATCTAACTTTTTGGAAGCTGGAGAGATGGCTCAACAGTTAAGAGCACTAGCTGCTCTTTTAAAGGACCTGGGTTCAGTTCCCAGCACCCACATAGCAGCTCATTATTGTCTGTAACTGAAGTTCCCGAAAGAGTTCATGGCCTCTTCTAGCCCCCAAAGGTCCTGCATACATATGGTGCACAAACATACATGCTTATAAAACACCATACAAGTAATTTTTAAGTGAAAATAAGTGGGGAGTGGTGGGACTGGGGAGACAACTCGGTTGGTAAGGTACTTGCTTTACAAACAAGAGGGCGTGAGTGCAGATCCTCGCACTCATAAGCAGCCCAGAGTGGACGGTCACGGGGAGCTCACTGGCAACCAGTAGAGCTGAATCCATGAGCACCAGGTTCAATTGGGTGCCCTGCCTCAGAAAAATAAGGTATTAAGCGATGGAGAAAGAACCCTTGTTGACCTGTGGTCTGTGCACTCACCCAGAATACTCGGTCCATCACTAGTGTCAAAGCTGACCATGAAAGATAAAGAAACTGGACTAATCCAGTATTTTCTGGGGAGCAAACTTGGTTGTGATGTATACAAGTTCACAGAGAAGCTGATTTAGGTTCCTGGTCTAGAATACTCTTCCTTGTTTTGTGTTTCCCAGCAAAGTACTATTGACTGGGGGATTTGTAGTAAACAGTTAGTAGCTTTTGGAGACTGGAAGTCAGAAATCAAGGAAAGCCACATCCAGTGAGGGTTTTCTTAATGTAATCATGTGACAGTGAAACTCTTAGCCTTGAGCCCTTACAATGGGCTAAACCCAAATGTAAAGTTGGAGTCTCATGACCTAAACCTATTCCATCAGATTCCACCTCAAACACTTCTGCATGTTAGGACTCTGTTTCCTAGACACATAGTTTGGAGGACACTGTCAGACTTAGCCAACAGCTCTGTCAGTAAGCAGTGTGATTGAAGTGGAGATGACCCACACTTTTAAAAAGTGTGCTTTTTCCTGAAAGCATTCAAATAGAACTGTTTGGCCAATTGTCTGGCTGATGTGGAAAAGATTCTTGGATCATCGGGTCTCTGCGTTCTTAAGGTTGTTGCTTTGCTTGCTTGTTTTAGAACTTTCGAAAGACAACTTAGATGCTGTGGCAGCATTTTAAACATCCTGTAAGCTCAGCCAAGATAGCCATGTTTATTTTAGAATGATGTCTCATTATTTTATTCACATTACTTGAGAGTTTGTTTATTGAGAGCCTGTGAGTAGTAAGTGAAAGTGTATTTCCGAGCTTTTCTTTTCTCGGCTAAATGTGTATAAATGACTCCTTCATTGTCATAGAATGTGAAACTTACCCTTGAGAGCAGAGTCCTGGCTCGGCTGTCAGGTGCCTTGTTTTCTGGCCCCAGTCTTTGGTCAAGTAGGCACATGCTTCACGGGACACCCCCCTCCTCTCTCTCATTCTCTTGGCTTTGGTTTTGCCTTCGTTGAAGAATTCAGTTGGGAAATAGAAAGCTCAGAGTTTCCTCTCATCCGGAAATAGGGATTCTGATGTGGTCCTTAGGGAAGGTGTGTTAATTCTCTCAGGCATTAATGGAGCAGAGTCTGTATGTTCAGCTAGGTGCTGTGTCTTAAAGCTTCTTAACTCTTGCAGTCTTTTTTTATGTGTGCAACAAGGTCTAGGTTAGCCTGTAACTTTCGGCCTTGGCCTCCTGAGCACTGGACCACAGGTGTGCACCACCACACTCTGGGATTAGTGCTGCTGCAATGAAATACCCGAGGAGGAAGGGTTTGCTTTGGCCTTTGGCCACAGAGCAAGTGGTCACAGTAGCACGGTTGGGCTGCGATACCCAAGGCTGCTATCAGCTGCTGCCCACGGGCAGGAAGTGGAGAGCTGGGACTGGTGGTGTGCAGCCTTCTGTCTCCATTCAGTTCAGTCCAGGACTCCCAGCCATGGAGCTGGTTCTGTCCACAGCTGAGGTGACTTTCCACCAAAGCTAAGCTAAGCTAGGTAATACCTCAAAGGTCTGTCTCCTAGGAAGTTCTAGATCCTGTCATGTTGACAAACGTTGTAGCCACCGCACCCGGCTTCTCTCTATTTTTCTTTTTAAAAACTTTTTAGTTAAAAAATTTCATACAATATATTCCATCCATATTTTCCCCTAACCCTAGCTTGTTCTCTGTGCTGTGCGATATTTAACATCTCAGCCTTCCTGCTTCAGTCCCCAACACTAAAAGGAAAAACGAGATGAAATGATGATAAATTCATAATTTCTCTTTACTTATTCTGTGGGTCTTTTGGTGAAACCCTAGTTTATTCCCTTCTCATAGCCCATAAACAAAAGTGAGGCACTAGCCCTAACCACAGGCACCAGTGTGATCTACCAAAGACATTGTGGTGGGGGCTTCCTTCAAATAACCCCTAAAATGCCACTTTCTACATCTAGGACTCTTAAGATCTTAGAATTATCAGTCTTTGGAAAGTGGAGAGCCATCTAGAAAATAGTACTCACTTGTGACTCTGCTCTCTCAGCAGTGATGATTGGGAGCCTGAAAGAGACGGTTGCTGGGTATAGCCCTCTGTGTCCTCTACCTCAGGCAGAGCTAGCGCTAGTGTTTGCTGTGAGTTCTTGCTGGGACAGAGGGAGAAAGGAGGAATCCTAGAACTCTAATGTTGAATGCTGTTGCAGGCAAGAGAATGCTAACTCAGGGTTTGAACTCAGTAAGCTGCCTTCTGAGAGGACTAAGAAGTGTGGTGGGAGGGCAGGCTAGTTCTCACAGCCCCTACCCATTCTGTTAAATTGCTCGCTTGTCCCACAATCTGAGAAGTGGTTCGTTTTACATTAAATTGACCATTCTGTCACTAGAAATCAAACAGCAAACCCCAGCTCTTCTTAGTTAGTCAAGGAAAGTCCTATCCACTCTTGGAAGTCCACAATTAAAATGAAGGCGGTTAATGTTCCTAATTCATGGCTTGCTCAACTCCAAACATGGAAAGGTGAGTGGCTCCAGGCTATGTGCCAATTTATTCTGCTTTTATAACATGTAAGTCATCATTACAGATAGCATACTCTTTCCTTAATTCCCCAGGTCCTCACAGAAGAGTAACGATTTAATCACTACATTGCCAGGGGAACCCTAGTTTCACTGAAACCTCCTGAAATAGCTAGAATGGCCCAGGTTTCCCTCTTTGTCACTGAATCCACATACTTGATTAGCAGCCCCGATTAACACCTCAGTTAGGGCTGGGAGGAATGAGAGAACATCAGCAGCCTGTGAAACAAAATGGTGTAAGGTCTGTATCTAATAGACTACAGAAATCTCAGATTCCCATTATTGGACAAATCCATTATGTAATGTTAGACAATTTAAATTGTTTTCTTGAAGCAAGTCTGAGATACATCAGTTTGTCTTGCCCCTCAGGAGGCAGGGGTTGGGAGTGCTGTTACACCACCATCTGCTGGTCAGACTAACTGCAGCTTAAAACAAAACAAAACAAAACAAAAAACCTTGAACAGTATTATCCCCAAATTCTAGAACATACTGCAAAAGACTAGAAGTATGGGAAATTTGAGCAGAGTCTGTTTTCACAAGCATTTACCTTGACTAAATTTAGTAGTGACATATCATTTTAAAGAGACTTCAGAAACAACGTATTGGCAAAAATTTCTATTGAAGTTTGATAATGAGACTGTAAAAATAGTGGTTATTCTGATGGTGTGTGTGTGTGTGCACGTGCGTGTGTGCGTGTGTGTTACTGAGGACTGAACGCATGCGTACTAAGCAAGGTCACCACCACAGTGCTTTCCCCTAGCTGTACCGCCCCTCCTCCTGCCTTGCTTTGGAGACAAGGTCTCACTAGGCTGTCCAAGCAGGCCTTATACTTCCATCCTCTCATGTCAGCCCCCTGAGGCACTTAATGCCACTAGGCCTGGCTCTCTGGTCCCTCTTTAGGTTTAGGGTCTTAAGAAACTATAAAATAGAAGCTATTTTAGGAGAATGAAAGAACATATTTTTTTGTTCCCTCAGTTTTGCAGTTTAGTGAAATTGCATTGTTTTACAGAGATTTTGAAAAAAAAGTTCTTTTTAAAAAAGAGATTGTATACTGTTTGAGTGGGGATAGAAATCCTGTGGCATTTAGACGTTTAGTGGAAACACCAGGTTAATGAGACATCTTGAATAAACTAGTTATTATCCATGAGTAAAAGACAAGTTTGAAATAAAACAATCTCTTCAATGGAAAGGCAAATCATAGCGCCTCTGTTTATTTAAGCGACTGACTAAATCCTCTGAGAAGTTGCTGGGCTCCCCCCAAAGTGCTGAAAACCCAGTTCTATTTTTAAAATAGCTGACCGCCATCCTATCTTCATGCACGGTCTTTTAAGTTGTTTAACAACATGGGTGATTGTCTTTTAGACTAATGATTGTTTAGGCCCAAACTCAGTGGAGTCTTTTCTTTCTGAAGTTGTATAGTTAACTAATAACAAGCAGAGAAACACTTCAGGTTATTGGGGAACACTGGGTCCTAAAGCTTAGCGATATGGAGGAAGAAGGTTGTTTTTTGTTATTTTTTAGGTTTCAGTGAACAAAAATCTCTGATATATGTGTACAGGAGATTTCCTCTTTGGAGCTATGCCTCCCCTGGCATGCAGCTAAATTGTGGCAGCAAATGCTATGAAGTCCTGGCATGAAGCTGCGTGAATTTTGAGCCAATTACTCCAACAAAAGGGCTACAGCCCCAAATGAACTCCATTAACAGTACAATGTGTCTCCAGCTGAAATGGTGTAAAACTTTGAGCCCGATTGTTAAACTCAGCAGTCAAAAGCAGTTTGTTGCTTAAATGCTGATAGCAAATAAATAAAAGTTCTCTTCATTCTGGAGAGGCCCCTTTGGTAGATAGACTTTTCTTATTTCTCTTGGCTTTGGCTGATTGCTTCTCCTGTCCAGAGCAGACTAGCATTTAATAGAGTGAGCCTCTCAAGGAAGACTGGCTGTTTGCATCAGCACCCACACAGCAAATTAGTACACATGGTTCCCATTTCTGTTGGGAAATCATGTCTGCCAGGCAGGTTGATATGGAAGTTAGATACCCAAATAATTTCCTTTCACTTGTAATATAGCCAAGCATGTAACAGGTGTGCTGTGCCCAGAGTGAGCAGCTGTTCTCACTTCCTAGCCGTTCTCCTCTCTGCCTCTGTCCCAGCTCATATCTCCCCATGACTGTCGGGCAGTAGTCAATACTCACATCTCCCCATGACTGTCGGGCAGTAGTCAATACTCACATCTCCCCATGACTGTCGGGCAGTAGTCAATACTCACATCTCCCCATGACTGTCGGGCAGTCCAATACTCACATCTCCCCATGACTGTCGGGCAGTAGTCAATACTCACATCTCCCCATGACTGTCGGGCAGTAGTCAATACTCATATCTCCCCATGACTGTCGGGCAGTAGTCAATACTCACATCTCCCCATGACTGTCGGGCAGTAGTAAATACTCATATCTCCCCATGTCTGTTGGGCAGAAGTTAATACTCACATCTCCCCGTGATTGTTGGGTAGTAGTAAATACTCATATCTCCCCATGTCTGTTGGGCAGAAGTTAATACTCACATCTCCCCGTGACTGTTGGGCAGTAGTTAATACTCACATCTCCCCATGACTGTTGGGCAGTAGTTAATACTCACATCTCCCCTTGACTGTTGGGCAGTAGTTAATACTCACATCTCCCCATGACTGTTGGGCAGAAGTTAATACTCACATCTCCCCATGTCTGTTGGGCAGAAGTTAATACTCACATCTCCCCATGACTGTTGGGCAGTAGTTAATACTCACATCTCCCCATGTCTGTTGAGCAGAAGTTAATACTCACATCTCCCTATGTCTGTTGGGCAGAAGTTAATACTCATGTATCCCCATGACTGTCAGGCTGCTGTTGGGCAGTAGTTATATGTCTGTCCATGAGGCAATAGTACTCACATCTCCCTATTACTGTCACGTAGGTCCTTGTGTCTTCCCATGACCATGAGTAGTTAGTACTCATGTCTCCCTTGACCATCAAGCAGTGGTATGCATGTCTTCTATGACCATCAGTAGTCTCTCATGGCTGTCGGCCAGTAAGTAGTACTCACGTCTCCCACGACCATCTGGCAGTAGTGATACTTACTCCCTGTTGTTGCCTGATCAGATTTCCCTGTTTCAGTTCTTTCCTAATTTCCTGTTGCTTTTCCACATGGCTTTTTGTTTTGTTTTGTTTTGTTTTACAAGACAGGGTTTCTCTGTATTGTTTTGGAGGCTGTCGGTCCAGCCCAGCCTAGAACTCACAGAGATCCGCCTGCCTCTGCCTCCTGCATGCTGGGATTAAAGGCGTGCGCCACCACCGCCTGGCTTCCATGTGGCTTTTAAAGGGTTCTTTCTATTCCTGTGTCTTGACTAGGTTGGCAGGATATTTTGTTTTGTTTCCAGGGTAGTTTCATTTAAAATGAAGGGGAAAGAATACCTATTCAGCTAATGTGGTGAAACTAAATGATATGGAATGACTGATAACTGTCATCAAGGTATATCTTGTAGCACAGATCTTGGCTTTGGTGTTATAGAGACCTGAGCTGTTTGACTGTAACCATGGCTCTTAGGGATGATGCGGGTACAGCCATTAATTTGGAAGAAGCATGGTGTTTCTTGTATTCAGAATCTATAGCATGGTTAGATGCCAGCTAAAATCATTTACAAATTCTTGCTTATGACTTGTCTCTAAGATAAGTCTTAAGCATTTCCTTATACCAGTAGTAGAAGACATGGGACAGAAGGCGTGGCAACCAGCTCTTCAACCTAGTGACCTTTTGGATATATGAGCTTTCCTGCTGATACTATTTTTTATTAAAACCTTTCTCAGCTTTCTTTATTGACTTGATCTTTTGATGTGGCTGTAATTAAGATGTATTTCCTAACAGTGTTTATCTAGCGTAATCTTTTGTTCTCAGTAGTATATACCGTATGTTAAGGTGGTAGTACCTACATGAAAATTTATTTGTGGTTAAGAAAAAGTAATTTTAGCAGTGAGATTTCTTTGTTTTACTTGCTCAACCAGTGGGGTTTTCCCCATGGTAGGTTCTGTGGTTTTGTAGCTTTTAAAACATCTAGCATTCTCCAAGGAAGAAGCAGTGTTTCACATGTTTTATTATACTCGTGTATACTGAGAGGCCTTTTTTTAAAAAAACAGAGAAACATATGTCTGGTGAGTTCATATTTCTTTAAGTACACATGGCTCTTCAGACTGGAATCTAGTGAAACAAGACTCCCATTTGAAAACCAAAGAGTGAAGGCTACAACACAGACGTGATCAAGTGATTAGCCAGAGGCTAATAGAAATTCTGGAAAGAATGACAGATTGTATATGAGAAAGAAATATAATCTCACATTCATTGTAGCCTTTTTACAATTAAAGATCAAAAATAGGAAATTACTGGAAGAGCTGAATGTCTGAAACTTTAGAAATGTGTACAGTGTCAGATTAATCCCAGCAAAAGGACTGATGAGCAGATAATAAAAGTCCCAAATCCTACGTCTATGTTCTTTGTTTTGAATGTACTTTTGTCTTTTTACCCCCTCCTTCCCTCAAGATATGTTTAAGTAGTTTCTAAGCCAATTTCAGAAAACTCCAGTCTATTTCTTCGTCATTATATCACGTGCATGTAGCTCTTTGGAAAACAAAATGCTGTGACAACTCCAAATCTTAAAGTGGAAGAGGTTAGCATAGATCTCCCTCCCTCCTGTACTCAGCTGCTGGTGTTTTTCGTCTGAGAGAGCAGAGCAAGGTAGAAGACATCCACATCCAGTTGCTTGTAGTAGCCACAGCTAAGGACTTTACAGGCCTGTCTTGGTCCTTGGTGAGCAGCCATGTTTCTTCCGGAGAAAAAGAAAGTCTTAAATTACAAGATGTGGTGAAGGCATGGGATTATATGAGTTTGCCAAACCAAAATGAATGATAAATAGGTGTTTATTGGGGATGAACTTACACAGGTAACAGTAAGTGATTGTGGCAGCATTCATGCTCAAAGGATGCAAACCCTGCCTCTCCAATACTCTGCGACCCAAGGGGCTTCCATCCCCTGCTCTTCTACCTTAAATGGTGTGGTTACAGGTTCACAGGCAAGATATGGTTACAGTATGGGTCCATGTTTTCGTTGCAGAAAAGTGATTGTTACTTACCTGTTCTAAATTTAACTTTATCTTAGGTATCTGTTATCTTACAAAAAATAAAAATTGACTGTGTTTGTGCATGTGGTAATTGCTCCTCCTGCAGACTAACGTGTCTCATTCTTCTCCAGAGTTAAATCATCACAGTGTTGTAACTGCAGAGTTCAGCTTCTTCCCAACAGCTTGACTGAAATGCACACTATTCTTAAACTGTGTACCTTTTCATCCAATTTCCTCCAGACTTTCATTGTTCAGACTTGGCATTCAGTGCTGTTCTTAGTTTTTATAAGTCCAAGGAGAAAGTGGAATGTTTCCTGAAATATAAATAAGTAATAAAAGCAGTGTGCACATAGAATACACTCTTCATTCTTCAAGGGTGTTTTTTTTCCCATTGGCTCTTTTAAAGTGTGTGTGTGTGTGTGTGTGTGTGTGTGTGTGTGTGTGTGTGTGTGTGTGTGTTCGATCAATCCCTGGGGAAAAGACTGTTAAACTGAAGGTATAACTCCATAGAGATGAGTATTTCAACTTCTCCTTCTGGATTTGCCTAAATGAGTTTTCTACTCCACAACCATATTTACAGTAGAAGACTTGAGAATTATTTGTGTGCGTGTGAGCCCAGTTACCCGTAGAATACAGAAGAGGGCATCAGATCCCCTGAAGCTGGAGTTACAGGCAGTTGTGAGCTGCCCAGCAGTGCTGGGAGGCAAGCACTGAGCATGTCTTCAATCCCAGCATGTGTTTTAATGACTACATGAGGAATCGTGTCTTTATTATGTGATATAGAAGCTAGTTATTTCTCATATGTTATCAGATAAAATCTGAGTGGCAGTGCTGGCTTTGTTTTGTTTTGTTGTTGTTTTATTTTTGTTTTTTCTAAAACATGGTTTCTCTGTGTAGCTCTTGTTGTCCTGGAACTTGATTTGTAGAGCAGGCTGGCCTCAAACTCACAGAAATCCACCTGCCTTTGCCTTCGAAGTGCTGGGGTTAAAGGTGTGTGCTACCAACATCCGGCTGACCTTTGCTTCTGACTTACACAGATGGAGCAAGGATTAGAAGCTCTGTCTCCTTCACAGGCCTCATGCTGCAGTGAATCAGAGGACAACCTTACTTTATTGTGTCTTCTGTTTATGTCTTGTAATATGGAGCAGAGAGAGGAAGAAAAAGAGGGAATTGGGCTTCTGCAGAAGGTGTTTCTTGCCAGTTAAATAAAAAGAACAAGTGATCAGTTATTAATTGTGCTTACTTAACATGGTTTTTGTTTGTTTGGTTGGTTTTTGGTTTTTCAAGACTGAGTGGTCCTGGCTGTCTTGGAACTTACCAGGCTGCCACCAGACTCACAGAGAGTCGCCTGCCACTGCCTCCTGAGTACTGGAAACAGTTTTATTATAAATAACCTATTACAAAATCCCTTTTTTCTTATCTTCAATTTGCAATGTAAACAAAGGTTGTGCCATAAACTTACCAGTTCTTCTCTACAGAGTCATTTACCTTCATTTCTGCTGTATATGTTTGTGTTAGTTCATTGTGAGTTATCTTCTATATGGTGCCCTAGATCCAATGCACATCTGTGTTTCTGAATAGATTATCCTTGGAATGGTTAAAATTCTAATAGGAATTCCTTTTGTTCTTTTTGCAGCTATGTCATCGTATCTTTTAATTATTAAAACAGAGCTTCCTGCTGCTATTTCAGAATTTTTGCCTGGAGACCACAGTGGGTAAGAAGAAATGTTCCATTATATCCATTTATCCATCTGTCCGTTCATTCATTTCATTATGTTTTTATTAAACCTTAGTGACAGGGGAAACAAATGTAATGCCTGTCCTCAGAACACTTACAGGTTTTGTGGGGTGGAACATCAATAGAGAAAACACTGTGTACATGTCCACTGACAATCCCCTGTGTCAGAGCACTGTGCTACCAACCACCTTAGCTCCAGGCCCTAGTGCTCCTTGAAGGTAAAGGCCAAGTCAAGTCCAAATTAGCTCTTGGAGAAAAGTGAAGAAGCATCTCAGGATATGAAAGATGGAGAATAGCGGGGGAAGCCTGAAGATATCTGAGTTGAAGGGACAGTGAATCACCTTTGCTGTGACTTCTCAGCAAGTTGTTGTGACAATAATATGGTTGCATCCGCTATGTGACACTCATGTTAGACAGCATAAAGAATTGTGGGTGAGAACCTGTCTCACTTAGCCTCCCTTAATATTGTGAATAATGCGAAGCCACAGCACCCTTCCTTTCTCCATTAAAAGGAAACTCCTACTTTTATCGGTTTAGCTCTTCTTATGGGGAAGGACCCAAGTTAATTATGCTTTTCTTTTTGATATGTAGAGCAAGGAGCAGGACTTCCTTTTTTTTCATAAAAATAAACTTGAAAATAAAAATTAACTCGGGTTAAGCTTGTTAATTGTCCAGTAGCTCTACCCAGTTTTCAGACCACACAAAGGACTGCCCTATCTCTGGACTGGAGTGTTTGGTCGGTTTCCCCAGTAACCAAACTTACCTGCAATGCAGAGGAAACTTTCGTGTTTGGCTTAGAAAGGTGGCTTCTCTTAAAGAAGCAGATAAGTGCAGATGGATATGTGTAAGGAAGGTATGGTTACTCTTGATCTGAACAGGAATTGTGCAGATGTGATTAAAATGAGGGTAATAAAGTCTTTCACGGTCTTCATCCTCAGATGATGTTCCTTCACATGGCACTTCCTAGCATGCTCACTGCTACCTCAACTTAATCTGGTTGCATTTTGATGATGTTCTGTTTGACAGCTAACCACTCTAAGAAGTAGCTGTGTGAAATACTTTTGTGTGTGTGTGTGTGTGTGTGTGTGTATTTTCTGTAAAAATAGTAAGAACTACTTTTGTTACTTGAATCCTAAGTGAGAAATTTGTGCATGAAGCTAACAATTCAAGGCAATGTGATAAACAGTAGAAAGGAAACATGAATATGTCCTGTTCATTTTATGCTAGTTAGCCTCAAGTATCTAACTAACTCTTGACCATCTAACTTGTCATGAGCTGTAGGTCTCTTTACCTGATACTGTGAGGATACCAGTGAGGGCTGGGAATATGACTTCCCAACTGCTCACCTAGCATGCTCAAGGCCCTGGGTTCAATTCTTAGTACCAGACAAAAGCAAAGGCAGACAAGCATTCTGAAAGGATTGGAGAGATGGCTTAGCAGTTAAGAGCACCAACTGCTTTTCCAGAGGACCTGGGTCCAATTCCCAGCACCCACATGGCGGTTCATAACTGTCTGTAACTCCAATTCCAGGAGATCTGCTACCCTCACATAGACAGATATAACACTCAGGCCAAACAGAAAAGCATATAAAATAATAAATAAATCATTTTTTAAAAAAAAAGAGGGCATTGGGTGGTGGTGGTGGTGCACACCTTCAATCCCAGCACTCGGGAGGCAGAGGCAGGCACATCTTTTGGGGTCAAGGCCAGCCTGGTCCACAGAACAAGTTCCAGGACAGCCAGAACTGTTGCACAGAGAAACCCTGTCTCAAAAAAAAAAAAAAAACAAAATAAAAACAGAATAAAACAATGACCTTACCTTTGTTATGTTGCTTCCTTATTAGAGCTATGATGATCAAATAAGAGGGCACACATGTACATGCTTATAAGTATATACTAGCACAGTGTAAATGTGGAGAACAGGGAAATTCTAATGACAATGATTATATTAAAGGTAAACTTTCCTTTTTTATGCAGATTGCCAGGATGCTCAGAGTCAAACACAAATGAACTCAGATAATCTAATAGTTGCCATGTGTCACCTGAGTTTGTCTTTGTTTATTCTTTGCTTGGTCCTGAATTTGGTGACTTCTATTAGCATGCCTTAAGTGACTTTAGAATTAGTTAAAGTGCTGTGTAGCAGAAACCGGAGGTATTTTGTCTGCTAAAGCATTGTTCATTTTAAATCAAATGCCATGTATATTGTTTTAGCATTTGTTTTTAACAACCGAAATTAACTCATTTCAGTTGTATTAGTAAAACTTTTATAGAAATGTTCTATCACTGCATGCTTCAAATTCTGTCGCCAGTTTTCACCCACAGCATGTTAAAATCACACATTTTTGGTAACTTGTATTGTTTACATGCAACCTATTCATTTATGAAGCGACTATATTAATTGGCTACAGGGCATTAGTCTTTAAAGCCTAACCTTGTAGAGTCAGAAACAAATGTTGTGGTAATGAATGTTGCTTTAGGGCAGTTTATTTCTAGATGGTGTTGGGTGGCAGTATTTCTTCACTGAGATCATGTGGTATTGATGTTTTATTTTAGGGTTTGGTTTACCATAAGTTTCAGTTAAGTTCTTTCAGGTGTCCAGGTGTCTTTATTTACCGGATTATCTGTGAGCATGATGTATACTTATGAAGATGCTGTCAAATCACTTTGTGTTCATTATATTCTTTTTGTTGTTTCTTTTTGTGTGTGTGTGTGTTCATCATATTCTAATTTCAAAAGTTACTATTGGAAATCCAGATCAGAAATGCTTATATCAAACTCTTAGGATACATCTATATTTTTCCTAGAATAACTTGCTTTTTTTTTTAAACCTATAGCTGTTAAAAGTTGGGAGCTCTCTGTTAACATTTAATGGTCTTGTCAGGGGACTATGATTGACACAATTAAGTTGTCTTGCATTTGAGTTACATAATTGATATGGGATGTGAGCAAGATCCTAATTGAGAACACACGATACTCTTGTTCCATTCTATTCGAGAATGAAATTAAAGCAACTTATAAATAAATCTGGTTTTCATTTAAAAATGGAAAAAACATCTGCGTGCCAAGCATTTGCAGTACAGCTAAGGATTTATACTCTGTGTTTCATAGTTGGAGCATTTTTATCATATAGGATTAAATCCACAGATCAAACAAGTTTTCTAGGAAGTATAAAACTTGTTACTCTAATTCTTTTGGCTTGAAGAGAATGTATATTTAGGTCACAGCAGGAAAACAGGAGTTTGGTTAGATAATTCCTTTCCCCTCTTAGAAAGAAAATTTTAGTGCAGTAAATTTTCCTAAAATCTTGATTTATAAAATGTATTTACTGTGTGCTTTTTAAGACTGCTGATTGCTGGTTTGTATTCTGTGGGATTAGGTTTAATCTCATCTGTTCTTTGGACTATCTCCATGGCCAAACACAGTGCACCTGTCTGGGACATGCATGTGAAATTCATTCACTCCACTGTGTGTAACTCGTGGCCTTTATTGATAATGAGTGAATGATAAAGAGATCACTGTCTTAACGATTGGTTTTATTAACATCAGTCAATAAATGTAAGAAACGATTCATAATCAATCTCCAGGCCTAGAGAAACTTTGTTTTTAAATAAAATCCTTTCATATTGAGATTTTAAGTTCAGTCCTAAAGAGAAAATGAATTGTGACCTTGAAATAGATCAGGGGGCATCTGGAAAAATGCCATAAACCCAGGGTACCTCCTGAGGCTTGGAGTGTTTGCAGTGCTACTGTCACAAGCCTGTGGTCCTTTTATGACTCTTGCAGACACATGAAATAAAGATCCTGAACAGGGTGATCTCTGAGCCCCCCCCCCCCCTCAGCCCAAGCATTCCGGAGCTCTGCCAGTCTGATGCCTCCACACCCTACAGGCGGGACCGTGTCAGTCCTGCCACACCCTACAGGCAGGACCCTCCACACCCTACAGGCAGGACCCTCCACACCCTACAGTCGGGACCGTGTCAGTCCTGCCACACCCTACAGTGGGGACCGCGTCAGTCCTGCACTCTTAGAGTTGTACACAGCAGTTCCATCCTCAGGCCACAGCCCTACCTCAGGGTTTTAGTGTTCCTTTAGTTCTGTGCAAGGAGAACGTTGTGGTCCTCTCCACCTTCCTGGTGTTTTGTTTTCCTCCTAAAGAGTCAGTTTAGGCCAGGTGGTTGTGGCGCACACTTTTAATCCAGCACTTGGGAAGCAGATGTAAGTGGATCTCCAAGTTCAAGGCCAGCCAGGACTACACAGAGAAACCCTGTCTGGAAAAAGGGGAGGAGGGTTAGGTTGGTTTGTGAGCATTTTTTGCTTTATGTTTTTATGATTAGAACATCGATCACGATCTGTACCCTCTTAACAGATACTCAGTATACAATGCGGTGTTGTTCTCCAGCAGGAACAGCAGTGCTAACAGATGGAATCTGCTGGCTCTTCCCTTGGGGCCATTTTCTACTGGCACTGCAACTGTCTGGGTCTGATACCAGGTCCCAGAAGAAAAGACATTTCAGACACAAAGCCCCGGGCTTGCTGCCAGGTCCAGAATTCAGTTGCCAGGTGTTTCTTGGTGAAGGCTATTTTGAAGTTCCTACTTGGTTTTTTATTCAAGAGTGATTAGAAGATGAGCATATTGAGTATTAGTTCCTGTTTATTACATGGTTGCTTTTATAGCACTCCCTGCACACCAGGCTCTGAGGAGCCCGTGCAAGTGTGGATAGAGCACAGCATCAGACCCTGCAGAGCAGAAACACTTGTGCATCCGTCTCTTATAGCTTCTGGTAGTGAGTTTGCAAGGGATGGGAGTTAAAGCAGGATGGAGAGAGAGAGAGAGAGAGAGAGAGAGAGAGAGAGAGAGAGAGAGAGAGAGAGAGAGAGAGAGAGAGAGAGAGAGAGAGAGAGCAGGACAGGGGAAAGTGTGAAGGATGGGAGTTGAGCGAGCAGGACAGGGGAGGTATGATCGAGGTGCTATTTATTTCTGCTGCTGCTGCTCATCTTGCTCTCCCAAAGAGGAGGTTGTCACTGCGCCGCAGAAATGAATGAAGGAATACCAGAAAGGATGTCCTCACAAGCCGAGCTGTAATGATATGCACTCAACAGTAAAGGCCATGCATGCTAGAAGCCAGGTCTTACACCCAGCAAGGGCAAACTCTTCATTTGACAGGGCAGTGGGACTCTGGCCTCCTGTTGAGAGTGAGAGGGTGGACTACCACAGAGGGAGACTGAAATCATCTACCGAGCACTTGCTAAAGGAATCCCTACTGATCTTTGATGTTTCCCAATCCCGGTCTATCCTGGATTTTATTTTCTTAATGTGGTGCAATTGTATTTATACGTTTTGCTGATTTTCTTAATTAATCGCCGCTGCACTTTCCTTGCCCTTGTTGCATATTACCATTCTTTTTCCAGAGTCCTAATTGGACGATAACATAGTAACACCTATGGGCCAATTATATCACACCTTTAACTATTTACTAATTTAATGTCAATAATCTTGGGATAGATACATTTAAGTAGCAGCTATGGTTAGATTTTTTCTTCCTATATGTTTACTGGTTGTATTTCTTATATTAATTGTTTGTCTTTCACATGTGTGCATATTAAGGTCTAGGGGAATTAACTTTAATGTTTAGATATATTAAGAAATTAAAGTCATATATGCGCCCCCATGTATTGCTAACTATATAGAAATCACCATTTTTGTATTCTAGGTATCTCCTTCTGACTTCATATATATCATACATACATACATACATATTCAGAGTGTTACTTTTCCTTCTCTGTACTGAAATGTGTCTTTCATTCTTTTCCTGTCTGTTCATGAATGTGTACACACACAGGTATGAATGTGCATGCACACACACATATGAACGTGTGTGGAGGTCAGAGAACAACTTTGAGTGTTGTCTCTTAGGTGCTGTCCACCTCTTTCCTTTCTCTTTTTAAGACAGGGTTTTCCATTATCCTTACACTTGCTTACAAGGCTGATCTGCCTGGCCAGCAAGCCCGCCTCCCCGTCCCCAGCATGCATGCCCTGGTGTTGTGCCAGGTGCCCAGGCGTTTTTTTAGGCGGATCTATGAGTCAGATGCAGTGCCCCATGCTTCCAAGGCAGGCGATTTGCTGACTGGCTCCCAGGCCCACATTTCTTTTTTATTGACAAGCACATGACCACACTACTAACTAACCATTCTCATTCAGTAGTTGACTATCTTTCAAAGAAAAGCGTAGTGTTTTAAGCTGGTAATTAATATCCCTTCTGGAGAAATGTGGGAAAGTATGAACAGAAAAAAATGACTACCACCCAGAAACAATGCCCATTTTTAATAATACCTGTGTTTTTTCTCAGAACAATGTTAGACTACACACACATATTATGGTCATTCTTTCAAAGCTGCATTATTAGGTATTTGTTTGCTTCCAGTTTTCACTATTTTTGTATTTTTTAAACTTTCATTATTCTTAATGCTCTCAAATATTATTTTATAAAAATCTTTGTAACCATTGCTGGTGCTTCTTTATTTTTAATGGTATCTTGTAAGTGGTATAGAGCATAATTATATGAAGGCTCTTGGCATCTTTTGCCAAATTGCTTTTCATGAGGTAATTATTACAGTTTTAGCTTTGAGCAGTGTTTGACATACCTCAGTACTCTTAACCAACGTGGATTATTATCTCATTTTAAAGTATGCATTAATTTAGTAACTGAAATGGCATGACATTGGACATTTTTGTGTGTTTGGTTTGCTTTAGGTCTTATTTTGAAACATGCTCTCACTATTCTAGTCCAGAGCAGCCTCACACTGTTGATTCTGCCTTTGCCTCCCAACTCCTGATGTTACAGGCTTATATCAACATTGTTTCCTAAATGTATATTCATGACTAGCAAGAAAAGGTTTTCAGTGGGGGGTGGAGACACGGCTCAGGGATTAAGAGCACTGGCTTCTCTTCCAGAGGACCCAGGTTCAATTCCAAGCACAGCTCAAACTACCAGTAATTCTAGTTCCAGGGCTCTGACCCCCCCCCCACACACACAGGCAAAACACCAATGCATATTAAAAACAAACAAACAAATAACCAAACAATAAAAGTTTTTTTAAGATCATTTAACAAAAAGATAGGGTTTTCCTAATGGATGATTGTGTGCTCTCTCTCCCTCTCCCTCTCCCCTTCTGTCTTCCCTTCTCCCTCCCTTCTTCTTCCTCTTCCTCTCCAATCTCCCTCTCCCCTCTCCCTCCCTCCCCCTCTCTCTCTCTCTCTCTCTGTGTGTGTGTGTGTGTGTGTGTGTGTGTGTGTGTGTGTGTGTGTTAGTGTGTTAGAATGGACATGAATGAGTCCCATGTCCTGTGCCTAACAGGATGTTTTTCCTAACAGGTCTTGGTATCTTGATGGACAGACACTGCTACTCATCATCTGCGTTGGCATTGTGTTCCCTCTTTCACTGCTTCCCAAAATAGGTAAGTCTGTGAAAGAACACAGGATTTGTTTGCTGGGGGAGGGGGACAAAAGAGGGAGTGAACAGAGAGCAGGAGGCTTTTAAGCTTCACAGTACCTTGTTTTTAGAAGAGTGGTGGCTGCAAATCATTTTAAACTTGGCCTGTTTTCAGTTGCTCGGTCCTCAGCCCTGCCTAGCTAACTTATTACTTGGCTTGTGGTAGCATTTTGTCTGCCCCGCTAAAATGGAGTCGTTACACCAGAGCATTAAGGAGCAGCCTTCTCTTGCAGCATACAGCTAGTGGCAAGCCAGGTCCTGTTCTGCTGTGCAGAGCTGCATAATGATCTGTGACAGACGGGCCCTAGGCCCAGATACCAAGCTGCAATAGAAAATATGCCCGCAATGCATAGCCCTGTTTGTGCATTAGGATCACTTGCCCTATAAATTGCTTTTTATTTTATTGGTATTTTACAGGCTTTCTTGGCTACACAAGCAGTTTATCATTTTTCTTTATGGTGTTCTTTGCTCTTGTGGTAAGTTTAAAATATAATACACTGCTTACTTCATTCATCACAAAACTTCAACTGTGTCTTTTAACAGCTTTGTGCTGGGCATAGAAGCCCATTTTATATTATTAAAAGAACTGGTTTATTTATTTATTTTTTGCAAACAATTTCAGTCACAGGATTATTCATTTTGTCCATTTTAAAGAAGCTTTAAACAGCATTTCAAATTTAGTGTCTTGTGGCTGGCAGAGAGGGACGCAGAGCCTTCTGTTAAGACTCGGGGTGGAATAGACCCCTGTGCAACCCAGCAGTCCATGGAGAAGCGGGAGGGCTGTGCTCTGTACAGTCAGTTAGCACAGCACTTCCTGAAGCTTGACTCCATTACTGAAGAGACTTGATAGCAGAGGAGAGCTGGGATGTGACTGCAGCCCTATCATCTGCTTACTCAGCAGAAGTGTTCTCGTCAAGACAGTATTGGGAATAAATGTTATTTCATATGAAGGAAATGTATTTTTAATTAGCTTGATTTTATATATTATATCAGATGACAGTTTAGCATATATGTCCTTGTATATAATTTTTTAAAAACTTTTTTCTTTGCACTGTAGTTTATTCCATAGTAGTAAGTATCTAAATGCCAAGTCTTACATAGGATTAAACATTTTTAATTTGCCATGAATATATATGTATGCTTTCTCTTAATAATTACCATAAATGAATCAAGGGGAAATGTCACACATCAGGTTAGAAAGCGAATTCCAGAACTGTCAAAGCAGTCTCTGGACTGGGAGATAGTTCAGCTGATAGTGTTTGCCCTTTAAGTATGAAGATTTGCATTCAGTTCCCAGAACCCATGTGAACAGTTGGGCATGTGGGTAAATGCTTGTAATCCCAGTGCTGGGGGAGACAGAGACAAGTGGATTTCTGGACCTCATTGGCCAGCCAACCTGGCCTACTCCTGCTCGGTACACTCCAGGCCAGGGAGACTCTCAAAGAGCAAGAGGAATGGCTCCTAAAGAATGACCCCAATGTTGACTTCTGGCTTCCACATGTGCATAAACACTTGTGCACACACAGCCACACAATATGCAACCACCTGCCACTACATACATGTACACACAAAGCTCCATGCAAGCACAGCCACATCCACACCACACAGAAACACGCAACCACACACTTACTATGTATCTATACATCAGTCATGTTTGCATTACATTTATCTTTGGCTAAACTATCTGAGACATGGGATAAAACAACTAAAATAAGTGCAAGTAACTCTGATTTCACTGCTCACAAACATGCATATCATAAGGAATGTTCTTAAGACTGAAAATAGTTAACAGTGCTTGATCGTTTCTTGAATTTACCTACATTAAAATTATCCCTCCACCCACCCCAATGCCATTTAAATAATGAACTGAGCTTGTATTTTTTTTGTTCCATACTTTAGAGAAAAACTAAGTATTTTCATCATAAGGTAATTGTTGAAAGGCATCTACATGGTTAGAAGGTTTCCCACATACACATAGGAATGTATGGTTCTCAAATGAGTGTAGATAACATACTAAATTTTCTCCTCATAGTTATTCAACAAGGCAGGCATTTCATAGATAGAAGTAATTCAGTTTTCACAGTCAATAGCTTAACATAGGTGAAATGTATTGATACAATATGTCTGTTATAGTTTTTGTTTCTGCCATAGTAGATACTCTTTAATTCAATGCAGATTTCTGCTTCAGTCGTCATATGGAAATAATTCTCCTATATTTATCATGATGTTCTACAAATCATCTGCTTAGATTTCTACCTGTGAGAAGAGTTGAAATTTGGCCTACAATGAGACTATGAAGATTATGTTGTGTTTTTTTTTAATGCTGTCTTTTGTTGCCATATGTATTACAGATTCTGTTTTATGTGTAGACCAACCTAGCGTAGAATTCACAGAAAACCATCTGCACATGCCTCTCTGCCTCCTAGAGGGCTAGAATTCAAGGTGTGCTCCACCATGCTCAACTAACTTTTTTCAAAACATGTGCCAGTATGTTCATTGATTATTTTTAAAACATGCGTGTATAAGTCTATATTACCTTTTATGCAATCAATCCAGAAAACATTTTCTTATATTCTTGAGCATTGTAGATCAAAGCATCTCTACTAGCTGTTCTCTCAGACCCTGATTTTCATTTAGAAACTTAGTATCAGTTTTCCCTTGAGAGTATCTAAGTTTAAAAATAAATTTCAATGTATCGTTGCCTCAATGTGACATCACAGATGCTTTTTTTTTTTTTTTAAACTTACCTTTTTGGTCACCTTGAAACAAGTCATTAGAGTCAAGAGGAGGGAGGGGTTGCTGAGAGCTCTGGAAGGGATTTGGAAAGAATTAAAGCAGGAGCTGACCTGCAGAGGTGGGTAGGGCTTGAGCAGGGAGGAGGAAGAAAGGCTGTTTGCCAGTGCATTAAGTATTTTTAGTGCTTAAGGTCATTCTTCTTGTTGTCTCTCCATCCCCCAGGATTACCTTCTTACCCTGGGATGCTCTCCTGTCTTGTTGGTGGGTCTCTGCCCGTTCCTCTCCTCTCTGCATCTCTGCCCCCCCACCCCACCATGCATCTTTGATGTATGAATGACCCTTTGCACAGGAATTAGCTGTAATAATTAAATTTATGTTAGTATAAAGTCAAGTTGCTAATAATTCTTTCTAATAAATGAAATAGATTGCATTGTATCTTGGAGAATTTTTTTTGCAAGGATTTTGACCTGAAGGCTTCTAAAGCAGCAGATGACCAAGCAAGAAAGAGTGGGAATAGTGCCCACGTGGCACTCAAGGCCTGGTGCTCCTGGCCTGGCCCTCAGCAGTGCCCAGAAAGTGCTGTTGCTGTCAGAGGCCCCAGTAAGAGACACTAGTTTGGAGTGACATCAGTAGGGCACAAGAGAGACCAGCTCCTTACTTTTCCCCTCACCCACACACTCTCTCTCTTTTTTAAAGACTTTTCAGAAGAAGAAAAAAAAAGATAATGAGATTCTTGGTTCTGCATTCGTTCTTTTCTTTTGATGGTTAAACTTGGTTTTATTTTGAAAACTTAACCTGCAAATACCCAGTTTGTCCTTAGACATTCCCAAACCCTTTTGGGTGAGATTTTAAATTAAAGGTGACTCGGGTTAGCTCATTAACTTTATCCTAAAAGTGTGTGTTTTCTTTAGATTTATCACTGTATAAAATTTTGATTGAATTTGTTAAATCCCAAACTAGATAAGTTCCAAATAGGAATAGTATTTACTTACTGGTCTCCTGCAAAGACAAATACTTCCTTTCTTCTCTCTGCCCCTTTGTATGCTGGGATTTAGCCTGAAGCAAATATTTACAGAGTAATTATGTGCCTGCAACAAGGGCTACAATGGCAGTGTTGACACAGCCACAACTGTGGCTCTAGGAACAGGATGGCCACAATTAAGAGTCAAGTCCTGAAACATGTTCATTGATGGTTTCTGGGAAACGCCATCCCTCTGGGCTTCTTTTTAATTTTTTTTTTAACATTTATTTCTACCAGCTGGAGTCCCCTAGTTCTGTGCTCAGATTCTAGCCAGCTCTCTCCACGCTGACCACACAAACGTGAAGAGGCGAAAGCGGCTGTGTATCAGGTCACGCTCTGTATTAGAGTCCCAGCCCATCTGCTTGCTGTGCCCGACATACTCTGTGCAGTCATCGTGGAAAACACACCTCCTTCTGGAGTTGCGCTTTAAAAAACAAGCGAACAAAAAAGCAGGGTACTGCTGGAGTTGTGGAAAACTGACACAAGAGCACACTGTGTCTTTCATAAGCAAGACCCCCCCCATCAGTAAGGCACCCTGGGCCCCTCCCTCGCCACCCAGTGACCATGTTAAAGGGTGGCCCCATTCTACCTGGGCAAGGATTCATCTGTTAGCCTCCTATTTAGCATTACTTAAACACTGTCCTGGTTGAGATCAACTTGTGATGACTTCTACTACAAATCATGTGAGTGTTGGTTGTTCTACTTTTACAGGTAGTAGTTAAAAAATGGTCCATCCCTTGTCCTTTGACCTTAAAGTGCATCGATGGAGTATTCCAGGTGATCATTTTTAGGTTCTTTTATTTTTAACTTTTCAGCTAAAAAAGAAATGGGAGGTAAATGATTACCCTTTTTCTAATTAATGAAAAAGAAATTATTACATTTTATTTTAGAACTTTGCTTTGAAGTAATTTGATTTGAAAGTGTAGTAGTAATAAATTCATTGTATTTGTTGCTGTATTCTGACTTTTAATCGCTATTGGTTTCTCTTTTCCCCTCAATACTCTTAAACAGATTTCAAATGCTACAGATGACTGTAAACCAAAGCTCTTTCATTTCTCCAAAGAGGTGTGTAACTTATTAACAGATACTTTCGGCTGATTTTTCACATTTCAAGTTTTAAGAGATTTGTGTAACAGGGTCTCTTAGGTCTTTATACCTGTACCTAATTAATTTTCATGAAAGTGCTAAGTATAGGATTGCCTACCAGAAGAATAATATTATTTAACACAGGGTGGCCCATTATGAAACAGCCACCTTTTTCTTTTCTTTCTTTTGGCATGCCTTTAAATGGTGCCTGTTTTAAATGGGCCACTGCCTAAAAGAACAGATTTACCAAATGTCTGGTCTGGCCAGTGAGGTCCTCTGTGGATACAGTTTTCCTGTTGCGCTCTGGACTTGTAAAGCTAAATCGCCAATTACATCAGAAAGTCCTCCCCTGTGAGGACTTTGGTCTCTAGCTAAACAGCCTCATCATTGGACTAGCAGTTGAGCACTGCCATACTGCTCCTGAACAGCATTCCAAGAGGGAATTTATGATGCTCAGAGCAGAGACCAGAAGACCAGGTCCCATGCCCACTCTAAGAAAGCTGTAGAACCCTGAAAATGCCTGGAAGAGCCCCTGGGCATGAACAGAGACAGGAGCTGCTGTCTGCACGGTCCCTGCATTCCCTCCAGTGGAAAAGCTGCCTTCCTGTTTCTGGGAGCTTCTTCCCTCCCCTCTTTGTATTTCTGCTGGAATGCTGTTTTGTAGGCCCCAGACACTAGGCTCACTGCACGGCTTTATTAGTATAGAATGTTAATGTGGTTAGTCCTCCATGCAAAACTTTCCTTTTTATCCCCAGTTTCTAAGAAATGTCTCTCAATCCTCACAAAGGAGGTTACCACATCTTTCACATGGTAAAGACCTCCACAGGCCTTAAAGATCTAGGTAGAGTAATTGACAAGCTGGGAAATTGAGCAACATATGAAACAGAATTCGTGACTTCAACTCTAATTCCCCTAACACAGCTTCAGGGAACACAACTTCCTAGGTACTGTACTCCAAAGTAGGTCTTCATCTGGAAGTTCTTTTGGTGAATAGCCTAATGCTAGCAAAGGAAAAATATTTTTAGACCAGAAAAGAGAAATCATTGCCATCCATTTGTTAAAGACAGTAATTTAATTTACAGGGTAACTTTTTGGCTTGCTAGTTTTCTCTGGCTCTTGTAAAGTATTCTAATAATAATTTTTAAAGAACTATAGGTTTATGTATTACATGGGATCCCACGGAGTTTTTCAGGTCTAGAATTAATGATCTTTGTGTTCATTAAAAAGGATCTTGGTCAAAGATTCTGGCACCACAAAGATGTGGTTTCTATTTTTAGTCCTTACTTGCACTGAGTAAGTAAAAGCAGATTCAAGCGTTGTTGCCACTTGGGGTAATGAGATGTATCTAAATTGTGCATACCTTAAGAATGACTGGCAATTATAATAAAATGTCCTTAGAGGTAGCTGTTTATATGTTACCTAAATTATTTCTATCTTATCTAAATACTGTAGAAGATGGTGATTGTAATAAAGCAACATGATATGAGAGGCAGCCAGAAACTGTTGAGGTCAGAATAAGCACGCCACCTACCTGGAAGCTACAGTGTTCACTGCTACCTGTAGAGCTCCCCACACACCTACTTCCCCGCACACACATCCCTCTCAAACGTTTTATAAAGAGGTCATTCATAAAAGATGAAATAAATTCAACCAGGTTGCTTTTAAAAGAACTTTATTGTTGGGCCGGCAAGGTGGTCATTTGTATTGTTGGGCGCCTGCTACCAAGCTCTACTCACTGGGACTCACATGTAGAAGGAGAATACTGACTCCCACGAGTTTTCCACTGACCCTTACAATTTCTAAGTGGCATAGGTATGTGGGCACACACATACACATTTTTTAAGGTGTAATTAAAACAGAACCAAGTCAAATAAAAATGGAGTAGCATTTAATGACTTTGTCTTCTAAATTTTTTTTCAGAGTATTTATGCCATACCAACCATGGCATTTTCATTTCTCTGCCATACCTCAATATTGCCCATTTACTGTGAGCTTCAAAGGTACTGTAGATTTCTGGAAATGTGCATTTACCTCGGGGGCTTGCTGATTGAATTTCATTCTCACTTACGAGTTCTTCTCTGTTGTCCTGAATTCTAAGAAGTGTTAGTTAAAAAACAGACAAGGCAAACAAGGGCCACTTCTGTCCTCATTGGGACTGTTGCCAGTGGCACCCTCTTTTCAGTGAGTGGACACTTGTGAACTCTAATGTGTAGTTACGGATGAACTCATGCTTGTCTGAAAAGTCCTGACCAGCCTGAGAGATGCTTGTCTCTCCAGATGTGACTCGGATCGCTGGCTTTACCAACTCTTGCTGGTTCTTGTGTTTCAGCCCCTCGAAGAAGAGGATGCAGAATGTGACCAATACAGCGATCGCTTTAAGCTTCCTGCTTTACTTTGTGTCTGCACTCTTCGGATACCTCACTTTCTATGGTGAGTATATTCTTAACTATAGGTGATGAAGGAAGCACGGGTGACGTCACACCCGCCGTGGCCATTCTTTCTACCTTTCCCTAGTAAGTTCATCTGTCAGGCCACTGTCAGCACTGCAGTGACTTTGTTACTCCCTTCCTCTGACAAAGGTGAGTCAGACTTGAGAGTGATGACTTCACGGGAAAGTTTTCCCCCTTTTTAGATGTTTATTTTTATGTATGTGTGTGTGCATGTATGTATGTGTCTAAGTGTGAGTTTGTGCATGTGACTGGAGTACCTGTGGAGGCCTGAAGAGGGCATCAGACCCAGGAAGCTGGAATTACCCCAGAAACAGGTGGCTGTGTCCCCTCCAACTTGAGTGTCAAATTCCTGTTCTCTGTGTGAGTGCTACACATCCTTAACGGCTAAGCCATCTCTCTAGCCCCTAAAATTTTTCTTAGACTTTTATGTAAAATTTCAAACATATTAATATCTCAATAAAATAACAATTTGGATCTTTTAAAATTACACATCCAAAGTCAGGCACGGCCAGGCGGTGGTGGCGCACGCCTTTAATCCCAGCACTCGGGAGGCAGAGGCAGGCGGATCTCTGTGAGTTTGAGGCTAGTCTGGACCAACAGCCTCCAAAACAATACAGAGAAACCCTGTCTCGTAAAAAAAAAAAAACAAAAAAATTTTTAAAAAAATAAAAATAAAAAAAACAAAGTCAGGCACGGTGATGCACACCTTTAATCCCAACACTTAGGAGGCAAAGGCAGGTGGATCTCTGAATTCAGGATCAGACAGGTCTACATAGTGAGTTCCAAGATACCCAGAGCTACATAGTGAGACCCTGTCTCAAAAAAATGAAAAAAAAAACGTACATATTCAGTATGTTAGACTCTAGATGATAAACTTACAGGTTAAGAGAGTAAACCACCTCAATAATTACAAAAGAGCAATTCAGGAAGCAAATGGTAGTACAGCACACAGATGCTGGGCATCACTGCCTCTGCTGCATCTATATAGCATGTGTGTAAGGCATCACTGTCTCCATCTGAATCTATACAGCAGGTGCGTAAGGCATCACTGCCTCCATCTGAATCTATATAGCATGTGTGTAAGGCATCCTGCCTCCATCTGAATCTATATAGCATGTATGTAAGGCATCACTGCCTCTGCTGCATCTATATAGCATTTGTGTAAGACGTCACTGCCTCCATCTGAATCTACATAGCATGTATGTAAGGCATCACTGCCTCTGCTGCATCTATATAGCATGTGTGTAAGGCATCCTGCCTCCATCTGAATCTATATAGCATGTATGTAAGGCATCACTGCCTCTGCTGCATCTATATAGCATTTGTGTAAGACGTCACTGCCTCCATCTGAATCTACATAGCATGTGCGTAAGGCATCACTGCCTCCATCTGAATCTATGTAGCATGTGTATAAAACATCACTGCCTCCATCTGAATCTATATAGCATGTATGTAAGGCATCACTGCCTCCATCTGAATCTATACAGCATGTGTGTAAGGCATCACTGCCTCTGCTGCATGAGGGCCTTTCTCTTTAAGTTTCTTAAAGACACGTGTAGACTTATAAAACATGAGCAAATTCTCTTTTATTTATTTTGGAAATGTTTCCTGCATGGTTTATTGGGGTTTTTTTCCTCTTTCAACAAGAATGTCAAGAACAAAAACAAAGTCTAGAAAAAGAAAGAAAATATGAGCAAAAATTGCAAACAATCACATCATAGCACATACTGTTCAACACGCCCAGTTTTGAATGTATTCTTCAGCTTATAAATGTTTTTATAGTGACTGCGAGTGAATGGCTGATACTACTTGGGGTGCTCAGCCGTTGGTGACCTGGTTGATGGCTTTGTACACCTTTCAAGTTTGAGACTTCAGTGGTCACCAGCTGTGAACTTTATTAATACTTTTCTCCCAGTTTCTCCAAGCTGCAAGTCTTTAGACAATGTTTTCTTATACCACCACATTGCCTAGGCCCTTTGAGAACAATACCGGTTTTGAAATCCAACAAATCTGGTCATTTAACTAACTGCCATTCCCTAACTAGCTCTGTGACCTTGAGGGGAGCCTCTACATCGAAGCATCTTCAGCTCCCAATCTATAACTGCATAGATTATAGTGAGGCAGAAATGAATTCTATATAAAATTCTGCTATAGTATTTGGCACGTAGTAGTCCTTCTCAAATGAGGACTCTTTATAGTTATATGTGTCCCTTACTTCGGCACTATGCTTCTAATTATCCTTACGTGTGTAGTATATATGCACAGGTACATGTGTGCACCTGTGAGGGTGAAGGTCAGAGGACAAGCTCGGGTGTCACTCTTCAGGAGCCTTCCACCCTGTTTTTTGTTTGTTTTGGTTTGGTTTTTGAGACAGGGTCTTTACTGGACCTGAAATTTACAAGTAGGCTTTTGGGTTGGCTGGTCAGCAAGCTGCAGGGACGCCACCTGTCTGCCTCCCCATCACTGTGTTTATAGGCAGAGATTTTCTGTGTCCTGGCAGTCACTCCTGTATAGCCACAGCAAATCAATATTGATTGATGCTCAGCCAATTGCTCAGACTTGTTGCTTGCTAACTTTTATTATTTAAATTGGCCCATATTTCTTCTTTATGCTCTACCATGTGGCGGTACCTTTATTAGCGTGGCATGTTCATCTCCTGCTCCCTCTCTCTCCTGGCGACTTCTCTGACTCCACCCTCTTCGTCCCAGCATGCTCTCTGCCCCAAAATCTAGCCTAGCTAATGACTACTCAGCTTTTTATTAACAATCAGAGGAATACAGTTTCACAGTGTACAGGATTATTCTACAGCATACCAACCACACGCAGATTTTTTAAAGATGGATTCTAGGGATCGAACTCAGATCCTCATAGCTGCAAGGCAACCATTGTACCAACTGAACCCTCTCCCCAGCCCCTCTTCTGTATGACAGCTTTTCAGTATGTGCTCTGTTATCTAGGTGTTATCAGCATGTGACACAATTACAGTGGTTCTGTATGTCTGTTATTTCAACAGTAGCAAGGCAATCCTACTCATCGAAGTTTGTGCTTGCATTTGATCCTGCTGCAGGGCGAGAGTAGTGGAGTTCTGTGTGTATCATCCAGAAAAGCATGCTGCCCAGGCCGAGCGCAATGCCTGCCACCCAGCAACTCAGATGTTTAGATGAGTAATGAGGCCACTACCTCCAGAGACAGATGGAACAGAAGCTCTCGGGTTCTGTTTCTTCCTTTTCCAAATCCAGTGCTTTCAACACTGTCCCACCTCAAAAAAACCCATAAAACCCAGGCCATACTGCTTTGTTCTAGCTTCTAATTAAAGTGAACTTTAAGAAACCGTGGCTTATCTAAGTCCCTGTCATATGTCTGTCTGACATCCATTCACTGTTATTTTCATTATCAGATGAAGTGTTTCCTAGACAGGGATTTGCCATGTTGCCAAGTGAAGCTGTCAGGTACCTCTAACTTAGCCCTCCTCTGTAGCCCCTGTGCGTTCAGATGCTGTGTACTGAAGGAATGAACAGCCGATGGGATCACACAGTGGGTGACAGATGGGTGACAACGCCCTCCTAAAGGTAGAGGGCAGGAGTAATAATTTGTTCCTTGTAGTAGTTCTTTCTCTCTTTTTTTTCCCCCATTGTTAATTGTAATCAGGAAATGCCTTGTACTGTGACTTTCAAATGGTGTAGTCAGAGCTGTCTGACAGCAGGAAATTGTTGGTTTGGTAGACCTAGCCTGAAGTTCAAGCTTGTCATTCATCTTTTCAGGTTAGCAGTGTTATCCCAGAGAGGCAAAGTGGCCTGGAATTAAAGGCATCTTTCTGCATGCAAGCCAGTTTTCTTGCTGCGACTTTACGGAAATCTTCCTCAGTGTCTTAAGCCACGTGACGGCAGTGGTGCAAATGACTTGCAAAAATCACCATCGGGTCCCTTCTTGAATTTGTGAAGCTTTTTCTGAGTCCAAATAAGTGTGCTGTAATTGATCCTTACATATGTTAAGGCTTGGCTAAGAATAGAGGAAGGCTGGCTCAGAAGTTTTTCTCCCTGGGGAAGTGGTGTTTCTAGTAAATGTAGTTCTTAATACTCTGGAGCTGATTGGAATCTTTACCCCAGACTCTCAACGTTTAGTTAATATCAGACTTCTGTCAGATTAAAGGGATCTGTAAGTATCAACCTACATTATAATATTGGTTCTAATCACAGATGTTAAAGAGGAAAAGCATCCCTCTGGTGAGCCAGGCTGGTGCCCAAACATTGGGTAACCAGACCATTTTAATGTCTGTGAGGTTGTTAAACAAGAAGTGTTAATAGCCCATTTTATGATTCAGAAAATGGAAATAAAATAGTTTGCCATATTTCTCCAAAGACTCCCAAGTATCTCCCAGATTTGGAAATAGAATCCAGATTTCTTGGTTCCTCCCAGTTTTCCTACCTAGTCCCATTCTTCATTGTGTAATTTTGTCTGTAGCACTGTAGACAATTTTGTTTCTCTCCTGTGCCAATGATGACTAGCCTAGCTCAGAGCCTCATTACTTTAGTGATTATAGCCATTACTTTCTGTTTTTTGTTTCTGGTATTTTCTTTCCACTCTGTACTTGTGAGTAATTTGGCTCACAATACACTCCTCTCTGTTCCGCATTGCTGCAACAAAGTACCTGGGGCACAAAGCACCCTGAAGGAGGAAGGGTTTATTATGGCTCCCAGTTCACGGATTCAGTCCATCATGGCGAGGGGGGGGCATTGTCAGAAGAATCAGGAGTAATGAGGTCTGTCCATTCTCCTTTTCAGACAGTCGAGGATCCTGGCCCATGGAATAATATCACCCACACTGAATCTACCTTAACTATGCTAGTCAAGACAATCCTCCATGACTTCGAATGGCAGCACACATATCTATCATTCCGTGCGTTCAGTAGCTGTTGAAGTCCATGAACTATTGTCATGTGAAGACATAGGGACTAAGACCAGAGAACTTGCTAGTCGGTAGTGGGATTTGAATGTGCATTGTCATCTCACTGTAGAATCAGATTTGTTCATGGTGTATAGACTTTCTGTTGTGTTTTTAGGGAGTCCTCTTATCTCTTAAAACTTAGAAAAGCAGAGGCGTTATATTTCCTTCAATTTTTGTATTTTTGAAATGTGATCGTCTTATTTCTAAAACCCTATTCTCTGAAATGAAAAAGCCCCATTGCATTTTAAGTTCAAACTCATCTTTGTCCTTAGGTCTTGAGGTGTGATGTGAGTGCCCTCATTTCTTTCTTTCTCACAGGACCTGGGTGAGGGAAACCATGTGAATGGAAAGCAGGGTTGGCATCTCTCAGTCCTGTCTCTCTCTGTCCTGAATAAAGATGCTATTTTCTTAGAGCTTCATTTTCTCATATGCAAGATGGAGACGGACAAAACTGATAGTGTGCACGAAACACCATGCAGACTATAGAGACAACCCCTGAAAGTACAGTATTGCACAGAACGCTGAAATATGAGAAAACGCTGGTATGGAGGGAAGGCTATCACAAAAGTGTGGGATGCTCTGCTCCGCCCCCCTGCTACGTGTTCTCGGGCAAACTGCCTGGCATTTGTGAGCCTACCTCTCGTTGCCACGGTGACCAAGCTTAGCAGTATTACATGCAAGTACTTTACAGACACTTTCGTTAAACTTATGGACAAGTTCTAAGGAGTTTTGCTTTGGTGTGTGTTTTGTTTTATTTTGTTGTTTTTGTGACAGGGCCTCACTGGCTTGGAACATGCTAGGTAGACCAGGCTAGCCTCAAACTCACAAAGATTCATCTGCCTCTGTCTTCCCATTGCTTTGATAAAAGCCATGCCCCATCACACCTGGTTAAGGAGACACTTTAAATACAGGGGTTTTTTTGTCCTAATTTTGAAGACTTTGTGTGTCCTGGTTTAAAGTTTCTTAAAGAACACAAAAGAGTTGACATGGGCTGGCAGATGTCTCAACAGGTAAAGCACTTGCCACCAAGCCCAGTGGCCTAAGTTTGATTCTCAGGGCACACAGGGTAGAAGAAGAGACTCAACTGTTGCAAGTTGTCCTCTGAGCTCCTTTTGTGTGCAATGGCACAGACACACCCAAATAAGTAAATAAATGTAATACATTGTAGAGAGAAGTGTACATCTCAGGAAAATACTGAGTAGCAGAGAGAAAGGGGTCAGAAATGAATTTCAGGGGCTGCAGAGATGGCTTAGGGATTAAGAGCACTGACAGTTGTTCCAGAGGTCCTGAGTTCAATTCCCAGCAACCACATGGTGGTTCACAACCGTCTGTAATGAAATCTGGTGCCCTCTTCTGGCCTGAAGACATACGTGCAGACAGAATACTGTATACATAATAAATCAATCTTTAAAAAAAATGAATTTCAGAATGGAATCCAAGCCTACTATGATGTAATAAGCCAAAAGAAAATAATTTTGCTACTATTGATATAGTGGTGAATAGTTTATAATGCGACTCTGATTGCCGCTGCTGTTGTTGTTTTAATTTATTTACAGACAAAGTGGAGTCAGAATTACTACAAGGTTATAGTAAATACTTGCCACATGATGGTGTTGTCATGGCGGTGAAGCTATGCATACTGTTTGCAGTGCTTCTGACGGTCCCTCTGATCCACTTCCCTGTGAGTATGCCTAAAGATTTTGTTGCTTAGTGTCCTGACTCCCAAGGATGGCAACACTAATTCTCTGCAGACCAGAACCTTTGAATCACTGCTAGTCTTGTGTGTCTTATTCATTTGTCAAGTAATTGATCCAAGACCTCATACTAGCATATGGTTCCATGAAAGCCCAAAAATAACAGTGAACCTCGAAGCTAATTTGTGCTTGCTGAGATTTAGTTTAGATTTACCTCTCCCTCAGTTTTGTTTCCAATTTGGAGACTATAGTTCTAAAGTGGTTTTTTTTTGGGGGGGGGCATGTCTTTCTGTGTTCAGCTTTCAAAAGAATATGCACAAAGCAAAGCAGTCGCATCAGCAGAAACAAGCCCCTCTTGTCCTGTGACAGGTTGCTTCCCACAGGGAGTTCATGCTTAGGCTTTGTACTTGTTCTAGAATTTAAGAGGGGGAACAGATTTCCATTCTGTATCCAGTCGCTACACACATAAGAATCTGAAGAATTTCCATGAAAATGAAAACAATGGCAATGGGTAGAAATGCTTCTGCCCAGGCATTTTGAACTCGTGTGTCTAAAGACCAGGACCTTCCAGAATTCTTGCTCCTCCCTGTGATACTGGAGGACCAGGGGTCCTTGTGGGCTGTGGTTGCCAGTGGCCTGCCCACCCTAGCAATAGAAGATGCAGGAACCTTTTTTTTTTTTTTTTTTTGTATTTACATGCCATAGAAGAGATAACAGAAATAAAACAGAATGGTATTTCTTTTCCATGCCATGGTTTATTTTTTTCCACTTGGAAGTTTGTTTATCTATTGAATTTAATGAAAATTGTTCTTTGTGATTTCATAACACACTGTTATTTCTTGTAATTTTTCGAATTACAGAATCTAAAAAAATCGCCTGTGAAACTTTTGTGTGGAATTCAAGCAAAATAATTTTTATGAAGCTTACTCAGAAAGGTTTCTGTGTGTAAAAACACTGCATAATGATAGTTTATGCTGTGTCTGGGGAATATAAATGATCTGGGATAAAAATATTATGGTTACTATACATGTGTTTCTCTAAGAAAATGCTATGCCTTTGATCCTTCCATTTTGCCTGACTCTTTTTTCTGTTACACAGGCCAGAAAAGCTTTAATGATGTTACTTTTCTCAAATTTTCCATTTTCATGGATTCGGCATTCTCTGACCACGTTAGCGCTCAATGTTATCATTGTTTTACTTGCAATGTATGTTCCTGACATTAGGAATGTATTTGGTGTAGTTGGTAAGTTTCCATTTTTAAAAAATCATGTAATAAAAGGGACAGGGGAGGGTGTCTCAGTTGTAGACTTCTTAGATTTGATTTCTAGCTCTGCAGAAATAAAAGGGATAATAAAATCTTTGCTCTCACAGCTGAATCCAACGGTGTCTTGTTTTTCTCCTCTACCTTGTAGGTGCCAGCACTTCAACATGCTTGATTTTTGTGTTCCCAGGATTATTTTATCTAAAACTCAGCAGAGAGGATATTCTCTCATGGAAAAAGCTTGGGGTAGGTTGTTTTCAACTCTTTCATCTGAAGAACTAGTTTGTCATTTTTTTGTGACTGTGTCTATGTCTAAGAAGTCAATATGTACCTTAATATGTAAAGTACATTTTGGATCGGGCATGATGCTCACGCCTGTCATTCCAGCTCTGGGGAGGCTGAGGCAGGAGGATTGCTGGGTATTTGAGAGGAGCCTGAGCTGCACTGCAGAGAAGGGCGGGGGCTTGCCTCACTGTGTCCTTTGTCTCCACAGGCCTTGTTCCTGCTCATCACTGGTGCCTCGGTTGGGAGCTTCAGTTTAGCACTCATCATTTTTGACTGGGTCAACAATAAATAAAATAATTTTCTATTACAAAGAATAATTTACCTCTGTCAGTAAGAAGGAATCATTCTGGAAGGCACTGAATATGAAAATTATACTCAGGAAAATTATTACCAGAAAAGCGAAAAAGAGCAGCAATATACACCAGAAAGTAGGAATTTAATCATTTTAATTTTTACCAAAAATTAGAAATACTCAGAACGTTGTTCTTAAATATATTGAATTACTGTTTTGTGTGGGAGTTTTGTTTTGTTTTTGAGACAGAATCTCGCTGTATTGTCCAGGCTGGCCTTGAACTTACAGCTATCTGCCTGCTGCTGCTTCACAAGTGCTGGTGTTAAAGGTGTGCGCCACCATCCTGGCACATACCTGCCATTTGTGACTTAAAAAAAATAAGTAGCCTTTATTGTTTTATGGAGTGAATGAAATAAGGGGTTCCCTGTGACTTCCTACCCTGACCTCTAGCTTTCCCTGATATGAACGCCTGTGTCAGTATAGCACATGTTATACCTAGGAATGCTAAAGGCCTTGTTCTTCGTCTCCACTGATCTTTTTACCAGAAGGCCATGGCTGGGATCTTGTAGGACCCTGTGTCATTTTCAGACTGACTTTTTATTTAATAGCTTGTTTCCTTTTAATACTGAATAATATCCAGTTATAGGGACATATCAAGCTTGTTGATCCACTCACCTCTTAGAAGACCTTCCTACTTCTTCCAAGTTTTGCCAACTATCAATAAAGGTGCTAAAACTAAAAATGTGTGTGTGCAGGTTTTTACATGATCATGTTTTCAGTGGGGGGGCATTCAATAGGAAGGAACACTTGGTCCATTGTAAATGTATGTTTTGTTTTCTAAGAAACCGCCAAACTCTTCCAAAGCCCTTGGATACTTTTGTGGGGTTTTTTGGGGGGGAAGGTTTGAGACAAGGTTTCTCACTAGTTCTGTAGACCAGGCTGGCCTCAAACTCACAGAAATCCACTGGCTTCTACCTCCCCGAGTGCTGGGATTAAAGGCATGCACCACCACTTTTTCTAACAAGCTTTTCCACAGGGAAACATTTTTTTAAATATAAAGAATCAGGGGCTGGAAAGATGGCTCAACAGATAAGAGCACTCATTGCTCTTCCGTAGGACTCAGATTCAATTCCCAGCACCCACATGGCAGTTGACAACCAGGGGAGTCAACACCGTCTTCTGGCCTCTGCAGCCATAAAGCACACATGTGATACGTAGACATACATGCATGTAAAATATCCATACACATAGAATTAAAGATTGCAATATATATTGTAGCAGTAGTGAGGTATTGAGAGAAAGGACCAGGGATGGTAAATAACGAAGATGAGAAGTGAGTGAGACAAAAAGCAATAGCAGGGACCAAAAGGTTTTGCCCAAGCTGATGGCGTATGCCAAGCCAATCTGGTTTATTATGAAGTGCAGCCTCATATATACTGTTTGCCAGGAAGCAAGTGGGGCAAGGTCAGGTCAGCAGACAGCTAAGCCAGACATGTTAGCAAAGAATGTGGGATACCTCAGGTACAGCTGCCCAAGGACTAATAACCACAGCCCAGGGGGAAGAGTCATCCCAGAAACTGTCCAGCTCTGGACAGGCTTTGCCAAGACTGCTCCTAGGCAAGGACATAGAGCTAAAACTGCCATTGTCCTCTCAGGAGGGCCTCTGTCTTAAGTTGATCTGCCTCCCCACAATATATAAAGAAGCAGTTTTTCTTTTTCTACGAAGCCAGTGTATTACATTTATATACAAAATTGATTCTCAGTATGGGTTAATATTAGTGTCCGTCAGAAACTGGAATTTCTCTACTGGGTACGGCCCTTCTCCACAGTCTTACCTGATATTTTCCTGTAGCTTATGAGTCTGAAAGCTCTCCAAACCTTCTCAGTTTGTGACTGTAATATGTAACATTATTCCTAGAAAACATGCATAGTGATGATCTGTCTCATGTTTAGAAATTGTACATTGCTTTCTGACCATTGACATGATTCCCAGTTGGAAACATGAACCTGGGACTCCTCTGCCAAGAAGATTCAGTGTAAAGGGTCCCATGTCTGGCAGCCTGCCACAGCCAGGACACCTAAGTTAAAACTTCTGCAGCAGGGACTAGAGAGATGACTCAGTGGTTAAGAGTACCCAGTTCCTGAGGACCCAGGTTCAATTCCCAGCACCCATATGACAGCTCACAACTGTCTGTAATTCCAGTTCCAGGGGATCCAGCACCCATGGTCAAAGTGCCAATGCACATAAAATAATTTTTTTAATCCTGCAGCAGTTGACTTGTAAAATGGAGAGTTTCATGCAAAGTGATGATTTGCATATATGGAAACACACACTTTTGCAGGTGTCCTCTTGCCTCCCACTTAGGAAAGAGGCTGAAAGTTTGCAACAGAGCTCTCTTTTAAAAAAGATCAAAGGGAACGCTGGCAACTTGAGAGCTCTGAGTACAATGGAAAGGCCACACACTTCGGGTTGGGAAGAGCTGGATTCAAGTCTTAAGGAAATCATTCAACTCTTAACCCCTGAGCCTCTACTTTCAATTCCATGCAAGGGAATGAATACCCATTTTCATGACTATTGGGAGGATTAAATCGCCTTTGATAAATTAGATGCAGAACAACTAGGCTTTCTTACTAGATGTTTTGTCCTGTTTCTCTGTCTGATCCCTTATCTGGAGCAGTACAATGAAATGGTTTTTACCCAAGGGCATGGAACGAAGTCTTGGAGTTTTCATCTTCTGCTTGCATAACTTTGACCTTCACTCCCCAGGAGCTGGCACCGGAAGCAGAGGTTAGTACTTTCCCACAGTTCCCTGCCAGCTGTGTGCTTCTCCTTCTGCAGTGCTTCTCATCACTTAGCATGCCATAGCACAGCAAACGCGGCCTCTCTTTCCGCCTCACACTGGAACTCACCGACTCTGCTACTTGTACCTACTCTTCTGTTTATGAAATAATGCTCATAGGTGTTCAGCTGCTTAAATAAATCTTAACTCTGGTAATACCAAAATAACCCTAAATCTACAACAGATGCAAGGATGCCCCCAGGGGCAAATGTTAAGCGTGGTGACAGCTGGGCATCAATTAATACGTTTGTCACCTGTTCTTAAGCTGGTGCCCTGAGAGGTTTGGCAAGAAACAAATACCCTTTGTAACACTGCACAAAATTGAGTTACTATCAAAAAAAAAAAATAGCTGGCGGTGGTGGTCAGTTTGACTTTAACATCCTGTCTTGCCTGGTTGCCTGTTTGAGGTCACATTTTCTGTAAATTTCAAGGAAGTCGATGAGAAGGCTGGTAAGAGCCATGGCCCCTTCATAACCTTGTCCAAGTACTCCCAGCATTTTTTTTCTGGGAAATCTGGGCTTTCTCCTTATGGGCTTAATGGTCATAATTTATTAGGTAATAACTATTTAAATTAAAACTAAGAAATGCACAAAATACACACTTTTCTAACATTTGGAGAGTTATTTGCTAAATTAAAAGACAAAATGCCAAGACCGTAAATTACTTTCATATGTTCAGAGTGAATGTTTAAGTTGTACTTTTTTTCCTTAACAATGTTTACTCATGAGCTTAGCATTTAAATGGTTAAAACAAGCCTTTGAAGTTAACACTCCATTAAGATGAATGGGGGTAATTCACACCTCTGCTGGGGCTGTATTATTTCAGTCTGGCTGTGGAGAAAACAGGACAGCAGCCTGTTGATTTACTGTGCGAAGTCCTTTCAACACCCACCGACTGGAGAGCTTTGTTCTTGGTGGTTTCCTTTGTTTGTTTGTTTGTTTGTTTTTTTCTACCTAGAAACAGGATCTTAAGGTTGCCAGCACATTTAGGTCTAGAACTGGAGTCTTGAGCGGCGGTGAATTATCTGCTCTCTGGTGGTTCTGAGTGGCTTACCAGGCCAGCTAAAGCTCCCTGGCTTTGTTCATCCACATTGTAATGTATTCTGTAAAGTCTGGCTTAGTCCCTGGAAAATTCACCCATGGAAAAGCAGGCAGATCTGTTTTCAAGTTAACTTCATGTGTGACTTTAGTAGGTTAAGAACTAATTGGTTTTCATGTATTCTTAAAAACTTTGGTTTTGGCAAAGTTTATGTTCTTGTTTGCCTGTATATAAAGATCTACCTTTAAAAAGCCAGGTGTGGTGGTGTAAGCCTTTAATCCCAGCAGGTAGGTATCTGTGAGTTCCAGGACAGCCTGATCTACATAGAGTTCCAGGAGAACCAGAGCTGCATAACAGAGAGGCCCTGTGTCAGAACGACAAAAAAAAAAAAAAATCAAACTTAAGAACGTTTTTATTCCCCTAAAGATGACTCAGGATTAAGGTCCTTACCAGGAAAGCCTGGCAGTCCAACTCCACAAAGCTGTCCTCTGACTCCATGTATTGTGATACTCACACTCCCCCGACCCCGCCTACACTCACACACTTTTCCATATCCCTACGGTAGTGAGGTGGCGAGCAGAGATCAGTGTGGAAAGTCTCCTTTCTCCATTTAACCTGAAAGGCTTCGTCTTAGAGCCTAGGAATACAGTGTTCTTAACACACATAAAATGGCTAACATTGTGCGAGGGTTAGTGAAGTTGAAGGATCTCTTTCTAATGTGGGCAGGTTTTTCTCCCTCCTTCTGCCCTGCATGTTTGTGAGATCAGGTTACTGGGTATCCTGTGGGAGTGGGATGGGGGGCTTCCATCTCTGATGTCTGCAGTGTTGGTGTTGCCGAGGGGATATGGAGAGATAGAGGAGATTGGAGGAACCCACCCAAGCTGCACTGGCTTTACCCTCTGAACAGCGCTTTGCATCTGCGTTGGAACGACCCTGTGCTAAACATGCAGATTCTGAAGTCATGATATCTGACCTTAGGACGTCTCGCAATCATTTACAATACTGAGAAGTTGGCTCTCTAATTTAAATGAGTGGTTTCTTCACTCTCCTATCTGTACTCTTGCAGTCTTTGATGGTGGGATAAACAAATTAGAAAAGGAACTTGGAGTGAAAGTTCTTTGTCTTGCCTCTCTGACTTGGTGAGCTATTGTCCAGACTCACCACACTGCCAGTCAGGAAGAGCAGGAAGACTCACCTTGGCTGTCAGCCAAGTGGACAGGTGGGCATGAGAGCTCTGTTTACCTGAGGGACAAGGTAGATGGGGAGAAAGGGAGATTGAGTTGCCAGAGTGGGGGACAGATGGCTGAAAAGAGATTGTAAGATGGGATACTATTTTTTTAAGTGACCTTCAGGAAAACATCACTCCCCTGTTTCAAGGCATAAAGATTTATCCAGTGTCATCAGTGGCCTGAAGTGTAAAAGCAAAGAATGTAAATCCCAGGGATTGTTCCAGGCCTGAAGTGGTCAAGCTAGGAGGTGGCTGTCCCTCTTGCCTGAGAAGAGTTCAGATACAACTTGGACTTCTCTGACAACCTTTTAGATAGACTGGATAATCAAAACTGCTTAAAAGGAAATGTATGGCTGGGTGTGGTGGTGCACACCTTTAATCCTAGCACAAGAGAGGCAGAGGCAGGCAGATGTCTGAGTTCCAGGCCCAGCCTGGTCTACAGAGAGAGTTCCAGGACAGCCAGGGCTATTACACAGAGAAACCCTGTCTTAAAAACCAAAAACAGAGAGAGATTTGTGTTGTGCATACATTTTCATATTCATGTGTTGTGTTTGTGGAGGATATGAGTATGAAACTTTACCTGTGTTCAACTCTTTCTACTTTTAAACAAGTTAATTTTCTGAGCTTGCTGAGGACTTTTGTTTGATTGCTGGTGGTGGATGTGTGTGTGTATGTGTGTCTGTGTGTCTGTGTGTGTGTGTCTGTGTGTCTGTGTGTGTGTGTCTGTGTGTGTGTCTGTGTGTGTGTATCTGTGTGTGTGTGTGTGTGTAGAGTCCAGAAGAGTGTTAGCTCTTTTCGACAGAGTCTCTCTCTCTACCACACTCAGCTTGATACATGGGAGCTAGGATGAAAACTCATATCGTCCTGATTGCCCAGAATTCACAAGGCTTTTAACCACTGAGCCATCTTTCCAGCCCAGTGAGATGGCCTCACTGTCATAGGGCAGGCTGGCCTGGAACTCACTATGTAGCATAGCCCAAGGTGACCTCAAACTCCTGGTTATCTTCCTGCATCTGACTCCTGAGAGTCTTAGGTGCCGGCATGAGCCACCACACCAACCATGCTTGCCTTGCACCAAAGATTTGTGATTCTGGAAAACTGGTTTCTCTCAACCAGGAGAAATATACTTCTTTTCTTCAAGCTATGTACTTTTTGGGGGAAGCTTGAAGAGGCTGTTAAGACACTGAATATATGGACATTTTTATTACTGACTGTTCCTCAGATCGTATGGCTCCCAGCCAAGTGTCTCTGTATCCTTTTCCCTGTGTCAGCCACTTAGGCAGCAGGAGATAGTGTTGGCCTTTGTTCTCAGCACTCAGGTCTTCTCCCCCGACTTCAATAGAACATACAGAATGTGGCTAACAAAAGGTGTGGGCTTTTTTCAGGTGAATTTCTGTACACTGGAGACACTATTTAAATTGTAGGTTTAAAATAAGTATGAAAGAATGCACACTGCTTGAGATGAATATTAGGTGTCCCCCCAAAGGCTGATCTGTTAAATGCTTGGTCCCCCAGCTTGGAGGTGGCAGGACACATGGGAGATTGTCCCCCCCTCCCCCGTGTGGGACCCTACCCCTCCTTGTTTTCACTCCTGGATGCTGTAAAGTGATCAGTTTCCCTCACCATATTCCATCCCCCATGCGTATCATGTGCTTTATCATAAGCTCTCAAAGCAGTGAGACCAAATGGCCATGGTGAACTCTCCAAAATGGAACCAGAATAAGTCTTGACACTCGACCCGTTTTAAGTTGATTATCTTGAATGTTTCCTCTGTGTGTGTGTGTGTGTGTGTATGTGTGTGGAGATTGAATATGAACCTGTTACATTCTGTGCTAAATTTCATCTAGTAACTTCCGGCTAACCATCCCAGTAATGGCACTTTTTAAAATGATGACTGTCGCGCAGCAGTCACAGTTCCTGCTCTTTGACGTGCTTTATTATCCTTCTGTTTCTTCACCTCACTCACAGATAAAAAGGCTAAGTGACACCATTGAGCACCACTGCCAGAAACGCCTCTTCTGCATTATTACTGCGTTAGTCTTCTGGTGCTATGTTAATACTCCTGTAGTATCACCCAACCTTCGGTTTCTCAGGCCCAAGTGTCGTTAGGAACACACTTAGTACATTTATCCATTTTCTGGTTGCTGAGTTCACCTGCCTGATGTCCCACAGTCACCTAGAACTCAGCACGTCGGAATCTGTTCTTCTCCATGCTCTTCTCTGCTCAGCCCCACTGTCTCACCCAGCTTCCCCGCTGGTGTCTCGCTCCCACCCCTGCCACCTGCTACCCATTTGCACAGCAAAGCTAGAGTTGTTGTTTAAAAATGGGTGATAGCTTGCATCCCCTGTTTACCTTCCTCCAGGCTCCCCTCTTACTTAAAGTCCGCATGTGGTCAACAAGGCTCGACTTCATCTGTGCTCTTAGCAGACGCAGTGTGTGGTGCCATGTTATATGCACATGGGGCAGCAGATACCTGGAGCTTTCTCAGCTGATGGGACTGAAATTGTATACCACTGAACAGTTCCTGTTTCTTCATCTCTGCCGCCCTGGGCAACCCCACTGCACTTGTTTGTTTCTGTGAGTTGGGGTCCTCTATCGCCTCCTGGAGTGGACCATGGACGGACAGTGTATAAACCATTACAGAATGTAATGTCTGCCCGTTGGGACCTGATTTGTTTGGCTTAGCATATTCTCCAGTTTCATACACACACACACACACACATGATCTCTTTCTTAAGGCTGGACTGTATGTACACGTCAGGGTTTCCCCATTCATTGAGTGGTGGACAGGCCATTTCCACCTCGCGGCTATTGCAGATGATGCTGTCATAAACAGAAGAAAGCTCAGACCTCGTGTGTACCACTTTCAATCGCTCTGGGTAACTATCTGGAAGTGGGATCACAGGATCACAGGGTGGTTCTAGCTCTAATGGCTGAGCTGTCCTCGGGCTGCGGTGCAGTCTTGCGCTCCCCCAACACTGGGTCGGCTTCCCCCACCCCTTGGCAGCATTTGCTGTCACTGTCCTTTTGGTAAGAGCCATCCTTTAGGGGTGAGCTGCTTTCTCAGTGACGTTTGTTTTACCTTTAGGTAATTACTCATGGTGGTATCTTCCCATAGAGCTAAGCAATTTGTATGTCTTCTTTGGAGAAATGTACAGCCTAGTCTTTTTGTTTTGTTTTAAAATCCGATTATTTGGAGTTTTGTTATCATTTCTGAATTACAGTTCCTTATATGTCACATTAATTTCTTCTCGAGTTGATAGCTTCTAGACATTTGTCTCTCAGTCTGTAGCTGCCTTCGTGTTCTGATGTTTCTCTCTGTTGTTCTGGGAGGCAAAACCAGGGTCTCTTACGTGATAGGCCAGTACTCTAGAGCTTTACCCCCTCCCGGTGATTATTTCTCATAATTGGTTCTCAGTAAATACTTATGAGCTCTTACCGTATGGTGTATGTAGAGAGTTTTCTTATGGCTTTTATGATGCTGTGTGAGAATTGTCCCTTTGCCTGTGTGCTGTTCCCCTGAGATAAGGTATGATTCGTGGGAAAGACAGTGCATTAGCCAGCTTGCTACAGGCTTGGCCATTTGTAAAGAACACAGATATGTTGGTCATGGTCCTAGAGGCTGGTAAAGGCAGTATCTAGATATTCACAGGTCTGCCCGGCACCTTGTGGCACTGGGCAGCGGGGTGCCACTATGATGACCAAATGTGTGGTGGGGAATGGAAGAGAAAGGGAGGCATGCCTGCTTCCTCTTGGAGACCGTGGTCATTAGGAAGATTGTGGGACTGTTCTTGAGACAGGTGTGTGACTGAACCAACCAGCCCGACCCAGAGTGTACAGATCTGACACTATGACTGATGGTGGTTCTTCATTGATCTGAGAGCCCCTTCTTTGTTACTCTCCAAATAGTACTTAGAGAAATACCTGTCACTAGAAAAACACCAGACCTTTGCAGAGGGAGAGCTAGGGTTAGGGCAGTACTGCATCCCTAACACCTCCCTTTAGTAGCAACCCAAAAGGTAGTTCAGGACTTGCCTTATAGCAACTTGGAGTGTGGTTTGGGGTCACAATGTCTGACTCAGTTTCTAGGCAGATGATGACAGAAGACATGAAAGAGAATGGGCCCTGGGAGTGACCATCCGATAGGGTGAAGGGAATGGCTCTTGTTGTGTTAGCCAGGCCTCCGCTCCGTTCAAATGTGAGAAACTTTGGCATTCTCAATAACGGAAGGCCGTCAGTCTCGTGAAAGTATGTGTTAGTAGTGAGCTGTGCGTCTATGTAGGGACAAGCTCTATGCCAAGTGCATGACATCATGTAACTGGAGGCAGGAATTATGTCCCCCCACCCCTGTTAATAGATTAGAAATAAAAGCTTATAGTGATTGTGATTGACCTGTCCAAAGTCAGACATCTCAAACATAATTTTAAGTTCATCTGCCGTGTTAACTATCATACTAGTTAATGATACCCAACTGTAGAGGTTTTATTCTTTTTCATAAAAATGTTCTGATCACAGGGGATACACAGTCACTACTGTGTTGAAAGATGCTCTGTTCGTTTCTAATGTGGCGTCTAAGTCTGCTCTGTCATGTGCTCCAGATAATACTTGAGACTGCCATGTCCTCTGAATAAGTGTTTATTGCCACAGCATTTAAAGGAAAGACACAATACAGATTCTTAGTACAACAGGGAAGTTCCAGAAGTGGAGTCCATTGGAAAAGTGGTGGAAGCTTGTGTCTATGGCTCTACGAATAGAAATTATTTGTCTAAAAGTCAAAAGCAAGTTTTAGATTTATTTTGGGTGTCTGTATTTATTTTAGGTAGTGTATGAATGTACAATACATGCATGCCTGGTGCCCACCAAAGTCAGAAGAGGGCATTGGATCCCTTGAAATGTGAGTTACAGATGGTTGCAAGCTACCATGTGGGTTCTGAAAACTGAGGCCTGGCCCTCTATGAGAGCAGCAAATGCTCTCAAACATTGAGCCCAAGCCAGGAGTTGGTGGTGCATGCCTTTAATCCCAGCACCCAAGAGACAGAGGCAGGCGGATCTCTGTGAGTTCGAAGACAGCCTGGTCTACAGAGTGAGTTTCAGGACAGGCTCCAAAGCAACACAGAGAAATCTTGTCTCGAAAAACAAAATAAAACAAGAAAAAAAAAAAAACATTGAGCCCATCTCACCAGCCCAAATAGAACTTTTTAAGCTCATAATAGACAGTCACAATCTAATTCAGGGTTTTCTACACTTGACATTTCTTTTGGCCCATTAAAACCTTCAAAAGATATTTGGAGCATTTGTAATGTTGCCAGTCTTTTATTTTGCAAGTTGATTGAGGACATTAAAAACTGTTACCTGGGGCTGGAGAGATGGCTCAGCAGTTAAGAGCACTGACTGTTCTTCCAGAGGTCCTGAGTTCAATTCCCAGCAACCACATGGTGGCTCACAACTACCTTGAATGAAATCTGGTGCCCTCCACTGGCATGCAGGCAGAAGACTGTATACACAATAAATAAATAAAATATTTAAAAAAAAAACTGTTACCTGTCCTTTTCATTCGAAAAGCCAAAGCAGGTTCCTGTGAGGGAAGCTCTTGGGCTCAGTGGGTCTGGATCTGTGGGACTTGCTATGTAGCCTGATTTTGTCCTCATGGGCCAATGAAAACATTATGGAGCAACCAGTTTAAGTAACCAGAGTCTACATTCAAAAAATTCAGTTATGATTTCCTAGTGTCTCATACTCATTGACTTCAATTATATTTAGAGGGAAATGTGTTTAAAACAGATCTTGATTATAAAAATGACTTATTTGGCTTTCTCTGCAAAGTTTATGAACTTTGGAAGGGAAAAACTGTTTAATCAATCCTTGATTTATAAACTTCCAGAATTTTGCCAACATTTCAAATAAATTGGGGGGTGCATTGATGGAGTGTTCTTACTTTAAAACATCATCAGCTTATCAAATACATCTCTAGCCAATCAGGAATAATTAAACCAGGGCAATGTTGACAATTCATAGATAAGCAAAATTCTGTCTAAAGATTTGTCATTCGTTTTCATTCAGATAAATTCTTTGTTTTCAGTCATCCAGAGTAATTCTCAAGTTATTAACTAACCAGACTAAATAGTTAGTTGCATTCATGCATTTTAATACCAGTGTAAAAAAAAAGGCTTTACTAATTTTGTTTGCAATCAAATCCCCCAAATGATGTCTAATGACTCCCAGATTCAGTTACTAAACATTCTACCATGCCACTTCCAGAGGGAAAAATAAAACTTGCTTACATATTGGCCATTTCTTAGAAACCTAGAACTGTGTTCTGACCTACCTCTGTGAAGGTTTATGAAAGAAAGACCTTTTCTGTCACAGAGGTACATGACTAAGTAGTCATTGATAAGTATAGGATTTGATTTGTATTTGGTTGTAATCCAATAAAGGCAAAGCGCATGCAATACTAGGATAGTTACTATATCCTAAAGGGCAGAATTAGTCCATTGCTTGACCCATATAAACTAGGTTCTTCATAGGTGCTTGTTGAAAAAAAATGAAATATTTTGGTAAGAAGGACATTAAAATTTCCACTGAGAAAGTCCACAGGGGTGGGGGCTCCTTGCCTTCTGGGTGAGGAATGAGGGCTTTGTGGAGCGACTAGCGGTTGATATAAAATTGAAAGATAACTGAAGTGAAACCGAGACTGGAAGGAAGGGGGTTTGCTTGCAAAGTGAGTGCAAAGGACAATACAGGTATAATTTAGAGTGAGAAAAACATTGTTTGGAGCAAAGATGTCCAGCAACCTGCGAAGCAGCCCTGGAGCGTGGGAGCACTGGAAGGTGGGAGCACTGGAAGGTGGGAGCACTGGAGGGTGGGAGCACTGGAAGGTGGGAGCACTGGAGGGTGGGGAGCACTGGAAGGTGGGAGCACTGGAAGGTGGGATCACTGGAAGGGGGAGCACTGGAAGGTGGGAAGGACTGGAGAGTGGGAAACAATGGAGAGTGGGAGCACTAGAAGGTGGGAGTACTAAAGAGTGGGAGTACTGAAGAGTGGAAGCACTGGGGAGTGGGAGCACTGGAAGGGGGAGCACTGGAAGGTGGGAGCACTGGAAGGGGGGAGCACTGGAAGGTGGGAGCACTGAAAGGGGGAGCACTGGAAGGTGGGAGCACTGGAAGGGGGGAGCACTGGAAGGTGGGAAGGACTGGAGAGTGGGAAACAATGGAGAGTGGGAGCACTAGAAGGTGGGAGCACTAAAGAGTGGGAGTACTGAAGAGTGAAAGCACTGGGGAGTGGGAGCACTGGAGAGTGGGAGCACTGGAGAGTGGGAGCCAGGTGTTAGCAGAGTGCTGGAAGCCAGGCTTACGCGTGAACTTCCATCGAGTGGAAGGTGGGTCTCCTTGAAGGCTATAGAACAACACAGGACAGAAATAGTGGCAGAAAGGGACAAGTTGCCTCTGTGTTAAACACCATTGTCATCTTCCGAAAGATAAAAAGAAGCTCCATTAGCCTTCAAGGGCTGGCCATCTAAAACCCCACCTTAGCTTTTGTCTCTGTTCTGAGGGTTGTGGACATGAGGATCTTACTGGAGTTTTAGGCAGTCTACCATGATCGTAGGTCCTGTTACAACCTTTGCCATCCAAAGGGGTTTCCCATGAATTTTGCCTCCACACTTTTACATAAGTCATTCATGCTGCCTTTGCTTTTTCTCTTTATAGCTCTTACTATCAAACTCAACACTCACCTCCTCTGGAAGAATTTCCAAGACAGTGACTTAGCATAGCTGCTTGCTCCATTACTTTAAAAACCTATCTCAGATGTCTTAATGCTACAGTTTATTTCTTTATAGAATATAAGATACCTTCAGGAAGGATACTACATCTGCCCCTTTCTGTCTCCACTGAGGACCTGCTACCCACCCCCACTTCATCCCTCACCCCAATCAAAGACTTCACAGGGCAGCACTGAGCCTTTGGGAGAGTTGTCCCTTTAAGCAAGAAGGGATTCTTTGGAGGTCAAATCCTACAGGATTCGTAGGATACAGATTTTCATCTTTCTTTGACTCTAGCTTTTCATCAGGATGTGTAGAGCTTCTTAGGGTCCCCCGCCAAGAAAGGATGACTTCGTGTCCTGGTTCCTCGCCTTTACTGTTTATGGCTTCTGTGGGCTTGTTAGTGATGCCAGCAATCAAGTTGTTAATCATCTGTGATTGGGCACCACGGACAGGAACCACAAAGAAAAGCAGAAAAAAAGTATTTAACATTTTTCAGGCTTACTTTTTACGAACTGTTTCTCTCCAGCACGCTTCTACTCCTCTCTCCTAGCTATGACTAACAGTGGTGGGCACAGCGCACCCATGTTGCACACCTAATTCAGAGTCTCCAGATGTCATTTAGTGCTCCAGAGCCTTTGAGACACTTGATGTGTCATGATCCCAATAAGGGACTCTGCGATGCCAGGTGAACAAAGGAACCTTTATCTCTTGGCCCCAACCTGGTAAAAAACAAACAAACAAACAAAAAAACATGGCATCTTGGATCTCAGAGCTGACTTGTTTGAAAGTAAACTGGGTCTTCAAAAAGTCTGTCTGGAGCTGTGCATACCTGTGAGTGATATTCTTCCAGGCCCAGAACTAACTGCCGCTCCAGGCTGTGCTTTGGCAAGCCAAGTCCTGCCCTCGGGGATGCAAATGGAACCAGAGCTTGAAGCAAGTCCAGTGGTTTGATTTGCATGGGAAGCTTTTGCCTCTAAGTGAAGGCAGCCAAATTCCCTGGGCGCCACAGCCCTCCGGAAATGTGCCTTACCGGGGCTGGGGGCCCTAGGCCCAAGCGGGTGGGTGTGATTTGACTGTTCATTGCCACAGCTGCTACGCTCAGCCTTGGTCATTGCCATTGGTCCCGCTCCATTTTACTGCCTCAGAATCCCCTTGTGCATGTTAGTGGTTAATACAGCAGCCAGGAGACGCCAGACAGCTCTCAGCACCTGGTTCAAATTTAAGGCTCATTTACACATGATGTCACACACGCATTGTCAGCGCGAGGGAGGTCAGGATGGTTCATTTTGGGAAGGTTTGCATTGTTGAGTCTTTACAACACTCACTGCTATTAATGCCTTAACCATCTGACTTGGATTTCGGGTTTCTGGCATGAGGTAATCCCAGGCACTAGATTTATATGCTGAATGGGAAGCCAGCAAGGGTGGCTAATCATGCTGGTTTGCAGATCTGCACCTCTGGAGCCTGGGATGGAATTAGAAGGCCACATGGCATGTAGCAAATCATAGGGGTTCAGAGAGGAGGGGAAATAGCCAGACCCAGAGTCAGGCTATGGAGATTGCTACCTAAGCCAGGATGCTTGATGAAAGAATAGCAACCAAAGTGCTTGGACAGGGTCTAGCGTTCGGGGCCATTATGAAACCTATCTTTCTGTTCATTACCCAAAGAAATCCCAAACCATCTTCCCAGGCCGATCTAAGTCTCATGTTCTACGGAGCCTTCCCTGACTGCCTAGTCCAGGGTGATCGCTCTTCTGAATCACCAATGCTTCTGCCAATAAAGTGAGCAGAGCAACCATTACTGAGTGCTTCCCGTTATCAGTTCCCCATCCCACACAACAACCTAACTTGGAAAACATTATTCTTTACATTTTTTAAGGTAGTAGAACATATTCAGGGAGTTCTAACCAAACGTCCAATGTCAGAGCCGACAGGACTTGGGATGAAGACCAACTCCCGGGGCTGGGGGCTGGGCCATCAGATAGGCTGTGTGCTACTCGGTGGTTCCAGATCTCCAGTGGAACACGGTAACATGGCAGGGCCAGGCTGTGTCCCTAAGGAAGTGGCACAAAGGAGCTCACAATCATGCTGCCTAGTGCTTCCTGTCAAGGTGACCATCCCTTCCGCCCCTCCTGTCCCCTCTGCTAACCGGTGTGCATCTAGCCAGCAGCTCAGTCTCCTCAGCATACACTTAGATGGGAGAATGGAGACCAGCCTCCTTCACCACCGCCAAAGCTAGTTTCTATGTAAGACACTGAAGTGTTTGCAATCTTTGGATAACCACCTGTCGCCTATTGCTGTTCTCGGCACGCAGTAGCTCTGAGAACACCTTGAAGGGTATCTGAGCAGGTGTGAGAGTCCGTGGTGGGTTTCGGAGAGCGGTACACCTCTGAAAGGGTAGGCAAGAGTGGACCAGTGGAAAGGAGGTGGTGGACACTCCAGACAGGGAAGGCAGTTTGCACCTAGAGGTGTGACCGCCCGCATCTAGGAACATTCTTAGACATAGTACACCAAAGGTGCCCTGAGGAGAGGCACCACGTCACACCAGACGCTTCTCTGTTGTCCTTTTGAGCAGTATGGAAGACTCACGTGACCTTTGAGGACATTGCTGAAGTCTGTCAGGAGATGTCTCTCAGGGAAAGACAGCCATCTTTGTGTTCTCTCACCTTAGGACATAGTCACGAATCCTTGAAAAACAGGCCGTTAGGTGCCTTCTCATAAAGCACAGTTCTCAGAGCAGAGTACAGCCTTCAGTTTGGAATCCTGCTGCACACTTTGCATTGTTCTGCCCCCGTCCTCCTGAGCTAAGCCTGGGAGACTGACCTACGAAGACTGTGTCAGTGAACTCATTTACCCCTGACTATCCATTGGCTTCAGCCCAAGGAGCACTAGAGACGGCTCAGAGTGGAAGAAAAGTAGGGTCAGCCTGTGTATCGCCCTGACCCTCACACACACAGCTGCTGTTGCATGAGTGTCCTGGTAACAGAGCCCAGCTTCTACCCAGTAGCTTTCCCTGTGCAGCCCCTCCTCAGGTCTGGCTTCTGGTACTTCTGCTTCTTGCTCTTTGAGTCATGGGATGCTAATAGTCCCCACGTTGTTACTAGTCCGTGTTCCACTTCTCAACTTTAATATGTTATTGTTGTTGTTCTGGATTGTTTTTTTTTTCTTTTAAATTTGGAACAGGGTTTTTCTGTGTAGTTGAGGGTAACTTTGAAGTCATGGAAATCCTCCTGCCTCAAGCTTCTGGACATTGGAATTATGGGTATTTACCATTATGCCTCACTCGAGGACTTTTAGAGAAGTAATTAAGTTAAAAAACAAAGGCTTGTCGCAAGCCTTAATTTCGTGTGACTGTTGTCCTTATGAGACGAGGCAGCAGAAAGGTAGGATAGAGGAAAGATATATGAGGACATGGTGAGATGGTGGCTCTCTGATGTCACTCAGAGCAGAATATAGCGTTCTATTTGTGAACGCCTGTCTCTACCTTTTAAATACTCCACTGCCTCCCAGTAGCATCACAGGCTGCCAAGTACTTAGCACACGGGACTTTAGGCATCCAGATTCAGACGACAGCAGGTGTCATCTGTTTCTTGTTGGGACCCTATGAACAACAAAACTCAAGATAAACTTCGAACATACTGCTTTTTTGATCCATAAGAGAGTTGAAGTCACAGGGCAGCCAAGCCCTAAAAATCTTTTAATGGGGGCGTGTGGAGAAGCTTGGACAGGTGCTTTCCTGGAAGCAGGTGTGGCCAGTAGAATGAAAGCAAAATAAGGCGTGGAAACGTTGAAAGTCAGTGTGGATAGTGAGAGTCAGGCTCTTGAGGATCATGTGTGTAGGGGTTCTCTGTGGTCTGTAGAAGGCACTCATAGAAAGACAAGACAAGGCCTGCGGCAGGAGCTCAATGGTAGACCGACTGCTCACCCAGCATGCAGACCTGAGCATGCATACCCTAGGTCCAATCCCCAGCACCGGAGAAAAAAAGACAAGCCAAGTCCTGAGGCAGAGCCCCTACTTCCACATGGCAGACCAGGAAGAAGCCATTGAAGAGAGATGCGAAGTCATTCAGGCCCCTCTCCCCATCTCACTTCCAGAACAAACCACCATCTAAAGAAGAGATGATAAACATTTCTGCCCTTGGACTACTGTAGAGACCTACAGAAAGAAGGGAACAGAAGGAGAAGACATGCAGAGACAGAACCCGCTGACTCGCTGTCAGGCGACACTCTACTACAAGAGCCTTTATAGAATTCCTTCAAGAAGGAGAAACGAGGAGAAGCAAGATAGAAATAAGAATCTACATAAAACAACTGGAAGTAATGGTGCACGCCTTTAATCCCAGCACTTGGGCGACAGAGGCAGGTGGATCTCTGAGTTCGAGGCCAGCCTGGTCTACAAAGTGAGTTCCAGGACAGCCAGAACTGTTACACAGAGAAAGCCTGTCTTGAAAAAAACAGAAAAAGAATCTACGTGAAGATAGGAAGAAAAAGTGAAATGCATCTGAGGCGTATAGAGTATTCTATAAGATAAATGGCTGTCAAGGAGCAATGATTATGTGCACAGGGTATTTGAAGTGGAGTGTGTCACATGGTAGTACAAAGCTGTGAGACAAGAAAAGATTGTGGTATTCTTATAAGTAAGCAATATATAATGTGAAGGGAGATTTTGGCCAATGAAAGGCATATATTCTAAACCCAGGACAAGCACTAAAAAGAATTTAAACAGGTACAAATGAAATAGTGGTGATGAAAGTTAATGAAAAAACAAACGAACAATGTTTAATTATCCCAAGAGGAAGCAGAAATGTAGACAGGTCAGCAGCTCCAACAATCCTCATGAGTAAGATGGCACTTCTGTTTGTTTGAGGTGAGGGTGAAATCCAGGGCCTCGTTCTAGACAGACTCCAAACTACTGAACCCCATCCCAGGTTGGTATCGCAGACTTTAAGTGAAACATTAGTAAGACAGTAAGTGTGAATGCTTTAAGCACATCCACTGGAGATTGCCAGGCTGTATAAATAAAGCACAATTACTCTATGTACTGTCGACAAGAACCCTACTTTCAATATAAGGGCATGGATCAGCTTTCAAATATGAACAGAAAGTATTCCAGGAAAATAATAGCTCAATGTAAATTGGGGTGTCTATATTAATATCAGACAAAGTAGATCTCACAAATAGAAATGATACAAGGAAAGATGTACAATACAAGAGATGTCAGTTGTGTAAGACAATATAACTACCTACATGGTATGTACCTAGCAAGGTTTCAAAATATAAATAGCATGCCCACCGTTCTCATTGGAGAAATAGTCCTCTCTACAGGAGATACAGAATAGGTAGACAGAAAATCAACAATACAACCCCTCAACCCAACCTACCTATTTGACACTGAATACAACACTGTAAAAAGAAGCTTTTTCCTTGTGAGGAAGCCTTCCCGCCAGCCTGGTTCTAGAGCCGCATCAGTCCCAAATAAACACACAGGAGGCTATATTCATTATGAAGCTGTTGGCCTTGCTTGTTTCTTACTGGCTAGCTCTGACTTAAGTAATTACTCCATAATTGTTAATCTAAGTATTTCTCTTACCGGAGAATAGTTCTGGGCTTCCTTCCCCATGGCGTTATATGTTGACTCTCTTGTGTTTCTCCTTCCCAGAATCCTCCTGGACTCCTAGTCCCACTACCTAGATTCCTATTGGCTCAACAGTGCTTTATTGACAAATGCACAGGACTTCCTCCACATCTCCTCTTTTCTGTTTAAACAAAAGAAAGGTCTTAACTTTAACACAGTCAAATTATATACAACAGAACAGCTATCTAGCAAGAACACAGTTACAACATTTTGTCTATCAACATTTAACAAGATTTAAAGAAAATATCATCTATCTCATTCTTGTGAGTCCGAAGTCCTATATGTAGCTTATCTTTTATCATAACTAAGGAAAACTATAATTATAACTATCTATCTTCAACTCCATCAAAGACCACAGAAGGATAATATATAAACACTAGGATTGACAGAGACATCTTGCTACCTGGACAGTCACCCAAAGTTCCTCTGTAATGTTGGGGCATCCATCTTCAGCCCATAGGCCATAATGCGTCTGGAACACTTCTTAGCAAAGCAGGAAATTTCAAACTGTCCATCTGCATCAGCAGTCTGTCAGTCACTTTTCTGTGTCCTGCAGAAAGTCTCTTAGACTCTTCCATGAATCAGGAACCCTGAAGGACTATTTGAGTTCAGCAGTCACTTTCCTGTGGGTCCTGCATATCCAGATTATACAGCAACAGTCAAGCAGTACAGGCAAGAGCAGTTTCTTGCCCAAATGGCTAATCTTGCTGTGTTGAAAGCAAACTCCATAACAAGTTTCTTCGATGCCCATCTTCCTCTCAGACGTAATTAGTGCTGCCAGGAGCAGACATTTCTCATTGTCAAGAAAAAGCCTAAACCATTTTAAATGCCATTTTCTGAAGGTCTTTGAGAGGTTTGAAGGCTGTTTATCTATCTCAAATATATTTCTCTATATCTAGAAAACCTAACTTACCTAACTATAAATTCTATTATAAGTAACTATCTATAGTCTGTTGTTAAGAGAAGCTTTCCTTGAGTGGAGCCTTTCCGCCTGCCTGGTTCTAGATCCTCAATAGTCCCAAATAAACACACAGGAGGCTATATTAATTATGAAGCTGTTGGCCTTGCTTGTCTCTTACTGGCTAGCTCTGCTTTAAGTAATTACCCCATAATTGTTAATCTAAGTATGTCTCTTACCGGAGAAGTTTCCGGGCTCCTACCCGGCGTTACATGTCGACTCTCTTGTGTTTCCCCTTCCCAGAATCCTCCTCGACTCCTAGTCCCTCCTATCTAGGTTTTCTATTGGCCAGACAGTACTTTATTGACAAATGCACAGGCAAATAACAGGACTTCCCCAACATCTCCTCTTTTCTGTTTAAACAAAAAGAAAGGTCTTAACTTTAACACAGTCAAATTGTATATAACAGAACAGTTATCAAATAAGAACATAGTTACAATATTTTAGCAAGATTTAAAGAAAATATCATCCATCTCATCCTTGTGAGTCCAAAGTCCTATATGTAGCTTATCTTTTATCATAACTAAGGAAAACTATAATTATAACTATCTGTCTTCAACTCCATCAAAGACCACAGAAGGATAATATATAAACACTAGGATTGACAGAGATATCTTACTGCCTGGACAGTCACCCGAAGTTCCTCTGTAACGTTGGGGCATCCATCTTCAGCCCATAGGCCACAATGTGTCTGGAACACTTCTCAGCAAAGCAGGAAATTTTAAACTGTCCATCTGCATTGACAGTCTATCATTCATTTTTCTTTGTCCTGCAGAAAGTCTCGTAGACTCTTCATCAAGCAGGAACCCTGTAAGACTGAGTTCAGTAGTCACTTTCCTGTGGGTCCTGCATGTCCAGATGATACAACAACAGTCAAACAATCTAGGCAAGAGCAGTTTCTTGCCCAAATGGCTAATCTTGCCATGTTGAAAGCAAACTTTATAACGAGTTTCTTTGATGCCCATCTTCCTCTCAGACGTAATTGGTGCTGCCAGGAGCAGACATTTCTCATTGTCAAGACAAACCCTAAACCATTTTAAATGCCATGTTCTGAAAGTCTTGGAGTGGTTTGAAGACTGTCCATCTCAAATATATTTCTGTATATCTAGAAACCTAACTTATGTAACTAGAAATTCTATTATAAGTAACTATCTATAGTCTGTATTCAATTATGCATTACGTTGTAAAAGATCAGTATAAGCACAATACTTAATCAAGAGGAGAAATATAAGCATCACAAAATTGACCTTGATTTTGTCTCAATAAATGAAAAACAATACCCATACCATAATTCCCCTTTTTACCATTAAAAAGATTGGCTGTGATCACTAGCCAATTATAAACAATCCCAATTAAATGAAAACAAAGGTTTATAAACAAGATGGGAATTGGGACGTCGCTCATTCCAAACTGCTTCCTGCTGGAAGGGGGCGCTGTTCATACCATGGGGATCATGACAAAACTCAGAAACCTGTATAAGTCCGTATTTTCGGGGTCTGTAAAGCTGCATCATCTTAGCTGTCTCAATAGTTGGAACACCTGGTCCACTGCTTCCGGGGGTCTTGGTTCGTCAAACCACAGAAGTCTGGATGAAATCCTCAGCTTTTTATGTTCTGTGGAAACATAAATTAAAACTCCTTTTCCGAGTAACATATCCTTGTACTTAAATTTAGAAGTCAAGGCATTTTCAAAAGATAGAAGTTGGATTAATTCAGCAGCATTTATAATCAAGTGTACTTTAGCATTTGTTCCTTCCTTAGCAATCAAAACACTGAAAAACATAATAGCGTACAGTATCCGGACTCTCTGTGTATTTTCCATCTTTACGTGGTTTATTTATTTATCTATTAATACTTTATTTCTTTCACTTTTATTTATTTTTCTCTGAGACAGGATTTCTCTTTGGAAACCTGCCTGCCTCTGCCTCTGGAGCAATTCCTACCGGCGTGTGCCACCACAGCCAGCTTTTGTATTTATTTACCACTTGGCCGTTTGATTTTCTCTCTCAATCTCACGTATATTTTTTAAACACACTGTAAACCTTTAGAGGTTTTTCTTTATCCAAGTCTGACTTTACTGTAAATCTTTATGTTTTTCTGGCCACGTGTCTTATCTGTAAAACAGAGGCTGTTTTAAACTGCCGTTTCAAGATGGCGGGCGTAAGCGTGACTTCAGCTTACCGCCTCAGTCCATGCTGACATCCAGCAAAAGCTGCCACTTCCAGCTGTATGTACACACCTTTCAATCGTTAGCAGAGTCTCTTAAAACAACCTTGCTGGCTTTTTTTTTTCTTCTTCTTTCTTTTTATGCCGAGTCAGGAAGACTCCCGTAAGCGAGCCATGTGAATCTCGGCTTGTCGCTAGCAAAACAGAGCACACCTGAGAAAAATGCTGCTACCAAAAATCTGTGCTTCTCGCTTTTCTTCTGTTTCTAAAATTCCTTTAAAGCTTTTGTCATTCTGCGTGGAAATTCATCATCCCACTCCTGATCACCATTTTGTTAAGAGAAGCTTTTTCTTTGCTCGCCGCTTTGGTTTATCCCCCACCAGCCGCCTGGGCTCTGCCGCGCGAGCCTGTTTCTAGATCCGCAATAGTCCCAAATAAACACACAGGAGGCTATATTAATTATGAAGCTGTTGGCCTTGCTTGTCTCTTACTGGCTAGCTCTGCTTTAAGTAATTACCCCATAATTGTTAATCTAAGTATGTCTCTTACCGGAGAAGTTTCCGGGCTCCTACCCAGCGTTACATGTCGACTCTCTTGTGTTTCCCCTTCCCAGAATCCTCCTCACTCCTAGTCCCTCCTATCTAGGTTTTCTATTGGCCAGACAGTACTTTATTGACAAATGCACAGGCAAATAACAGGACTTCCCCAACAGTCTGTATTTAATTATGCATTATGTTTTAAAAGATTAGTATAATCACAACACTTAATCAAGAGGAGAAATATACACATCACAAAATTGACCTTGAATTTGTCTCAATAAATGAAAAACAATACCCATACCATAATTCCCCTTTTTACCATTAAAAAGAGATTGGCTGTGATCATTAACCAATTATAAACAGTCCCATTTAAATGAAAACAAAGGTTTATAAACAAGATGGGAATTGGGACGTCGCTCATTCCAAACTGCTTCCTGCTGGAAGGGGGCGCTGTTCATACCATGGGGATCATGACAAAACTCAGAAACCTGTATAAGTCCGTATTTTCGGGGTCTGTAAAGCTGCATCATCTTAGCTGTCTCAATAGTTGGAACACCTGGTCCACTGCTTCCGGGGGTCTTGGTTCGTCAAACCACAGAAGTCTGGATGAAATCCTCAGCTTTTTATGTTCTGTGGAAACATAAACAAAAACTCCTTTTCCAAGTAACATATCCTTATACTTAAATTTTGAAGTCAAGGCATTTTTAAAAGATATAAGTTGAATTAATTCAGCAGCATTTATAATCACGTGTACTTTAGTAGTTGTTCTTTCCTTAGCAATGAAAAAACTGAAAAACACAATAGCATATAGTATCCAGACTCTCTGTGTATTTTCCATCTTTACGTGGCTTATTTATTTATCTACTATTACTTTATTTATTTTTCTTTAAGACAGGATTTCTCTTTGGAAATCTGCCTGCCTCTGCCTCTGGAGTAAATCCTACCGGCGTGCGCCACCACAATGCCGGCTTTTGTATTTATTTACCACTTTGCCGTTTCATTTTCTCTCTCAATCTCACGTATATTTTTAAACACACTGTAAAACCTTTAGAGGTTTTGTTCATCCAAGTCTGACTTTACTGTAAATCTTTACGTTTTTCTGGCCACGTGTCTTATCTGTAAAACCGCGGCTGTTTTAAACTGCGGTTTCCAAGATGGCGGGCGTAAGCGTGACTCCAGCTTACCGCCTCAGTCCATGCTGACATCCAACAAAAGCTGTCACTTCCAGCTGTACGTACACACCTTTCAATCGTTAGCAGAGTCTCTTAAAACAACCTTGCTGTTTTTTTTTTCTTTTTATGCTGAGTCAGGAAGACTGCGGTAAGCGCGCCACGTGAATCTCGGCTTGTTGATAGCAAAACAGAGCCCACCTGAGAAAATGCTGCTACCAAAAATCTGTGCTTCTCTCCGTTCTTCTGTTTCTAAAATTCCTTTAAATGTTTTGTTATTTTGCATGGAAATTCAGTCCCACTCCTGACACCATTTTGTAAAAAGAAGCTTTTTCCTTGTGAGGAAGCCTTCCCGCCAGCCTGGTTCTAGAGTCGCATCAGTCCCAAATAAGCACACAGGAGGCTATATTCATTATGAAGCTGTTGGCCTTGCTTGTTTCTTACTGGCTAGCTCTGCCTTAAGTAATTACCCCATACAACACAAATTATGACCAAAAGTTCCGATTGGACTCAAGAACATTCAATGTGTAGAACAAAGAAGGTAAATGATCCCCACTGATTTGGCTTTGTTGTTGCTGTGGTATTCGGTACACTACAGATTTAGCTTCTATTACTTTGGGTGTATGGTGTGAGTAAAGTGCCAGGGATTTAGGTCTTTGTTTTCAAGTTTCCCCTGCACCCTTAAGTTTTAGCCTTCATTATGTGTCTGCTGCAAAAGGGTCTTTCCTCATGCTATTGCCTTCTAATTCTGACGTAAACTGCTACCATTTATAATTTGGGAATATGGATATGCTTAGCCCTAGTTCCGTCTCAGGCAGACCCTATATATCTGTCTTAGTTAGGGTTTCTATTGCTGTGATGGAACACCATGACCAAAAGCATAAAAGGGGAGACAAGGGTTCGTTTCATTTACTCTTCCATATCACAGTTCATCATCGGAGGCAGTCAGGGTTAGGAACCTGAAGGCAAGAATTGATGTAGAAGCCATAGAGGTCTTACTGGCTCGCTCTTTGTGACTGTCTCAGCCTGCTTTCTTATAGTATCCAAGACCCCCAGCCTAGCGGGTCATTTCACCCACAGTGGACTGGGCCACCTCACATCAATCATCAATCAAGAAAATGCCCTATAGGTTTGCCTACATGGGGGTCATTTTCTCAACCGAGGTTCCCTTTTCCAAAATAACTGTAGCTTGGGTCAAGTTGACACTAAACTAGCCATCCCTCTGAGTCTCAGGGGCAGATTTTCTCGGAATTCTTGCCCCTCTAACTGCAACAGCTCTAATGCCATCGACAGGAGGAAAATGTCTGGAGATCAAGAGTTGTATCATGGGACTGGGGAGGTGCCTCAGAGGTTAGGAGCACTGAATGCTCTTCCAGAGGACCCTGGTTCAATTCCCAGTACCCACATGGCAGTTCACAGCTGTCTGTAATTCCAGTTCAAGGAGCTCTGGCCTGCTCACACAGACATATATGCAAGCAAAACACCAATGCACATAAAATAAAAATAAATAAATTACTTCTAAAAAGATTAAAAAAAACAGAGTTGTATCTTTTTCTGTTCCCTCGCTGCAGTGAGTCTGCACCTGGCCTTGATGTCACCCAACCCTGATTGCAGCAGCCTCTAGTGCCCTGCCCAGAAACAAAGGAGAAGGAGAGGGGAGCCTTGTGCCTTTAGCAATGGTGTTAGAGGAAGGATAGAGCCTTAGTCCCTGTGTGTTGGCCAAATCATAGAAGAGCCTGGAAGGAGGTCAGCATTCTTGTGTTTGAACTCCTTGGTGCGCTACCCTCCCATGAAGGCCACTTTGGGCCTTTGGAAACTGGTGTGCCCTAGGCTCTCTTCTATCCCTACTCAACCACAAGCCCTTGCTCATGTTCTATCTCCTTTGGATTTCTTTGCTTAGATTCCAAGATTTGGGATTCTGGATATTTACCTTTCTGATGAGTTTAAAAATATATATGTGGTGATAGAGTTCATTGTTGTCAGAATGGGGAGAGCTCAGCTTGGAAGGTAGAAGTGAAACTCACCCACCTTCCTGTCTAACCAACCTCGCACCACTCTCTTTGTGTTTCTCTTCAAATGTTTCTTGCTCTTCTTATACATCCATTTCCTTGAAAGCACTTTACAGATCTCCCTATGTCCCAAATGCTTAAAAAAAACCCAACAAATAAACAAACAAAAACCGCTTTTAGATTGAAATGGTGTTGAAACATGTAGACTCAGATGTTGAAACCCATCCCCAAGATCTGATTGTAGTAGCTAGGGCAGGCAGGTATGAAGGAAGAGTACCTCAAAGGTCAGCCTGCCTCTAAATGCTACCCACTTCACTCTGACACTGTGAAGTTCTAGCACTTGTGTGAAGAGAGGCATTTGTAGAGTGTAAGTATATGACGTTGGATGAGGGGCCGGAGAGATGCTCATGCTCTTCCCGAGGATCCAGGTTCAGGTCCCATCACCTATGACAGGCAGCTCACAGCCACCTGTAACTCAGGCTCTAGGGGGATCTACTGACCTCTCCTGGCCTCAAGCACTTGCCACATGTAGCATACAGACATGCACATTTATATAAATAAAACTAAGTGTCTTAAATGTATTCTGGTTGGGAGGTTAGCTCAGTGGTATAATGCTCACATAAGTCCCAAGATTCAGCCCTTGGGACTATGAAGTGAATGAAAAAAATCGGTAATGACTAAAATGTATGTCATTTGCACTGGAATTATGAGCACACAACCATCACTCCACTTAAAAATTGCAGTCACAGAACTTGGTAATTTTGTGAGACTTGAGTGTGCTTCAGTGCAGAGCGGGGTGGGGAAGCATGGAGCTGGGGCAGGCCTCACTGGCATGGAATGAGAGCGGTGGGTAGCGGAGAACGAAGACGCTGGATCTCCTGGTGGAGGCCACGAGAGGAAGGGAAGACCCATGCTCCACTCTGGATTCACACTTGAAACTTCACCCAGAGGAAAGCGGGGCCAGGCCCCAAGTAGCCTCTCAGAACTGGGAGTCACGGGGTGGGGTCCGGAGTATTCCTGCTCGTTGCTCCTGCAGCTCTGAATTAGATGCCACAGCCACCAGCACGTACAGAAAGGAGTTCCCAGGAGCAGACAGAAAGCAACAAAGAGCAAGATAAAAAGGAAAGGAAGGACATAACAGCAGCATGGAAGAGCTTGGTATTTTCCACGGGCAGATCTAGAAAGAGAAAACGTGATGGAAGTCGTTACAGGCTGATGGTCCTCAGTTGACCTGGGACATTTTGCAGGCCAGAGGCTGAGGAAGCACAGACACTCATTCGCAGACCTGAGTTTTGATTTTTTTAATGCAGCATTTTTTATAAATTAATATTTAATTTTCAACCAACTCCAGCACCTCGTTAAGGAGGGGCCTGTTCTTTGCCAAACTCTTCCAGGGAAACCTGCCGCTGCAGTGGAGGTGTCGGCAAACATTTCCCAGTGTGTTCTAATGGGGAAATATTTATTTTGTAACACTCCTCCCAAACCCAAAATACAATTATGTGACATGTTTTTCTATGGCTAAGGGGAACTGGGCTGAGAGTGTGTGTCCATACTGCACTCTAACATTGAGAAATATGATTTAGGCGTGTTTTTACTTTGGCGTGCGTGGTCAGGATGTTTCATCCAGAAGGGTGGTGTTTCATGGGAAATTCTCTTTTGCCCTGAGAAAAAATAGTTTGGAAACATGTCAGTGTGTGTTTGGTTTGGGAGCTTGAATACTGGACAGCCTTTGAAGGAATCAAATAGGTATGAGAAATAATCGCTTGTTCCTGCGAGCTCATTTCATACTGGCCTACAAAAACACTAAGACTCCACTCCAGCAGTTGCCAAGCCTCTCTACAGCTAGTTTTCTAAAACAAGAAAGGTTTTTCCACAGGGTCGTGTTCTGCTCTTGGTGGATAACAGTTAGAGCAAGGTAGAAAGGACTCTTTGACAGCATAATTAGATTTAAGGCCAAAATCTCAAACACTTTTAACCGATGATCCCTGTACTGTCTAGGATCTGTGGACAGACACCACACAACCCAGAAATCATGGGAAAACCAGCTGTTCTACCAACCATTTCGGCAGCATTAATACAAATCACATGCTGTTCAGGGTGATTATCTGCTAAGAAAATGCTCTGTCAGGAGAATCAAGAGGAATGGTAACCATATCAAACAGAACTCAGGAAGAGCCTCCAACCTTTCCTGTCACCTCGCACCATGAATTTAGAACATGACCCTTTCTGGCCTGGGTGCAAGGACTGAGTGTCCCCCAACTCAAGGCCAAAACAGAGTTTAGAAGCAGAGGAGTCATTTCTGTGGCTCTAGTGTCTGGAATGTATGGCAATTTGGAAGCACCAGAGAGAGGTATATAGGGACCAAGGCAGAACTTGTGTTAATGTTATTAAAAGAGGTTTACCAGAAAACCTGTTAACTAGTGTCCTGCTGTTAGATGAGACAATTATCAATTTAAGAAGGCCTTTTATTAGAAGACAGTTATATTTGTATAATAATGAAGCCATAAAGCTTTTTTTAAAAGAACATGGATAATTTATGCATATGGATGAAAATCCAATTCTGACTTGTGAACTCAACAGGAAATATAGAAATGGATATTTAAGTAAGAGTTTATATATCAATTTATGATCCATTCAGCTAGACATGTCCTCCATCCATCCACCCATCCATCCATGCATCCATCCATCCAACCATCCATCCATCCATCCCTGAGCCAGCCGTTAACTGTCAGTCCCCCATTCGAAAGGAGTACCTTTTGCCTTTTATCTTACAGTGTCTAAAGGGCAGTGCTTCCTTTTCCTTACTCTCCTAAGTAGAAAGGAAACAATAAATCTGTTACTTTGAAACCTGGAACAGACTTTGTTTGTCTCCCTCACATCTTTCACAAAGTTTATAGCTCTACAGTTTTGTGTCGGCTTATCACTCATCTTTCCAGGAAAAAAAGGCATTTTTTCTTGGCTGTACAGAAGTCATTCCATTTTCTGGGCATTATTATTATTATTATTATTGCATTTCTCTGGCCGTCCTTCAGCTCCATTTTGTCTTCCCAGCAAAGGCGTGATTCTAAAAGAAGTTATTTTGGAGAATAACCTCACATGGCTTATTACTTTTCCTGCTTCATCAACCTCTAGTTTGCCATGCTAACAACTGTTGGTAAAGCCAAAAGTGAGTCGTGAGTGGTTTCGTTTCTAATAGAAGTGTTGACACAGACTCGGTGTACTAATTTGCTAGCCCTTCTGGGATATGTGCACATGTATAAGTAATTTAATGCACACCCACACAACTGCAGAACATCCAAGGTAGTGATGACTACACGCCCGCCCACAGCAGCCTCAAAGTGATCCACAAGTTATAAACTAGGAGTACGCTGACACAGATAGATACACACTCCTGTAGTGAGCATGGAGTGTGCCGGTCAATGTTAAAGAACCAGAAGAGTCCCCAGACGTGTAAGCCGACTCCACATCCTCGGATTTGATGACATCCAAGCTAGACAAGTGAAGCTGTTGTCTTTCTTGTAAACTCAGTACATCAGCCGCACAGTATGACATCAATGAGATGTGCCTCCAACTCTGGTATTGCTATGGAAGACTTTGACTTCTGGGGGCAGTAACGATTGTATCCCGAAGATGCTTAGAAAAGAGCTGACTATGCATGTAGTGAACTCACGTGTGTCCACTATGATGCAAACTTACTGCCATTTAGCTTTCCTGTTTTCTTGAACATGGCGTATTCACAAACACCCAGTGAGCCACTTGTGCCGCCGTGGAGATGGGGATGAGGCTCTGCCGGAGGAAGGACTGGACAGGCCTAGAGGCCAATGGAGACAGGCATTAGTGAGAACTCTCATCTGGGCCTCAGACAAGTGGGAGGGGGAACAGCGCTGACTACACTCAGTCTGCCTCCTTTTTTGAGGCAATTTCCTCTTGCTTGGGCTTTAGAAGGAGAGATAACTCTGACAGGAGATGACTGATAGTAACTCTCTTTCTTGAAGGCTGCTATATCTCCCATAATCGATGCTCCTTCTATTTTGTAACCCGCCCAGTTCCTCTTCTTGTCCTTGGGGCACATGTCCATCTGGTTTTGTTCTTTGAGAAAGACGCAGAAGACAGGAGGAGCTGTGGCAAGAGGGGCAAGTAACCACATTTTCCTTGGACCCCATCCTAGTTTGGGGTCTTTCTGTAGGATTACTACGCAGCTCATCCTCGCTGCGTACTGCCGCGGACTCAACATGTGTGTTTGCTTTACAAAACGCAAGCTTTCTCAGAAGATCTTTTAGGGTTTCATTGTTGTTACTGTTTACACAAGGTCTTGCCATGTTTTGTTGACCAGTCTTGTACTTATTACCTTCCTGTCTCTGTGTTCTTATTGCAGGGATTTTAGGCATGAGCCACCACACTCTGCTGAGGGTGGCATTTTAATATAGGTTTTTCCAACCAGTAAAATTTCCAAGGATTTTGGAAAAAAATTGTCAAAATTCAAGTCTAACAATAAACAGTCCAAGCCTAGTCAAAGTGCCTTTATTTTGCTAAGTGAGAACATTAAAAAGAAAATTCCCATCTAATGACACCAATGCTCCCTAAATGAAAGCACATTTTAGGGTTGGAGATATGGTTCAGTTGGTAGAGTGTTTGTCTAGTGTGCAGGAAGCTCTGGGTTCTGTGCCCAGTACCACATAAACCAAACCTGGTGGTGGTGCACATCCCTTAACCCCCCAAAGTCAGGAGACAGCAGGAAGGTCAAGAGCTCAAGTTTATCCTCTACTACAAGGCAAGTTCAAGGACAGCTTTGGGTACATGAGACCCTGTGTCAAAAGAAGCAGGGGCAGGGGAGAGAAAGCACATTTTAACAACAGCAAAATAGTGGAAGGGGGCAATGCCAGAATGAATGGTTGTCCTTGAAATGGAACACAACTGGTTTATGAGAAGCTTCCTGCCTTTACCTTGCTGTTAACAGTCATTTGATAAGTACTGCATTAACTCAGAGGGATGATAATCTAACGGTGGCAAGTTGAGCACCTCAGGGACCCAGAGGAGAAGGAAATAGCTGGTTTGGTTGGCTCTGCTATTCTACCTTGTTTAGACTCTGCTAGCTTGGCTCTCTGAGCCCTTAGCATTTGTTGGCCTGTGCATGGGCTGCCCAACCATCAGGTCAGCAATTCACCTAAATGAACTGGTTGTTCTTTGAAGCCACATCGTATCTCCTGAGTTTTCAAACATCAATACAAAACCTTCTTTTGGTGACTGGAGATGTAGCTCGGTTGGTAGGTGCACAAGACACTGTATAAATTGGGTATGTGTGGTGGTGGGTGCCTGTAATTTTAGCACTTGAGACGTAGAGGCAGGAGGATCAGAAGTTCAAGGTCATATACAGCTGCATAGCAAAGTTTGAGGCAATCTCGGGCTACACGCAACCCTGTCTGACATGGGGCGGGGGGTTGGGAGGGATTAAATATCACATGGGGACAATGCATTTAAAACGTTAAGACCTCAGCAAATGCTTCTCTGAAGGTAGCTCGTCTTTGACGTGGAAGCTATCAAGTGTCAAGGCATTTTGATTAATCACAGCAGCCATCCCAGCCCGCTCTGGAAAGGGTCAAAAATGCTAGGTCAAGGGATGAAATATGCAAAACCTGCATTTCTATTTTTGGTCACGCTCTACGGTGTGGTGCCTAGAATAAACCGTCACAGCACAGCAGGATTCAGGGAAGCCATGCTGACGGACTCACAGACTCTCTCTTCCTGGATTGTGATACACGCTGATGACTATCATCTCCAGCGGCCGGTGGAAAATGGATTCCAGGCAGGACTTTGACTCCTTCAAGCTTTCCAAATCCTGTCCAATCCGACTTTCCCACACACTCTGAATATATTATTCTTGAAACTGAGTGAGTTGGAATCACCGATAAGGGAAACATTAAGCGGTTTCAAGACAGGCAGAGGAAGGAGAAAGCCTTGTCTTCAGACTCTGGCGTTGCATCCTGCCCAGAAACGATTTGATCATTTTAGCAAAGTGTATGTTACAGGAGGAAATAAAATTATCTTCTAAAAAGAATATTTTCTCTTGCCACCATGCTGCGACAAGGACAGGTGTCATCCAGTCTCATTGGCTTTCAAAGGCCCAGGGCCCTCCCCTGGTCCTCGTGTGTAAGGTTTGCACTGTTCACTGAAATTGTTGTTTCATTCAATTGAAGAAGTCCCCATGCACATGCCCCAACCTGTGATGCTTTGTATGTTTACCTGGCAAGGCACGCCACAAGTGTCACTTGGGTAGTCTTGACTGCTCGGTTGGCACTGAGAGAGCAGGTCCCTCCTGTGAGGGCCTCCAGTCTACTGCACCGACAGAAGGAAAGGGAGACACAATTGCCACTTCTCACCCAGCACAACTCGAGCACGAGGATATCAACATAACCTGCTCTTGTTTGGGAAGCTTGCCTCTGCTGACAGTGTGACATTTTGTAAACACTGGGTGCCCCATCAATGCTAGTGGGAAGATGGGCACGCTGGTGACAGTCGGCTGGCTTAGAAGTACTGAGTGTCCAACCTCCTAACCCTGGCTGATGGTGAGGCCAGGCTCTGAGACTCTGACATGGTGTGTGGCACCAGCCCTTTGGCTATGCCTCAAACCCCCTACCTAGCACCTGCCAATCTCCTTCCCGCTCCGAAAGAGTCTATTTTTCTCCCTGCTGGGCCCCCCACTTTGGGGGTTTCCTCCACACTCTCCGTCCAAGTCTTTATGTTGCTAGAAGTGTTTTCTCAGACTCAGAAACACTGGGAGTGGAAAAACCAGGCAGCTCCAACTCCAGCCGCAAGCTCCCGCCACCCCCTCCCAATAGCCTGGGCCTTCCTCTTAGCTGGACTAGTAGGACTGAAGCCCTGCCAGTTTGGTTCCTACTCTTAACCTGCTGGACATAATCCCCCTCAATGGTGGCGTCCCCACCCCAGGGCAGGCACTCCTGTGATCCCAAGAGGCCGGAGAGAGCAGGAACGGAATGGAGAGCTAGGCAGAGGCACAAAGGCTCCTGAAACTCAGTCTGTGTGCCCGGTGCCCAGCCTGAATCAGGACACTAAATCCATATGGTGGTGTTTGCTGCACATTCAGTTGTGGCAGCCGTGGTGCAAGAATCGGACGGCACATTTTTCAGTTCTGCGTAGTGACGGCGAGTTTAACTGCTTTTCAGTATGGCCATGCTGGACCTTCTCCACTTCTCTTCCCCGTGAAATGTAGGGTGAGTCACGGCTGAAGAATCTCGCATCCCCCCCACTGCCCATGAGTCTCCAGCAGCAAAGGAGCTGGCTTCCTGGGGTTTCTCTTCCTGGCAGTAAACCTCATCCTTCCCAGGACTCTTATAACTGGGCCAGAGAGAACATCAGGGGCTCTCCTTTAAGTCCTGCTCCCATCAGGAGGGAGGACCAGTGTCTGCTACAAATGGCCTAGAGTGGAGAGCAAGGCCAGAGAACAATGAGGCCAACAGATGGAGAGGGCCGTCCTGTGACTCCTCGGGCCCTGGAGGCCTCTCTTGAAACTCACAGCTCTGTGTTCACAGGTCCTGTGGTGAACTATTGATAAGAAGGGTCTGAACTCAGCCCTAGACACTCTGCCAAGGCGGCTGTAACACACTTGTGGCTAAGCAAAGAGGATTCACTGTCTAATGGTTCCAGAGGCTGGAAGGCCAAGATGAAGGTTCAGGCTAGTGGAGGACCACCTCCTCCCTGGGTCTTTGCATGGTTTTCTGTCCATACGTATCAGTGTCTAATATTTCTCCTTTTATAAGAACATCAGTTAGACTGGGTTAGGGCCTACCATAGTGACCTCTTTATTTAGCTTATCTCTCTGTAGAACTTTTCTCCAGACACTCACTTTCTGAGACATGGGGAGTTAGGACTCCAGCCTGTGAGTTGCTGGGGGTGGGAGCACAGTCACATAGCAGCCTCCTAGAGTGAAAGTCATTCTGAGACACTCTGTGGCCTGCAAGAGCTGTTAGGCAATGTTTTCTTTCTTCCTCATCCACCCCTGCTTCTATCCTTCCTTTCTCCCTGCTCCATTTCTCTCCCTGTTTTCTTCTCACTGTCTCTTCCCCTTCATCCTCCCTCTCATTCCTTTGGGATGAAGTGAGCTCTGTTGTGGATACTCCTGACCTCACTCTGTCTGCTTAGATAACCGTAACAAATCACACATCATTGGGTTGTTGAGCTAACTCATATCCATCTCTGTTAGACTGGAAGCACAGGACTGGAGGGTCAGTGACTGTCCTGCTCTCTCTGCATCCCCAACCTGACATACAAAGTAAAGGCTCTTAACTGACAGTATTGGGTTGAAAATCTCTCGTGCTTGACCTCTCTTCTCTCTTCAGCGCTCACTCTTTCCTAGGTGTATAAACTGACTACACACTGCTCCACGGTATGGTTGAGGGGAAGGTTTTTATTGTCGATGTAAGGGAGAGAATAGCCAGAGACGTCTGGAAGAGTCCAGAGCAGAGAGAGAAAGAAGTAGACTGAGCATGGCCGGCAGACGGGTTCTGCCTTGAGAGAGGCAGGAGAAGGATAGAGAGAGAGACAAGGAGGGAGGTGAGAGATAAAGACAGAGAAGCCAAGGGAGAGAGCACGTAGCTGAAATAGCAGGGTTATAAGGAGAGACGAGAAACTGAGGAGAGTGAAGCCCATGAGCAGAAGTTTAGGGTGGCGGAGGGCGGTGAGAAGGAAGCCCACATGGACACGTGTAACAGGTACTTGTGATACTGAGGGAGCCTGGAGGCCAGCATGAGCTTCGTACGCTGATAGGCACCCCGGATGTCCCTTCTTCCAGTGATAAGGGAAATAACTCCTTTGGTAGAGGGAAGCTGGCTTTACGAGTTCCTGAGAAATACTGACTTTTGTCTATTCCCCAGAATAAGGGGAAATGTAGTTTCCTTTGGACCTGACACTAGGTCCTTCCAAGTAACCTCTGTCCCATTTGCCCACTTTTCAGAGAGTCACATATCAGATACTATATTTCACTTCATATCACTGCCCTATAGGAGTGGAACACTTCATTTTCTCACCCGTTGCTGTTTATGGCAGAGGTCCTTATCAAACGAGACAAGTTAATAGAGAAAAGCTATGCCTCTATTTAGGATAGTTTTTATGTAAGATCGGTGCTTTCAGAAATGAAGACCCCAAAGAAACAGAAACCATGCAGTATTGTTACTCAATATTCCCCTTTAAAAACCACCTCTCCCGGCTGCTCTTACAGAGGACCAAGGTTCAGTTCCCAGTACCCATACAGGGAAGGCCCCAACCACCTGTAACTCCAGCTCCAAGAATCTGATGCCTTCTTCTGGCCTCTTAGGTCACCTATACGCATATTCACAGACATACACACATATAAAAGAAAATAAATCTAACTAGGCACTGGGGGCACACACCTTTAATCCCAGCACTTGGGAGGCAGAGGCAGGTGGCTCTCTGTGAGTTAGAAGCCAGCCTGGTCTACAGAGCAAGTGCCAGGACAGCCGAAGCTGTTACACAGAGAAGCCCTGTCTCGAAAAATCAAGAAAGAAAAGAAAAATAAAGAAGGAAGAAGAGAAAAGAAATCTTAAAAATATAATCTTAAAACTCCTTCATGTTTTTACTTAAGTGAGCAAGTGATAGAAAGGAATGTCCCACAGGCTGATGCTTCCTTTATTTATACTTTAAAATTGACAACTGATTAAAAAGTCACAGATGCTGAAACAGAATCACAACTATTAAGTGTTTTTAATCAAAATACATTGTATGAAATTATCAGATAGTCAACAGAGATATTATATTAAGATATCAATGTTTATGTGATACTTGAAGTTCTTGACTGAGCCATTGAGACGAGACCCTTCCTGAGGAGATCCTGGCTTAGCCTTTTCTGTTACTTGGTTGCAAGTAGTAGGATCCTGGCTGCCACTAGCAATGATAGCATTTGTTATCTCACTGAACAGGACTATCAGGGTCATGAGGTTTGAGGGCTGGTTGAGTTCCTTTCCAACCCTCTGGCTTGTGGTCCCCAGCCCTTGTCCCATGTTCTGGAAGTTTGATGGCAGCCACAGTAGGCATCACATGAAGACACTGCCTTTAAAGACAGAAGAGGGTCTGCCATTCTCCCTTTTCCTAGAAGTCCTATCAGACTTCTTTCCATTGGCCAGAATGGAGTCAAATACTCACTCTTCAATTCAAAAGGGGGGACAAAATGACCATGAAGGTCCATAAACATAAAAAGAATGTTAGAATGACAATCACACAATTTGTCACACACATGGAGGATTAGCCTGTGGGCAAATGCCTGCTTCTGGTCCATTAAGCAGTTAGCCTAAGTCAATGGCAGATAGTTTCTACCAGAGGCTCAATATGGCAGGTGTCACGATAGACACATCTGTAATATCCCTTAAATGACCTTTACTGTGATCCTCTAGCCATGTCTGGCTTCAGACAGAACTATCAGCCTCTTCAAGGTGCTGCCTCCTCTCTGCATTCCAAATGCTCTGGCTCCCAGGGAACCTGTGCAAGCTGGGCCAGCACCCACCCACCTTGGCCCCCGAATCTGGGATGAGAGGCTCTGCCAGTGTCTGCTTTTGATGGTGCTGGGCCAGACCCACAGGACTCATTTTCTCTGTCTCCTGCTAAATTCCCTGGCTGTTCCTCAGCTGTCCGGCTGCCAAGCTCCCAGTGTCTCCTGGCTCCATACACAGCAGGAAATGGGCCTGACAATTGTTCTTCCAGAGTTGGAGATTTTTCAGTGTGTATGTGATCCCACCCACACTTCTCTGAAACCCCAGGCTGTATTCAGCTCTGTTTCGTTAAGTGCATGCTACCAGAGCAGCTCTGCTCTCAGCACTGAGGAAATCTAGGCACAGGGAGCTTAGTGAACAACAAACTCAGGTTACTCATTTGGCTCTTTGTTATTGGTAAACCCAGTTGTAGAGTTCTTGGAAAGCTGGGGATCGATCACACCCTGCTTCACGCCCGCCTGACCTGGTCTTCACTACCCAAGAGATTATGACCCCCTCCCTCCTTCCCTATACGAGGTCACATTGGCAGGTGAGAAACACCACCTCTGTCAGGCCAGATAGCCCAAGGTCATGGGTGGAGTGAATACCCACTACAATAGTCCCACACTGATAAGGAAGATGACATCAGCCAAGATGGCTCTCAGTGGCCACAGGTCACATAAATGGTCCAAACCAAAATAGCATTTGGTTCAGAAAGAGGTCAGATAGCGGTGGTATACATTGATTATTCTGTTTGCCCTGTTTTCACCCGTCTCCATGCTCTTTGCTCGGAGCCTGCAGGGCTGGTGGCCATGGAAGTAGACAGCAGGACAGAAGAAAAGTGAGGCGGTACTTCTGTAATGGTTAGGCAACTTACGGAAGGAAGGGTTTTATTGGACTTATGGTGGCAGAGAGATAAGGGTTCTTCCCTGTATGGAAGCATAGTATCAGGCAGGCCTGGTGACTGAGGCTGGAAGTTGAGAGTTAAGGGCTGTCTTCTTGAGCCACAACAGGGAGCAGAAAAAGTGAGCTTGAAACACCTTTCAAAACCTCAAAGCCTGTCCCCGGTGACACACTTCTTCCAGGAAGGCCACGTCTCATGAGCTTATTCCAAACAGCCAACAACTGAGGACCAAGTATTAAACTGCCTGGTTTATGCAAGGGGGGGGGCATCTTGTTCAAACCACATTTCTTTTCCCCCACCTGTCCCTCTCGCCGTGATTTTGATATTGGCCTGTCCCTCTACAACACAGGACAGCTCCTGTAGGAAACAGGTAACCATAGCATCCTCCTTGACAACCTTGGTCTCCCCACTTCTCTGTATTCTTTACAATCTGTATTCTTTGGTGATCTCTTGAGTATGTTGGGACACTGACTGTAAACTGTGCCCAAGAAATACTCCCCAAAGGGAGGAAGGCAGAGCTGGCCTCCTGAGGAGCTGCAGTTGAATAAGCAGAGGAGAAGAAAGGCCTCCCTTGGGGAGCATACTCCCATAAGAGATTGTGTGGGTGTGGCAGTGTTGTCTGGAATGGAGACAGAGGGCTGGGACACAGGGTGAAGGTTAACCGGGGGACGAGGAATCTTTAAATGGCAGCTTGAAGGGTTTGGCCTTTGTATGTCAGAGCTACTAGAAGATTCTGAGCTAAGTGGGGAAAGTCATTTTCTTTACTGTTAGTAACTGATTTTTATTTCTACTTTTCCTTGTTACTGATGTCATCATTGACCACAGCTCGTATTTATTAACTGCTATTATAGGTTGAATGATGGTCGTCCCCAAGTTCAGAGGGTGACGTTATTCAGAGCCAGGACATTCCCTGAGGCAATTAGGCTAAATGAAGTGTTTTGGATGGCTCTTATCCAGTATGATTGGTGTCCTTATATTCATGAGGACCTGAGTTCGGATCCCCAGCACCTGTGTAAAAAATTGGTGTAGGAGTGCACGTCTGTAACTGAGTGCCAGGGTGGGGGTGGCATGCTGCGAGCAGTGTAGGAGGCTGTCTCCGAAAATAGCGTGGGTCAGTGGTAGCAAAAACTCCAACGTTGACCTCTAGCTTCAGCACATACACCGGCAGCTCACCAGGGTGTACACACACACACACACACACACACACACACACACACACACACACACACATGTAAACAGGATATGGGAGGTTGCCCTCTACAAATTGGCAGAGGTTCTTATGAACTCAGAAGGAATCCTGCAGACATCTTGATCATGTCCTTCCAGCCTCTAGACCTTGTGATCATCCTGTGGTTTAAGCCACTCCATCCATGTCACTTTGCGAGACCAAGGGAACTAGAACTTTAAGCAAGCAACAGTGCTATTGTGGCTTAGATTTGAGATGTCCCTTGTGGGCTCGGGGCTTTGAACACTTGCTCTCCTGCGTATAGCACTGTTTTGGGAAGCTGTGGGGTGTGACTGGCAATGCTGGGTAACTGGGGTGACCCCTGGAGGGTTTTACTCTGGCCCTGTTTTCTGCCCCATTCGCTTTGGTTCCCTGGCTTCCTGGTCCTTTGGGCAGAGCTGTCCCTGTGCCATGCCTTACCCACTGTGAATTACCTTACCCTTGAACCACAGGTCGAAAGCTGCCTCCCTCACACAGTTAATCGCGGCAATGCGAACAGAAACCAGAAGGCGGATTGCTAAGGTCTTCACTCGGAGCACTTCCGCGGTGCAGGTAGAGCCCCGGGTCCCCATCTCAGCACACTTCATTTCTTGCCATGACACTTAGTGTGCAAGCACTTCCTTTTTAAAACACGTTCCTCTATTGAGCACCTTTTCAGAGGACGGAAAGTCGAAGTGAACAGAAATCCTTGCCATCTAGAGATGACATTTCACATTTTGACTTTTTCCTTTATCTCTAGCATAAAACGTCCCTCCCCAAGAGTGGCGGGAGGTATTTATCCTGTTCACACGTGATCTGCAAATACATGCTAGGGAAATCCAGATTCGAACTCTGGTGTCTCTTGCCTATTTTCAATTCCTTCTAAATACTCAGTGAGCTCGAAAGAGGAGGCCTGGGCCAGCCTGGGTAGGTGGCAGTCTCTGAAGGGTGGTTACCGTTCTAAGGAGGGTCGACCCAGGGGTCTCCAGCCTTTGTTTGAGCGGCAGAATGGGGTGGGGTGAGCAGGGGTTGCTGCTGTTAACCCTGCCTTTAAGCCCACACACAGTACCGAAACCCGCAGGAGGGAAAGAAGAGGCCAGCTTTTTGGAGATCCTGGGATTCTCATCCTTATGATAAATCGCGAGGGGAACCTTGGTGGACTCCATGGCAGGAGAGGGTGACGGACGGGAGGGAGGGGACACAAACATGTCAAGCAGAGCTTAAGTGAGAAGTTTTATTAGAAAGGAGAAGGAAGGGGAAAGAGAAAAGAGGTAAAGAGACACCAAGACAGAGAGAGGACAGAAGAGAAGAGGGAGATAGAAAAAAATCCTGTCTGCCCCAAGGGAACAGCAGGGAAAAAGAGCAGCAAAGAGAAGGGTGTAAGTGGGCGGGGTCTTTCTTTAAAGGGGTCCTTTGCACCTGCGTGCGGACTAGCACTCATGGAACCCTGGGCTGGCCAGTGTACTGCCTGAGTGCATTCTGCCAGGTGACAGGGGCAAGCCAGAATAATGCCTGAGTCCTTACACTCACCAACGTTATTTTTCCCTTGTTCGCTCTTGTGTTCTTCATTTCCAGCTCTTTCCTAAGGCCCCACTCCCACCCCCAGGATCTCATCTTTCTCAGGCTGGCCTTGAACTTGCTGTGCTTCTGATCCTCTGGCTTCAACCTCCTGAGTGCTAGGATTACTGGCATGTACTGCCACACTCAGTTTTTATGGGACTGGGATTGGACCCAGAACTTTGTGCGCGCTCGAGGTACGGGTATGCACACATGCATGCTCCTGTATGAACACAAGCATGTGCACATGTGTATGAAAGTCAAAGTCCATCCTCTGATGTAATTTCTCAGGCATCATCTACCTTGTTTTTGAGAGAAGGTCCCTCATTGACGTGACACCCAATAAGCAGGCAAGGCTGGCCCACCAGTGAACCCCAGATCTGTGTTTTTGTCTCCGTCTCCCCAGCACCGGGCCAACAAGCATGCACATCACACCTGGAATTTTTATATGGATTTTGGGGATCAAACTCGGGTCTTCATGTTTGTGTGACAAGAACTTTATCGATTGAGCTATCTCCCTACCATCCTACCCCAGCCTTTTGAGAATCTCATTCTATAGCTCTGGCTAGCCTGAAACTTGCTCTGTAGACCAGGCTGGCCTAGAACTTTTGTTGGTTCTCCTGCCTCTGCTTCCAAAGAACTGGGATTGTGGCATCTGACACCATATGCTCGCCCTCTCTCCCTGCATTGTGGATTAAGCATAAGTATTCCAGCAGACAGAGCAAACATTTTATCACACAGCAGTTTCCCCAGCACAGCCCAACCATTGCTTTGGGAGACAGAGCCTTGCTGAATTGTCCAGGCTGGCCTTGATCTTGAGACATTTGTGCCTCAGCTTCATGAGTAACCAGAATTACCCCCCCCACACACACACACCTCACCCGTGTTGGTACATGTGTGAGCTGTGTATCTCTCTTGACTGGGTCCCATGCCTTATTTAGAGCTTTTTTGTTTGTTTTAATTTGAGAAACTGTCCTGCTGTGTAGCTGTGTTAGGCTCACACTCAATCTTCCTGTCTCCATCAAGGCACCATCATATCCAGCACGGCACGGCCATCTTGACAATGTAATTGTACATTAGTTACCCTAACTCCACCAGATATGGAATTACCTAGTCCACACTAACCAAAGGTGAACAAAGCTGCCCCTGTAAATTAGTAGGTGACACCAGTCTCTGAGAGCCTGTGGATGCGGCCTGAATAACAGAGTGCCATCTGTCTGTCTCCCCCTCCTACCTGCCACAGATAGACACATAAGACCTTGAGAGCAGAACAGTCATTCTGTGTTCAGGGACCATAGAGAGAAACCCTCAGGGAGCTCTAAGCTGGCTCCAATGTTGTCTGCCGGTCCCCGCCCCCCCCCCCCCCGAGCGTTTGTGTGTGTGTGTGTGTGTTCTTGTTTTTATTTTTGTTTTTCAAGACAGGGTTTCTCTGTGTAGACCAGGCTATCCTGGAACTCAAGAGATCTGCCTGCCTCTGCCTTCTGGAATTAAAGGTGTGTGCCACCGCTGCCTGGCTCCAGGTTTCTTTCTTATCATGAGCCCCCTGAGACTGTACAGGGATAGCAGTTATCTGCTTCACAGCAAAGAGTCAAAGTCAGTGAGTATGTCCTCCACTAATTAAAGAGGAATTTGCAATCAACTCTAGATCACCCCATAATAACGTCCCTCAATCACTTTTATTCCAATTTGCTTTCACGGATGGGAGACAAAGCGTTGGAAAGAAGCCAGGATGTTGAGACTGAACACACGTGAGTGCTGGTCGGTGGGCATGTGCTGCCCACACAGACCTCAGCCTGTGCGATGCGGCAAAGGCTGGGAACCAAATCTTTCAGGTTGTTGAGAGATGGTCTTCTGGAAGATCCATTAGCACAATGCTTTGGAAACTGGCTTGGAAAATTTGACATGCTGTCAGTTTCGTCTGCTGAGAAACTTACAGACATCCTCACAATGACTCTCTCCAGCTTACCCTCTTCAGTGCTAGCGGGCCATCTGACATTTTAGTGCGGAGCCAGAGTAGGATGGCCCTGGGTTCTGGAAGGGTGTCCATGGAAGATGGGAAGCTTGGAGACAGGGACCATGAGTCCTCAGGAAGGTCCTCATTCTGCTTATTGTACACGCTAGGTAAGCACCAAGTGAGCTATGTCCACAGACCACTTTTGCACATTTGTGTGTGTGCGTGCACAAATGTATGTATGTGTCTATGTGTCCATGCATGCATGCGCGCACACATGCAGGTGTGTGCATGCTTGTGTGGGTGTTGCTGTGTGTGCAAGTACACCTGCCCTATCTATTCTTCCCATGGCAACTAATCCATAAGACACCCTGGTCTCCAACCAGCATCAGTTGCAGTAGCCATTCTAGTTAGTGAGTGGTGTGGAAGACCACGAGGCTTTTTGGCTTGTGGGGGCCATGACCTTTCTGTGGGAATGTGCACAGGCCACATTGCAGGAATGGAATCTGCCCTAGGGACCAGAGAGTGGACTCTCTCCCCTGATGGCTTAGAGTGTGTGCTGTAGCAGTTAAAAGCCCACACCAAAGCTCCATCTATTGTCTAGGACTTCTCCCACTGACCCTTGGTGCAGTATCTCAGAGGAAAACCTGAGGTCTGCCTCATCCCTCTACACTGCAGGAGCTCTCTGGGGAAATGCTTGAGGAGCCCTTTACCCAGTTTCCAGCTGTGTGAGCGCCCCTCCAGCTGTGCAGGCTCCAGCTTGCATCTCTGTTTTTGCCAGGTAGCCCTGGAGTTCTCTGTCTCTCTTTTATTTGTGTCTCCTGCTGCCTGTCATGTGAGAGGCCTTATGAATGCCCAGGGCTCTGCAGGGGTTGGAAAGGGCAGAGCTGAGGGATGACCTAAGGTGGGAAAGAAAGGCAGATTTGTAAATAAACAAGGGCAGAGTTGGGAGACCCAGGGCCTCTGTGGCTTCTGCGGGGGTGGTGTGGGGGTGCAGGGGGGTCCTGAGGCCCCTCTGAAGCGGACGGGGAGGCAGTTATTGTTTTTGGATTTCACTGAGATGAACTCCAGATGATTTTCCAAGGCTGATTTCACAGCACATTTACTCCATCTGAGCAATCACTCTCTGCAGCAGTTGGGTTTCCATTCGGCCTTTACCTCGTGTGCCCGGGAATCAGGACTGTCTGCCTCCTTGGGGTCGAATCTTTTTATTTTCTTTGGGGCTCGGCCAGACCCTTTCCGTCAGCCCTGGTTTCATCTAGCCATTTCTATTTGTGTACAGGCAAGACCAGGCCAGGCTCATAGAGTTTTCCAGAGCTAGTGACTATGCCGCTCCTTGTTGACTATAATTAGTATGGACAGCAGGGACACCAAACTCTTGAATAAGTTTCAGAGAGGCAGATATTCAACTACATATAAGAGAGCATAACAAAAGCCACAGTGATTCCCGATTTGAGAAACACCGTTTTCTTGTTTCTTTACAGCAAGGGAGAGCCCCCGAGATGGGGGAGGAGTAGAGAGTTGTGGGGAGAAGAAATGGGTGCTACATGAATGCTATCGAGCTGTGTTGGAGACAGAGCGCTTAAGACAAAGAGTCAGTAGAACTTGAGGACTTGTGTCGTTGTCAAATGAGTAATGTGGCTCTTGTGGTGTTTATTGTATAGAGTTCCCACCATGGATGTATCTCCTGGTGACTTGAATAAGAATGGCCCCATGGGCTCATTTATTTGAATGCTTAGTCATCAGGAAGTGTGGCTGTAGGGGTGGGGCTTTGAGGTTTCCAAAAGCCCATTCCAAGCCCAGGGTCTCTCTTCCTGCTGCCTCCCAGCTTCTCCTCCAGCACCGTGTCTGCCTGAAAACTGCCATGTTTCCCACTGTGATAAAAATCGCTCAGTGGTGGTGGCAGCATACACCTTTAATCCCAGCACACTCGGGAGTTAGAGGAAGGGTGTCTCTGAGTTCTGAGTTCAAGGCCAGCCTGGTCTACAGAGAGAGTTCCAGGACAGCCAAACCTACACAGAGAAACACCAAAAGGAAAAAGAAAATGGACTAAACCTTTAAGCTGCAACTGGACGCTTTCTTTTATAAGAACTGCCTTGGTTACTGTGTCTCTTCTCAGCAATAGAACATGGATGAAGACACATCAATAATACAAACCCACCTGGATGTTGCCTTGAAGGCTTTTTTGTTTGTTTGTTTGTTTGTTTTTTGACTAAGGGAAAGAAGCGTGAGCCTGGCCCTTTGTTGTACCCAAATTCTGAACTCCAAAATCCCAAGAGACCCGATTTGATGCAAAAGCAAAGAGTCTTTAATAAATTAACCGAGTTAACTGTATTAACTGGGTTCCCCTGTCTATCAGACATGGTGGGTGGAGTGAGAGAAAGGGGTGTGTCTGGGGTCTGCAACAGTCTCAGGATTGGTGCACTTCCGGGCTTGGGCAATCTGTCCTGTGTTGATTGGTCAACTGGTTGTTATGGCCTATAGGCCCTCCCAGGGTAGTTGCTATGCCCCCTACAGCACTGTTACCTTAAAGCACATCCAGAGCCCATCAGCTGACTTCTGACTGGTTCCTTACCACATGGAGCTATCTGACACATGTTGCTGAGTCCGGGGTCTACATCTTGCTGGGACTTTTCTGCAGCCTGTCATGGCTGCTAAAGCAGGGGGCTGGGTGAGGGTCCCGTCCCTTCATTTTGTGCAAGTCACATTTAAGCTCCAAGTCTGCTTGTTTATCACCATCAGCAGCTACAGCAGCCAGTCTTCAGGAAAACAGATGCCCACAGTCATCACCGCTCTGGCTCTCAGGTGTTCTTCCCCGGGGCTGCCTCACTCCCCCCACCCCCCATGAGCCCAACCACTGCTCACACACAGGCGGCTCCCACCCCTGGCCAGGCTTCCTCTAGCTGCTTTGTCCCCTCCCTCACTCACAGGGCTGAGTGCTTCTGGCTCTGGTTCCTTGATGGCCCCTCATCTCTTGGCACGGGGACAGGGTGGTGGAGAGTGAATTTCATTTCCTAGCTGACTGACCTCACGACTTTATGGTGGCTCATGGTGGCTTCATTCCCACTGTTTCCTCCAGACACCGCCCCCCTGCTACCTATGCATCCCCCCTTTACTTCCCCAGTGACACCACTTAACCCTGATGTTGTCACCCAAGCTGGTCAGCCTCCCTTGACAAAGATGAATCTAGACTGGAGCCAGGTTTGGTTCTGGGCTTCTTATCTGTGCACCCTCAATCACGCTTTTAACTTCTCTGGGCCTTGGCATCCCAGCTATTAAAATACAGAGGCCTAGCACTTGGACTCTTAAATTACATACCCAAGAGAAAACAACAAATAAACAGATGTTTGATCGGTCCTGGCATTTCAGTAAAGGGGGCAGGGAGGAGACCTTCTCCAGTTGGCTTGTTGGCTTACCGATTAATGACGATTGAAGGACCTTCACTCTGCTTCTTAGGGGGTTAGGGTTTAATTAAATAAAACTTTTTAAGAAGCACATACAACCTGGACTATGGAAAGGAAAGAGAAAGTTGAAGTCTGCTGGGCTACTGGGGATGGAACACTTAGGCTGTTCTATTTGATGGAACCCTGAGGCTCAGTCTTAATTGTTCAAAGTCTGAAGTGGCCGAGTCCGTGGGGTGGTGCCCTTGACTGTGGCAGGAGGTTCTCTGAGAGGCAGCCTTCAAAACTGCTCTTTCCTGTACCACCCCTCATCTGTGCTTTCTTCTGTACCCCGGCTTCCAGGGTGATGTGGCCCGGTTTTCCTTCAGGCTCTGTCACTCCGTGGGCTTTCTGACTCTATGCTCAAGCCTCACTGGAAACCCACAGGAGAAGATATAGACATCTGAGGACGAGGCTGGCTGATTCACATCTCTGTTTTGGGGGCCAGGACTCTGGACCTGGGGTGGGCTGGAGATTCTTGGGTGGGAGAGAGCACCGGCTGGAGAAAGACTATTGATTAGAACAGAGTTTTCTACAGCTGTGAGCTCGGCTGTACTTCAGTGTCCCTTCCAAGCAAAAAGAATCCAGTTCAAAATGGAATCCTATGGGAGGAGTGATGAGCAAAGGAGTCAAGATCATGCTGGGGAAACCCACAGAAGCAGCTGACCGAGCAAGCTGGAGGGCACAGACACCAGTCTGACAGCTGGGCAACCAGCATAGGACTGAGCCAGGCCCCCTGAACGTGGGTGTCGGTAGGGAGGCCTGGGCAATCTATGGGGCCTCTGACAGGGGAACCAATGTTTATCCCTAGTGCACGGACTTTGGGAGTCCATTCCCCATGGAGGGATACTCTCTCAGCTTAGATACATGGGAGACGCCTAGGCCCTACCCCAATGGGACAACCTTTGATGATCCCTCATGGGAGGCCTCACCCTCTGTGGGGAGTGGATGGATGGGTGGGATGGAGGTTTGGTGGGGGGTATGGGAGGGTGGGAGGGAGAGGGAACTGGGATTGGAATACAAAATAAAACGTTTTTAATTTAAATTAAAAAAATAGAATTCTAGGCTGTTGTCTCTCAGGAAGAAATAACTGCTTTAATTTTAGCTTGACAAATTATTATTATACATTATATGGGGTGATAATTCAATACACACACACATATAATGAATATAATGACCATATTATTATAATAAGTACATCTATTATGCCAAATATTTCTCATTTTTCTATGTTAAGAATATCCAAAATAATAAAGAATATCCAAAGTCATCTCTTCTAGTTATTTTGAAAATATGATAAATTAATGTTAATTATAGCATTAATAATATCCAATACTATGCCACCAACACAGTACTTGTTCCTCCTATTTCCCTACAACTGTGTGCTCATTAAGCAAAAAGATGAACACACAGTTGGGTTATGGTCCAAAGCCAGTGGAGCTCAGAAGGAGTTATGAAACACAAAATGTTCATTTCTTACATGTAAACCATGTCCACTCTTACAATTGGCACACAAAGAAACGAGCTTCCTTGTGGCATTCATAATACTTTGTCTTTGCTTTCGCCTCTCATCATCCCTCTCTTCTCTCCCCTCCCCTTCTCACTTTCATACTCACGCATTCTGCACCCCTCTTCCCTCACTTAAAACGTCTCTCTCTCTCTCACAGTCCCTTTCCGGTGTCATAGCCTGCACCCACACTCACATATAAGTGCACATATAAAAACCTAGACTCTACAGTCCGAGAGAGAACATGTGGTGTTTGTCTTGCTGAGCCTGGATTATTGAGCAGTGTCGTACTTCATAACGTTTCATTGCTAGACACTACTAGAGGTAAATAAGCAGAAACCTAAGAACTAATTTCCATTAAACTTTTGAAAAGAAGCATTGTTTTATATTAGGAACTATAATACAATGTAAATTTATTTAATAATTATGTTTATATGTATAAACAAGAGATTATTATACATAGTAACAACTATTACACTATAAAATTGTGTGTATATATTTATAACTTTGAATATGTTTTTTTTTTTTTGGTTTTACGAGACAGAGTTTCTCTGTATTGTTTTTTGGAGGCTGTCGGTCCAGCCTGGCCTCGAACTCACAGAGATCCGCCTGCCTCTGCCTCCTGAGTGCTGGGACTAAAGGCGTGCACCACCACTGCCCGGCTGTAATATGTTTTTAATAGAAACGGAATTGTATCACTTCACCCTCTCCCTTTCCTCCCCGCGGTCCATCGGTCTCTGCATTGTGTCCATTAATTACAAAGAGTGGCCTCTTTGGTGAAGGATGGTAGTTTACATTTATCTGTGGGTATAAGGATAAGATTTAGAATGTAGTAAAGAATCATCCTGACCTAGCAAAGTGGGGCTAGTGAATTCTTTCTAAGGTCCACAGCCTTACTAGTACTGGGAAGCTGGTTAGGGCTCAAATAACAGATGATTTTCCCCCTGTTGAGTGGGTCTGACATCCAATTAGACAGCTGTTGGCTACTCCAACTCACCTTTAGTGACCCATGGCACGCTGGTCACCGTGGAGGTTTAAGAGTGTTGCAGCTCGGGGGCACTGTTTAACTGCTTCCCTTCCTTGGGAATATTCATAGTATATTCTGGTACCATGAAAGGTAGACCATAGGAAAGCAGGCTTTCAGGCCACATCCTGTTTAGATCACCCTCTTGAATACTAAGTGTGTGATGTCTTCAGCAATAGACCCACAACCCTTGAGAAGCAGCCAAGGGCTACACTGATAATCTCTGTGGCTCTGGGAACCACTTGGACTGCCCTCAGTCATCATTAGAAAGAAGGTTTCTTGTGCCTGGCACTGTTAGTCTATGTTTCTTGTGGGGAGCATTGTCAGTCCAAGTGGCTTAACTTCATGATGTGAGAGTGAGTGTGTATGTGTAGGTGTGTGTGTACATATATATATATATGTGTCTATACACATATGTATTATGTATCATTAATTTTAGGTAATTATAAAATAATGCAATTCCTTGAGGCTTTATCAAACAGTCTTGGTGGTATTGTCCCTCTTTCCTTTTCTGTCTGTACTGACCTCCTTCCTCCCCCCAAGCATAAAGTAAATAAATAGTTGACCATAGTAAAAAAAAACTTTGAAGGAACCATCCAGAAAAGAGACCTGCAAATAGTCCCTCTCAAGTCCTTCTCTTTTTCCTGAAAACAGTTTGAAGACTGGTGCTTGGGGAAGAAACCCTTTACAGGTCCCCAGCAGTAGAAGCAATGCTTCAGCTGTGAGTTTATAAGCACAGATCATCACCTCACAACTTTCGTGGCACCTCACGTTGCAAGGGAACAGTTTTCTGTTTGTGGGCCTGATGCTGTGATCCGCAGTGAGATCTGGGCTATTGACCACACTGGAATGTATCTCTGAGCTCCTGGGAGTGTCATGTGATCTCTCTGTGTTGGTGACTGGGCAGGGCCCCAGGGACCCAAAGTTGACCCCAGTTATGTGAAGAGTCAGTGTCCGTGGTAGGAGCTGGGCATCAACCCAGAGGCCAGAGCAGACTCTCCACATCACATGGAATAATAGTGTTTACATGCAATGTTTTTCCCAACATTATAAAAAACTAGAGTTATTACAGAAGAGTTGAAAAACAATTTGCAGTGGGATCTCATAAATCCCAAGCTGACCTCAGACTTGCTTTGTAGGCTGGCCTTGAACTCCTGGTCCTCTTGTTTCTATTTCCTGAGTGCTGGGATTATGAGCATGCACCACCATGCCTGGTTTATGGACTGCTGGGGACTCAAACCCAGGACTTATGTGTGGTAGACAAGCACTCTACTGTCTGAGCCATATCTGTAACTTACTCTGTGAACCAGCCTGGCCTCAAACTCAGATTCACCTGTTGGTGGCTGTTAGCATCCAGGCACACCCTGGCCCCACCCCTTCAGGCATATGGCAGGCAGTACCCTGGCTCTGTTGAAGGCACGAAAGGTCTCTTTCCACTGTACCCCCTAGTGCAAGAAGACAGATAATCCAGCTAATCTCTCCCTCTCACTGTCTTTCTCTCTCTCTTTCTCTCTTCCTTCTCTCCCTTCCCCCACTTCCTTCCCTTCCCCCAGTAAAACTTCCCAAACAAGCTCAGTCTGCATGGTGTGTTTGTCCCTCACCCACCATGGGATCTGTCAAGGTCCCCCTGGTGCCATATTATATCAATGACTGTTCTTGGTTGTCAATTTGATTGCATCTGGAATTAACTAAAACCCAAGCAGCTGGGCGCACCTGGGAGGGATTTTTTTTTTCTTAGTTAAATCATTTGAAGTGGGAAGACACACCATTAATCAAGATCTTTTGAGGTGGGAAGGCCACATCTTCTGCAGGCAGCCTATATAGACCTGGAAGAAAGAAGCCTCTCTGCCTGCTTGCTCTTGCTCTCACTGGCAAGTCCATTCCTTCACTGGCATTGGAGCCTACATCCTTGGGATGCCAGGATATACTGAAGACCATCTGAGACATCCAGCCTCACGACTGAACAACTGCTGGATTCTTGGACCTTATATTGGTAGACAGCCATTATGGATTAGCTGGACCACAGCCTGTACACCATTCTAACAAACCCCCTCTCTCTCTATAGATAGATTCATTCTGTAATTTCTGTTTCTCTACAGAACCCTGACTAATACACTTAGGAAAACACTTCGCCAACTTAATCATTTTCCCAGTGCTCAAGCATCTAACTACGTTGGGTAGTTCTGTGCCTCGTGAACTTAGAGGTCTCTCCCTGGTTCTCTTTCCTAAATCTTCACTCAGGTTAAACAGCTGTTGATTTGGTAAACTTCACTGAGAGCTTTAGGTAAGCATACAGCTGAAGTTTAGTTCACAGATCAGTGGAGAAACTTTTCACTTGGAGAGGAGGGACTCACACCCCCAAACTGCCTGCTCCCCCCATCCTCACCCTCCACAATGACCCAGGTGGCTTATGAACAAATTTGTCCAAACCAGCAAATTTTCCTTGTAACAGCTGTTACAGTGATAAAAGCGTTGAGATCATATGCTACATACAGCTTCTACCCTGACTTTCAAATCGAGCATTACATTGTTAGCACTTTCACATATCATTAGATGTTTATCGGATGTTTAATTACTAAGTAGGTGTGTCAGAGTGTGCTCTGCCATTACACGATTGTTGGATAGCCTTGGCTTTGGGGGAAACTTATAAAGCAGAACTTGTTAGCTCAAGGGTGTACCTCCCTTCCTTCCTTCCTTCCTTCCTCCCTTCCTTCCTTCCTTCCCTCCTTCCTTCCTCCCTTCCTTCCTCCTTTCCTATTTTCTTTCTTGACAGGGCCTCAAAGTTGGAATCCTCCTGACCCCCAAGTTCTGGGGTTACAGGCATGTACCACACAGCTTTTAAACATGTACTTTTAAAGTCCCGTATTAATCCCTAGGTTTTCCTTCTGAAAAGTTACATCAATTTGCAGGCTGCCCAGATTGAGTGTCAGTGATGGTTTGATTGTGTGGCACAGGGCAGCCAAATATCTGGTCACAGTGACAGCCACCTTGAGCTAAGCTGCAAGGAAGTCCTTGGCCTTGTTGGATTCCAGGGCCCCAGGGTAGTTGATAAACACCTCAGTTTATCTGCAGGGCTGCTGCCACCTGCGGCCAGACCCACTGCTCACTGGCTCAAGGGAGTGGGCGAATCTCCCTTCTCAACCCCTGCCTGTAGGAATATAACAGAGAGCTCTCTCTCTACAACCGCAGGGTGCCTCAGTGGGGCTACCCTTAAAACTGCCACCAGCTACTCCCCAACAGACAAGTGAGTGGCTGCAGGCAACTTGTCCTTCGTCCCAGCCCAGGAGGACCCTGGTTTCTGGGCCACTTAATTTCACTTGGAGTCTAGAGAGGTTGAAGGTCATTCACTTCCCTTTCACCCCACAACACCACACAGCAGTTTGCCTTCAGTGTCTCAAGGCCCCGGGGCTCACATGCCCCCTCTTTCCTGAGATCCAAGCGCTTGAGGGCACCTCACCTTCTTCTACCCTTCCCTCCACCCCCCTTCAGCGAGCAAAGCACACGTGTGCACAGCCGGCCATCCAGACTATTTTTACACAGACTAAAAATACAGCCTTACCTCAGGGGTTACGCTGAAGGAGCCTGTTAAGGGTATCAAATGGACCTCTGCAAATATAAATCGCTTCAGTATCGCCGGCGCTTGCACCCGGCCAGCTCCTAGCCTGTCGTGAACAAAAGGCCTCTGAGTGGGACTACCTGGGTTTGCCGATGCCTGGCCTGATTTGCCCTCTCATCAAGACTCTGGACAACTCTAGGGAAGATTCTAGAGGCCTAACCCCAGCCTTAGACCTGGCCCATACAAGGCACCCTAAAAGATTGGCAACTAGCAGGAAGAGAGGGTGAGGGGTTGTTTCGGCTGCATCTGCGCAGGCCGTTGAGGTCAGGTATATAGGGCATATGATCCCACACCCTGGCTAGGGGTAACCCAGGCCACAGGCGTGCTGTTTCCCCTCTCCTTCCGACTCCTAGTCCTTCCACTGTGTCCCTGGCCTCGTTCTCTCTCTGAGACATCTGTTTCCCCGGTGTAAGCCTCTGGGGCAGGCTGCTCAATGGAAGGAGCTTGAATGTGGTTCTGTTCCAGGTCAGGCACTTTGGATTTAACGTTGAGGCAGAAGCTCAGCTGCGCTGACATCCCACCGCTCACTTCCACAGCGATCCCCCCTGCAAAGGGAGCCCGGCACGTCCTTGGCCACTGGCTTCTGGGGGTGATAAAAATAGCGGAGGCCCTGGAGCTGCTGAATGATGAATTCTGGAAGGAGATGATTGATTCTCACAGCTGAGCCTCGGGGTCAGCAAGCCTTTGGCCAGCAGAGATGGTGGGGTGAGGGGTGGGGGTTCTGCTATAGATAGAGCTGTTGACAGGTGATCCTGGCCTGCTCCCACCCGAGGAGAACACGGCATAAGCTAATTAAAAGGAACTGCAAAGGGCTCTTGGAAACGATGCAGACATGTGTGCCCTTTTCTTTCGGGTCATCTCTGGCATTTTTGGTCATGTGCCTTCATCCCCCCTCCTTCATGCTGGGGCAAGATCCACAGGAGGCAAAGGGAGCTTATTTCCAGGGAAGGCAATGGGGTGCTTGCTTCCTGTCCGAAACAATGGTGAGGAGCTGTCAGGGTTTATGAAACACCACAGGGACACTAGTGTCAGGAAGCTCCCAGTTGCTTGGAGTTAATATTTGATCTCCTCTCGGAATGGAGGAGGGTTCAAGCTTGCCGTGTCAGGGGTCTGGGCTTGGTCAACTACCAGGCCTTCTGTCAGAGTTCTGGAGATCTAAGGTTAACCGCATATGTGAGACGACACCGATGTCCTGGCAGGTAACAAGGTGGCTTTTAAGCCAGTACCAACATCACGAAGCTGTTGGGCTGTGCACCGGAAACAGCTGGACCCGTGAAGTTGCACAGCTGGACCAGATCTGGACCACTGGGAGACAAGACCATATGCATTTACTTTACAGTCCATATTTTCTAGGCGATCTATCCCCCAGTGTTCTGTAGAGTCATAATAAAGTCTTAGAGAAAGATGGAGAAACAGTGGGCGGAGGGAGAAATTAAGAGGCAAATGAGAAAGGATATGTTTTCACATGAGATTATAAAAGGGATGATGAGTTGATGAGGTGGCCAGACATAGAGAAGATATCCAGATGGCTGCTGCTCTCCAGGAGAAGGCACTACGATATGACAGAGATGGAGGGAGGGAGGGAGGGAGGGAGGGAGGGAGGGAGGGAGGGAGGGAGGGAGGGAGGGAGGGAGGGAGGGAGGGAGGGAGGGAGACCAGTGGAAAGGAGACCAGAAAAAGACTGTAGGGAAATCTGGGTTAGAAAAACAGGATAGAAAGCAGGATGGACTTCACCTTTCTCTTTGGGGGACTGTCAGGTGCAGCTGGTCTCTGCTCGGAAGGAGGAGTGTGGGTTGAGGAAATAATTAGACAAGAGACAGAGATAGAGTCAGGAGGGCATCTTGTGAATACAAGGATTAGCCCCAAGTTTATTACTCAAAGTTCTTATGTACCCCAATAAAATAGAAGGGGGCAAAAGACTTCCTTACCATGATATACACAAAGAACAAGCAAGTGTAATTACTTTCTCAATACTCAAAACATAGAGTAACCACACCTTAAACTAAATATCCTGTCGTCAAAGTGAGACATCCATTAGCTACACTTCAGGCCAGACACACAGTAGCCACACCTAAGGTCAAACATACTGGGCAGTCATGGAAGAAGCAGGCACTGAACCCCTGCTCCTCTACCTCCACCCCTGCTCCTCTGAATTACAGTTTGGGAGCCCTCCCTAGGAATGCCTCTCTTTCTCCCACCAACTTCAGCCCCAAGTCACCTCTAAAAATCATCTACTCCTTCATAACTGAATCCAGCCTCCCTCATTTGTAGAGCATATACGGCAGTTACCCAAATTCCTGGTCTGACAAAATGCCGTGTCAAATCTCAGGAGGATAACCGAGGTGATGAGGGCCATGAAGACTGAGTCAGACAGGTGTGCATGGAGCAGGGTGCAGGGGATTTTGTAGATAGTCTAGAAAAGAAGGTAACCCTGCACATTGCCTCCAGGTCTGGCTCTAATAGGAGGAGACAAGTGAAGACCTTTTATTCAGGCTCCTACTATGTCTCACACTGTGCATGACCCTGTACATGTGTGGAGAAAATCCCATCTGTCTAAGCGGAGTCCACCTGCACACTCCACCAAGCAAACGCCATGTGGTCACTGCCTGGGGCTGCTCTGTACATCAGCACTGTGAACTGCCCTTTGCAGGGCCTGAATGGCTTCCTCATTCACTCCCGGGGCAACTCTGAGAATGGCTTTCCTTTCCCAGCTCCATCACACAGTCAGAATTTCATGCCTGGTGATTCCTTAATGCCTACAGAGTCTTCGTTCTCTCTCAAGGTGATGTGATGTGGGGTAATGCTCTTGTTTACTGTAAAGATTTGTCACTCAGATTGATTTAATATAGTGCTGATTGACAAGTAGTCAGGCAGGAAGTACAGGCGGGGCTACCAGACTAGGAGAATTCTGGGAAGAGGAAAGGCAGAGACACAGTCACCAGCCGGAAGCAGAGGAAGCAAGATGAGAATGCCTTGCGGAGAAAAGGCACCAAGCCATGTGGCTAAACATAGATAAGAATTATGTTTAGCTAGTTAGTAATAAGACTGAGCAATAGGCCAAACAGTTTATAATTAATATAAGCCTCTGTGTGTTTATTTGGGACTAAATGGCTGCAAGACCAGGCGGGACAGAAACTTCCATCTACAGTGATGGGCCTCACTTGTGCCTGGTCTGATTTCTTGGCTTCCTGGTTGAACTTCCCTCCTCCAGTCTCCATCCTGTCAGTCCAGCAACCCTTCCCTGGAGTGAACTTGACTTTACCACCCCATACCCTATTTAACAACCATTTCAGCAGCTGTCTATGCCAACAGTCAAATCAAAGCTCCCAAATCCAGCACCCCTAGCCCTGCCACCATCCAGCTCCTGTCTGTTCCGGCCTTGACAAATGCCCTTACAGCCGGTGTGACGTACACTTACTACCTGTTTGTTCACAAAGCTCTACCTTAAGGGGTCTTTCCCTTACCTACAAGCCTGATGCACCCTGTCCCCTCCCCAGTGGACAGCTTTCTGGTCTCCACACCTCTTCTTCTCCAGGAGAAACTGGTCTCTGTGTGTACAGACTGATATCTACAGCACAGCAATACTTTGTACCATTTACTTGTTTCCAAGTTTGTTTGTTTTTCCAAGTGTAAGCTCTCTGAAGCCAGGGACAAGACTGTGCTTCCTGGCTCTCTGTGCCTTGCGGAAACCGGAATTGAGCTGAAGTAGAAAAAGATGCCTGTGAGTGATGCTGGTTGCCACAGATCACATTCTGTCCATGGCATAGAGGACTTGGTTTGTTTTAACCAGGCAGTGTTGTATATAGTTGTATGTAGAGCAACCACTTGTAAACAATTGTAAGGAGAGTATGACAAACTTAAGGCTTGTGTCCAAGACATGGATGAGGCCATAAAAGGTACTTGTCTTGCAGAGTGCCTTGGCACCTCCAGCGTCTGGAAGGCACTGGGAGCCCAAAGCGGTTCCAGGCTTATGGATGTCATGCCTCAGGTGCCAAGGTTACCTCAGGACGAAGGTCAACGCAGTTCCTCTGGCTGCTTGGATCTCCATGCTCTTTCCCTGAGAAGGGAACTCCTTCTTCCCCTTTGGAAGAGCAAGGGAAAAGGAAGGCAGGTATGAAATCTGCTCAGGAGGTTGAGCACCAACTACACATCTCATCCATGGAATGTCCTGTCGCCACAGATACAAATGAGCAAAAGGAAGCCTACATTTGAAGGCTTCACACTCAGCTTGAAAGGCAGGAAGTGTACCAACATGAAGGATAGAATTGCACACCTACCAAGAGATTTAAAAATCAAATTATCTGCTGGGGATGTAGCTCAGTGACAGGGTGCTGCCCTCACATGCACGAGACCTCTATCCCAAGTACTACAAAGCACATACGTACATAATACATACATACACACACATGCTTACATATATGCATGCATAAAATATCACACCTATACATATATAAAGTACTCTTATAAAGTACATATGTAAAGTGTCCTTGTGCCTACTGATTTCTCTGAGCATAGGACACTCTGCCTGGACCACTCAGTCCCTCTTCCCTGAGTACCCCACCCCCTCGGTTCGTTCCATCCGCTGGTTTCCACTGCCGCGCCCACTCTCCCACCCACAGTAGCCTCTCCACGTTAACCTTTGTTGCTTCCGCCCAGCTTCTTGCTTACCACCTTCAAAGTCCTTATGGAACATGTGCGCCTTCTTATATCCTTTAAGGCAGAGAAGAGAGGCATCTGGTTTCCTCTGCACTGACAGTATCTGACTCAGGCAGGTGCTAAGTTATCATTCAGCAAGCAGATGGAGAGAAGGGCTTTGTGGTGGTTTGAATGAGAATGGCCTTCTTAGGTTCACAAGTTTAAAAACTTGCTCTGCTGGCTGCTGGGGCGGGGAGGGGGTGGGGAGGAGGGATGGCCTTACTGGAGGAAGTATGTCAGCCGTGGTGGGCTTTGAGGTTTCAGAAGATTTGTACCATTTTAGTCAGCTCTGTCTCCACTCGGGGATGAAGGTGTGAGCTCTTAGTAGTTCCGGCCACCGCGTCTTTGCTCCGCCATTATGGACTCTGACCTTCTGACGCCATAAGCCCAGTTCAACACTGTCTGCTAAAGTTGCCTTGGCTGTGGTGTTTTGTCACAGCAATAGAAAAGTAACTAATGCAGGCGCCGCCTGTGGGTTCTCTGGGATTTGAAATGGGCAAGATCTCAGAGAAGGCTTTGCAGCAGTATGGACATTTGGGTATGGCAGATTTGGTGAGGGCGGGGGTTAGGGAGTTGCACAGTAAATGTTTGCTGCAAATATAGTTCAGAGCAGGTGTATGGGAAGAGTGAATCTATGGTGTCAAGGGTGTGAAAGGGGACATCTGCTGTCCCCTTTCTGTGTGCATTTCCCCTCTGTGACAGATGGGACTAGAACAACTTTGACACATTTACTCCTTAGGTATGCCCACTTAGGCTAAACAAATTTAGCACAAGCTGAACAATTGAAACTCAGAGCTGTTCCTGGGGGGCCTTAACAGGAGCTGCAAGGGCACGGCAGTGACCCTGGATGATTCTGAAACCTGGGGGGAAAATCCTTCAGCAAGCCCAAGCTGTTTGGTCATGAGATTCATCCCCTGAGCGACTGCTCACAAAGACCTGGCCAAGGTCATTCCAGCTGCGCCAGGCCACTGGGCAGAAGTCCCAGAGACAGCAATCTATTACAGCTCTTCACCCCCATCACACCTCAGGGAGTGTGGGCCTGTAGCCAGGGGTTGGCAGACAACAACCCCAAGCCCTTGGAACAGAGTGTGTCCCCGCTGCCAGCAAAACAACCAAGTTTTTTTTGTTTGTTTGTTTGCTTTGCTTTTTGCATTGGACCATTGGGTGGAGATGACACTGACAAGAGACCTGGTGACCTACGACACTCAGGTTCACCATCAGGCAGCTCTACTAGGACCATCACCAGAGAAGATGTCTCCCTCTTCAGAGACGCATCAAGTCAGGGTGAGCTAGTCATTTTAACACTTCTCCTCCTTTTCCATCTCAGAGAGTCATAGAGGAAATGGGACCCCCAGTGCCATGGGCACCCTGGCCTGAGGTGACAAAGATGAGCAGGCTCCACTTACCCTCTCAGACGTCTGCCTGATCCTGTTGTCTACGATGATGGCTTTTGGCTGTCCCTCCTTCTTCTGGCACCTTCGCCAATTTCTGTGGTGCCTGCACCACGGTCCCAGGCCTGATGTTCTCACTTGACTCTGCTGGGTCTCCCTCTGGAACAGGCCTAGGCCACAGCCACAAAGCCAAGGTTTCCTCATCTGACCTGTCACGCTTCCTTACTTGGCATAAATCTTACCTTGATGCCTGGCATGAGACTCCGGGGGTGGAGTTTTGCTCCATAGGAGTAGAACAATCACAAAGTCACTGGGGCCCTCAACCCATTGGCTTTTGAATCAGGAAGGCAGAAGAGACAAAAGCAAACGGTCTGGTGTCCCTGTGTTGTCCTTGTGCCCCGTTAAGACAGTGCTGTCCTCTGGGAGTGCGGATGGCGGGAGCACAGCCAAGAGGGAGCAGGAGAGAGGTTGGGAGGCCCCACACATTCTTTCTAGCTTCAGTAGCCAGGGTTCCTTGGCAAAGAAACCCTCACTCAAAGCCCTGGAAAGTACTTGGGCCTTTATCAGATAGAGTCTAGCATCTATGGAGTGCTCACAGGCAAAACATCATGACAACCCTCTTGTGAATTTACTTCCCCTCCCATCTGCCATACACTGGTGACAAGGAGGAAGGATGGATAATGTCACCCCAAGCATCCTACCCAGAGGGGAATGATGCAAGCCAGAATGCTTGTGTTTCAGCTCCAAATGTGGCAGCCAGCAGCAGGAGGTGCTGGCAAATCCCTGGATGCCAGGGATATTTCTCTGAGCTCCTAGACTACTGCACGTAGTTGCTATTGCCCTGTGTCTGTGGTCCCCAGAGCCTGCCCATGTACAAGTATGTACCAAGACTTTGGGTGTTTGGGGCCTCATGAGGGTCAGAGAAGAGCCTATAGTGCCTGTGTCAGCATCCCTGCTGTCCTTTCTAAGGAATGGCCCGTTGTAGGTCATTAGGACTACATGTCACCATTTTTGAGCATTTATACTCTCAGGTACCATACTACTTTACATCATTCATTAAATCCTCTCAAAACCCTACTAAGAAACACATTGTTATTTGGCTTTTGCATTTGAAAACCCTGAGTTATAGAAAGACTATTTCACTCATGATTGGGACAGCTCAAACTGGATACTATTCCAAAATGCTTGTGCTTAGGAAGTAAATGATACTCCTACTTACAAAGAGTCAAGGGGTACTAAGAAAATAATCAAAATACTGAACAAGTCAAGGTGTGATGGCTCAGGCCTGTAATCCCATCACTCAAGAAGCAGGAAAGGAAGAGTGCTGTGAGCTCAAGGACGACTTGGGCTACATAGAGAGATCTCTCAAAACAAACGTTTGAAACATCAGTTAGATGTAGATTGTCTAAATAAAACAATTAGTTTTCCAGAATATGGGTTGATAGAAAGTGGGAATGCCACAAACCCACTAATTCTTGGCAGGATTTGAAGGCAGTAATGAGCTGGAAATGGTCTCTTCTGCTTGGCAGTGGGTCAGGACACATTCCCCAGCTGGGATGGAGACTAAAAAGCAGGACCACAAGGACATGGATGCTGTGGAAAATTTTTCTGCCATCACACACAGGTCTACTTGTTTGCCTATATGGCAACCACGTGGGACACTACAATTCATTTTGAAGAGAGAAAAAGCAAGACGTCTGGAATTTTACATGACTTGTACAAGGGTGCAGAGCCACTGAAGATCAGCGTTAAAGAGGCTGGGTCATTGTAAAGCATGGTCCTCTTGTGTTTTGCCTCGTTTATACGTGGGTGCTCTTGAGAGTACTATTGCCCTGTCATGTTATCTGCTATGCTATGATGCAGCATGAAGGCTCACTAGATCTGGCTACTTGTCACAAGTCTCCCAGCCTCAGGCATTCTGTTAGAGGAACAGAAAATGGGCTGAGACAGCTGTGTGTGTGTGTGTGTGTGTGTGTAGAGCAGAGACTCTGTAGGACATAGCATAGCAGTTTCTTGGGATAGGTTGAAGTAGGTAACCAGGAAAGACATATCTACAAGTGTAATGCCCATCTCTAAGATTCTTTAACAGTCAAAGAGAAAGGCACCTGATTGCAGCTATCAGGTCTAGAACTAAAGCCTGTGGCATCGCAGGTTGGCTCACAGGCTTCAGTCACTTTTTGGTGTCTGCCCAATTGGCGACCTTCTGCTGGGACCTTGAAAGATGACATATTGGGAAGGCGAGATGGCTGACTTGAGTAGAAGTGCTTGCTGCCAAGTCTGGTGACCAGAATTTGAATCAGGAACCCACTTGGCAGAAGAAAAGAACTGACTCATGAAAATTCTTCTGTGACCTACACACATGCACCGTGGTGCATGCATGCGCGCGCATGAATCAAAGAAATAAAACACACACACATGAATCAAAGAAATAAAACATTAAAAACAACAGTGTTTCTCATGACATTCCAAAAAGGGCCAGATAGGAACCAACAGTAGTTTTGCTGGTTATGTGACTTCTGCTGCAGCTCCACTCTGTCATTATGGGTGAGGGACAGCCACAGTCACCATTCAAACAAACACATGGGGCTGTGTTCCGATAAAACTTTATTTGTGGACACTGCAATTTGACTTTCACGTTACTTTAGTAGGACAAAATAATATTCTTTGTGGTTTTGAAAACCACTTAAAAATAGAAGAAGGAAGAAAAAAACATTCTTCGTTCATGGGTCAACCTCTGGGCTAGGTCACTAAGGGGAACATTTCCTGTGTTCGCTCGAGTGTGTGTCTCGGACCGCTTGCACCAAGGTCACTGGGATATGTGTTAAGGTGGTGGATAGTCTCTACCCCACGTGTATGGAGCCTGACACCCAGAGGCAGGAGCAGGAAGAGCCTTTCCCCAGATATGATTGACACCAAGTGGAGAAAGCCATATTAGCCAAAGGAACTAGGAACTTTCTTAGATGTGCTTAGAGGCCAGAATACGGCATCAAGTCCTCAACTGGAGTTCCAGCCAGTTGTGAGCTGCCATGCGGGTGCTGGGAATTTAACCTAGGATCTCTGCAAGAGCAACCAGTTCTCTTAACCACTGAATCGTCTTCAAAGTTCCACAATTTGTTTTCTTGCTTTTTGTTTTAGTAAGGTATTCTCATGTAGCCCAGGCTGGTCTTAAACTTGCTATGTAGCTGAGGATAACCCTGAACTTCTGGTCCTCCTGCCTCTACTTCACAAATGCTGGGATTCCAGGCATGTCCCATCATACCCAGTTTATGTTGGAGCTCAAACCCAGGACTCGGTGCTTGCTAAGTAAACACTCTACCAACTGAGCTACATCCCTAGTCCTAGGCTGTTTGAGGATGTCATACAATCATTTCAATTATCTCATGATAAAGTTCATTCATCTTCAAGACTCAAAGTGCAAACAAAGTCAGGTGTGGTGGCACACACCTCCAATCCCAGTACTTGGGATGCAGAGACAGCAGGTCTCCGAGTTCAAGTCAGTCTGGTCTACAGAGAGTTCCAGGACAGCCAAGGCTACACAGAACAGCCTTGTCTTGAAAATCAAAGAAACATTTTCGACTCTTGGAGGGCTGCATTGGATGTTCAGTGAATGGTCCAAACACTTCGTGTGTACACAGGCAACCCGAATTCAGACTCTACTGCCATCCTCCTCCTAACTCAGAGAACCCCATTATGACTCAGGCCTCTAGGAGGAAGACCTTATCATACTGATGTGCCAGCAAAAGTTCAGTACCTGGGTCTTCAGGAAGAAAACACTGGCAGGCAGGGGCTGCCAATCCTGTGGGATAAACAGTCCCACCAAGGCCACTTGAAGCTACCACCACAAGGTCACCAAAGTCAGGGCTGGGGAGAGATGAATGCTATCAGTTTTCACAGTCTGGTATGCTTTGTCTCTAGTCAGATACTGCCCTGTTGTGATCAGGGATACACAATCATCACGACCCAGTCTTACTGCCAGGGTCTGGCTTGAGAGCAAAAAATATTTGGGGAGCAAGCATGGAGCACTTTAGGTAAAAATTTGCTTTCTCCTTAAGGGAATGAGTAGCTTTTCTCCTCCTGCTATTCGTTACTGCTTCTCTGTTGTGGTTCTGCTGACATGACCTGATGGAGGCAGCTGCCTGAGAACACCTGAACACCCTGGGCGGGCCAGAGCACAGCTAGGTCAGCTGCTTCCTGAAGCAAGTCCGCAGCCCTCCATTTGGGACTTCCACTACTGTATGTTTACCAAGTTTCTCATTGGCCCTGCTGGCTGAGTCAGGGTCTCTGTTGCCTTCAGCAGGAAGTTTTCATCTGATGCGTCTTCTCATTCGTCATTTAGACACTAAGGACAAGAACACGAGTGAGCTAGGCCTTTATGGGCTCACACGGGCAGATGGAGAACACAAGTTCAGAGGCAGTTGGCCTAGGGGCCAGCTGTTCGCAGCTCATTATCCACCCCCCCAGGTGTCCTCTGAAGCCCACCTTCCCTGTGAGACATCTCCCACTTTGTACCTCACCTATCTTGTTCCAATGCAGCTAGGACATTATCAGGGCTGCCGCAACAGCGTGTGTGGCTGCAGCCTAAGTGAATTTCATCAGCATTATTATATACTTATTACATGAGTCAAACATACGGGCTTCATTAAGCCCGTGAACTCCCAGGAACCTCCTGCTCTGTTTATACAGCCCATCTGGACTCTCAGATTACTTTAAAGAAACGGGATAAATGGCGTCCGATATGACAGCCAGGTCATCTTTCAGCATTGCGCTCTCAGAGGGAAGCCATCTCCATCGCTAGCCGTGGCGTCCACGTAACTGAGTGTGGAGGGCTTTCCCTCTGTTTCTGGCCTCCATGAAAGAATGACACGATGCTGAAACCGACATTCTATGAGTAACATGCCAGGACACGACAAGCATGCATTTCTCACCGAAGCACGGAGCATTATCTAAAGTCATTTGTGAGCACAGACCTTGAGCCTTTTACAGGAAGGCACACCTTGAAAGTAAAATAAAGGACCTCCAGGGCTCAGTGAACTCACCTAGCCCCTGCTAGTCACTGTTGGAAGCTCTTCATCAGATTAAAAGGCTTGTCACAAAGATAGGACTGAGAAGCAGCAGCATGCACTAAAGTAGATTTTAGCTGGCTGTTTAAATGAGGGAACATTGCCTGCCACACATATCTGGGTGTGCACATGCATGTGCACACGTGCATGCGCATGCACAAACACACACACACACACACACACACACACACACACACATACACACGGTGTGTAAGTCAGAGGAATTACAGTTTTTGGAAAGATGACATCCCCTAAATGAAACCACAAGCATCTTGGGGACCGAGCCCTTGGGAGGCTTGTAGATGCCCCAATTGTTGTGTCTGAGAATAAGAAGTAACAGTAACACAGAAGCAATGCTGCCAGGTTCATGTTGTCTGTGCCAAGACCTCTTATTCTTGGATAGCGCTGCAATTTTATTTTGTCTCTTGTGTCTATCAAGCCATTAACATATAAAATGGGGGCATGAATATTTGCCCTGCAGAAATATAAGATTTTCACGAAGCTCCTATGTTGCCCAGCACATACTGCCGGTTTTGTTTGTTTGTTTTGTTTGTTTGCTTCTTTTTTATTTAAAGTGTTGTCTGCAATTCAAGATTACTCTTTATTCTGATAGTCCCAGCTAGGTGGAGAGGCACCATACCACGGTAGCTAGGAGAACTGTCTGTGACATCAAGTTGATTTGAATTTATGTGCTGGATCCACCACACCATAGGCCCTGCCTTTCTGAGCCTCGGGCACCTTTTCTATAAATTGGAATAAATTCATATGACCATACCTGAAACAATTTTACCTAGTGACCATAGCAAGTGTAGTGGTCTGCATGCTCACCCCGAAAATGTCTGTGTTCCCTGGTGGGAGATGGGAAGCCAAAATCACAGGTGACTGTGAGACAGGCCCCAAAGACACCTCGCCTTTTCAAATGGGTTGCTAGCAAAAGATAGTTGAGTTAAGTCTTTGGTTAGGTTGATGTAGTAACTTACCAACTGAAGGGGGCAATGGCAGGATTTTGGGGTGTGGGGATGCATTCAGGACACACGGCGGAGAGGGACACAGAAACACTCTGCAGCCTCGGGGAGCTCATGCCTCTTGCTAAGGTAGGTTTTCCTGTAGGAACTTCATTGACTCTGGAGCGTTCCAGAATAGCTGGGAGAAGAGGCCAGGCCTCAGCTTGCATAGTTTTTTTTTTTTCACTGTTAAGGTGACATCTTCAATTGACAGGGAAAAATCATTATAAAACAGCTATTCTATTAGCAGTTGATTTTTCTTAGATGATTAGTGCTCTGCTCTTGGACTAGTGAGATGGTTTGCTGCCAAGCTTGGTGACCTGAATTTGATTCCTGGGACCCAATGGCAGAAGGAGAGAACTGACTCCTGAAAGTTCTCCTCTTACCGCCACGGGTACGCTACAGCACATGCGGCATGACCCAACCCATCCCCATCAAAAAATAAATAATATGCAACTGAATTTTTTGGGTACCCTGATCTTGCTATTTAAAGGAAGTTTCCAAGGAAATCTTCATTATAAGGACTCAAACAGAGTGTGTTTGCACAAGTCTTTAATCCCAACACTCCAGATGTGGATGTGGAAAATTAGGAGTTTATCAGCTAATAGGAAGTTTGAGGCTAGCCTGGGTTACATGGGAACCTATGTGGGGGGGATAAAATGGAGAAAAGGTCAAAATCATCCTTAATAAGGCAACCACAAAGCAACCGCGGTGTCTTTCAACTTCCTGTCTGCACCACGATCTGAGGTAAAGTTCTTGAAGTGAGGGCACACGTCTAGAGAGGGGGCAGGGATCTTTCTGGTAGGTTTGTAGATATTGACAGATACGAAACCACTGCAGCCTATAGTTGCTGGTGAGGAACTGCAAATACAGGAGTGCAGCCCTTGGAACCGTACTGAATCGGGAGATGTTTTCATAAAGTCTGTGAAAACAAACGTTCTAGGTTGAAAGCACGCGGCTACGTGCATTCAAACACACACGCACCCTCTGTTCCAATAACACCACACAGCCACACTATCCCGGATGTACCGCATGGAAGAGAACACACTTCTTTTTTCCCAATGTCTTTGTGGAGGACTTTGGAAAGACAGCGCTCACTCAATTTTCCAGCCAGGCAAGGCTTTGAACATGAAACAGAAGCGTCCCAGGGCTCTTACAAATGAACCACAGCAGGCCGATGTCAGGGCCTGGATTCATGGGCTGCCGGGGGGTTGATATCTCTGGCAATTACGCAGAAGAAAAAAGCCTGCATTCTTCATCCTGCCTGTTTCACACATCCTGGGCAGCTGGGCTTCCCAATGCTTCATTTAGGCCAATGTCCGTGAAGGAGCCGATCAGCAGGAGCAGGCCATCGGCTGGCCATCTTAAGCCCTTGGCTTGCATCCTCCATCCGGGGAGACAGACAGGCCTTTGTGTGCCCGGAGCCAACTAAGCCAGGATGTGACTGCGAGCTGGAATCTGACCTTTCCTGGACTCCAGCACCTGTCAGAAAAATGAACAAGCTTCGGGTGTTTTTTCCGCTCTGGGCTTAAATGCCACTTCTGTGACTCCCTTGTGTTGGAATGGTGCCAAGGCAGTTGTGGTCAACTGCAGCTCTCGGAGGAGCAAACCTGAAACATAAGTGATGGACACCCGAGCTCGGAGGCCTGGCTCGCTCTCAGTTAGGGATGAATCCAAGCCCAGCAGAGGACTTGAGTGATTTAAGTTAGGAGACACAGAACAGATAAAACAAACATTATTCCTCTGAACCATGCTATACGTGTATGTGGGGAGGGGACTATACATGTGTACAAGTGTGCATGTGTATGCTTGTGTCTGCAACATCACACAGGCATCCATCTGTCGGGGGTGGGGCTTAGGGGACAGTTTTAGCTGCCCCCTCTTGATCTGCTGAAGCACCTCTCACATGTGAACTCATTTGTCAAACTTTGATTGGACTCCAGCTTATGATCGTCCAGACTTTTTGTCAAGGGACTAATGTCTCTAAACCTCAACTTTCTCAGCTGTTGAATGAGAGCAAAAGTACTCAATTACAAAGATGACCATGCGTAAATGAGATAACATACAATTGCACCCAGAGTCTTGCCTAAGCACCTTGGAGGTACTTGGACACTACCACCCGTCTTTCCCCTGCTGCTAGGCACTCTTGGGCTGGACGAGAAACAGGTGCTAGTCACTACAGATGTTTGACTGACACACGGATGTACTCTATCCTGATCATGGAAGAGAGACAGATTAGCCCATAAGTAATTCACGGGGTGCAAAGATAATATTCCCTTCAGTGTGGCCCCAGAGTATCCTCTTCAGGCACTGCCTGGTGGTCTGGCTTTTGATGTGAGGTGTCCCAGCAGCCTTAAGGGCATGGGGGCTTTGGTATTGGTGGACCTGTGGTTGGTGTACTCGTCTGCACCCTGCCCAGGTTGAGAACCCTATAGGACGAGGGAGGCTAAGTCTACTAGCGTCCCAGTTTTTGAGATTATCCTTTGAGGTTGAATGTGGCCTCTGCACCTGCAGAACTGACTCTGGGCTTCTGCGTCTGCCACCTTGTTTTTTAGAGGCTACCAATCTAGGCAGCTGGGAAGGAAAAAAATGTCCAGTTTTACAGAGCTCACTCTGCATAGGGAACATCAATGAACAAAATGTAATCATTATTCTGGAGACTGTTGATAATTTTTAAATGCACATGTATCATTTTGTTTTGTTTTTGAAACAGTATCTCTCTATGTCTCCCTGGCTGTCTTGGAACTCAGTATGTAGACCAGGATGGTCTTGAACTCAGAGAGATCTGCCTCGATCAGCCTCCAGAGTGCTAGGATTGAAGATGGGCACCATCACACTCACTTCACTGTATCTTTTTATGTCTGATCTGATTTCAAAATCACATGGATTATAAATAAACATTATAAAAGAGCTTTCTGTTGTTTTGATTTTATCACGTCTCTTGAAGACGACTGGGTAGTTTTTAGTGCACATGTGGTGTATGCATCTGTGTGTGTGCCGGTGCATGAAGAGGCCATAGGAGGCCCTAGAATTACAGAATTGCTCTGTAATTCTGTCTTATTCATTGAGACAGTGTCTCTCTGTAGCCAGGCTAGTGGCCCAAGGTTCAACAATCTTCCTGTTTCCAACCCCCACAATGGGGTTACAGGCCCACGGGGGACACACCCTATTTTTTACATAGATACTGAGGATCTGAACTCAGGTCTCAAGTGTTCTTATCCACTGAGTCACTTCCCTGCCCCCAGATCCATACTTTTTTCTTTTTCTTCCTTTTTCTTTAAATTTATTTTATTTTGAGACAGGGTTTCTCTGTGTAGCCTTGACTATCCTAGAACTCAGTTTATAGACCAGGCCGGCCTCAAACTCAGAGATTTGCCTGCCTCTGCCTCCTGAGTGCTGGGATCAAAGGCTTGTACCACTACACCTGGCTCCTCCCTCCCCCCTTCCCTACCTCCCTCCTTTTTCCATGGGATCTCAAATAGTCCAGCATGACCTCAAACTCTCTATGTAGCTCAAGACTTTGAACCTGTGGTCTTCCTGAATCTACCTCTGATTATGTGGCATTGGGTCTTGAACTCCAGCACAGACAGGTAGTTTTGTATGGGATGTTTAGGGTAGCCAGACAATAGATGTAGACTGGGCAGTGGCATAACTTGGAGACATAGCAGTCCTCTGTTGAGAGAGACTGAAATTTAGCTGCTTGGAGCTGTGACTGGCCAATGCAGAGGGCTAGAGCTGAGATCCTGGGCAGAGGAAATGCCTGAGGGTGTCTAAATGTGGTTGACAGTTAGCAAAAGCTGCTTTTTATAAAGGCGGTTGTGTGTTGCTGGATCTAATGTGAGTTAAGCAGATGTATTTATTTAAGAGTTCTGAAAAGTATGGTGGAGACTAGTTAGTCAACACAAATATCTACAAACTCCATGTCTTTACTTCATTTCAAAAACACTGTTGCTAGTTCAGACCCCATTCTGTGACCTTTTGCTAGCAGATTTTTACAAACACAGTCTGGAGTGTGCCAAGCACCTCTCTTTAAAGGGAATGCCTTGAGTTCTCACAAGGGTTCATCTTGGGAGGAGAGGTAGGTCAAGCTATTGTCCCATTTCACAGGCAGGCAAAAGGCTCAAGGAGTCTGGGAGCTTGTCCAGCATGATCTAGCTGGCCAACAGCTCAGCTAAGCCACAGCTTAGCCATGTACCCCAAATTCCTTACCAGGACACTAAGCTGGCTTTTCCTGTGATTTCTTAAAATGTCATGATGCAGTACAAAAATTCAGATGGTCATAATTTGATTTTGATGACACAAAGAGTTACTTCAGCCATTCAAATGACATGCTGACCACATTTATTTCTGTAGCTCTCGAGAAATGTCTGGGTTTTAAAAATCCAAATGAAAAAAAAAGAGATATCATGAAGGCTCTAAATAGATTTTCACTGGGAAGCCTGTTATCTGAGCATGTTATTTGATGTTTGGTAAATACTCAGTGCTACTGTTTTGTCCTCCGTTGGGCAGTTAAATGGTGGCTCTTTCAGTCTAATCTGAAATATATGGAAGAGGGTCAGCCAAGCCCAGGCAGACTTTGCTAAAGGTTTTTTGCATTGGTCACAGTTTTGACTTATAGATCATCAATTAGTTGCAGATGTCGGCAACAATATGGAGTGTGGGACGGGTCAGGGGAACACTTCGTTCCCATTTGAAAGGAATTTAGAGCTTTAAAAAAATACACTGTTAATTCCAAGCTGCCAACATATACACACTTATGCATGGATGGGATGTAACTCCCTGGAAAAACAATCAACTACTTGGAAGTAGTTCAGCATAATTCTATAGATTTTATAAGGTAATTCGATGAAACTTGGGTTTTAAAAATAATCACGGGCAGCACAGAGAATAACGAGTGTCCTCATATTTTCCCATCTGTATGGGTCAAAAAAGTTTTAATGCTTGTAATATTTAATCACAGAAAAGTGATGCCTGTAATAACGAGGTAAGAACGAGGGACCAAAGAGCGAGTGCTGAGTGTTGCTTGTGTCTGGGTGGTTAGTCCTCACGTAGTTCACCCTCATCCATTTACTCCACTTAGAGACAAAGAAAAAGCAAAGTCCCTGAGGGCAGGGTCCCTGGCCTGCTGCTGTCACCTTCTATGAGCCACACTGGGTGGGGGGGATCTACATCTGGGAGGTGGGATTTAGAGACGTGGGCTGCAGAACTTACAGAGGAAAGGCCATGGAGAATTCCAAGGAGTTCACTGCAAAGGACAAAAGGGAGGACAGCCGACTTCCCTGGGTTTACCAGTCTGTATCAGAGACCAAGGCCTGCTTCTTGGTTCAGAGAAGGGGCTCAGTGGGAAGGGAGGACCAGAGAGAGTCATTGAAGGATGAACAAAGTGCTTGACCTGCACTTACAAATGTCAAGAGGAAATCCATTATTTTCTACAACTAACACCTGGTAATGTTTCTGTAAGTTTTAATTTTAGAATGATTAGTGTGTGTGTGTGTGTGTGTGTGTGTGTGTGTGTGTGTGTGTAATGCTCATGAGCATGTATGTCACATGATGTGGGGACAGGGAGCACAGGTGCCATAGCATGCAGGTCTGAGGACAACTCTGTGGGATGAGTTCTCTCCTTACCTCTTTAATTGAGTTCTAGGGACCAAACTTAGGTTGTCAGGCTTGAGCGGCAAACACCTTTACCTGCTGAGTCGTCTGACCAGCCCTTAAAGAACTGTTTTTATATTTTAGAACCAGGGTATACATCTTTAAAAGTTTCGAGGGCTTTATGTTTCCAAAGACTGATGTGTTTTAACACGGCAACAGATGAGGTGAAGGTGATCAAAATGAAGACAAAGAGAAATGGGTCAGGCTGTGTATGGTCCTTACAGAACAATTGCCTATCTTTGAACTAGTTCAGCTAGTACTGACAGAGAAAGAACACCAGCCCATTGTATAATTAGGTTTCCTAGGGGCCACATTAATAAACCAGTAAGAAGCAGGTGAAGTTAATCATAATAATGTATTTTACTTAAGTCATAATGTTCAAACTGTTATCATCTCAACATGAAACCCATGAGGAAATAATTAACAAAACACTGACATTCCGTGGTTCATATGAACTCTGAGTAACTAGGCTAGCACGTGACACAACACATTTGAATTTGGACCACCTGTATTTAAAGGGCTCAAAGGCTGCTCATGGCCTTCAAGATGGCTCAGCTGTTAAGGACACTTGCTGCCAAGCCTGAGGACCTGAGTTTGATCCCTGAGGCCTGCATATTTGGAGGGAAGAACTCTGGACAGTTGTCCTTTGGTCTTCACACATGCATCATGGCCCACGTGCAGAGGCATGCACACAAACATGAAATAAACATAATAAAAAATTTTTAAAAAAAGCATAAATAAAAAAAAAAAGAAAAAAATTTAAATGCCTTTAATCCCCAACACTTGGGAGGCAGAGGCAGGTGGATCTCTGTGAGTTCGAGGCCAGCCTGGTCTACAGAGCGAGTTCCAGGACAGCCTCCAAAACAATACAGAGAAACCCTGTCTCGAAAAACCAAAAAAAAAAAAAAAAAAAAAAATTTAAAGGCACATGTGGTGAGTGGCCAATGCTTTGGGCAGTACGGGTTTTGACATCAATGACAGGATGTGTTTTCAGTGTGAAGAGGGCCCATCAACCTCAGCTCTGTGACAGTGGAGACTGCATGACCTTGAAGGGATGTCCTGAGGGCCATACAATGTTTACCCATACCCCACCTGGGTTCTACCCAGTAGATGCCAGCAGCACTCCCCATCCCAGGGTAACAGCAAAAAATGTCTTCAGATTTTGCCAAAGGTTGTCTTGTGCTGGGGGCCTGTGGCATGAAAAAGTTGTGTGTGGGAATATACCTGGAATTGCCTGGAAAAAGTCGGGTCACATCGCCCAGTTTGATGGGAAAAGGACAACTGAAGAGAGTAATGGGACTTTGTTAGGAAAAGCGGAGAGCAGCTCAGCTCAGCTGCTGAAGTATTTGAAATTGGCTCTCTCGGCCATGATAGCCATCAAAGAATTCGGTGCCGGGGAATTAAATTAGCAAAGTTGTAAATGCTAAACATTTTCTTCCATCTTTGAAAATCCAAATTCTTTTCTTTCTCTTACTGGCACCCCCCTTTAAAGAAAAAACATCATTTACAGAGCTAGCACCCCCACCCTGCAACGAGGGGGTGGTTTTTATTAAATTCCAGCAGAGGGCTGGGTCTCCAAAGCAATCAAACAGGCTCCCGGTGAGCAGGCTCCTGGCCACTTCCCTGACATTCCACCCGCAGGAGGAGAGGCACAGCAGCAGCAAGCAGCAGAATGACTGTGGCTGATGCTGCTGGGGTTTCTAGAGGGCTTTGCTGATGTAAGAGGGAAGCCAAGACACTAAACATGGAGGTAGCCTGATGACGTCCAAAGGACCCGACCATGGCGAAACTTGTTTGCTCAGCATCTAATGCATATAGAGTCCCCTCCATTATCACAGCAGCAAGAACAAAGTGGGATATTACACAGAGTGAGCAGGCGATCACACAGCTCCGAAGGAGTATACTGCAGATGCTTATTTAAGAAAGCGTTGTTTGCGGGGTATGGTCTGCCTCTGTTCCACTGGCTGCCTTCCATCCTGTGCTAGGAGGCTGACCTCTGTGACCGCATGAGTAGACTCTTCTGCCCTCTGAGTTCTTGTGGGGTTCAGCCAGAGGGATGCCCAGCGGGAGATGAGAGGGAGGGGAGCTGGGGTTGAGAATTCTTTGCCTGCCCTTCCCTGCTGGGCTGTGGGTTGGCAGAGTTCTCAGCTCCTACAGATCCTCCCCAGATCCCCAAAACCACTTTCTTTTCTGGCCCTTGCAGGGCTTAAGATGGGAGGTTACAGCGCTGTCATCGGCCCCAGGGGAATTCCTCATCTCTGGGGGTTACCTGGCTTCTGTGAAACTGATCAGGTCACAGACTCTTGCATCATCCCCCTGAATGCACTGTCTGCTTCCCCCCAGGACCTCATCCCATCCCAGCCTCTTCTTTGGAAAGTTCATATCTTTATGAGCCTCCTACAACCAAGAAGGAGAATGCACACAAAGCTAGAAATCGTAGGTCCTTGAAAAAGCTCACTCCACTTTATCACCACAAAGGAGGCAGGGAATTTTTCTAACTCTCCTGGGTTACCAAGAAACTTGGTATACAGGAACTATGTTGATAGATCCAAGAATCTACACACTCAATTTTCTTCCAGAGAGGATGTGTGTAATGGTTTATAATTCAGTATTTTCCTTTCTGGAATTTCTAACAATAATACTGTTGAAGAGGAACTTGGGATATGTGTCAAAGAAAATGACATGGGTGTTTTCCTTTGCTGATGTGTGGATTGTCTGGAGGCATCCAAACCCTGTCTCCAGCGACAAGGGCTGGACCCACCCAGCAGCTGTCAGCAGTCTGGCTGTGACCAGCTCTCCCTGGGGAAACGTGTCCTTTCCTCTTCCCTCTCTGCTCTCAGCTCTTTTCTACCCCATGGGGATAAGTAGGCCTGGAAGTCACATCACCTAGACCTCCTCATGGAGTCCTACAAAAACCAAAAAACACCCCCCCCCAATAGAAACAAACAAACAACCCAAGCAAGCAAGTTTTTCCTCTGGGTTTTGTCTTAGGCAGTTTAACCAGAGGAAATGATTTATGCCCAGCCATGGGGGAAAAGCCAGGCAGAGCCTTCATTAAGATATTGCCCATATATCCTGAGCCCACTTTCGGCTCTTAGTAGGATAAAGACCGAGGATCAGAAATAGTAGCCACAACAACTAAAGGCTACATCAAAGAGGGAAAAAAAAGCACTTGATCAGGCCGTGGTAAGTAGAAGCCGCACCTGTGTGTCCAACCTTGAGAGGTATGCAGGAGCAGAAGGCGGAGACGTGCAATCTATTGGGACTGAAGTTTTAGCCTCCAGGGTGACATGAAACTCATTTCTCTAGTATTTTACCTCCACGTTAGAGGAAGGAAGATGCCAGTCCTTTAGACACGACTTAGTAGTCAGTCCTGAGTCCACACAGAAATCACCCGGGAAACTTTAAAAATGCATCCAGGAGCTGTGCTCCATGCTAACTGGCTTAGAATAGCTGGAGACCAGCCCCTAGCCCTGGACCATTGCTCTTAGCAAATACCATATTACCCTCAGACCAGCAAACAGCCTGTAGTGGGCCTCACACTGCATGGCTGTCATCCTGACCCTTAAACTGCCCTTCTAGAAGAAGATACCAAGGACCAAATAGGGCTGGCAGTAAAGCTCAAGTGGAGCACCCTAAGTGTGGGCTGGGGTTCACGTGATCCATGCTTCTCTCCCTCCTGTCCTATGTGTGCATGGTCAGTAGGTGCTCCAAGGAACTCCAGCGTTCCAGGTTTATCTAGAGTCAACTTGGGCCCAGTTTGGATAGAGTACCCTGGGGAATAGATTGTTCCCAATAACTATACCCGTTCATGCAATTGCTCAACACTGGACAGCCAGGGTGGTGCTGATTTGGAGGGACTCAAATCTCATATCCATAGCAGCCTTGCAAAAGAACTATCTACCTGTTACCCGACATGCTTCAGCACCAATCTTGAGTGGGTATATAGGTTGACAATATGTAGTCCAGGGGTTGAGACTGACTATAGATACTTTTGGTTTTACTCCATGTATGTATATGTATCTTGAGAGAGAAATGTGCAGGTATCCTTTACCTATAGCTTTGCATTGTAGCTTTTTCTAAATTTTATTTTTATGAAGTTTATTATAAAATGTAAAAACATCACACACAAAAGTTAGCCAGACCCGAAGGCTATACAAATCCATGAAGTTCTATACAGTATGGAATTCTCTGGGTGTATGCCCAGGATGGATCATAGTTTTTTTTTATTTAAAAATTTTATTTTTATGAATATGGATGTTTTGCCTGCATGTCATGTGTGTCAATGCACCACTTGTGAGCCTGGTGCCCCAGGAGACCAGAAGAGTGTATAGATCCCTTGGAACTGGAGTTACAGATGGTTGCTGGGAATTGAAACAAGGTCCTCTGGAAGTGCAGCTAGTATTCTTTTCGTTTGTTTGTTTGATTTTTGGTTTTTTGTTTTGTTTTGTTTTTCGAGACAGGGTTTCTCTGTATTGTTTTGGAGGCTGTCCTGGAACTCGCTCTGTAGACCAGGCTGGCTTTGAATTTACAGAGACCTGCCTGCCTCTGCCTTCCGAGTGCTGGGATTAAAAGCGTGCACCACCACCGCCCAGCCGCAGCTAGTATTCTTTACCTCTGAGCCATCTCTCCAGCTCTGGACTATAGGTCTTTAGGGCAGGAAGAGACTGGTGTGAACAGGGTGGACCAAGTGCCTCCACAGAGTTGGGCATAGCGGACAAGGAAGACCTGGCAGGTAGAGTAAGTTGGCACCTGTCTAAGAGGTGGGTGTACCCTTCCAGAAATACCTAGGGTTACTGAGGACCCTGAGCTGGTCATGAGTGGGTAAGAAGCACTCACCACTAAATACTGAATGGGATTGCTGAGAATTACACTGTGTATTTTCCCTCAGAATGTCATTCAAGAACAGATGATATCTCTAGCAAGGAAAAAAAAACGTATTTAAAGCAATATCCTTAGCGAAAATCTCCACATTTGAACAGACTGTGGGGCCATTATTAGGGGGAAGCCACGCATGTTCAGCAGAAGGAGAATTAGTTCCAGACTCATAGGAAAACAAATTCCTGTTGTTGAAGCCATGTAGGCTACAGTATTCTGTCACAATCGTCTAAAAACACTAATATATGATCAGAGATGATTGCATGCAATAATTTTAGCATTCAGGAAGCTAAGAAGTAGGGATAACAAGTTCAAGACCAACCTTAGCAGCATGGTAAAACTTTCTCATATAGCAAACAAACAAGACTGTTTTGTCAACTGTGACAAAACCTGTGTTTTTATTGCTGTTGTTTGAGACAGGGTCCTACTATGTAGGCCTGGATGGCCTGAAACTCACAGGGACATATCTGTGTTTGCTTCCTGAGCACTGTGAGTTAGGCATGCATCACCATAACAGGCTGTTCTTGAAACAGGATTTCACTATGTAGCCCTGGCTGACTTAGATATGAAGACCAGGCTGGCCTCGAACTATTAGAAATCTGCTTGCCTCTGCTTCCCAAGAGCTGGGATTAAAGGGGTAAGCTACCGTGGGAAACTGGGTTTTGATCTAAAATGTGTTAACTCATGATCAAAAGTTTGAAAACAGATGAACTAAAATGCCCTTTGTGGCTGGAATATAAAATGCCCTCCACAGGCTCTTATGTTCAAACACATGGTTCCCAACTGGTGATGCTGTTTTAGAAGGTTTTGAAACCCTTAGAAGGCGAAGCCTTGCTGGAGGAAGGTAATGGGGGTAGGGGATAGAGGGGGTGGGGAGGCTAGGGGGGTGGACCTTGAGGTGTGATGATTCAGATGTGCTGCCTGTCCACTTTCTGTTTCCTGACTACAGACACATGTGACTAACGCTGTCAGGCCCCAGCAGACATATCTTCCCCACCATGACGGTCTGTGCCCCCCCAGACTTGAGGACTAAATAACCCCTCTCTCCCCTAAGCTGTTTCCGGTCAGGCACTGGTCAGTGCAATGGGGAAGGTAAGTAGTACGGTGTGTTATATATGGCGGGAACTTGATGACTACGTTTCTAATGACAATGAGAAGGGCAAATGACAGAAGAGGAAGAAAAAGACTGCAATGACAAAATGGAATCTGTAAAAAGTTTACAAGACATTGAGAAAGCAGAAGAGAGAAGGCATGGGAAGTAGCCTGCATTCACAAAGCCAAACTCGTTCATCAGGTCTGGCACACAACAGCTCATTTCAACTCACTCCGGTTTATGCATCATGATAAAGGAGTGTGCAACGGATTTTAATTTCCTGTTGGTTTGAGGAGATTCGAGTCTGATATTTGAAAATATTTCTAACCAACCCAGATCTCTCTTGCCAATTGACTTGTGCTTGGACAGGCTCTGATCTGATGGAGACTCAGTCATTGCTTTTTAGCCCTGGAGTGAGATAACCAAGATAAGACTCATCTCAATTCACCTAGCAGGGTAAAAGACATTCCAGAAACTTCCCGGGCTTTTTAAACAGACTGTCTCACGAGTTTAGGAAATTGAACCTGAACCACACTGGAGAAATAACACCAAAGACAAAAGAAGAAATTTCTTTATATTAGTGATTACTACTTTTTTTTTTTTTTTTGGTTTTTCGAGACAGAGTTTCTCTGTGTAGCTCTTGCTGTCCTAGAACTCGCTCTGTTTAAGGATGGCCTTAAACTCATGCCTCCCGAGTGCTGGATTAAAGGTGTGCACATCACTGCTCGGCTATATTAACTATTTTCACAAGAATTTTTATACTAGTCTATAACGTCCTTTGAGCCTTTGACTCCCTTCCCCCTCTCTCACACCCCATCAGTCTCCTTTGCCGCTCACACAGTTTCACTGAGACTTTTGTGTCATATACATATGCATCCACTGAACTGTAGTATCCACAAAGAGAGAAAACCTTTGGTATCTGCTCCTTGAGACTGTCTTAATTCTTCTACTACGATTCTCTCCAGTTGCATTGTTTTCTGCAAATGACACACTTTATTCTTTTGTATGGCTGAAGAGCAAATTCCATTGTGAACATATGCTGTATCGTCCTTATCATTCTTCTCTTGCTAGATCCCTAAGTTGACTCCATAGCTTAGATGCTTCGAATAGAGCTGCAGTAAACATTGATGTGGTTGATCTCTGTGCTACGTTGATTCGGAGTCTGTTGGGTAAGTGCCTACCAGTGGCATAGCTGGGTCAGATGGTAGTGCTGCTTTCAACTGTTTCCCATGGCAGCTAGAGTCACTACAATTCTACCAACTGTATAGATGCTTCCTTTTGTTCACATTGTTCCCAGTATTTGTTGTTATTTGTTCCCTAAATGACTGCCATTCTGACTGGAGTGCGATGGAGTCTCAATACAGTTTTTATTTGCAGTTCTCTGATGATTAGTAAGGCTGAAATTTCTTCATGGCTTATTGGCCATCTGCATTTTGTCTTTTGAGAACTGTCCGTTCATGTCCATTTCCCCACTTATTGACTGGGTTGCTTGATTTCTCCTTATTTTCCTAATGGTTTGTATTTTCTAGACATCCTCTGTCAGGTGTGTAGCTAGCAAAGGTTTCCTTTAAAAAGAGAAATGTTCTAACCAGAGAAGAGATACTTTTTCAGAAAAATAAAACCAGCCTAAGGAAGTATTCACCTAAAAAGAGCTTAGAAGCTGAGACCTGGGAATGGTGGTACAGAGCTTTGATCCTGCACTTGGGAGGCGGAGGCTAGCAGATCTCTATGAGTTGGAGGCCAGCCTGGTCTACATAGGTCAGCAGAGGCTACATAGAGAGATCTTGTTTCAAAAAACAAACAAACGCCCCATGAAAAACTGGCAGGACTGGAGTCATGCAAACATGCTCCTGTTGGCTAAAGTGAGACCGACAGAATAAACAATGCAGTACTGAATTATAGCCTACAGTATAAAATAAACACCCGCAGATCAATATGGGTGTAAAATGTCCAAATAAACAAGGAAATTCAGTAAGAAGAGACCGATCTCCCTGAAGAATGTGTGTGCGTGTGTGTGTGTGTGTGTGTGTGTGTGTGTGTGTGTGTTTCTTTTTCATTTTGTTTTTTCAGCCTCCTCTGGAGTGTGACTATGCCTAGTTACTCTCTTACAAAAAGTGGAATTTGGAAAAGAAGGACTAGGTGATCCTGGCCAGGGAATCATGGTTGGTGCTGTCAGTGGTAATTTATGAACGTGTACCTTTGCTGTGCCGTGTGAGATGGCACTTCGCCTCTGTGGCTTCTTCCCTCCCTGAACCTGTAATACAAGTGCAACCTTGAAAAGAATCAGTTCCAGACATGCTGAAGGACCATCTACAGGACATCTGAAAACTCGCAAAGTCATCTAAAACAGAGAACGTCTGAGAGACTGTTGCAGACCAGAGAGGGCTAAAGAGACGGGAAGATGAAAGGTGATGTCAGGTCTTGGACTGGATCACAGAGCAGAAAAGGGTGACAGGAGCATCTGGTGAAAGGGAGTAAACAGGGACACCAAGTCAACAGTTAACATAGGCTGTGAATTCCTTAGTGTGGCCAATGAAGGCTGACGGAGGTGAGACAAGGGACCTCTGTGAACCTAAACCAATAACAAAAATAGACAAACATACATTGCATTAAGAAATTTTAATATGCACCTCTTAAGAAATATAGAACAAGAAGACAAAACAACCAGAGAAAGTATAGAAGATTCAAAGAATGCTCTTCACAGATGTGGGCAAAATGTAACCGTTATATATTGTAAAGGCATGGCTGGAATATGTAACTCTATTACATGAAAAACAAATGGGTAAAAGGTGTCAGCAGCCAGTTCCCCAAGGAAGATGGAGGAACGGTAAATAAGGGCATGAAAAATTGCTCAGCATCCCTGACCATCAAGGAAAGGCAAATTAAAAACAACAAGCAAATCTCATTCTGGAGCATCACCCAAATTAAAAATATTTTAAGGCCCGCATGTTGGTGAGGATGTGGAGTACCTGGAACTTTCCTGGTGCCATCCTTTGTAAAACAGTGTGGCAGTTTTCCAAAATGAAGTATAAACTTATCCTATGACCCAGTAGTTCAGTTCTGAGATGTTTATAGAAAAGAAATAAAAACACATGTCTGCACAGAAATGCGTGCATGAATGTTTGTATCAACATTATTTACAGTAGCTGAAAGTTGAAAACGATTCAAGTATCTATCAAACCAGTGAGTAGATAAGTAAACCAGAGGATTTCCTTACAATGTGGTACCTCTCCGTATCAAAAAGAAACTGACCACAGATACGGGCAACAATCTAGTAATCTTCACGAGCGCGGTGCTTGGAGAAAAAGAAGCCAGATGTGGAAGATGGCATGAAGTATGATTCCACTTATAAGAAACTCTAGAAAAAGCAAAGCCGTAGTAACAGAAACCAGATTAGTCATTGCTCGCCGGAGGCTGGAGATGTTGAAACGAGACCCTGACTGCACTGTGGTGTGGGGATGCTGCTTGGGAAGACAGAGATTCTCAGTATCTGGATTATGGTGATGACTGAGTTACTGTGCCTGTGATCACATACACAAACATACATTAAAAAACGATGGCTCTGGGGCTGGAGAGATGGCTCGGCTCTTAAGAGCAGTATTGATGTTTCAGAAACGTCTGGGGTTTGGTTCCTGGCACCCAGACTGGATGGCTCACGAGCAGCTGTAACCCAAGTTCCAGATGGTACAACGCCCTCTTCTGGCTTCTGCAGGCACCTGCATGCAGATGTGCATACAAACACATGATCAAAAATAATTCAAAAGTAAATCTTTAAAAAGTGGAATCCATTGCATATTAACTATAATGTGATGATTTGAAAGAGAATGGTGCCCATGGGCTCATATGTTTTAAATACTTGGTCCTGTAACATGAATAACTAAAATCCCAGAGACAGATATCGGAGTTTAAGCTTCAAGCTGAAGATCAGAAAAGCAAAGCAGTCTAGTCAGTAGATCTTCCTCTACCCAGCTGAAATGGCAATCCTGTCTCCACGAATCCTCAGAGGCAAAAGCTCTTGGTTCCTGTCTCCTCCCTCCTTATATTCCTTTCTCCACCCAGCCATATCACTCCTGTCCCCACCTCCCCAGTGCTGGGATTAAAGGCGTGTGATCCCAAGTGGGGGAATCAAAGGCATGAGCTCTGTTACTCTTCACTCTTGTGTAGCCCAGAGTGGCCTTGAACCCAAAGAGATCCGTCTGCCTGTCTCCTGAGTCCTGGGATTAAAGGTGTGTGCCACTACTTACAGGCTCTATAGTCTGCTAGTATGGCTGCTGGGATTAAAGGTGTGTATCACCATTGCCTGACCTCTACGGCTTGTGGCTGATTTTGCATTCTGAACCCTTAGGCAAGCTTTAATAAATCATAAGTAAGACATCGCCACATGGTCCTCCATTGGCGGAACTGTTTTGGGAAGGATTAGGGGGTGTAGCCTTGTTGGAGGAGGTGTGTCTCTGGAAGCAAGCACACACCCCACCCCACCCCCGCTGCCATATGCTTGTAAATCAGATGTAAGCTCTCAGTTGCGGCTCCAACACCACGCCCACACACCTGTTGCCATGCTCCTGCCGTGATGGTCAGGAACTCACCTTCTGACGCTGTAAGCAAAGCTCCTATTAAATACTTTCTTTTATAATTGCCTTGGACATGGTGTCTCTTCACAGTAGTGGAAAAATGAGCCATACTCAATAGAACTTGTTTAGTAGAAGTTGGTATTTGAGGCTTCACTAAGTTTCTTGACAAACTCTTTGAATCCAAGGAAAGTGAAGAACTGTAGCAATTAGCAAAAGCAGTCTACAATCTGAGATTGGTTGTAAAGAACCTTTCTGTTGTTGGTGTTTGAAGGATTTCTCTTGATAATCTGAACACCACACCCTTATTGTGTTTTCTTTCGTTCCAGCCTTTAGCTGATCCTCTGACATAATTTCTTGTTGTATCTTGAATTTACAGTTTTATTTTTGAATCTCTTGCTGTGACAGAGACTAATAAATAAAAGTTTATAATTAAGGTGTTCTTAAATTTTTTTGAATCTGTCTATCTATATCTATCTATCTGTCTGTCTGTCTATCTATCTATCTATCCATCTATCTATCTATTTTTGGTTTTTCCAGACCGGGTTTCTCTGGATAACTTTGGAACCTGTCCGAGAACTTGCTCTGTAGTCTGTTGCTATGACAAAGCACCATGACCAATAGCAATGCAAGGAAGAAAGTTTCTTTTGGCTTAGGTTCCAGAGCACATAAGAGCAAACATCAGGTGTGGCAGCAGGAGCAGGAATCTGAGAGCTCACATCTTCACCTAGGCACACAAAGCCCAGAACAAGCTGGAAGCAGAGTGAAGCTTACACTCTTGGAGATTACTCCAGAGACAAGCACCTCTGTCAAGCCCGCACCCTCTAAGCCTCCCCATACAGCAGCACCAACTGGAGACCAAGCCCTCAAACACACGAACCTATGGGGGGGACATCTCTCATTCAAGTCACCACAATGAATAAGAACAAGAAATAAACGAGAATGAGATACTGTCATGGAAAAACCTCTTGGAGCTTTTATAGACTTCTGTCTTCAACGTAACAAGGCAGTTCATGTGATCACTACTTACTGCTGTTGTAGTCTATATGCCCCCAGCAGATGCCCACGAGAAAGGACTGGGTTTCAAAAGACCTGATGACCAAACTCTGTCAAAGGAATAAAGCTAGCCCTCGCCTGGAGATTCCCATGAGAAATCAAGATCGGAAACAGCACAAACATGTTGTGCTTCCCTAGTTTCTTGTCCATTTGGTGTGAGCAAGGCTTTGCAAATCAAGTGCATTTTAAAATCTGCTCTTAGCAAGCAATGGAAGTAGTTGCAGAGGTCCACAGCCAAACATTAGGCAGAGTCTGGGAACCCTTCGAAGTGTGGAGGGAAAAGGAGTGTAGGAGCCAGAGAGGTCAAGGACATCACGAGAAGGCTCACACAATCAACTAACCTGGGCTCCTAGGGGCTCACAGATACCGAACTGACACCTAGGAAACCTGCATGAGACTGACCTAGGCACTCTGCATATATGTTACAGTTGTGTAGGCTGGTCCTCTTATGGGGTTCCTAACAGCAGGAACAGGGGCTGTCTCTGACTCTTTTATTGGCTTTTGGGACCCTATTCTTCATACTGGGTCACCTTGCTCACTCTTACTACATGGGGAGGTGCTTAGTCCTACTGCAACTTGATATGTCATGTCTTATTGATACTCATAGGAAACTTGCCCTTTCCTGAATGGAGACAGAAGGGGAGGGGATTGATAGGAGGGGAATGAGGGAGAGGGACTGGCAAGGGAGGTTTGGGGGTGGGGGGGAGCTGTAGCTGGGATGTAAAATAAATAGATGAATAAAAAATCTGCTCTTAGCACAACTATATGGCTTCTAATGTGTGGTGGAATAAGTGTGGTGAGGGTATTTGACAAGGTTAGAGTCTACCCAGTGTCTTTATTGAAGGCAAATCACACCAAAGAAGAAGTTTTAGGTGTTTAAACAGTGTTTCTCTGTGCAGCCTTAGCTGTCCTGGAACTCACTGTGTAGATCAGGCTGCCCTCCAACTCACAGAGATTCACCTGCCTCTGCCTCTTGAATGCTGGAACTAAAGGCATGCATCACCCTGCTTCACCTTTATTTTTATCCCCAGCCATGACAGACAGTATCCCTTTTTGGTTTAAAATGAAATAATATGTAAATACTGTTTTGATTAGTTGAATGCAAAAGAATCAGAAATGTATGGATGCAACTTTCCTCAAATTTACCCAAAATTTTAATAGTTGCAAACTAACCAAACACACTTTAGATTGTGTTAATTACTTTGAAAATCCATTTCAAAACCTCAGAGAGCAGAAACAGACTACCTTCCAAATGCAGTTGGTTTTGTTTGAATTTTAGGAAATAAAACACTGTATTTGCCCCCTAAACAAGAATCTGCTTTCAGTATTTATGCCTCAACTGTCCTGTCCACTGATAGGACAGCTGTCATAGCTTCTTTCCATGGAAATGTAATCATTTCCTGTTGACACTTGAGTGCAGCCCAAGTCTAGAGGAAGTCCCTAAGCCTTTTTGTTACAATGGTTTTATCCACTTTCCTCTACATGACACCCATTCTTCAAGAAACTGATCCAATTATTTTATTTAATTATGTTTGCTTGCTTTTATTTATTTGTTTCTTTCCTTTCTCTTTTGTATTTTTTTAAGACAGGTCTTGTTATGTCATCTTGGTTGACCTCATTCTCACCATGTAGAACAGGTTACTTAGACTCATGGTCATCTTCTTGACTCTGTTTCCCGAGTTCTGGAATGACAGGTGTGCACCATCACATCCAGCTTCCAGTTCTTTCGTGGGTGTGCTTTAGTGTGGAGACCAGAGAATAGCATTGGCTGTTCATCAGGCACTGCCCATCTTTTAATTTTTTTTATACAGGTGTCCTTTGGCCTGGGTCTAGACTGGTGGGGTCAGCAAGCTCCAGGGGACCTGTTTTTCTCTTGGCACTGGAATCACAGGCATGCTGCCACATGTGGATTTTGTTTTTGTTTTTTCAAAAACAAAACAAAACGTGGTCTCTGAGGGTGGACCACACTTGTGCTTGCAAGGCAACGCTTCACTTACTGAGTTGTCTCACTAACCCGAAATTCTTGAATGCAACAAGTTTCCAGTTCCACTTACTCTCCTCCACTTGAGAATTCCTAGCTTCAATTCTGTTCCTCCCAGGCACCCCCATCTCAGCTTTTCCCCGGGAGACACCTCTGCAGAATGTCTTCACCCCAGTGCTGGCTCTTCCTTTAACCAACTTCTCAGAAAAGGTCACTTGGATTCTGGACTTCTGGTCCAGGGGTTACTGAAAGCTTCCATGAGCTCAGAGCAGGATTTAACTAATCCCAGGTCAAGGACTAGGGACGGGAATTTCCTAGTATCAATATTGAACAGCTACAGACATTTCCAGAGACAGTTGTCCAAAGGAACCAGGGAAAATTCTGGATGGGGTTCCTAAGGTCAGTGGTACACCAGTTCTTGGTAAGATTGTGGGCAAGTTTGAAAACTCCTCCATTTATTTAGCCAGAGGCAGATGCAGACTGAGGAGAACAACTTGCAACCATGGAAATGGCTGGGAATTGATTGACCAAATATCCAAGACGTTTTTATCTTCTTTCTGCAGGTTTTCTTTGTGATTTTGATATTTGTGATTTAAGGAGAGGAAAAAATGACAGACAATCTCGTAAAAATGTGATACATCTTTTTTGGGGGGAGGACGTCATCAAATCGGTGTGTGCTGGTAAATGTTTAATTAATGGCTCAGGGAAAATATGTCGGTTTTGGTATTGGCCAGCTTTTGTTGTACAATTGCTTCTGCCACTTACCAGCCTAAACGACTTACTAAAACAGAGCTGATAGGAGCAGAATGTAGCATGCCACTGCCCTTGGGCTAGACATCTTACAGGAGGAACCAAGGAGGCCAGCAACAGGCAGGTCTCTGCCTGTGCCTTCTTTAATATGCAAACCAGCACATAAGTCTTCGAAGTGAATCTAGAACTTAAGTAATTTATCTGAACCCAAACCTGTGCCCAAATAGCCAGAAAGGAGTGAGGACTCTACCTAGCTATAAAATAACTATAACCACAAAAAATAATTTTGAGTGCTCATTCCCATGTTATCCTAGCACAACCACCTACATTTTGAAACCATCACTAACAGGTAACAATAGTGGTCATTGCCTATAACCCCAGCATCTGAGAGGCTGGCCCTGGGATTACTTGTATCTAGGAGTTCAATATCAGCCTGGGCTACTTAGTAATATCTTGTCTTTAAAAAAGTGGAGAGGGGTTTGGAGTTGTACTTCAGCGGTAAAATGCTTGCCTATTATTCAAGAGACCCTGGATCCATCCCACAATATGATGATGATAATGATATGCTATTTATTAAGTACTCATCTGGTACCATATAACTTACATGTATTAACTCATTTGATGTTTACTGTAACTGTAGTAAGAGGGCACTGTTATTAGGGAAATTCAAAAGATGAAAGAACTGCTATGAATAGTTATAATAAAGCACCCAGAGTATCCTCAGCCAGTTTGAGGTAGTTAAATAACCTTTGCTGAGTGTTTACTGTGGACCTGGTGTTTCCCATGAATTCTCCATTGGAGTTTTATGGTCTATTTTACAGTTGAGTACATACTGCTCTTTCAGAGGACCAGAGTTCGGTTCCCAGCATCCATGTTGGAGCACACACAGCCACCTGCAACTCAGGCTTCAGCGAGTCCTAGGCCTTCTTCTGGCCTGTGAGGGTGCCCACACACATGATCACATATGCGTGATCACATAAGCACATACATTTACAAATATACACAGACATGAACAAATAATAAAATAAATCTTATAAAAGAAGACAGAGGACAGGAAGTGAGTTATGAAGGTCAGGTGACTGAATGATGACAGAGTGAAGTCCCCAGTCCAGGAAGGCTATAACCAAAGCTGCATCTTAGGCACGGGGCTCCACGCACTTTCTAAGCAGGGTCATCAGGGGCCAAGTCCCTTGATCTTCCTGGTGAATGCTTGGCCTTGTTTATTTAGATGTTTCTGTATAGCTGCTCTTCCCAGCACACCCCCTTCCTTAGCCTGTCATGGTGCCTTTTTGCTTTGAAGCTATTGTCCCTTGTCGTGATTAGACTGGGAATCCCTAAATGCCAACAGCCCAGAAGATGAATTTGGAACTACAAGCAGTTTCTTCTAATTGCTACTCAAGTGCAATATTATCTCCTTGTGTGGTTGGATGAGAATAGCCCCACAGGGTCATATGTTTGACTATTTGGCTCCCAGTTGGTGGAACTGATTGGCAGGTGTGGCCTTGTTGGAGGTGGGGTGTCACCGGGTGTGGGTTTTGAGCATCCACAAGACCTGTGCTAGTCCCAGTGTCGTCTCTGCCACCTGCTTGTGGTTCTAGATGTGAGTTCTCAGCTGTTCCTGCTGCTAGGCTTCTGTTCCACCATCATGGACTCTAACCCTCTCAAACTGGAAGCCAAATTAAATACTTTCTTTTATAAGTTTCCTTGGTCACCGTGTTTTATCACAGCAATAGAAAACTAACTGATTGGTTCCTTGACAATTTCTCTTAAACCACACACAGAGTTCTGTTGAAATTAAGGGGCTAACGAAGGTCTCTCATGGCAGAGGTTTCATGCTCTCTCTCATTGTGTCTACTCCAAATTTTCACATGTGTGTATATAACCTGAAGCAACTATAGAAATCAGGAAAGTAAAACAGAACCATTGCAGGGTAGGAAGCAATAGGAAAGGGAAACAGCAGGATATTAGTGATCTGATAGGGGAAATTGGAAGGGGACATCTAGGGAGAAGGAAGGCGGTAAATTCAGAAGACATAGGGAGGTGTATAAAATAGCAATAACGACATCTGAAAAAGCCACAAGGAATCATACTATTAACTACTTACCCGAAAGAAAACCTGTGATACATGTAATTCTGTGCATCAATAAATACTTTTAATGAGCTTTTCTTATCTGGGCTGACAATGCTCTCTCTGACAGCCAAAAACCACTTACCAAAAATCCCATTACCAGACATGAAAAGACCTGGACTGTTGAGTATTTGGCCCTGGACTGCTCAAAACATACCATCTATTGTTGTCGCCCTTCCAAAGGTGGAAGAAGTTCCTGCTTCTGGAGATACCAGGCACGTCAGAAGCAGGGCTCAGAAGCCCCCAGAGGTGGAACTGACCTAAATGCTCCCTCCTTGAGATTAGCTTTCATAGTACAAGAAGGCACCATGCCAGCTTCCAAAGGTGGGAAGCCACCAGCAGTCCAACCTCCATACAATGCCTATGAGCCTCAATGACCAACATAGCATGATAATCTTAATGGTGCAGTATTGGTACACATACCTTGGTGGTAACCAACAGCTCTCTAATTAGACTTATGACCCCCCTCAGCAGGAGGGAAGACATGCCTGGTACTGGAAACCTAGTTAACGACTCAGTGCTGGTGAAGTCCTCGTTACTGGAGGAGAACCTACAACCACTAACTTAATAAAACAGCACAGTCTCTAGCAGCAATCTATAAACATTTACCCTTTAACCCACAGATATGTGTAGTCTTCAGTTCTTATCAAGAAAACTTCTCTTTGCAACAGATGGAGTCAACTACAGAAAACCACAACTAATTAAAACGCAGACTTGTGGAACCCAGTGCCAATGCGTACATCTACAAAACACTCCCTCACCTAAGGCTCAGGGAATGTTGTGAAAGAGGTGATGGAAAGACTGTGAGAGCCAGAGGACCAGGGAGTTTGCTGTGAGATTGTCTCTCCTAGAGATATCACAGTCTAAACCCACAGAGTGTCACCAGCATGACCACCTAAATGCCTGAAGACCACAAGGCCTCATCCCTAGACAAAGAACAGAGGCAACCGAGGAAAGCTGGGGGTGGGAGACATGGTCCTCGGCAGGGAAGAGCACACCAGGCAGTTGTCCAATACTAAAAGCCGACCCTAAAAACATACAAGTAACCATTATAAAGACTAAGCAGGTTATATTTTGGAATATATATGCATGTTTATGTATACATATATTCCAAACAATTAATGGAAGAAAAGAGAGGTCATGAATTTGAAGGACAAAAGGAGGAGGACGAAAAAGAGGAGGTCTTTCAGACTTTGGGAGGATTCTACTGACTGCCTCTTTTGTTTCAAAAGTCTCTCTCTCTCTCTCTCTCTCATTGGAGGAATATAATTTACACCTTTCATTGTGAGGTTGTCTCGAGCCACACAGAGGTGTTCTTATGTAGACAAAGCTCCTGGAGTTTAGAAACAGGAAGGACTAAAATCTCCCTCTTTAAAGTAAAATAAAGCTTACCCAGTGGGGGATTTCCTTATTCTGCAACCCCTGCAGTGTGTTAGGTAGCCAGGAAAGAATCATAAAATTCCCCCAGGAAGAGGTTTCAGAAATGGCGGTGGTTAAAATGCGGTTCTCTAGGTAGCCATGGGTTTGATTTCCATCCCTCTCTTCTCGCCTCCTGCCTGCTGGTCTCTGGTTGCTCCTGCTGAGACAGATGTGCAGTCTGCAGGAAGTAGAGCCTTCCAGAACAGACCAGAGGCAGCGCGGGGGCCTGCCAAGCCCACAACCAGGCTCCTTCTGAAGTGTGTGCATCCCACAGACCCGTGTGAGCATTCTAGGCTGCTCCTCTTATTACCCAGGAAGGACCCAGCTTGGAGAAAGCCTTGACAACCAGTCAGCACCATGTGATGATGGGAAAAGGGGAAAATTGCCTTGCAATGGAAGCAATCAGGATTCTATCGGGGAGCCTTAAGCAAGACAAGGGACAGAAAGGAGTCCTTGGGAGCTTCATTAAGTCACTTCCAGACTCCTTCTCCTTGCTTGAGGCTGAGTCAAATTTCTTAATGACTCTGGAAGATTCTGGTTCAGGTGTATTTTAATTTATGGATTCTCACCTGTAGTGTGTGGTAGTCAAACAATGGCTGAGGGAGACACACAGGGATTAAAAGAGACAGGTACTTTCACATAGTACGGTAGTTTTACATATTACATTACAGTGAATTAGTTCCACTGTTATACAATATATGCATTCCTAAGGTTCACTGGGCTATGCAAAATTGCACAATAAAACCATGGGGTTTACAGAGAAGTGGGCCATGGTGACTTTGTCAGTGAAATGAAAACAAAAACAGGAATCTAGTAAAAGTGCTAACAGTGCTGATCGTGTTAAATCATTTATGAATACATAAATGCTACAATAAATACAGCATTTTATGTTGAACAAAGACCTGGAATTTGTTTGTGAACTGGCTACCCAGAGGGTGGCAGAGTATGAGTTACAATAAAGGGGTAGGAGGAAAGCGTCAAGATTTTCAGCTTCCTTCTCCGGTCTTGAAATGCAGGCTTCTTGATGCATACGTTTGCAATGGATACATTTTTTTCATCAAAGTTGAAGATGAGATCTTTAGCTAACTTTTGTATCCCTGCTTGAAATTTACTCATGTCTTTCTGATTTGCACCCGGAGCTCCACCCAAGGACTAAAGCCACTGGAAATTGTAGCGATGTTTGAAACCACCAAACCAGCCACTCAGAGCACCAAAGCTGCCAGGTCTGCAGAATTTGGCAAAATCTATGACTTCTTGGTAAACAGACAGTTATCTCTGTGAGAGAACTGCCTTCCTGATGTGGCTTTCTGTCTCAGGCTGGCCTAGGACTCAGCATATCTCCTGCTGCTTTCTCCGGAGTGCTGGCATTACAGGTGTGAGACATCATGCATGGGTCTGGATTCCTACTGGGGCCTGTTACTGATTTGTTAGCACTTGGAGTTACTCTACCCATAGGTATTTCTTTTATTCCCGTGATGCCATTGTTGGGATGTGCTCTCCTAAATTCGTGTATTAGTGGTGGTAGAACTGTGGGTCTAATGGAAGTTGTCTAGGCTATAAAGTCTCTACCGGCATAAAAAGATGTGTGTGTGTGTGTGTGTGTGTGTGTGTATGAGAGAGAGAGAGAGAGAGAGAGAGAGAGAGAGAGAGAGAGAGAGAGAGAGAGAGAGAGAGAGAGAGAGAGGCTAGCAAAACCTAACCCTGTAGGGTAACTAGCATATTTGGTTAGGATAATTAGGAAAATGAACCTTCAAGGCCATTGGTAAGATATTTATGTTAGTATTCAGGCATCTGTACTGGCCTGCCCTTGGGGTTCTGACAGGATATGTCCTCAGCTGCTGCCACTAAGAGCATCATATGAGCACATTCACTATGTTCCCTTTTAACAGGGCCCTGCCCACCTCCCATCTTTCTCTCTCTGTTCCTCCCTCCCTCCCTCCCTCCCTCCCTCCCCCCTCTGCTTCTCTGCCTGTCTGTCTACCACCCTCTTTTCTCTTCTGCTACTCCTGTCCTCAGAGGCCAGTCTCCCTGCCTCCCCTCCCTTTTTTTCCCCCTAATTGAAAAAAAAAATCCTCTATGTGAACTGTTACATGGCATCTTTCTCTAGAGCGCAGCATTTAAAATTACACCAATGTATATTTTGTGAATTCTGACAAGTTTTTTTTTGGCTCTTTGAGATTTTTCTGTATTAACCACCCCCTAGATGAAATAGCCCATGAGAAACTTGTATTATGCTGAGATTTTTCCCCTTATATTTTAATATAACTGCAGTGAACTCACAATTTCTTTTCTTTTTTGGCTGAGACAGGGTTTCTCTGTGTGTTGCTCTAGCTGTCCTGGAACTCACTCTGTAGACCAGGCTGGCCTCCAATTTACAGAGACCCTCTGCCTCCCAAGTGCTGGTCCTGAGCTCACTGTAGCTGGTGTTTCCACTCATCTATTTTCCCCTTGCTTGGGATGACCCCAGATGGGGTCTGGGAAAACGAACCGTCCTGTGATTCAGAAGAGAAACATGGAAGCTGAAGAGTCTCTCAGACTGTCAGAGGCCTGGAACACCCAGGTCTTCAAGTTCTGGTCATCCTACTTCCTAAAACCAGTTCTACCATTGGAAGTTGGTGAGCCAGAAACATTTCTTCCTTCACCTAAATAGTCCTTAAGGGTTTTTGAGTAATACTCGCTTTCAGGTAGTGCAGGGTTGACTGAGCAGAGTTTAAAGCCTTTTGCCAGTTTTGAGACTTATCTTCTCTTCTTTTTTCCTTTTGAGGCTATCCCGAAACTCCCTAGGTAGACCAGACCAGCCTGGAACTCACAGAGATCCACTTACCTCTGTTTCATAAGTGCTCAGATTAAAGGAGTGTGCCACAATGCCTGATCTACATTTTATATTTATATTTTTTATTGGTACTTAAAACATTTTTTTAAAAAAATGTACCTTGCTGGACTAAGTGGCATGTGCCTATCTAGCACCTGGGAAGTTGAAGCATGAAAATTACAATTTCAAGCCTGGTGTTGGTGGCGCACGCCTTTAATCTCAGCACTTGGGAGGCAGAGGCAGGCGGATCTCTGTGAGTTTGAGGCCAACCTGGTCTACAGAGGGAGTTCCAGGACAGCCTCCAAAACAATACAGAGAAACCCTGTCTCGAAAAAAAAAAAAAAAGAAAGAAAGAAAGAAAAGAAAAAAAAGAAAAAAAGAAATTACAATTTCCATGCCAGCCTGGGCTACATAGTACTTCCTTGTCTCAAAAACCAACCAACCAACCACAAACAAAGAAAAACCAGCAACAATCAAAACACACCCGCTCATGCCATAATGAATACCATTAAGGTTTCAATACTTGTATAGTCATGTTTTGATTACAAGTTAAACACCTTCAGGCAAGCAAAGGCTAGATAAAGGAAAATGTTCCTTCTTTCTTGTTCCCTGGGTGCTGGCCAGGAAGTCAGCAGGTGGAATTTTTCTTTATGAGGGAGAAGTGACTTAGTTTGTTTCCATTTAGGCCCTGCCTGTTCTAAAAGACAGCATCCTGCATTGTCCTTGTCACTGCCATGGTGACAATGGCTGTTTCCATCAGGAGTGCAGACACCCTGGGTAAAGATGAGCCCCCTTTTTTTCTCGGGTCCAGTGGTTCTCTGGAAACACCATGTGGAACCCCAGTTGGACAATAGGGTTGCGGCTGATCGTGCTCCGTTGTGCCTTGAGGGCTCTATCCAGAGTGTCCCAGCCTCTGAGAATCCCAGCAGGCGTCATTCATCCAAGCCCCTGGGATCTGTTGAGGGCCCGCATCAGCGCCAGGTTTGGCTTCTGTCAGAATTTGCTGGAAGTTTAGTTGACCCAGTCATTTTCCTATTTACCGGAAACCTGAAAAACTTGTCAATTGACCTTCCCATGACCTGGATGGCAATTTCTCAACCTGTCGCTGCCTGTTATATACGAGTACGGGATTACTTCTCTTCCCTGGGTGTCTGTACCCTCTTTGTGCCGCTTACCTGAGCCTGAGGTCTCCTCCTTCCGCCCTCCGCCCCTCTGTAAAACCACCCCACCCCCACCTCCCCACCCCGCTCTCTTCCTCATTTTTTTTTCACATGCATGCACTGGGACCTGTTCTACAAATACTAGAGGAGAAGAGAGAGAACAAACAGAGCAGTTTGAATACTGCAGGTTTTTGTTTTGTTTTGTTTTAAATTTCATGAATGAGGCTTTTGAATGGAGCGGTATGGGTCCTTTCTAACCTGTATTTTTCATGTCCTGTTTCCAGGTGCAATGGAAAGTTTGAGGCACCTTGGCTGGGAGCCCAAGGTGAAACCCGTGAAACCCGCCTGTGGCTTTCGCCTCCCCTTCCTCAACGGGCAGTGGCAGCTACAGCTGCTGGAGCGGAGGTACCGCGGCGGGGCGTGGCCTGCAGGGTTGCTGAAGTTCTGTGCCACAATGATGGAAACTTGCTGGGAAGGAAGCGAACCTTCACCCAGGGTGGCCAAGTACAGCAACCATGAAGCAGGAAAAGTGGGCGGGACCTGGGGGGCAGGGGAAGGGGAGTCTCCGGGTGTTGGGTTTTGAAACCTTCTGTCTAGACTGAAGCCCGGGTTCTCAGTGCCGGGTTTTCGTGATGCAAGGCTGAGAAATTCCCGGTGGCCTTGGATGGCATTTCAGTCCATTTCTCTGAGTCACGCTTCTGGGAGGGTTTTTTCTTTTCTCACTAGAGGCAAGCTGAGGGGAAAGAGTTGTGGACAGTGGTTTGGAGGCAGAGAGGGAATGGGGCCCGCTTGCTAGTAGTAAGTAGTAGGAGAGTTACGGGCACGCAAGAATGGGAAGGAAAGCAAGAGGAAAGAAGGGTGTTGGGGAGGTAGGGATGAGCTGGAGGTAGGGCGGGAAGAAGCGGTCACTCTGGTAACCGGTGGATGGATGGACAACCCAGACAGACTGTGCTTCTGCCCCTTATGGAGCTGCCCCGCTGGTGTTTCCATCACAGATACTCATGGAGCACCTCCCGCGTTCCCGATTCTGTCCCGGGTACCAGAGATACAAGGAAGCATGGTTTGCGTAAAGTCCTGCCCAGGTGGGGTTTGCTTCAGGGGAGAAGAAATACAGCAAGCACAACCACAGATCAAATGGTGCCTGTTATTCAAACTCTTTTGAGTTTTTCAGTATGGGGTTTCTCTGTGTAACAGTCTGACTGTCCTGGAACTCACTCTGTAGACCAGGCTGGCCTGGAACTCACAGAGATCTACCTGCCTCTGCCTCTGGAGTGCGGAGTGCTGGGATTAAGGGCCTGAGCCACCACCGACCGGCATTGAGTGTTTAATAGATCTGTACAGAGTGCTCAGGGCCCACGTGCTGCAAACACTGCTGGACCAGCGGCTGTGTAGGAAGAGGCCCTGCCCATCAGTGGCACTGGGCTGCAACCGTTCAGGGTCAGTCCTGGGGTCCTTACTTGGGGCTTCTCTGCCCCACATGATGGCTCCTCCTCTCTTGTAAAAGGGTGGGCGGGATGTGGAGCTGTTAGGGAAGATGCAGGTCTTTTAGTGTCCCTGGTCCCTCCCTTCCCACACATACTTTTGATATTCTAAACCTCCTTTAGGTTAAAGTGTCCTTGTCACTGGAGAAATGGCTTAGACTGCTCTCCCAGAGGACCCAGGTATAATTGCCAGCATCTACATGGCAGCCCACAACTAGCTGAAACTCCAGTTCCGGGGATCTGATGCCCTCTTCTGGCCTCCACCGGTACCATAGGCGTCAGATGTACTAGGCAAAACATCCATATATGTAAAAAGAAATCCTCATCATGTAAATTCTAGACCCCAAGAGTGTGTCTAGAGACAGGAAAAGCCATATCCTAGATCCAAAAGGATTTCAAGTTCCCAGCGGAGACACAGAGAACACTGTCTACAGACGAGCTTCACTGCTGCCCGACTTGGATTAATGACTCGCAGGCTGTTTCTTACAAAAGTCCCATTTGCAGCCAAAAAGTGGTAGCTTGGAAAGCAAAGGAGGGCCATGCTGAGGAGCAGCAAGAGCCAAGAACCCAGAAGCCGAGCTCTGGAGTTCACGCTGGGCTTGCAGTTAGCTAGCTCTGCTGACAAGTGGGGAGAAGGAAACCAGAATGCCTGGAGCCCTGGGGGAAGGTCTCACGGAAGCACAGAACAAACTCAGCCAGGAGCGGGGACTGCATGAGAAGACGGAGGTAACTTGTACCATAGGTATGCGTTACCGTGCGCAGCCAGGATCCCAGCATTCCACAGAACTCCAGAGCTCCACCAGAGTGGGGGGCTGCGATGTGTCCCTAGTGCTGGAGGGGGTACTGCCACTGCCTCGCTGGTCTCCTGATGAGAGTACAGGCAGTTCGGCCTCATCACAGCTCCGTGTTCTCTATACATGGGCCAGCACGCACTGACATCCCTCCCCCAACACACATCTGCCTGCTCTTTTAACCTCACCTTCTGGCTGGGTCCTCAGGGCCCCGTTCACCTAACTGACCTCCAAATGACTTCCACTCACCAGTCCACTGGAGGACAGGCAGCTTCGGAGCAAAAAAAAAATACAGCAATAAGGAGGGAGAGGAGAGGCAGGAGGGGAAGACAGAGAAGGAAATATGGATGGAGAGGGGCTGCTAATGACTGAGTAAGGCGGGAGCACCTGGAGGCAGACTGTTATGAGGGAGAGAGATAGCACCAGATGGAGTCAGAACTGTGTCTAAAGCAGTGGTTCCCAAACTTCCGGACCCCGAGACCCTTTCGTTTTGTTTTGAGACAGAGTTTCTCTGTAGCTTTTGGAGCCTGTCCTGGAACTGGCTATGTAGACCAGGCTGGCCTTGAACTCACAGAGATCCACCTGCCTCTGCCTCCCGAGTGCTGGGTTTAAAGGTGTGCACTAGCGCTGCCCGGCTACACTGAGACCGTTTAATACAGCTCCTCATGTTGTGGTGACCCCCATACATAAAGTGATTGCGTTGCTACTCCATAGGTATCATTTTACTACTGTTAACAGATTGTAATGTAGATATCTGATATGCAGAATATCTGATATGAGACCCCCAAAGGGGTTGTGACCCACAGGTTGAGAACCACTGCTCTAACACTTCTTTTGCAGCTTAAGAGACCAGGAACACACAGCTCCCCTAGTTCTCGTTCTCTCCAGGACCTCCCACCTCCTTTCTTCGTCCTGTCATTCATCCAACTTGGTTCTGCAAGTGCTGCAGACACTCCTTGCCCCCCCCCCCCAGTGGGGAGGTAGCTCAGCTCGGCTTCTGCCTCCTGTCTTATACAGTACATCTGGAGAGATCTCAATACTCCTTCCTGAGGTTTCTCTCCATTCACTCCAGACACTAAAGAGACAACCAGGGCAGTGGTGGTGTCAGGGCTTTGTTGGCTGCACAGAGTTGTGTTTTGTTTATTTGTCTGTTTGTTTTTGCTAGCACTCCAAATGCACCTGCGTAAATATACATGTTTATGAAGGGCAAGGGGAGCGTTGCATCTACAATTCAAACAACAGGGTTTGGGATTTCACACATCAGAGGCTAGGAAGGGTGTCAAGTAAGCAGTCACCCAAAGACAGGAATTAAGGCAGACATAGTAGTATCTGTGATTAAATGTTTACTATTGGACCTGTCTTATGCAATGTGGCCTATACCTCCTTATCTGGACATTAGACAAACTGCTTTCCCTATGGCTTTTTTCTTAAAATAGGAAGTAGAGCATGCCATGTGTTTATGGTCCAGGCCAGTCTGTGGCCATCAGGATGAGCAATTGAGAGAGGCCATGGCAGGTGTGATAATGTCTTACTGGAGATCAGCTGAATTGTATTAACTTAAGTTGCAGTTACTTACCGTTCAAGTAAGTTGGTTTATTGTTGACATAGTATTTAAGACTCAGAATACTAATGCAGAAATTATAATCCCATTCTGAAATCAATCCATGGAAAACTATGCATGATATCCATGGAACAAAATTCTCCCCAGTATGTTTCTGAAAATGCTAAGAATGCCTGGCCTGACAGACAACACTAAGTTGGATCTTCTCAGGTTCAAGCTGACCATTCATCTCCCCTCCAAGTTCTCAGTGGCTTTTCAAGATGCCGTAGAAACCAGACCATGGAGTAACATCCCCCAAGGCCCAGTCCATCCTCCCATTCTCATTCTCTCTTGTGGCAGCCAATCCCTTTGAAACATTTCCAAGGAGCTCACTGGGAGGCAGATGTGCTATATTGTGACTTGGACCCTTGATCTTGATGACACTGAATGACTCCAGTTTGTGTTTTTGCCACTGAACAAACAGAACTTGGTGGGGCTGTTTGTACATGTGCATGCGTTTGCAAGTCAATGGTCTCTTCCTTCCCTACCAACCACTGAATGCAACATTAACAACCAGCCTTGCAGGCATCATTGTGCTTGACTGTGACTGCTTGATCCTGTCAAAGGAAGGCTGCCAGCTCTCCCTGATGGAAGCAAGTGGCACGGTGGGGGAAAAAAATAAAAGGAAATTGTACAATAGTCTTGTATACTCTCGGCTCTGTCATGGATGGTCTTCAGCAGGAAATTAATCAACAGACTCCAAGAATCTTGTTTCCTGTTCGCATAGGGTGATGCCAGGTGCATGGGGCATTATTGTTTCATACCCTGTGCCAGTCATTGTCAACCACAGTGTGTGTCATAGCACACAGGGAGGGCTGTGGCTTCAGCCTTTGCTTTTGTCAGGACACCACACACCTTCACTTTCCTTATTGCCCGTTCCAAAACCTGGGGAGCTTTCTTTTCCTTTTAGATTTCTTTGCTCCCCAAGGAACTGTATCTCATTGTTTTGCTTCACACAACCTTTCAACCCAAGCCAGGCAACTCCCAACTCTCCTCAGCCCTTTCTTAAGCAGAAATCATATATACATAATTACTATTGCATCACACAGGGTTAAAATAAACCCACTGTATATTGGCTCTTCAGCCTTCCTGCTTTTCCTCTGAAAATGGCTCATTCCTTAAGGCTGGCTTAGAGGGAGGAAAAGCTCTCACATCATATTTTTCTTGCTTTCCAGGCTGATCTGGAAGGTGATGATAGGTCATAAGCCGTGTAGCCTCTGCAAGGATGTTACAGCCGAGAGCAGGCGGGAAGTGCATATGTGCTTGGAATGTAACAGAAGGGAAAAGTTACCAGTGTACTTTGGACGGGGACCCTGGGGTTTCAACTTTTTATCCAAACTGAGAGCATGTTAGCTACTCAGATGTTTGCTGCTGGAATGAATTAAAATGGAGGGCTAAGTGGTCATCTGATCACACCCCCTCCTCCCAGCCAGTGGGCGGTTGGCTTAGTGGTTAAGAGCTGCAGTGCTAGGCCAGCTGACTCAATTTCTAACAGCCCCCTGGTTTCCTCTATAGCGCCAGGGAAATCCATGAATGCTCCTATCCCATGTTGCAGTTTTGCAAAAGGGAAAACCTTCGCCTTCCAAGGTTGTCACCAAGAATGTCAACATCAGTGAAGTCTTGGGATTTTTCCTCCCTGCTCTACTTTAGGGAACTTTAGCAAGCAGAGTCCCAGACATGTGCTACCTGAGTGTGGTAAGTACTAAGTATTACCATGAACATGCCTTGTGGATCTCTGCCCTGTGTGGGCTTGGGAGTGTTGACAAGGCAGTGTGGGATCCTGGTTATGGGGAAGTAGGACCATGAGCAGAGTAGCTTTGCCATTGAGTGTGTGTGTGTGTGTGTGTGTGTGTGTGTGTGTGTGTGTGTATTCTGGATGATGAAAATTGTGCAATCCTTATCATTCCCACCCTCCAGATGAAGAAACAGAGGCTCTTGCCCGCTGTTAGAATTGTCAAAGCCATGACTAAGACCCAGGCTGTGAAGGCCTTTCTAGGATTCCTCTGTGAAGTGTGGCCTAGAGACTTCTCTGTATGTGAGTGAACTGTAAGCTAGCTTGTAGAAACAAACTGTAACTTCCTGTCGTAACAGGAGGAAGCCTGTCAGTCACAATCCACTGAGTGCCCAAAACGTTTTCAAATAGACAGTGGTTAGCTGTAAGCAATCGAGCTGTCTTTGTACCCCCCCTCCCCAGTGTTCATCTCGATTGGCTTTCGTGGAAGAGCATGGAACATTGTAAACTATTTTGGCCTGGCCTGCTACCTCAGTTTCGGAATCACCAGTTGCAATCTACCAAGCTAGATTTGTTGTGATTTGACCTTTAAGCTCTCTCTGAGCTCCGTTCATTTGTGCTCAGCCTGTCCTCGGTTGCCCAAGGTCCTCTATCCCCATCCTTTCCAAGAAAGCAAGACTTCCCTGCCTTCCTCATACACCACAGCCTGCACACTCCTGGGCTTGTGCTGCCTCCTGTGGTTTCCTAGGAGAGTGACTGCTCACTCTAAGATGGTTGGACCGGCTGCTGTCAATTTTTCTTCCCTCCCAGCCCATCCCGGCCATCATTCCTTCTCTGTAGAACGCTTTCTTGAATTGCACACTTACTACCTGGGAAGGCACCTAGGCGAACCATCAACTTGGCAGCTGCACTGGTTTGTTCCTTAAAATCAGGAACAGGGACAGGTGCTCCTGTTGGGTGGGGTCTTAGCTCAGGTTTCCAGAGAAGCCACTGTGAGAGAGGCGTGTGGCGGCAGGTTGTTCAATCTACACTGAGTGGATCTGCAGAGTTAAGGAAACAGAACTCGCCTAGGCTGAGGAGGATTAAACGGCAGTAGGGCTAGGTAACCCTTCTCAGATAGCCCACCTGGAGGGAAGGGCTCAGGTTGTCAGACCTCTGCACTAGTACCTGGTCACTGAATAGAGATAACTGCCAGAGAATGTGACCTGAGATTGGTGATGTCTGCTGGCAGTTCCTGGAAAGAGTCAACTGAGAACCTTCACGTGCCATACGACAGCAGACAGAAAGAGATCTCTGTCTACAGTGGAGCCTAGAGAGAGTGCCACAGTAGCCACTATGGACAGGGAAGCCTGGGACAGTAGGTTACCTGGGTGACAGAGTGCCTGCAGCTTTTCAGACTCTAATGAAAAAAAAACTCTAGGAATAAAATACTAAAGGAAAATCCATTTCTCTCCCTTTAAAAATGAATTTTATTTTATTTGTGTGTGTGTGTGTGTGTCTGTCTGTACACCACTTGTATACTTGGTGCCCTGGAGGGCCTTGGATCCCATAACTAGAGTTATATAGGTGGTGATGAGCTTTCTTGTGGGTGTTGGGAATTAAACCTGGGGCCTCTAGAAAATAACTGCTGAGCCATTGCCTCAACCTCAACAACCTACTTCTTAAACCTGCAAATGAAACAGCAGGTGACACTTGGAGAAAACTCAAAAAGGCCGGAACTTGTACCTGCTCCATTTAGATCTTGACCATGCCTCAGACATAGAGGCTCAGTGTCAAATAAGGTGCTGGGCTAGTATTTCCCCAAATATTCTCAGTAAACCTGGGGTGTCAAAATCATCCCATGAAGGAGTTGTATGAAATTTAAAACCCTGGGCCATAAATACAGGAAAACGGACTGTCTGGAATAAGACCAGGATTTTGCCTTGTCAATATCCTGCACCCCACCCCTTGAGTCTTTTGCACTTTGGAGACAAAGGAAATATCTCTTCCATGATCTTACATGAACTGGCAGGGTCTTGGCAGCCAGGATGAAGGACTTTGCTCACCACTGACATCTGCATGGTGCATGGTATCATAGCAGATTTTTCACATCCCTTCTGCACTTAGCTCAGATCGAAGTGTCTGTTAAATTAACACCAACTGTCCTTAGAGGGCCATTTCTTCTCACTCTTCTTTGGGAGAACCAAAGCTTCCTTCCTGTCCTCCCCTCTTGATTCAGCTATGCGTTCTGGAAAGGAGCATCCCTCTATGTACAAGTTCATCCCTCTAGCCTCATAATGGGCTTAAAACTAAGCCCATCACTGGCTCCATCTCTGTTACCGAGATGGATGCAGAATTATGACCCCAATTCAAACCAAGCCATTGAGAACATTTCTCTGAGAGTTTTCCCCCTGTAAAGCAAAGCTGACATGGACAGCAACGAAGGGACTTTCCCCTTGTGGTCCTGAGGCCATGAGAGTGACTTCCCTACAGTGTTTATGATGGTGTTGAGGATAGCGAATATGGAGAGTGCCCAGAAAAAGGTGGCCTTATTTTCATTCACATCTGAGACATTATCATCAGTGCATTCTGCTGTAATGTTCTTTAGTAAAACATGCACGTAAAACACAAGGAAGGCTCAATAAAACTGACACAAAACTTCATTCAATTGTTTCCTGCCATGGGTTAAGTAAAAGTCATTGAGCATGCTGCCAGTCCCTCTCCCTTATCTTTAAGGTGAATATTTTATAGTTGCTGTTGTTAGTGGTAGCAGCATTTGTGTGTATACTGTGTGTGTTGAGCGGGGAGGCTCATACCATTGTGCGTATGTGGAGGCCAGAGAAGGACTTAACAGTCAGCTCTCTTTCCACTTTTACTCAGGTCTAGGGGATCCATGCATGTTACACGACAAGCACCTTCTTTCTCATGGTGAGAACCAGCTCACCAACCCCTCTCTCTGGCCCCTAAGGTAAGCACTTAATAGGTTTTTTTGTTCACCTTCTCTAAAATCACTTCCTCCTCCTCTTTCTCCTTCCTCTTTGCTGTCTCCAAATTAATCTTAGCAGGAAGGCCTGGAGCTAACTATCACGTTACATGTCTAAATGCGATAGCCTGTCATCCTCCATTATTTTTGACATAAACAAAACTGTCAGAAGTCTCTGAGCCCAACCTTTGGTTCACAGTATTGTCTTTGAGTCCGGAGGACACCGGAGGATTAAGAAAAGGAGGTCACTCCGGTGTAACAACCAGAGTGCCATGAGGGGATGAGCATGTTCGCCAACTCCAGACGTGGGTGTGCTCTCTCAGCTCATCACATCTGAGGCGGCTATTGATTAAGCCTGTACCATATTTACATACTTGTGGCTTATTAACCAGAATCATTTCTTGAGCCCTCTGCAATTTCCTTGAATTCTTCAGAGTAGCTACGCAATTAAAGACTAAGTGCCTAGCTTATTGCTTGAAGACTGGCACATTCGGTGGACTGAGATGTTGAAGACCAAGCGAGTGTGTTTTTATATGAAAGGTCATCTCTATTCATCAGAGCTGTTTATCTTTCCCTGGCCCCTCATTCAGAGCAGCTGCTTTTTTTTTTTTTTTAGAAGCCGTAAGAGCCAGATTTCAGCAGCAGAGAAACACTTGGTTTAGAGTGGGTAGTGCGGGGGGCCATGGTTGGTTTAGGGACATTTCAAAACTTTAATATTTTGGTAACCCATGCTCCATAAATCATTGAATTACATCAAGTCTATTTAAAAGCCCTCTGGGCAGCTGTTTAAAATGCTGTCACTGCAGTAAGCAATGTCCTCAGAGTCACATGGCAGGCCTAGGCTAGAAGAGGACCGCTTTTGTTTGTGTTTCTTTAACTCCAGTTAGGTTTACCCTCTGACTCTCCACCCCTGCGATTTCAGAGGCAGGATGCGGAGGCCACTTAGACCGTGGGGCTAAGCCTTCCCATCAGATCAGCTTCTCCTCCTTCCAGTCTTTCTCCGAGCCGTTTAGTGGAACAAGCACAAATTGTTAACTTCAGATTAATATGTTTAATAAGTGAAATCTGGACTCTGTCAAGAAGGCAGGCGGGCAGCCTGCAGGATTGGTTGCAGCTGAAGGATCCCGTGGGCTTTTCCTAGGTCATTGCCGGGGCCTGAGACCACCTGTGTAGCACCTGCAGGCAACTCAGGGCTAATTACCCCAGGGAGCACAGATTCCCCAGCCCTACTCTCTGGCCTCCTGATTTGCTCTGGGGCCCCGAGAATACAGGGGTGTGAGGAACTAAAAGGGGGAGGTAGGAATCCTGAAGTGAGGCGACAGGCATCTCTTTCGGAATATTTCATGTTTACAAAGCCATCTGCTTCTTACTGGGGTTCTCAGCTCCTAAAAAGAAGGTGCCCTCCATGAAGACCCAGTGTTAGTGACCTAAGAGTGATGTGTGTATGTGTGCATGCACACGCGTGTGCACGAAAAGGAGACAAAGTTACCATCCGTGTTCTTTTCAGGCAGAGTAACATAAAAAAATCAAGTAAGCAAGCTTAATCTCACAGACTTATGGATGTCTTTTTAAAAAGTCAAATTTCACTTTGAATTTCACATGAAGCACAAAGCAGGAGGGACCCCGCTCTCTTACAATGGTCTCTGTCCTTTGCCAGCACATGGTAGGTACGCAATCTGTCAAATCAGTTGGTGACTACAAATTAGGTAAAGAGACTCTGAAGTTAAAATCTGAGCTTGACTCTCAGCAACCAGTACGCCCTCAGACAGATGACCTCATCCCCTTGAGTTTCAGTTTGAGGGAAGGATTTAAATAGGAAAAAAAACTGTGCTCATCTGGATATGCACTTAGTAGAGAGGCTGGTTTGATTCACATGAAGCTAACACTCAGTGCCATATAAACTGCTTGTGGTGGTGCCTGCCTGGAAGGCCAGCATTTGGGAGACAAAGGCAGGGGAAACAGAAGTTCAATATCCTTGACTACACAGCAACATAGCTTAAGGCGTTGGAGGCCAGCCTGGGATACATGAGAGAGAGAACAAGAACGTGTTGTACATTAAATATGACATACCATGAGTGGCACATATCAAACACATCTCGAACTGACTTCTACTCCCCCATGGAATTTACTATTGACATCCATAGCTGTCCTGTGTGAGGAAACAGGGCGGCTGGAGTCTCCAGGAGCAAGGGAGGCAGCTCTGCCCTGTGTGCCAGCTCTGGTGGAGAGGTATCCTGTGGGCTGGAGGAGGCCACAGTCAGGGCAGGAGTAGGGAGGGCTCCCGGGCCAGGCTGGGCTCCCCAGGGTTGCAGCCAGAGGTCTGGCCCATCGCCTGGGGAGTTTGTTTTGGCCCAGTAGGTTGCCTAGGCCAGCAGCAGCTGTGTCTCCCAGGACCAGCCGTCTCTGGGACTCCCCTGCCGCCCACAGTTATGGATTCTGAACAGATCATAGCAACAGTGCACAAAACACATTCACTGGAAGAGGATGGGAGTACACAGATGCCTTCGGGAGGGGCCCAGGGCCTGGCCCTCTGAGCCCTGGGACATAGTCTGTGTTTGGGAATATTAGCAGGGCCCCAGTCAGCCACTGGCCTCCCCCTGACCTTTCAAAGGATTCACACTGGGTTGCTGTTTCCTTACAAAACAGAACTACACAATGTTCTTTTTGCAAACCTCTAAGTTTAGGGGAGAGTCAGAGGGGGTCTGAATTGTGAGTCTATACAATACTCCCTTCTTGAAGTAGTTGCAAGTGGAGGGCCTTTCCCATCTGTCATCCTAGTCTTGATTGACAGGAAAAGGCTAATATTACCCTGTGAGAGTACATTGACATCTCTCCTGCCTTCCCTGCTTTCTTTTTATGAGTGTTGGATACTGTATTTTCATTTTTAAAATTTGTGTGCTGGTGCACGCCTTTAATCCCAGCACACAGGAGACAGAGACAGGTGGGTCTCTGAGTTTGAGTCTAGCCTGGTCTACAGCTAAGCCTGCACAGAGAAATGCTGTCTTGAAAAAACTATCTATACCTGTACCTGTACCTGTACCTATATTTGTGTGGGTAATGATGGTGGTCGTAGTGATAATGGGTGATTTTGGGGATAAGGTCTCTGTGTATGAAGCCCCAACTGACCTGGAACTCATGTAGCCCAGGCTGGCTTCAGATTTCAGGCTGACTTCTTGACTCTGTCTTCACAATAAGGAGATCACAGGCTACCGTGTTTTGTACATTGTTGCATACCACACCTCCAGTAACACTAGCAGTCAAACAGTTTTTGAAGTAAATGTTTTAAATGAATTTGGAGTCTATGCTTGGCACTCCTCAAGTAAGTGAAAACAGTGAGATGATTTTTTTTATTATTCATTATGTAATAGCTCTACCATTAATGAGTAGAACATTTGCAAAACATGGTAGCCTTATTTTGTTTACTTTTAGATCTTCTCTGCCCCCATATTTCCCTCCCCCCACACCCAGAGAGAGCAAAGGCTTGATCAAATTTAGTATTTACCAACTACTATCTTTGTGACCCTAGACTAGTCATTTTGGATTTCCAAACCTCTATTGCTTTATCTGCAAAACAGAGTTAAGAATGCCCAAGTAAGCTTGTTGGGCTAACAAGACATATTGCATATAATGTCTGCTCATAAAATACGCTCCACAGTGGGAGTTATAATAATAAGACATGGTGCTGCCCATCTGAGTCTACTCAACCCACCCTCCACTCCTGGAGGGAACCAGCATTCTCAGGCTCAAGACCTCAGGTCAGCCATGGTTTTGTCCTTCCTCCTCAATTTCCTGTTATCTCACAAAAAGGGAAAGCCAAGGTTTTTATTCTATCTGAACATCTGTTTTAGCCTCCTGGTATCTCTTCTTCTACACTCACCCTGCTTTAGTCCCCATCCTCCAGACAGCATCCAACACGGCCCTTTAAAAGCAAAACATTTGAAGTCAAACAAACAAGAAGAACTTCAGAAACCCTGCAGTGTGTCATCCCCTTTCTGGAAATCTTTCTCTGGTTTCTCCTCCCCTGTATTCTCGAAGCCAGGGCCTACCTGTGACCCAGCGACATTTGACCACTGGCTGCATTTCAGTAACATCCCTGCCTCCTGCCCTTTCTTTCCCTGACGACAGGTGTCTCTCTGCTGACTTGAGGCCCTGCCCATACTGTTCCCTGAGTGTGGAACCCTCTTTCCCTAAGCTATGGGTTCTTTCAGTTCAAGTATTATTGACTTAGAGATGCATCCCACCACTGGATTCAACCCAGGACAACCCACTCACAGCACCCCCACTCCCTCTGCCCCCACAGGCTACTCTCTGTTACAGTCTGGATCTGGAATGTTCTCAAAGACAAACATGTTAAAAAGTTGGTCCCCAGCTTGGGAGGAGGTGAATCTTTAAGGGGCGGGGCCTGGCAGGAGAATTTTAGGTTATTGGGATGTGCCTGCAGAGGGGTTGGCCGTAGTGGGGTGTCTTTGCCTTTGCTTTGCAACTCCTGTGAGGTGACGAGCTTGCTCCACCACACACTCTCCGACATGTATTAAACACCAAGATAATAGGGTTAGTTGATCACAGACAAACTACCCCATACCCCCATGAGCCAAAACTAATCTTTCCATTCTTTTTTTTTTTTTAAAGTTTCATTATCTCAGATATCTGTTAGTCACGGGACGCTGACAAATACACCCTCTGTTTCCATCACTTCCTTCATTGCCATAGCAATGGCAATGGGATTAACTTTTTATTCATTTGTTGGTGGAGTGAATGCACTTACAATGGGAAGGATAAACAAAGTACTAATATTCAGCTCTGGCCAAAGGCCTTGGTGTAAATGCAAAGCTTTCCACAAAAGGAGAGTCACCAGGTGAGCCAGTTTCTAAAATCAAAATCATCAAAGGAGATTATTGACGAGAGACCTGGCCATAGGTTCCTATAAATCTCCTCCAAGAAAACTACAGAGAGGAGAAATGGGACTTCCCCTGGCGGAGGTGACGCTATTCCCCGATCAGCTCCAATGAAAATGGGAGGAAAGATTCTTTTAAAACCATGAAAATGTCTGATGCATTCCTCACCTCTATTGAATAAGTCTCTTAAGACAACCAACCTTTGCCTGCTTGTTCATCCTGCCTCAAGCCCTATCAACAGGCTGCATTTTCCTGGCTGTAGATAGGCTTGTTCCGGCTTCTGTAGGGAAAACTGGTGTCAGTGTATTGGACAATTGGGCCTGGATTTTTCTAGTGCCGTCTTTGCTCTTCCCGGTAAGCCAGGGCTAGTTGTTTAGAAGCTGTTGGTTTTGATCGTTTCCAGAGTGTATTGCGCTGTTGTAGATTCTACAGATGTATATATATTTTTTCTGAGTAATTTGATTTGATCAAACCTCCCAATATACATCTTACCTCCCTTTAATTTGCAAGCTCCCATGTATTCCAGAAGAATGTTATCTACGTGGTTAGATTCATTTATGCTTGTCTCATCTCATGGTGGTTGGCAGGAGGTAGACGTTCAAAGCATGTGAAGACTAACCTCTCTCTGTTCCCCCTCTCCGTGTGTGTGTGTGTGTGTGTGTGTGTATGTGTGTGTGTGTGTGTGTGTGTGTGTAGAGTGTGCAGACATGAGTGTCTGCAGAAGGCCCAGGACTGCCTTTAGGAGTGCTGGTTTAAGAGAAGCAGATGTTTCCAGCCTGGATATCGGTCAACAGGACACCACTGTGCATTACCACTTCTCCATCCTCAGGTACCACAGCCAACAGGACATGTATCTAAGGCCAACCAAATGTTGAGGTCCAAATGGCTTTGGGCACATACTGTGGAGGATACCCTCATGGTGTGTGTGTGGACCTTGTGACTTGTGTGTGTGTGTGTGTGTGACCTTTGGAACTTCACCTTCCAAAGGTGAAGTTTTTAGAATACCAGTGCAACACACCTCAGTGAAGGGAGCTCCTGTGTCTAGCACAGGCTGTGGAGACCCCTCCTGCCTTTCATCATGGCTCTAAAATGGTAGTCTCTTCATAAAGTCACCTAGGAACATGAAGGGTCTCCAGATCTGCAGACCTCAGGTTATGTTTTTCACCGTGAAAAGGCTTTGTAGGAAACAGCGAAAGGCATGAGAGGCTGCTCTGGGCATTCATGGGAAAGATGGTGTCGAATGGCAGAGCGAACCACTGTGGTAACCTCCAGAAGTAATTATGGACATCTGGGTTGATGGAAAGAAGCAAAGGATGGCAGGCACTCTGCATTTGGGACTAGGCTTTCCCAAAGGAAGGTAAATGGAAAAAACATGTTTGCTTTAACTGCTGACTCACGACACAAGTTTTAATTCAGAGGCTTTAATTGAAAATGCAGCAAGAATGTCAAAGATTTACATAGAAAATATTTTAGTATATTGGCAAGATACTAATTCCAAAACCAGATGGCCATTGTAGAAAAATCAGCCGAGGGGCCTTTGCTTTTCTTCTGATTATTTGCCTGAGGCGTTTTCTTTTATAATTTTTAGTATTCCATTAATTATAAGCAAGACCACCTTCCTTTTAAGATTAAAGAGTAATTATGGAGGTCTTTGAACACATATGACACTTTAAAAATATATAAAATCGTCATGGCCGAAAGCTGGCAATATGAAAGCATTCTTGTGATAGAAGCTTCATGTCCAAGACACTCATTCCCTCTCCCGGGAGGCTGAGCTAATGAGACCATATTTCTCAGCTCCTATTGACCATGACGGCTGTTTCAGTCAGGGGTCATTCTCTTGCAACAGAAGGTTGGACCAGGCCCGAAATTAACCCAGAGTGGAGTTGATTGTAAGAATACCCGAGCTGCTCACTCTCCAGAGTCCATGGTCAGGGCTGCTCACTCTCCAGAGTCCATGGTCAGGGCATGGAGCTAGAAAGCCCATCTGAAGGCATATCCATCTTCCTCCTCAGGCACGGGGGGGCTCCTCTCACCAGTCTGCATACCTGCCGCACGATGCAACATTGCTTCCCCACTCCGGCCTGCTCTGCTTTTCTGAAATCTGTAGGCTGACCTGTGTGGGTTCAAAGCTGTCATCTTCATCTTTATTTCCAATTTGCACCCTCTTTTAAATTTATAAGAAATTTATTCGATTATTTTTTACTTATGTTGTCTTTTCTTGTTTGTGCCTACTGAGTGCAGATGCCTGCTGAGGCTAGAGGTATCTGATTCTCTGGAGCTGGAATTACAGGCAGTTGTGAGACGCCCAACATGGGTGCTGGGAGCTAAACTAAGCCCAGTCCAAGAACAGTCAGTGCTCTTAACTGCTGAGCCATCTCTTCAGCCTGCATACTATTTGTTTTTGAATTTTTCTCTCACCTTCTGTCTTTTCTTACATTTAGTCATTAATAAAGATTTTAAAAATTATTCCATTTCCCACTCCCTATTTGTTCATTATACGGTTTTAAGAATTATTCTTTTCTTTTGAGCTAGAGGGATGGCTCAGTTACTAAAGTCTAGGCTCACAACCAAATATATGAGAATTGTTTTTTTTCTTTCATGGTTATTACAGAGATATAAAGTATGCATCCTTGACTAACTGGGATCTATTAGAAATTTATACCATTGGTTCTTCTCAGATACCTTATCACATTTAAAACCATCACTGTGGTCTAAATATTTGTATCCCCTCCCCTAAAGCCTTATGCTGAAGTCCTGGCCTCCAACATGACAGCACTGGGACCTTGGGGAGGTGATTAGCTCGTAGAAGCAGAACCCTCAGGAGTAGAATTAACGCCCAGGCTAAAGCGTCCTGGAGAGACTCCTCATCCCTCCCACAATAAGAAGGTATCCTCTGAGTCAGAAACTGGTCCTCACCAGACTCTGCATCTGCCTCAATCTTGGTCTTCCTAGTTTCCAGAACCGTGAAAACTAGATCTGTGCTGTTTAAAAGCTGCCTGGTTTGCGGTGTTTTCTCACGGCAGCCTGGACAGATGGAGGTACACACTTGTTCTGCTTTGGCTGTTGTTATTGTTGTCATATGTTTTATGTCTGCATACTTTTCATCCCACAAAACATTATTGTTGTTGTTTTAGGCAGTCAATATTTATTATGATTTCACCAGTGTTTACCTTTTCCTCTTTTACATTCCTTCTGTATTACCATGTTTCCATCTAGTGTTGTTTTCCTTCTGCCTACAGAGCTTCCTTTAGTATTTCTTTTAAATAAATGGCTGCTGCCAACACACTCCCACCATATTTGCTTGCCTAGGTCTTTGTTTCAAAGCTGGCTCAGTACTGCTTGTAGATTTTTCTTCTAATTGTAACACTTTCTGTCTAAACTTACATAAATTTGTTTTCCCACCTTCAAGAATAGTCGGCCATAATTACAGGAAAGCTTTGTGGTTTATAATTAGGAGGTCTGTGATTTGCATAGAAGAGAAGGTTTGGGAAACATTTTGTAATACAGGACTGCTCATATACCAGGCAATGCGCTGGTCACAGGCAGTATAAACTCAAAGGAGACCTGGTCTTGACTCCTAGAAGGCTAATAAGTGGTTACATTAATGTGATAACTCCAGGACAGAATCATATGCAGTGAATATTATAGGAGGCAAAGGAAGAAGGCTCAACTAAAATTAAGAGCCAAGGGGCACTGACCAAGAGAGATACCTTAAATTTTAAAGAATTCACTAGATCTCTATATCAGTTAATATTCTTCAGGGCAGTGGTTCTCAACCTTCCTAATGCTGTAGCCCTTTAACACAGTTCCTCATGTTGTAGTGACCCTTGACCAAGAATTATTTTCGTTGCTGATTCATAACTGTAATGTTGATGCTGTTATGAATCATAGTGTAGTCATCTGTGCTTTCCGATACTCTTAGGTGACCCCTGTGAAAGGGTCATTTGACCACTCAAGAGGTTGCGACCCACAGATTGAGAACCACTGCTGTAGGGTCTTATTTCCAGATTTATATATGTCATGACCTTCTTGCTATGTCCTAAACATGGTACATAGTACAGAGGGGGACTAGAGAAGGTGGAGAGGAAAACTCTGTTGTCAGTGCTAACTTTCTTGTGTCTCTTCTTTTTTTTTTTAAAGATTTATTTATTTATTATGAATGCAACACCCTGCCTCCATGCCATGGATGGTTGTGAGTCACCATGTGGTTGCTGGGAATTGAACTCAGGACCTCTGGAAGAGCAGTTGGTGCTCTTAACCTCTGAGCCATCTCTCCAGCCCCTCTTGTGTCTCTTCTTAAATGCACACAAATCCAGTCAGAGTGGAGTCACACTCCGGGACTTCTTTCAGTTGTAATGGCTTCTATAGAAGTCCTATCTCTAAATACAGTCACAGTGGATGGTAGGATTCATCTTATGTGTTTGGGAGTAATGAAATAATAGATGGGCATTAGGAAAAAGGAAATATTTTTAGTTGAAGAGTTAGTAAGGGGGGCAACATTAAATATACAGGAGAGAAACTGCATGGGCTGTTAGACTGATGCCCAAAGAGGAGAGGAATAGCCTTGGATTCCACAGGGAAGGGGAATTGGAGCTGGCTTAGATGGATTCCTCTGAACTTCCTGCCCAGCTGTAGAAGGCAAAGTCATATGAGAATGAGAGGCATCCAGGAGCAAAGGATTTGAAGCAAAGGGTGCTCATGTGACGCTGAGGGGCCGCTACCCGGGAAAGATGGAGATGATGGCTAACTTCCTAGCCGCATGATGAGATATAACTCATCTTCAGAATCAGTCACATGCAGAAGAACTCAAACCTAGGTGGCCGTCCAAGGCTTTTCTTTACAGGGTCTGCTTTTGAGAGGTTAATTTACTCTTGGAGGTCAACATCAATCCCTTCTGAGGGTGGTGTGCCCAGTGACCCAATTAGCTTCCTCTAGGTCTCACTTCTTAGAGATACTCCCACCTCAACATGGCCATAGCAGAAACCAAGCTTCCAACAGATGATGGGCATTAGGAAAAAGAAAATATTTTTAATTGAAGTTGAAAAGTCAGCAGACCATCTCCAGTCATTGACCTGCTTGGCCTAGAATTCTCTATGTAGACCATGATGGTTTTGAACTTAAGAGAGATCCTTCTGCCTCTTCCAAGTGCTGGAATTAAAGGACTACACCACGATGCTTGACTTTGACTACCTATAAATGTGTGTGGAGTCTGCTTTCCTGTGTTGGCCACCTCTCCCTGAATATATAGGAATGCTTTATTCTTTGTTCTTCTCTCTTGTAGGACCTAGTTTAGAGCTGAGCGTCAAATGGATGTTTTATATTTGATGTCCTTTGCTATCGAAGGGGACACTCTATCTCAATTTTCCAAAACTGTCCACTATACATACCTCATTAAATAGAAAGTCTGCTTGCAGGTTATAGAGATTAGGACAGATCCCTGAAGAACTGTCACCCAGTAGTAGGCAATATTGAACTATTCTGAATATCAACAGCTAGTGACATTCCTCTGAAAACTGAAACTGGAGTTCCATGAGATCTGAAAGGATAATTTTGGGGCCTACAGAGATTGTACAGCACTCATTGTGTAAATGAGCTATAACCATGTAAATGGAAATGATGTAGAGAGCACTTGTTGCTCTTTCAGAGGACCCGAGTTCAGTTCCCAGTACCCACATGGCAGCTCACAAGCACTTGTAACTCCAGCTCCAGGAGATTCAATGCCCTCTCTGACTTCATGGACTCATATACTTACTTGGTATACACTCCACAGACATATAAATACAAAAAAAAACTTTTCTAAAGCACCATTTTGTTTTGCACAGTCTTTCATAATGTAGTCTACTCAGCCCATGCTTGATTCCCAGAAGCTCTTGTGAGTGGCACAATTCTCCCAGAAGCTTGCCCCACCCAGTTCTCTGATTCTCCCAGAAGTTCCCAAGAGTGGCCTGGCTCTCCAACGTAGCTGAACCCTTATGTGTGCAGGTTCTTCTAGGAGCCTGCAGGATTTGTTTGTTTGTTTTTGTTTTTCGAGACAGGGTTTCTCTGTATTGCTTTGGAGGCTGTCCTGGGACTCGCTCTGTAGACCAGGCTGGCCTCAAACTCACAGAGATCCACCTGCTTCTGCCTCCCGAATGCTGGGATTAAAGGCGTGTGCTACCAACTCCCGGCAGATATTTTTTTGTACCTTTTTTCCCCCTTGAGAACCACTCATTCTCTACTTCCTCTCTAAGACAGTGACTATATACCTTAAATGGTACTGATTTCTCCCTCTGTGACTTTTATTTCTGTCATAGTGCCTCCTGGATCACAATAAAATATCTATTTACCAAACAATCTCTGTTACAGTGGTATGAGGCCAGAATTCATGTCTCTGTCTCCTTAATGCCACATGTAATAGATATACTTTCTGTGATGAATAACTGAAATTGACTCTGATGGTCCTAACCAAAAATAACTAACTCACTAAATAAATAAATAAATAAATAAATAAATAAATAAATAAATAAAGGGTCTGCTGGAGATCAGAGCAGACCGATGAAGAAACAGATACTGGGTTTGGAAAATGGTAAGACTAAAGGGAACTCAAAGCCTGTCAATAGAGGAAAAAAATCCTCATGACCACACACCCCGGCGTTCTTCATTTGATACTCTGAGACTGCGGAAAGCATCCCACTGAATACATCTGTGTCACCTGCACATAGGTTGCGCTATGGTCAGGCTGGGATGAGGAGAATTGACCCCCTTCAGCTTGAAGGACTAGAAAGCAGGGGAATGCACTGCTTCCCACCAACATTACACACAATGAGGATGAAAGGAAGGTCAATTCCCATTCCCCTAAAGGAAACTGGGAAGTCATCAGAAGGGAATGAAATATGTCTAACCCAAAACCAAAACAAACAAACAAACAACAACAAAAGACCAGTGTCTACCACTATAAGTAAGACTTTACACAAAAGGGAACCAGAGCTTTAAAAATCAGTTTAACACTGGATAGTTTGATTTCCAATGAATCATTCATGGCATTTCTCACCTTCCTTTATTTTCCTTGATGAATTCACAGCTCTTGCATAGATTTAGTAATATGCTACTCACCCCTTGGGTTTATGATTTATTAACTGGAGCTGAATGATTGGACTTAATACAGAAAAGAGCTTGCAAACTGTCACGGTTTCCAGCCATCATGGAGTTAGCAAAGTCTGCCATGGTTTCCAGCCATCGTGGAAGTAAGCTCTTTAGCTCCCTGGAGAAGCTAAGAATTCTGAAATGAAGCGCCCTCTGCTCTGATTTCTGCTTCTCAGCATTTCTCTTCTGTTTTCACATACTTCTGCAGCCTTAAAATTAAATCTAAGAAACTCATTCCATATTTTTCATCATCGGCTTTTGAATGTTATAGATTTACGGTTTGGGTTCTTTGATGTTGGAGCGGCAACCTATGCTCGCTTCACTTGTTTTCATTTCACTTTTTCTACACTTATGAGCGTTTGATAATTTGATTTATTAAGACACCACAGTTAATGTGGGGGAACTGATAGCATTTGCATCGTTGGAAAGTGAAGAGTGTCCGGAAATCTCAGGCCCTCATTCCCTATGGAGACCTTGTGTCTGCTATATGTTCCCCCACTCCCTTTGGCCTTCTGGTAAGTTTGGCATTAATTAAAATCTCAATCTCACGTAAGAATATTCATGATAAGTAGTTTTACAGTTATCACAATAATGTCAATAAGTAACGTGCATGGATTCTCCTTCCTTTCCTTGTGTCAACAATGAACCCTAGTCATTAGTCTGACATTCATATTGTACCCCACCAAGCAATTTAGGAACTAAGTACAGCTTAGGAATCCCAGAGCTAACCCTGCTGTATGTTATGAGTCTGGAAAGGACTGAAGGGCATGATAGGAACACGAGAGAGAGAGAGAGAGAGAGAGAGAGAGAGAGAGAGAGAGAGAGAGAGAGAGAGAGAGAGAGAGAGAGAGAGAGAGAGAGAGAGAGAGAGAGAGAGAGAGAGAGAGAGGGAGGGAGGGAGGGAGGGAGGGAGGGAGGGAGGGAGGGAGGGAGGGAGGAAGGGCCATAGTCAGGGATTAAACAATCACTTTCCTTTCAAGTTTGACCATTCAGCACACAGTATGATGTTGCCTATTATAAATCTGTCTGGTCAACAAGAAAACAGAAAAGCAATTAGAATGACAAGGAAATAAAAAAAGTCATGATCTCAAAATGAGGCAAAATGGGATATGTTTGTTGGAATAAAGTGTCCCGAGAGTGATGTTATCCAATTGGCAATGAATGTTTTCAGTCACTGAAAATGCTCTTTTGACTATTGAAAGTAATACTTTCTGTAGACAAAGCATGTGAGACTTCATTTATAATTACAGCAATGGCAAAATGGCTGATCTTGGACACAGAAAAGTAGTAATACAACCAAAGGGGTCAGAGAAGAGAAGAGAAAGAGTGCATGTTCTTGTATTACCTGATAGAAGAGGTGCTGTTTAATGACATTGTACAAAATGGTATATTTTTAAGATATAAAAGTAGCTCGCAGAATTAAAGAAATAAAAAGGCCAATTAAAGTTGTAGGGGAGTTTAAAAAGAGTAAAAAATTTTTAGTTTTCCAAAGCAACATTCAATAGTTTCTCCTTAAAGCTGATGAACCAGAAAACAGTATAAATATGCTGTTTAAAGTAGATAATTGACTCCTGGGGGCAGGGAACAACCATAAACGCATAATACTGCTTCCTTTAAAAAGAGTGCCTGGGTTAGGGATCATGAAGCATTATTTTTAGTATTTATTTCATACCTTTCCAGTCAAATGATTGTTTCCATGTGTACATTCTACTTTTATAATAAGAACCATCTGAATACTATTCACTTCAGTAAGTTATCAGCTGGGGTTCACTCCCAACAAGCCCACGTAGAAATGGTATTCATCAAAACAAGGTCTCTTCCGAGGCTGGGTCAACAGTCATTGTGTCTTTGTCTCTACACCTGCACCCTTCCCAGGGTTTAGTCCTGAGATGGGAGTCCGAATGAACTTTTCTTTCTGGACATTTCCACCGATAAGACACGGGTTTGGCTTCCTCATCCGTGTCTTGCTATTGGGTTCCGGGGCACGAGGAGCTTCAGTTTGGCTTCAATGGTAGCTGGGGTGCAGGAACAGGAAGCGAGCTACTGAAAGGTTGCAGTAGGAGGGATACTTGAAAGGTATTATTTCCCCTGTGCATATAAGTGCGTAGACGGTGTGCGAGGATAACATCTCTCTCTTGAGGCAGCTGGCACTTCCAGTGACAGGGGTCGAGAATGAGAGAAGGTGTTTCTGTCAGACACCAGCAATAATTCATCCCCCCCGCCCCCCCCCGCCCCCGCCCCGCCCCGCCCCCGCCCCCGCCCCACGTGTGTTGGATTGGGTTTTTTAGAGGGAAGGTAGACATTTATTTCATGGCTTTTGCATCATTTTACACCAACTCTCAGTGAGTGCTTTGTGTATTTTCTGTGCTTAGATAAGCGTAGAGGTTAGTTTTTATGCCCACTTTTAAAAAGTTAAGAGCAATTTTGGTTTTATAGGAAAACTGAGTGGAAGTTAAGAAAGCTGCCACACACTCACCCCCACACCCCCTTTCCCAGATTCTCTGTGTTTGGCATCTTGCCTTTTCTGGATGAGTCAACGCTGACTCAACTTGAAGAACCAAAGTCTGTAGGTGAGATTGGGGCTCACTTTTGGTGTTGTGCATTTAAAGCATGGTTCTCACCCCTCCTTAAAGCTATGACCCTTTAATATAGTTCCTCCTGTTGTGGTGACTGTAAGCGTTTCGTCGGGATGGGTCAGGACAGGATGGAACAGGAGTGAGTGGGTCAGGTATTCTGGCACTCGGGAGTCACAGAATACCCAGTGTTACACAGCTCAGGTGAAAAGGTATCCTGGAGCTCGGGAGCCAAGGATACTGAGTGTTACACAGCTCAGGTAGAAAGGTATCCTGGAGCTCGGGAGCCAAAGACCACCACAGGTTGCAGTAAGCTTGGCAGCTTACAGCCTTGCCTCAGAGAAAGGCTTCTCCGGTGTGTCAGCTCCGCTCCGGCAGGACAGGGTCTTCCAGCTGGGGATGTTCGCCTAGTGTAGCAGTTTTGCTCCGCAGGAGGTTTCTCGGGCGAAGTTGCTACAGTTCAGCTCTGCTCCTGGAGAGCCGAGAGCGGAGAGCAGGGAGCCGGGCGGGAGCAGAGTGTAACAACTCCGCTCTGCCAAGGAAGGTTTCCCGGGCAAGTGTTACAGCGCTGCTCGCTCTGCTCTGCTCTGCTCTGCCCAGGGTCGCCTCTGCTCGCTCTGCTCTGCTCTGCCCAGGGTCGCCTTTGCTCTGTCGCAGCCGCAAAAGAAGATCTTCACCCGAAGCTCATCCAAAGGTGTTTATTGGAAGACAGCTGGACCAGCCAAGCTGAACATACACAGGGTTTATATAGGGGTTCCTGGGGTTGGGGAAGTTTTTCCAGGGTAGGGATTGGTCCGATTTCAGTGCTGAGCTCAGATTGGCTAGAGCTCTGCTCCGGGATTGGTTACTTTTTTACACAGGATTAGGGTCAGATTTGGCTCTGGTTTCAGGGCCAAAGTGTGTTTCTTTCTCTGGTCCTTTTTAGCCTTTTGGCTCCAATTTTAGGGCCAGGGTACATTTCTTTCACTGACTCTGATTCCAGGGACAAAGTGTGTTCCTTTGGCACTGGTTTTAGGGTCAGGGTACATTTCTTTGGTTCTGGTTGCAGGGCCAAAGTGTGTTTCTTTGGCTCTGCTCAGGGTGTGTTTCTTTGACTGGTCCCTTTTCCCTACATTCCCCCATTTTTTGTTTAATAAAACTGGGGTTTGGAAAAGGGGCGGTGTTATCATTAGACTACTTCCTGCTGAATGGGGGCGTCGAGGTTCATGGGGCAATCTTCATCTTTGTCCAGATGTGTCCAGGTGTTGTAGCTTTCTGGTTCCTTAGCTAGGGGCTGATAACCCTGTAATAACAACTGGTTGAAAGTTTGGTTAGAAATTTTTTGAACTTGTTGTTGAAGGAATCTAGACAAAAAATTTATAAGACAGGGTGCCACTAGTAGAATTAAGAAAACAGAGAGAAGAGGAGTTAGAAAAGGTAGCATCCAGTTCCATATTGGATTATTAGTGATCCACTGGCCAGAGCTATCAAGTTGTTCTTTATATTTTTGAAGGTCTGTTTGAAGTTGTTGAATTTTATCCTTTACTATTCCTGACTGGTTAACATAAAAGCAACATTCTTCCCCGAGAAAGAGGCAAAGTCCACCTCTTTCTGCTGTTAGTAAATCTAGTCCTCTCCGATTTTGTAGTACTACAGCAGATAGGGAGTCTATCTGACCCTGAAGGGTGAGGATGGTTTGAGCTACCTGTTGGAAATCCTGGATGAATTGTGAGGAAAGCCTATGGTACATCGTTAGGGAAATGGTTAATCCTGCTGTTCCTGTGGCCACACCTGCAGTTATGCCCAGAGCTGCCAGGAGGGGTATGATCTGAATTGCTCGCTTGTCATGTCGTCCTGTTATAAACTTAGTGATGGGAATTGGTAGGGGCTCTTTACCAGGTATCACTCCTAATTTAGGGAAGAGGAACACCAGGGTACATGTCCCAGACCAACTGGCAGGCAGGCAGTGGTATACCTGTGTGCCACAGAGAATCGACGCATTGTGAATATTTGGACATAGGGGCTGTGTGGTAGTATTAAGCGTTATGGTATTGTTGTAGTCTTTAGAATCTAGAATGTCCACAAGGTGTGTTCCTGCTGAGCTAAAGCAGTCTGAGATACCGAAGAGAGAGATGTGGGAGAGATAAGGGTTGGTAGTAAAGTTTGGCTCAGAGCAGTTTAGAAGTGGCAAAGTGGGAAAATCTGTTAAGACAATGGGTGAGGCCACAAAGGGTGGTTGTGAGTTTGACCCAGGAGGGACACACAACCAGCATTCTTCAAAGCGGTTAGGCAAGACATTATTTAATAGCTGGTATGTAGAGATTAAGGTTTGAAATAAGAGATGGTATGACAGGTGTAGGAAGGAGCTGCCATCCGTATACCATGTATAGGTGGTCTGGGGTAGAGCTCCCTCGTGTATATGTGTAGGATGAGGAAGTAACTCTTCTAGGGTCTCAATGTAAGAGTGAGATGGGGAGTATTTTGAGACTGGTTGGGGGAGAAGATTTGAAATATTAAGAGGTGGGCATGGCTGAAAGGTAAGTGTTGTATCCTCTACTAATGCTACCTGAAGGGAGAGAACTCTGGAGGGGGTAATGTTTGGAGACCCTTATATGTTAGAAGATGGGACAGGTGGTGAGGAGAGAGGACAGTAGTAGGAGACCCAAAGGTTAACTTCTTTGATTCTCGTATGAGGAGTTCAGCTGCAGCCAGAGCCCGCAGACAAGGTGCCCAACCTTGGATAGTGTGGTCTAATTTTTTTGATAAGTATGTGACTGGTGTAAAGGAAGGTCCCAGTTGGTGACCCAGGACCCCGAGGGCATATCCCTCTTTCTCAGTAACATAGAGAGAGAAGGGACGCGTTAAGTCTGGAAGGTGTAAGGCTGGAGCCTGTAGGAGGGCCTGTTGAAGCTGACGAAATGGCTTGGTAACAGGTGCAAGGAGAGGCTCATGTGATGGGCCAAGGGCTGCCTGATACAGAGGGCGAGCAAGAAGGGAGAAGGAAGGAATCCAAGAACGTAAGAAGCTGGCCATTCCTAGGAAGGATAAGATTTCATCCTTTGTGGTGGGGACTGTAAGTGATTGTATTAGGTTTTTTCTATCTAGGGTAATAGCCTTATGAGTTGGAGTAATAGTTAGTCCTAGGTAAGTTACCTGAGGAATGGACAGCTGGACCTTAGAGGGTGATACCCTATATCCTCGGCTACATAGAAAATTTAACAAAGTAGATGTGTCGGCCTGGCTTATTTCTAGGGATGGACTACAAAGGAGAAGGTCATCTACGTACTGTATCAACTTGGATTTTGGGAGAGACAAAGAGAATAAATCAGAGGCTAGGGCCTGACCGAATAAATGGGGGCTGTCCCGGAACCCTTGAGGTAGGACTGTCCAAGTAAGTTGTGTAGAAATGTGAGTGTCTGGGTCAGTCCAAGTAAAGGCAAAGATATTTTGTGACTGGGGGTCCAGAGGAATAGAAAAGAAGGCATCCTTGAGGTCAAGGACAGAGAAATGAGAAGTTTTTGAAGGGATGGTGGAGAGTAGAGTATAAGGATTGGGAACTACAGGATGAAGGGGCACTACTGCTGAGTTAATAAGTCGGAGATCCTGAACCAGGCGGTAGGTTCCATTAGGTTTTTTGACTGCAAGTATGGGGGTGTTGAAGGGGGAAGAAGTGGGGCGAAGAAGACTTTTTCTCAGGAGGTCAGAGATGAGAGGTTTGAGTCCCCTGAGACTTTGGAGTGAAAGTGGGTATTGAGCCTTAGTTATATATTTGGCAGGGTTTTGTAGTCGGATGATTAGAGGGGTGTGATGTTTGGCTATAGAGGGATTTTGGGTGTCCCATACCTGAGGATCTACCTGAGAGGATGGTAAGGGAAGAAGTGTGTCAGACTGTGTAGTTTGTAGGAGGAGGAGAAGGGGAACAGCTGGCAAACCTGAGGCCAAACGGATAGGAGGAGCAAAAGAAATGGAGGCTCCCACTTTGGCTAAAAGGTCCCTTCCCAGCAATGGGATGGGACAGGTTGGTATCACTAGGAAGGAATGAGTAAGGGGGATACCCTTAAAGATACAGTTAAGTGGTGGGGTTTGTTGGGCCTGATAGGGCTGTCCTCCTACTCCGACAATAGAGGAACAAGAAAGAGTGGTTGGTCCCCAAAAATTTGTCAAGACTGAAAAAGTGGCTCCAGTGTCCAGGAGGAAGGAGATAGGCCTCCCTGATACTATGATAACTACCCGAGGCTCCCTGTCGGAGATGGCGGTGGTCAGGCCAAGGGAGCCCGGGCCCCGTCAGTCATCAATGGCCAGGCCAAGGAGGTCAGTTGAAGGGCGATCTGGGATTGATGTCCCCATGCTGTCAGGAACATGGGGGCAATCAATGCCCCAGTGTCCCTCTTGATGGCACCTTGGACATGGTCCTGGTGGTTTACGAGGGTTTGGACAGGCCCGGGCCCAGTGGCCTTCCTGACCGCATTTGAAACAAGGACGTAGGAGCCTTTGTCCTTTGGGAGCCTGGGCTTTTGTTTTGGCTGGCCAAGAGCTTTTAGCCATCATCAGGTATTTTTGTTTTTGGGCCTTTTCATCCCTTCCATGGTACACCTTGAATGCCACATTTAGGGCTTCTGACTGTGGAGTTAAGGGGCCCTTTTCTAGACGTCTGAGTTTGGCCCTAATATCAGGGTAACTTTGGGAAAAAAAGTAGGTCATAAGGAGTTGGTTTCCATCTTGAGTCTCAGGATCCACATTGGTGTATTGTAAGAGGGCCTTTGTAAGACGGTCTAGGAATTGGGATGGGTTTTCATCCTTGTCCTGGATGACCCTTTGGATCCTTTCATAATTTACTGCTTTAAGAGCAGCCTTACGGAGACCAGCCAGGAGACAAGTTAAAAACCGCTTCCTAGCTAGAATGCCCCCTGGGGTATTGTAATCCCAGTCAGGTTCCTGGTCAGGAACTGCCATAGATCCAACTGGGTAGGTATCATCAGTTTGATGGATGTCATCTGCATAGATTCTAGCCTGTTCCCAAACTCGCCTGCGTTCCTCAGGGAGGAGATTGTTGGTAAGAATCATATAAACATCATGGAAGGTAAGGTTATAGGACTGGGTAATATACTGGAATTCTTTAATAAAGGTGGAAGGGTTGGCACTATAGGATCCCAATCTTTTGTCTATTTGGGAGAGTTCAGTCAATGAGAAGGGGACATGAACTTTGACTAAGCCATCCACCCCAGCAACCTCTCGCAAGGGGAGAACTGGAGCTGGTTTAGGTTGGGGAGGTAAAGGGGTGGTCCCTTAGTGGAGCGGGACCGAGTAGTGGGAGGACTAGGGACTGTTGGTGGTGAGCTGAAGGAGGGTGCCAGTGAATGCTGACTAGGGTGACTTGTCACTGAAGAGGGAGGAAGGGAAATCGGAGGGGCCAGCACAAGAGGAGGAGCTGAGGGTTTTGTTCGACGGGGAGAAGGCTCATTGGCTGGATCAAAAGTAGTAGAGGGATCATCTTGTTCAGACTTCCTAGCCAAAAGGAGTTGAGTGGGAGAGCATGAGGCACAGAGAGAAGGCTTGGAGCGTAGCAGAGAGAAAGCCTGGACATAGAAAATCTCCTTCCATTTCTCCAATCGCTCACAGTAGTTGTAAAGGTCCCGAATAATATTGGGATCGAGGGTGCCATTAAGTGGCCATTTGGACTGATTATCTAAATGGTATTTAGGCCAAATTTTATTGCAAAAGCGAATAAGTTTAGAACCCTTTAGTTCAGGTGTCAGGTGTAGAGACTTGAGGTTTTCTAGGAGGCATCCCAAGGGGGAATGGGAGGGTACGGATGACACGGTTCCCATGGATGAGAAGGAAAAGGTCACTGCAGTCTGTAGTCAAGGGCGTCCCCAGGACTCAGGGAGGACCACCGAAAGAGGACCAAGCCGTTCAGAGGGTCGTCACCCAACTCAACGGGGGTCAGGCTTAGCCCGGCTAAGCCAGAAGAGACTCGGCGCCTGGTACCAGGGCTTTTCTAGAGGCCAGAAGGCGTGAGACGGAAACCGAGCTCTAAAAGGGTCTCATCCAAAGGAAAGGGTCAGGATTGGAATCGTAGAAGCCGCAAGGGCCTAGAGGAGCTGTGCAACGACAGCCAGCTCCAAGGGAGGAGGTCAGGAAGGGACGCAATGACCCGGTGGGGCCTAAGGAAACTGCAGGATTGCAATTTCAAGGGTGGTAGGCTGGGGTAAGGTGAGGAGGGTCAGCTGTAGCCTTAAGGGCCTTGGCTGGGGTACCTCCGTCTCTACAAGTATCCCTGACTTAGGGAGCTGAAGGGGAGACTTACCCAATCGTTGATGGTGGATGTAGTGTCAAGCGATTGGTGAGCTGGAAGGCGAGTCTGCTGCAGGCCAACTGGAGATGAGAGATAGGGTCCCAGTGCGGCTCAGACCACGAAGGGGAGCACAGGCACCAGGAGAGCCTATCCAAGTCACGGGTAGACTGAAGATGAGGGATAGGATCCCAGTGCGGCTCAGACCATGAAAGGGAGCACAGGCACCAGGAGAGCCTATCCCGGGTTTCGGCACCAAATGTAAGCGTTTCGTCGGGATGGGTCAGGACAGGATGGAACAGGAGTGAGTGGGTCAGGTATTCTGGCACTCGGGAGTCACAGAATACCCAGTGTTACACAGCTCAGGTGAAAAGGTATCCTGGAGCTCGGGAGCCAAGGATACTGAGTGTTACACAGCTCAGGTAGAAAGGTATCCTGGAGCTCGGGAGCCAAAGACCACCACAGGTTGCAGTAAGCTTGGCAGCTTACAGCCTTGCCTCAGAGAAAGGCTTCTCCGGTGTGTCAGCTCCGCTCCGGCAGGACAGGGTCTTCCAGCTGGGGATGTTCGCCTAGTGTAGCAGTTTTGCTCCGCAGGAGGTTTCTCGGGCGAAGTTGCTACAGTTCAGCTCTGCTCCTGGAGAGCCGAGAGCGGAGAGCAGGGAGCCGGGCGGGAGCAGAGTGTAACAACTCCGCTCTGCCAAGGAAGGTTTCCCGGGCAAGTGTTACAGCGCTGCTCGCTCTGCTCTGCTCTGCTCTGCCCAGGGTCGCCTCTGCTCGCTCTGCTCTGCTCTGCCCAGGGTCGCCTTTGCTCTGTCGCAGCCGCAAAAGAAGATCTTCACCCGAAGCTCATCCAAAGGTGTTTATTGGAAGACAGATGGACCAGCCAAGCTGAACATACACAGGGTTTATATAGGGGTTCCTGGGGTTGGGGAAGTTTTTCCAGGGTAGGGATTGGTCCGATTTCAGTGCTGAGCTCAGATTGGCTAGAGCTCTGCTCCGGGATTGGTTACTTTTTTACACAGGATTAGGGTCAGATTTGGCTCTGGTTTCAGGGCCAAAGTGTGTTTCTTTCTCTGGTCCTTTTTAGCCTTTTGGCTCCAATTTTAGGGCCAGGGTACATTTCTTTCACTGACTCTGATTCCAGGGACAAAGTGTGTTCCTTTGGCACTGGTTTTAGGGTCAGGGTACATTTCTTTGGTTCTGGTTGCAGGGCCAAAGTGTGTTTCTTTGGCTCTGCTCAGGGTGTGTTTCTTTGACTGGTCCCTTTTCCCTACAGTGACCTCCATAAAATTACTTTGTTGCCTCTTCAAAACTGTAATGGGTCATGACCCATGGGTTGAGAATCACTGACTGGAAGGTTTTTTTTGTTGTTGTTTTTTACAAATTCGTAAAGTCACGCAGAATAAATTCAGGACCCGAAAGTCTACTGTGTTTCACCTCTCAGTTGTTTTCCTCTAAATCTGTGGTTTCTGCACCCTCTTGACTGGCTGTGCCCGTTCGCCTGCAAAATGAGCCCAGGGCCCGTGCACCTGTTCTTTCCATTGCTGACTCTGCTTTGGGTGATAATAGTGTCATGAGTGGTCTTCAAGCACCTCATATCCGGCCACTACCACCACTTGTCAGGGGAAAACCCAGGCAGGAAGAGATCCACATTCCCAGCTGTCCCTGTCTTCCAAGGAAAAGAAATTTAAAACCAGTGGCTGCAGAGTGAAATCAGATACCCCAGGGAAGGGGTGGGGATGTCAGGTCCCTGGTGGTCTGTAAGACAGGCGCCAAGCTGGGAGCACCGAGTGCTGGGAAAACCAGCACAGACATGCAGATAATGCCCAGCACCACCCCAGCCCTTTGGGGGCCTTGAAAGGTTGAGCTGAGGATTTGTAAGGATTTGCGAAGTACCGTTACTGCACAGCCATCAGGAGCAGTATGTCGCCCTCAGGCTTCCTGGATAAGATTGACTTCCTGACTTCCAAGGCTGCCGTGAGATGAGCAGCAGTCTCTTATGGAGACAGCTCAGCGTGAGACTCTAAGATAATTTCTCTGCAGTGTTCCCAGAGTTTCTTTGTTTTTGTTTTTTTACAGTATCCACATAAGAGTAAACTTCATGTTGGTCCTAGCACACAAAGACCTCTACACTTTGGCAGTATCATTGGCACCAAAGAACTTAAAGGGAACAAGGACTACAGCGCTTACTCCCTACGCACTAAGTGAGGATATGCTGTCAATAGGGTTCCAGTAACTATGATGCACATGGAGGTTTAAGAAGTTTCAGGGGAGACAGGCGGTGGTGGCGCACACCTTTATTCCCAGCACTCAGGAGGCAGAGGCAGGTGGAGCTCTGTGAGTTTGAGGCCAGCCTGGTCTACAAAGGGGGTTCCAGGACAGCTAGGGCTGTTACACGGAAAAACAAAACAAAAAAGAAAGAGCTTCAGATAAGAAGCTACAGATAAGCAAAACTCATCTATGCACAGCAGATAAAAATCTTGTTGGTGAGATTCTTACACTTGAGGCTAGAGTCCTCTGCAAATTGTCTATACACAGTGGCCCAGGACCCTGCTTTTCCCTCTTCTCAATCATGATGGTAACCAATTTATATTCTAAAGCTGGCCACAGGCTGAGTGCTGGCCTCATGCCTTTGCATGCATTAACTTTTAAGGTTCTATGCAAACCTCAGTGGGGCAAGTTTCACTGTTTTGCACTTTATGTGCAAGAAAACTAGGTGCAAACTGTTTGAATAACTTACCCTGGCTGCACAGCTCACAAATGGAGTCATAAAATGTAGAGTTTGGAGACAGGAGTAAGCATGCCACCTAGAATAGAAGAGGGCCAGCAGATTTCAGCGTGACTGGAAGTGGGGGGAAGGAGCTATTGAATGAAATGGGCTGAGTTAAAATCCTTTCATAGTCTGACTAGAAAGCCACAAAGATGATTGGAGCCAGACCACCTCAAAACAAACAAACAAACAAACAAACAAACAAAAACCAAGAGGCTCAAGAGTGTGCCTGGTATCACCTGGCAGAGTCCAAGATGATAACCGGAAGTGAATGCTCCTTAGTCTCTTAACCCTTAGGGTATAAAGTATAGTCAGCTTTGAACTGGCAGCGTGGGTGGACACTAAGAACTCGCATGTAGGCGCTGTTACTGTTCTCATTCTCATTCTGTGGGAGCCTACATAAAGGGTGTAGACAAGGGAGTCAGTTCAAGGTGTGTGTGTGGGGGGCGGGGGATATGCAACCTGCAAACTAGTAACTCTGACCCAGGACAACAGAGACAGAAAAGAAGGTTCCAGAGCAGTCAAGAAAACATACAGAGAGGGTTCCCAGATGATACGAGAGATGAATGAAAGTCTTGGGGGAGGAAGTTAACTTACTTAACAGAAAAGATGGTGGACAGAACACCCAGGAGACATACAAGATGACAGTGCAGACAGTAGGAAAAGAAACTCCAAAGGCTGGAAAAATTTATAGAAGTACTTCAGTTAACTCGATATGTCCGATTTAATGAAGCTGCTGTCCTCACTAGTCCTTGATGCACATCCTAAATGGTGTGCTCCTAGGCTAGCACCACAGGTCTTTCAAGGAAGCAAATGGAATTCTAGCACCTGTTCAACAATATTTAGATGGCTACAAATGTCAACATATGGACAAATCAAAGGAAGGCTGATTAAGGTTATACAAGAACTCGAGTCATGTACTTTATATAAAAGACAAAATGCAACCAACGAAAGTCATAATAAATATAGGAGAAAGAAAAGAAGGGAGGTGGAGCTCACTGCACTCCTTTGTTTTCTGTTGCTATAGTGAAATACTTCAAGCCGGGTGCTTTACGAAGAGGTGTATTCAGCTAACAAATGAAGCAAGGTCAGCTCAATCTTCGGTAAGAGCCCTTTTGGTAAAGTCAGAACACGGCAGAGAAAAGGAAAGGGAAGCAGTATGGGGGAGCCGGCACTCCATGAGACAGCCTCAGTTTATGGCCGCCTACTGTCCCAAGAATGAACACAAGGCTATGTTAGTACCGTCTTAGGGCAGAACCTCCAGCGGCCTAAGTACTTCACATTAGGTCCCAGCTATTAAAGGTCTCGCCACTCTAGCACCATTATACCAAACACTGTGTCTCTAGTGCCTGAATCTTGAGGCAACAGACCATATCTACACCACAGCCATGGCCTAATTTCTGTAGAGTAGGAAGTCACTGAATACAATTTGAAGTTAGTAGGGCTCATGGGAAATGTGAACTGGAGAAAATTTTTGGAAAGCATTTTGGCAATATACATAGACAAACCGAGGAAGCCCCTACACTGTGTCACAATAATTTCCCTAGAGGGTCCCATGTAAGAGCACAAAGGCCACTGGCCTTGCTCCATGCAGAGAGCCAAAGGCCTTTGGAAAACTCCCCGTCCCCATCTTTCTGCCAGGCGGAATTGACAAGAAATGGAAGTAGTTGAGACTCTAAGACATCCTAGCGTAAAGACACCTTTTCTGAGGTACAGGCAAAAGGGGACGGGAAGGAACCATGGAGCCCTGCTTCCAGCCCTAGGTCAACAAAGAGAAGTTTTGCAGGAGCTGGCGGCAGTAAAGCAGACACCCTGGTTGCCGAATCCTGAATTACCTTGACGCACACCTGGATCCCTATGAAAAGAACACTCTCCTTCCTGCCTACAGCTTACTGGGGACTTTCCTCCCCTGGAGCTTTCCCAGGCACTGGCAAAGGTGAGAGGCTGAGGCTGGCAGGGGTACCCAGAGACAGCCCTTACCTACCTAATTAAGGATGAGCATCAGTGTGCGTACGACGCTCCAGCATTCCCGCTCCTGGGTCAGAAGTGTTTGAGATTTACTCTCCATTGCTTCTCAGAAAGCCCAGTAGGGCTGAGCCTCTGGTGGCACGTTGTCCTAACAGTTAATTAAGATTCCCTCTCTCAGGCTCTCTTCCTTCGCAGCCTCCTGCCTTGGCTTCCTCGCCGTGCTTCCTGGCATCACCTCCGCAGTAACTCACCTTCAGCAGAGCACCTTTCTCCTTTTGACAAAGACCTCACACTAAGACACCCCGGCAAGGGGATGGGGAGTGAGGAGGAAGACAGAAAAATTAAGGCTGGTGTATTAGTTTTCTGCAGCTGCTGTAACAAATTAACCCTGACTCGGTAGTGAAGACATCGCGACCAGAGATCAGAAGTAAAGGGGTCCTTGGAGCTGGACTTTCTTAGGCTTTCCTTGACTTTTCCTAACCTCCACGGTTTGCAGTGTCCCTCCGCTTACAGCTAAACCAGGGTAGTCTCTGCTCGGTCTCCACAGTGCCTTCTTCCTGCCCCCAGGACGTCCTCTCGTCTCATACGGATGCTATTCATTTGCTCCCAGTCCAGTGTGACTCCCATCTTAATGGATTGCATCTATAATGAACCTGTGATGGTTAATACTGCCAACATGACCAGGACTTACCTGGAAGTCAGCCTCCAGGCACTCCTGTGCAGGATTATCTAGATTAGGTCAGCCCCTGAGTATGCCTGTGAGAGATTCTCTAGACTGGGTCACCAGAAGAGGACAGAGCCATCTTAATTATGAGTGCCACCAGCCCTTAGGGCAGGATCACCGGCTGAATAAAGAAGGGAAGCAAAAGTGAACGCTAGCATTCTTCCCTCTGTGCCCTGACTGTGGACACGATGTGAACAGTTGCCTCATGCTCCTTCTGCATGTCTCCCCTGCTGTGATGCATAGGACAGCTCCCGGGAATTGTGGATCAAAGTAAACCCTTCCCTCATAGTTTCTCTTGTCATCACAATGATGAGGCAAGTGACTAATAAAAGAACCTTCCCCCACCATAAGGTGGCATTCCATGGTTCAAGGTAGACATATACTTTGGGGTGGGGGAACAACACTTCATGCCACCAACAAGTGTGAGGGTTGTGGATGCAAAGGTCTGAGTGCCGTGGAACGAGGCTGGCTTCAGAAGGATTAGACTTCGGGCAGTCTTGGAAGTGGGAGGCAGAGTCCATGCCCTTTCCTGCTATGCTGTTGGGATAGCAATGGAGAAGGAACGCTGAACACAGACAAGAACCTTCCGGAGTACTAGAACCGAATAGGATAAGCCGTGTCTTTGTCTCTCCCTGATGCTGGCACTGACCCCAGCTTGCCTTGCAGGAAAAGTGATGACATCTGAGTGATGACATCAGAGCTGGAAAGCTGAAAATTCAGGTGGCCCCTCCTCACTGGGCCAGCCAAGGAATGACAGTGTGAGCAGTGCCAGGGTGCCTGGCACCTGCGATGACCTCCAGAACACAAACATAGAGATGAACACATCCGAAAATCTCTCATGTGACCATCCCTCTCCTGGAGAAGGACATTCCGTCCTGGCTCAGCAGATGCAGGGAAATGCCACCATTTGTTCTCGAGTAGAGTTTTACTAAGAGTACCTGGTGGTGAGAAAGCTCTACTAATTCTACAAATCTACACTCTATTGAGTAGGATCTTTGCACACATCAGACACACCAAAAGTCTGGTCCATTGCTGGGAAATAACTCGAATAGCAGTCTTGCTTTGCAGTCTCACATGAATAAGTAAGCCAAACACAGCTGTGCAGCCCTCTGGGGGCTGAAGTGATCCTTAAATGGTTGTGGCCCACTTCTCGCCTCCAAAATTGCTTCTCCATTGTAGCTCCTAAGTTGCCAAGTGTACCATTCTGTTAAGACCCCTCCAACACTCCAGACTGCTCACAATCTGAAATCATGTCAGAAAGATTCGAATAAAAATGGGGTGGGGATACTCAAGGTCTATGGCAAAAATTCCTTGAAACTCAGAGTGGAAAAAATGACCCAAAGCAAGCTGTCAGTCGGAGTCCCAGCCAAGAGGACAGTTATTGTAGTTTGCGGAGGCATTTCTGTACAGGTGAAGAGGCCGCCAGCAGCTCCAGTTATTCACGGCATCAGAGGTTTATTCAAATCCCACTTCAAATCTTGTAATCCCTCCAGTCCTTAATGGCTAACAATGACATCATCTTTCCCTTCCTTTCAGACAGAGGCCATGCTTCGGCATCCAAGTGCTGCTGTGGTCGAGCAAGTGTGTGGCTTTCAGAGCGACTGAGGAAATCCAAATGCGTACAGAGAAAACACAATTTTGGAAAAGGTGCTAGTGCTTCACTCCTTACTCTCAGGTGCCATTGACTTTAGACCTCAGCAAAGACAGAATGTCCTACACTGCCGAGCAGTGTGTGGGCGCTTCCACATTGTTTACAGATGTGGACGTTTGTGTTGCTGGCGTTATATTGATGGCGTCCTTGGAAAGCAGAGAAATGACAAGTTTTCAGAGCTTTGTCACCTGAAAAAGGCTATAAAATAGGAGCAACACAGAGTCAATGGTACCCAAGTAGAGTTGTGCTTAAATAGTGCTGCTGCCACTTGAATGACTTCTTTAAAACTCTGTAGTTCTACTTACGGGATCTTCAAGAAATAGGAGCCTTGTCAGGTCTTTCTTTTCTTTTCTCCTTCCTCTCTCCACTCCATGTTAGCCTGTGTTGTCTCTATGTCTGTCTTGGTCTGGGTGGTGGGATCAGAAAGCTCTGATTAATATAGGAGCACTGATTGATAGAGTTATTCACTCATTCATCAGCTAGTTCATGAAATACGTACTAAGCAATGAGTACTGAATATCCAAGAATAAATGGCGCTGTACTCTTGTTCTTGGATCTTCCCATCCACTGATGGCAACAGCATTTGAAACAAATACATTTCAAAATCCAGCGAAAGCAGAGGGAGCAACTCACTGTGCCAAGACAGTGTTTCCCAACAGTTTCAGAGAACACCCTTGTGCACACATTTTCTGAGCCATAAAATATTCCTACAGATCACTTTGAGTTAGTTTTGCAGTGTTGAGTTAATTCAATGGAACAAGGAGGCATCTTTTTGTGCCAAAAAATACCCTTATATAAGAAAAAGCAGAAGGAGAGAATGGGGAGACAGGGTAACCACCACTCTTTGACTGCTGGAGGGCTCAGTGCACTTCAGCGCCCTGGTGGGTCAGAGAATCCTCAGGTTGTTATAGTTTGGGGTGAGTATTTGTGTGCAAATGTGCGCTTGCTTACTCACTTCTCTAACACCCTCTTGCCCTCTTTGCCATCTCCCAGTTCCCTTTCCAATGGGTTGAAGGACTCCCAGGACACGGGAGAGCCTGGTTTCTTGCCCTTCTGGTGGCTGGGACCATCACACCATGACACCCACCAGCATCATTAGGAAATCAACACCCCAAGGTCTACAGAATCCCATCTGTGCCACAGCAGAGAGAAGAAGATGGAGTTGCTGAAGAACTTCACCCCCACCCCAGTTCTTGCTGAGTTTAAATTTGGACCCAATTGCAAGCCGAGGTCTTATGCTCATTTAGAGTTGGCAAATGGCAAGTGCCTGTTCTGTGAAGAAGGACTTCATGGCCATCAGAATCTGTTAGGGTGTCACATGGTGATGAGTTTAATGTTAATGAATCTGGAACATCTGGATTAGATTTCCTCCCAAACAAACCGGGTTACGAAAATTAGTGGGCAAAAAGTGTCGCTGACCAAAGACACTATGGGCTGTTTCTGAGCTCATCTGTCAAGAATGCTTCAGCAGGGTCTGGGTAAAGCTGTTCCCACACCTGAGGCCATGGCAAATGGGACTGTCCTGTGAGCTATCTGTGATGTAAAAGTGAGAATTCTTCATTGAAGGACTCTTTACTGAGCACCTAACATGTGCCAGCCACCATGCCAGGACTCTGTAGAATATGAGACAGCCCCACACTTGGGTCTCTTGCAGTTGAGAGTTTCCTACCAGTCAACAGTCTAAGTTTTGTCACTGGTCCAGGTGTTTTAGGAGCTCCCAGAAGCCCACAGGTATCACAACTCAGAGTGGGTGGACTGAGAGGGTGTCACTAGGAGCTCGACCTCAGGCTGACAGCCCAAGAATGTTGATGAGACCCACAGACCCCCAGCTCCTCAAGGCCTCGCACCTGGCAGGATCCCAAGAAATACTTATCAAGTAAAAGGATGGAGAGGAGGAGAGAAAGAGGGAGACCATTTGGAAGGAGTGACCAGTCCATGACCAGTCCGTGACCAGAGCCTGGCTGAGAAAGAAGGGTTGTAGGCGGAATGCAGGTGAGGAGTAGGGGAAGGGCGTGACAGGAACAATGGTCAGTTCTGAAGAGAGAGGACCTTACAAGGTCAGTTAAAGCTTAGGCTTCATTTTAAGGCCAGTATAACATCCCTGAAGAACCCTAAGTGAAGAAACGGCACCATCAGTTTTTGTCGGGGGAAGCACTCTCGGCTTCCATGTACATAATAGAGCTGTTTGCACTGAGATCTGAGACTGGGCTGCTGCTATGGAAATGCCTCGTGGGTCTCACTAGGGGTGAGGAGAACAAGGAAGAGAGTTGAGCAGGTCTTAAATGTCTATCAGAGGTAGCCAGAGCGTCTCAGTGGTCGTACGAAGGTAGAAGGTAAGAAAGATACTGTAAGGAGCCACCCCCAACCTACACAGCTATTCTAATGAGTATCACTCATTAAGTGTGGGCTCCTCCTTGTGAAAAACAGAGTGGTAATGGGAATAAGCCAAATAAGCAGTGACTTTTAGGTGATATCCCCACGAGTAAACACTGACATCTCAAACTGTTAGAGTTGGTGTACTTACTTATATCAAGGCACTCATTGTAAGAAGCAACTCTAAGGATATATAAAATACAAGGTTGCAAGGGAAAGGCATGAGAGAGAAGCCAGGGTTCCGGATGGACACGGTGGCACATGCCTGCAGCCCCCGCGTGCAAGGCCAAGACAGGAAGATGGGTTTGGCCCAGGAGTTTGAGGGTAGCCTGGGCAATATTTCAAGTCTCCATCTTGAAAAAGAAAAAAAAAGGAGGTAGGAGAGAGGGTAAAGGGAAAGAAAAAGGGGAAAGGGAGGAAAGGAAGGACTAGAGGGAGGGCCAGAACTGGGGCTTGAATGAATTCTTTATAGTCTACAGCTGTTGTAGACTACAGAAGGAATTTCCCCCAGGGCTTTATAAAGCAGTCACTATCTGATTTTGTGAATAACTTCATCACAACTTCTGCCACCAAACAAACAGAAATTTCATGGCTATTTTAAAAATGCCAGTCTTCACCACATGCTGACAGCGTCTCATCAAAAACACCGTTCAGCCAAACCCACCTGTTGGGAGCTGGGTACATGAACCAGGTCTATCGCTTGTCATAGCTCAATCTACATGGAGACTTTAAGACTATAGAAAGTATCTCTTGAAAAATGGAGTGTGATCCCCTTCAACAAACCCTCGTTGAATTGTGGTCCTTGCACTAAGAGCTGCATAAATTCACAATGAACATGGAGCTTGTTTCTTATGCTTTATCTCAACTTCAGTCACTCCAGTTGAGTATAGACCTACTGACCTTTGTCTGCATTCATCCCTCAATTAAATCTGTGAGCATGCCTGAGTTTAAATACAGTCACTGCTAAAACAACAACAGAAACCCTGGAAGGTGGAGGAGGGTGTGTGAGTTTCTTTTCTGTTGCTATGACAAAATGCCCTGACCAAAATAACAGAACGCGAACAACAACAACAACAAAACCGAAAATGAGCAAAACAGAAGGGAGAAAGGTGGTTTTGGTTTGTTTTTTGGCCTACTGTTCCAGAGGAATAGAGTCCCTGGTGGGGAAGGCATTGCAACAGGCAGGGAAGTCACAACAGCAGGAGCAGGAAGCAGGCTGGTCACATGCATTCCCACTCAGGAAGCAGGGAGGCAACAAGAAGGGGGTCCAGGCAATGAAACCTCAAATCCCATCCTAGTGATCTACTTCCTGAAAGGCACTGGCTCCTAAAGACTCCACAGTCTTCCAAAACAACATCACTATCTGGGATGCAGGTGTCCAAACACAGGAGCCTCTGCAGGGCGTTTCACATTCAAAGCAATGCAGCGAGGCTCTCATACCTGTCTTGATAAGGAGAACTGTCATGAGAGACTCTGCCAGAGCTGTGCCATGGCAAGACCTCCATAACTTGACCAAGAAAGTACTTTTGCAAGGGTGTCTCACCAGCAACTGCCTGTCCAGCTCTGTGCAAAAGACACCCTTGCTATTGATCCTGTAGCCAAGGTAGAATAGGAAGTCAGGAGAAAATAGATGCTGCTTCGACAGCCTTACTCCTGGGATCAGGTGAACCAGAAGCAGCTGTGGGCAGGTGCAGACTCTTAGAACTCCTTGGGAGCTATGTTGGTGTGTTAGCTCATGGGCTGCCAAGGCTTGTTGTGGGATGTTTACACTCTGTGTGAAGATGTACTGCTGTGATTGGTGTAATAAGAAGCTCAATGGCCAATAGCTAGGCAGCAAAGAATAGGCAGGATTTCCTGGGAAAGAGAGAACTCTGGGAAGAAGAGAGGCGTAGAGATGCCGTGAGACTCTGAAGAAGTCAGACATACAGTGCAGAGTGGAGGTAACTGAGCCATGCGGCAGAATGTAGATTAATAGAGACAGGTTCATTTAAGATATAAGAGATAGTTGGGAAAAAGCCTAAGGTAAGGTTAAGTTTTCATTACTAATAATAAGTCTCTGTGTTGTTATTTGTAGGTTGATGATCCAAAGATAGTCTGACAAGAAAGCTTCCTATGAAGGCTAATGACAATCTACTCCCTGTAACACAATTACAGTAGTGTCAGCCTAGAAAATAGAATCTTAAGGCAGTCTATTCAGAAACCCATGTCCATGAGCATCTTTATCAGTAGCCCAGACAAACCTATACTTGAACAATACCCCTCTCCCATCCAGCCTCTGTGGAAAACCAGGAGACTGCAGTAGAAGAAGAGGTCTTATCCCTGGTCTTGTCCATGTTCCTAGCTCAGGTCTACTGAAGACCTTGGAATTTCCCAAGTGGTAGGAGTGTTTCCTATTGTTTGTAATGAATCACTTTCAATTATAGCGAAATTTATGCTGTGTAGTGACAGGGCACATGAGGAATCTCAGGATAGGTTAATCTAAAGACCAGGTGGTCAGCTGGGGGAGTTTCAGCCTTTTCTGCTGATACCAGGTGTGAGGAGATGGAGCTGCAGAAGGAACTTCTAATAACTTTGAAAGTTGAATTCTGGAAGCTTCCGGATTGGTGAAGATATCCATGTGCTGGAAAAGTATTACATCCCATCTCCATGGGGATAGAAACCCTTGTGCTTAGCACCCTTCTGGACCTTGCCCTAGGCCTCTCCTTTTCTGGTCAATCATGCATGTCCTTTACAGTAAACCAGTAAATGTTAGTATCAAATCTTCCTGAGTTTTGTGAGCCACTTTAGCTAATTATAAAACTGGAGGCAGGAATTGTGGGAACCCCAAATTATAGCCAGACAGTTAGAAGGGTGAGTGACTGGCAGCTGTAGACTTGCGACTCAAATCCGAAGTCTTGCAGGCCATGAGTGCAGACCTATGGGGTCTATAATAAAAGCAGACAGGGAAAGAATTGAATTGAGTTGTTGGATAGTCAAATGTTGGTGTAACAAATGACATAAAATGAGACAATTTGTTATGTACAAATCCAAACAGTGCTGGGAACAGCTACCAACAATAATAATAAGCTTAAGGTCAAACTGATGACGTGCAGTCCCCCTCCCGATGGCTTTTCGTCAGAACCAGTGGCCTCTTTAAAATCAGTCCGACATAATAAAACGGTGCTATTGACTTCTAAAACAATTCTTACTTTCCTCCTCATGTAGCAGGAGGTCCCAGCACACAGTTCATTCAAAACGGCCCCAGGCTTTTTTAACACGCATCATAAATAAGTTGGGCCTGGAAACATGTCTGTTACTTAATACCTTTTCCTCGGTCTGTGATGAAACCATTCGAGTAGGATCTAGTTTTCCTCCTACTATTTATGGTGCAGGCTCTTCCTGAGGATCAGACTGAAATCTAGGCTGGACTCACGTGGGTGGTTTAGTCCATAAATAATTCTACTGAATAGAGAGATCACTGAAGTCTGTGCTGTAATTCAGTATGTCTCTTAGCAGACTTTCTCTAAGAGATGGTAAAGAACATACAGGTTAAAGATCCCATATCCAAACTACTACAAAATCCAAACCCCTCTGAGAACCAATGAATACACCACAAGTGGAAAATTATATAGTGTGAGACTTCATTTCATGTACAAAATTATTTAAAATGTAGGATAAAATTACTGTGACACTATGTGGGCATAAAAAACATAAATGAATTTTGCACTGAAATTTGGATCTTATCCTCAGGTTATCTCATTATATATATCTAAATATTCAAAAATTTATAAACTATGTAAATCTGAACATTTTTGAACCCCAGCATTTCAGTGATGCTCAACCTGTGCCGAACTTTATTGAAATACATATTTAAAGGCTGGTGTTTCCTCATGTAAAAGATTGGCCTGAGGGGTGGAGAGATGGCTCAATGGTTAAGGGCATTGGCTGCTCTTTCAGAGGACCCAGGTTCAATTCCTAGTACCCACATGATAGCTCACAACTGTCAGTAACTCCCTTTCCAGGGGATCCAGCACCATCACACAGACAGACAAGTGGGCAAAACACCAATGCACATAAAATTAAAGATAAGTAAATAAAAAAAGAGATTGACCTGACAAAACCAAATTACACATATGCAATAAAGTAACTAATATGCAACTAATTTGGGAGAGTACAGGCTGACTTTTTAATATGGACTAGATATAACTTGGGATCTACTTGACTGTGTTGTGCTGGGGAGTTGTTAAAGAATAAGCCTAGGTCTTTAAATTGTCTGAAACTGCAAAGTCTTCCCAGGATGCTTCACTCAGTCGTTTGCTGCGTGCTTTCCCCATGCCAATGTCTCACACATGCTAGGCAGGCTCTGCACCACTGAGCCCCAATCCCAGCCCTGCAGGGAACATTTTAAAATGATCTCTTAGGGCCCAAGAATAAAGGAACTTATGATCTACATAAGGAGGGGACATTGACCTTAGTTTCTGAGAATAAAGAAGGTGAGTCTTCCAGGAATCAGCTGGGAAGGAGCCTGGCTTCTTCTTTTTAAAAGAAATTCAATTTATTCATTTACTTTACATCCTGACCAAAGTTTCCCTTCTTTCCTGTCCTCCCATCCCCTCCCCCACCTCCCCTCTACACTCCCCCTCCAGAATCCACTCTTGCTCTGTTTCTGTTCAGAAAAGGACAGGCCTCCCTTGGGTGTCAACGAAGCATCCCAGCTTCTTTTTACCAGGTCACTTTGGGGAATTATATTCACCTTCAATCAAGTCCTAAGATAAAAATAGCTCACTAGTGAGTCACGGTGTCCTGTTGATTTTGTCTGGGGAAAGGAACCAATTGTACTATTCTTAGACAATCTTTTTCCAGGTTCCCCCATTGCCCAAGTTTAAGGTATTGTAACCTCTTTATTGGTGTACACTCTCCACCCACGGGTTTCTCACCATTTCTTTTGTATTCCCTGCCTACCCCCCGGCCCCCAAGACTATAACTGGGTACCAGTTTCCTGCTGCATTGAGGTGGCATTCCTCTGACTTTACAGAACCTGCTGTAATCCCGTTCTACCATCCGTTTAAAGCCCTGTTTCCCACTGGGTCAACACACATCTTCTCCTTCTCCTACCGAGCATGCCACTTAACATTTGGACATGTCTCCAATTGTGTCTTCTCAATCTTTGTCACATCTGTCAAGGACAAATCAGTTTAGAGCTGTGATATCTCTTAAGGTATCAGAACTTTTGTCATTTTGCAATGGCCCTACTTGTCAATAGTAAATATCTCTCCCATCCTCTTAAATTCTCTTTTGGGCTTATGACAGTTCAGTGCTGGTGTTTACCTGGCATGTGGAAGGCTCTGGTTCAGTCCTCAGCATTGTACAGACACACAAAGCCTTTTTGGTGTGTTAGTAAAACAACAGTGCCAGCCCTCTCTTGGTATGTTCCTTCTCTCCCTCCCTCCCTCCCTCCGTCCCTGCATCCCTCCCTCCCTCCCTCCCTCCCTCCCTCCCTTCCTTCCTTCCTCCTTTTTTAATAATTTATTTTCAGACATTCTGTGTTCTTATAAATAATCTTCATAAAAGTGCTTACATTTCTTTTGATTACCATTACATCGAGTTTTATTTCTACTGCCTGATTGGGTGGCTTCTTTTGCATCTGTCCTGCCTCTTTTGTTCATTTTCTTTTCTTCCTTACTTGATGATGAATTGAGTTTTATTATTATAAAGACATTATACTACGTGTTTTTTCCATTACTGTATATTCTAGGTATTTAATTCACTAGTTTTACTTAAATGTATTAGTTTCAATTTCTTTCTCTCTTCCTGAGAGATGCAAGGATCTTAAAACATTTTTTTTTAACTCTGGTAATCTATTTCCCAATTTATTTGTTATTTGATACTAAGTTCTAGTTTATTTTTAAACTTTAGAAAATAAGCATAGTATTTAACACATTAGGAATAACATGCTTGCTTACTGTCTTAGTTCAGGTCTCTACTGCTATGATAAAACACCACAATTAAAATCGACTTGGGAAGGGAAAGGTTTATTTCGGCTCACAGGGAAGTCAGGGCATGAACTCAAGCAGGGCATCACCTAGAGGCAGGAGCTGAAGCAGAAGCCTTGAAGGAGTCCTGCTTATTGGCTAACTCCTCATGGCTTGCTCATCCTGCTTCCCTACAGCAACCAGGACCATCAGTCCAGGGGTAGCATGGGACACAGTGAGCTGGGCCCTTCCACATCAATCATGTCAAGAAAATGTACCCTAGGCTTGTCCACAGGCCAGTCTGGTGGGGACATTTTCTCTATTGAAGAGCCCTCTTCTAGATGGCTTTAGCTTGTGTCAAGCTGACATAAAACTAACCAACACATTTACTACTTATTCTTGTATTCTAGTTTGTTTCTTTTGAAATGTATTCTTTTTTTCTTTCTGTGTGAAGTAAGGCGCAGATAGCAGCCTGTTTACTCTATTCAAATAAGTGATTGCTTTTCTCTGTGACACTGAGTAGAATTGCAGGATGGAGGCAAGCTCATACATTAAACTTGTAAATAGACACTTTGAGTTCAGAGTCCAAGTCAAGGAGAGAGATGGATGAAATGTATTCTTGTAGTTTCTCCTGAGTATCTTTCGGTGTTAAATAAACTATTACTATTTCTGTTTCATATAGGTTTTTGACAAGTTTTCTGGACATAAAAATTTTAGAAATAGCTTCTTTTACATTGTACACATTAAGTATTATTCTGCTTTGTCTTTTAATATGTTATAGAACACTATTTGCTGTTTTTGTTATTTTATATCTTTCTCTTTGTTTTTGTTTGCTTGTTTGTTATTTTGTTGTTGTTTTGTTTTTTTCTCAGGATTTCTCTGAGTAACAGCTCTGGCTTTTCTGTAACTTGCCTTATAGAACTGGCTGGCCTTGAACGCGGAGATCCACCTACCTCTGCCTACCAAGTGCTGGGATTAAAGGCATGTGTCACCACTACCCAGCTTTCCTTCGTTCCTTCCTTCGTTCCTTTGTTCCTTCCTTCCTTCCTTCCTTCCTTCCTTCCTTTCTTTCTTTCTTTCTTTCTCTCTCTCTTTCTCTCTCTCTCTCTCTCTCTCTCTTTCTTTCTTTCTTTCTTTCTTTCTTTCTTTCTTTCTTTCTTTCTTTCTTTCTTTCTTTCTGAGGTAGAGACTCACTGTGTAGACCAACTAGCCTAGAACTCACTCTGTAGCTCAGGCTGTCCTTGAACCCCTGCCCTTCCTGCCCTAGCCTCCCACTTGCTGGCATTACAGTTATGTGTCACCACTCCAAGCTTCTTTTGGCTTTTTCTCCAGATGCTACATGACTTTCTTTATATTTTGCTGTCCTTTTATTTTGTTACAGTGATTTATTAATTATCGGAATTGGACTGGTTTCCTGGATACCAGATCTGGGATCTTCAGCAATTCTGGAAATAATAAGAATGCCTGCTAGGCTTACAATAGACTTTCTCCACTTAGCTTCTACATTTCTTAACCACTTTTTCATATGTTCTGTCTTTGTGTGTCTTGACTAAACTCTGAATAATTCTTTCCCATCTCATTACAGTGTACCAATTCTCTTTTATCTGTTCAATTTCTGGTTTATAGCACCTCCACTGAGTTTTTTATTTCTTGAAATTCTATTTTAAAAAATGATTTCCTCTTCTTTGTATTTTCAAACTTTCATTTCTAAAAACAAATAAAAACTATTTGACTTTGGAGTCTGCCGATTTCAGAGCAGGACATTTTTTTTTTGTGCACCTGAATCTGCTGACCGTCATTCACTGTGTCTTTTTGTGTATGGGATTTTTGATGCTGACATCATGTTCTGGGTACTCATCTGTAGGGATTATTTGAAACCTGAGCTATAGTTGACAACTGTAGGAAAGATTTGCGATAGTCCTTAGTTGCCTAAGGAGACCGTGACTCAGAAGTACTTTGAACTGAATTCTCCTCTCGTGTTTAGATCACAGAGATAGTACAAATTCAAGTCAAAAACTAAACAAAGACTGACTCCATCTAGTATGACGTTTCCTTGATATCCCTTTCGTCACGGGAAGCTTATTCCTACCCTACTCTAAAATGTATGACTCATGGGATCCAGCTTCAAGTGAAGGCTTCCTCTTTGATACCTTATCTTGGCTGGGTCCTGAACCTTCACTATGGGAGTCCAGGTCATTGTGGTTTGCCAATCCTCTAGAGGTCTTTCTCCAGGACACTGTTGGCTTCTGTAGATTCATTACTTCCCTTCAGTTACTAGGGGACTTAAAATCATGATTGCAATCACATTTTATGCTACATTCAAAATCGATCTGGTCATCTTTCTAAGAGGGAAGGTCTTTATGCCTTCTCTGCATGGATGACAAGCTTCCTGAGAAGGGTTGGTTTCTTATTAACTTTGGTTTGGCTTTCAATGGGTTTCCTATGCAAACCCCAATATAAGGTTTAGAAAATTAAATGCAGTGATGGTTATGCTTGTCTGTCATCTTTGCCAGGCTGTGGTGCCAAGTTGTTTGGTGAAATGTCAGTGTGGATGTGGGTGTGTTTTAAAAGCAAGATCTAACATTTACAAACACAGACTTTAAATTAAGCAGATTACCTTTCATAGAGCAAGAGAGCCTTGTCCAATCTATTAAAAGCCCTAAGAGCAAACCTGAAGTTTCCTTTAGGAGGAATTTAGCCTCAAGATTGCAACACAGAACATCACCTGCCTTTCTAGCTCACTGTCCTTGTCATGTGGGTTTCAGACCTGAGATGACACTGTCAACTCTTACCTAAATTTTTGGTTCTTCAGAGTCTAGGTTTTCCATGTCTACAGTCATTGGTGCAGTTTTTCAGAAGAGTTCTCTCTGCACATTTGAAAACACCCCATTGGTTCTGTTGTTTTTTTCCAAAGACCTTTGGCCAAAAAGCACAAATTTGTGAAGAATGGGTATCAAATAAGCACTTTCTATTTAACTATTTAATTCATCCAAACTTCTAGTCTGGGGCTTTCCTTTTTCTGCTTCTGCCACTGCTTAGGAAAAGTGCCTTTCTCTCTGCTTTTGTTATGTTCTGTCCCACATAGCCACAGACCCTGCTCTTTAGTCCGGCCCAAGTTCCTGTGATGCAGAGAACTGTGCTGAGCTCAGAATTGGTACTGAGCTTAGAACTTCTAGGAGACTCAAGAGACACCTAGGAGGACATCAGGGCCGCTGGGACTCCACAGTGTTCCAATCCAAGGTAACAGCACACAGTCCTTTGCAGGTTCACACACTGCTGGCTAATTAAACACGTGGTTCAAAAGCATTTTCAGGCCACTTCTCTTCTGAGTTATTTTCTGATCTAGATACTGGGCACCTTCACTATCAGGTTGGAAGACAGTTTAGGGATTTAAAACAAACAATAAAAGTAAAAATATAATGTCATAGTGAACAGGTGGAGGAGGCCATATTCAGCCTGTCTGGAAGACAGGAACCTTCTCAGTTTTGCCTCTCCTTCTCCAAGTTCTTCACAAATGCTCACCTCATTCCCAGAAAGCTTAGAACATCTGTCTAGGCTTAGGGAGAACTTCTGTTACTGAAGGCCTGGCTTCTGAATGTCTCATGTTAGTGCTGGCTAAACTCCAAGGTGAAAGCCAAGCTCTTATTGGTTCTGTATAGCCTGGTGCTACAAAATCAAGCCAACTATCTATATTAATTCATTTAATAAGGTTATTCCTTCACAGCAAAGGCCTGGGACTAGACTAGAGATGCAGGCTATTCTGACATTTAAAGGTTTGAAACTGTCATCCCTTGGAATGTTGTGGTCACTCTAGGCTTTGTTCTATATCTGAATTGAAGGGTGTTAAGACAGACCGCATTTGTGAAAATTCATCAAACTCTATAAGATTCATACCCTTTATGATAAGTTATATTGCAGTAGAGAGAGAAGTGAGGGAGAAGAAATAGTGATGATGGTGATGATGTCCTTAGTTCATCTTTTTGTGGTTTGGGGGCTAAAATCCATCAAGGGTGTATATGTACTGTGTAAGCACTCTACTACTGAGCTACATCCCTAGTACTTCATGTATCCTGAGTTCATTTGTGTCCTTGTGGGTTGAGGGAACAGAGAGGTTTGAAGCCAGGACCTCTGAATGCTAGGCAGGTGCTCTGCCACTGAGATAATCTTCAGACCCTTTTTCTGTTTAGTTTGAGACAACATCTCAGGAAGTTGCCTAAGCTGAGACCCATCTTGGCCTCTTAAGTGGCTGGGATTGCAGGCCTGCACCACCAGACCTGACTTGAATTCATATTTGACTTTCCATTGCCATCTGCAGCAGCACTCCTATGTCCTGGGTCTAGCCTTCTCTACTCAGTTTCCATGTATCTTTCTCACTTCACCCACATCACCTCAGCCTTCATGGCAACATCATCACCTTTTCCCTCCTCACCAGCTAAAGGCCATCCCATCAGAACCTTCTTCATGGCCTTAAGAAGAATCTAGGGTCATGTCAAGAGGAAAGGAAAAATCCAGGCCTGTAATCCTAGCTACTCTGGAGTCAGAGGCAGGAGGATTGCAAGATCATAGTCTGCCCAAACAAGTTTGAGGGCAACCGGGGGAACTAAACGAGATCCTGCCTGAAATTAAAGTTTAAAAACTAAGGAAGGACTGGGTACATAACTCAATGGTAGAGCGTGTGCCTGACATTCACAAAACCCTAGGTACAACAATAGCCGGCCCAGAAACAAACCAGAAAGCACTGGTCTTTCTCCTGCCCTTAAGGCAAGCGGGCACCCACATCCACATCTATCTGTGCTGGCATCTCGGCGGGCGGCCTGTGAGCACCAGGAGTGCCTCCTTGACTTTCTCAAAGAGCGTCTGTTCTTTCAAACGCCTGTCAGGCTAGAGCCGATACTACAAAGCTCGCGCAAAGGCAAATATAGGGCCTGCCTGAGAGCCACGCAAAGACTGAGTTTTGATTTTTATCTTCTGTTGATTTCCTCAGCATAGCTAATGTTATGTTTCTGGTCAATAGACATGAAGGTGGAACCGCTCTGAGCCGGTCCGTTTCATCCCATGGCCTGCTGACCTTGACGGCACTTTCATGTCCATTCATACAGGGTTTACTGTAAAATGAAATTAAAGCAAACTGGATTCTCTCCAGAAAGGCAACACTGGAAATATCTGTGAGAGGAGACACGTGTCTACTGTACTCCTTGCAGCCTTCCTGCTCTCCCAGCCGCTCCCTCCCTCTCTCCGATAAACTTGCACCTCTCCCCCAGCTCTGTAGTTCAGATGAGTCCTGGATGGGAGAGGAAAGATGAGCTCCCTGCAGGGCAGCCCTTCCTCACCTCATGGCTTTAGGCCAAACATCCTCTTCATCTTTAAATGAACTTTAAATGAAGACTCAGTCCTCACCTTCCGCACATTTCAGATGTCCCCACAGTCACCCGACTGTGACTCTCACGGCCACAGAATGAAATGTTCTCTTGCCCTCAGAGTTGCAAGTGAAAACTGAGTGGGACCCAGGCATCTGTGAACAGGCGTAGTTTGGCATCTTAATAAATGTCTTAGAATTTGGAGTGGAACCTTGGCTTTTGTCTGTAAACCCTCGGGGAGAAAATGTGAACCCGTTTCCTCACTGAGGAAACATCACAGCCCTTGACAGGCTGGGTGCTTTGATCCTCAAGCATCGTGGGCCTCTGCGCTCTGTCCCTTGTCTGCCCCAACCTGAGGCTTTGTAACCTGATGCCCTATAAAGAGCATTTCTACAAGGGCACAAAGAGATGTCCTTGCTTAATATTAAAGCTGTACCCCCATTACCCTCATCCCAAGCCCTGTCCCCCCAAAGGCATGCACAGTAAGGCTTGACTGGCAGCAAAAGCTGGCCCAGCTGTTTTGAATTAGGGGTAAGGGGAAGCTTCTTTATAATATATGACTTAATCAGTGTCCCTGAAGTAAACAATCCAAACCAAAGCTGGCAAGGACCAGGATTTGGACTTCATAAACCTCCTTTGACTTTGGAGCAGAGGCAGAGTTTGAGACTCATAGGTGCGTTAGAGGTAATTGTTACAGATGGGTAGTGGTCCTTAACCCTCCAAGGGAATGATGTACAGCAGTGTTATTAGAATCTCCAGATAAAGTACAGGATGCCAAGTTGAGTTTGACTTGCAAATACAAAGCAGATAATCTTTTTAGAACAAGAAACCCAGCTATCACTTGGAAACCACAGTGCCCTTGAGACTCCAAACCTGAAGAAGGTATGTGTTCTTCACGCCACTTCTTCCCACCAAGGCAAGGACGGTAAACTTCAACAGGACTCCATCTGAAAATGCTGAGTAATTCCCATGTCTGTTGATTCATGGTTTCTTCTTAACACAAGATTCCTGTCACTGACACCCCAGGGGAGTTAGAGTTAGCCTCACAAGGGAAGAGGCACCACTACCCCTCAAACCAGAAACGGAAAGGCAACACTGTCACTGTTCCAGTCAGTTCCATTACCTCTGAGACCTCAGCTAACCTATGGGGTGAATTACTTAATGTTACCCAGAGGAGTAACATCCATTGTTAAAATAAAACAAAAAAAAAGTGCAAGAATAATATTCGAGTAGTCATGGTTTCTCCAACTGCAAGGTTTTAGAGAACTGTATTAATGAGTTTCAACTTTATGGCAAAGATTCCTTATAAATCATAATTTTCCCTTGCTGTTGCTGCTGGGCCACACAGAAAATGGCTCATGGGAAGAGAGGTGGAGATGTCAGAGCTGCCTGGTAGTAGGAGGTAGTGAGGAGGGAGTGTGGGGCTCAGAGAGGCTGTGACGTGAGGGTGGATTTACTGTGTCAGATTCGGGAACCTGAGTCCTCACTGTGCCCTTGGGGGGACTATGTTCTCACCACAGGATGAGGAATTCGTAGGTGCAGGAACATTAGGATTTTTGAACTCCATGATTAATGGTAGGAGATAAAGTGTGGGGCTAGAAGATTCTAGAAAGTCCCCCAATCCTGAGACAGCATCACTCCATCTGACTTAGACTAGTTTCTCCTCAATATATGGTGGTTAGATGACGAAGACTAGAGAAGTCTCTTTTAAGCTCATGGTGGTCCCACCCGGGGAAGGCCTCTTTGCTGCCTCACAAAGGAGGGGGAGCCAGAAGACGAGATGGCTCAGACAGAACCTGCTTTTATAACAAAGCCATTCTCAAGGCAACACCTTATTCTATCAAGACACAACTCTCTATAAATGCATGCATCTACTAGAGCATAGCCCTAGGGGCCTTCCAAGGCTGCACTTCTCAACAGGGCTGCACTAGAAGCAAAGTTTCCAACACATGGGCTTTTCTAGATTGTATCCAAACTATATCACACACACCCCCCAAATCAGATGGCTCCAGTAACAAATTCCAACTGCCTACTCTGAGTGACTCACCCGTAGAATGGGTCTATAAGTGGTAAATGCTCCAAGTGTCCTCATTCCATAACACGGCCTCTGTCAAAACACTGGATCCTGATGGCAATGGGATCCAAGAAGGGGATTTTTGGATGGGCCCAGCCGGAGACGTAGCTAGCACACACAACAAGAAGGAAAAGTTATTAGGACTTTGCCAGTGGGACAAAAGAAAGGGAAGCGTGTCCACACACACACCTGCCATGGCCACCTGCTAAGAAGGACAGGGAATTTGAGGAGTAAAGAAAGTCTCAAGAAATAGACCTGGGCATGAGGTGAGGAAGGCCTTACAAACAGCAACCAGAGGGAAATGCTGAGATACTGAAAACCAGGTAAGAGTTTCCCAGAGATGCAGCCAAGACACTGAATCATGATCCAGAGCACACAGGACAAAAATGACGTCAGCTGAAAGGGCCAGCTCCACACAGAGGGACATAAGAAATGGCAAGAGGGGGCATTACAGGGCAGTGCGGAGAGTGACCTGCTGACCTGAAAAATTCGTAAGGAGAGAGTAGATGTATTAAAATCAACACGGAGGCAAGGGCAAAGTGGGGTAAGAAGCTAATGTATTGTGGGAAAATAGGAAAGAGAAGGATTAAAGTTTGAAAGAGAAACACTAAGGAGGCAAAGATACATAATTTAACATTTTATTTTTATTTATTCCTCTTCCCACATTTTATTGTACTTTCCTGGCAGGCAGCCTGCACTCTGGTGAATCTGGGGGAAAGGGAGGGATTGGCAGAATAATGTGGCTATGGGGATTTCAATCTTATTACTTGGTGCTCCTAGCCTCGGATAGAAATTCATAAAAATTACATGCTATAGTGGCAGGTCATTTTTTATAAAAATGAATCTTGAGCTTCAGATTTAGGACTAAGGTGAGTGTTTCAGATCAACCAGGAAATGAGGAGAAATAGACAAAGGCAGCAAGCAAGTGGGGTGCTGCCTGGCAGTCTCTGGATCTTAGCGCCAGAGATCCTAAGCCCACTGGGAGCCCAGATGGGTAGCAGACATTCACTTCTTGGAAATTGCCTTTGGATGCTTAACTTCCTACTGGGTTAACATTATGGTGCGCAGGCTTAGACAGCATTGTTGGGACTGTGTTTGGGTTTAAGTTCTGCCTTTTCTTTTTTCTCCTGTCTCCTCCTTCTCTCCTTCCTCTCTCACTTTTTTTCTCCCTAGGAAAGTTTTGAGAGTTCATTCTGCTCTCCAGGGATGGAGCTGATGCCCCTCAGCATACTCACTGATCAGGGCACAGCTGCCTTTAAAGCGGCTTCTTAGTTTCCCTCTTTGCTGTCCTCTCCAGTTCCTGACAATCCTCCCCTCCCTCCTCCCTTCTGCTTTCTTCCTAAGGCACCTTCCTTGGATCTTAGCTTAAGCATTGACTCAGTAGGAGAAGGAAGGGTTTCAGGTGCAGGCTCTCCCAAGTGACTTTTTGCTAAAAGGTGACAGGGGAGAATATTTGTGACCCAGATGGTCCCCAGAGGTTGCCCTCCTGTGCTGCTCCTCATTATCTCTGGAGCAAAGGGCAGCTAAAACACTTCTTCCCCATGCACTGCCTGTCATGCCCCTGTCTCCGCATAGTAGTGATGACCTCCTTCGGAAAACTAGATTTGCAAAGTGATATTGTTCCTCTTTTGTGATCTCAGAAAAGTTGTCAGACTGACCCTGAGCCGCCCCATAGATACCGCTCTTTGCTACACAACTTGGTATGTGTTATTGTGTTTCAATTATGAAATTAATGCATCAAAGGCCTAGAAAATGACCCTCATGCTATTTTTGAAATGGTTCCTTACTGCTCAGAACCTTGATTTAGTTATGTTTAGTTGATTGTATGAACTTTTTGTTATTTATTCATCAATTCAGACCATAGAAGCATTTCTGTGGCTTATATACTCATGTGTGCCTTTTCAGGTCAACCAGTGTCATTTTTCTTCAAAGATCCCTCATACACATGGGCTTTGGGAGACATGGGGCAGCACTGTATTTCCTGTATTAAAATTCTTGCACATAAATTATGTTCTCTCTGGTTTATTGACAGGCTAATGGAAAGGATTTTTGGCTTCAGATACCATCAACTTGAGCTTTTTTGTGTGTGTATCATCTGAGTGTTGGACCATTGCCTCATGGGAGTAATGACTGCATGACATATCCTAGCTCTACCTTCTGTATGCTATGAGACAGTCTTCTACAAAGGCTGCTAACTTTAACTTTTTGGTACATAAGCAGTATTTGAGGTTTTTGTGTGTTTTCTTTTGTTTGTTTGTTTAGAGACAGGGTTTCTCTGTACTGGAATTGCTCTGTAGACCAGGCTGGTCTCAAACTCACAGAGATCTACCTGCTTTTGCCTCCCAAGTGCTGGGACTAAAGACATGGGCCACCACCACACAGTTAGTATTTGAGAAAAGACACTCTCCATGGGCAAAAATCTTTGAGTTTCTTTCATGGTGTATGCTTTCTCTGAAGATCTGAGATTCCTTATGAGCTGGTTTGAACCTCATGAGTGAAACTCAAACCTCGGGGATTCATCTAACCAATTCTCTACATTTTATTCCCAGTGGCCAATTTCCCACTCTTAACATTTTAGAGACTTGGAAACTCCAGGAGATGTTTTTCAGTCTGTCCAGACACCTTTTAAAAAAATCTAAACAATAAAATAAGCAAGCAAGCAAACAAACAAACAAAAAGTGCCATTGCTTCCCATCTTTAAATGTTCACCAACAAGTTTATCTCTGTGTCTTAGCCAGTCCTCCCAACTAGGAAGATTCAAACTGTCAAGCCCATTTCTCATAAGCAAAGGCATTTCATGGGCTTCTAGAGGTGGGAGAAAAGTTAATGGTCACTTATTCTCATTCATCTAAACAGTGTCAATACATTCAAGAATCTAGGTAGATGGGCTGGGAACCCCCATAGCACAGGGGCGAGATTTCACATAGCAAAAGAAGATTGTTTGAACTTTCAGATTCCAGACACCCTCTACCAAGAAGCCCCATAAAATGGGTGACATCAAAGGACAGTTGGAGGGTAGAGGTAAAAGCTTTGGCTTTGGTTTGGCTTTAAAATGATGTGATCGGTGTTTTCCTGAACCCTTTTTCTTCAGCTTCTAGACAGAGAGTCTTGCCCTGAGACCTCAGCTGAGATGAGTGTGGTTCAACCACATTGCTTCCAGCTCGAAGCTCCATCCTCAGCTCCTACCATTTGGCCCAAGTTCAGCTTCTCCCCACCTCCTGCCTGTTTCCCTGGCCTCCTGGGAAGACTCTGTTGCCTGATCTTTATTGCTCTTTTCCCACACTCCATTATACAGCATGATATCGGCCTCTGAATTTATTTATTAGGGCTCAGATCTATAATATACAACCCTCCCTTCCTGTCTGACACCGGTTCTTTGCAACAGTGAATGAGAGGCGCTGCTTGCCATTAAACAGTCATGGAAAATAAGCACCCAGAAAGGAAGGGCCAGGAGCTTGCAAGAGAGCTAACTCTCTGGAGGCCCCTCAGAGCCAAATTGCTTTTTCAAAACTTCACACTCACAACCCAGCAGTCCAGACAGGCAGCCACAAATAGCTCCTTGTGGGGGAGCACATTTGCAACTGGCAACCTTATCCCCACATGTCTGGCCCTCGTTTGGTATGCAGGCTATACTTTAAAAATTAACATTTTGCCTAATAAGCATCCCCTTTGTCATTGGTCTCTTTCAACATGTTGGAGCAGGCTATAGTTCCAGGAGGTGCATGCTCACATATGCGTACACACACACACACACACACACACACACACACACACACACACACACGGGTGGGAGACAATGTATTCACATTGTTCATAACTCCAATGCAAAAAGTGTACATTGGGAGATCACTCTTTGACTCATGATTAACTTTGTTTTAGAATAATTTTAGACTTGGAGAAACACTGGAAAGACAGAGCAGTGTCTTACTCATTCATCCTCCACTGTTACCAACTTATATTACCATGACACATTTGTCACAGCTACAATACCACAATGTATGTGTGTTTCATTGGCATTTTTTGATCCAGGATTCTTCATTTGCTATCAGGTCTTTGGGTCCTCCTGCTAAGACGATGTTCCTCAGATGTCTCCTGATGACCAAGAATTGTTGGGTTGGGTGTTTTGTAAAATACACCTCAACTGAGGCTTTTTCCCTCCTCTCATTATTGGACTGAGGCTATGGATTTGCTGTGGAGGAGATGATAGAATGTATTGCTATTCCTATCACATGTATCAGAAAGTTCGGCTATTGTGGACTATGTGGGTTTTATTGTGGATGTTAACTTTGAGCCCTGGGCCCAGATAGCATCTACCAGGCCCCTCTGTGTAAAGCAGCTCTCACGTTTATTCCCTCTGCTCTGCTCTTCAAGCCAGCTCTGAGCCACACTCAAAAGGGGTCACAGTAGGGATGTTTTGTGCATGTGTGTGTGCACATGTTCATGTGTGTGACTGTATGCATGTGTAGACCAGAAGATAACCTTAGACAGTGCAGTTTAGGAGATGTCTACCTTGGTTATTTTGTTTGTTGTTTGTTTGCTTGTTTTGACACAGAATCTCTTATTGAGACCCGGGGCTCACTGAATCTATATCAGTTAGGCTGTCTGGCCAGATAACCCCAGACTGGCTTCAAACTCGTGATCCTCCTACCTCTGCCTCCTTCAGGAAATCCTGCAAGTATGCACCATCACAACTGACCAGAGAACCCCAGAAATAGTCCTATTTGCCTGTCCCTCAGTGCTGCAATTACAAGCACCTGATACCGCACCCAGATTTTCGTGTTGACTCTGGGGATCAATCTGAGATCCTCGCAGTTGCTCTGCAAGCCCTTTATTGGCTAAAGTATCTCCTCAGCCAGTTCCTTAGTCTGTACTTGGTAAATCGGCAGGGCCCGTAATGAAATTGCCTAACCTTCACTAAAGCTATGACTGCAACTAGAACATTCCCATCCTGAGATCAACTCCAGAGGGAACTCACCCATTGTCAAAGCAGCTTATCCACTTGCCAGACTTCTGAGCTGCTATTCTGTAATTGAACCGTGACTTCCTGAACCTTAGGCATCAAAAACACCCTTGACAGTTGGGAGCACCCACTCTTGGCTAGGGGCACTCTCTCCGCTCCTTTCAATGGTTTTGGACCAGTTATTGTTTTGAGCTGAGTCCTGAAAAAGAGTGTGTGGCCAGTGGGATAGCCAGCCCTTGGGGGACAGAAGGACATGCACATGAGCTGGTAAGGGCGTGTGTGCTTTCCTGTTCCATCTCTGAAACTTTCTACTAGGACATTTTTAAATAAAGCATTCCACTAGTTCTGTGTCTCCATCGGTCCGTGCACAGTGGGCTTGGCAGACCCAGTATGCCTTCTGGAATCTGGGAACAGCTTCTTGTCCAGAGGAGATGAAACACAAGTCCTCATTAGGGCATCCTGCTAAATATGTTTAACTTGAAATGGATGGAATCAGAACAGACACTTCTGATGCTGAGGTAGCATGACATGCAGACCCTGGGTAGTGTGTGACATATAGACCCCTCCCCCATGGCTCCAGGAAAGGTCTATGGGCAAGGAGCACAGAGCACATTATAATACTCATAAATTCCTTGAAGTTCCTTTGAGAGAGAGCTCTATCAGCATCTGAATAGGTGTTGGGGGAATGAAAGACTCTCCTTTATCCAGTCTGTCTGCAAAAATCAACAAGGCAAAATAATGTACTTTTTTTTTTTGGTTTTATGAGACAGGGTTTCTCTGTATTATTTTGGAGGCTGTCGGTCCAGCCTGGCCTTGAACTCACAGAGATCCATCTGCCTGCCTCTACCTCCCGAGTGCTGGAATTAAAGGCGCGTGCCACCACTGCCCGGCTAATAATGTACTCTTATGGAAGTCTATGAAAGTTCTTGGAAGAAGCAAATATAATCTTAGAAGTGGGAAAGTTTTAAATTCCTAGATCATGAATGGATAAATGAAAATGTCAGGTTACTAATTCCTGACGGTCCCTTCAAGACACTCTTAAAGATGTGGTCTGCAATGTACCGTCCTACTCATTCTAACCATGGTGTGGGTGGGTTGATCCTACCCCGGAGTTCTCACTACTCACTCACTTGTTCTGACCAATAGGCATTTGTGGGCCTCCACTTGGAGGCATTGTGGAGTTATTCATCTTGAAGAGCACGAAAAATATTGCTCCACATGTCAGCACCACCTTCATGACTCATTAAAATCTTCTATGTATATTTTTCCAGGACCAAAGTACACATGTGCAAGCCAAGGATGATATTATTCCTTGGCCACACCTTCCAGCACATCATCGTCTCTCTAATATAAACTGCCCAACCCCAAAGAGGCTCAAATTATATGTGGGGTGCTGTGGGTCAGTCAAATTAAAAAGGATGTGACAACTTGATGTGGGTATGTAACATTTCAGTTGGTTTATACCAGGCTGGAGTATACAGGTCCATACAGGGCATGTGTCATACTCTTGTTGCTTTCCTCAATCACAAAAATGTAGACGAAAACAATATGTTGTGGATAGACCATGATGGAATTATGTGGTTTCCATTAAACATAGTGTTCGGTCATCATTGACAGACTATGGCAGTTCTCTGGAGACTTCATTTCTTAGTCATGATGGCAAACATATGAACAATCAGTCATCCCTAATAAAGACCGACACATCATATCCATTGTATGTCTTGCCCCATATGCCGAGTGAGCCAGTGACTGAAGATAGCTCAGGCTGACCCAACACTTCCCGAGACCATCCTACCTACCACACCTTTCTTGCACCCAATACTGTCACTCTTCCCATTGACCTGTCATTTTTGGATGTCCCTAGCTGCCACCACTACTAGTCTTTTCACGGTGCAAGTTCTAGTCAACTATCAATTTACCGAGCCTGGAAATACTTTAGGCAATCATCAGCCTAAATTTTATAATCAGATTAGTTTACAAGGCTCAGATAAGATACTACCAGGATAAGCTGTGTGTGTGTGTGTGTGTGTGTTAATAGAGAGTATTGGTTAGTGGTGTGTTTCTAAGAGTCACAATGCTTCCCCCACTAGCGCTGTTACCCTCAACAAGCTTCGTAACTGCCTATGCTTCAGTCTCTTCCTGCACACTGCGGGAATTATAACAATAACAGTACTCCAAAGAGTACTGTTGCAGTTGAGAGGATTAAATGAGAATATTTTTATGTGAGTAAACAAGAATGCTTGGCATATGGCAAATGCTGAATAAATTTACGTGGTGGGGAAGGAATTACCTGAGTAAGAATATATTAGAATGAGGGCTCTGGGGATTTGGCAATGTGGAGGAGATGGAGAAACATTCCTGGGTAAAAGTGTGTAAAATAAACCTTACCTGAAATCATTTTGCTGGTGATTTGTTTCTACTATATATGTAGCACCCTCAAAGTCTTTCCCTAACCTTCCCACACACACTTTCCTGGTGCTAAAGATACTCATGTATCAAAACATAGTAACCGGTGCTGGGTTGATGGCTCACTGGGTAAGAGTGTGTGCTTCTCTTCCACGGGGCTAGAGTTTATTCTCCAGCACCCTGGGCAGCTCGTAACCCACTGTGACTACAGGTCCAGGGGATCTGACACCCTCTTCTGGCTTCTGTGGGCACCTGCACTCACATGCGCATACCTCCATGTAGACACATATGTGTAATTACAAAATAATAAAGTAAATCTTTTTTTAAAAATCACATGCATAATATATGGTTTTATATGTCAACTAAAGAGTTAATTTGAGAACACACTTTATCAGCCAGGCAGTGGTGGCGCATGTCTTTAATTCAGCACTCAAGAGGCAGAGGCAGGCAGATCTCTGTGAGTTTAAGGCCAGCCTGGTCTACAAAGCGAGTTCCAGGATAGGCTCCAAAGCTACACAGAGAGACCCTGTCTTGAAAAGCAAAAAGCAAAGCAAAACAAAACAGGATGTACTTTATAATGTCACCCACCACTGGCAAAGGTTGTCTGCTCTAATTTCTGCTGTAACTGTCCCTTTACTTTGTCCCTGAGATAGAAGGACATCTGATTTTCTGCCTCACAGCCAAAACATTTTGTTCATTATATAGAGGAAAAAGGCTAGGATGGTGTCATTGGGTCATCGTAGCAACTTAGATGGCATATCGCTTGGCCATTGAATCCATGAAAGAAGAAATGGTTGAATGCAGTCACCTGTACCTATCCAAGAACAGAAGCAAGGTCAAAAGTTGAAGCTTAGAAGACAGAGAAAGAGCAATCTTAAGTCTAGACAGCATATTAGCAGCGAGGACTTGATGTGCCGGCCTCTGTTTATAGGAGGGTTTTGCTGACAGCATGGAACCTGAGCCTTCCTTTCTTCTCATCTAGCAAGTTCTACTGTGCTGTCAGAGGCCGCCTCTTCCCAGAGTGCCTCGAAGGATTCAAGATCAGAGCTGTAACTGGAATCTTGCAAGGCAGCAAGGAGAGAACGAAGGACATAGGGATTTGACATAGTGGGCCGGAGATGAGTCTGCTGTAAAATGCCTGGTAGCTGCACACAGCTGAATTTTCCCCTCCCAGGAACTTTTTTTTTTTTTTCCTAGCAGCGAACGAGAGAATAGATGGATGGCTTACCAGACATTTCCTGTATGTACGATGTTTTCCTAAGGAAAGTAGTTCTGAGAGCTTTTTTTTTTCCTTTCCTACTTAATCATTTTTAAAAAAATTATAAAATGATGTTGGATGTGGTATCGGGCAGTGGCTGATGGGAGTATAAATCCATTTCACCTTTCTGGAAAGTAATTTGGCAACATGTAACAAAAAACCATCAAAATGGGCATATCCTTGACTCAGAAATTCCACTGCTAGGAATTTATGGAAACAGTGGCATAAATATTTATATAACAGAGCATTCCTCATGAAATAATTATAATCACTCCCCAAATGGGACTCATTTGAATACTCTGAAATAGGAGATGGCTTAAATATCATAAAGCGGGAATGCCAAGTAGCCACTCAACAGCTTCCTAGAAGTATTTAATTGCGTTGACTACAAGGCTGCGCTTGGGACTCGCTGAGGAGGGGGAGGCGCTGAAGCACAGTATCCACTGGGCTCCTGAACCCGAGCTCAGCCAGTGTGGAAAGGGGCAGACGCCTTTTGTCTGAGCTCAATCCTGCTTTAGTCAGCGGGTACAGAACTACAGCCCTGGGATTCAGGAGACACGAAGCTCACCTGAGCGAGGGACCAGATTTCTCAAGTTTGTGTGCTGGGCTCCGGTTACACGAGCCGAGCCACGGGCTTGTTGGGAGATGCTTATTCTGAATAGCCTTGCTCTGCATTGGAAAGAGACTGTTTGATTAGCGCAGTTTATATAACGGAAATCTGAGACTGGAGGGAGGATTTGGCGGGGCTGTTGATTGCGCTGGAGAGGGGTTGGAAGGGAACTTCTCAGAGCGGGAGGCTCTGATTTTGGAGCCAGCGCCTGAGAACAAATTGTCCTCTGCACTCCACCCGACCGCATCAACACACAGGCCGAGCTAGTCCATCCATAGAAATGGGTTCCACTCCATTTGGGGAGAAGACAAGGCATTTCTCTCCAAGGATGGAGCAAGGTTAAGGTGCATGTGCACAACAGCCAATCAAATGGCACATTTCATAGTCATGCCAAGGTCCCGACAGCATTCCAACCTCCCCGTGTTTTCCAAAGCCGTGAAGCATTTTCACAAAGGCTTTCTGGAGTAGGATTTTATTTTTTGCAAGACTGGATGTGTTCATTGTCTCTTTAAAAACTCTCTCCCCTCCCCCGTTTCTTTTCCTGGATTTTAATGGGCCTGAAAGTGAGACTCTGCCAAGATTTTAACATTAAAAGAAAAGGTAGATCATCCTCTCCAAAGCCTGCCTAGGGTGCGTTTTCCAGAACTTTCTCCCACACCCGCTCAGCTGAGGGTAGGGAGGCTGTGTGGGTGGGTGTCCACTGAAGACTCACAGTCAAGTGTCCACGCTTCCTGTTTTGTCTTTTGCCTCGTCTGGACCCTAGGGTGGACTCAATTCTGGTCTCTGAGACTCTGTTATTTCAGTTTTTTGTCTCAATGTCACTAATCAAGAAGATGCTCAATCCAGCAGGGAGAATAAAGTCTCTTTTTAGCTTTCTGTTAAATCTCCTCCAAGCTGCCGAACCATGAGCCTGCTTCCTTCCACTCTGTTTTTCCATCCGCAAAGGGAAAGACTACAAAGTGTGTGGAGCAGAAAGGCTTCTGGGAACAGCTTAGGTCATGTCTCATTCCCTCGGAAGGTATAGAGAAAGTGTCGTGTAATTTAAATTCCATTCATCTGAGTCAATATAAGCAACCAAAGGTGGTTTAGTCTGTGCGTACTGGAGAAGCGGCTGTGGAAGTATGCAGTCACAAATGTGCAAATGTTACATCGTGCCACACATACAATGGTGTTGGCAGAATCCCTTCTCATGCCCTCTTTTTCCAGGAGCTGATGGAACCAAAAGCCCTCCTTGTGAGACAGAACTCAGCCTTCAAGAATTTGACTGTCCGGACCGCACACCAGATGGACTGCAATCTTGCTGAAATAGGTAAGGATCAGTTTGAGTCACTCTAAGGACTCATCCTAGAAAAGGAGTTGTCCCTTCTCTTCCACCATATATATCCTCGGGGGTAGGAACTACCATCGACTCCATTTAGCAACAGTTTTTCCTTTCTTAGGGGAATGAAGAAATACAGCATTGATTGTAAACATTAACAGGCATCACCCAAGTTCAGGGGCCAGGAAATGGACATTTTAATTGCTACTTTTGCCAAGGAGGTGTTTGTGTCTATAGTTAAGTAAGAGTGAGATCCCCTGGAAGGGATTCTCTTCAGTCCTGGCCATCAGTGCGACCTGACACAGTAGCAGTCTCTCTGTGCCTCTTCAAATAAAAGGGGCACAGTAGTGTCTATTTCACAGGGTCGTTGGGGTCTACTCATATTGAAGTGCTTGCTCATATGAAGTGCTTACAATGGTATTTAGTAACCAGGCAACAAACAGGAGTGCAATTGTTCATTTAGATTAATCTTCATTTGTTTTTCTACTTCTAAATAAATCTGATGAAACGTAGCGTTCTTTTTCCCAGGGGGAAAAAAATAAAACAAGTATGTGTGGTTACGCAAAACTTGTAGGTAAGTTCTGAGGACTCTGAGGTCTCCTCATGTTTTGAGCTTCTTGGTAGGACCACTTTGGGCAGTGGCTCAGAACCTGGCTGACTGGGTACAACCTTGACTCAATGACTTGCAAGCATGGTCTGTGACATCTCTGAGCTACTTAGAAGATGCCCTGTCCTGAGGGCTTATCCATGGGTAGGAATAGGTTCTCTGAGATAGAGTGTCAGGTAGTTGGAAAGAAGTCACATGGTTATTTAGAAGTCGAGATGATCCAGGCACTCAGTCTGTTTCCAGTCACTTCCATGTCACAGAAGGAGCCAGGAGAGCACAGCCTAGTGTTGTGATCCTGAAAAGTGTCTCCTTTAATATGAATTAGGGAAAAGAGAACTGACAAGGGCAAGACAATAAAAACAGTGAAATGGCATAGTTCTATATACTTAAGAATAATAATTACTAAGAGGGCTGAGCCAACACTGTAGAGCAATGGTTTTCAATCTCTGGGTCACAACCCCTTGGGGGTGTCAAATGACCCTTTCACAGGGATTGTATATTAGATATCCTGCATATCAGATATTTACATTCCAATTTGTAGCAAAATTACAGTTGTGGAGCAGCAACAAAATAATTTTATGGTGGGGGGCGGTTACCACAATGTGAGGAACTGTATTAAAGAGTTACAGCATTAGGAAGGTTGAGAACCACTAGTGACAGTGGGTTATGGTAGGGAGAAGCCTGCATTTGCTCCCAGGGTCTGGATTCAATCCCATTTCCTTTAGATAGCTAGTGGAACTCAGAACTTCCTCGGCTAACATTGGGAGCAAACAGCAAGGGCTAGTATACCTTAAGAGGACATGGCCACACAGGATATGCTTTCAGCAGGCAACGCTTATGTATACATCAATGGGGGAGGTCCTTCTGCGTGCCGTGAAAATGTGTCTCTCTTTCTTATTGATTGATGAATAAAGCTGTTTTGGCCAATGGACAGGCAGGATGTAGCCAGGCAGGAAGTATAGGTGGGGCTACCAGACTAGCAGAATTCTGGGAAGAGGAACTCAGAGAGGGAGTTGTTGGGGAGCCACCATGCAGCTGCCGAGGAAGCAAGAGACCTGGGAATCACCAGTAAGCCAAGACCATGTGGAGATACACAGATTAATAGAAGTGGATTAATAATTAAGAGAGAGATAGCCAATAAGAAGCCTGAGCAACGGGTCAAACAGTTTATAATTAATATAAGCCTCTGTGTGTTTTATTTGGGACTAAATGGCTGTGGGACTGGGCACGACAAAAACTTTCGTCTACAATACACCATGTTTGTGTTTAGAAGGAAAAAACCTAAGATAATACACCAATATATTAATATTTGTTATGATGGGAGGTATGATTATTGATTAATTTTCTTCTCTGTTTTTCTGTACTTTCTGTAAGTTGTTTTGTAATAAGCATGTGTTTTTAAATAATTAATTGAACAATTAGATATTAGTCTGTATATTGGGTATTCAGCGAGGCACTGAGGATCCAGCGTCCATTAGTTCCTGGTGTTTACAGTCTAAGACACTGAATAAGTAATCATACCAAGAAATTAGTTGCTTCCAGGGACAAGAGGCTCTACCGAGAAGTCTGGAAGACAAGGCACCCAGGGACATTTTGCCTAAGCCTCCGGGGTGGCCTCCCTGAAGTATTGGTTTAGAGCCAAAGTCTAAAGGGAAGAAAAGGAGAGGAAAGAGGAAAGTATTCCCCGGGGGACAGAATATCACCGTCAAGGAAGGCAAGGTGACGTCAAGAGACTTAAAGCACACCAGCTGCTGCTTCGAGGGAAAGGAGACTGTTTAAGTAAAGATAGGCTGGAGCAAGCACGGCCCTATAGATCTTGGTAATAATTTCCTCAACCTTTCTGATCCGGTTTAGAGGCAAGCTCTTACTGTGTAGCCCAGGCTGGCCCTGAATTCATAGTCCTCTGGCATCAGCCTCCCAAGTACTGACATTACAGGTTTGCATGAACATGCCAGCCTTTGCGTCTTGTTTTAAAACAAATGCAAAACAAGGTTTTAGGCAAAGATGTGGTAACATAAAGCTGCGTTCATTTTAGAAAATTAAAAAGGAGAAAAATTTTCACAGAGTTGTCATCTCTAATTTTGGAGTTCTTGGCTTTGGATTCATAAGGCCAATTCAACAGACTTTCTCTCTCTCTCTCTCTCTCTCTCTCTCTCTCTCTCTCTCTCTCTCTCACACACACACACACACACACACACACACACACACACATACCACACACACACTAGCTCCCTCATTGGGGCTGGACATGACTAGCAACACGGGTAAGAGACCATGTTGCTCTTCTAGAGGACCTGGATTTGGTATCTGGTTCCCAGGAACCTCACTGGGCAAATCATAAACACCTGTAGATCCAGCTCCAGGGACTCAGGCACCCTCTTAGGGTCTCTGTAGGCACCCAGGCACATGAGACATTCACCTCAACAGATATATACATAAATATAAACAAAAGTACAAAAAATAAATACAAAATTAGCCCTGTACACAAAGCCTAAGGAGTTGAGGCTGGAGAAGCCTGTGGTCTGCCTCTGCTGCTGTGTTTAGGGCAATGGAGCGTGCTGGAAAGGCAGAGGCATGTGCTAGGAGGCCCCAAAAGACTCTTTCCCCTATAGACATAGGGACTTGAGACATGTAACTGTCTGAGAGCATTCTGTCATGAAAGTTCATGTGTCATGGAAACACAGCACAATTTAATTCCTAGACCGGCCATGGTTGGTCAAAACACAGCTGGACAGATCACCGTACCTAGAACCTGACTGGTGGGCAAGGGTTTTTCCAGCCCAGGTGTGCAAAGTCAGGTTAGTGCCCCATCCATTAACCATGACAGACTGAGGTAGTGAGCTCAGGGGCCCTTCCTGACCTGATATGTGAGGAACTCAGGCATGCCCACACCAAGCTGTTACATTTCTACTTGAAGCCTACTGTGCTATGTCTACTTGGGGAATGACTAGGACAGAAATAATTAGTCACTTGTCTGTGGAATAACAGATGAGATGCTTCCAGCTAATGCAGCTCACTCGGTGCCCCAAAGTCATCTGGGCATGTCCTGACCTCCAGGGTGTGTAAACAGCAGAGTTAACTGTGAACCTCCTTCCATGGCAGCTACTGGGGGAACTCTGTAGTTTAGTGGGCTCTGGAGTGGAGAAACAGACATCTGGTGGTCAACCTTTGCCTGTAATGAGAGGTTATTAAATATTCACATCAGGGGCTGGGACTTGTATCAGCTGGTCTTCCAGACTGCTACCTATTACACCTCACTCACACTTTATATACCCCCGATCCGGCAAGAAGAAACTTGTGCGTGTTCTATAAAACTTGCCACTGACATCAGGGTGGGTCTTGGAGGCTTATGGTTATCCTAATAAAACTCAGGAATGTGTAACAGGCCATAGTCAGCAGACCACCAACTACTTTATTGTTAGAACACAAAAGAAGAGCTCTGGTAACCCTGCCGTACCTGAGGCACAGCGTGTGACTGTTCTTAACCCTTAAAGACTCTATTATTCACCCACCGATGGATGACATCTGTATGTTTCTTGTTTCCTTCCATGTGATGAGTCGACTAAGTTACACACTCAGACAAGAAATACCGATGATGGAGTGGTTATGAATTACATATTGGAGCTTGCAAATCAATTTGGATTTTTTTTTACATAAATTCAAACCAGATCTGTGGGGGCAGCCTTTTCTCAGATAACAGAAGCATGAGCAAAAGAGGGGCCTGAGCAGACGGGCAGTCAGCCAGCCCCAGGATAGGTGGGAAGGAGATCATCTGTGACTCCAGGGTATCTCTGTCTCTGTCTGTCTGTCTGTCTACCTATCTATCCGTCTGTCTATCTATCCGTCTGTCTGTTTCTATCATATCTGTCTATTATATCTATTTATCTATCTTATATCCATCTGTCTGTCTGTCTATCTTCTTTCTTGATCCTCATGTGCAGGGGCTCCATATCTTCCTCTTATCATGATACAGATGCAGGAATGTAGGAAATTCCTACGTGAGTTCACTGGCAAGCATCATGTAAGTAAAAGGTCTACTCCGTGAGTTGTAGGCTTGTCAGAAGACATGGAGAACCGAAGAGAGCCCAGGATGACCACCAAGAGGGTCTTGTACTCATCCCTAAACTGAAGAGGCTCACACAAGAGTTGGGTAGGAAGTTCATCCAATGGAAGCCGCAAATCAGCTGCCTGGCAAAGAACAGGCCATGGAAGGAAAGGGTGCATCTGTGGGACAATCAGAAAATTGCTGGCATGGGCTATGACTCCCCATTCAGTTAGCTTACTCAGATCCTTTGGCATCCACACCTAATAAACACAAAAGAAAAAAGGGCATCATGAGAAGATTCAGTGTGGGAGGGTGGGGAGACTTGGAAGCTGGCAGTCTCCAGTCTCCGAGATGCTCAGTGGTGTGAGGAGAAATGTCTCCGGGTGAGACCCGATACACACGAGGCACGAGGCCTTCTTCCTAACATGAAGACTACCGAGTTCATTGGTGTATCCATATGATTGCATGCTGTGAGTCCATTCCCCACATGCCGCAGCTTTGCATTGAAGAGAGAATTTCCTCATTAACCGTTGGTAGTAGCTGTGCATCCTTGATAGTGCCTTCTCAACAAATCCTCTGCTTCTGATTTTTCTCCCTCCCAGCCATGAGCTGCTGCACAGTCATTAGAATCTTCTATCCGAAAATTCCTGCTAAAACCCCACCATGACCCCCAACTAGACTCCAGACTCTGTAAGCTGACTCAGAGTGGCTTCTACAGGGGCCATCCACACGGATTATTTTTGTTCCTGTCCTCCATGGCACAAGGCTCCTTTTTGCTCCTGTCCTCCATGACACAAGGCTCCTTTTTCTGACCCCATTGGCTCCAGTGCTGTCTTGCAGGCATGCTCTCCTGGCTGTTTGGAGAAGTATCCCGTGAGTAAGACTGCACACTGTGACTCCTACCTCCTTCCAGCCCAGCCTACATCTTACGGGGGTACCCATCCCTCTTCTCCATGGGGAACACTGCAAAGGCAGAGCTGTGGCCTATATCCTTTGCCACCCATCCAGAATCTGGGGAGAGCTGGCATTTGAGAACAACCAGAGAAGTAAGCCAAATTATAATTACCAAAAGGAGAGTGACCCTTCCCCTTAACTCCATAGAGACACACCCTCCGTAGAAGTTTAGCTGTTGTTTCTTGGTCCCTCTGTGTATTCTGTGTACACTCCGGCTTCCTTGAGAATTTGTTTAAATGAAAAGCCACAGAATTTGGAAAGCTGGTTGATTCAAGGGTGTTTGGCGGAATGAATAGAAGGCACTGATGGGCAAAATCAGCCCCAGTGTCTGATTTCTGGAAGCTTGAGAGGAGGTAATGTTTGTCACCTGTGGGTGACAGTCCAGATCCTTTGGGAATGTCACTATTGAGAGGCAGCCTCGTTGTCCCCTGGGCTGTATTTTTCTATAATTCTAAGATGGCTCCCAAGCACAGTCTACTGGTTTGTTTGGTAGGACGTGTCTGCACAGTCATGTGGCTCCGGGTCTACCTTGCCTAGTTTCAGGGTGTGTTTCTTAGCAAAGGGTATGCTGATGACACAAGTCACCCACACCACAGGTTCCATGAGCTGTTCCTCCGACATCACACTTTCCCTCACATCAAAGCCTCTTCCTGGGACTCTGAACTCCTGTCACAGCCACAGCCATCAGGGGGAGTGCTCCCTCCTGCGCTAACTGGAAAACTTGTACTTTTACATTCGATATGCCGCCTCAACCATCAAACTAATCTACGGTTGGTTTATCTTTTAGAAAAAAATATGTGCTCCAAATTTTAAAAATGCTGAGAAAGATGGTGCTGGTGACCGGAAAATCAGAATTGCGTGAACAAAGCTGAGGCGCTGGCTGTCACTGTCCCAGCTGCAGAGGACAAATGAAGAGCTGGTACTAGTGGCCCAGCAGCCTTCATTCTTGAGCCATCAATGCCATGACCATTGGCACAGTCGGAGGACCAGAACGAGGGATGCTCATCTTGCCCAAAGGAAAAGGGATGTGGCTCAGGAGTTCTATTCCCTTTGATAAGCATCCTATGCTGAGGGTCAAAATTACCATCAGGGGATGGAGGGACCCAGTTGATTAGCTAGCCTGTGATTCGCCCACAGTTTGATTCCCAGCATTAAAAAAGGCAAAGTTATTTACTAAAGCAGTCAGAACTTTTTTTGCTAGAATATGAAGTTGAGACTCATCTAATTCAATAATCCAATATATACAGGCAATGAGTAACTGGAAACCCCAGCATGATCAGGAGCATATGTTAGCACATGTGACATTCTCTAATTCTGGACAAACCATCAGTAAAAGTGCCTATCCCCACTTGTGTCACCAGCTGAAGAGGCCTCAGCAGAGACCACAGTCTCCTCCATGCTGACTTTTCCTGTGACAGTTGTAGCTCAGCCACAGAGTTCTCCAGAAGGGGATGTAGAAGGCAGGGATCTAGGGGGTCTATCAGGCCTGAGATTCCACCCTTGGGGTAGTATCTGCTCTCTCATTCTGAAGACACAACCTTGATTCAACAACTGCAAAACTTACAACAAAAAATATAGAGGCCAGATCTCAGTGGCATAGGCTATATCCCAGCTGTATAGGGGCCAAGCCCCAGTGACATAGGTCATATCCCAGCTACTTGGGAGGTTAAGGCAGGAAGATTCCAAGATCAAGGCCTACTTGGACAACTACTGAATCCCAGTCTCATGATGAGAGAGAGAGAGAGAGAGAGGCAGAGACAGAGACAGAGACATAGACAGAGACAGAGAAATAGAGAGACAGAAGCAGAGACAGAGGCAGAGAGACAGACAGACAGACAGGGACAGAGACAAAAAGAGAAAGAGAAAGGAGACAGACAGAAAGAGAGGGAGAAGGGGGATGTAGGTATGTAACTCAGTGGTAGAATTATTAGCTAACAAGTACAAAGCCCTAAATTCAATCCTCAGTAATGGGGTGGTAGTAGAGGTGTATGATTAGATACAGCAATTATTATACTATGTGTGATAGTTACATTCACACTAAAATCTGTGTAGTCTTTTAGAATAGCTTTCATTTCTTCTTGGACATTTCATACATGTATACTATGTACCTAGATGTTATCCAACTCCTTGTCACACTCCTTCCAGACTGCCCCACATGTTCCCCCCCTAAATTCATGTCCATTTTCTCTCTCCTCTCTCTCTCTCTCCCCCTTCCCCTCCCTCCCCCTATTTTAATCTACTCAGTTCAGTCAGCGCTGACTGCCAGAATAACTGCTCTGATTGATATGCTACAACGCAGGTGACTGTGACGACAGTGAATCTATAAGTGCAATGGCCACACCGTGTGCAGAAGACTACATTTCACGGCACTCCTCCTCATCCTGCAACTCTCACGCCCTCTCCTCTGAGTCCTGGTGGAGGAGGCTTGAGGAAGACGTCTCATTTAAGGTTGAGCCCTCCACAGTCACCTTTCCCTCAGTGCTTTGAGCAGATATGAGCCATTGTGCTAACTGCTGCATGAAGATGTTTAGTGCAAATGTATTCGTAAATTCCCCAATTTGGAAGCAACCAAGATAGCTTTCAGGAGGCAAGTAGACAAACCAAGCAATGAAATATTACTCAGCAGTAAAGGGATGCATGGTGTCAGGCCATGACCAGATGTGGAGGAATCTTAAATGAAAGAAAGTCTGAGAAAGCCACATGCATTATAATCCAAACTCTATGACTTTCTAGAAAAGCAAAACTATTGAGACAGTAAGCAGTGCTCTCCAGGGATTTGAGATGAAGGAAGGAAGGACTGTCGGAGCATACAGTGAGGCCGTTCTGTAGAATAATATAATGGTGGACTTGGGTCACTACGCATTTGTCCAGACAGTGAACAAAATGAACCCTAATGTTAGCTAGGACTTTCGCAGACAGTGATGTGGGTTTGCGGGCTGTAACAAATGGATCAGGGCTTGGGGGAGGCAGAGAGTATATAGAAACTCTCTGTGCTGTGGTCCTAAAGCAGTTCTGAAAAACGGACTTTTTTATTTTCCCTAGCATGTTAGTAAGAGAGCAAAGGAAGATAAATCTTTAAATTTTTCATGCTAGGAATTAAACCCAGGAAGCCTGGGACATGCTGTCCTCCACTGAGCTGCAGCTTCAGCCTAGGTCTTCTAAATATCTGACTTTAATGCCAGTGATTAGCCCTGATAGGTCTAGAAAAGCCCCCAAAAAGGTTTCATTTAAAAATATATATTTTATTCATTTTTAATTAGGCGTGTGTGTGTCTGTGTGAATGTTTGTGCATTTGTGAGTGTAGATGTCCACAGAATCTAGCAGACAGTGTCCTTAAGCTAGTTACAGGCTGTTGTGAATGGCCTCCCCACCCCACTGCCACCAAGTGGATGCTGGGGACCAAACTCTTCTGCAAAAGCAGTGCACACTCTTGCCCTGGAGTGTTTTATTTTTAGTGCCATTTTGGATACAACCGTCTTCAGTGTGCAGCGGGTCACCACCCTCTGTGTTAGAACCCACGCCTGCCTCCTCAGTGTTTTGTCAGAACCTCATCAGGGCGGCCTGTTTTCTCCCTAGAAGACCATGTTGAGTAGGGAAATGAGAAGACTAGGTTTCTTCACTGGAACCCTGTCAACATTCGTGCAGGAACCCTGTCACATGTGTGCAGGAACCCTGTCACATGCGTGCAGGAACCCTGTCACATGTATGCAGGAATTTTGTCACATGCATGCAGGAGCCCTATCACATGTGTGCAGGAACCCTGTCACATGTATGCAGGAATTTTGTCACATGCATGCAGGAGCCCTATCACATGTATGCATTAACCCTGTCACATGTATGCAGGTACCTTATAACATGTATGTAAGAACCTTGTCACATGTATGCAGGTACCTTGTAACATGTATGTAAGAACCTTGTCACATGCATGCAGGAACCCTGTCACATGTATGCAGGAATATTGTCACATGTATGCATTAACCCTGTCACATGTATGCAGGAACCCTATCACATGTATGCAGGAACCCTGTCACATGTATGCAGGAACCCTGTCACATGTATGCAAGAACCCTGTCACATGTATGCAGGAACCCTGTCACATGTATGCAGGAACCCTATCAATGTGGATCGAGTTGAGTGATTAGCTGTGTCACAGAGGCTGTCCTCAACGATGGGATGAGCTATCCGGTTGAGACTGGCGGGTGGGTGGTGGCACACACTGTTTGACTTTCCTGTCCGTATTTTCTCAGCTGATGAGGGCACTCAAAGAGACAAAGGTGGGTAGTTTTGACAGAGTGGAGCTGAGCTTGTCATTTTCCAAAAGGAACTGACGGAGCTCCAGACTGAGGCCTACTGCTCACAGACTCATTGTCAGAGTATCCTTTCCCCCAAACATTGCAGGATTAGTCCACAAACCACAGATTCTTTTATGTTCCATCTCTCAAGACTAATAATGCCTTTGCCCACATTATTTCTGTCTAAAGCCGTGGGTATAGTGAGACAAGGGAGAGAGCCTTTGAAGAGTATGGTGGGCAACAGTGACCTCTGCTGGGAGAATGGTGCATATTAGCACCACCCTGGACTAACCCAGAAAGACTATGCGTATGTGATGCTTGTGGAGGTAGAGAAAGACAAAACAGAACTCTCTTCTGTTTCTAAACTATACGGGGTTAAAAAGGAAACATGTAGATTCACCTTTTCTTAGTGTCGTAGAAACAAAGCATGTTGTTACATGTTCCCACTCCTAAAGCTTATTGGTACCTAAGTGATGCTTCAGAGAGCTTCACATATCATGCCTTTAATTTTAGAATGAATAAAACTAAGTTAACTTTAAAGGTTTCTCAGTCTGTACGAACATTTACCAAAGGAGGGGGTTAGAAAACTCGTGGAATTTCCAGCTTCCTATCCATAAGGAAGGCAGTCATTGTGGTGGAGACAAGTACAGGTGGTCACCCCTTGTACTCCTTGGTTATCTTCATCAACTCCACCCAAGCTAGTCATCTGAGAAGAGGGAACTTCGACTGAGAAAATATCCCTATCAGACTCGCCTGTAGGCAAGCCTGTGGGCTATTTCCTTGACTGGTGATTGATGTGGACCAGTCCAGACCACTGTGGGCAGTGCCACCCTTGGGCAGGTGGTTCTGGGTTGAAGAAAGCAACCTGAGCTAGCCAGGAGGAAGAAGCCAGCAAGCAGCACCCTCCACAGCCTCTGTTTCAGGTCCTGCCTCCACACTCTTGCCTTGGCTCCCCCGGGGATGGACTGTGACCTGTAAGGCCATGAGCCCTCTCCTTCCTGAGTTTGTTTCAGCAACCTAAGAGAGCTCCCAGTAGTGCAACACCGCTTCCTGCTTTACCACACCCCACCAACTCTGTGTCATTGCCTGGGCAGTACCAGGAGACATACTTCTGTACTTACAGTTTGAGTGTCCCTGCCCCCCAGCAATCGGGTGTGATGAAAGGCTTGGATTCTTTCGTATTCCTATTGGAGAGGAATGGAGCCATTAATGTGGGGCCTCGTGGAGGACCCCTAGGTTATTGGGTGTGAGCTCTTGAGTGGCCTCTTGGGTTCTTGGGAGGGGGTTGTTATGACAGCAGGAAGCTGGATGCCTCTACTTCAAGGGGAAGTCACGTGCTCGCTCCACCACCACTTCTGTTCACCTTGCAGTGGTGTAGCCAAGAGGCAGTCCACTAGAGCCTGTGCTTTTTGGACACTGATTCTCTGAAATATCATAAGTAGCCTGTCAGGCCTTTTGTATGGTGACACAATGCTGACTCTAAAAACAATGCAGACGCAGATCTAAAGATAATGAAGGCAACGTTCTCTGCCTGTGAGGACTGCTACTGGGGAGGGGAGAAGAATTCTGATGCTCCAGACTTGAGAGTTTGCGCTGCTCTGCCTTCCAGTCTTAGAGTCTCAGATGGGCTGATCGAGCCCTACATCATCCTGTGGGCACTCACGAGGATCACAGCACAACAGAGAAAACTCTGTCCCTCTCAAGTGGATGTAGCCAACTCTCGGCAGAACCAGTTTCCCACCACTGCCCTTGAACCTTGTGGTAGGATTAAGGAAGCATTTTTCTCTCCAGTAAGCAGGTTGTGGACCTCACTTAAACCCCCGCAGCAGAGCTGCTAATTGGCAGAGTTTGGGATTGCTGTTTCTATGCTACACCAATACGCAGCTGGCCCTTGCCTTTCCATTTGGTCATTTCTCAGCAGGGATAACAGATTGAACTTGACACTCCCAAGGCTCCCAGGAGAGGTCTTGAGGGATGGGGAATGTTCTTTTGAAGTGAGGCCTCCACTTCAGTCTACTCTTTAGATCAAACCCTAGCCATCACACCTGCCCTGTGGATGAGGTAGTTTTGCCTTTTCTCCCCAAAGAAGAGATGAGTATCTTTTTAAAAGAGAGAGAGAAGAAGAGAAAAGAGAAAGAAAAGACTGTTTCATACCAGCCAGCTTCAAATACAGATGGAGGTAACAACACCATGGAGTATCCCTAACACCTTTCATCTACAGAGCTCAAAGCCTTTGGCAAACATTAATTAATGCTCACAACAGCCTGGCGAGGTAAGGTATTATCTTATAATAATATATAAACACTGGCTGCTCTATGAAAGCTGCCACTTAAAAGGGACAAGTCTCCTGGATCTGTTTCAAAACCAGTCTTTTCACCTGGTCTAGACCTCGAAGGTTTGGGTGACACATTGGAGGGTGCCCAATTTTCTAATAACACGATATCCCAGGGTGAACAAAGTCTCCCTCTCAGAATGGTCTCTTTAATGCTGCTAGGGGCTCCTATCCATTTGGAGGACCTTTTTGCATGTTAAAAACATGAGTTGTGGCTTAGTCCATCTCAGTTGCTGTTAGTCTCTGTACATGAAAGGATTCCAAAGTGCTCTCACGTCTGAAGTTTAAGCGTGAGAATCTGGGATCCCGTTTCAAAAGCTTGCGGATTTGAAGGGATTGAGACCTCTTCAGGGTTGTGCGATGTTTTCTTCGTCATTTTAGAGTCTGGGCATCTTGCAAAGCATGGTTCCGTAGCTTGTGCGAATGCTTGCCAGTCAGAATTTCCAGCCAACACACTGAGCTTCCCAGGCCTAGGCAGGACTGGAATACATAGGCTCCTGGATGCATCGTCCCAAAAGGAGGTCTTTTATTTTGGGTCCTTTCCTTTGTCTCTGGCCATAACCTCCCTGAGCAAAGCCAAGGATATTTGCTTTCTTCCAGTTACTGATCTGAAGCTCCCAGGGTTGATTTCCCGGTACCTCTAGCTCAGGGAACTTCACCAGACCTCCCCCACCCTCCCCCCACATTCTACCAAAACCCCAGTTCCACTGAGATCCCACCTCCTGAGCCTGAGCCTCATCCATGTGACACTTGGCTGGCTTTTTGAATCCTGGATGTTAATTTTGGGGGTTGGTCAATAATGTATGCTTTTTATGTCTTGAAAATCACCCCACATCTAGACCTACCTCCCATGTGGTAAGCTTTTTGTAAACATTAATTCAGGATTTATGTTGTTCTGTTGAAATGTAAAAATTTCCCCAGACTCTGGCTGAGACCATTGTTTCCAGTCTTAGTAGCGCAAACCTGTCATGCGCGGTGCTCTGAACTGACCCTAGCAAGTGAATTGTCCCACTTAATTGTGCAAGAAGCCATTTATGCCACTTACTAGTGAAGCATGGATTTGCTAAATTTATCCGTTTGCCATTGTCACTGGCCTCCCTTAGCAGCCTCAAGGGAAAGAACCTGATTTTGGACTCAGAACTTTGGTTGAGCTTATGGTCTCCAAACTCCAACATGGGATAAACCAGATTCCTCCTCTCTGTTTATGTTGGCTCGCCATGTCCCTTTATGGAGAGAACGGTCCAAATAAAGTGTTTCCTCTGGGTATTTTGACAGGAAACACACTTCTGCCCTTCCCTTTTGTTCTGTGCCTTGCTCTTTTTCTCCCAGAGCTGTTTAAATATTTTTTTTATAGAATGACATATTTATTAATCCAGTCTTCTCTGCACGAGGCATTTAGTGATTGGCCCTTCTGTAAAGTCCTCTTGGAGAAGGTGGTTTCTCCAGTGAGAGTTAATGCTATTGCCACGATGCATGTAAAAGCCACCGAGACAATCTCTTAAAAACGGGCCACATTTATCTAAAACAGCTGGTAAAGGAAGCACACAGGCCCAGCCAGAGGCAGCGGGGTCAGAGGTCAGGGTTAACACTGATCTCCGTGGAACTTTGAAGCTGACGTTTTACAGATTATACGTGTCTCGGTGCACAGTGGGCATAGCATATAAATTGGACTTAGAGGCCCCTATTTGTTCTCTGCGTTTTTACGAGCCCATAGAGCTCCTCTTTGAAGCAGCATATGCAGAAAATAAAAACTCATTTCAATGTTGTGGAACTATTTACAATAAATCACATTTATACCCGGGATTTGTGAAAAATGTAAGTTCTCTCTCTGTCTCCCTCTCTCGTTCATGGAATCTATTTTTCAACTCAGGTAACTTAAAAAAGAAAATCTTTATAGTATTGTTAAGGCCATTTCCTTTCTCCTTACCCTGACTTCAGAACGGGACACTAGTCACAGCTATGTCCAGCACCACAGGACACCTTCGTGAGGCCTGTGGGGTGGTTTAGCCAGAATGAGCTACTCCCCCCACCCCAGGAAAACTCCCTGATACTATGAAATGGTGGCTCTAACGTGGCCCCTTTGCACTAGAAGACAGCGTCTGATTTCAAAGGGATTAAGTTCCACTCTGGAACTAATTATATCATTGGTTTTATGGATTTTTTTTAAGTTGCTAGGTGTTTTAACTGGAGAAGGCTGGCGACCCAGAGAGAAACTTGTCCTGGCAAAGACTCTGCCATGGGCACTATAGCCACCTAATTAATTTTCAATAAAAGCTTGCAATAGTTAATTTGCTCTCAACCCAATGTAAATCAAATGAAGACAAATAGGTTAAAATTAGAAATGTGTGATGGAAACCATGTTTATGGTCAAAATTACCTTTCACTCTGGAAATAACACAGATTGATGGAGAAGAAAATGAGACCACACAGGTTCTTGTTCAAATAGATCCCAAAATGAGTTAAAGACTTTATTAAGAAGGAAACCTGCAGCTCTCCCTCAGATTGTCTATCTGTGAAATAATGTTATTTTAATATAAAAGTAGAGCTGGGGAAAATGTTACCTTAAAAAAATCACAGAATCAAGACATTGGTCCCTTTATTCCAGGTGGCCAAGGCCCCTCATTTTCCTTCGGGCTTACCATAGTACAGGGTCCAATCATAAAAACACTATAAAGTTATTAAGTTCCCAGGCCTAAATTGGCAGACATACCTACCCAAATCCACATTCCTTCATCTCCCATGTTTCAAAGTGCAGCTCTCTAAAATCAAATAAGTGGTTTTCCTTTTATAGAACACAGACGTAGATTTCTTACGAGTTTATAATGATACTGCAATCTGCCAATTAAAATACCCAGACAATACAGATATCGTTGGCCCCATCCATTGGACTAATATTATTATTAAGGGTCTCTTCAGGATTTTATATTTGCAAAAATATTTTGTAGGCTTTAATCACTTTAAATTGCCTAACCTTTGCCCATTTTCTTTGTGCTTGTCTGTTACTGCTCAGACAACTATTCCATGTCACTACACAAATCACTCGTGTGGTGCATTGTGAAATGAGCTAACGTTTTAGCGCATTGGAATGCTGGTCACGAAGACACGAGCCATGGCCATCGAGCACTGGACACAACTATTGAAAGCGCCCCTGTATTCTATTTTTATTTCACTTTTGCCAAGTTCATGAAGCAAATTCCTCTTTCCCTCTCACGCTGGCTTTTCTTCCTGCCCCAGAGGAACGATGCTGTGGCTGTAATGTCTTCTAATGCACTATAAATGCAGTGATGAATTGGACACAGGCTGGCTTCTTCTGAGTGGGAGTCCATTATCCTGTCACAGCGTTCCTTTCCTGTAACTTAATTTTTATTGTAACAAATGACTAAGTACCGAAAAATGAAACGCTGTGATAGGCCGAGCTGAAGTGGCCTTCTGGTGGTAAGTGCGGCGGAGGGACAATTGTTTACAGCTGCCTTCCACGGGGCCCTCTGCTGACATTCACTGCCCAAAATGGAGTTATCAAATGCATCTTCTGGCTGTTTATGGAAGCCCCTCATTCACAGTGACTGACTAGTGATATTATACAAAGAGCTTTGCAGAAAAGGTACCGCTAAGAGAAAGACCGGAAGGGACAGATTCCCAAACTTAACTGTGCCTTAGAATGACCTACTGAAACTCAGGGCCCCGCCTCCCACCAAAGCGGATGTGTCACATACTGTCTGCAGAGGTCTCAGAAGGACATTTTCAGCCATTGTGTCTGCTGATGGGCCACTTAGATACCGAGGGACCCGCTTCACCTAGCGCTTCTGGTAATCTATCTTCTCCATAAATGTCCCATATCCACTTGACCCCTACTTTATAACAAAGCGCCCCCATCCCCCTCCCTGCTTTGGGTTTCTTAGAAATTAAGTTCATTCTCTCAAATCCAACTTCCCATCTGAAGATGATCTAGTCACCGACAGTCCATTTTCCCTTCGTTTGCTTTATAAAGTAATACGTCTAAAAGAGAGAAGCCACCATCCCATCGCCAATGAGGAAAATAGCAACCTGGAAACCACATACCCCCAAATCCAGTAAGTTTGGTGTGTAACTAACTTAGACCTCCTTCTGCACCGGAAGGTGTAGGAGCCACCAAATTCCTGAAGTGAGTCTATGACCCATGAAGAGCAAGGACCACTATCCTCAAAGAGTATAAACTCAGTAGTCTTGGTTTCATTAATATGAACCTTCTGTGCCAAAAGCTAGTTGGTTCAGAACCTGCCTCAAAACAAAGTGGAAAGAGAGACTAGACTCCTTACTGAAAAAGTTATCCTCTGATCTCCACATGGCCATGAGCACCCTTATACACACACACACACACACACACACACTACACACACTACACACACAAATAAAGGAAAAAATTTAAAACGCTGTCACTAGTTAATAATTTATAATAAAACTTATCTTTGCCATTCTAAAGTATTAGCATATTTTTTGAAGTTAGTGATTTAACAAGGAGTGTAGTTGTACTTTCCCAAAAGTATGAAAATTTTCATAAGAAACATTTAGGAGCAAAGAGACCCTCCAGGACTTGTGTGCCATTGTTTAAATGGGAGGGGGGCATTTTGGAAGCAGAATGGGACTGAGCCAATTCTAGGAGACCTAGGTATCTCTGCATCAATTTATCATCCTATTAAACCTTTAGTAAGCATGATTAGGACAGTGAGAGCTGTCATTTCCCCTGATACTTGAAACTGACATAGTTTTGAAATACCCCCAGATTCATCTAAATAAGGGCTTAGCTGCAGATTGCCATTGTGGGAGTTTCTACCCGTTAAACTTCCAGATACTGATAGTTCAGTACAAATCGTTTCCAACTCTATTGTTCCACAAAATCTAGAGGAACAAAAAGAATGATGAGGTTGATGATGGTGTGTGTGTGTGTGTGTGTGTCTGAGGAAGGAGAATTGTGAGCTCAAGGCCAGCTTGGGCTTTATAGTGTAAACTCATCTGAATGAATGAATGAATGAATGCACAAACCTTAGATCCCCTGGTTTTCAAAGAAAAGATAGGCTTTGGGAGTAATCTCTGTTAATAGTTACAAAATATTGGAAGATGTAGCAAAGAAACATAAACTATTTTGCCAATACCTGGTCAATTGCGGGTATTAGACAAGATGCTTCTGAAAGGGCTTTCGCGTGTTTCACCCTAATCACAAACCACGAGGTGTTAAAGGGGCTAATGAGGTCTCAACTCATTGTCAACTAATTATCTTTAAGTTGTTGTCATCACTTAGTAATAGCCATGCTTCTGCCAGCTCTACCACTGTGGGTGCCAACCCCAGAGTGACTGCCTCCAAAAATACATACCCCAGCATTAGCCCAGTGTTGTTCACCCCATTGCCTGGGGCTGGGGTGGTATTGAGGCTGAAATCACTGCTGTCACCAACACCTTTGCACACACAAACACATACACGCTTGCACGCAAAAAGCTTTTAGGAACTTTCATCTTTTAAAAGGGCAGGAGAAAAAATCAATAAAGTGCTGGCCTGGCCCGCAGGAGGGGCCGGCCGAGGCAGCATGGGTGGCTGATCTGTATGAGAAACAGATGGAAAGCTCCCTGGGACCAGGGCAGGCCATCGTCTTTACAACCAAGTCAACCAGCCAATTGGAAGCAATCCATGTCCCTACCACCCTTCACCAAGCTCTCCCCCGCCTAACCCATCTGGATGTTGAGCCCAGGAACAGAAAGGGGCATCCACCCAGCCAGAGAACCCATGATTTAAGTTTGCACTTCACCCAAGTGGTATTCTTCACCGTGATTCATGTTGTGGTTTGAATCAGCAGGGAAGCTCTTGCCTGCACTTCTGGTTTTGTACATTCTGCCATCAGAAAAGCCGAAATTCATCTGTTGCCATTCACATCCATATTGTTTCAAAATTTTTATTTTGCCTGGCCCAGGCATCCTTTTAGAGTTGGTTAAAAAGCGTGGACCTGGTACAATGGGCCCTTGTTGGTGTGGTCTCTTAGCCACAGTTAGATCTTCCAGAGTTCGGGATGCCGAATGACCCCAGCCACTTTGGAAAACTGGTGGTTTCTCATGAAAATGAACGGGCGCCTCCTTCAGCAGCTCCACTCATGGGCATTACCCAAGAGAAATGAAAAGATGACTCCACAAAAGTAATTATGCAGGAATATTTGTTGCACCCTTCCTCACAATAGCCCTGGATTGGAAAACAACAAATTATTCATCCAAGGGAGAAAGGGGGAATGATAGATTGAGTATTCCTGTGTTAGACAGTCACTCAGCAAGAAAAAGGAATGAGATACTAATGCAACACAACAGAGAATCCCTGAAACACCGTGTGCATCAAAAGAGACTGGAAAGATTCAGAGCTAGTCTTCAGTGAAAGGAGTCTGTGAGGACAGGGGGTCGGTTGACTGTGACAGGCATGAAGAAACTTTTGGGGGTGGTGGGAATGTCCTGTATCTGGGTGTGTGGAGATAATGGGGTCAGTAACATGCTTGCAGTGTAAGCTCAGTTATTTGGGTTGGATCCCCAGAACTCCCATAAAAAGCAGGACATAGGGACATGTGTCCATCATCCCAAAGCTCCGGGGCTCTCTGGGTAGCCAGCCTAGCCTAATTTGTCTTAGATCCCAGTAGGGGACACCATCTCAAAAAAAAAAAACCCAAGGTGGATAGCATCTGAGAAACTGTACCTGAGTTAGATCTCTGACTTCCACATGTACATGCATGAACTCACAAGTCTGAACAGATTCACATAAACACACACACACACATTCTGTATCTTTTTTTTTTTTTTTTTGGTTTTTTTCGAGACAGGGTTTCTCTGTATTGTTTTGGAGCCTGTCCTGGAACTCACTCGGTAGACCAGGCTGGTCTTGAACTCACAGTGATCCGCCTGTCTTTGCCTCCCAAGTGCTGGGATTAAAGGCGTGGGCCACCAACGCCCGGCCTCACATTCTATATCTTTTTTTTTTTTTTTTTGGTTTTTCGAGACAGGGTTTCTCTGTGGCTTTGGAGGCTGTCCTGGAACTTGCTTGGTAGTCCAGGCTGGTCTCGAACTCACAGAGATCCTCCTGCCTCTGCCTCCCGAGTGCTGGGATTAAAGGCGTGGGCCACCAATGCCCGGCCTCACATTCTGTATCTTATATGGAATGATGGTCAAGTTTTTAAATACTGTTTACAAAATACATCAAGCAGAACCCCCAAGGTTTGTTTATGGTATTATGTTGTGTATCAACTCAAGGTAAAATCAAAAGTTAGGTATTTGGGAAATACAACAGGAACAAATTGAGGATGAAGGAATCCAGAGATGGAAATGGGACGCTGCTAAGAATACTAGGGAAGCTAAACTTACTAAGGAGGAGAACAGACAGGAATGTGTGTAGAAATCCCTAGCCAGCTACCCATGACTGTGTTTGCAGTCATGGATTGCTTACTGAGCACCAAGCACTGAGCTGACCACTCTAACACACTTTTTATCATTGACTCGCTTTGGAGTAATTGCAGTTGATAGTTCATCATTGACCCTTGCATGGCTAGCTTAATCACAATATGACCTCCAACACCTATCACTCAGACACAAATACCTGGACTATAATCTGCTACCTCACTGTTTGATCCTCGCCTCTACTCTCTCATCTTCCTCCCTAAAGCCTGTGTGAATGGCTTATCTTTTAAACACACACACACACACACACACACACTAAGCAGGCACTCGACCACCAAACTCCATACATGCCACCACATCCAATCTTACATATAATTTTATCGATGCCACATAAGCATAAAGTTCAATGTTATTTAGCTCTAAGTCTATGGTAAATGTTATATATAATCTTGGGGGGTTTGTTTCTTTTTCTTTAATATTATATTGCTATGGTTAATGGAAGTTATTATGTGTCTTTGTATCATTTAATCTTTCCTACAAACCTACGAGACCGGTATTATCCACACTCATAGAAGTTGAAGTTGGGCCTCAAATAATTTAACTAACACTTTCAAGCACAGATAGCTAGGAAGAGACAGAGGGAAGATTCAGCCCTAAAGCTCTTTACCAAGATGCCATGCTGTGCTCTCCACTTGGTCGCCACTGTCTGTGGAATGTGGTTATCTATACATTAGTATGCAAACATAAAAGTCATCAGGGAATGCAGGCTATGAGTATGTGACAGAATCATCCAAGTCCATCTAATACCTTAGAGGTCATTGTACTCTGGAAGATAAAGACAAATATGTGTATTAAACTTCAACTAGTTAGTCCTTTAAAACTCAGACTATCCAAGCTGGGGTTGTCTTGGAAAAAGCTTTTGGAGGGTGTGTGTGTGTTCATGGGCACTTTCTGGAGAGTGTCTCAGAACAGTATCCTTATTTTATTTAATCTCATATACTAAAAGGGTAAATGCACAGACATTGTTTAGCCAAGTCCTTGCTCCTCACCTTATAACTGTATACCAGAGGCCATGGAAACTGGATCACCCTCTCAGGATGCCATTACAGCCAAGCAGAATCTCATTAAAAATCAATTCCTTGGGTCCATAAAGCCAGTTTATTTTATCTTCCTGGAGTGCCTGCTGCTAGCAGTTACACAGTTCCATTGTGTGGCAAATTTTGTCTGTTAAGAACATCGAACAAAACAGCTATTTAAAGATTTCCCATTTTATGTTAAATTTTATAATTTTACAGTAGTTTAAGTTTTCAGGTATCTTGTTACATGTGAGAAGTAGCATTGCCAACCCCAGGGCCCTGTTAATTAAATATTTGCCTTTATAAACTCGATGCTGTCTGATGTGAAAGCACGGATTTAATGGAGCTGCATGGGGTTCCAGGGTTGAGAGAGTTTAATGCGTCCCCCTCAACTTTCTGATGGCTAGACGGCACCTAAGGTCTTCATCAGCAACAGCACAAAACACAGGTAGAAAGCTTTCTTCTTTGTAGCGACTCAATCCAAGTATCTCTTAATACCCTGGGGATCCATATGTATTGGCTACATTTTATAAATGGGGAGTTGAAAGCCCATAGAGATTCCATGACCTGTACAGGTCACACCCTGAATCAGCAACAGAGGGAGAAGAAATTGGAGAGGCTACTCCATCCACATCTGGAACCTTTTAACTCTCTCAAGACCCTTCAGTGGGTTGAGAGGCTGGCAGATCTCAAAGGTCAATGACCCTTTGGGATAGTGCCTGGCAATGAAACATACAGGCTTAAATTCCTTAGAGTTTGACTATCGGGCTCCATGATGCAGGCTCAGAAGGCATGCTGGAAAAGTCTGTGTTGTTTGTGCTGAGAGCATTGAAAGATGGGAAAGGAAGGGTGGGTTGGGATGAGGTAGTAAGTCATTAAGAACAGTGCACACACTCAAGGGCTCTTTCCCTGCCGCATGTTGACTGCCAAAACATGTCATTTTTTAAATGTCAAACCCCAATGTAACTTTTAAAAAGTCCTCAGTGGAAGGGCTGGGGGCATAGCCTGCTGGGTAGGAGTGCTTGCTCTGAGATCAGGAGGACTCGAGTTTCACTCTCCATCTCTCACATTAAAGCTGGCCATGACTACCCTTGCCTGTAACCCCAGCACTGGGCACAGGGAATGGGGATGCTGAGAGCTTGCTGGCCAACCAGCTTAACCCAAATAACAAGTTTACAGTTCAGTGACACATCCTATCTCAAGGCCATATGATCATATAGGAAGATACCTGACATCCTTTTCTGGCCTGTGTGTGTGTGTGTGTGTGTGTGTGTGTGTGTGTGTGTGTGTGTGTACATGAACATGGCCACTCACGTACTTACATCATTCCTCAGTGGAAGATAACAGCACTGCTCTCTGTTATGAACTCTTAAAAATTGACAAGTGCATTTCTCAAGAAACCATTCCTGGAACAATATTCCCCAGGATGCAAGAGGTGTTTGTTCAAGTAGAGTTGTGTTCTATATACTTGCTTTCCTTCCTGGAGACTTACAAGCATACCATCACTTTAGCAAGTCCAAATAGTCCTGCCTGGAAGAAACCTCAGGCCATGGACTTTGATACAACAAAAGAACCCTATACAGTCTCTCATAGAAAAATAAAAATAATCAATAATATTTCTGAGAAATGAGTAATCCTTTAATACTAAACAAAGGAAAAACATCTATACCAGCCAAAAGAAGTTCTGTCTAAAGTATAAGGCACAGAATTCTACCAGTAGGAGAGAATCCAGTGGGTTAGACCAAGCCTCCACATTTATAGAGAAGGAAGCATAGGACAACAAATAACTTAAGTAGGTCACTCGGGCAGAAAGCAGAAGAAGGGGGACTGTCTTTAGAGTCTCTACTTCCTGAGCCAGTGCAGGCCACTCATCATTCTGCCATCTTCAAAGCGTCCCACCCAGGAATCGTCTGTGAAAACAGACATGGTTGCCACTTGGTTGCTCTATGCCAGTGTTTGCCTGGGGAGACACTAAACCAGAGAGGAGGCCTTACGTAGAGGTCCTCGTGAGAGCTCCTGGAACTTGCAAAAGGCAACTTTGGAGCGGGGAGGGGCTTCACGATGACTACAGAGTTTAGGAAAGTTACAAGGCATAGGCAGGAATGGTCAGATCCTGCAGCTGTATAAAGAAAAAAGGACATTTTTTTGTTGTTACTGGGGACAGTAGTAGGCACTTCAGGAGCACCTGAAGTCCTTCATGAACCTCTTGCGTCAGTGGTGGGGCTCAAGCATAGACGCGTGGACACTTGCCTTATGAAAGCAAGGTAAGCCTCAGAAGAGTGTGGACCTGGACACTGCTCTGCACACATGTTGGTCATGCATAACCCTGATGTCTCACTGCTTGTGCACATCACATACAACAGGCCTACACTTTCACCCAGGAGTTTGTGCATATGCAGAAACATCTGGGTTCCTTGAGCTTTGTTACAATGAACCCGGAGCAGTCAATGGGGGAGGGGGGAGGTAGAAATGATGATGGCAAAACAGAATAGAAACCCAGTTCCTTAAGCAGAGAGGCAGAGGGGGAGTCGAAGGAGCGCTTAGCCAGGCCAGTCTAAGGAAAAGGAGCCTGTACTTGGAACCGTCCCTTGGTGATGTTTTATCACAGCGTGGTTTCCAGTCTTGGCTGGGAAATGAAGCTGGGAGGAACGGCCTGGCCCAGTATCAGCTCTGACACATTTATAATAATGGAAGACATCTTTCCCTCATAACTTGAAAAACCATGAAACAGATATTGGCTCTGAGTATGTCTGATAGTCTAACTTTATTTCCTGTCAACAGAAATGCCTCTGATTTATTTCGGATCATCAACTTCACACACTCTTGTTCCTCTCACATTGAGGACCCATAGAGAGATGTAATACTCGGGTCCATGATATATGCCTTTCCAGCAATGCTTTCTGGCCCAAAGGAGGCCTCGGGGACTGGGAAAGACACGGGTGTTCTCACTCTGCTGACACTCAATCTTCCCGTGCATCTTTCCGAGAGGGACATCACCCGTGCTTCAGTTGAGCTCTGTGCTGGCTTTGATCTCTGAGTACCTTGTGCATCTGTCCCATGATGCACGAGGTTGGCCGGCCTGCATCCAGCAGTTACAGAGAGATGCCGCCTGCTGCGGGCTTTATCCATGCTGGCATCTGCCGCGTTATTTTATCCTTCCAATATCTAGTACATCAGAGGGGGGAGAGAATTCTGAAAAGTCCATTTTCTCCTCGAAATTGATCGATGCTTTGGGCAGTGCAAATTGAGTGATGTGCTTTTTGGTTACTGCCATTGTATGTATGTCATCTGCTTTTAAATTCAGAGACATTCCTACCGCTGCTCTGTTATGATACTACATGACGCATGGAGTCGAAGATGGCATCAATCATAACTCGTGCCTTCACCGTGTATGCTGCTAAGAAAGAAAATGTTAACAATTAGAATACAACTCAGCCATTCCTTACATTTCAAACTTTTGTGTTTTGCCCTTTTAAAGGACCCTTCTAGATTTATTTATAGAGTTCTTTTATGTATCATGCTTCGAAGACAAAAAGGAAAAATAAGCCAGTGTAGTGGCACACACCACAGAAGCAAGAGGATCAGGAGTTCAAGGCCATCCTTAACTAAATAGCAAATCCAAGGCTGGTCTGGGATGTATGACAATTGTCTCAAAAGAAAAATATGCACGGGGCGGTGGTGGCACACACCTTTAATGCCAGCACTTGGGAGGCAGAGTTCGTGGCAAGCCTGGTATACAAAGCAAGTTCTAGGACAGCCAGGACTGTTACACAGAGAAACCCTGTCTTAAAACAATAACAACAACAACAACAAAACCCAAAAACCAACCAAACAAACAAAACAATAAAACAAAAAAGAAAGAAAAGAAAAATATGCACAGAGTAAATTGACTAAAATTCTGAAACATCCCTGTAACTGAGGCAAATGTTCTGAATCCTGTTAGTGAAAGAAGCTTCAGTGTCCATTTTATCACACACAAGCAATGTTTTGCCCCAATTCAGATGGTAGGGCACAATATCAACTGTATCATGACTGTCGCCTGGCTGACGGTAAGAGGTGCCAGTCCCCTAAGTGTGAGATGCGATGGATTAGGAGACACCAAGAATTTAAGATATGCCTTGATCTTAAAGGTGTTGAAATGGGAGGGAGAAATGTACACCTTGCATGAAATGAATATGGTTTGTGTGGGTGTTAGACCATGGTACCTGGTCCCCTTACATAAAAATTCAAAGTGTGTTATAAAAATTTCTATTTCTTCACTTATAAGTCCAAACTCAGAAAATATGAAAGGTTAAAAATCATTTGCACCAGAAACACTTGGTTTTGATCACTTCGGCATAAGCAATTTCTAGGACCCAGGTGATCAAGCTCATGTTCCCTCTAGCAAAAGGTGCCAGCATTTCCTTTTTGAAAGAAATAGCTATAGACAGGGTTTAACAGTCCATCAAGCTGGGAGGCAAATTCATACAGCTCCTGGGAAGGCAGCCACCAATATTCATCAGTCTTTTATTTCAAAAGTGCAGTTTCTAATATAAAAAGGACTTAGAGTTGGGTGTGGAGGCTGAAGCAGGAAAATTGCTACTCAAGGCCAGCCTCGGCTACATAGTGAGATGCTGTCTCAAAACCCAGGAGCTGCAGACTATAGATTGGTTCAGAGCATTTGTCTAGCATGTGCAGGACCTAGAGTTCCACACCTGGGGTTCAGGGGGACAACAGTAGTGGTGTTTCCCATTCTTTGTGTATGCTTACAACAATCAAATGTCAAATGACTGATACTTTCCCAGCATTACAGCGCAATCCAGTCTTTACAACATAGTTCCAAATCTTATCTATTCTGAGAACAAAGTGTTTCAGAGGAAGAAATAATTGGGAGCAGCCATTAGAAGTCTATTGAAATAGTCTATATTATTTGAGCAAAAATCAAAGACAAACATGCCGTGTCTTTTTCAATAAATTAATTGGAACGCATAAAATTCACAGAATTATCATGCAATTCATAAGTACTCATCTTATTTACCTTCAAGAATTTTTCTTATTTATCAATTTATTGTTTTTTTAATTATTTATTTTTATTGGGAAGGCATGCTTGTTCCACAGAGGATGTCAGGGGACCACTTTGTGGAATCATTTCTCTCCTTCTGCCTTTACAAAGGTTAGGGATCAAGCTCAGGTTTTCAGGCTTGCAGGACCATTTCCTTTATCCTCTGAGCCATCTCGATAGCCTGTTTTATTTTTTTGAGACAGGGTTTCACTGTAGCCCAGGCTGACTTGGAACTCAGAGCACTCTTTCTGCCGTCATCTCCAAAGTTCTGCGTTTATAGGCTGGGCTATCACACCCAACAGGGATTTTTATTTGTGCAGCTTATATTTCACATGGATTTAACGCTGTCTAGTAAGAGCAGTGTTTTCCTGGCCTGACCCGTGGTTTCGTCTACTTCCAGAAGAGGGCAGTAGTGTACATCTTTGGAACCGGATTCTTGGCGCTATTCTATTAGGTTCCGGTCTCAGTCCTGAGCAGGATCACGGAGCCCTCACCCATAAGACTAGAAGAGACCTGCTAGAAAACTGAAGCCGTCTCTTCCAAGGTTTGTGATGTGTTTAGCAGCAAAAATGCAAGGACTTGGGCTGTGCAAAAAAAGCTGCGTTCTCTCCCGCCTCCTCTCTGATGAAAGAAAAAGAGGAGGAGTCGGGGCATGGCCCTGTGGAGTATCCATCATCTGACACAAAAGTCACCTCCCACACTAACACCGCCCAGGGCTTGACTTGCTTCACATAACTTAGGCGTGTCAGCCTCACTAGAATTGCTGGGCCTGGGCATTTCAACTTTCCACTGCAGTGCCCTGGGCAGCGATTCACCTGTTTTCAAGTTCTTTAACAAGGTAGCCAATGTTTATGGATGAATTTTTGTAACTTTGTGTCTGACTGTGTGTCCACAGCACTGAAAGACACCTGAATAGAGCCTAAGAGTGTAGTCTTAGAAACCCCGTGGGTTTGTCATTAGCACTGAGTCAATACTCCGGCTGTGACTGTCTTTTCCAGTACTACAGAGTGTATACGCCATATGGAACATTTAAGAAAGAAGGATCCGAATGGAGAGCCGTGTGCCCACCACCCACACGGGTCCTTTTTGTCCTTCTTATCTAAATCCATTGTTCCGTTGGCCTGCCTGTCTGCCGCTGTAACAAGATCACCCTGTCCACATTACTGATGCTAAATAGTAAGGCTTTCTACCTCCTTACTGTCGGCCCCTCCCCCAGTTTCTCCTTTTTGTTCTTTTCCTTCCATTGAATTAGCCTTGACATTTGTCATCAGTGACTGTGAGCACAAAAATCAAAAGAAAAATAGACGGTGAGACCCTGAGTCACCGAGTTGTCCCCTGAGCCCAGTTTAAATCCTGGCCTCAGGTCTGCACTGCTTGAAGCTGGTCATTTCTGGTCACGTAACTTCAGTTTTCTCCCAGGTGCGAGGAAGACAATAGCAGTGCCCATGTCCCAGGATTAACTGGGTGTCACGATGTGAGGAGACAGGCAAAGCGCTTGGAGAGTTGCCTGGGAACTTTATGACAAATGCCAGCTAATGGACCCCCAGGAGCTCAACAGTTTCTGAAGTTCACTGGGCTAGCTGGGATCCCTGCTTGTCTCTCAGCTGGCTTCAACCCTGGGCCAGTTTCTTTTCCAAAGTTTTGTTTTTGCATTAACAAAATGGAGAAAACACTGAACTTGTTGAGATCACCTAGCATGTCATCTGGACATGTTTCCCTGTAAGTTATTTAACTGGGTTTAATGTTAAAAAGAAATTTTATCTTTTTTGCTGAAGGCTTCGCCAAAACTCATTGCTTAGCGGCCACAGAAACACTTGCCCAGAGCCTCTGGAAAAGAATTCTGAGACAGAGGGAAGCTTGTGAAGCCAGTTCGGGATCTTGAGACTTTTCTTCGTTTTCCTCTTTTGATGGACTGAGGAGGAGAGGCCATTCCTCATTCTGGGGCCAAGGTCCCTTCCTAATTCATTGTTCTGGCTCCTCCACGGCTTAGAATAAATCTGAAGCCCGTTCTTAACTTGTTTTCCAGCATCAGAGTAAAGGTCAATGTGACAAAATTTTATAACTCCTTCCCAGAAACATATATTACTTTTAAAGCATAAAAATACCTTTCCCCTGTCCTGCATTATTGTTTCCATTTACAGTTTTCCTGACGTATTGAAGTGACATTCCATGGTTTGAGATGACTTGGAAGTTTATAACCCTTCTGTGGCATATCGGACTAAACATAATTCGTTCATAACTACTTAGTGTCCAGGGAAATCAAGCCTGAACTTAAATAACTATGGTGTGACCTCTGTAGAGTATCATTTATAGTTCTAAAATTGCTATTGCGGAGATACCAAGATGTGCCAAATGTTATAAACCAAACGCCAGCAAGCAAACGGGGCAGCTACTATTGTATTTATTTTTGCCTTCCTCTTTGGGGAGTTCTCCATGATGCTGCTTTTGTTTCAATGGATTCTGAGGTAATTACCCAGCAGAGGAAAGCAATGTTCATTTTGCATTTTATTATTAAATACTTCAGTGAGTAAAAAATTGTCCTCTATAAAGAAGCACCACAGAAATGTAAACATTCCATCAACAGACTGCAGTTTACCAGCGAAGACATGGAGTCCCTGTGAGCATAAAGGAACCATCCCACTATCAAGGGCTAATGTAACCCATCTGCTATTCATTTCAGCAAATTACTTTACAGAGGAAACCTTGACCGAACACTTAAGTTATCCAGATGGGAACTTTAAGCTTAGTGGTTCCTTGCTGTTCAGAATATATGTGTGTTCACAGCACACTTAACCCTAAAATTTGCAGTTTTTTACAGTGTCATTTCTGCATCTCATTTGTTTCCTGAATTACTTCCAACACATTCAATTGTAGGAAATGAAATGTTCCGTGGTAGTAAAGTAATGGAATTATCAGTTTCCTCGTTGTCATTTAACAACTATTTAAGGAGCTGTGTGTACTGGCCCAGGTACCAGGAATTGGCAATGAAGAAACAAAGGAGGGGACACGTTCTCAGCTCCCCCAGAGTTACCAACCTGAGCAAGCAGATGCGGGCGTGGGGGCGGGGGACGGAACAAAAGCCGTCTAGGCAACACGGCAAATGCCTTAAGTAAGACTAGGCAAGGAAGACTAGAGTCTTGTGGAACATTGGAAGAAAACGGCCTGAAGATCTAGGGCAAAGCCAACCAGGAAGGCCTTGAAGAGCCCTCTGAGGATTCAGACTCCCCCCAGTAGGCTGGACGTAGTCATGCCTGATGAGGTTTGTTATTGGGGTAGTGGCCACAATGCGGAATGTCAACCGGACTCCTGATCAGGAGTCTTCTCCAACTTCTAGGTGAGAAAGAACAAAGCCAGGCCAGGGCCGCAGTAAAAGATGGCTTGACTGAAAGGGCCTTGGGTACTGAAGCCACAGTATCTGGCAGCGTTTGGAAGCTGGAGAACACAGAAACGGAGCAGCCAAGCAGGCAGTTCAGGATTTTGACTAAGGGGGTGCAGGAATCAGGTTAAGTACCGGGAATGATCTTTGGAATCAGGAATGCCTTGTGCGGTGGTTTGAGTAAGAATGATCCTGGAGACTCGTGTGTTTGAATGAGGGATCCCCAGCGAGGGACACTGTTGGGGAAGGATTAGTAACTGTGGTCTTGTTGGAGGAGGTATGCCTCTGGGAGTGGGCTTTGAGGTTCCAAAAGCCCATTCCATGCTCTCTCTGTCTTGCTTGTTGTCTCTCTCTGCCTGTTGCCTTTGAATCAGGGTGTAAGATCTCAGCTAGGGCATCAGCACCACGCCTGCCTGCCTGCCTGCCTGCCTGCCTGCCTGCCTGCCTGCCTGCCTGCCTGCCTGCCACCATGCTCCCACTATGATGGTCATGGGCTAACCTTCTGAAACTCTAAGCAAGCCCCCAACCAAATGCTGTCCCTTACACATTGCCTTGGTCATGGTGTTCTTCACGGCAATCGAAAAGTAACTAAGAGTACAAAGCCTACAGGAGACAACAGTCAATTCGACTCTGACCACCTGGAACCTGGGGGACCTGCAGGTGAGTCTAAGGTGTGGTTGGAAACCTGAGTTAGGGGAGAAGATAGGATTGGAGGCAGGAGAGTTTCCATTTACATAACAATCAATCAGTAATGTTTTAAAGATTCATGCAAGTGATCATAAGCACCAATTGGCTCCTCTAAGGAAAACTTGACAGATACTATATTCAGTTATCTGGAAATTGTGTTGAAGTAACTGATTAGTCTTAAGCTTTAAAGACTTGCAGGGAAAGATTAGAGTTTTAAATTCTGTCACTCAGTCTTAGTGGGAAGTGCTGCATCTCCTATCTCAGATGTGTTGACAGAAACGCTGAGCGTTGGTGCAGTGATTAAAACACTTTGTGAAAGAAAGATGACCCACGCAGATCCCAGGTGGACATGGCAGCCTGGCCGAGATTTCAGACTCAGAAAGAGGACACAGGAAACGCCGGGTGCAAGCTGGCTAACAAGACTAGTCATATCAGTGAGCTCTGGGTTTGACTGAGAAGCCCTGCCTCAGTGAATAGAATGGAGCACAGTGAATGAAGATTGCCAGCAACTTTGGGCTTCCCCATGCATGCACAAACACCTGTGGCCACACTCAAAAACATATTCAGGCATGAGTACCTGGGTGCATGAACACATGAAGAGAAGAAAAAGAAAACAAAAATCAATGGGAGATGCCTTTATAGCTCATAACAAGAATGAATTTCTTTTTAAACGATGAAGCCAGATGGAGAAATCAGAAACTCATGGCTGCACAAGTTGCTGAGAATAAGTGACAGGTTGAGTGATCAGCCCATAACAAGATAGTTACATCATCCGGGAGAGCCAGAGGGTAGGGAGAAGGTGGTTGTCATTTTCAGGGCAAGGCACAGCTATTGTGATTACAAACTCACAGCAGCACTGGGTCTGAGGGAAAATGGACCCACCAACAGTCAAGTACGCATGGAGGAGAGGTCCAGGGCGCCCTAACCATCTATTTGCTGCCACAGAAGACCCCATTAAGCTGCAATAAACACTTCTAATTCAACAGTTACATGATGGCCTGGCTGAATTAAATAGGTAACAAAACAAAACTAAGTTATGAACATAGGAAAAGTTCTGGGAGTCTGTAATAGGGATGGGAAAGAAATAAGAGAGGGTGTTGGAGAAAGTAATCAGAATATATGTTTTTTACATATATACATCATATATACATATATATTGTGTGTATATGAAATCTCAAAACAAAATTAATTCATTTAAATGGTGAAGCTGGGAAGATCTCAAGACAGCCCAGCAGTTAAGGTGCTGGTCACTAAGCCTGATGGTATAAGTTTGAGCCCTAGGATCCACGTGGTAGAAAGGCAGAATAGACTCCTGAGGGACTGGAGAAATGGCTTGGCAGTTGCAAGCACTTGCTGTTTTTGCAGAGGACCCAGGTTCAATTCCTAGCACTCAAATGGTAGCTTACAACCATTGATAGCTCCAGTCCCAGGGGTTATCCAATGCCTTCTCCTGACCTCAGGCACCAACCATTGCACGTGGTGCATATACATACATGCCAGCAAAACACTCATACACATACAATAAGATAAATCTGAAAAAATGACTCCTGAAAGTTGTCCTCTGATTTTTACTTGTGTTGTGGATTGTGAACACTTGCTCTTGAGCATGAATCACACGCACGTGCACACACACACAGAAAATAAATGTAATGAGTGTGTGTGTGTGTGTGCGCACGCATGCGTGGGTGACCTCGAACTCAGAGATAAGTCTGCCTCTGCCTCCCAAGTGCTGGGATTAAAGGCGTGTGCCACTGCCATCCAGTAAAGGTAATAATTTAAGAAAAATTAGTAATCCATTTCAATGACTGTCACAAGTTCACTATTAGACTTCTTTCTTTTGTTTCTAAGGAGTATGACTTAACCTATTTTTACACCTATGCATCGTGTGGGCATACACGTGCAAGAGCTCTGGTGTGGAGGCCAGAGAACACCTTGAAGAATCCAGCTTTCTCCTTTCACTATGTTGGTCCTGGGAATAGAACTGGGGTTGCCAGACTTGGCAGCAAGTGCCTTTTCCTACTGAAACACGCCTCCAGCCGACACTGCTTATTTTTATAGAGTTTTGAACAAAATAGAAAAAAAATAGAAAGGAATCAATTTCTACCCCATTGGTCTTGATAGCTTTCTAGAAGCCCCGGCGCTCTCTGATGGAGAAGATGAATGAGGTCACACAGTGTTAAGCACCTTGGGCTTCCAGAGCAAAGCCCTTTAAGGAAAACAAAATGTCGTTATTAATGCACATCATTTACAGTAGTCACTAGTTATGTAGTTCACCATGGGAGCTTAGTGAGGAGTCAGTGTGGAGGGCACGACTGTGAAGGACCCTGACGACAATGCTTTTGCTTCTAAAGAAAAGATAAATCACACTCAAATTGATCAGCTAGGGTTTAGAAGGTGGTGAACCACTCATCTCCATAAAGTCCTGTCCTTAGTGGGTTCTGCAGCTGAGCCAGCCTTGTCTTCTCCACAACTTCCATTGCTGCTGGCTGCTGACCCCGAGCCCTCTGGTACCCTGTCAGACCAGGAGCATGTCTGGTCACCTTCCCCGTCCAGTCTATGACCCCAGTGTGCTTGTTCTCATTACATACGAGTTTTCTCTGTGCCAGAACGGTATGCTAACTGAAGGATGGTCAGCATGCTCTAGAGACCTCCCTCACATCAGGAACACTGATGATGGCTATCTTCTTACAAGGTGCAGGTAAGTTTTCCCAAATGCACACTGCCATGGGAAAATTATAAAGGATACTAGGGTGCAACACCAGCAACTGGAAAACCACTAAAAATAAATAAATGTAGCCAGCTCTTTACAAGCTGAAGCTGACATGTGAGATCTCTTCAGGCCTTAATGGGTTGCAATCAGATTTGGGAAGGCCCCTTAAGTGACTCTTGTGAGAGAATTAAGAGAAATTCTCCTGGGTGGAAATTTTTTTTAATTGCCGACTAAAATTAACTCTCTTTTACCCATAGCCAAAATGTGGGATGTAAATGAATGTCCAGTGTAAATAAAAAAGAATTTAGTTTTATTTATAGTAACTGATGACTTTTATCCAAGTTCATATAAGCTGCTGGTTGATAACACAGACTCACCAAGAACTCTTTGGTGTGGCAGAGAAGTTGTGGCTACATTCTACTAAGTAGCATTTGTTCCAAAGGAAAGTCTGTCCTTAATTTTTAAACAGTTTTCTAGTGAGCAGATTGTTGAGCGACTTCAGATGTGGACATGTTGGAAACCTCTGCTTTTTTATTATTTTTTATGGAGGTAGGTATCTCACTGAACAATTTTGTTTGTACCTTTATTTCACAAAGTAGGTCAAAGTTTATTTCTAGTCCAACTGCTGAGGTTCACTCTTGTTCACTCTTAGAAGACATACCTCCAGTTGGAAAACACATGAGGATGCAATCAATCAGAATCCCGATACTGCACAAAAATGTTGCAGAGTAAGGAGTCCCTGAGGCAAAAGCCTGACAATTTTGTTTTAAAATTTCAGCTCTTTTGCAGTCTCAAGCACTAACAGTTAATTGTAATTTATGATCTGAGTAAAATGCAGAGAGGCAGGACTGCTATGATCACATTCTTTAATAACATTTTATACTAAGATTTAAAAGAGATTGCCATCTGTCAAATTTAAACAATACTTGAAGATCGTGTATTCTAAACACAGGATGTATGTTCAAATGCTGCTTTAGGAAGTTAGTAATCAAAGAGTGAGTTCTCCTTGACTGAATCTTATTCCAAAAGGTGATAGTAACACGAGGCACTGTGTGTGTGCCTTTAAGACCACAGTTCAAAAGAGCTAAGTAATGTGATAACAGAGAAAGACAAACACAACCTTTACTCTCTTTCAAAAACCTCGGAGACAAGGCCTGGAACTACAATTTAATCACAGGGCCTTAAGTGTCGTGGTCTCACATTAAAATGTACAACGAGAGACTAATGTTCTACAAATAATAGCAAAATAGTTACCTTCAACTATATAGTGAAAAAAAAGTGTAGCAAACTTCATTAGGACACAGAAGAGTTAGCCAACCAGGCATTCATAATAAATAAAACTTTCTAAAAATACATGTAATGATCAGCTTTTCATAGTCAAAAACCACAGTACATGATCCAATATCAAATTTTATCACATTCAGAAGTCAGAAAGCCGGCATACTGGAACTACTAAAAGAATTTTCTGATATACATAAAAATGAGACAAGATGATTTTAAGTCACTTTTGACCCAGACAATCTTAAGACAGACATGCTGTGCATCCAAAACTAGTATCGACTACAAAGAATAAGGGAATTAATGGAAATTATTCAATATAACTCAACATTTGGCTGCCATAAAAATAAAACATACTTCAAGACCATGTACTGCCTTTGAGGAATGAAAAATATACCCATAACCTGAAATTAACAGCACTGGGGAGCCAGGACCAGAAGACCCTGACAAATACCAAGTTAACTGTTTTCTTCAGGGAACCTGGAAGACAGTATCATGGGAAATTTTATTTTTAAGTTCTTTTATGTTATTGTTCCATAAAAGGAGGGCTTTAAAATTTAAAAAGTCCCATTATTGTACCTGTATTCTTATAGCTTTATATCTTTTGTGGACAATCCAATAAAATCAACTGAATGATTTTAACATTAAGGCTGAAATAATCTTGAGTCTACTTTTCATATAAGAATATAATTCTTGGCATTTTTAAAACATGATCACTAGAAATGGATTTCATTTGTGAATAAATTAAAACTGTGTTTAAGACAGTTCTTTGTGAAAATGATATGAATGAATTAAACTATTCCCTTAAGCATTAAAAAAAAAAGATGATGATTCAAAAGGGACTAGCAAAGAGTCGAGAGACACTCAGGATCCCAGGAAAACGGTCTCCTGCTAAGATTATTTGCAACTCAGTTTCTAAGTTTTAGACACTTCCCCCTGAGCCATGCAAACCTGCCTTGCCTTTTCAAGTTTTTACAGTGTCTTGTGAAGTTTGCTTTTACATTTAATTACGAGTTGGCACACTCCTGCCCTGCAGATCTGCATGCTAGTTTCCTAGAGCTAGCAATTTTTCTCGTTCATTCCACAAATTGGAAGCTTCCTATGTGTAAGACCAAACCCGAGCACTGTGATCGTCAGTGTTCATGGTAATAGATTATTACCAGAAAAATCTGAGTGCTTCAGGCCCAGCCTGGCTCAAGACTCCCAAATTCAAGGGCACTGAGGCTCTTCAGGAAAGGCAGACTCTTCAGTGAAGGTTGCCCATCCTGGTCTTACTGGGTCAGAACCCGAGAGGCTCAACGTTCTCCATCGACTTAAATTCTAACAAATATGCTTTCCCTACTCCTTCAAGTTTCTGTAGGCCATCAGTGGGCACCACCCTGCATCTCAACTCTCCAGACACCTATACCTCCCTCCCAGAAATCCGTCCTACTGAAGGAACAGAATTTTAGAGTAAGGATCCAACTGCTGGCTGCTGGTCTTAACTAGTTCCGGTCCAGATATCTCCTTTGCTCTGGAATGCTATAGACCTGACATGTCAACTCGGTAAGCCATGAAGGAGATGGGGAGAAATCACAAGATCTGGCATTCTGCATTCCAAAAGACATCAGGAAACGGGTGATTCCTTTCTCCAGACCCTTCGTCCACAAGAGGCAATCGGTGAGCTCGAAGTTGTTGTGCTAAGGAGCAAAGGACCGCCGCTGAAAAGCGGCTTGGCCAAGAAGCTGGAAGGGGTCTTCGGGAAGCAGCATCACTCGTCATCGTTGTCATCGTCATCCTGGTCCTGGTAGCGAATGTAGACGACCAGCATGACAAAACCCATGAGGATGCAGAGGGAGCCGACGACCAGATAGGCGATGCCCAGGAAAGGGTTCTTGCCACCCATCCATGAGATGTTGCTAAAGATGATGAGCTTGTGTCCGCCGAAGGAGCGCACCGGGTAGTTGTAGGTGATGTTGACAATGTAGGCACCCCGGGGCAGGCCGGCCGAGTAGTTGCCCTGACGGATGCGCGCGTACAGCTTGCGGAAGGTGGGCAGCGCCGCCGTGCGCATCCACACCACGAAGTCCTGGTTGATGAAGCCGGTGTTGTTGGGGTCCGGGCTGAGCTCGTAAACCGGTCGGTGCCAGTTGGGCGGCGGCGCCGTGCCGCTGAAGGCCAGCTTCAGGCTGCCGTTCACCAGGGGCGGGTTGCGGAACTTGACGTGGTAGTCGGTCCACCAGGCGATGGCGGTGCGGTCGAGAGGCACCTCGACGTAGGGTCCCCCCGGCAGGCGCTGGTGCCACAGCGTGAAGGTGTCGTTGAAGAGGCTGTTGGCGATGGCGCCGCAGGGCGCGATGGGCAGGCCGGTGGCGCTGATCTGGTAGGGGGCGCACTCGTTGGCCGGGTGGCGCAGCGCGCTGGCCAGGCCGCTGAGCTGCGCGTCGTCGCGGGACACTCCGTAGCGCCGGTTGTTCTGGTAGAAGTTGGACAGCTCGTAGTAGAGGTACACGGGGCCCGGGAAGAGCTCGGGCAGCGAGAAGTACCAGGCGCACGAGCAGTTGGGTGGCGGCGCGCGGCCCTGGCCCTCGGTGGCGCACAGCGTGCAGTTGCCGGTGCCGGGGTTGCCGGTGTAGTCGTACTCCAGCTCCTTGATGCCGTTGGAGGAGTAGAAGAGGCCCAGGCCCAGGCCGATGAAAGCCAGGCCGGCGCAGAAGAAGAGCGGCAGCGTGATGCCGGCCGAGAGCAGCGGCTGCCAGGCCGGGAGGCGCTGCTGCGTGAAGGCCGTGTTGTCCGGCTGCTGCGCGCCCCGCGCCGACACGCTCCAAGTCATGGCTGGGGCTCGGGCCGGGGTCAGCGGCGGGGTCTCAGGCCCGGGTCGAGGCTGACCGCCCGCCTCCGCACGCTCTCCCAGCTCGACGGCTGCTCCCCGGCCCCGCCCCCCGCCCGCGCAGGTGCGCCCGCCCCGCCCCGCCCCTCGCCCGCCCGCGCAGGTGAGGTGGATTGCCAGGTGCCCGGCATCCGCCCAGACTTCTCAGTTCCGCCACCGCCCAGGTGACCCGAGACGGCTCCGCCCCTGCAGGGCGCCCTTCCCAGGTGAGCAGGGCGGGCTTCCTCAAGTCACCAGGCCGGCTCTGAGTCCTCGGCCCTCTAAAGTACAGCGCTCCCCGCTCCTCACCCCACCCCTCACCCCAACCCCCATTCCACTGCGAGTGATGGGATCTGAGTAGCTCATAACTTGGCTCAGGTTCCTTTTCGCCTTCTACAGGGCCTGAGCCTCTTTCTCCCAGTCACAAGCCTGCCTTAAACAAAAAGTTCCACCCCAGAGCTCACTCCAGGGTGGGGTTCGGTTGACTTGATTATTTATTACCTTGTTAAGGTTGTTAATCCTGACTATCTAAGGAGAAGGGCGAGTCGTAGTAGGTTTACACTTAGTTTTCAAGCACAAATTGTAGTGCCCTGGGAATTATGCTAACTCTGTTTCAACACGGGTTCTTATTTCTCCTCCTTCACTGAAGGAACGATTATTTTCTAGCCAGATGTTCCAGTCTGGCTTAATAACTGCGAAAGGTGCAAAGTTCGGTGAAAAAATAAATAAATAAAACGATCTTCTTAAAAAGAATCAAAGACAGAGAGTTTGCAGCCGTTGCATGTCTTCTCTAGCTGGTGGGAGAAACCATCAAGGAGAGGGAAAAATGTTACGGATTGCTTCATGTGATTTTCTTTGCAGATTACCTGCTTGACCAGCCTGACCCAAGGGCACCTAGCTGATAGCCACAGTCAAGGACGTTTGCCATACATAGGCTGAGGAAGTTGAACTAGAAGCATTTATAAACTATATTAAACTACTTAGCTCTATGAGTCGCCTGGGATTCTGTTTTTGTTGTTTGTTTTGTTTTGCTGTTTTTGTATCTAGTCTGGTTAGAATACACAAGAGCCTATTTCATGTTGCATCCAATCCTCCTCAGCTCCTGGAGTACACATAGCTCATAAAGTGCAGGTAACTTCAGTGTTTTCTTGGTTACACTTTCACACCTGTGTCCTATGTCTTTTACTCGGCACTCATTCAAAATCCATTGAAAACTTGGAAAATCAGAATATCTGTTAAAAAAATAGTTTTCAAAGTTGTCTTCCAAGTCTCCAGCCCTCTGCTGGACAGTGTAGAAGACAGAAGGAAGCCTTTGTGGTCCAGTCTGGGATGTCGCTGTTGTTTTAGTTAGCTTGACACAAGCGAGAGTTACCCAAGAAGGAGGAGCCACATCTGAGAGGACATCTGTAGGCAAGCCTGTGGGGTGGGGTTTGGTTAATGATCGATGCGGTTGTGCCTCCTCTGGGCACATAGTCTGGAGTATATACAAAAACAAATGGAGCACGCCATGGGAAGCAAGGCAGTAGGCAGTGTTCCCCCATGACTTCTGCTCTGACTTCCTGTGACCATGGATGTAAAAGAAGCCCCATCCTCCCCAAGTTGCCGTGTGTCGAGGTATTTTACCACAGGAGTGGAAAACTGAGACAGACACCTACTACGTAGGAGTAAGAATCAAAACAGCCAATAGCTAGGGTACAATCACTTATCAAGCTGCTCACCAGACTGACACTAAAATTAAAAGGCAAAACTACTTTAACCGTGGGACGTTGATTTTCTCCTGTTGAACGAATGTAGGTTGGAAGTGCAAGCTGTTGGAGAATACTGCAGAAGACCCAGCTGTCTTCAATTCTACTTCTATCCCTTATACCCTAAAAGAGGGCATTCCAAACTGTCAACAGGTCCCCCTAGTGTGGTTCATTCTCCCTTACACTTTTTTTTTCTGGCACAGAATAAGCAAATCTCTGAGCCCTTCTGGTGACTTCCTCCCACCCTTCTGTCTGATTCAGGCTGCTGGAAGGAATCCAGTGCTCACAACTTTATCTGATGGATCTTCGGTCTACAACTGCACGGCCACCACACCCCTGCTCTCCTGAGGAACTCAGAGCCCTTCCTCCACATCTCTTCTCCCTGGATGGCCCAAAGGCAACAGTTTGCTCCTTCTGCTGATTAAGGTGATAAGAGAGAAAAGAGAAGACTATTTCAGGGCATAAAATGGCCAAAAGGATTAAACACAGCTGCAAAGTCAAGAGAAATGGAACATGGAAGACAGCCATTGGCTTTCGTTTCTGAGGTACCATTTCAGGCGTGGGAGAGTTAGCTGCAGTCAGGACCGGGAGAGAGGGGGAAGGGGCAGTGGGCAAAGGCAGCTCTTTAGGTATTTGTAAAACGAGGAGGAAAGCCAGTGATAATGACCTAGAAGAACCTGGACCCTAAGGGAAAGACCTCCTCCTAGCTGGCTATTTTGGGGGAAGATGATGGCATGCACAAGCTTGGACTAAGGCAGTAGTAGGCTGAAGGTCCTGGGTCCAGGAAGCAGGTGCCTTGTTGGTTCTGAAACCAGAGAGTGGGGGTAAGTACAGAGGAAGAATACATCTGGACTTAAGAATTCTTTCTGGCTAGAGCTGGTGACACACACCGTAGCCTCAGCCATTGGAGAGGCTGGTGTAGAGTGGGCCCTGAGGCCAGGCGTTCCTCTCTGTATAGGAAAAGGCAGTATCAACTGCCTAGGAGAAGGAAGGGATGGTATTAGTGGACTGAAGGGGGGGTTGAGGGCAAGAGGGATGAGAAAAATTGCCTGTCTGAGATGGGATATTGAAGACTAAGGTAAAGTGGTGCTGAGATCCATGTCTGCAAATTCAACCAAGTTTAACTGGAAAAGAATTAAAGGAAGATAATTGTGTCTGTGCTAAATATGTTCAGACATTTCTCACGTCCTTCCCTAGACAATCTAGGACATTTCTTGTATTGCAGGAAATGTAGAGGTGGTTTAAAGTATTCAGCTGGCTATATGTGTATGTTATATGCAAATACTACACCAGTTTATGTTGGGTACTTGGAGTATGTGCAGATCTTGGCATCCTTCAGGGTTCTTGGAACCAGTGTCCTAGGATTTGAAGGGATGGCTGTATGAGTCTTATTTCCTGTACCAACTCATGAATTCAGAGAGGCTAGGAACTGATACATACCATGTGCCCCCCAGAACTCATTGTATGATAAAGGGTCTGGTCTTGGACATAATTTATTAAAAGATGCTTGGACAGCTAATCACTGAGTTGAACTCTTGGAATCCAGTTGTAGAGAGGGAGGAGTGATGAGCAAAAGGGTCAAGACCATGCTGGGGAAACCCACAGAAACAGCTGACCTGAGCAAGTGAGAGCTCCTGGACCCTAGTCTGACAGCTGGGGAACCAGCATAGGACCAAACCAGGCCCCCTAAATGTGGGTGTCAGTTGGGAGGCCCGGGCAGTCTATAGGGCCTCTGGCAGTGGAGCCAATACTTATCCCTAGTGCACAAATGGACTTTGGGAACCCATTCCCTATAGAGGGATGCTCTCTCAGCCTAGCTACACAGGGGAGGACCTAGGCCCTTCCTCAAATGATGAGACAGACTTTGATGATCCCCAATGGGAGGCTTCATCCTTCCTGGGGAGTGGATGGAGGTGGGGTGGGGTGGTTGGTGGGGGACATGGGAGGAGGGGAGGGAAAGGGAACTGGGATTGGTATGTAAAATAAGATTGTTTTTAGTTGAAATAAACATTTATAAATAAATAAAATAAAAAGATTGAAACATTATGTAGGGTCCCCTACACACACACTGGAGATATTGAATATGTAAATATGATTGTTTAAAAAATATCTTCTAAAACAACTTCAACAAGATGTTTGGATCATGTGAACTCTTTGTTTTTTGGGTTTTTTTGTGAATTTTTTTAGTACTAGTCATGTGAATAAATGTATTCATTTTGTATGATTCTTTATTGTATCAATCTTAAGACAACTTAAAGGGGGGAAAAGAAATTTCTCATATAAATACTACTAAAATTGCTTCATTCTTTCCTTCTTTTTTTTTTTTTTTTTTTAAAACAGGCTTTCTCTGTATTGTTTTGGAGGCTGTCCTGGAACTTGCTTGGTAGACCAGGCTGGCCTCAAACTCACAGAGATCCACCTACCTCTGCCTCCCAAGTGCTAGGATTAAAGGCGTGCACCACCAACGCCTGGCCTTATAAATTCATTCATGCTTGCATAGAGCTAGCTTTCTTTATTCTTTTATTTTTTCTTTGAGACAGGGTTTCTCTGTATTGTTTTGGAGGCTGTCCTGGAATTCGCTCTGTAGGCCAGGCTGGCCTTGAACTCACAGAGATCCGCCTGCCTCTGCTTCCCGAGTGCTGGGATTAAAGGCGTGCGCCGCCGCCGCCGCCGCCTGCCTGCCCGCTGCCGCTTGCCACGCCTGCCGCCGCCGCCGCCGCCACCACCACCACCATGCTTCTTTTTTAAGTTTTAACCAAGTAAGTATTTAATTTTAATTGGTTGTAATCAGCATGAAGTAAACGGTTATTCTGCTTGCCAACTCACGGCCTTTTGGAATGAAATGAAATAAATCTTGTCTATGTTCCTTTGTGTCTTGTCTTCTTTACTCTCTTCCCTTTTCTTCTTCTTTTTCTCTACCAGCCCTTTTCCAGCTTTTTTTTCTCCAGCCCTGGGGATCCAGCTCAGGAGTTTGCATATGCAGAGCAGGGTTTCCACTGACATAGCCCCAGGCTTCTTTGTTATTTTCAAGTAGTTCTATAATCCACAGGTCTGTCACCTTTAATTGTTTTCCTGTTGTTGAACATATGGAGTTTTACTTTTTCAATATTCCAAGGTAGATGGTAGTGAATTTTGCATATAGTTAAAAATATTTTCTAAAGGTAAATTTCTAAAGTAAGAAATGGGTTTAAGGACGGGCATTGGTAGTGCACACCTTTAATCCCAGCACTCAGGAGGCAGAGGCAGGCGGATCTCTTTGAGTTCAAGGCTAGCCTGGCCTACAAAGTGAGTTCTAGGACAGCCTCCAAAACAATACAGAGAAACCCTGTCTCGAGAGAGAAAAAAAAGAAAGAAAGAAACGGGCTTAAAATTCAAACTCTTAATATATGTACAGTAAGATTCTTTCAAACTGTCATACAATGCATTTATTTTGCTACTTTAGCAAAATTTTGTCCTAAAAATCTATTTTTAATCCCGGGATATATTTAGTCTATATTGATAGCTGTCACACACTGATAATGATAATGGGGAGAGTGCTGGCCTGGCATTAAGGAAGTCCAGTTTTACTCTAAAGTAAGTAAATAACCGTGTGACTACAGTCAAGTTGCTTGATTTTTTTCTAGCCCTATAATTGCTTACCTGTATGAATGTGTTTATCAAAATGATAGTTAAGAAGTCTTTCTGAAATGATTTCTGTTTTTTTGTCATCTGTGCTGGCTAGTTTTATGTCAACTTAATACAAGCTAAAGTCATCTGGGAAGAGGGAACCTCAATTAAGAAAATACCTTTATAACACTGACCTGTAGGCAACCCTGTAAGGCATAATCTTAATTGGTGATTGATATGGCAGGCTCCAACCCATTGTAGGTAGTTCCATCCCTGGGCTGGTGGTCCTGGATGTCTATAAAGATGCAGACTGAACAAACCAGTTAGCAGCTCCCCTCCATGGCCCCTGCATCAGTTCCTGCCTCCAGGTTCCTGCCCTCACTGCTTTTGATGGTGAAGAGTTATATGGAATTGTGAGAGAAATAAACCCTTTCCTCCTCAAGTTGCTTTTGGTCATGGCGTTTCATCACAGCAATAGTGACCCTAACTAGGACAACATCTTAAAAGGCCTTCATTACAATCACCCACTGAATGAAAAGCTACCAGCTATTATCTTCTGTATGTCATCACACTTTAATTATTTCATCTACTTCAGAGCACAAACCAACGAGGTGGGTTCAGTTATCATTCCCAATGGAGGGATGCAGAATCTGGATAATGGCTAATGTGATGGAGATTCTCACAGTATTAAGGAAGAGCTGAAGGGTTCAAAGATCACCTGCACTCTAGAGTCCTGCATTTCAACCACTCCACTACAATTCCTTGGCCTATTTTCTCCTAAAAGAACCCCGAAGATTCCAACTCTGAACCAGTTTGCAGTACTGCAGGTAAAAATTTAAACCCCAGAGATGGTAGAATCATTTCATTTTACTTATGCAAGGGATCCCAGAACATCGGAGTGGCCTTTATTTTTGTTTTTGCAAAGTCTTTGTTTTAAAGTCAACCTTTGCATATCTATTTCTCTTGCTAAAGTAAAAATAACTCCACTTGTCTGGCTCTACTGAAGTGTTGCTTGTATTTGATTTAATTCATGACTATTTATGTTACAGTAATAGAGTCTGAGTTTTTTATTGGTGTTCCCTTATATAGGTTTATACTGCTTAAGATTGTTGTGTATTACTCTGCCCATGAGGCAGCTATTATTTAAAAGGAATCAAATTAAATTGCTTCATAAAATTACAGCAAGTGTTCAGAAAAGTTTCTAAAATTCCATGTGTCTGAACTTCAATTTTCATTAAGAGCTGCATTCAGCATTTCAAATGTTATGGGATGGTACCCCCTAGTGGAAGTTCTACAGAAACTTCAGTTAGCCAGCCCTTAAGCAAAGGTTCAAAACACATACAACTTCTTTCCCCTTTATCAACAGAGTTACTGTAAAACAATGGAGGTCAAATGGCGAACTTTGAGTACAGTTGGGTGGGCTGAACAGCAGGGGGCAGTATACGATGAAAATTGGGACCAAGATAGGCACCAAAATGTCATAAAGGACACAGGCATTGGGTATGGGATGGCCAGATTAAAGGACCGCAGATTAGCCCGCTGAAAAGCAACTGGTTTCAAACTGTAGAGAATTTGCCTGTAAGGTTAGTGCTTGGTGAATTGATAGGAGAGAGTCCACAGAGGGAAGGGGCAGGATAGCTGTGTCTGGAAAGAGGAATCCGATTTGGATGAGAACTGAAATAGGTTGTCCTGGGTCTCAGGTAAGAGGCACTCAGCACCCATGCTGAGGACTGGAAATGGGAAGGGGTCATGAATACAGAACAGCGTCTGGAGAGCCAGTCTGCATGCTGTCCCTGATGGAGGAAAACTTGTCAGTTTAGGAAAGGCATCACCTCCATGACTACAAGCTGACTCTTTAACTCAGTGAAGTACCTATGTATCAGGAATAAAAAATTAAACATTTAAAAAGTTTTTATCAGGTGGTGATGATGATACACGTCTTTAATTCCACCCAGCTCATGGGAGGCAGAAGCAGGCAGATCTCTGGGAATTTGAGGTCAGCCTGGTCTACAGAATAAGTTCCACTACAGCCAAGGTAAAGAGAGAAAACTTGTCTCAAAAAACAAAAACAAAACAAAAAAAATCCCATAAAAACAAAACCCACAAATAAATACATAGCAAAAGTTTTTATGGAACATTTATGTTTTTCATTTAATGTTTAAAAGATCTTGTTGGTATTTTGATTTTAGCTATACTTGATATTATTTTGAAACACTTGGTATTATTATGATTTTGTTTCAATCTAGCAGTATGTACCGTCAATAATTTGTATTTCAGTAAAGCCTGTCTTCTCTATGTGGGTTATTCATAGTGCTTTATTTTATATTTTTAGTTTCTAGTGTAAATTGTTTTTCCTCTCCATTAAGTTCACTCCTCTCTCCCCCTTCCCTCTCCCTCCCTCTCTCTCCCTCCTCTCTTTGTCTTATTTTGTAGCCCTTCCTGGCCTTGAACTTGTGGTACTCCCTGCCTTTGTCTCTGAGTGCTGGATGTTTTCTTACTGAGTGTTTGGTGTTAGAATATGAGAAACCCAGATCTACTTATTTTCTAGTCCTGAATTATTCACTCCAGTGATTCCTGAGACTTGAGACACAACTGCTTGAGTGTTACAGAATCGAAGTGTCTGTCCTTCAGAGGACAGGGTATTCTTTTATTTTTAAATTTCTGTATAAGCAAAACTTTCTGCCTCACGTTCAGTATTGAAGAAGGTGAGTGGTTCTTGCAGATACCGCAGTGTGGGATGAACAAGCTGGGAAGTGATGGTAAGTTCCAGCTGTCTTTAGAAGGAGATCTGAGTGTGGGAAGCAGGCTGTAGGAGCTGACCAGAGAGTGGAGTGGATGGCCGTGCTCAGTCTGTGTAAGCAACACTGCAGGGCGTGCTGGATGCAGACCTCCACGCACACCGTGGCTTCTGGCTGGACCCTGGGTCATTGCCTGCAGTCCTGCAGGGTGAAAAACCCTCTCCAGCAGGTCCCAGCATCTGTCCACAACTCTAGAGTTACAGTCAGCTGTGAGCCGTCATTTTGATGGTAGAAACCAAATCTGGATCCTCTGTAAGAGCAGCAAGTGCTCTTAACTGCTGAGCCCCCTTTCCAAGCCCCATTTTTAAGGTTTTAAAAACTGTGAAGTAGCCCCAAATTCCAAGATTAAGCATGTGCTAGGCTTCGGGGGCACAGTTGCTGTGCTGTCAGCTAGATCTTCTACCATGTGTTTAATAAGCAAGCAAGCCAGGGAGCTATTGACAAGTACTTATTAAGCCCATGTTACTGAACAAGGCATATGGTGGGCAGAAAGTCTGGGCATGGTAGGTCTGGCATGCTCAGGTTCTCCACAAAGAGTAATCTGGTATTTGTTGTAACAAGGTAATATACAATGAACAGCCTTGATAATTTTACCCTGCAAAAATTTTAAGCCTTTTATATAAACAATTACCTATTTAACCCATAAACTAATCTCAGTAAAGCTATCCACAGAGTAAGACTATACATAAGGTGTATGTGTGTGTGTGTTTGTATGTGATGTGTTTATATATGTGTTAAGAAATTGATGATTGGATTTAGAACTCCTGACCCTTCTTTGTGAAAATAGACTAGAGAAGACTTATCTCTATATTTCTTGTAATTGGAATTAGCACCATATCTGGTCCATCAGTTATTCTGCTCCATGAAGTACATGTCTATTGCATGAATGATTTTTTTTAAGCCATTGGGGCTAGGAAATCTATATTGAGCTTGTGTATTGTCTTAGTTTTGAGGTTTTATTGCCGTGAAGAGACACCATGCCTACAGCAACTCTTATAAATGAAAACATTTAATTGGGGTGACTCTCTTACAGTTTCAGAGGTTCAGTCCATTACCATCACGGCAGGGAACATGGCATTGTGCAGGCAGATGTGATGATGGAGAGGTAGCTGAGAGAGACCTGCATCTTGCAGGCAATAGGAAGTCAGCTGAGATACTGGGTGGCATCCTGAGCATAAGAAACCCCACAGTCCAACTTCACAGTGACTCACTTCCTTTAATAAGACCATACCCACTCCGGCCAAGTCACACCTCCTAGTAGTGCCATTCCCTGTGAGAGTATGGGGTCCATTTACATTCAAACCACCACATGTATCTTGGTGTGTAACTGATTTCAATCGCCAGAATCAAAGAGTATGGCAAGATTGACTAAAAAAATATAAGCCTCCTTAGCTTTTTTCCTCAATAGATTGCTACACAATAATGACAAAGGATAATCATGAGTGGTGGGCTAGCCTGGGGCTAGGGATAACCTGGGGCTAGCATCATGTAGAACACTGACCCCAGAGTCCTGGAACTAACAAGTTAGCTGCATGCATTATCAATGGGCCATATAGTAGAAAAATTGGGGTAGACAATACTCCTCTTCATTCATGAAGGAGGGATTTCCCATGGAAAACATGAACACCAGGAGAGATGCCTTCCCTGTCTGTTTACAAAGCCATGGATGTTCCAAGCTCTGTGTCAAGAGTTGGGGGGGAGTGGTGTGTATGTCTGTGCAGTTGGGGGTGTTGTAGTTGTGACTCACGTGTGAGAGTGGAAGGTTATAAAGGGAATAAACTACAAAAAAAATCAAGGTAGTGCTCTTTGACCTCCCAAATGGCAATGGGAGGCCACACAGGGAAGCGTTACACATACACATCAGAAATAAAGTGTCAGATCTCTGTTAGGACAAACCTCCCAATGCCTGATTGTTTGTAACCATACCGGCTGACTTTCCCACCTTTGTAGAGGGCGTGCCAGCTGTTGCCCCAAACAGAAACTTGTATCACGTGGCCCTTTTCACTCTACCCTAAATGACCATGACAGGAGAGCACACCAGAGCCTAAGAGCTTGGCAGGCTTGAAGCAAGCATAACAGGAACAAAAACAGGCTTGTGAAAGGCTGGTCCTGGGACCCCCCCCCCTTCAGAAAGTGGAGGGAGTCCTTTTCCTCCACCATTGCTCTCTTGTTAGTCCACATACCCCACCTCTGGCTATTCTTGGTATTACATCCTAACATTAGGGCAGCAGAGCGCCCTCTGCTGGCATTGGAAACAGGTAACACTACCCCAAAGAACCAGATGATCCAGTTCCCCAAACACCTGAAGATAAACAACATAGACAACTGTAACCATTTTAGTGAGCTTGCTAAGATCAGAGTTCTCTCTCAGAAGGGACTTGTGGGTTATTGTAAATATCTTGCCAGTTTCTTTTAGATCAGTTTTCAAAATGTGCTTAGAGTCTCAGTCTCTGGCCCACAGAGCAGCCATCTCTGCTGGTGAGCTGCGTGAAGGCATCTCCCACATAGCAGCCTCACTTTGAACTGTGGTTCACTCCTGGGACAGACTTACCAAGACAGCCCTCCCTTGGTCGCTGCCTGTTAGCAGTGTGGTTGAGCTCCTTCCTTGAAGGTAACGGTATGTTGAGAATAAGCTTAAAATTTTCCATAGTCCCAGGTGGCCATGCCCAGCTCTGTTTGCTTATATTGCCCCGCTGAATGTCTGTATCTTGATCATCACATTCTTACACGGTGTTTGGTTGTAGATAAACATAGAAAAAGACTCTCAAAGAAATGTTTCAAACATGTCAGCAATTATCTTTATGTGATCAGGTTACCAACAACTTCTTTTCATATCCATCTGTATGTTCCAAGAAATAACTCAACGAACATGAATTCTTTCCAGGAACAGAGAACACAACAAAGACTTTTATTATTATTATTATTTTAGAAACACTCTTATTTTACATATCAATCCTCCCATTCCCTCGTGCTTCCATCCTCCCACCCCCCCCCCCCCAGCCAACCACCCCCCACTCCCCAAGGATAGTGAGGCCCTTCACAGGGGATCATCAAAGTCTGTCACATCATCTTGGGGAGGGCCTAGGCCCCCTTTCATGTATCTGGGCTGCAATAGTTTTCCCCCCCATAGGGAAAGAACTCCCAAAGTCCATTTGTGCACTAGGGATAAACACTAGCTCCACTGTTAGAGTTCCCATAGACTACCCTGGCCTCCTAGCTGGCACCCACATTCAGAGGGCTTGGTTAAGTCCAATGCTGTTTTCCCAGCTTTACTACTAGGATCCCTGTGCTCTCACTAGGTCAGGTCAACTGTTTCTGTAGGTTTCTCCAACATGGTCTTGGCTCCTTTGCTCGTCCCTCCTCCCTCTCTACAACTGGATTCCGGAAGTATGGCTCAGTGCTTAGCTATGGGTGCCTGCTTCTGCTTCCATCAGCTACTGGATGAAGACTCTAGAATGGCAATTAAGGTAGTCATCAATCTCATTATAGGAGAAGGGCATCAAGGGCAGTCTCTCACTACTGCCTAGATTCTTAGTTGAGGTCATCCTTGTGGATCTCTGAACATTTCCCTAGTGCCAGATTTCTCTTTAAACCTATAAAGGCTCCCTCTGTTAAGGTATCTCTTTTGTTGTTCTCCTCTATTCCTCCCCTGTCTCAGTCTTCCTGATCCCTCCCGTCTCCTCTTCTCCCCTTCTCCTTTTCCTACCTCCCCCCTGCCTTCCATGCTCCCAATTTGCTCAGGGGTTCTTGTTCCTTTCCCCTTCTTTGGGGGACCATGTATTTCTCTCTTAAGGTTCCCCTTGTTTCCTAGTTTCTCTGGTGGTGTGGATTATAGGCTAGTAATCTCTTACTCTATTCATGTATGAGTGAGTACATACCATGCTTGTCTTTCTGTGACTGGGTTACCTCACTCAGGATGGTTTCTTCCAGTTCCATCCATTTGCCTGAGAATTTCAAGATTTCATTGTTTTTTCCCACTGAGTAGTACTCCATTGTGTAAATCTACCACATTTTCACCATCCATTCTTCAGTTGCTTCCAGGTTCTGGCTGTTACAAACAACACTGCTATGAACATAGTTGAACATATGTCCTTGTGTGAATGTGAATTCTTTGGGTATATCCCCAAGAGTTGAATTGCTGGATCTTGAGGTAGATTGATTCCATTTTCCTGAGAAACCACAATACTGATTTCCAAAGTGGCTGCAGAAGTTTCACTCCCACCAGAAAGGTAGGAGTGTTTCCCTTTCTCCACATCCTCTCCAGCATAAACTGTCATTGGTGTTTTTGATTTTAGCCATTCTGGCCAGTATAAGATAGTATCTCAGAGTAGTTTTGAATTGCATTTCCCTGATGGCTAAGGATGTTAAACAATTTCTTAAGTGTCTTTCAGTCATTTTAGATTCCTCTAGTGAGAATTCTCTATTTAGTTCTGTAGCCCACTTTTTAATTGGATCCTTTGGTGCTTTGGTGGCTACCTTCTTGAATTTGTTGTATATTTTGGAAATCAGCCCTCTGTCAGATGTGGGGTTGGTGAATATCTTTTCCCATTCCGTGAGATGCCATTTTGTCTTGTTGACTGTGTTCTTTGCCTTACAGAAGCTTCTCAGTTTCAGGAGGTCCTGTTCATTAATTGTTGATTTCAGTGTCTGTGCTACTGGTGTTATGTTCAGGAAGTGGGCTCCTGTACCAATTCGTTAAAGGGTATCTCCCACTTTTTCTTCTAAGAAGTTCAGTGTGGCTGGGTTTATGTTTCGGTCTTTGATCCATTTGGACTTAACTTTTGTGCATGGTGATAGACATGGATCTATCTGCAATCTTCTACATGTGATCATCCAGTTATTCAGTACCATTTGTTGAAGATGCTTTCTTTTTTCCATTGTATAGTTTTAGCATCTTTGTCAAAATCAGATGTTCATAGGTGTGTGGGTTAATATCAGAGTTTTCAATTCGATTCCATTGGTCTTCTTGTTCATTTTTGTGCCAATACCAAGCTGTTTTCAAGACTATGGCTCTATATTAGAGCTTGAAGTCAGGGATGTTGATGTCTCCGGAAGTTCCTTTATTGTACAGTGTTGTTTTGGCTATCCTGGGTCTTTTGTTCTTCCATATAAAGTTGAGAATTGTCTGTGAAGATTTGTGTTGTAATTTTGATGGGGATTGCATTGAATCTGTAGATTGCTTTTGGCAAGATTGCCATTTTTACTATGTTGATCCTACCTATTCAAGAGTTTGGGAGATCTTTCCATTTTCTGGCATCTTCTTTAATTTTTTTCTTTAAAGACTTGAAATTCTTGTTATACAGGTCTTTCACTTGTTTGGTTCACTACCCCAAGATATTTTATGTTGTTGTGACTATTGTAAAGGATGATGTTTCTCTGATTTCTTTCTCGGCCCATTTATTGTGTATACATAGTAGGGCTACTGATTTTTTTTTTAGTTAATCTTGTATCCTGCCACTTTGCTGAGGGTGTTTATCAGCTGTAGGAGTTCCCTGGTAGACTTTTTCAGGTCACTTATGTAAAATATCATATCATAGGCAAATAGTGAAAGTTTGACTCTTCCTTTCCAATTTGTATCCCCTTGATCTCCTTTTGTTGACTTACTGCTCTAGCTAGAAGTTCAAGTACAATATTAAAGATATATGGAGAGAGTGGGCATCCTCATCTTGTTCCTGATTTTAGAGGAATCACATTGAGTTTCTCTCCATTTAGTTTGATGTTGGCTGTTGGTTACTGTATATTGCTTTTATTATGTTCAGGTATGTTCCTTTTATTCCTGACCTTTATCATAAAGGGGTGTTGGATTTTGTCAAAGGATTTTTCAGCATCTAGTGAGATGATCATGTGGTTTTTCTTTTTCATTTTGTTTATATGGTGGATTACATTGATGGATTTTTGTATGTTAAACCATCCCTGAATCCCTGGGATGATACCTACTTGATCATGGTGGATGATTTTTCTGATATGTTCTTGGATTTAATTTTTCAGTATTTTATTGAGTATTTTTGCATCAATGTCCATGAGGGATATCGGTCTGTAGTTCTATTTCTTAGTTGTGTCTTTGTGTGGCTTGGGTACCAAGATAATGGAATGTAAAAAAAAAAATTGGCAACGACCCTTCTGCTTCTATTGTGTGGAACAATTTGAGGAGAATTGGTATTGGCTGTTCTTTGAATTTCTGATAGAATTCTGTACTGAAACCATCTTGTCTTGCGCTTTTTTTTTTTTGGGTTGGGAGACTTTTGATGACAGCTTCTATTTCATTAGGGAGATAATAGGTCTATTTAAATTGCTTATCTGTTCTTGATTTAATTTTGGTAAGTGATAGCTATCCAGAAAATTGTCCATTTTCTTTAAATTTTTGAATTTTGTGGAGTACAGGTTTTCAAAGTATGACCTGATGATTCTCTGGATTTCCTCAGAGTCCATTGTTTTAGAGCTTTCAGGCGTGCTGTTAATTCTCTAGTATGACTGTTCCCCAGTTTCTTCATATGGGCACTTAGTGCTATGAACTTGCCTCATAGCACTGCTTTCAAAGTGTCCCATAAGTTTGGGTATGTTGTGTCTTCATTCTCATTGAATTCTAGGAAGTCTTTAATTTCTTTTTTTAACTCTTCTTTGAACCAGGAATGGTACAATTGCACATTGTTCAATTTTCCATAAGTTTGTAGGGTTTCTGAGATTTGTGTTATTGTTGAATTCTAACTTTAATCCATGGTGATCTGATAGGATACAGAATTGTTATTCTGCTTTGCTTCATCTGTTGAGGTTTGCTATGTTGCCGAGTATGTGGTGATTTTAGAGCAAGTTCCATGTGGTGCTGAGAAGAAGGTATATTCTTTTGTGTTTGGATGGAATGTTCTATAGATGTCTGTTAAACCCAATTGGGTCATAACTTCTGTTAGTTCGTTGTTTCTTTGTTAAGTTTCTGTCTGGTGGTCCTGTCTAGTGGTGAGACTGGGGTGTTGAATTCTCCCATTATAAGTGTATGAAGTTTTATGTGTGATTTGAACTTTAGTAATGTTTCTTTTATGAATGTGGTGTCTTCATATTTGGGGTATAGATGTTCAGAATTGATACTTGATCTTGAAGGACTTTTCCTGTGATGAATATGAAATGACCTTCTTCATCTCTTTTGATTGATTTTAATTTGAAGTCTAATTTGTTAGATATTAGGATTGCTACACCGATTTTTTTCTTGATTGAAAAATCTTTTCCCAACCCTTTACTTTGAGGTAACATCTGTCTTTGATGTTGAGATGTGTTTCTTGTATGCAGCAGAAGGATGGATTCTGTCTTCATATCCATTCTGTTAGCCTGTGTCTTTTTATAGGCAAGTTAAGACCATTGACATTGAGGGATATTAATGATGACTGATTGTTAATTCTTCTTTGTTTTGGATTTGTTGCTGTTGGTGGTTTTGTGTGTGGATTTCCCCCTTTTTTTCTTTTAGTGTTTGGTAAAGTGGGATCATCTATTGCCTATGTTTTAGTGAGTATAGTTATCTTCCTTGGGTTGGAGTTTTCCTTCCCAGTACTTTCTGTAGGTATGAATTTGTGGATATGCATTGTTTAAATATGTTTTTTTCATTGAATATCTTGTTTTCTCCATCTATAGTAATTGAAAGCTTTTTTGGGTATGCCCAGTCTGGACTGGCATCCGTGTTCCCTTATCATTTGTAGAACATCTATCCAGGACCTTCTGGCTTTCAGAGTTTCCATTGAGAAGTCGGGTGTAATTCTGATACATTTGCCTTTATATGTTACTTGACCTTTTCCCTCTGCTGCTCTTAATAATTTTTCTTTATTCTGTAAGTTTGGTGTTTTGACTATTATGTGGCAAGGGAACTTCTTTTTGTGGTCCAGTCTATTTGGTGTTTTGTAAGCTTCTTATATTTCATAGGCATATTCTTCTTTAGGTTGGGGAAGTTTTCTTCTATGATTTTGTTGAATATGTTTTCTGTACCCTTGAGCTGTATTTCTTCACCTTCTTCTATACCTATTATTCTTAGGTTTGACCTTTTCACAGTGACCCATATTTCCTGGAAATTTTGTGTTAGGGATTTGTTGTACTTGTGATTTTCTTTAGTCGATGACTATACTTCCTCTAGTGAGTCTTCAGCACCTGAGATTCTCTCTTCCATCTCTTGTATTCTATTGGCTATTCTTACACCTGTAGTTCTTGATCATTTACCCAGCTTTTCTATTTCCGGCATTCCCTCATTCTGTGTTTTCTTTATTGTTTCTATTTCAGCTTTCAAGCCTTGAACTATTTGAATTGTTTTGTTGTCTTCTTTTTTTTTTTTTTTTTGGCTTTCTTTGCATTCTTTAAGAGATTTGTTTATTTCTTGAATTTTTTTATTTGCCTTTTCCTCCATTTCTTAAAGATTTTCTCATTTCCTCTTTGAGTGCTTCTATCATCTTCATAAAGTTGTTTTTGAGGTCCTTCTCTTCTGCTTCATCTGTGTTGGGATGTTCAGGTCTTGCTGGTGTAGAGTCCCTGGATTCTGGTAGTATCATATTGGTCTTTCTGTTGTTGAGTGTGTTCTTATACTGTCTTCCCATCCCTTCTTTGAGTGGGTGCAGGTGGGGTCTCTCCCTCTCCTCTCATCTCCTGGTGGGTATAGGTGAGCCAAGACTTCAATGTTGGCAACTCTGGATGGTCCAGCCTCTCCTGGTGTTCTCCTCACTCAAGCGCAGGGTGTAAGGGGGGGTGCGAAGACCAAGACTTGTGTTTTAAGAAAACTTGACAGGGGATGAAAGCTGGTCTGGGGCATGTCCTTAGAGACCTCTCCTGTTTGACAATGGCTCTCACACCCTCTGAAAGGAGTCCCTAGGGGATTTAACCCCTACCCCCTGTACAAGCACTCTGTACAAGCATGAAGATGGGAGTTCAGATTCTCAGAACACAAATAAAGTTGGGTGAGGTAGCACATGCCTACCCAGACATAGGAGACAGAGATGGAATTCTTGGCAGCTTCTGGCCTGATAGCCTGCCATAGTGGTAATGAGCACGAGACCCGGCCTAGAACAAGGTGGCAGGTGAGGATTCACCCCTAAAGCTGTCTTCTGATTTCTACATACATGCTTTGGCGCAGGCACGTGCGCGCGCGCGCGCGCACACACACACACACACACACACACACACACACTTCATATACACATATATCAAACCATTAAATGAATGGAGGAATACATAAATAAAAATCTCCCCTGGGAGAGCCACAGTGGTAATGATAGTGTTAATTCTTGGTCAGCTATAGGATGAAGTTGCTTAATCATGGTGAAACTTAGCTTTTCTGCTCTCTTCCCTCTTAGATACAGGGTCTTATGTATCCAAGGCTAGCTTTAAACTCACTATGTAACCAGAGCTAACCGTGAACTTCTGGTGTCCCTGCCTCTAGTACCTGGGCGATGGGATTACAAGTATGCACCACTGCCCCTGGGTTATGTAGTGCTGAGGATCAACCCAAGAGTAATCCTGCATGTATTCATACATGCACCTACCAACTGACCTACATCTCTGAAGACTTAAGCTTGAGAAGAAAAACTTTAATTTTCTTTAGAGGGGCTTGACAGAGTGTCAAGAACGCCCCTCAAGGATAATGGTGAGGCTTAAGCAACACAGCACGTGTGTGTTTATTACTTTTCTTGTGCATATGATCAGGTAGGAGAGAGAGAGAAACTCGATGGAGGGAAGGTTCGTTTTGATCACAGTTTGAAGGAGAGCTGTATGAAGGGAAGGCATGGCAGCAGGGGCATAAGGTGGCTGGTTTCGTGGTGTCTGCAGTCAGGAAGCAAAGAGAGGACAGCAGCTCTGCTTCTGGAGGTTCACAACCTTCCAAATCAGTCACCAGATGAAGACTGTGTGAGTATTCAAGCACATGGACCCACAGGGACATTTCTCCCACAGCACCCGGAGCACAGCAAAGCCCCATTTGAGAGCATGTCGGCCTCCACAGATGCTGTCACAGTTCTCAACCATATCCCCCTCTCCTTCCACCCCGAGCTGCTTCCCACTTCCACATGCAACACACTCCAGACCCCCAAAAGCAAAGAAAGCAGTGGGTTAGTGTGGCTGTCACTCTTGCTGCCACTCTGGGAAAGTCATTGTTTCTAACACTCAATGGGCAAATGACTAAAGCCTCAATAAATAACTTACCTTGAGCCTAAATGTTTCACTGTTCTGCCTCCTCTCCCCTCCCCTCCCCTTCCCTCCCCTCCTCTCCTCTCCCCTCTCCCCTCCTCTCCTCTCCCCTCTCCTCTCCTCTCCTCCCCTCTCCTTCCCTCCACTCTCTTCTCCTCTCCTTTTCTTTTTGTATTCTCTTTATTATTGCCTTGATTTTTTTCTTTTCCGGCATGGAACCCCCTTTACAAGTCTGATAGGCCTAGAAGTTAACTTAAGCTCTATTTTCAGTTATGCACTCAATCTGCAAGGCAACACATGATCTGCACTCTCCAGATATAGTCAAGAAGAATAAACAAAGAGCATGTCAGTTTTGCACATCATATTTTAGGGGATTTTTGTTTATCAAAATACCTTATACTATGGAGGAGAGTCAAATGGCACAATTAATTAAAAAATTCTTTAAGATTAATTAAAATTAATGATTTTTATTACTTCTTTTGGACAATTTCATTCAGGTATACAATGTGTTCTGGTCAGGTTCTGTTCCGCTCCCCTCCAAAACAGGATTTCTCTGTAGCTTTGGAGTCTGTCCTGGAACTCCCTTTGTAGACTAGGCCGGTTTTGAACTCACAGAGACTCACCTGTCTCTGCCTCCTGAGTTTTGGGATTAAAGGTGAGTACTACCATTACCTGGTACCCTTTACACTTTTTTACATCCCTCCTAGAGCAGTATATGTTAAATCAGTTCTTATGTGCGGCTCTCAAGTCATACAGAGTCTGAATCAAAAGTGTTAGAAGGGCAGAGATGAAAGTTTTAAGGAAGCCACCGAGCTAGGCGGACAAGTTCAGGGTTTTGTTCTTAGGGCATCAAGGCTGGCTGCTCCTCAGAGCAGATCCATCAAGACGGTCACCAGAGATGCCCTTCCCGCCCTGTTTCTGTGTGGCTGTAACTTGTCTCCATTGTGTCCCCTTAAGTGGCATGTGTGACCCCAGGGCTGAGCTACGGAAGGGCCGTGCCACAGGCTGCTGCTTTCTAAAACAGACCCAGCAGAGATAAGCCTTGTTAAATCACACCGTCATCCCCCTAGACTGAGGGACTTTCGGGGACCGTGGTGGCAATAATCATGGTCTGAGCAGAAGGCAGGCCACATTTTAATTTTACAAATACCAAGATAAAGCTTCCCATGGAACTCTTTAACCTAATCACACTTCATAGAGTGAAATGATCCTAGTTGGACATACTGGTTTTTATCTAGGTTTTTGAGAATGATTTTATGATTTTTTAAAAAGTGTATGAAAGTTATGGCTTGACAGAAAGCCCTTCAACTTAAAATGTGGCGCAGAGTTACTGTGTATGTGGAGGATAACCTGCCACCCACACGGCAGTAATTCTGGAAAAGGTAAAATTGTTGTCTACAAAATCAGTTAAGTGAGCAACTTTGAAACTTGAAATGTGTTAGCCTTTAATTTTATCATTTTTTAAAAATTTTTTCCTTCCTCTTTCTTTGTATTGCTTGTGACCACTAGATGGTGCTATGCATTTCCAAATATGAAAAAACGCGGCTGGAAATTCCAGGCTGCCTAGGGGTCACGGGCTTTATTAACATTTTTGTGCTATTGTCTCAATGAAGATATAAACATTTTGATTTCAGTATAAATATCAGTATTTTATGGCGTATTTCACAGAAACCCAGAACAATCCCACAGTCTCAAATGAGATTTAGACAATCGCATAGAAAATTCCTTCCGTGAGATGCTAGAACAACGCCTCTCTAAGCCGACTCCCTAAACCACCTGTCTCGTTCCCTCTCCTTCTGGTGACTTTCTACAGATGTTGATAGTTTGCATTAGTTTAGTCAAATACTGCCATTCTGAGGTTTTTACTATTTGAAATGCCTGCTTGCAAAGAGGGAACACATTCATTTACCAAGGATCTGCGGTAAAGTTGTGCTTTGGAAAAACTAAAACTGGCTGGCTTTCCTAGAAATTGACCCACAGAGATAGCCTCATTACTCTCACCCGTGACTGTTAATGGAAGATGCTGTACTGAAGTTCCCCCGCTAGACTGCATCACCTAGGTACCACTGCCTTACGATGCTGGAAGTATCCCCATCCCCCCTCATCTCAACTCTTGCCTCTATTCACTCTGCACCAGATACACGGCCCCTCCTCCCACAGCTCTCGGAACAGCTTCCTCTGCAACCCGGACTGACTGCAGAACCTCCCGGTGATGTTTCCCACTCCGTATCTTCAGTCTAAGAGTCCACGGCTTCCACTTGGAAGTCCCTGGGCATTCTGGAAGTTCAGTCATCTGAAATGGGACCCATGCATGAGCCCGCACTCATGCTCCTCCTCTCCTTCGGGGCGCCAGTATTTCCCGTGCTGCTGCCTTAGGCCGAGACCTGAGAAGTAAGCCCCACCTTCTACTCTTAGCCCAGTATGCACACTGTTCCGGGTCTGCCCACCCTTCAGCTCACCTGCTCTCCAGTTGTTCGCATTCACTATGTGCTACCCAGGTCATGGATTAGGTCACGTAGATAATAACTGGCCAAACACCTGTAGCCAGTGTGATCTTGGTGTAAGGCACGTGTAGTGTCTGGCACCTGACAAAAACTCCTGATGACCAATCCCTTGGCCGTGAGGTCCTGGGCCAGCCCTCCACCTCTGGCCCCGTCTCTTCTGCCTATGTACTCTGTTATAGGTCAAGCCTCTCCAGCACTTTCAAGCAGTTTGCTGTCTCCAGGCTCTGCATGTGTCTCCTGGTTTTTGGTTTCTACCTCTCCCCTCGCTGCTCCATTTCCTGTACTAGACGCATCCTCCCGTGACCATCTCCACGTATGTGGGTTCTCAGTGGCCCTTCAGGCCCTCATCATGCTATGCTGTAGCTGTTGTAGCCTGTTTACTCTTCTTACTAGAAGAGGCACATCTGTCCTGCTTTCCATGTCTCTACCAGCAGAACCCAGTGTTAAACATGCAGTAGGCACTCAATAAATGCTTGTGTGCCTGAAGACCTGCCTATGCTGTCACCGGTCCATGTAGTCTCCTCTCTACTCATTAAAGATATTTTATTTCATATTTGCAGTTCTGTGAAGGTGAGGCCTTGCATGCACTGACCGGTCAAGTGCCCCATCCCTGACCTACTCGGTCCTTTCCTCACTCTTTCTAAGCCAGGTCAGCTGTCCCTTAGCTGATGCAGGGACGAGAGACCACATCTGTGATGGCTGTGGCATTTCCTATGGCCCAGTGGGAACATGCACTTTCTGTGGACACCCTGTAAACCCTCCCCTTGGCCTGCACATCCTCCTCAGCGGTTCTCTGATGGTGTTCATAGAACAATTTTTCTGTTTCTAAGAATCATGCAGCAAATTGTGGTTAGGGCAGAAGAAAGTTTTCACTTGCTTTGAGGATTTAAGCTTTGTTTTGGTTTTCTGGCCCAAACCTTTCATTTTAGTGCTTAAAAAATATCTTATTTAGAATTTAAGGGTTTGTAAACCTCAAACATTTACTTGGAAATAAAACCTCGACCCTATCATTTTTAGAGTGTCAAGGTCTGCGTTGGGTGCATTTGCTGGACTTTCAGGCACATTGGCCTCATCAAATCCTCAAGTTCTTGAATCCATTTGCCTTCAGTGAGCATAAAAGCTTCAGCATGCAAGCACACACTGTATAAGCAATCTGCAGGCATCAACTTCAAGAGAGCCCCTTGAAGTAGGTGCTACCAATTATCACTCCTGTTTCAGAGACAAGGGAGATAAAGATGCAAAGAGGTTTATCAACTCACCCAGCAGCGATGGGGGGAGGATCTCTGTTTGGGCCTGCGCAGTTGGCCTCCAAATCATAACCCTCATCTGCCACACAGAGAATGTGACAGTGCCACACTCTTGTTGGAGGCTGTGGTCTCCTTTAATAAAACCTGCAGACCCATTTCAACATGTTGGTTGCTATCTGTGACTAAAAGGGAAGTCTATGTCCACAAACCCCCTTCTCCTTGGCCTCCTTCCCCAGAAGAGCATCTTTGCCCAGATCCCTAAAGTACCTTGCAACCAATGCTTCTTCCTCATCTTCACGACAGCTTTCTTGAGGCAAGCAAAGCCTCTCTCCTCTTTGTAAGCTGACGGCCACTCTCATACTGTTCCTACTCATATATTACTAGCAGCTAAGGTATGTGTGTGTGTGTGTGTGTGTACATGTGCATGTAAGATGTGTGTGTGCATGCATGTATATATGTGCATAGGTATGTATGTGCACATGTATATATGTATAGTGAATGCATATGTGAGTATGTATGGATGATTGCTTGTGTGTATCCATGTGTGTATACATGTATGTATTATGTACGCATGTATGTGTATGTATGTACGTGTGCATGCATGTATGTATATACATGCTGAGAAAGAGAACAGGGAGGCAGAGCTTACACCCTTTTGGTGATTCCATAAGGATTACACTGACTAGCTTTACTGGGGTGTTGGAAATACTATTAATCTTTTAAAAAGCCAAGATTTTACCTGATTTTTATGTCTTATATTTTGTTTGTTTCTGCTCTTAATTATGTCCTCCCTCTCTTCTACTTATTTTGTGTTTAATTTGCTCTTTTCCACAGCTTTTAAGAGTGTCCTTTTTCTCAATGTAAGTGTAAATATTGAAATTTCTTTTTAAGCACTGTTATCTAGATCCCAAATTTGGCGTTTTTCCAAAATCACTTGTGATTTTTTTAACTCAAGAATTATAATCATGTTGGGGAATTCCCAAATATTTAGGAAGTTTTTTGATATTTTATTTTGCTTTTAAAATTTTATTCTGTTATGTTAATGTCTCAACACATGATATTGGTAACCATTCCATATTCTCTTGAAAATGGTATTTATTAGCTGGGCGGTGGTGGTGCACGCCTTTAATCCCAGCACTCGGGAGGCAGAGGCAGGTGGATCTCTGTGAGTTCGAGGCTGGGCTGGACCGGCAGCCTCCAAAACAATACAGAGAAACCAAAAAAAAAAAAAAAAAGAAAATGATATTTATTCTATAGATGCTACATGAGGCATACTAAACCTTATTATCTGAATCAAATGTATTACAAAATTGTTCAAACTGGGGCAGGAGAGATGGCTAAGTGGATAAGAGCACTGACTGCTCTTACCGAGGACCAAAATCCAGTACCCATCATACGGAGGACCAAAATCCAGTACCCATCATACGAAGGACCAAAATCCAGTGTCCATCACTCACGTGGTTAACCACAATCGCCTCTTTCCCCAGCTCCAGGAGCTCTGATGCTGTCTTCTGTCTTCCATGGGCACCCGGTCTGCACGCGGTGCATAGACATACATGCGGGCAAAGTACTCACACGCATTAGATAAAAAAATTAAAAACTGTTCGCATCATTCATATCTGTACTCACTTTAGTGTAGCTGTATAAATTACAGAGATGCACTAAAATAACTCAGCTATAATTATGGATTTGGGTATTTATGCCTAGTTTTCATTTTTTCTTTTGCTTTAAGTACTTGAAGGCTGTCCTAGTTAGCATTACTGATGCTGTGATCAACTTGGAAAGGGAAGGGTCTATTTGACTTACACTTCACGTCACTGTTCATAGTTGGGGGAAGTCAGGACAGGAACCTGAGTAGGGCAGGCACCTGGAGGTGAAGGCGGTGGAGGAGTGCTGCTTACTGGCTTGCCCTTCATGGCTGCTTAACCTACTTTCTTACAGAACCCAAGATCACCAGCCCAAAGGCTTTCAGTTATACACTTGACAATTTTTCTGTCTTTAAGACACCATAAGCATTTTTTTCATTAAAGAATGCCATTTTCAAATCTGAAAATTGTCTTTGATTTGAAATATACCATGTGAAGTGATAATGTCATTACATAAACATCACTCAGTTTCTTAGATTAGCATAATCCATGTTTTTCCTTTTACTCCTAACATTTTTGGGTCCTTGAAAGTATTTTATATGGAAGCATTTAATCAAATCCAGATTTTATTCAACCTTATAATCCATTTCTTTTATTTCAGTTTAATTCATTTTTATCTAATATATTATTGCTATGCTGGACTTGTTAACACCTTGCTATTGATTTTTTTCTTTTCTCATCTCCTCCTTTCTTGTCTTAATAAAATATTACAGGATTCACAAGGCCTGCACAAGCTTCAAGACAGACCAAATCCCAGCATAGCTGGGCAGGTGAGCAAACTGAGCAACAGGCATTTATTTGATGGCTTCTGGGAGTGATACAGACAGTCTGCTTCAGTCAGGGTTTCTATTGCTGTGACTAAACATATGACCAAAACAACTTGGGAAGGAAAGACTTTATTTGTCTTACACTTTGAGGTAACAATTCACTCCAGTTATGAGTATAATATAAGTATATTAAAATATATAGTAAATACAAATATATTTTAAAAATATAAATATGTATTAATGATTTATTTATTTTCATTTCATGTGTATTGGAGTTTTGCCTGCATGAGGGTGATGAATCCCCTGGAACTGTAGTTACAGACATTATGAGCTGCCATGTGGGTGCCCGGAATTGAACCAGGGTCCTCTGGAAGAGCAGCCAGTGCTCTTAACCACTGAACTATCTCTTCAGCCCCATTTGAAAAAATCTTTTATCTTAAGACTATTATCCCATGTACTTATTTTCATGTCAATTATAGCATCTGTAAATAATTATTAATAGGGACAAAAATGCAGCTAGGAAATTTTTAACCTAAAAAATATAATCCTAACACATTGACTCTTTTGCTGCTGTCATGAAAATAGTCCCAAAGGAAGAGAAACAGTTTGTGCATTTTCATGGACTCATAAATGCTGGAGCCGTATCACTGCCTGCCATCCGTTATCTCAAACGGAGTCCAAGTTTTTACAGTCATTTCCTAACTAATGTTAACAACCCCAGGTGTTTCCTGATTTCAGTTGCTCCGACTCTGAAAAAATGAGTAACTCAGGGAAATGTGTAAAATTCCTTCGTGAGCTTCCTTTCTGGGTATCAAGCCAATGTTTCAGCTTAGAGTGCCGGGAGATTCTGAGTTCCCATGCCTGTGTTGTCCCTGAGCTTGCCATGTCTCTTTCTTGCGATATTCACCAGCATTCTCCTGCTCCCTGTTGTGTCTTCTTATTGCTTCGTGCGTGTGCCTGTAGTTTGCCTTTGACTCACAATTGGTGAGTACGTTTGGACTCAAAGAAAACAGGATTTCAGTGCCTCCTGATGACTTGACGCGTGTCTTAATGGTTTTTAGTCTGTGGCCTGGTCTTTCTTACCCGAGGGCACATGGTGCTGAGCCTGCTGCAGTGAGGATAAGATGGGTGGAAGGAAAGAGAGGTCCCCTGAGGGAGGAATGCAGCACTTCCATAAGGCTGCCTCCTTTAAATTCACTTCAGTTTCCCACTTATGGGAAAGGAGGATTTGTCCACTTCAGCTGACGACTTTGGAGGATGCAAGCCCATGTGCTTGAATGCCATCACCTCTGGTGTTCTGAAGGATGACGTTGGCTTGTTAAACACTGTCCACAGCGCCAATTACTGGGTTATCCAACTCCCCATGCCACTCTGAAACTGTTGTCAGAAATGCCCTCCGAGTAGCTTACCAGCTTCTGGAGCTAAAATTTGGCTGCTTTCTGTGGTGGTTCTCAACCTTCCTAGTGCTGTGATCCTTTAATCCAGTTCCTCATGTTGTGGTGACCCCCAACCTTCAAGTTATTTCATTGATACTTCATAACTGTAATTTTGCTAGTGTTATGAATTATAATGTAAACAGCTGATATTCAGGATATCTAATATGCAACCCCTAGGAGATCAGGACCCACAAAAACTCGAAGAACTAAAGATTTAGTTCTGAATTTCATCTGTTTATTTAAGTTTTGTCAGTGTTTTTTTGTTTGTTTTGTTTCTGTTTATTTTGTTTTTTAGACAAGGTCTCACTGTGTAAACCAGGCTGGCCTGGAACTCACAGAGATCCACCTGCCTCTGTCTCCTGAGTGCTGGGATTAGGGGTATGCGCCACTATGACCAGCTTTGCTTGCTTTAGTGTGTTAGTGTGTGTGTGTGTGTGTGTGTGTGTGTGTGTGAGCATGCGTGTATGTGTGTGTGTGTGTGTGTGTTCTTTTTAAATGACCTAAAGGTAATTCTGGAGACCTTAGCAATCTGAGTATGATGGTGTTGGCCAGAATGGAATTAGTGATTATATGGGGAAACACAGAGTGGGCCAGGGAAAAACCACGAAGGGTGAGGGTATCAGTAGGGCAGGAGGGCATTTTCCTTTCTCAAGTTTCTCACACAAGTGACACCAGCTAAAACCTGGTTGATACTTGTAGTTAATTACCACTTGGCTTGCTAATGGATCGGAACCAAACCAGAGAAGTTAATGGGACAAGCTGACCATAGGCTGTATTAATAATAGGTTTAGAGGAAAATGATTACTATTTTAAGTCATGTGCACTTGCTTCTTTCACAAATGCCCTTTTTTATGTGCTAGGAAAAATATTGAAAATGAAGATATATACAGTAAGTTTTTAATTTTAGTTTTAAGGGGAGATTCTTGCCTTACATGACACGCTTTAATTTCCAGTTGTTGTTATACACTTGGAGACAAGAAGTTTGGGGTGACTTCATGCAATTCGTTTTGACTCCCCTACGCTATTTATCTTTTTATTGTGTATGAAATATGTTTTCTTAATTGACAAAACTATAATCAGGCCTTTATGAGTCTTTTTTCTTAATACACAGTCATAAGGTTTTCTAGAAACACATGCAGGCAATTCCAAATTTGATGTGACATTCTAATCTTGGTAGATTCAGCTGGGTGAGTTATGTCAAGAAGTAAATTGATCACCAGAGAGATTTGCATTTGTTCTCTTAGGCACATCAAATATTTAGCCTCACTTGATTTTCCTGTTACGAAACTGGCAGAAGTGTTTTATGGGGTTGCAGCTCTCGATCACTGGGCCAGGACACAGTACACAGTGTCACTGCCTTGAATGTTCTTTCTGAACTTGCTTGCATGGACTGTTCTGCTCTCCGTCTGGGGACCCGTCTTACTGGAGCTGGGTTTTAAGATGCTTCCTTCTGTGTCCTCAGAGGACGTGGAGTCAGCTTGCTCTTTCAGGACCTCTGCCTTCGAATGCTTATCCTTCACACACTCTAGCTGACTGTCGTGCTAACACATCCAAACCTCTCCGATCTCACTGTTCTGCCCAGTCTGCACTCTGGCCCAGTTCTTCCTCCGAAGTCATCCCCTGTATTGGCTGTCACATTCATAGACTTACTCAGGTGTGGGCCTTTTTACTCATTCCCTATAATATGTGCGTCATTTTGCGAGATGAGGCTACTGTCATTCTTCCATTCTGAGAAATTAATTTTACCATTTCTGTGAAGCATCTAGCATTTTCTGTTCTTTTTGGAACACTCAGAAGTAGGACACTGTGGACCCTCTTATTTAGATGCAGCTTTTCATGTTTGGAAGTTGACAGAGAGCAGCATTGCATTGACACCCCCTGTCCCCAATGCCACTGTGTCCTGCCTGTGGAGGATCTCCTTCTTTGCCTTGTACTCAGAACCAGCAGCAATTCTTCAGCCTATTATGGATTGGAATCACTCCAGCACAGGGCTCAGACACACACTGGAAAACCTGAAATGGGTGAAAACCCAGCTTAACTATGATCAAGTTCATATAAATCTTTTGACCCTGGTTTCCCTTAATGTGTAAAACACTGGTATTGTTGTCACAGGGATCAAACAAATAAAGTTTGTCAAGTGTCTTGTTGAAACCCACCATGGTATGGCAGCCAATATGATGGTCACAGTACACCACCCATCCAGCAATGGATCATACACTTTATGTGACTTGGTTTATCTTCAGAACCTTTCGAGATAAGCACACTTATTACTTGCTCATAAGCACAACAATCTAACATCTGTCTTCATTTACTTCCCAATATAATATTTCATTATATATATTTTGTGTGCTTTATAACTATTTAAATTTCATAGTCCAGTTTTAAATGTCACTTACTCTATTTTTTTTTTTGCTGTTAGTTATCTGTACTTTTAATAGCTGCATGGTAGCTCACTGAGCTGTTACTCTAGGATTTACTTATACATTCAAGTATCCCTAGATGTTTTCAGTATAAGAGCCAGCTTTGACTCCATTGGGGCTCACTGTCAGATTGCTCCCCACAGGCTCTGACATCTTAGAGTAACATGGGGCAAACTTTGGCCTGGCTGTGACATTTTCTATGTTCTCTAACTCTATTTTAAAAGTGGGATTCGTGTTGTGAGAAACTTTCCTTAAGTTTCCGTAAGTGATTCAATCAAACCAGCAGCTCATAATAAATAAATAAATAAATAAATAAATAAATAAATAAATAAAAGTGTGCTAGGATACCATACAGAGAAACTCAGTTACTGTGTGGTCAAGGAGCACTAGCAGTTACAGGAAAAGGTCCTTCAGGCTTACAAAGCCAGGGTAGCACAGATTTCAAAGTGGCCACACAGATAGGGCTGAGTTGCACTGGTTGCTTTATTACTTTATATACATGTAGTGATCTGGGTGGGAATCACAGACATCAAGGGATTCCTGATCCCCTGCCTTCCTTCTGCATCGGGGCCAGATCTGGAGAAAAACTGTTATACAGGCAAGGCTTGGGTTAGTAGACAATCCTCTTTTACAGAGACCTTAGACCTGTCTCATGTGTCCTGGAAGACACACATCTTCCTGGAGATTGACTTGAAGATGCTGGTAGGGAAAATCTTTGCTCTGCCAAGGCTGTGAACCTGGGAAGTTGGAGCTGTTGGTGGATCTCTTCACTGGTCGTTCAGAAGGAGCCTGCTACTGGTGGAGGAAATCAGGAAGGCAATACAAGAAGAAAAGGCCAACGCAGTGGTTCACGCCTCTAATCTATGTACTCTGGAGGCAGAGGAGGGTGGATCTCTGTGAGTTCGAGACCACCGCGTTGTAGTCCCCAAATAACACACAAGACGCTGTATTAATTATGAAGCTGTTGGCCTTGCTTGTTTCTTACTGGCTATCTTTGACTTAAGTATTTAACCCATCTAAGTATTTCTCTTACAGTACGGACATCTTACTTCTCTGGCGGGCTACATGATGACTACCTGTGTTTCTCCTACCCAGAATCCTCCTGGACTCCTAGTCCCACCTATCTTGCTTCCCTATTGGCCAACAGTGCTTTATTGACATACACACAGGACTTCCCCATCCCACCTCAACCCACTTTGGATGGTCTTCTGTTGCCTTCCCTCCACAGGAACAGTACAAAGATTCCCCAGCCCTTGTCCATTGCCAAAACCTTTCCCCCATGCATATGTAGCCCCAGCATCATTTGACCTGCCTGACCACTCGTCTCTGCTTGAACCCTTTTCCTGTCCACAGCACCCTCTTGCCTACCCCCTCCTTTGATGCCTGCTTCTCAGCACCCCGCCCTCTTCTGCTCCGCCTATAAATGTTGGGACTTCTGCGTAGCCCTGTCTTAGCTCTTTTTATTTCCCCTGCTACACCCTCCTTGTCTTTTTCCTCTAGCAGAACCTCACCCAGTATTCCAGCTTCCATTGCTATCTATATACCTTGGCTCCTAAATTTATGTCTTTAGCCCAGACTGTCCCTCGGAGTGCCACAATTGCCTAGCCAATTGCCCAGCTTCAGATTTCCACTTAAATGTATCAAACATACATCAAACTTGACACGCTTCAAATTGAACTTCTCATCTCCTCCCACAAATCTTTTTTCTCCAGCAATGTTTCTTAACTCCTTAATGGCTCCCCAGTGGGCCCAGCAGCTTAAGCTGAATTCTGCAAGTCATGCCAGATGCTTACCTTTCCTCATTCCCTCTGTTCAATCTAGCTCCCAAACCTGTCAATTTTCTTGCCTTAATACTTCTCCAATTAGTCTATTTATCTCCACCTCCATTAACACCAGGAAATCCCAGTCAGCAGCAACCCCCCTCACGGGATCCCTCTCCACCCAGACTTGTTCTTCCCATATATTGGCCGCGAGACCCCAAGAAATAGTTTTAAAACATAAATCTCATCTGCCCGCTCCACCCCCACCCAGGGCTTCTAAGGTTGCCCACAGGGAATGTCCACAGACTTTCTCCTGACTCCCTCCCCCAGTCTGCCGGTGAGGCCACCTTTTCAGGTTACTCTTACCTACTTGAGCCTCACCTTTCCTGTCCCCAGCCTGGCAGTCCTCTCTGTTCCCCAGATGGGTCAAACCCTACCCCGCCATGGCTTGCTCCCCGGAGGGTTCTCCCTACCTACCCACAGGGATGGCTCGCTCGCAGAGGGCACTCCACCTTGTCTTTCTCTTGCCACAGATGATGTCTCCTATTTGTTGTTTCTAGACCCTACGGGAGTAGCAGGCACATGGCTGTCCTGCCCACTGCCCACCCCAATGCCTGATAAGGTGACAAGGAATGTCTGGTGTTCCTCCGACTGGAACCCTGGGTCAGCTGTGTAGATGCTCCTTCATTTGGGGGACAGCCTTCTCATACAGCCAAAGCCGAACAGCAGCAAATCCTTCAGTGGCTCTTAAGGCAAGCCAGCTCTTTGGAGGTGCCAGGTCCAGCTCTTTGGGGGAGGTGACAGGGTTGACTCACTGGGTAGACTCGACCTCTTCACTAGGAGTTCCTCCAGCGTTTGCCAGCATACTTTACAGAGCTCTGCCTGAACTGAAGTGACCTGCTACATCCCTGCCCCTCTCCTTCAGGAAGCCTTGGTATTTCCAAGAGAGGCCCTTCCCATCGGCCTACTGTTCTTGTTTTCATCTTATAGTGTGAAGCTGTTACTGGTAAGGCCTCAGCTCACTAATGTGAAATGGCCCAGAACCCTCTCAGAAAGCCAGCCCAGGTTCTAGAAAGGGGACTAGAAAGACCAACCTGTTCCATAAGAACCAGTAGGGCGAGAATGTCATTTAGTATCTTAGGAATGGCCTAGACTTTATGGGAGACAAATTGGTTGTGGTTGGGCCTTGGGGAGCAAGCTTTGTGGTAGAATGGATTAGACCAAAAGGTTTTCCTAGGGGACAAAGCCTGCAAAAGAAACAAGATGGGTACGTTTGGGGTCTGCCTACTCCGACAGTAATAACCTCAGTGTTCCTAGAAGAGGTAGATTCAGAAGCCCCCTGTGCGTCAGGGTGGTGTTTGTGACCACTTTCTGTCCTTACGATGCAGGACCGGGTGGACCAGTAACCACCTCTCGCAGAGGAAGGGACTCATTATACCCTGGCCATGTCTGTCTCCAGCAGAACCAACCTTTCCTGATCTTTGTGCAGTGACACACCTCTCCGAGGAAGGAGGAGTACGGGATTTCCATCATTATCATTGCCCTATTAAAAAACACACAAACAAAACAATTAATTACTCTCTGCAGGAAAGGCGCATAAACAGAATGAGTCTAAACTGAACCTTGGGATGAGCCATCCTTGTAAAGAATCGGAAAAGGTACCTCCCATCATGTGCCCGCCTCTGACCAGGGCTCTAGCCACCGCCCTCAAAGGTCAGGGGCTCCAGACCACCGCTTAGGGTGGGAGGTAGGCTCTCCGCTGATGATCTTCCGCCTGCTGATCTTCCGCACCCTCCCGGCTTGCCAACTCTCTCTGGGTCTGTCTGCCACGCCTCAGGTGTTCGCTGGCGGCGGCCCAGGAATCCTTTCTTTTTGTCCAGCCTCTCACTCAGAGCAGCCCCCAGCCCGAAACGCACCTCCAACCTGGCAACCAGGAAGCAGGGATCCGGGAGCACTCAGGGTCGGGGCTGCCCGCCGGGGACGCGGACCTCCTCCACCTACCCCGTAAGGCCGGGCTGCCCGCGGCGCGTCACGCCCCCGGGGTCCGGAAGGCGCAGCAGCCCGCTCCGGGCTTCTGAGAACTTGGAGCTTGGTGGCTCGCGGCTCGGGCCGGGGTTGCGGCGACGGCTGCTTCCTGGTTCGCAGCTCGCCGAGTGGGGGAGAGCGTGAGCCCGCGGAGGCGGGGGCAGGAGGAGCGGGCGGAGGCGGGGGCAGAGACGCCAAGGCTGGAGCTAGCCGGACGGGTCGCTCCTGCTCTCCGGGGAGACGATCTGCCGAGCCCCGGAAAAGGGGCGAGCCCCGGGCAATCCAGAGAGACGGTCGGGGACCCACCAGCCCGCCGAGGGCTCGGTGCCCGGCTCCCCTCCTTTCCACCTCGGGAGAAAGGGCGGGAGGGAAGGAGGGGAGGGGAAGGTCCCTCGGAGGAGGCGGAATGGCCGGTCGCAGGGGGCTCGGGCGCTGCTTCTCCCGGGAGCTGTCTCCACGCCCGTGGCTGCGGCGAGAGCTGCCCTGAGCCCCGGCTTTCCGCTCCCCGGTGCCAGCTAGTGCGGCCCCCACGGGGACCCGGCAGCAGCGCCGGCATGTCGTCCGGCACAATGAAGTTCAATGGCTATCTGAGGGTCCGCATCGGAGAGGCTGTGGGGCTGCAGCCCACCCGCTGGTCCCTGCGGCACTCGCTCTTCAAAAAGGGCCACCAGCTCCTGGACCCCTACCTGACGGTGAGCGTGGACCAGGTGCGCGTGGGCCAGACCAGCACCAAGCAGAAGACCAACAAACCCACCTACAACGAGGAGTTCTGCGCCAATGTCACCGACGGCGGCCACCTGGAGCTAGCCGTCTTCCACGAGACACCCCTGGGCTATGACCACTTTGTGGCCAACTGCACGCTGCAGTTCCAGGAGCTGTTGCGCACGGCGGGCACCTCGGACACCTTCGAGGGCTGGGTGAGTAGCGATTGCCTCGCCCCTTCATGTCTGCGGGACCTTTCCTCCTTTTGTTTTTTAAAAACTCATCAGGGTCCTGCTTTCTCATGGCTCCTCCGCGGAGGGAATTTCCTCTAGACTTTGGTTCTCTCCCAGGGGACCTGCACTGTTGACGGGATAGCCGTGGGTGTGTGCGGGCACAGGTGTGACTCTGGGAAGCCTGCATGGCCACTGGCTTCTTTGTGGACCTGGGCTTTGCGCTTCGGGGGAGCCCCGCAGTGATGCAGAGCGCCATCCTTCTCCTCCTCTCGGAGTAGGGGGTTTAGGGATCCGAACTCTCAGTTCAGGGGTAGATACTAAAGACAGGGGTGATAAGAAAGTGAAATGGTTTGAGTAAAGTGCTTCGAGCGCTTCTTAGGAGAAAGCCATGCATTCTCGCGAGTATTATTCATAGTGTTTATGGATGCATGTTGGTTCAGCCACGCAGACGTGCACACGTGTTTCAGCATGCACATCCATTACATCCCAGAAGTACAGAAGCTACACTGGCAGTGATCAGAATGGCATGGCTTTGCACCCTGGCAGAGTTTTGTTTAGCTTTTTCCCGTGTGTGTGGGTGGGGGGGGGGGTGGGGGTGAGATTTCTCTGTGTTTGCTGTTAACTTTAATCAACCTGGGGTGCATGAGGGCTGCAATAGTGTTTCCAAACTATGCCTCTGAGGAGAGGTGGCCAGAGCACCTTGGGTTTGGCTGTCCTCCCTCTGCGATGACATGTAGCTGCGCGCAACTTCTTACATGCCGCTGCTGTTCCCACAGTTCCCTGGAGACAGAATTTCTACTGTAAGTTTCTAGAGTGCCTCACACAGTGCCAAAACGCCCTTGTTTCTTAATCCTCACCTCTCTGTCTTTGTGATGTTGGGTTATTGTACTCACTCTGAGATGCTGAGATGATAATTACAATGAAGGGGTCTGGCAAAATGTGGTATGCTGTGAAAACTCTTAAGTTTAATAATGGTCTCAGCTCTGACAGGAGTGGGTTTGGAACCCGAGGTGAATCGGTATTCAAAATCTGTTTGAAATTCACGAGAGTTGGAGCAAGATGAATAGTGACAAAGATTCATTGATATATATGGTTTTATGCTTTGGGGTGTTGTTAATATTACCATATGTTCTGTAATACCACCAAAGGCCTGAAAGGCTTCGTCTTTTAAATGGAAGGGGGGAAAACCCCGTATTTTTTAAACTTCAGTTCTCAAATGATGGGGTTAATTTCACCTCAGCCTAACTTCCTTTTTGGAATTTAGTTGTGGGCTAAATAGGATCTGATAAAATACAGTTAAAAATACTTTGCTGTTGGTTTGAGGCTGGGTCTCCCACAGTAGCCCAGGCTGGATTGGATTTGGGACAATCCATTTGCCTCTACTTCCCAAATAAGTTTATATGCTGTCTGTGAATTTCTGGATGTGGAATCGAACAGAGAATGGGAATTTTGAACTAGTGTTTGGTTAAGAGTTAGACTGGGCAAATCTCTAGAGGAATTAGGTGCTGGAGTATGGTGGTACAGGCTGGCCATCAGCCATGATGAGCATGGCTTACTGGAGACAGCCCAGGTTAGCCTGAAGGTTTGAGTCCTGTGGGAGCTTTTAAACAACTCTGCTTTTAAATGTGCTAGATAGGGATCTCTGGGAGTGGGACTCCAGTGTCAGCACTTACAGACGTCCTAGGTGGCAGAAAAAGTAGTTAAGATGGAGAACATAGAGCAGAAATGAAGGCCATGATAAAACCTTGGTGCAGGGTTAACTAACTAGGAGGAGCATAGAGCTGCTTATTGTTGCAGGGGATGAATGAAGATTTAAAAGTGAATTGAAGTTCAAAATCTATATTTGCTTAAAATCATGCCTAGACATTTAACAGGACTCACTGATGGCATTCTGGAAAACTTCATTGATAGGATAGGGCCAGCATTTAAATCATGCTAGAGCCAGTGGCTTGACATGAGTTCATGTTCACTTAGAAGGTGATATATATGTATGTTCTAAGCATTTTGAAACTTAGAATAGAATGACTAGGATATTTTCTTTTCTTGTTAAGAAAATAGATGAGGGGGCTGGAGGGATGGTTAAGAGCATTAATTGTTCTTCCAAAGGATCCGGGTTCAATTCCCAGCACCCACATGGAAGGTCACACTTGTCTGTAACTCCAGTTTTACAGGACCCAACACCCATGGCAAAACACTAATGCGCATAAAAGTAAAATATCTTTAAAGGAAAAAAGAAAATACATGCAACTATATGGAATGTATTCTTCAAAATTATTTTTTTGGACAGTAGAAATACCTACATTTGCCTAACAAATGTGTAATTTATTCACAGTTCAAGTGGGAGAATAAAAATTATTCTGGTTGCAAGTGGAACTGCAAATTACTGACCTAAAGAATTCTAGCAACTGTTGGATCATAAGAAAGGGTTGTAAGTTTATTATAAAAGTTTTTTCCATTAGAATAAACCAAGAAACCCTCTATGCTTCATTGCCCTAAATACTTTCCAAGAATCAAGAAAGCAACCAATAATACTGGCTTTATTATGGCCTTATTGGTGTTCAGTGGCAGAAGGGGAAAGCTCTACTTTAGGTAAATGTTTACCCGGTGTCTACTCCAGTGTCTGACGTGGAATAGACACATTTTTATTAACTGTATGTTCATTTCACTCAGTATATATAAGATAAATGAAAGTTGTAAGATACAAGTAAATTAAATGGAAATCAATCACATCAGACACTGAGATTAGTAAGACCTCAAATCACAGATCTGTGATTTCACCTTGAACCCAAAGAGCAAATTGAGCTACGAGTAAGGAAGTTGGTAAAGATAACTGAAATGGACCATGTAGGAGACAGGAACCCAATAAAGAAAAATGGAGTTTTTCTCTTTTTCAGTTGATAAGCCTCAAGCCAGAATGGTGAAGATGAGAGGGTATAGGATATAAGTTACCAGAATGGTGAAGATGGGAGGATATAGGATATAAATTACCACTGATCGGAATGGGAATGAGAGCATCACTACAGAGCCTACCAACATATAAAGGAAGATACATGTATGCTATAAGCAGGGTTACGCCAGTGAGCTCTACACTACCAACAAATAAGTGAAGACACATATATGCTATAAACAGGGTTACGCCAGTGAGCTCTACACCTTAGATGAAATTCACAGACTGCCTTAAAATATGCAAACTGCCCGATTCCTCTCAAATAACTTAAGTAGTTTTATAGCCATTAAACTAATTGTGTTTATAGTTAAAAGTCTTCAACAGTTCAACTCGGTGTCCCAGATGACTTTATTAATAACTTATATTATGTACTTAAGGATGCATTATTACCTGTTTTATACACTCTTTCACAAAACAGAAGGGAATGAAATGTCTTAATTCATTATTTGAAACAACATCAAAGCACAATTGAGGCATTCCAAACCAAGACAGCGGTAGGCAGGTATCATCCTTCATGACCTTAGATGCAAAAGCCTTAAACTGTAGTCAGTTGAATCAAAGACCATAGCAAGCAGATAGTACACCATAACCAAATGAAGGTTATACATAGGACTCTAAGGCTGATTTAACGTTTGTAGACCTAACTGTGCACTCCTTGTATGGACAGCGTCAAAGTGAAGGCTTGTATGATCACCTCAATAGATAGAGAAAAAGTATTTGAGAAAATGAACCATCCATTTGGGATAAAGTTTCTCAGCAAGTTAGAAACAGGAAGAAACATCTTCAACCCAATAAAGGCCATCTATGCAATCAGGCTTAGTGGTGACAGAGTGAATAATATTCCCCTTTGATCAGGAATAAGGCAAGGGCACTGCTCGTTCTGCTTTTTCCACACCGTACAAGAGTGCAATAAGGAAGTCTCAAAAAAATGTGCACAGATCACAGAGGAAGAAGTAAAGTGACCTTTATTTACAGACAAAAAAAAAGTTTGGAGGACCAACAATCAAGTTTAGCCGGTTTGCATGATCCAAACCAATTCTATTTCTATATTATTAGCAGTGAACAACTGAAATAAAAAATACCACGTGTAAGAAAATAAAAGATGAAACTGAATGAATTAGAATAGATGCAATACTTTTTCAGTGGAAATGATAAAACATTGCTGAAATAAAGATCTAAGTAAATGGAGAGTATGATGTATTCATGGCTGGGAGGAATCTGAATTATTAAGAACTCTGTTCTTCCAAAATTTCCAGTAGATTTAAAGCAGTCTCAATCATGAGCTCAGTAAGGCTTGTCATAGAAATTGATAGACTGATACTAATTTACATAGAGATATAAAGGACCTATATTGGTCTAAGAATTATTTTCTAAAAGAACACATTGGAGGATTTGAAGTGTCTGATTTTAGAGTTTATTGTAGTGTTACCAGTGCAACACAAGGGTCTAAAAACAGATCTGCCCATGAACTCTCAGTTGAATTTTAACAAAGGTGCCAAGAAGATAGTTCGGGAGGGGACAGGTCAAGTGGCTGGGCTGTGTAGTCATGTGGAGGGGTAGAAGCCTTGACCGCTACTCCATACTATGTACAAAGTTAACTCAAAACAGTATAAACCTAATGTAAGAGGTTGTCAAATCTCTGTAAAAAATTATAGCAGAAAAGTCTTAATTTCAAGCTCATTAAAAAAGAGGAAGAAAGCCGGGCGTTGGTGGCGCACGCCTTTAGTCCCAGCACTCGGGAGGCAGAGGCAGGCGGATCTCTGTGAGTTCGAGGCCAGCCTGATCTACAGAGCGAGTTCCAGGACAGCCTCCAAAACCACAGAGAAACCCTGTCTCGAAAAACCAAAAAAAAAAAAAAAAAAAAAAAAAAAGAAAAAAAAAGAGGAAGAAAAGATATCAACCCCAAAACCCTAATTATTAAAAAGATGGAGCTTTGTAAAATTAAAAAAAATTACTTCTTAAAATATGTCCAAGAAAGAAAAAGATGTCCAAGAATGTAAAAACATAAGTCAGTGTTTGGGAGTAAATACTTGCATAATATGAGTTAGGCAAAGCACTTGCTACAATAACTGTAAAATCTCAACAGCAATGAGAAAATCCCAATTTGTGCAATTTAAAAGTGGGTCATAGTATTTGAGTAAGTACCTCTGTAGAAATAGCATATTGTAATAAACCGCATAATCCAAATCACTCAGGAAATGCAAATGAAAACAGAACATCAGTATGCTCCCACTGGAGAGGCCATGCCCACAGCCCATGTAGGTTAAGAAGGGGGCAGCTGTCGCTCTCTCACACAGCTGTTACAAATGTCAAATGCTGAAGTCCTGCTGGAAAACAGTACGGCTGTCTTTTAAAACAGTGAACATGTACTTATTGTATGCCTTACTACCCTTAAATGTTTAGCGAGAGAGATAAAACCATTCACAATAAGACTTGTGAATGACCATTCACAGTAGTTCCATTTGTGATGGCTCCCAAACGGGAAACTCATGTGCAGCAAACAGGAATGTTTAAGGAAGTTGTGGTGTACTGTACCAGTGAAGACTGATGCATCGGTGATACACGCAGCAACATGGATGAATCTCCAAGGAATTCTGCTCTGTGGGTTGGCCAGACCAACTTCTCTCACACCCCTCCTCCCCCAGAAGAACATATATTATACGATTCCATTTATGCAAAGTTCTGGAAAATGAAATTAAGTCCATGGTGGCAGGAGGCGCATTCCCTGGGCATATGGGAATGAGGGAAATAGAAACTCTAATGGAGGCACAGGTGAATTAATTATTTATTATTTTGACAGCGATGGTGAGTTCACACTTACCTAAATACGCCAAAGCTTATCAAGTAGTTCACTTGACAGATGTGCCTCATATTATGTTTCAGTCATCCTTCAGGAAGGCTGTAGAAACAGTCATGATTTGTCATCTTTATTTTGCTGCAAATGTAAGGGTGCTAATGATGATGGAATTGAGCCAGTTCTGACTCTGGGAAACAGCGTTGCTTCCTCAGAGTAGGAGTCTAGAAAACCAAAACTCTATAAGACAAATTTATTCAACTAACTTCTGTTTTTTTTTTTTTTGACAGTTTCATTTTATAAATTGTCACTCTGATTTTTTTCTGCTTCTTCTAGAACTTGTTTGTTTTGTATAATTTCTTGGACTTCGGAATATTCTAAGTTTGTTTACGGCACTGTTTCCTTTCTCCCCCCTGGTATTTGCTTTTGTTTTCTGACTTTCCGAATGGAGCCGGGTCTCTAAAACTTGTCTGGGTGTAGAGGATGCGAAGGAGGCAGGAGGGGCTGGAGGCCGCGTCATGGAAAGACCTTGGCAGCCCCTCAGGAAGGAAGGACCTGCTTGGCGGGATCCCAGGCTCTTTTCCTGTTCAACCTCCCGAAGACATTCTGTTCTGTGTGGCCATGAAGGGTGGCTTTCCCAGTCCCTCTCTGAGACACCCAGCTGATAGTCCTCTCAGGTGAAGTCACCTGGTTACCTGTGGGCAGTCATTGATCGTCTTTTCACTTGTTTGCTGGAACCAGCGGCGTGGATTTTTTACACCCAAATTTTTCTATATTTTTCTGCCACTGGGTTTATTCTCTTTTGTACTTTGTAGCACAGTTACTCATTTTCATGATTGATTTTTTTCCCCTCTAGCCAGCTGTAAGGAGTGTCTAACACTGATTACTTGCATTGTTTTAGGGGAATGTGTTTTAGAATCTCCAGGGAGGTCTGTTCCAGTGTCTGCATTAGCTGTCCAGTCCTTCCATTGCATTGGAAGATGGATTTGCTCTGGGAGGGCTGACTGCTTTGTCATGCGCGCCATGGCTCTGATGGATGGATATCTACCCTTCTCAGGAGCATATTCCCTGTCACGTTGTTTTGTCACCCTTGATCGTACTACTTTTACCACTCTCTAAGATCATTTTGTCAATCAATTTATTATACCCCTCCTTTTCAGTATTGGGAGTTGAACCCAGGGCTTCACCAGGCTAGCCAATCTATCCATCGCTGAGCTGCGCTGCTCGTCCCTGTCCTTCGATAGAGCATAAACTCCTGGGAAGCAGGGTGCTATTCTAACCCCAGCGCAGGGAACAGTTTGTGGTATGGGTATTTGACAAGAAACAAAACAAGTATATAAAAGAAGGAAGTTTCGTGTGACCTTGGGGGCAAATAGTGTGTATGTATTTTGATAATATCTTTTTCTTTAAACATGCCATTCATCTTTTAAGCCAATCGGTGCTGTACCTGTTTATCAATGGCATACCCACTCGAGCTTGAAAGATTGAATTGAAGCCGGGTGTTGGTGGCACATGCTTTTAATCCCAGCACTTGGGAGGCAGAGTCAGGCGATTCTCTGTGAGTTCGAGGCCAGCCAGGTCTACAGAGTGAGTGCTAGGACAGCTTCCAAAACAATACAGAGAAATTCTGTCTCAAAAAACAAAACAACAACAAAAGATTGAATTGAATGTTCGTGTCCATTGAATATGTCAGTAGAATGGGAAATGCTATGTGTGGTGGGCTGGCGAGTTTTCTGGTGTAGGAGGGCCCAGCCACCTCATGCAATGGTCCTGAGTTTTATAGGAAAACGAACCAGCAGGAAGAGTGTCCCCACAGCCTGTGCATCGGCTCCTGCCTCCATGTCTCTGCTTTGACTTCCCTCAGTGATGGGCTATTGCCTGCAAGATGAAACCAACCCTGTCCTCCCCAGCTTGCTTTTATCACAGCAAAAGAAAGCAAACAAACCCAGATGGAACATTCCTTGCTGTAGTCATTCTAAGAGTCTATGGGTTTTGTATTGGTAATACCTGGTAGTTTTCTTCCAGTTGCAATTTTTGAGCCCAGTGTAAAATCTGGAGGCATCACAAGAAGTGTGTACCTTCAGATACGGAGATTCAAAGATTGGGGGAGAGCTGCTGAGGTTGGTGGGTGGAGCCTGAACGGTTGCCTTGTGTAGTGTGGTATCTAGAGAGCATCTGGAAAAGACTAGCGGTGGCAGAAGTGGGCACTCTTTTTTATAGGTGGGTAGCAGTTAGAGTAAGGGAAGTACCTGGGGTCTTCTGTAATTTTTTTCCTTTTTATGCAACATGGTAGTTGGCTATCATGTTCCCCTTGTGATTAAGTTCCCTCTTATTAGAACATAAGAGAAAATGGAGTCCAAGTATTAACAGTCTCTTGACCACTGCTTTCCATTCTTACTGTTATAATACCCAGAGTGGCCTTTCTCAGTTGCCACCTAGAAACTTAAAACTCTTTCTTGGTTTCTCAAGCTGGATCAGAGAAGCCTAAAGTCTCTAACTTGGTTTGGGATGTGCCCCTTTGTTCTGTGTCTGTTTTCCTCTTGAGCCAAGAGTCACTCCCTAGTCCACACTCTAGGGAGTGAGAGCCCTTCAGCTCACACAGATCATTCACTGTGCTAATTCCAACCCACGCTTCAGGCCTCGTGGCAGACACTGCTGTCTTAGAGCACCTGCTCTGAGCTTCCCAGTTCTCGTTTGTCACTCCTTCGATACCCCTTGGCTTCAAGGTCATAGTGGGCAAATGACCAAACATCTTCTTCTTTGATCTTGAGGTAGCTAGTGTAGCAGACACATTTCTGTCTGAAATGTCAGGGCCCAGCTGGGCATGCCCACCGCAGAGGGTGAGCTGGGGGCTCGACTTGATGTTGTGTCCTTGAGAGTCAGTGGGCAGAACAGATTTGGCCCATTCCTGCTTTGCTTGCATGACAGAAAAAAATCTTCCCTCAAAAGGAACAAGAACGTCTGCCCTGATGATGCAGTCCAGGTGACGTCACAGGTGAGAGGCCTTCAGCACCTCTGACCCTCAGAGGTGTTTCCATCTTTGGAAACTATGGGAAGGAGTTCAGTTTTGTTATCTGTAGATAACTTGCAACTTCCGACCCCCACAGACAGCAAAGCAGTCAGCGCTGTATCTGAATCCCAAAGGTCCCCACGTTCTGGTTCTGTATGCATCTTAAGAGAGTTCCAGCGGTTGAGCTGAAAAGTCACCTGGCTCAGGACCACCGCAGGGAGTCTGGCAGCTGCCAGGCCTGCAGGTGTACTCACTCAGCACAGATGTTGTCACACAGAAACGGAAGCCATTTAGCACTGTGACACTCCAGTTTGCCATAGACTCCACCACTCCCTGTTACGAGAGCAGCCCTTTGACTCAGTGCCTTCTCAGTCCTGGGAGGGTTTGCATTTGTGACACTATAGCCTGTATCTTTATTTTCAGAACATGGGAGCCAAAATTCCAGCCCAAACATTACTGTTGCTGTGGCCCAGAGGAAGTGTGACACCCAAACTTGCACACACTCAATATCTGTGTGCTATGCATACGTATAGAGATGTACTTACTTAGATTTATTAAGATAGTTATTAATTTATAAATATACCACATCTGTATTTATTTAGAGACCTCTTTAGATCTGTAGAGTTGTGTCCTGTTCAGGGACGCTGGCTTCCCAGTAATTATGTTGGGAAATTAGTATTGTGTGAACTATCCCGTTCGAAGGCTCTTTGCATTTTATTTTATTGTGTTACAGTGTGGAGGAATGAACCAGTGCTTGCACTCACTAGGCAAGCACCACTTTGTGTTTTAGCCCACAGCTTACCGCATAAATGAGGGCTGTGCTGTAACAGGAGTCAGGAGAACTGGACTGAGTGTGTGAGTTTGTCCCTTGTCAGCTGGGATCTCAGGCAAGTCTCGGCTTATCAGAGTGTCAGCTTTCTGGCTTGTATCACCAGAGAATTGCACCAGGCTATCCCTGAGGACCCTATCTGTATAGCCTCTGCCTCCGTGCTTTAGGCAATTATGTCACTTCCTTCCTTTAGAGGTAACTGGGTTGGTTTTAAGAGGTCAATATGAATTACGTCTCATCAAAGTTAGTGATTCCTAAGAATTAAATTGGCCCCAAATCTAAGGTACTTGGGCTTGGAGAGGATTTAGCTTGTGTGCGGATAACCTGTCCAACATCAACAATGATGTTGGTGTTATTTCCTTGGCTTAAAATCAGACTGAAGTAATTATGGTAAGGCCTCCTTTCATGCCATGTGGTTGTATTCTTAATTTACACTAATGCACTTCTTGCTCTATGAGGCAGTTTTAATTTATGTCCCTGTTATTGTATATATACATATATATATGTGTGTGTGTGAGAGAGAGAGACAGAGAGAGAGAGACAGAGAGACAGACAGAGACACAGAGACAGAGAGAGACACACACACAGAGACAAAGACAAAGAGAGAGGGATGGAGGGAGCAAGAGAGGAAGGGAGGGAGGGAGAGAAAGATTTTGATAGAAGTCACTCTCATTAGCAGGGTAATTAAAGCTTTGTAGTTTCAAAGTGTCTGTAGCCACCAGTCTATATATCCTCCCTAGGTGATGACAAACATGATAAATCACTTGCAGGACAAATGCTTTAATTAGATGGAGGAAGGAGCCCAAGGGTATTGACTATCACAGCACTGCAATGCTGTGCTGAAGAATTTTGTAAGGCAGGAAGTTTTGTTGAGTTCCACCCTAAAGGTTCCGTCACAGTTAGGATGCCAGTCTGTTTCTGTAGGACCTCATGAACCAGAAGCCCTGGCTGTCTAAGCACAGGAACTTGTGTGGTAGAAAGACCCTTCACCGGGTGGTGGTGGCACACGCCTTTAATCCCAGCACTCGGGAGGCAGAGGCAGGCGGATCTCTGTGAGTTCAAGGCCGGGCTGGACCGATAGCCTCCAAAACAATGCAGAGAAACCTTGTCTCGTAAAACCAAAAAAAAAAAGACCCTTCATAGATGACTCACCGGAAGTGCCTTTTACTATTTGCTGCCTTCTTGTAAGTTCCTTTGGTTTTGTGTTCTGCCCTTGTACATATTCGACCTCCCAGGCAGAGGAATGCTTAATGGGTTACCAGCAGTGTTTGGTTTGTGCTTGTGGTTAAAAGGGAAGAAATTTGCCAGAGGATAGAACCACGGTCAACACAAGCCCCTCACAATTGCATTAATAAACCGAGTCATTTGGGGCCAGTGTGAGCATGTTCTGTATCCAGCCCTGTGAACCTAATTTCAGACCCAGGCTTCATTCTCTGCATAAACTGAAAGCACACGGTGCGTTTTCATTTTTAAGTCCCATTTATCCCATGTACAGGCACAGCGCTGTCCCTGCACGTCCTTAGCACTTACCTGTGGTACTGTGTGGCCTTGGATTCCTTGCTGGGCTTTGCCTTGGCTGCCTGTGACGTCAGAGGCATGGGTGGGTTGAGTGCTGTACCCCTTCCAGCCTCTGGCTTTTGCAGTTCCATTGAATGATGAACACTGTGCTCCATTTTGCCTCCGGGAGACCCATCTGCCAATCAATGCTCCGACTGGATTCAAGCTTTGAAGTTCTCCTTGGGAGAGCATCTAAATAGCCATGTATGTGTTAGCATGATTTTCTAAATGAAAATGTGTTCATTTATTCACCAGCCTTTCAGACGTGTCAACATGTTTGTCTGCGTTTCAAGGTGGCTGGGAAGAGTTGAAGGCAGGGTTTAGATTTAGCTCAGAAACCGTTTCAGTGCCATGGTTGGTAAAACCTATGGACTTTGTTTCTAGAAAAATATGTGTGTGCTTTTTTTCTGACCACATTGAGAATGTCACCTGATTAGTGTCCCCTGATGCCTGACTTTGGATAATAGACAATGCCAGGTAAAAACAGCCAACTGAAATGTATCACAACTCAGGCTTTTGTTAATGCAGACTCCCAGGGTGTGGCTCTAGTGTTTTTTCCTTGTGTTGGAAGACACCTCTACTCCTATTAATCTTAGCAGACCATTGGCCGCTTAAGAAAAACAGGGAAGCTATACGTTTTAAGGCTGCACTTTGGAAGCTGTTTTTCTTTAGTTCTGGCTCCTGGTGGGCTACAGTAGATAATAGCCTGCTTTGGGACCTATTTGGTCATGTTATTTAAGTATTTTCAAAAGCCCCTGTATTTGAACCGGACCTTTGAGGTTTGCAACAGATAAAAAGTTTTTTAAAAAAGTAAAACTAGGACATATTGAGTGACCTTGGTTTGTTATCTTCTGACAATCTACACCTTCTCTGTGAAATGAAATAGGGTTTGTCTAGTCTGTAACTTTGCTTAAACCATTCGCATTCTTTGGGAGCTGTAACAGCATTGTGGTGTACGGCTGTCAGTGCATGACAAGTCAATGCCAAGGGTGACAAGTCTGCATTTCTCTTACCTTTGCAATTGGGGGTCTTCTATAGCCACAGTCCCTTAAGCCCAGCAAGATGGTGTTGGAGACTGAGCTGAATGGAGATCATCTGGGAAGCCCTCCCCTGGCTAGTGAGAGGTGGCACTAGAATCTGGCCTTCTGCGCTTTAGACCAACCTTCTTTCTTTTCTGCACCTAACGTGGGGAGAGGCAGTCGCTCACGGGTGTTTGCCAGGCACTACTGCGTGCCCACATGTGTTCCAGGGGAGGTTCATATGGCAGTGTATACGTGACCCAGAACTCATGGAGCTACTGCCTGCACAAAGAGAAGTCAATAGTAGGAAAGGCTTGGGAAACGGAGCTCAGTTGGTAGAATCTTGCCTAGCAGGCAGGTAGCCCCAGATTGGATCCCAAACACAGCAGAAACTGGTTATGGTGGTACATGTTCGATTCCCAATCCTTGGGAAGCAGAGGCAGAAGGATCAGAAATTCAAAGTTATCCTCAGCTACATAGTGAGCTCCAGTCCAATCTGGGCTACAGTAGACCCTGTGTCAAAAAATAGTAGCTTAAAAAAAAAAAGGCAAGGGAGCAAATGACTAAGGTATAACAAAAATTGTACAGAGGCTTTAAGTGGGGAAGTTAAAACAGGGTGGTATTAAATGAGAGAGTCAGGACTGCTTTGTCCAGAGTAGTCAGAGGAGAGTGCACCGTACAAGGTGACACCTTAGTCATAATCAATGACACAAAACAAGCAGCCATGTGAAGGTTAGAGAAAGGGTCCCAGGCAGAGACAGGGGGTGCAGCTGGAGGCAGGCAGCTCAGGGCCACTGTCTAACATTGCTGCTTTACAGGAGCATGATAAGGGACAAGTCCCTCCCATCTCTGGCTGTGAATTGTCTTCTCTAGAGAGGGATGCTAATGCTGGCAGCCTGTAGGTTTGGTGTCAGGGTGAGATGTCATACCTCAAACATGCCCAGTACAAACAAAGCCCCCAAGGAATAGGAGCTTCTGCTCCTATTCCTTCTTCTAAGCCCTTCTAAGAGCTTCTTCTAAGAAAAGAAATCACACTGGCTGACAAAAGTCACTCAGTGGGTTGCTTTTTAGGACATTAGCACCTCAAGGTGGCCATGAGAAAGTTTCCCAGGACGTGTGTGTGTGTGTGTGTGTGTGTGTGTGTGTGTGTGTGTGTGTGTGTGTGTGTGTGTGTAGCCTTGTGGTTATGTCTCAGAGGGCAGCACAGAAGCCTCTGTTTATCAAGCCCAAGGATCTGGTTCGTGGTCCTGCTTCAGTACGGTGATCGCTGAAGGCGGAGAGATGTGGTGGAAAGAAACAAGGGTTGAACTTTGTTCCACATTTTAAATTTTCTCATTAATTTTTTTCTGTGATCTCCTAGATATTAATGGAAGGCTTTAATAATTTAAAGGGATAGGATACTTGTATTTCAGTGGACAATTGATAGGGCCCTAAGGTGGTTGTTTTTAATAAAACTAAATTTGTAGATGAGAGTTAATTAACATAAATAAGATTCTTGTTAAGAATAACTACATATAGTTTATTCTTGCTTACATTTGAAAGTTTGCTTACTTGGTTGACTATAATTTTGTGAATTAGCTCTGGGTAATTTTGAATGGTTTTGGCTAAGGTCAATTTTCTATAATATTTCCCTTAATATTTCTGACCTCCCCTGGAAACAACAAGTTAGTCTGTGTTGAATATGAAAAGACACATGAGCATTTGCCCGAGTCATAGAAGTTGGGATGCAGATGCAGCATCTTTGTGGACTAATTAACACGCAGGCAGATGCAGTCTTTGAGGACTCTATCAGACAGCTGCGGCCTGTAGCAGTGCAGCCTCCACGTGTGGTACTTGGGCTTCAGCCAGGTGCGCATTCCATTGTTAGTTCTGCTCCTGTTAGCTGAGCTATTTAACTCCTGCAAGTCAGTCTACCTGTCTGTCTGTCCATCGTCTGTTGGTCCATTTGTCTGTTCCTCTGTCTGTCCTTCCTTCCTTCCTTCCTTCTTTCCTTCCTTCCTCAATCCCTCCCATTCTTTTGTTCGTCTCCCCTCCCTCCCTCCCTCCCTCCCTCCCTCCCTCCCTCCCTCCCTCCCTCCCTCCCTCCCTCCCTCCCTCCCTCCCTTCCTCGTTCTTCCTCCCTCCCATGTTTTTGCATGTCTCTGTGATGTGGTATATATATGTATGGTGTGGTTTGTGTGTATATATGTGTTTGTGGTAAGTGTGTGTGTGCGTGTGAGTGTGCTTATGTGGGTCTCCCTGTAGAGGCCAAAGCTTGATCTTGATATCTTCTGTCTCTCTCTCTCTGCAGACAGTCTCTCACTGAACCTAGAATTCACTGATTGGTGAAGCTGGCTGGTCTGGGAGCTATGTAGTCTTCTATTTCTTGTTCCCAACCCTTGAATTCCATGTGCACAGCCACACTACAGTCTTTTACCTGCGTGTTGGGGAATCCAAACTCAGATCCTCATGTTTGCATTCTGTTTGCATGCCATGGCAAGCACTTTACCCACTGGGCTGTCTCCTCAGGCCCTAGCCTCCGCTTTCTGTCCTATCCGTGCCTACTCCACAGGGTCATTTGAGAATTTAAGCCTTTAGCATAGAAAGCAAAGTTTAATGTTAAAGATGCCATCGCTACCACCACCTCACCCTCAGCGCTTATATATGAAGTCAAAAGCCCAGATTTTCTGATCTATGTTGAAAACAGTTTATGTATTTACGTAAATTTTAGAGTTACAAGGGAGTTTTGAGTGCAACTTTCTTATTTTGCCTTATATTTGAGGTTGAGTAATAGAAATCAATAGGTATTTCTAACTATCTCTAGAAGGAAAGATGGCATCCTAGGGATGTGGGGTAAATTCTTTACAAATGTCCACTCAGAGTTCTTGCAAGGACCATGGGAAAACAAAGTTCCCATTGCGTATAGAAAGCTGGCCCAGCTGGGCGGTGGTGGCGCACTCCTTTAATCCCAGCACTCAGGAGGCAGAGGCAGGCGGATCTCTGTGAGTTCGAGTCCAGGCTGGACTGACAGCCTCCAAAACAATACAGAGAGACCCTCTCTCATAAAAACAAAAAAAAAAAAAAAAGAAAAAGAAAAAAGAAAGCTGGTTCAAATTAGTTGATGGAAAGCTGTCAATGGAGTCTTTTGGTTTAGTTATTTTAGTATTGGACATAGTGAAGGCTCAGAGTTAGTGTAAATCAACAAGCCAGGAAAAAATAAAGTTGCAATGTGTAGTTGCAGAAGCCCTAAGGAGCTCTTTGAAAAGCTGAAGCAAACATTTTTATTGTTGCAATTAAGGGAGTGATTCTAAACAACATCTTCCAATTGACAATACAAGATGTTTCTTTTGATTCAAGTCTGAAGTCTAATATTCATTGTTCACCCATGCATTCAAGGAAGATTTTAAAAAGTGGGCCATTTGAATGTGGGTTTATGGATGAAATCAAGGGCACCGAGTGTCCTTACTGGGTTTCAGAAAATTTGAAATACTTTTAGACCTTATTTTGAATATGATAATCAGTACTTTTGCCTGTTGTCCAGACATTTGTTTGGGTCTTAGGTGTTTCTGTTGATTTTATGTTAGCATTTTCTGAGCTGTCCTTTAAAATTTTAGAACAAAAGTTCATTTGCTCCCCAGTAGGGCACAATAAGGTTTGTACTTGGTTGAGTTGTTCAGAAGTCTCTGTGAGTGGATTGCTTTGAGTCCCTGCTGGCCTCTTGGCTTCTTATCATTCGTGTCCTGTACCTGGATTGTGGATATATTGATTTGCTGTGGCGCTGCTGGGGCAGATGTCTGGGGCGAATGAGAATGTGTTTGTGGCTCTTTGCCCTGATGTTGGTCGATGACCCTGCTGTTTTCAGCTCCCAAACATTGCTCTCTGTGTGAACACTGGGGACCCTCAGTCTCCTCTCAGAGTCTGGTAAAGTTCCTTTACGGGACAAGATTTTGCAAAGAATTGCAAAAGGAAAATTCCTCATTGCTCTCAATTCTTGCTTCTGAATGGGGACTTAAAGTCTTTCAGATAAGCCGGGCGGTGGTGGCACACGCCTTTAATCCCAGCACTCGGGAGGCAGAGACAGGCGGATCTCTGTGAGTTTGAGGCTGGGCTGGTCCGGCAGCCTCCGGAACAATACAGAGAAACCCTATCTCTTAAAAAAAAAAAAAAAGAAAAAACAGTCTGTCAGATATAGATATCAGTGTATTTTGGAGGCGGGGCATGTGTGACATCCAGAGGAAGCCATAGAGAATGATGCCTGTGTAAATAAGTGTAAATGATGCATGAAATAACTTGCTAAGTTCATGGTCCTCCAACAAAATATTAATAACTTTAGTTTGAGCAATAGGATATAGATTTCCAACCAGGAAAAGCTGAGAGGTTAAACATAGCCCATTGCATCAGATGTCCAGAAGATATATGTGTTAACTGGCCTCATGAGAACAGGACACCGTGAGAGGCATAAGCTACACAGAGGAACAGCTGTGAAGTGATGGTTTCCTTCTAGACTCGTGATTGTTAAGCTATCCTTGTCTCCCAGATCTCCTGAAGTTGCTGCCTCTGTACTCCAGTTTGAATTTTCCTCCAGAACAAAGTTTTTCAAGGGTCATTTTGATGCTGTTTGTTATAATTTGGCTCTGTAGGACTTACGTATGTAAAATTTTGATGTATTCATTTTTAAATAATATTAGGGTGTTTTTTAGGCAGGGTCCTGCTATATAATACTGGTTGTCTAAACACTGGTCATGTGACTTCCAGATTGGCCTCACATTTGCAGCCTGGGGTAACAGTTGTACATCTCTCATTGTGACTCACAATTTTGCCTTAGAAAAAAAAATAATGACCCTGGAAAGTAATTCCTGTCAAGATGTCAGATGAGCCTTTTCATCAGTGTTCTTTCTATTATCACTCTTTAACAACTTACATTCATTTATTTATTTTGTACGTATGTGTACGCACATGTGCATACCTGTGTGTCAAGGATTTTGTTTGTGTGTGTACTTGTGTGTGTTCACCTGTGTGTCACGGCACATGTACAGGTCAAGTGGAAACATGTGGGAATGCATTCTCTCCTTCCATTCTGTGGGTCTCAGGGATTGAATTCAGGTCATTAGGCCTGGTGGCAAGTGTCTTTGCCCACTGAGTCATGTAGCCAGTAACCCTTCATTAGTTTTGAATGGCTGTGTGTTGGTGGAGGTCAGGTCAAAAGGAAGAGACTGCCTCAGAGAACTGGAAGACATTGCAGTCTCCCCTCAGCTATAGCTCCTCTCCTACCAGCGAGCTTCCCTCAGGGTTAGGCAGATCCCTCACAGTTCTTGACCTTTCTCTTACCCAGGCCACTAACCCTGTTCAGGAATGTTCCAGACTAGAGTCAGAGGTAACATAGGGGAGAATGGTTTCCTTCCCAGCACTCAGATTCTCTGTAATGCTCTGAGAAGGCCAGAGTCCCACAGGGTGAACCCCGCTGCTGACCTGCAGACTGGACTCTGTTGTCACCTTGTTTTCATCTGCTGGCAGTCTTGGGGCGGGCCATCTTCCTCTCCTGGGCAAACCCTCCCCCACTGCTTTGTGGGATCCACTCTGTGTTCTCTCTGGACTGAGCTACCTTTATAAGCATATCCAGGCCTCCAAACAGCCTCCTGGGCTTTAGCTGAACAAGTGACCCAGCCCTGTCTAGGCCTGGCTTGCTGCCTTTCTGAGTGAGGTAGGCTACAGTGTGTCTCCATCTTTCCCCCCAAGAGTCACTGCCTCAGAGGGTCGTCTCTGCATTACTTCCCTACAACACTCAGCCTTCCCACAGATGAGGCGTGAGGCCTCTGCTCTGAGGAGCCCAGGCATGCAGGCATGCCCACGGCGTGCTGTTGGTTTCTACTTCTTCCGTGTCTGCTTCTTTCTCTTTCCGGTCCTTTGTTGTTGTTGTTTTTTCTGTGCTTCTTCAGTGCTTACCGCTAGGGTGTTTTTCTCTTTAGTTTTCTTTTGCTCCTTTTCCACCACCCATCATGTATCATAAGTACTGACGCTCCTTGGAGTTTCACTTTGTTGTCTTACACGGTCCAAGGGTGTCATCATTGTCTTGCCCTTGCCCCCAGGGATTTCAGAAGTCCCCTGCTCCGTCTTTCTCACTGAGGGTGACTGACTGCTGCTCCTAGAGATGGGAAGGTTCAGAGAGGGCATAGGGCTTTCTGCTGTGTCTTCTTTGACCCCCTAACAGGGTTAAGAGGAGGGGAAAACTATGGCACATGCTTTTCCCACAGACCACTTGGGGGGTCTAACGCGCTTCTGCTCAGGTCCACTTGGATACGCTTTGAACACCTCCAACTCAGCATGTCCATGATTAAACACCTACTCACACCTCTTGTTTAACCTGCTCCCCTACCCACGTCCCATCAGAACTCGCTCACCCCATTTCAGTCACCTGGGTGTCATGGTGTAGGTTTCCATCTCCCTCGCTTCTTACCCCAGTTCATTTTATGGGCAGATTCCAATGGATTGGATTGCAAACTATTTCCTGTGTGAAGTTCCATTTTCTGTGAGCATCATACTTTTTTTTTTTTGATATCCTCATCACCTGTGTGGATTATTGATGAACCTCAGAAATGATCCCTAAAAGTTTTGTCCTTGTGTGGGTTATTGAAATCACTTAAGAACTGTTCTTCACAAAGTTGTTTTACAGTCTCAGATGACTCCTCCACGGTGCTGTCCTGAGGAGGTTTCTGAGACTCAACTTTTTTTTTTTTTTTTTGGTTTTTCGGACAGGGTTTCTCTGTAGCTTTGGAGGCTGTCCTGGAACTCACTTTGTAGACCAGGCTGGCGTCGAACTCACAGAGATCCGCCTGCCTCTGCCTCCCGAGTGCTGGGATTAAAGGCATGCGCCACCAATGCCCGGCAGAGGCTCAACACTTTTATGCTGGAGATCTGGAGATCTTCTCTCTACCCCCCCCCCCCCCGTGGGACCCCCCCCCAAGTTCAGGCTGCTGGGGAAGATCCTGATAGGCTGGCCCTCACCTCCTCTCTTCCACCTCCCTCTATGTCCAACCTCTCAATTCGTAAGCAGATTAGCTTTTGTTGCTTCTGCTCACATTGCATTCACTTCATTTTTAGTAGCTCTTGGAGGAGGAGGAGGAGGAGAAGGAGGAGGAGGAGGAGGAGGAGGAGGAGGAGGAGGAGGAGGGCAGAGGACTTGTATAATGTTAGATGGGGCAAGGGAGGTTGTGGAGGAAAAGATGTCACTCTCTGTGTCATGCACACACACACACATCACCGTGCACTTTAGCTCTTTCTAGGGTGGGAGAGAGGGCAGTGCTCTCTGCAGGAGCTTCAGGAGGTTGTCCTGTGGTTGGGGGACAGCACAGGCCCATAATGTCACCATAGGTGACTGAGTTCAGGACACAAACATCTCTAGAGAAATAGGGAATTGTGACCTTGAGCACCTGGGAGGACTTCTTGAAGGAAGTGGGTCATGGGGTCTCCAGGGGAAGCTGGCATTAATCAGGCGGAAAGGTGGTACCCACACTTTTTCTCCTCTTCATCTTGACGATTTGGATTTGTCACTGGGAATTTAACCTGTTTTTTCATCAGACTGGCTCTAGCTGAGCATGCTCAGAAAGTAAACGTGCCTAGGTCACACTGTTGGTAGGAAGTGGTTTCCTGAAGGCAGAAGTTTGGCCTCTGACGCAGCTGCCGCTCTGGCTGTGCTGAGTCCATGTTGGTTGGATTGGATACTTTGAAGGGAGGCATGAGAGAGGGTTTTCTTCTTTCGTTGGAGCTGGCAGAAGTCTGTGTGGTATTTGGGAGGTGTGTGGGTAGTCTTCTGGGGTTATAAGCCTGATACCTATCTCTGTAGTACAGTTTGGCTATGTGATGGGAGGGGCAGGGAGAGTTCTAGGTGTCCAACTGTTCTGAATGGGACTGCCAAACTCATTTGCAAGTGAAGGGAAGGCCGTGCTTAAACTAAGCTAGTAATTAAATGCACATAGGAAGAAGGTGAAGGTGGATCATACCTTTTAAAACATACAATGGTACTCTCCTTATTCATATGAATGTTGATGGTTGTGGCTTGTCATTCCCTAGTGTTAGAAAAGGCTTGCAGAGCTACGCTTGATCATGAGTTAATCAGTAAACACTTCTCCAGAGGTCTGAAGATGCCAGAATGTGTCCCACCTATCATCAGGCTTTGTCCTTCAGTTAATGACAGACTTTTTAATCTCTACCTGTGGGCAGTTGATGCCTGGCTTCGTTGGAATCTGAGTTACTGGTTCTAGACCAGTAGCTTCTATCGGGCTTCATTACTCCCTATTGTTGGGGTGAAGCTTTTGTTTTTGTCTTTTTTTTTTTCAAAGACCCAATTGATCAGAAGTATTGCACTGTAAGTGTTTCCACAGGAACTCTGCCCTTTGTCAGTGTCTCTGTTGCGGCCGTGCACAGAACCCACAGGGCGGAGGCGTCAGAGTCCCCGTTGAAAATACAACAGATCTTTCCATTCCTCAGTGTGAATTTTCCAGTGGGTTCTGGCTCCACTGTGGTGTCTCAAAGCCCTGGGTTTACCTGTTACTACGTGAGAACTGATAAGGAGACATCCTTAATGGCTCATTGAAGATTAGCATCTACAACGATGCCTTCATGTTTCAGTGAGTGTCACATGAGGCACTGAGACCTCAGGACTGTGCAGTGTCATCCTCCACACAGAGAGCTTTGGCTCTGGAAAAGGTGACTCTGTCCCTATTTCTCTGTGGACCAGACATTGTTCTAAGTGATTTTTTTTTCCTCTGAGCTTGCTTAGATACGCTTACCATGTTTACTTTTTCCTACTGCTTACAAGGTAGCCTGGATACTACTCAACTTTTTATTGTTGTTATGATGATTATTATTAGCTGGTTCTCCCATGTGCAACAAATTGTAATCCTCCTGCTTCAGCCTCCCAAATGCTGGGATTGCAGGTCTGAGGCCCTATGCTTGGGTTTCATGTTTACCAGTAATTGCAGTGGAAGCAGTTGCCAAAATGACCTGGTCTGGGGCTTGCTTGAATCAAAGGACTGGCTTGAGCCTAGAGTATTGCCAGGAGAAAGGGCTTAATGCAACTTCAATTAAGAAATGAACGGGCATCAAACAGTTTTAGCCCAAGCGAGAGCTCAGTTCTTACAAAGGTCAGGCCTTTGGAGTAGTGGTGGCTGTGTTGGTTTTGTAAACTCAACACAGCTGCACCCGGAAGTGAGGGAGCCTCAGCTGAGAAAACTCCTCCATCGGATTGTCTGTAGGCAAGTCTGTGGGGACATTTTCTTGATTAGTGGTTAGTTTGGGAGAGCCCGGGCCACAGGAGCAGTGTCACCTCTGTGGAGGTGCTCCTGGGATGTATATATATATATATATATATATATATATATATATATATATATATATATATAAAAGCTGGCTGAATAAGCCAGGGAAGCATGACTTCGGCTCCAGTTCCTGCCTCTGGGTTCCTGCTTTAGTTCCTGCCCTTGTCCTTCCGTGACTCTCTGACAGGGAAGCATCAGAAGAAATAAGCTGGCTCCTCCCTAAGTTGCTGTTGCCCATGGTGTTTATCACAGCAAGAAAAACCCAACTAGGACAGTGACCAACAAATATGACACTGGACTGGATAGAGAAGACTTTCCAGTTACTTCTCCCATAAAACAATGCAAGGGTTAGGCTGCTAGGTTTCATTTGTTCTGGAGCAGAGATAAAGCAAGGAGTAGAGAAGGCAGGGTGGATGACAGATTTCTTTATACCTTTTCCTTCCATCAAACATAATGTGAGAGTTAAAATTTAGCCTTTTGTCATTAAGCAACATTTTGAGTAATGTTTCATTATATAACATCCTGTGACACACTGCAAAAAAATGTAAGATTTTTGTCTAAAAATACATATGAGTACAGAGAAGTTTTAAGCATTTTTGTCTATGACTTTGTCAAGCTGGAATGAGTAGAATTGCTCTTAAGAGCGAGGAACTCATCTGGAATAGTCAGAACAAATGCTTCCTGGGTGTGTCTCTAGTGTGTGAAAGTCTGGTCTGGGCTGTGGGCCTTTCTGAGGTCCAGGAGCTTGACAGCCAGTTCTCAAGTGTGAGTCCTGTACCTCCAGAACCTTGACATCACACCACACAGGATCTGCATGCTGTAGTGCATGCCCTGGTGGGTGTCGATTTCCAGTGGTGTTTTCCAGCAAATCCCGCTCCATCCCCAAACAGTGAGAACAGCACCCCAATGCCCTGTCATTGAAGGGTGGTAACTTATGTGTTGGAATATGTTTGAAGTATGTAGAAGACAGAGGAGCAATAGCTTGATTTCACGGGGGCAGTGAACTGGCCAAGACTTCTACTGACATTCTATAGCCGCTGCAGTAGTCGGTGTTTATGATGCTGGATGTGTAGCAAGAAAGGGAAATAAATGTCACCTAGTGTGACCAGGTCCATGGGAAGCAGAATGGAGGTTTCCAACATAAAAGTACCTGGCATTTCTCAGCCACACTGGTACAGAGGTGTCCTATGAAGGAAGAAAAGGCAGACGTAAGTTTCACTGTGTACCAAGTGTCCCCATGAAATAACCCAAGCTACTGGTGTGACATAACTGAAAACAGATTTGAGTGGCAAATTTAATCTCCTGCCTCTATCCCTTCCCTTCCCTTATCCCCTTCTATTTGTTCAAGAGTGTAATGTTGATGAAAAACTTACTAAGAGACAAAAAGCAAGTGGGTCTCGTGGAGTAAGTGGACACCTCGTGAGCAGGCCACAGAGCCTGCTGTGGGCGTGGCCTGCTGTGAGGCCATCAGATAGCTGTAGGTACAACCCGGGCAGCTGGCAGGACCGCGCAGAACCGGTTTGCTTGTGAATGAGATGAATGGGCTGGTCACTTGCTCTTATGACCCCTGGCCTGACTTGCTGACCTTTGCTGGGGCGGGTCTTCTTTCTCCCAAGGCCTGCCTGTGTGGCCAGCCCCCTTCAGTGGTCCACATTGCTCACTCTCCAAGCTGGAGGAACTTGGTGGCCCACCAGAACTAAGTTGATTTTGTTGTTGTTTGGTTTTTTAATTTAGTGATGGCTCTGAGCTCTTGGGTGAGTGGCTGAGGCTAGACTCCAGTGTGCCCTGCCCCACATTCCGGCTTCTCAGTTTCCTACTGGAGTGACCTTATGAAGCTTGCTAAGAGGACGTCTTTCTATTTCTGTACCAACAGTAGGCCCTGTGCTCATGCGTCTTTGGTTCCCTTTTCTAGTCTATTTCCCAACTAATCATTTCCCTCTTTCCACTATTTCTAGGGTACTGTGTGCTGAATTATTCACACAAATGGCCTTCCATCAAATGCCCTTTCAGGAGGCTTGTTAGTGACAGTCCCTCAGGAGTCTCTGTGACTGCTGTTCCTTTGAAGCTAGAAGGAACCACTGTTCCCAAGTCGCTTGTATTCATTTCCACGGCCTTTAGTATACTTGGTTCGTCTGGGCTGTGTAGGCTTAGACTTCAATGAGAGAGAGAAACACATCATTTGTAGACTTTTTCCATGCAGAGAGCACACCTTTCAGTATTTGTGTAAGGATAAGCCACAGATTAATGGGCCACAGTGGAGAAACCACTACAAATTGTGCTTGTTGAAGACGAGAAACATCCGGCAGTGTCGTTGCCTCTGCCTTGGAGCTCTGCAGTGTCAGGAGGGAGGAGAGAAGAGATGAATGAAGGAGGTGGGGTGGGCTGGGGTAGTCTGCCCATGGTGGTAGCTTCTTGGGGGAAGATTAATTAGGTGTCAGGCTAAGTGCTTCACATGCATTAACTCATCTAATCCTCATGGTTCCTTGGAGACCTATAGATCATATTATAATCCCCCTCTTCACAAAGCAGCTGAGGCCCAGGGAGGTTAAGATACTTGTCCCAACGACTGGAGAGATAGCTTATGGTGAAAATGCCTGCTGTGCAAGCATGAGGATGCAAGGTTGAGTTCCCAGCCCTCTCCTAAGAGCCGAGGGTGCTGGTGTTACGTCTGTAACCCTGAGCTGGGGAACAGAGACAAGGAGCCTCTTAAGGCTCACTTGCTAACCAGCAGAACCCGTGAGTTCCCAGTTCAGTTAGAGATCCTGTCGAACGAAATGAGGAGACCTGGTGGAGGAAGGCATCCAGTGTTGACCTCAAGCTTACATGTGTGTGTGTGTATACACATGCATGCATACACGCACGCATGCAGACACTCAAACTCTACACATACACAAACAAGATTCCCGCTCCAGAAATGGGACATCTGGACTGTCTAATGGGCTGTGAACTCCTGAGTGTTTGCCTTTTAAGGTTACACCGCAGGGTTGGTTTGTAGGATGGGTCCCTAGATAGGAAGGTCACACCGTACATGCCCTGTACATGCCTCTGCAGTGATGATAGGATAGTGCTGGGATTGACGTGCCTGTTTTGTTTCGAAAACATTTGGCAGGACGGTGCCCGGGTTTTCTTAGCAATTTAAAACAGTAAATGAGAGTACAACACAAATTAAATTAACTTGGGATTTTCCTCCTCTTATCACTGTGCTGGAACACCACCTGTCTACCCACCTACCCACCCACCCACCCACCTTTCTTTTCTTTTTCCTTTTGTTTTTTCTTGAGACAAAGTCTCATTATATAGTCCTGCCTGGTTTGAAATGATATATATAGATCAGGCTGGCCTTGAACTCACAGCCATCCATGGCTTCTGTCTCCTCAGTGCTGGTGTGCACTACCACCCTGAGCAATATTTTTATTTTTTTAGATAAATTATTGTTGTGCAGCCTAGACTGGCCTTGAGTTCACTGTGTTATCTCAGAATAGCTCCAAACTCATACTTCTCTTGTCCCGGCTTCCCAAGTGTTGGGATCCCAGGCTATGTCACCACGTCCGTCTTGATATCATTCCTTTCAATCAGACAATGAAGACGTAGGTGATGTCATGGCTGCCGTTCCGGCACAGGCAGTTGTGTAGAGCGTGGAGTGAGCCTCACAAACAGTAACTTGAGGTGGTGTGGAATTTCCCCACCTGCACTGCTGGGCTGTTTTATTCTTTGGAAAGATTTCAAAATTAACTTTCACCTTGCCAAGAGGCTCACCACTTCTTTTGTTTGGTGATGGAGACTAAAACTAGGGCTTTGTGTATGCTAAACCCACACAGCACTGACCTACAGCCCAGTCCCAGGTCCTGGCTGGAGCAGGTATCTGTCTGCCCTGGCTTACACCAGCCATAGACATGAGGAAATGCAGAGGTGGGGCTTCTCTTACAGCCGAGGCAGGTGCGTGCCCACTGAGGTGGCCCAGGGATCTAGTGAAGGAGGAGAGCTATCTCAGCAACAGCGACGAGAAGCGGGCAGCTCCCTCTGTCTGCGTGTGGTTTGCAAACCCGTTCTGTCAATGTGGGTCTGATTTCAAGTCTTCCTGCAGCTCTGGACTTCACCCAAACAGCCGCTATGAAGACATATCTTTAAGTGACTTGCTTTTCTGCCCTCACCTTCTCTTCCTGACCTTAACTGGAGCTGTGCATGCCTCCTGTTCACAAGTCATTGTCAGCGTTGTCTAGGCATGGCTTGGGAATTTAGCTTCCTCTTCACTTTGGCTGCTCCCTTCTTTGAAACCGGCTCACAGGTCATTGTGTCTTTCTGTGCTTGGACAGTGATGGCCTGAGGATCAGGGGCTGATGGCAAGAGGAACCGAGCATGGGCATCCTGAAAACAGTGGAGGGATTTTGGTTTGGACAATGTCATCTCATTGCCTTTGTGTCCGATGAAAAAGGCGGGAATAAATCCTGGTGGGATTACAAAATGCCTTTTCTTTTTATCTCATTGTTTTCCTTGGCTTGGTGGGATGGGCTGTTGTGGTTCTAAACAGTGTCTGTGTGGTGATATTATTCTGATTGTCTTCAAGGCTCTGTGGAGTATGACTTGGTGCATATTTCTGTACCTTCTTTGGTTGCCCTGGGATCCCTGGGTGGCTCTGGTGACAGCCACCCCTGCCTTGCTGGTCTTACTGTGCTGCTTCCGGGGCTGATGGAGTGGAAACATCTGTAGTTGATCCCCAAGTCTCCATTTTTATGGAGCTCTGTACTCTGGCTTAGCCTCTATGACCTGGAAGTAGTGGTTAGTGCCAAGCAGAAGGCGGGACGGAAGACACCTGCCACTAGTTCTTGAGGAGGTGCTGGGTCCCTGTCATTATATCTAGGCCTCTGTGCCGCTCTCTGATTCACATGCCAGAAGTCCAGAGCCACTCATGACCTCCGTAGCATTGCAGACTGGCAGAGGATGCTGACATCAAAACTGCTTTCTTCCTTCAGTGTTGTTCATCCAGTCAGCAAGGGAGGAGACAACTGCTTTTGTTGAAATAGAAAGGGAGAGAGGACCCCAGTTTCCAGGGAACAGGTGAACGAACTCTTTAACGAGCGTGGCTGAGGCAGCGGGATGAGGCTCTCTGGAAGGAGGGTGTTTCGCTGGGTTCTCAATGTTGATTCATCTAGGGCCAGCAGAGCTAAGGAGCCCACAGGGGAATGCCCAGGTCCTTCCTGTTCCTCCCTCAGAGAAGGCCCCGCTGCTGCTCATGGGATTGGCAGGCATCTGACTCTGTCAGCACCATTCCTTCTTAGGGCCTCCTGTGAGGCTATGTCCCTGGGAGGGGGTGCATCTCCTGGAGTGTGTCCCAACCAGAGCAGACATCTGATTGCCCATGTGGTCCAGGTTTACATGCTTTTGGGATCTGTTGCTGGAAAGAATATTTTGAATGAGCAGAATGGGTTGGGTGGGTGAGAAACACGCCACTTCAACCACACGTGATCTCTGGAGAGATAGATGGCCTGACAGGGTCTGGTGACTGATGGAGGGGACCAGTGGCAGTGCCTCTGCCTCTGATACTGGCCTTGGAAGCAGAACACTGTTTTTCTTTTTTCTTTCCTCCTTCTCCTCCTCCTCCTCCTTCTGTATGCAGACTGGTATAGACAGGCAGGGGGGCGTGCTTCTCTAGCTTTTTCTGGGCACCATAAAAAGGCAGACGTTTTATTGGCAGCTTCTTAATTGTAGTTGGCTGTGAGGAGATGGGTTGGGCACCAGCTCTGGTATGTGACTTCTGACCTTTGCTTCTTCACCCTTACCCATCCTCTGGACTCAGTTAGGATCGGTCCCTGGCTTCCACAAGCCATCGTATCTTATGGTTGTGTAACAAGGGGCTCTATTTGGTTTGGAGTATTTGCGTGTGATTTCTTACAACCAATAACTCGCCCCCATGACTGTCAGCTTTGTGAAGGCTAGGGCACAGTCCCTCAGCAGCCTCTGTACCTGTGTTTCCAGCATAGTGCTCCGCCCACAGTAGATACTTAGTATTTCTTGTGTATGTTACTGTTTGTTGCTGACTGACAATGTTTCCTTCTGAAGTCCGGAGCTGAGCTTCAATGGAATCTTCCTGAGAGGATTGATGAAATAGGCTTTGCTTTCTAAATTGGAGGCTTGAGGCCCCTAAGAAATAGTTTGTTTGCATAGCCCTTTATAGAGTTTGAATGTTTATTCTGTTTTGTGTGCATTTTCTGCTTTGAGCCCCATTATACGTCTGAGTTTGTCACTTACTTTGTGCTCAGAGAAACAGGATGTTGTGCAGCATCTGGTAACTTAAGTACACATCTGGGACCTGGCGAATGATCTCAGATTTCAGATTCAGTCGGCCTTTCCACTGTCTTATGCTACCTCCCATATTTGTTGAGCACCTACTGTGTGCCCATTTTAACATGTTGTCTTTCTCTCCCACTAGTTCTGTTGAGGTAGGTATTACAATCTCCATTTTACAGGTGAGGATGTACAGCCTCAGAGAGTAACTTTTTAGGGATTCACAATAGTGTGTCTGACATGTCCTCGAATGTTGGAATTGGGGGCGACAGAGGCAGAGGCTGGGACAGCAGCCAGCATTTGTGTGAAGCTTTACGTATGTCAGCTTGCTTACTTTCAGAGTCCCTCCTATTCGTATTGTCTTTTCCCACTCTCTCATTCTTTCTCTCCCTTCCTGCCTCTCCTCCAGCTCCTCCAGGACTCAGGGTGAGATGCTAACCTGTCCAAAGGTCACCACTCATCCGGAAGAGCACCAGCATATCTGCCTGCCTTGTCCCCCTGTCTGAACACACACCACACAAAAATGCAGAGGCGGGAAGCAACAGGTCCTTAGATCTGGAGGCGGATGTGGAGATGAGCCCCAGTTGCCTGGTAAAGGTCAGCCAGCGTGCCTGTTCCATACTGCCCTAGACACGAACCATTCTGCAACCAGATCGCACCCCGTCACGGGCTCACCCAGCAGCCCACTAAACAAATATCCCTTCTTTTCTGGTAGATACAGATCCAGTGGGTGACCCCACTTACCTGTCTACACCTGGCCATTCAGGGTGCTATGCAGTGCACCCTGAATGAAAGACAAGAAGGAGGCTTATCAGTTCTCTTTTCATGGGGCAAGACATGGGCATATGGAACATCAGAAGTGTCCTGTCTATTCTTTAAAAAGCCCTCTTTCATGTCACTGCTCACATATCCCGGACAGGTGCTACACATCTCTAGTAACGGTGTAATTTTGGATCTCAAAGTGCTGGGAATCTGACCTTTGGGATTTGAGACTAGCCAACAATTCCTGTGAAGGCTATGGGTTATTTTTGACCCTCCGTGTGCCAGCTAGTCCCCCCTCACATGGCCTGAGATGAGGAAATGAACCACCACTTCCTCTTCCTGCTGCTCGCTGGAGTACCACTTGGTCTGGCATGGTAGGGTCCCTAGGTGTGGTTTTCGCCCCTTCAGTCAGCTTGTACACTTTATGTCCTGCTTGTTTAGGAAGGCAGAGCTGCCAGGAAGTGATTCTCAGTGAAGGATAAAGCATTGTGATGGTGACCCACCCCCTTCCTTCTTTACTAACTAAAACACATGGAAACAGAGGCACAGCATTCTGATTTGTTTCCTCTTTCTTGGAGAAGGGACGAGAAATGCTGGATTCTGGAGGACCATGCTTTTAAGTCTTTCCTCTCTTGTTTGGCATTTTTGGCTAAGGTCCTGCAGAGTTGAATTGCCTGCCTTTTCCTCTCTCTGAGCAAGAAAGCCTTGGGGAGGGGAGCGTAAGTCCTAGGAAGGGCAGGGGCAGGCACATAGACTGTCATCATGATTAATCTTCTCTCTGATTTTCCATAGTCCGGATTTTGGAACTTGGATTCACATGGGACTTACCATACACGAATGAAAACACATCGACTATCTGTGAAGTTTGGGGGACCATGGCTCCCCAGCCCAGGTGGACCAACTTTTCCATTAGCAGTGGAAAATAGTGATGCCTCGCAGAGAAGGCTGCTGTTGCAATTTTCACAGTCACCCTCAGTAGTCGTTGCTGTCAGACCACAGTGTCGGAGAGCAGCTTCAGAGTTCGGTGCGAGGAGCTGGGACGTGGGACTCTTGCAGTCTGAGGTCAGCTCCTAGAGTCCCAGAGAACTGCAGGGTTCCACCTCCAACTCTTCACTCTCCAGGATGACAAACACAGGCTAAATAAAGACATTTTAAAACCAGGTGAGGTGGCACATGCTGTCAACACCCAGGAAGCAGAAGCAAGAGGCCAGCCTGGTCTACAGAGAGAGTTCCAGACTGACCAGGGCTACAGAGTGAGACACTGAAAAAAAAAAAGGAAAAGGAAAAGGAAAGAAAAGACAAAAAGTATGCAGCATTATATTTAACAAATCTACAGTAGTGCTTATGTTAGAGTTTTATAGTAGAATTATAGTTATATTGGATTTTTCTTGATTGGATTAGGAAAAAAGATCTGACAGCAAATTAAAATGTCAGTGATGGAAAAATATATCTCCTGGAATATGGGAAATACGGTACCACTCTCTCCTTGATGCTCTCTCTATGCTATATCTTAATCTAGTTACATTCAGGGTCACCTGCAGGAAGCCAGAGATAGCAATCAAAATACAATGGAGCGATCAGTTATGAAAATGTAAGGTGTTTTTGAAGTAATATTGCACTTATTTTTAAGAATCATTTTAAGGATGTGTTTATTTATTTTATGTGTGTGTGTTTTGCCTGCATGTGTGCGTCTGTACTCTGTATGTTCCTGGTGCCTGTGGAGGTCAGAAGAAGGCATCAGATACTCTGAAACTAGAGTTACAGATGGTTGTGAGCTGGGAACCAAACCCAGGTCTTTGGCAAGAGCAGCAAGGGCTTGAACCTTCTTTCCAATGTTGCACTTCTAATGGGGCCTGAAAATGAGTGAAGGATGAATGGACTTTCTTTGAATTTGAATGGATCAATACCTTCAAAATGGAATGGGCTAGAAATTTTATGACTGGGATATAAACAAGATGGCTACTTGTGTATTTTCACTAGTCAGGACTTGGAGATCTGAAGTATTCCAGTCTTTACACTTCTCTGTGTTTCTCATCATAATATTGGCCTTGGTTTACCTGCGTAACTGTATGGCCACTGTTTTCGTGACAGCTGCATATATTTCACGCAGTGCTTTACCTAACTTGCTGCATTTTGTTGCTCTTGCTTTCTCTGTGTTGTAGACAACACCTCCTTGAACCTGTCATTCCCTTTTGTTTCTGTAGCTAGGGTGGTTTTCTTAAGGAAGATGTTCTGACTCCATTGAGAACGTCCACATTTCTTCCATCAGCATCAGCTGAGTATCTGCCGTGCTCTGGCTTCTGGAGGTACAGAGGTGGATTTTAGGACCCGGATGCACAAACACACACACACACACACACACACACACTCTCTCTCTCTCTCTCTCTCTCTCTCTCTCTCTCTCTCTCTCTCTCTCTCTCTCTCTCTCTCTCTCTCTCTCTCTCTCTCTGTCTCTCTGCCCCCTGAATGCTTCTCCTTTCCCCTCCTAGTTATCTGACTGATTCTCCCCTTAACTTATACTGTCAAAACACTGCAGTATTTTTTTCCCACAGTACTCTGGGGTCACTTGCTCCAACTCTGCCCTCTGAGAGCAGGAATGTGTCTGATTTATTCCCCATTAATGCCTAGCATGTCATACCTGGCAGTGAATTAAATAGACAAGTATTTTGCTGTGGTTCCTGCTTTGGGAAACTTAGAAGGCTAGACATGAGCAATGGGCTGGATTGGCATCTCAATGCTGCATGTGTGATTTATAGAAAATGGAAAATAAATGCTTTTCCAGCTATTCCCTTTCCTTCTTTACAGCGAGGCCCTTGGGAGGCTCCATTCCAACCTGTCACGTAACACCTGTGACTGTACAGCTCACCTGAAGCCAATTCTTTTCATGCCATAGATATGGCTTTCCTGTGTAAATCCATTGCACTGAGTGCACTGAGTGATTGCCCTGAGCGCTGTGGACACTCACCTCTGTTGCTTTTTGACATCCGAGGTTTCTTGTTCTTCCTTTTAATAGACAATCCTATTTCTTCAACTCTTTTTGGCTGGGCCTAGTCTAGTCTTCATGACCCTTTAAATGTTTAATCCTGAAGGAAAGATTGATGTCCAGCCCAGTTGTGTCCAATGCAGACTCCTGGGGAAGAGGGACACTCAAACCTAGGTTCAGGAGACTTTGAAGATCCATTTTTTATATATGCCATAATTGTTTCTTAGATTAAAGGAGGAGTTTCACTTTTAAGAGATGATCATCAATTAAATATTTAAGTTATATGACCCAAGCTGGTCTTACATTCTATACACACATGCACGCACGCACGCACACATGTGTATGCAAGATTTTTGTGGTCTTATAATTAAGGCTAAAAATCTTGACCATTTTGCTTTGACTTATGGGCTGTTTCCTGGGTGGCTTCAGCATCCATTTCTTTCCACTAGATGGCTGGGGGCCAACACTGTTAGTATTGCTACGTCACGACTTTGATTTTTGCTAACTGGACATCTAGGTGAGCACCATCAAAATAACCCAGTGTGCGCTTAGAAGGGTCACTTGTGAGAGCAGTTGTCTCCAGCCCATAATGCTCAGATGAAGTCTCCTACAATCACAGATCTTGTGTATGATAGAAACTGGCAGGTGACTCACAAGGGGCGGACACCTGGAGCTCAGCCTGTGGGGAGGGTAGTCTTTCCGGTTGGTCTGTCTAGCCACCCTTTTGAAGCACGCAGAGAACCTGAAGAGCAGGAAGTGCCAGTCAGACTGCCGAGAGCTTGGCATTCCTTCATGGAAAGATGACAGCTCACACAGGGTGAAAGAGGAAGTGGGAGTGTAGCTGAGGGGCATGGAACAGGAGGGTGACCTGGCGTTTCCATTGTTTTGCGGGCTGCACAGTCTTGTGAGGTGGCTTGGGAGGGCGGGCTGGGAGGAACTGGAGTCTGGAGGCAAGCCTTTCCATTGTTGCTGGTCCCTAGGTGGATGTCCTGTTGACCTCCCAAGGAGGAGGGACGGGGACCCACTTCATCCTCGTGCCACTTTGTATTCCAGACTGTCTGTGGTCACCGGTATTCCCCTCACGCTGAACCCTGGGCTGGCTTTTAAGAACCAGGGTTCTCCTATGCCAAATTGCTGTGCAGTCTGAAAGCCAAGAGACAGAAGGCTTCCACAGGACGTTTCTAGCTTTGTCACTAACAACTTCATGGTCTCTGATCAGAGGACAGCTTGTAAGAGTGGGCTCTCTCCCTCAGTGTAGGTTGAGCTCAGGCCTTCATGTTTACAGGCAAGTGATTCCACTCCCTGGGCCCTTCTTACCAGCCCACCGCTGATGCGGTTTGAGAGTCAGTTGATTTTTTGTCTCAGGCTGTATTTAACTGACAGAGCCGGGTTGGTTTGGCACTTTAGTAGGCTGTCCTGGGAGATCTTCAGGGGGAAAGGATGTTATCTTCCTTGGTTCTCTGTTTCTACGGCTGGAACCCTCTCTGAGTAGACGGGTGCTGTCAGTGCACCCCCAGATGTGAGCGGACTGTAAAGTGGGGAGTCCTTGGGACATGGTCAGTACCTCCTGTGACACAGCGACCAGTGACATACCGACCAGTGCACCTGCCATCCTTGGACTGCGTGCTGAAGTCAGGACTGCTTCCTCCCCCCTGGGTGTCAGGCTGCACTGGGCAGGAGGGGGTGGGTGGCCCTCTCCTCCTCTTTGTTCCATCAAGTCTTCACTTCACGCAGCCTCTCCAACTCCTGACTTCACAGGTGATTTTGCATCTAACTTTATTGAGAATCTTGAGAATGGTTACGTGGAGTGACCACCAATTTCCCTTTTGGTGCCTATTAACCTAAGTGTAATCCGGTCGCCACCACCTGGTTTTCTCCAGGGTGTCCCATCTGCTTGGCTGTCTCCTGGACCTTGCTGTGTTGGTCAGTGTATCTTCCTTGGCCATGAAATGGTTGGTGTTTCCCATTTCTGCCTGACTCATGCCCAGCACTTGCCGAACCCAGTGGATGTGCTACAGCCCTCGTTGCGCCAGTCATCATGGCCTGCCTGCTGTTAGCTCTTGAGGAGTCTTGGCCCATCCCGTGGACATGCTTCTTTCTTGCCGACTCTCTGCCCAACATTGCCTTAGTGGGCTTCTTGTTCTTTGCCCATCCATCGGTTTTGGTGTTTAGTTCAGGGAAGGTTACTTTTCTCATGCACCCTTAGGTCTGGAACTCTGTCTACTCCCTGGGTCTTCATTGCCATGCACAGCCTGATGGTCCCCTGTGTCTGTCTGGCTTTGCAGCCTGGAGTCCAGCCATCTGTTGGTTACCATGAATGTATCTGAAAAGGCTTCAGAAACTCTCCAGGCCTGGAACACATCACCAATCCTCCCAGCCCTATCTTATCTGCTGGGTTTAGACTGTTGCACAGTGGTTTTCAGTAAAAACCGGACCTGAATGGTGGCTCTTTCATTTATTTCCAAGTTTCAGTGTCTTGCATTTAAATCTTCTAAATGTATTATTAGTGGTGTGTGTGTGTGTGTGTGTGTGTGTGTGTGTGTGTATTTGTGTAGTAGGATGTGGGATTGTACACGGGCCATGGCATATGTGTGTAGGTCAGAGGATTCTATGGAGTTGATTCTCTCCTATCTTTATGTAGGTTCTGGGATCCAACTCTCAGGTCAGTGGTCAAATGCCTTTCCCCGTTGAGGCGTGTCCTCAGCTTCTTTTTGAAATAGAGACAACACTATCTACCTCACATGCAACTTCTGAGATAGCCACGAAGCATTTGTACAATGCTCGTGCAGGATGAGAGGGCAGTATACCCGAGTGGCTTCTGGCTGTATTCTTTTCCAGTTAGTCCCATTTAAAGAGTCATCAAAGCTAATAATCTGGGAGTCATCCCTAATGCCTGTTTTCTTTAGCTCCCACATCCATCCGGTCACCAGGGGCAGCAGATTATAATTACAGTTTATTTCCTAGTTCAGGTCTTCTCATTGCAGCAGCCTATGTGCAGGTCCTTATTACTGACCTCCATGGTGAAACCAGTCCCCTGCTTCTCTTGGCTTCTGTGAATCTCCTCTTTAGGATGTTACCAGGCAGCTACTCCCCACTGCACGCACACTGAAGACCAAGGTCTTTGACCCAGGCTCATCGTGACCCCTCTTCTCACCACTCCCTGACTCCAAGTTTGCATGTGAGCAGCACTTCCTGCATTTCCCATCAGGCTCTTGTTCCTGCTTCCCACCTTGGTGAGCTTCAGGGGTTGGAATGCCCCCTTCCTCCTTTCACCAGATTATTTCCTCACTCTGAGTTCTCAGTCCAAATGTTACCTCCTTCTTCTGTGATTCTTCAGGGAGAGGTCACATCACCTCCCACAGAGAGAGACCTGACATTCTCTGGGCCCATGAACTTACCCTGCTGTATCATAATGTGTTTATACGTCCTTCCTCCCAACATCTAACTCCAAACGACAGGAACTAAGCTCCTCAACTTAGTACGCCCAGCTTCATGACTGACATATAGTGGGCACCAATGAAATGTCTGGTAAATGAATTCTGGATGACACTGGTTTCTGAGGCAGGGATGGGTCTTGGGAGTTTCAGGCTGTGCTTGGAGCATCCACAACTGAAGTCGACATACCAATATCCCTTCTATTGGCTCTCCAGTCCTAAGGCCTGGCACTGAGATTGTCAATTTAGCAATGTCAGAGTGATCCTGAGAATGATTCATAAGCAAAATAATATATTGTAGGCTTGTTTCTTTGTTTTCTTTTTTTCTTCAGGACACTATTTTTAGAACCTCTGGCAATATTAGTGTGTTCTATTTGTATAAGAAATCCCATGAGAGATCCCATAGGTAAAATTTTCTGACCAGTGTTGACCTATGGTGGATCCTCTTTCCCAGAACTTACCTGAGATATGAAGTAACTGGTTCATGTGAGAGACTCCCTGTGTCCTAAGTTTCTATTTTTAAGAGGGGAAGAATGAACCCCGGAAGCTGTGGAGGTTTTAGAATTGTGCTGCTCAGTATTGTGGCCATATGTGGCTATTTCAGTTTGAATTGCATTAAAATGAAGAGAAAGGAAAAACTCAGTTCCTTATCACGTCAGCCCTGTTGAAAGTCCTCCTCTCTGTCCACACACGGGTAGTGGCAGACAGTTTTGGATGTCTCAGCTGTATAACATTTCCATCAATTCAGAGTGTTCTGTCAGCAGCAGCTTGGGATGTGAGAATCTTGGTAGATAATTCTAAAGCCCCCTTACCACAGAGGGAGTTTCTCAAAGCCATGGCACAAGAATTCTTCCCAGGAAAACCATATAGTCACTAAATCATTTTATATAGTGTATGCAACATTGAGTTACTATGTCTTGTGATCATCTTTAGGGACAGCAATGTTCAGAAAGTAATGAACATGGCATTCATCATGTAGTGATGTCTGCTTGGAAAATGCTTTCTTATACAACTCAGCGGGGAAGGAGGGATGCAAGTCTAGCAAATGGAATTGTTTTTCTCTGTTTTACATCATCATAAAAACTTAGAGGCTAAAATGATGCCTGGAACTAAACATTTAAATTTCTTTTTTAAAAGCCATGTGTGTTTTCTTTGGACAAAATGATTTGTATTGTTGTATGCTTTGGAAACACGTCTTTACAAATTATCACCAAAAGAAAGGCAAACGCTTCAGCTTTCCTTTGCTGCCCGTTAGTCTTACCCATGTGGCTTCCAGGGCCTGAGGATCAAGAAGCAAGCAAAGGCTTATTGCAACTGGAGCCATATCAGGATGCTCTTGCTGTTGCAATTGGCAGCATCATGGACACACCAGAATCCTTTATTGAGGGAAAGCCATTTGTCTTTCACACCAAATATCTTGGGTACCAGTGCCTGACACGCGCGCGCACACACACACACACACACACACACACACACACACACACACACACACACCCCACACTTGCTTGATGTGTGTGCCTGGCATTTGTATAGGCACATGTGTGGAGGTCAGAAGACAACTTTCCAGAGTTGCTTCTCACCTTCCCCATAGTTAAGGTAGAGTCTTGCTTGTTGTTTCAACGGAATCCTCCAGGCTAGCTGGTCTCAGGAATTTCCTGTCTCCTTCTGTTTTGACATGAGTGCTGGCATTGCAGATGCCTGCCACCACATCTAGCTTTTTTACTTGGGTTCTTGGGATTACACTCAGGACATGTCCAGCTCATGCCAGTAGTGTTTTCACTTACTGAACCCTTTCACCAGTACCTCAAAGGTTTGCTCAGAGATGGCAAAACCCTTGATTATTGGAATGTTCTGACTGTTTACTATCAGTTGCTGGGTTCACCTATGCCTGTGGAAAATCACTAATTCCTTTGCCTTTGACTGTTGGGTGTTTGTTGCTTTTCTACGTCACTACAGATTTGTACAAGTCATCCTTCATGGGGCTCTGCCACAGAAGAGATGGGATAGCCAAGTGTTCCTCTCTAGATCAGTTTGCAACCATCAAAGCAGGAGAAGGAGAGGTTCCTTTTTCTTGAATGCCTGTACCACTTGGGCCAGTGTACTAGAAGATACATGTTATGTGAAATCTCCACAGTCCATCGGCAGCCCTCTTCCATCTGATACTGGGTTAGTCCCTGCGTGAGGGAGGAGTAAGGAGAAGCATTGGTCTTAGAGGAGCAGGTCCCCTAGAATGACAGACCTCCAACAGACAGGTGGTGTCAGTACCGCCTTTATGTGATGAGTGTCAGTAAAGGTCAATCTCAAGACACAGCCCCCATCCCCTGTGAAAAGCCTGGCAGCCAGAACAAAGCTTCTGGAGCAGTCAGCATGCTGGAATGTCGGCTAATGAGCAGGGCTGGTTCTGATGAGGAGCGGATAAGAGAGGAAGAGATCCACTTGTACCCTGCAATTTTCCTCTCTCTTGTTCACCCCCCTCCCCTGACAGCAATGGTCCCATTTACCTTTCCTGATGCTTGTAGTTATTCCAGGCTATGTACTCACATCTGTAGGAGCCTCCAGTAAGAAAGGATGGGAGACATCTGTTCTTATGAGTATGGGTTACTTCAATTCAATATGATCTTTTCTAGTCCATCCATTTGCCTACAAAGTTCATGGTTTCTTTGTTTGTTGTTTGTTTCTTTTTCAAATGAATATTACCCCATAGTGTGTATGTACCACATTTTCATTATCCAGTCATCAGTTGGAGGACATTTAGCTTGTTTCCATTTCCTAGCTGTTATGAATACAGAACAATGAACATGGCTGAGCAAGTATCTGTGGAGTATGATGTCCAGTCCTTTAGGTGTACGTCAAAGAATGGTATAGCAGGGTCGTTCGGTGGTTTTATTTTTAGCTTTTTGAGAATTCTCCACACTGATTTCCATAGTGGCTGCACCAGTTTGGGATCCCACCAGCAGTGAATGAGAATGTGCCTCCAATCTCCTCATTTCCCTAAATGCTAGGGATGATGAATTTTTTTTTTATTTTACTCTTTGAGATATTTTTGTAGTCATTTTTATTTCTTTTTTGAGAACTCTCTGTTTGGATCACAGGCCCATTTTAGAAAAAATGGGGGGGGGGGTTGGCATAATATAACTAGTGAGAACAATGGGAGATAAATATAGAATAAGGAGAAATAAAGGTAAAACAAGTCAGAGAGTCTGAAAAAATCATAAGGAATTGTACTATTAACTACCTAAAAATATCTATAATACATTTAAGTTGATATATAAATATACATCTATAGTTTAAGTGAAAATTTCTCATCTGGGCTGACAATGCTGCCCCCAAGAGCCATAGACTATATAACTATGTAAGAAAAACATCAACAGTAGGCCCTCTTTTGAGTTGTTGGTTAGGGTTGTCCAAGAGACTCTCAAAACATAAGCTATTGCTATCACCCTTGTTCTTTTCCCCCCAGAGGTAGAAGGTAGGTACCTCTTGGTGAAGACACCATGTACTTCAGACACAGGACACAGAGGACCTGAACTGGGTCTGACCTGAAAGCTTCCTCCCTGAGGACTGGCTTTAGTGGTATCAGAAGGCGTCATGCAGTCTTCCAAAGGAGAGAGGTAACTAACAGTCCCACTCAGCTGTGATTCCTCCGAACCACAACAACGACCAGCATTACATGCTAACCCCGAAAGGTGTGGTAGGTGACCAACAGCTCTCTAACTGAGCTCCAGGCACAGCCAACAAGGAGGAGTTCATGCCTGGTGCTGAGAACCTAGCCAACTGCTCCTGTATAGGGCAAGTGAAGACATGGATCTTGGAGGAGAACCTGCAACTGTCACTTTACCAGCCAGCACAATTCCCAGCGACATTCTGAATATTTATCCGTATGCCCACAGATATGCCCTCACCCTCAACAAGAACATTTCCTCTGCCACAGAGACCATTACAGAAAACCGCAGCCAATCAGGATGCAGAATTGTGCATCCTAGTTCCCCCTCATGACACAACTCGTGCACCTAAGGCTCAGGGGTCATTGCAGATGAGGGGAAAAAAAAGTGTAAGAGCCAGAGGAACAGTGAGATTGTGTCTCCCAGGAAGTGTCACCAGCATGGCTGCTTAAAACATGACCTGAGCAAGGACAAAACCAGTGGGGATGCTAATGCTGAAGGAGAAAGCTCATGAGGTCTCGACCGTAGACCAAGAACTGCAGGAAAATACAGAATCCTGAGGGTGGGAGAAAAGTCTTCCCCAGGGGAGAGCACACAAATTCGTTACCTAGTATGAGTGGTCAGCCCTGAGAACATATGGACTGAGCAGGTTGTATTTAAGTATTTAGGAACGTACGTGTGTGTGTGTGTGTGTGTGTGTGTGTGTGTGAATGAAACAATGATTGAAGAAAAAGAAGCCATCTTTTTGGAAGAGAGCAAGGGGCAGTGAACATGGGGTGGTTTGGACGAAGGAAAGAGAGGGGAAATATACATTTTTAAAAGAGTCGGCATTGTAGACTAAGAGAACAGTCCAGATGGAGTGCCGGTGACCACTTTGTGTGCTCGCCAGTGCAAGTGTCTTAGTGCTAATGCAGCACAAAGCCTGTGTAGGGTTGGGAACTATGTGAGGGAGTGGGGTAGATGGGGGCATGGCTGTGAAGATCAAGGTGTGTGCTGTGAGGTCTCAGAGCGTGTGCTGCAGGCATCAGAGAACCACTGAAGAATTTTAACCAGGTCTCCCTTTGGAATGGGTTGCCATGGCAGCTCAGTGGGTCATAGATCTGAGGCTTGATGGCAGGAAGCTACTGGTGTAATAGGCCAGACGCGAGAAGATCATACACACAGGAAAGCGGTGAAGGAGAAGGCAAGAGAGAAGACGGGATTTCAGTGTGCCCAGGATGTGTATCTTTGATCCGCTGGCTATAGGTATGGATGAGAGAGACACCTGAGTGACTCCTCGGGTTCTAGTGGGAATATGGACTTAGAGTCTGTGTAGGAGGAGAGATGGGTGTGGGGGCCCCGGTGATGACTGATTCTTTTGAAGTGCCCATTGCACAGTTGGACGAGTCTGAATCTCTGGGAAGATGGGTGGTGGAGACAAGAATCTTGGAGTCATCTACATATGGAGATCATTGGAGCCACATGTGTGGTTTAACGTTGGAGAATACTAAGAGTTAAGGAGTAGACAGAGAATGGGGTCGCAGGGGATATGAGGCAAGAGTGGAGGGGTGGGGTGGGGCGGGGAAAATACTCAGAGGACAGGGGTGAAGGTAGAGTGCATGGTGTCACAGGTGCTGGAGTTGAGACAGTAGCCCCAAGTCAGCTTTAATGTGTCGTAGCAAGGTATAGTGAGGTACAGAGCTTGACGACAATGTTTGGGGTAGTCTTGGAAGGAAGAGGGAGATGAGATGATGAGAGGAAAGCAAAAGAAATCTGAAGAGATGCTGAGCCCCATTGGAGTGTTCAGTTTGGGGCTGGAGAGATGATGGTACAATCCACAGAATGGGGACATTGAGGACTTGAGTTTGATCCAAAGAACCCACATAAAAAAACAAACAAACAACAACAACAAAGAAAAACCAAACCAGGTGTTCTGGTGCATGCTTGCAGTCCCAGCACCAGCGAGGTAGAAACAGGGGAAAACCAGAGCTTGTTGGCTAACAGTCTGGTCAAATTAATACCATGTCTCGAAGAGAAAACACGAGGGGGAGAATCAAGTAAGGGAGACACCTGAGGCTGACCTTTGGCCTCCACAGGTACAAGCACACACCTGTGTGTATATCTGTCACACTATTTTCACATATGAAATGTGCATACTCATATGCACATGTACACACACAAACTCAGATACACAGATGTATACACACACACACACACACACACACACACACACACACACACACACACACAGTGGCTCAGGTATGTGGCCCTGGGTTGTATCTGAACAGAGGCAAGAGATGATAAGATTGGTCCTGGGTAGAATTTTACTAGTTAGATGTGGCTGAAAGGCAAGACCAGAGAGAGGGGTGGGGTGGGGTGGGATGGTGTGGGGAGGGGCATGGAGAAGTGGGTGTGTAGGAGGGATGCTAAAAATAAGGGAGGACACATGGCCAAAAAGGGCCTAAAGGGCTAAAAGAACATGGTTCCTCAACTCAGTCAAAACCATGCGTCATAGGAGAGGGGAAGGAGGCTGTTAAGGGATATAGGTTTCTGGACACAGATGTTCCAGAGTGTGGCCTTGGGAGTAGGTGACAGACGTGACCGGGAATGGAGATCAGCACCAGGGAAAATGATAGAAGTGGAACTTTTGTTCACCGTTCACTGACTTTGAGTTCCAAGACTGGCTCTGTAGAGTAAAACACTTCATTTGGATGGTTTGGGTTAATGTGTTTCCATAGGGCCCACATGCTTTGAGCTGTCCTTTAGGATAGAGGCAGGTACAGGACAGCATCTTGGAAGACTCCTGTCCATTTGTGTAAGATATGGAAAAAAGTTGGAGTTCCTGATTCTTTTAGGAGGAAAGTTTTGACAATGGGCATAATTTATGGTAATATTTCATATGTTCTCATTTTGCTTTTCAGTCATTCCATTCTGTTTGCAGTTTAGTAAGTTTGCTCTGGGAAGTATATTATTATTGTTATTATTATCATTATTATTATTGTTATTTTGGTTTTTTAAGATAGGATCTCTCTATGTAGACCAGGCTGACCTCAAGCTTGGTGATCCACCTGCCTCTACCTCTCCAGGGCTGGGATTAAAGGCATGTGCCACCATGCCTGGCTGGGCAGTGTATTTAAAGCTCCTTTTAGTTCATTAGTTTCTGTAGCAGGGATGGGAAGGGATGCATATTTCACCCACTTCCCTAGGTAATGTATTAGTAACAGAAGTAACTGAAAATTATAAAGTCTGTTTTAGCATTTTCCAGTGCTGGAGTAGGCAGTGAGAGAGGCTGAGTTACGTACATTTCTGCGTATTTCCGTTTAAAGTTTCATTTGCCACACCATGTGCTTCTCCTTTTACTTATTTTTTAAGCTGAAGACATCCATGTCTTCTCAGATGAAAACCAAACCAAATCATGTTAGCGTGTGTTCTGTGTTTTTTCTATGACGTATCAAGTAGTGAGGATGCACCAGAGAATAATCTCATTTCTGGCTCTTGGAGAACTTCAAACTGAGTTGAAGAAGCAGGATCCAGACACAGGACTACATAGGTAATCATACAGGGTTTAATCAGGCAGGCATAACCGAAGCAAAGACACATGTAGGGGGGGGTTGGCAGGCAGGGGTCCTGTGGGGTGTTGACAGTGCAGGAAGGTGGCAAGGACTTAAAGGTAAAACAGAAAAGTTAGAGAGAGAGACCAAAGCCTGGGCATCACCACACCCTTGTTCTGCTCCTCCCGTCTTGCCTTTTTGCCTCAATTTCCCAATCTGTAGTAGGCAGTCTGTGCTAGCTGATGAAACTGCTTGCAAAGCTCTTTGCAAATGAGGCCTGGTCCTCCCGACGTGTGTAGGAGTAACATCTGCACACTTTGAAGGTGCGTGATGTTTTCAGGTAATAGGATCTTATTTCTGTTGTTCAGGTTCGTCAAGTAAGATATAAAGTAGCTATATGGCTGTGTATTACATCTCCTTTCCTAATGAGAAGAGACTCATAAAACTGAAGAAACATCAAATTAAAAATGTAATATTAAAAAATACTGAAGGAACTTTAAGCAAACTGTTAGAGTAGGAAGATCATTCCCATGGCTTTGTATCCTTTTGTATTTCTTTATTTCATTGATAAAAGGTCCCACTGAGTAAGGGAACAACACAGAAAGGAAGTTCAAACTTTTGAGGAAAAGATTCTCTGACTTTGCCTGTTGACCCGGCCCTCTTTCAGGAAAGTCAGCGGGAATAGATTGTAGGTTGAGTGGCCATCACTTTGGGGGAAGCCCAGCATGGCATCAGGTACTTTGGAGGCAACAGCTCAGAGTTCACAGTTTCCTGGGTGTGAGGAAAGAGGAGCCAGTCATTGCAACCTTACATTAATTGCTTTGAGAATATGAATGGTATTCATTAGGCAAGGAAGTTTGTATATAGACTTGGTAATTAGTGCAAATCCTTATGCAAGAAATACCCTCCACCAGCCATGTTACAAGGTCTGTGTGTGTGTGTGTGTATGTGTGTGTGTGCGTGCGTGCGTGCATGTGTGTGTGTGTGTGTGTGTGTGTGTGTTTGTACCAGCTTCAGTTGCCAAAGGTTCTGAGGCACTCGAGGCTCCTGCAGCTTTTAAATGCTATTGAAAGTTGGACAACATGACCCCAGGTCTCCCCAGCCTTGAACCTGCTGAGAATACCTGTCAGGACTCTTGCTCCTGGCATCTTTCTCTGCTTTAATACGGGAGTAAGGGCGCTGAGCTTGAGGTTTGGGAAGCAGTGTTTCTGACTGTAGAGAACTCTGTTGATTTGTCCACTTTCTGATGTGTCCCATTGCTTCTGGAACAGAAGTGAGCACTTTCCCCCATGTCAGCACAGCAGAGGCCTAGAGCTTGAGAGACAGTGGAAGGAATGGCAATAAGAAGAGAGGAAAGAGACAAAGCCGAAGACAGTGTGAATTGTGTCTGTAGAGAAGAGTGGAGTCAGTAGCTAATGCTCCAAGGGACCTAGGCCCACCTCTTCCCCAGTCTAAACTATTCAGATGACAACATCTTCAAGGGACTTGGCATCCAAGAAACCAGTAGGAGATGCTGCTGCCCCAGGAGAGAGAGGGGCAGACCCCATGCATCAGATGTTAGCTATGTTGTAGCAGCCACAGAGGTTCACCCAGGGTGTGGTCACATGGGTGAGGTCACAGTGCAAGAGGCACACCCCAGCTATGCTGCCATTTGGTTCTGCTCTCCTCCCCGGATTTCCCTATTTTCAGTACCCAGTGTGGTATCTGGTGCATAGTGGTGTCTGATACGTGTGTTCTGGATGAATAGCTGGATGAATGAGTGTTGACACCAACTCCTTAACTCCGGCTTAGTTGAAGGGCCCATGACACAGAATCAGAATGTGACCTTCCCAGAGATGATTTAAGCCCTGCTTGTAACTTTATGATTGACAGTAAATATTGTGTCCCCAGGTAGACAATAGAGTCTTGACCTAGGAGACTCACTCGGAAGAGCTTCCAGGTATGTGCGAGCCTTATGAAATGGTATGTCAGGTCAGGGTTTCCCAGGAAGTAAGGTCGGATGAGAAATACTACATGGGTTGGAATTGGTCTTCCAAGGTTGTCTGGGGCCACAGGACATGGCAGCAATCTCTAATGCAATTTCTGCTGCAGATTCCAGACCCTGGCAGCCCACCATTAGCCTTTTCTTTCTCGTTACCGGCAATTGAAAGACATGGCTGGCCTTTGAGCCTTGTATGTTTCCCAACAAAAGCAAATGGCTGCCCTCTGATGTCTGTGGGATCCCGTGTCGTGCCCAGCACAGGCAGACTTCTCCCGGCCGGACTGTAAGGAAAGCGGGAGAAAAAAAACTTCCAGCGCTTCGCTGCTGTCCAGCAGACACTGATGTTTGTGAAAAGTCAAACACCCAGGCCAGGGCTCAGAGGACTTGAGGGTGATGAGCCCACCCTCCTGTGGGAGCTTCCCATCTGTAAAACTGGGCTGGTACCAATTGTATCTTCTTACTGGACCATGGAGCTAAAACTGCAGAGCTACTGCAGAAGGCCTTTGTGCAAATTTTATTATTTTTTTAAAATTTAAGACAGGCAGGTGTTCGATCATAATGTCATTTTCCTCCATCTGAAACAAATTCATGGAAACATGTACAGCCTTTCAAAAAAAATGACGTTCTGTATTTGCTTATAGGTACCCCAGCTGGTGGACAATCCTGGCTATTGTTGAGTGGATGTTCATTCATTCACGTATTTATCCATTATTCAGAAAATGATCTGAAGCCTGTTGGCATGAGCCAGGCCCTGGGAGACATGGATCACACAGCCTGTACTTCCCTTACACAGCCCAGCTGTCCACTGGGCCCCATGCTTCCCGACCTTGTAGATAAGCTTCATCCTCATGACGCTGGAGAACGAACTAGGATCTGCCGTGGGGGTAAAAATCCCCGGGGCAGTGTTGGGATATTTCTGGACAGGTGTGTAACCAACCTCTGCTGTAAGCCGTGTGAAGATAAAGCAAGGCAGGGGTCCTCAGTGTGCAGCTGGCATGACAATCACCTGCAGGGTTTGTTACACAGGTGGCTGGCTCTCACCCTGACCTCTGAGGCTGTGTATTTTTAGCAGGTTGCCAGGAGGCACACATCTTGAGACCAAACTTTGAGAACCACTGCACTAGAAACAGCTTCGTAAACTGAAGGGCCTTGGGAATATTCCTCCTGAGAAATTAGTGTGGCGTCGGCACGGTTAACATGATGTAGCTGACTCTGGTTCCCCTTTCCCTTTGCTTTAGAATTCAGAATTCACATCTGTGGCTCAACGGTAATCCAGTTTACACTGTTTGTGTTTTAATTTGCTCTCCTGTTTCATTTCCCCTGTTTTGATTTTCACATGATTTTTATAATTGTATTACATATACTCCTGCATGTTGAGTCCATTTTGTAGAATACAGTACATAACAAAAATATTATTTCAGCCAGTGTTCTTTTCTAGGGCATTTGGTTTTTACATTAACACTAAACTCTTGATGTTTTAGACTTTTGAATGTCTGTTTTCTTCAGAAGTGTTGGATTATTATTGTCAAGTAATTAGTGAAAGAAAAAGACCATGAAGATGAGAGATAATGGTCTTAGAAACAGAATTTTTAAAAAGTCACAAAGATCACATGAGCTATATGCAGAAAAATACATATATCTTAGGATATGAAATATATATAATAATGTCTCTAAAATCATGCTAGCATGATTCCACAAGTTGAAAGTTCCCCGCCAGACTTCATGGGATGGGTTGTAATTGTAGTTAAAATCTGGGAGTGCTCAAAATTTTACACAAAGTTACCTCCAGGCTGTGTGTTTCAAGCTACATCTGGAACATAAATGAAGTTTATATTTAGACTTGGGTACCAGTCCCAAGACTTCTCATTAAATAAATGCAAATATTCCAGTATCTGAAAAACTCTGCTGGGATTTAAGGTTCTTTTGAACCCTAGCATTTCTGAGCAGACGTATTTGACCTGTATATTTTCCTAAGCTGACAGCTTTAATATGTATAAGGACACCAGACACCAACTTTGGATGTTGATGGCAAAGGTAGGGAGGGAGTGGTGATAACCGCGAGAGAAGAAACTATCTCAATGGTTGGCAAACTTCAGTAGGGATGGCAGTCATCTGAGGAATCTGTTAACTGGGATGCTGTGGCCTGGTGTGTGGGGTTCACATCCTTAATCTGTCCAGCAGGAGACGTTGGCCCAGGGGAGGTAGGTGGGCAAAGTCTTGGCAGTCCTTACCCCCTAAGTGTTGGGGAAAAGAATAAAAGCCTGGAGCTGTGTTGGAAACCTTGCACCATTATCGCTTTTGGATATGGCATTCTTGTTCAGATTTTTTTCCACCGCCTTTGCGCAAACCAAACAGTATAATGTGCATGGTGTCATCCCTATTACTCAGCCTTAGCTGCAAAAAACGTTACTCAAGCTGTGCTTCTGATTCTCTGTCCTGGACCCCACCCTGACCCCATCCCCCATCCCATTCACAACTCCCCCACCCCCTGTGTGCCTCTGGCCCTTCTGCCTTCAGTCTAAGGAAGATGCTTCATCAATCTTGCCTGAGAACGATTCCGAGAAAGAAGCTATTTTGGAAAATGTGTTGGGCGCTCCTCCCGCCATCCGTCCCTTCACTCACGGTGAAGTGGCTAGCACTCCGTGCGGCCTTTGCCCACCCTGGGATGTTGACCCCTGGCCAGCGGTGGGAAGCTGGGCAGGGAGCACCTGAGCCTTGACATGGCCATGTGACATGTACAGTTGGAAAGGTCTGGTTTTCTTTTGCATCGCTGCCTCTGGCTTTCTTTCTACCCCTCTGGTGATGGTATCAGGTTGGATGCCTGTAGTAATCCATAACTAATTGGTAGTGATTGATAACTGATTGAGAGTTAAGTTTCTCCGAGGCTTACTTGGGTTTAGAACTGGGTGGGGGCAGTTTTTACCTAAAAGTCACATCTCTTAAATAGCTGCACATTGCAGAATAGATTTGGAACTACAGAGCAGTTGGGAAGATGACACAGAATTCCGTGTCCTCACACTGCTTCCTCTGTGATGAGTGTCTTCCTGTGGTGTGTCTCACCGTTTATGAACCAATGATGGTACATGCATTAACTAAATGCCATAGTTTCTCTGCTTCCTTTACATTTTACTTTAATGTCCCTTTCTGTGTCAGAACCCCTCTAGAATACTATAGTTTCTCAGGCTTTCCTAGGCTTGGGTGTGCTTCCCAGATTATGACATACTAGTCAGGCACTTTGTTCAGTGTCTTTATTAGTTTGTCTCGAGTTTCTTTCAGATCTAGGGTGTAGGGAGGAAGACAGCAGGGCTTGGGTGACAGATCTGATGACATCACAGTGTGCTAATGTCCTGCCCTGTACATACATACACACATACAGCGAATGTACATACATACATTCACCCTGTCTGTTGCCACTGATGTGCATCTTGCTCTCCTGGCTGCAGTTATGCTTGTTGGGCATTTCCCATGGTTATTTCCACCCCACCCCATCTGTATTGTAGTCTTTGAAAGGAAGTCGCTATGCTCAGCCCACATTTAAGCTGTGGAAATTATGCTTCACTTCCTTGGCAGGATAATATGTTTATAAGTAAGTTATTCAGAATTCTAATCTCTTTTCCTCACTTATTTATTCATTCAGCTTTTTTTGTGTGTGTGCATATATACACACATGTATATATATGCATATATATAGTTATGTTGAGTGCAAGTATGTGTGTATGTTTATGCATATATAGTCATGAGTGAGTGCAAGTATGTGTGTATATATATACATATATAGTCATGTGTGAGTGCAAGTATGCGTGTGTGTGTGTATACACATGCACATGGAGACCAGAGATAGTGTACCATCTTCCTCAATCACGCTCCACCTCATATATTGAATTAAATCTGGAGCTCACTGATTCAGCTCGTCTACCTAGCTAGCTTGTTCCAGGAAATTCTTGTCTCTGCCTCTTGAATGCTGGGGTTACTGGTGGGCTTCAAGCACTTCTGTGGGTGCTAGGGATCCAAACTCCAGTCCGCATGCTTGTAAGGCAAGCGCTTTAGCCAGTGAGCCATCTCCCAAGCTCTTATTCAGTTATTTGTATCAGTATAGACGGTCTGCTTTACACTTCCCTGGCGTTGACCTGGGGAGCTTTCCCAGCTGACTTTGTTTTTAGTGGCATGCGCCTCGTCACTGTGGGGGTGATGCCATAGTTTGTTTTTCAAGCATGTGTTTGTTTTCTCTGGTTCCATCTTTATGTAGATGCCGGCCATCAAATAGGTCATCGGATGCTTCCTGTTGACTTATTTTTGCTCCATCTTAGAATCATCCATTTCTTCAAGGGACCTTGTTTTCTTGGAGAGTGGTATCAGAAACCAGGTTCAGGGTGTGAGCGTCATGGTTATTGGGGATCATGCTTGTAAGTTTTCTCAGCTAACAGACTACAGGAATTCATGTCTCCTAACCCTTGCATATGCGCTCACCTATTAAGAATTTCTGTGTCCATCTGCAAGGACTTGTGCTCAGTGTGAGTTCCTACTGACATCTCTAACGCTAATATGGAACTACATGGGGCCATTCTAGCCTTTCTCTCCTGCCTGGCTCTCACTACCATCATCTACTAACTTCTGGAATTGTTAAGCGTTATTCCCCAAGAAATAACTTACTGTCTATTGTTCAGCACTAGTGCTAAGTTCTTTTGCATTTACTCTGAGTTTCTGCATCGTCCTAAATTTACATAGGCCAGACTCCCCTGCTACCCCCTCAGTGATGCTATTTCATGCATTTTTAGTAGTTGCTTTCATCTGCATTCTGCCTTCTGCACTCCAATGAAGGACCTCTTGATGCCCTGAATTTAATTTTAAAAAGTGTGTGTGATGTGTACTTGTGTGTGATGTGTGTATGTGTGTGTGTGATGTGTATATGTGTGATGTGTATATGTGTGATGTGTGCATGTGTGTGATGTATATGTGTGTGATGTGTATGTGTGTGATGTGTATGTGTGTGATGTGTGTGTGATGTGTATGTGTGTGTGATGTGTATGTGTGTGAGATGTGTATGTGTGTGATGTATATGTGTGTGGTGTGTGTTTGTCTAATGTGTGTACTGTATATGTGTGGTGTGTGTGTGGTGTGTGTGATGTGGTGTGTGTGTGTGTCTAATGTGTATGCTGTAATGTGTGTGTGGCTTTCATGGCACTCATGTGGAGGTTAGAGTCATGTGGGGTTTGTTCTCTCATTGCACCTTTATGTGGGTACCAGGATCCAATCAGGTCATCAGGTCTGTGGAGAAGGCATCTTTATCCACTGACTCATCTCACAGGTCTCCCTAGATTTAATTTTAATTGACTGTATTCTGTTTCACCGTGCTGCTAAGTTGACTGATTTTGACAAATGTTAGAGTTATCTATATCAACACTTATAGTATCATTCAGCATAGCATCTCTGCCCTAAAAACAAAAACAAACAAACAAAAAGCAGCCTCCTGCACAAATGTCCTCATGTCATCATTTGGTTTAACTGTCCAATTGAGTCTTGCCAGACAGTCACAATCGAAAGCAGTTCTGGTTATAATCCCAACCATTTTCAGAAACTTCCCTGATGGCAGTCAGCTGACTGAAAAAACTAGCTGGGCTGCAGTTGTGGTGGTGAAACTAGTTCCCCCCCCCCCAAGCAGTCAGAAGGTGGTATAGTAAAGTCGGTAAACGGGACAAGTGGACTTGACGAAACTTCCTGTGTGACAAACAACAAATGACAAGCGGGTTAGAATTCCAGGCACAGGGTGGTGGGATGGCAGTGAGGCCTTAAAGTCCAAACTAGTTTAAGCTGCCACCAACCAATCCAGTCACTCGCCTCTGGAAGCTGGGCCATGTGGGGACTGCACTGCTTGACTCTGGAGGTGGCTGTGAAGGTAAGTAAGAGTATGTGCGAAGCGTCTTGGGGACCCGCAGGAGACACAGAGCCTTCCGGCCAGCGCTCTTTCCACTCGTTGGGCCTGCTCTCTCCCAGCCTCTCAGCTTCATCACGGTCCCCGGGTCACTGTCCTTTAAACTGTGTCATCCGTCAACTGTTCTGCACTTCTGTCCTTCTACAGATGGCTCTTACAACTCTCTCCCTGCAGGTTGGCTTAGTTTTAAGTTTCAGGCCTCACTTCTCTCTTTGCCATGCATTTCTGTGTAATGGTCTCCCTCTACAACCAGCACATTTGAAAACCAGGGTCGTCCCAAACTAGCTGCCCTTCTAGAATCTTCCAGGATAGACTTACAGTCTTTCAGATACTGGAGTCCTTCCCATCCCTTTGCCATCGAGTTCTCCCATTTTTTCTTCAGTGCTTTCTCTGGTCTCTCCTACAGTCCAGCACGTTCCTCTCTTGACTCACCCTCTAGACTGTTGCTTAGGTTGTGGCTCGTCTAATATTTTGAAAATAGCTTTTCAGCTGCTAACCTGGTATCAAAAATCTTTAGCCTAACACTTCTAAGTTTATCTACTGACATTATTAAACTACACGGGGTTTAATATTCCTTGCTTCACAAAGGAACCTCTCCCCCGGCCTGCGGAGATGAGGGAGGTTTTATGAATGGAGTCTACCTTTTCCCATTTCCCACGTTGAATCATCCCTTTAAAGCCATCTTCACTCTTCTTTGTGGCATTTGGTGTCTCCCTTTATTGAACTTTCTCTGAGGTTCCCCCTTAAAGTGGCATCTCCTCTGGTCTGTCTTCTTCCTTCTCCATGGATTGGTTTCCCCCTTTCCTGTCACCCCTCCTGAAGGGTTTTATGAATGTTAGTGATTGCATTTTGAGAAAGAGCCCCAAATAATCATCTGCCTTATCTCCATTCCGCATTTTGCCTTTATTTCTAACTTCTTACCAGTTGTTTCTATTTTAGGACTTTTGTGTTCAAACTTAAACTCGTTTCCTTCCTTCTGAAACACGCTCTTTCCCTCAGAGCTCCCTGAGTGATTAATGGAAACAGAGTTTGGCAAGTTGTTCTGTGTGTGTGTGAGTGTGTTTGTAAAAGGCAGATGGTAAATATTTTTGGCTTTGTGGGCAATAACGTTTTTGTCATAACTATAGTCATGTGTTATCTAATGATGGGATATATCCTGAGAAACATGTTGTTATGCATTTTTGTCATAGAACGTCATAAAAGGCAGTTACACAAACCTAGGTGATGAGGTTTATCGCCTCACCTGTCCTCCCGATGCTATCAAGAGACAGGAGGTGCAAGCAGCTGCAACATGGTATGCTGTTTTACAGTCAGGTTGTTTTTGGTAAGTAGGAGTATATTTCCAAATAATGACAAGCATGCTACAGACATGCACAATCCAATAACCTAGTTGTCTGTTATCAAGTGTTACGTGTAGGACATAATTGCACATGTTGTACTCTTATATTACTGGCAGCACAGCGTCTCCACAGATCCATAATGCCATATTCTGGGGCACCACCATCCCTAAGATATCACTGAGTGATAGGAGCTCCTCCCTGTCTGACAGGGACCACTGTCATATCAGCAGCCTGTCCTTGGAGAATTGTCATCATATGGTTCATGACTATAATCATGGCTGCCTCTAGAGCAAAGGCACTCATAGATAATCTGAGACCAAGGAAGGTGTGACTGTGTCTCAATAAAACTTGGCTTACAAAAATTGGCAACAGTTTACTGACATTTCTTCTGGGTCATTCAACCTAAGATGACATCCCTTCGGCCTTTTTCTTAGTTTGTTCTCATCACACGGTTCTCATTGGTTGCACTGTTTTGAAATCATCCGTGTTTCTAGACCATGACTTTCTATCCATTAGCTTAGTAGATAACCCCATTCCTCTGCCTGTTGATCTCCAGTATTCACCTGGTGCGGAGAAGTCACCTGGGTGTGGCTATTCCTTCCTTTTCTTTTCCTTCTCTTGAGTGCCCCTCCAAGCCCCCTCTAGTGTGTGGTCTCAGGTTGGCTCTTTCTTCTCACCACAGGCCTCTGACTCAGAGTGATCTGACCTCATAACATGCCTTTGGGTCTCAGTGTAGGCACCACTTCCCAGGAAGAGCATTCTGGTGGCCCAGTGCTCTCCATTCTCTGTGTCTGACACTTGTGCAGTTGAGATGGGCCAGCATGCTATCTATGTCACGTCGGCCCCTCCCCCCTCCCCTGAGCTTCCAGAGTGGTTAAGGACAGCCGGAAGGATGTTTGGTCAACAGAGGCAATTAAATTCTTTCTTCCAGCCATGCTCACTGCCATGGAGCTCCTGGCTCAGTCAATGGTACTAAGAATTGTCTCTGGTCCTGAGCATGCCATCACCTTTATGTGGCAGGTTTAGATGCTGCTCCCTCCTGGGTGTTCTCTTTTCCTCAACCCCCATCCTGATGCAGACTTAGTTCAGGTCAACAGCATCCCTCAGTGTGACTCTGGAAATTCTTTTTAATATGTATCCACCACCACCATCTTCTCTCCGCTTTCAGCACCCACATCCTGTGTGACATAAAAAGATGATGCTGTGACTTTGTTGATTGAAGCCTCTCAGCCCTTCCTTGTCACCCCAGGGCCAGCCTCTAGCATGTCACCAGGTCATACTGGTCCTCATTCCTGTTTCTGACCTCGCTTGAACAGCCTGCATTTAGCCATGAGTGACCATGACCAGGCCTCTGCATCTGTACCACACGCCTGCCCCCCTTCCCCCTTGAAAACAGCTAGCAGAATTTCCAGGCATGCTCCCGTCTCTTGTGGGGTTTTCATCTCTCTTCCTCTAGAAAATCAAAGGGAGTAAAGATTTCATAAAATAGCTGCTGAGATAGACATTTAGACTTGATGTACTTTTTAATGTGCTCTTAGATTGAGTCTTCCAATGATAACCCAGTGAGTGAGCCATTAAGTAGACAGACATGTAAAACACCTTGAAATGCTTAGATTTTCTCTAATTATTTTATTGATTTTTCTGGGGCCTTCACCTTCTTCCTCCATTGCAAATGAATAATAAGAATCAACAGTATAGAATAATTCTGGTCTTAGTTATATCATTTTAAAATAGTCAACATCTTCAGGTTAAAATGTTAGTCTGGGGGTGGAGCACAAAGGAATATTTATTTCATTGCGATGTCCTAGCCTAATATTTCTTCTTTCCTGTGGCAAATACCTTTTTAAAAGGGGTCCAGTTCTGAACCCACAAAGATAGTTAATAAAAGAGGGGCAGACTGTGAGGCCCTGGAATAGAAGAGCAAGCATCAGGATCACAGAGACACCATCCTTTCACCCGTTTGGGAAGGCCCTACCCAACAGAAAAACAATGACCTATCCAGAATACCAGAAAAGACATGTGATGGACTCGCACAGAAGTTCTTTGTGGGAAATCTGCAGTAGGGAGAGTGTATAAAGTTAGTGGGGCCCTCTATCCTACCCTGGTGAGCCCCTGGAGCAGTGTAGCAGCCTGACACTCTTCCTGGTTTCAAGAGTAGAGAGAGCATTTGGCCTTTTTAGAACTTGGCCTACTCTTTTTGGTCCATCAGGGACGCTGTAAGCCTTGACTGTCCTGGTGAACCCGGACATCCTTTCAGAGCCTCCATCCTCATTCGAAAAAGGCTGCAGGACTAAATAGCCATGGATTTAGGGGGAAGAATTGTAGAAGAAAGTTTTTGGAAACCACAATGTGTCTGTCTAATTTACGTTTTTTCAGTTCCTCCAGTGGTAGAGTCAGAATTGAAATGAGTGCATACCCGTGCACACTCCCAGGCACACACATACCACCATGACGTAAAGGGGTCATTGATGCCTTTAGTCCTCTGGAAGAGAAAGAAAGCACTTTTTAGTCTTCAGAGATCTCCTCCAGTATTGCTTATTGATTCTTGACTTTCTATTGTGTGAAATAAACTTTGGAAAACTGATTTTTGTGTGTATGTGAAAAAGTTTGTTTTCTTCCAGAAGATAAACTTTTCCTGGGAAAGGGTAGGGAAAACAAGTCTGAGCTGTGAGTAATCCCAAATTTAAATTTCTACTGACTCTGTGTGTTTAGCTGCTGGGAGTGGGTGTCTGAGAGTTGCTCTGAGCCTTCAAAACATTTGTGTTTTAGAAACAGAAGTGTTACTAGTCTCTAAATGTCTTTGCAAGTCTTAGAGCAGAATCTAGAGTTAGTGGGGCGAGGGGTGACCAACAGTTTCCTCACTAGAATGACGGTAGCATTTTCTTTCATTTTAAGTCAGCCATATTTTTTATGGTCGTTGTTTTTTGGTGGTTTTTCACCAGTGGTCCTTCTTCCTGTGCTTTCTGTGCATAAATCTGAGTCTGAGTGCTGTGGAGACAGCGGAAGTGAGCAGGCGCATAGCGGTTGCCTCAGCTGTCCCTTTCCCTCTGAAACTCTCTGTACTGGAGAGACGTGTCTTGCCCTTGCTGAGGCTCTCCAGCCACTCACTGATGGGACCTGAAGGACCATCTCTTCTCACAGAGTCCCAGCATGGATGTGCCCTCCTCCTTAGCAGCTACTGCTCCCATCAGGAGCTGGGGGCGGGGCCATCAGGTTGACTCCACCCCTCTGTTCTTGGCAGTAAGGAGGCAAGGCTAGAAAACTGGGGTGGGAAGAGGGTGGTAAGCACCCTTAGGTGATGATGACATAAGTCTTGCTGGGGTTCCAGGGAGCCCATGATGTGATGACCTCATGGGCAGGCTGACATCCAGTTGAGCAGGAGGCAGGCACACAGACCCGAGGGCACTATGCTATAGGAGCATGGAGGGAGGCCGGTGGGGCGGCAGCGGGGGACCCTTCCAGGATTTAAATCTTGCCTTGACCTTCCAAGCTTGTGTGACCTTGGCTAGTTCTGAAACTCCACCGTGACTCCATCTTTCCTTCCACTTAATGGGTATGGTGGCACTTGACCTACAGATGGTAAAGATGAGAGATAATGATGGTCAGAGGCTTAGTAAGGACAGGCGGAGTTCAAGAGGAAGCTGTCCTATTTTATCAGAGAACACAGGAATCCATCTCCTTCTGGCTCATGGATGCAGTCCTGTAAGAATTGAGACTCTCATTGTAAGCTTGCTGGTTCAGTCTTAGGGGAAGGAAGAGATGCTTCACCACAGCCTCAGAGCCCTTTGTCATTAGTGCTAGAACTTAAAAAGCAATAAAAGGGGGCCACCTAAGCAATAATTTAATGTCTATGGGCCTTCTTCTCTTAGATGTCTCTCATGCAGCCTGCAGGCACCCCACACCTTTTGCTCAAATCAAAGCCTCCCCCCTTTTAATATGCCAGACTCCTCTGCTTAATCCAGGCTGAGATGAATATTGAAGAGGTGGCAGTTTCCTGCCCATGATCAATTCTAATGCCTTTTGTGAAAGGAAATGATTGTAAGTTATTATCCGTTAATTAAATGAGTGTTTCCCTTGAGTCATGCGCACCAGCTTTTAGTCAAGTCTGTTTAGAGCTAGGAACATCAGGGCTAGGGGGATTCTGAAAGAACACCTCATGGAGGTTGAGCCAGGGATGAAAGTGACTCGTGTAATTTCTGCAAAGTGATGCCATTGGGGCACAGACATTGGCTAAGAGTGCGGGGGTGGGATGCTGGCGGAGCGTAATTAACTAAGTGGTGGGCCATATACCTCAGTATGTCTGAAGGACTGTTACTATTATTATTATTGTATATTTATTCACTTGTTTGGTAGTGGAGCCTGTGTGTGTGTGTGTGTGTGTGTGTGTGTGTGTGATGGTGCACATAGAGAGAGAGCTAAGAAGTCAACCTGTATGAGTTGGTGCCCTCCTTCTACCATGTGGATTCCGGGAACCAAATTCATATAGCTAGGCTTGGTAAGTGCCTTTGCCCTCTGTGGTATCTGGCTGGCCTTGTTACCTTTTAAAAACAAACAAACAAACTAACAAACTAACTAACTAACTAACTAACACAAAGCTCTATGTTTTATCCTGCATTAAAGATTATCATTCCTCTCTTATAGGTGAGATCAGGTGGCCTTCATTTTGAGCTCCCTACACCAGATCAATCAATATTTATTTACACCAAATCAATCAGTATTTGTTGAGTAGCTACGTGGTTTGAGGACTTCTGCTGAGTTTCTTAGAGAAGAGAGTGTCAGGAGCTCCCTGAATGGAACCTGCCAACTTATTTTATTGCAAGTGTTGAGATACAGATGTATGGACATTTCATAATTATTCAAGACTATGGATGGCTGTTAAGATAGCAGTTGAGATCAGAATTTAAGATTGTAGGATCCTTGTGGGTATCAGGGTCTCTCTGGGAACCTCACAGCTATGCCCCCGCCCCTTGCTCGTGGACAGGCTTCTCCTCCACAGGTGTGCCTGGGGGGCATCCCACTTAGAACCTTACTCTGGGAAACCCTGAGTATCTGGCAATGGCCTCGAGCTGGGAGGCAGCCTGTGCAGGTGTGAACGGATAGATGAATAGGTGAAATGAAGAAACCTTCCCAGGTCTCATACAGCAGCAAAGGTGTGGCTGGGTAATGGATGGAGGGGCCAGGCATGACTTGCAGAGCAGGTTCACAGATGGAATTTGCAGAGAGGTGTTTGGGAAGGTTAGTGAGAGGCAAAGCAACCAGAGCCCGTGTATTCTTGAAAGCCTGCAGCAAGAGTGTGTATTCTGAAGGCCCCAGGAAGGTGGGGGATGCCGAGAGCAGCACTTTGGAAAAGGTTCTTGGGTAGCCAGGGGCAGACATTCTTTGCTTGCTCTGTGTATGTTTTGGGGAGGGTGTTCACATCTGGAAGACAAAGAATCCTGTGGGAATGGGATGCCCCAGTGCTTTCGGGTTGAAAAGACAGGTTTGCAAGGTGTGTTATTGAGCTAGAGTGGCTCCGTATGTTTAGTTTTGGGGGTTAGAAGAATGGCAGATTTAGTGATTCCGTGGCACCTTGTGCTCTGATGAACTAAACCTAGCTTACAAGTGCACCCTGTAATTGGGGTAGGGTCCTAGCTGAGCCAAAGGTCAAGAGCTGCTCTGGGTGTGGCAGTATGTATCATGACCTGGAGAGACAGTTTCCACTAAAACTGCGGAGGACAGGACTAGAGTCAGTGAGTGGAAATTATTGATCTCATTGCTTTTCTGCTCATAGAGACAACTTCCTGTGAAGTCCAGGAATAAGACAGGCCTGCTGCTGATGTAGGCAGTCAGCTCTCAAAGGGGATGTCAAAGCAAACACCAGGAATAAGTGACAATAGCCAATCTATTTTAGCAGCTCTAAGACCTTGTTTCTTTATAACACAGTAAAGAATGTATCTTTACATTGAAACCCAGTGCACTCTTACATGCATATCAAAGTATAAACAAAATTTTATGGAATGGGGCTTGGGGAGATGACTCCATCCACAAAGTACCTGATTCACAAATATGAGGGCCTGAACTTGGACTCCCAGCACCACATAAAAGTTGTCACGCATCTCTAGAGGGCAGAGACAGGCGGGCTCTTGGAGCTCATTGGCCAGGTATGAGCTCCTCTTTCGGTAGTTCAGTGTGAGACCTTTTCTCAAAAAATAAGAACAGGAGGGAGACTCCCCATGTTGACCTCTGACCTCCACATACATATGTATGCATGCATACACACGTGTGTACACACAGAGGAACGCACACACACAAGGTTTTCCAAAGCAGTGCTTTTCCTTACCGCTTGCTATGTTTACATTCTCTGTTCTGTTTGCTTCTGCTTAAAAGTCCCTGCCATGTACGATCTCCTACTTGCTTTCCCATCCCTATGATTAAGCCTTGGCCTGCGATTTGAGACACTGTGCTTATGTCCCCTGCCCTCGCACACGTGCTTCAGATGGACAAGGTTTGAAGATGGGACTTGAATCTGGCCTCTCATGGTGACGATGATGAAGGTGGGAAGTGGGGAGGCAAGCCTGTGCCCTGTGTGTGAGCACCCGATCTGGGTGGTGTGGTCTCCTGGCATGTGCCCTCCGAGAGCTCCCAGCCCATTGGGATGCAGTGGCCATCTTTGTGGGCCCTCTGGGCACTGTTGGCAAAGGTTCACGTGCTGGCTGTGGGCGTAGGATGGCAGAGGTAGCCTGGCAGTCTGTCTGTCCGCAGGCTGTCAGTTGGCTGTACCAGTACTAGCAGCGGTTTGTGCTGTGGGATTGAGTGAGTGTGTGTGTTCTTTGTCAGGCCTCTTTGCTGAAGGTGAGGGAGTGGCTTTTAAAAATAACATCTTTTTGACTTGAAACAAGTCAAGGCAGAGAGTGGAGACAATTAGGCACTGACATCCTGTTTAGTCATCTCTTCAGAGATGGTTATTTTCAGAACTATTCGGTAGAGGTTCACAAGTGGTGTCAAGGTAGCTGACATGATATCGTAAGTTAGTGTTCATCACGACACAAGAAGGTTGAGTTGGGCACGGAAGTGATTTGCAGTGTGGTAATCTCACTGGGCACAGATTCCATGCAGAGAAAGGCATGGAATCTGCCACAGTTGAGAGGCAAAGACTTCAGGCAATAAAAAGTGATCACATTGTATCGTGAAAAGTATCTAGTTGGAGTGATGTAAGAGTAAAGTATATATAGTAGTGATTTAGCAAAGACCAGTCCACTGTGAGGGGTATCTGTTTACCTGTAGGTACAATAAAAGGAGCGAGTAGCCCTGTTAAGTTCTGTGATGGCAGGGGAGGGGCATAAATACCTCATGCTAGTCCCTGAACTCTGAGAACAGGGAAGCTCTGGTGGTGGAGGGCAGGGGCCTCTCCAGTGCCACCTGCACTAGGACCAGGCATGTCCTCCAGTGCAGGGGTCCTCTGTTGTGCCATGTGATTTGCAGCTTATTTAGAGTGTTATTTTCCAGTGTTTATCCCTAGTGCACAAATGGACTTTGGGAGCCCATTCCCTGTGGAGGGATACTATTGCAGCCCAGATACACGGAGGAGGACCTAGGCTCTCCTCCAAATGATGGGACAGACTTTGATGATCCCCCATGGAAGGTCTCACCCTCCCTGGGGAGTGGATGAGGGATGGGATGGGGGGTTGGTTGGGGGCATGGGAGGATGGGAGGGAGAGGGAACTGGAATTAATATGTGGAATTAGATTGTTTCTAAATTAAATAAATAAATCAATAAAATTACTGTAACTAAAAATAAAAAAGTGCTGTTCTCCCAGAGGTCATCATGTCTATACTTGGCTGAACTTTCTTCTTGTAGGTGAAAGTTCAAAGGCAGAAGTGGAGCCAGGAGCTGAGTTGGAAGGATTTACTTGAGGACATTTGTAAACGGACACATTTTAATCCACAAGCCCCTCATGTTGCAGGGTTTTGAAATGTGAGTGCGCAGTGAGTTTAGCATCCTGGAGGAGGATGCCAGAGCCTGGCAGCTCAGGCATATGGAGATGCAGCAGGTCTGCAGGGCAGGATTCCATCCTGGATGCCCTGCTGTGTGAGGGTCTTTAGAACATAGTCTTGATGTCCCAGTTGACAGATAACCTCAAGGCTGTTGAGCAGTCAAGAGTAACTAATCCTTGTCATGGACTCCACGGGTGCAGACTCTTCACACATTTTACTCTACAAAACTAGACCTTTGGCGTCGACTGAGCCACGTTTGCCAGTCACCTTGTAGCCTGCCATTGCTCCTCCAGCTCGCTTACCTGCCCTGCGGTGGCTCCAAAGCAGGAAGTAAGTGCACCTTGGTCCTGAGCGCCAGGCAATGCAGCTGAGGGCGAGGAGGCGATTCTGGAGGAAGCTCTGAGTAGACTGTTTCCAGGCTTCACGGTGTCTCCAGATTTCACTCATTTCTTTGTCTCCCTACTGCGCAGTGCAAGATGGAGATTCAGTTCACGGCTGTGATTTACGCATCTATGCTTCTTTGGAAAGAATTACTCAAGATCCACAGAAAAACGAATTCAGTATTAAAATATAATGCGCTATGCTCTTTTCCTCTTTCTAGGTGGATCTGGAGCCCGAGGGGAAAGTGTTCGTGGTAATAACCCTGACAGGGAGTTTTACTGAAGGTAAGAACGAGTTTTGAATGGCTTCTGGTGTATGTGTCGTTTCAGTCCATAATTGAGAGGAATGTCTATCGGTGGAAATTACAACAGGAGCATTAAACTCCTGTTTGGGCTCTGTTGCCCAGAAGTCTACCGGTTCAGCTTGCCAAGTTAAATGTCTTTTGTAGATCTGCCAACCTTGGCTTTGTTATCACGCTCACTGACTTTTTGCTCACTGCTGGATTACCTTGTTTCTTCTGAGTCATACTTATTAAATTCTACCTGAGAGTTCTGGGTTTGTGCCAGGTTTTAGTTTGCCTCTAACAGAAATTTGAGGATTGTGTTCTGTTTTTCATAGTCTCCACTTTACTCTTATCTCTCAAGAGAGTCTGTGCTTTAGTTGATGCTACCAAACTGTCCCCCACAACCAAAAGACATTTTTGAAAATCAAGGCAGAAATTATGTATGGTGAAAGATCCAATGTGAGCAATTTGATCTTTAGAATAATTCAGTAAATAACCCAGTATGTCAGCTCTGAAGTCCAAGATGCAGGGCCTCTCCGCCCTTCTGAGGGCTCCCCTGTGCTTTCCATTGGTCACTACCACGCCCACGGCGATAACTAGAATGTTTTATCGCCCCCGTGGAGTATTCTTGCCTGTTCTAGAAGTTCACATAAATGGAATTGTATAGAGTGTTATTTTGGGCATTTTGTTTCTTTTGCTTAGCATCAATTCTGAAGGGTTCATTCATACCATTGTGTGCATCAGTATTTTTATCTTTATTGTTAATAATATTTCATTATGTAAGTCCAGCACCCATTTGTTTAGACATTGGGGGTTTCCCTGCCTTTATCTATTATGAATAGTGCTTCTGTAGACATCCTTGAATGTAAGTTTTGTGAATGCCCGCTTGTTGTTGCTTTAGGTAAATTGCTAGGAGTGGACTTGCTAACTATGAGAGTGGCTGTGTGTTTAGTTCTGAGTCTCACAGATGCGATCTATTTTGTTATAGCCTCTCTAGCAATCTATGAGTATTCTAGATACTCCATGCTCTTATCAACATTCTTTTTATCCTGAAATTCTCTGATTTAATGCTGTTTTGTGGTTTTAATATGCATTCTACTGATGCTGAGAATTTCTCATGTGCTTATTGGCCACTTATATATATTTTTATAGACATGTTACTTTAAGTCTTTTGCCCTGTTCTCTAAACACTGTGAACTGTTTATGATGTTTCTTTTGTACTAAGCATTAAGCTCAGAGTCTCATGCTTGCTGGTCGGAGCACTCCACCGTGGAGGCAATTGTCAGCCCCACAGTAGATGAAAATGCCAAATGCCTTTTTACTGCAATTGATGGGTGATTTTATGTTTTCTGAATGGGAAGCCTTTGTGAAAACACACAAGTATTTGTCCCAGTGTCCCTTGTGCTTCCCCCTTGTCTTCTTACCGGGGGTCGATGTCGGAGTTTCGTGGGGGCTCTGCAAGTGACCTACTCTGAGCTCACACCGAGCCCTCTTTTACCTTCCTTTCTTGAGATGGGATCTTACTGAGTTGCTCAGGTACCCCTTTAAACTTGTCGTCCATCTGCCTCAGCCTGCCAAGCTTTTCATTTAGGTTTTTAAATATTGTATAATTTGGAAGTCTTTAGTTATGGTAAAGCTCAATGTGTCAGCATCCTCTCTCGTAATTTGTACATGTTGTGTCTTCTTTACGAGGTCTGTCCTGGGGGGTGCACAGACAGAGTCACGTGTTTTATTTTGGAATCTTACTGTTTCACTTTTGCATTGCAGTCAACACGTTTCCTTAAAGTCCACGATAAAACAGGAATTCAGAGCATATCCACAGATATTAATCTTGTTGTTATAGGACCACTTGTAGTAAAAACTTCCCATTCACATTGACCAACCACAGAACTTTTGTTGCAAATCGTTTGATCATGTGGGTGGGCCTGTTTCTGTGTGATCTATTCTGTCATGTTGATCTGTTTGTTCGTCGTTGGCTAATATACCACATTGCCCCCCCCCACTGTCCATTTGTAGTAAGACTCAAGCTTAAGCAGTGTGAGCACCCAAGCGTTGCTCTTGTTTTCTTCTTATTTAAGCTTACGTTAGCTATTCTCAGTATTTTGGATTTTGGTGTCAGTTTTAGCATCAGCTCATTGTTTCCCCACAAGAGCCTCCTAGAGTTTGAAATGAAATTGGGTTGATGCTCTAGCTCAATCTGAGCAAAACTGGCAGCTTACTCATAAATGTCTTCAAGTCAATGAACATGGTACATATCTCTGCATAATGGTTTTGGATGTGGCTCAGCAGTATAATTAGATGATCAGTGTTTTATAATTTTCAATATAGAGTTTGCTCATGCTTTAAACTTTTTTACTGATAACTACATGCAGGAAATGGTATTTTGAGAATTTCATTTTAAAAATAGTGTATATAAATATGTGGGTCTTTTTTGACATTGGCTTTATATGCTGTGGCCTTATTACTAAATTCACACTACTTCTAATAGCTGTGTTTGTGTAATATCCATGTTGTCTATGAATAAACACAAATTCGTACACTTATGCCATTTTAAATGTCTCATTGTATCTCAAAGCCAATGAGACCTTTTCTCATACCTACTTACTCTTTCTAAGGAGGAAGAACTTGCCATCCTCCGGCCTCATCCTTCCAAGTAGCCAGAGGTATAGGCATGCGCTATCATAATTGTATTTCCCTTTTTTTAATGGCAAATCTTTAATCACTAGGCCCTTTAGATATTTCATAGGTTGGCTTTATCAAAATGAAGCCATTTCTAGTTCTTATTTATCTTTTAGCTCCTTTAATTTTTTTTTTTAAAGTAGGAGTGCCTGTTAAAGTCTGGAAAGTGCTTTTTTAGCTGAGAGTGTCGTATACAGGTCTTTTTTTTTTATTCCTCCTTTTTTTTCTAGCAAGTAGTTACATCATTGGCTGAGCCCCTTGAAGGCATGGACTCTTTCAAGAATGAAACTATTCCATTTTTCTTAGTCCAGGACAAATTTTATAGTCCTAGGGCACAATGCTCACTCACTAAGCACAGCCAATCTGGTGATTCATTGGAAATTCCAAGGACTTTAAGTCCTTTTAACATTTTGATGCTTTAGCTCCCAGGTTTTCAGGACATCTTGGCTTTCTCTTGCACATACACAGTTAAGGAAGGTGTGTGGATTTAAGGCATTGACAGACTGAAGTTGTCTCTGTGAACCTGTCCTTTCTATGATTTCCTCACTGTCTGGTCATCTTGTGGTCCTGAATTTAGCCATTCTGTTCCTCAAGCTGATATAACTGTGGCTTCCTTTGTGGCTTGGGAGAACAATCTAGAGTAATTCTTACAAACATGGCTCTTGCCTACTGCAGTTCACTCCTCTCCGGTGTCTGATTCTCTTTGGTTTGCGCCTGGTTCTGGTTGTTCTTTGGTTCTTCTATTTTCAACTGGCTCTTTAAAAAATGTTGTCCAGGTACTTTTATCATTCCATGTGAAGATTTGTTCATTACAAGATTTTTCTACCGTTGTTAAAGTCCTATGGAGATTTTGAAGGATGTTTGCATGTTTGGTATGGATACTTTGCAAACTGGTTCCAGTTGCTTTGTGAAGCAGTGTTCTCCCTTCCTCTCCGCCAACTAGACTTGCTCATATGGAGAAATGTTCCTAGTGTTAAGGTTTGCACTATGTTGGCTCAGTCCATTAAATGGTACATTTTGTGAGGCACTGAGCTTAGCAGAAAGTCTGGTCTCCTCAGACATACAAAAATCACCCAGATTGCAGTTTGAAGGTTTTCTGTCTGTCTGCAGTAACTTTCTTTTGCTTTATCTGGGGACAAATGAATTTACTCTTTGCTCAGGGAAATAAAATTAGTATAGTACTACATGCACCAGCCGAGTTACAGGGAAACCCAACAGCGAGAAAAGAGGCCGGAAAGGGAGTGGGCGAGACTCTGAAAGTGTGGTCTCACCTTCCTGCGTTGCTGGAGGGACAAGTGACACATGCTCACGCATGCTAAGGCAGGCCTGGCTATGCTGCAGACACTGTGGGGGCATTTTTAAGGTCCACACTAGGTCTCTTGGACTAGATGCTGCTAAGATGTCTTTCTTAATTGTGCTGACCTGAGAAAACACCTGACCTTCCCTCCATATTTATTTCTAAGTTTTAGTGATAAGAAGGAAAAAATGACGGATTATTTGGGGACAGATTCTATTAGGCCATAACAATTGTGTTTTGCTTGGAGCTGACCCCGTGTTGCAGACTGAATTCATCTTTGGCAACCATATCTCCCTTTAAACTAGTTTCTTTCTCCCTGTCTCTGAGGCAGCCAGTGAGTTCATGGACTAATGACACTGTGCCAATGGAACTTGCTCTCTTGGTCCTCTGCCCCAGGTGTGTTTTGCACATGACAAAAGACTTTAATGTTGAAACTTTAGGAGCAGCAGCATCTGTGTGTGGGATTTATTTTGGGACCTTAGATCTGTTCTGTCCCTCTGGGAGCATTGTCTTCTCTGTTTGGATTCCAGACTGGGACTCAGTTTGAGCTTTCATGGGGCTTTTGTCTCAGAATGCAGGGGGTGGGATTCACACTCTATCTCATCACTCACACTCTGTCCTCCCAACCTCCCTCCATCTTTTCTCTTCTTTTCCTCTCTTTATCCTCCTCCATTCCTAGCCAAAGCACCTGCCACACCTGTGGCAAGAGCCTGCGCTTGGCTCTAAGAGCACGTCTCTGGCATGGGCTTGGCCCCACCAGCCCCCTCGTATTAGCCCAGAGATAGCATGACACATGTGTGTGGAGGTGCTGAACGGGGAGACATGTTGATGGGGGGTATAAAGAGACGTGGGACAGGACAGTCCCGTTTGCCCCTGCCAGTGTAACTGTTAAACAGTATCATCTTCCCTTCTCTGAAGGGCCCGGGTTAGTAAACTGCAGAGCCACACACTGCTTCTAGAATTGGAAGTGATGATGGGGTGCCAGGGAAGATTCTGTTTGTATATGTGCAACGTGTGTGCAACATGTGTGTGCATGCATGTGTGAGTGTGTGCACATGCATGCGGAGGCCAGAGGTTGACTCAGGGTGTCTTTTTTCAAACACTCCTCACCTGGCTTTTGTGAGACAGTCTCTCACCGAAGCTGGAGCTCATTGATTCAGCTAGCAAGCCTAAGGATCCTTCTGTCTGCCTCTCCAGCTCTGGGATCCCAGGAATGCACTGCTGCATATGGCTTTTTTTAAAACCTGGGTTATGGGAATGGAATGCAGCTCCTCATGTTTGTGCACCAAGAACTTTACCAAATGATTGTCTCCCCAGCCCCTGGGGGAGATTTTAAGCAGAGAGAAGCATGACCTGATTTGGTGTCCGTTGTTTTAAAGGCTTAGGAGGACAGTGTTATATCGCTAGAGCTCAGAAGGCGGGGGTGGGGGGCATGGGGAGATTATATGGGAAAACCATTGGGCTTGAGCAAAGTTGGAGTATGAGGGGATACAGGAGAATGAGAATGGGTACCATTGAGCGACGTATGGATGTAAAATCAATGGGACTTGGCAGTCCACCCATTGCCAGGGATGGAGGGGGAGTCTCTGGAGTTACTCGGATGGTAACTGGGATGGTTCACTGCTGGGGTAGAAACATCGGATGGAGGATAACACATTTAGGCTTGGGATAACACATTTAGGTGGAGTTTGAAGTATTTGTGAGAAGTTCAGGGAGGGATGTCTAAGTTGAACTGCAAGCGAATGTCTGGACTTTGGCCAAATGCTGCTTCTGGCACTGAGCTCCAGGTGCCAGGCAGAACTGATAAACGTGGATGGAGGGACCGGTGAGAGGAGACAGAGAGGCAGGCCTGTCCAGCATTGCAGCTCCGTGGAACAGCAGCGTTCAAAGACTTACAGTGTGTCAAACCAGCTCAAACTCTGTTGAGGGTTTACTTATTGACCGCTCATCTTACTAACGCACCCCTTACTGAAATAGTAATATTAGAATCATATCCTAGGCAGTTTCTCAAGATCACATAACATACTCCAGGTTGGCACGAGCACGTCTGATAATGAAGAGTGGACAAAGAATGTAACATGAGAGACTTTATAAAGTGGTGTTTCCCTTGGGGCTAAAAGCAGTTTCTTCAGTAAAATAGATTTTTAAGAGGAGTCTAGAAACCATTGCTTTGTGGAAGTCACTAACTAGGCCTGGAATAGAAGCAGCTCCTGATTGAGGCAAGTTTGCCCCTTGGATGAGGAGCAGAGTCTCTTAGTGCTGAGTCAGGGACATGGCTGAATGCATTGCTATTGTGAAAAGGCTTTCTATGTCAGTATTTTCCTTTTTGGCCAGGTATTTCTGGAGCTCATGGTCTAGTCCAGCCGGATTTTTAAAAGATCTTAGATTCGGCATTGTGGCTGCATCAATAGTTATCACAGTGTTGAACTGGATTTCATTTAGAACCGGCCACACAAAGAGAATGTTGAAGTAAAGGGAAGTGACAGAAATGTATTAAATTAATACGTAGCTGCTTTATTTGGAAGGGAGCCAACAGAAATAAAGTATGATATCTCTTCACTCAAGAACAGGGCGAGAAGATATTTTGGTATCCTTACATTATTGGAAAATACAGAGTGACATTATATGATTTGGAGAGAATGTGGGTTTCTTTGGACTCATGGTTCCTCAAACATAGGTGCTTGGCCTACAGTGTGAAAACCCCACTTAACATGCCACCTGATGGATGTCCATGCCATCAGTGAGGAAGGAGACTGGTCTTGAGCCTAGCCAGGCTTCCTGATCCAATCATGGGTTCCAGAGGACAGGAGAAGATCTCAAATGCCACCAGGGATGGAGCCAGCAAAATCAGTAGTGAGGACATTTTAAAGGAGGAGAGGTTTTTTGGTCACAATTTGAAAGGAAAAAAGAGCCAAGATAATAGAAAAGAGACATTTTAACTAGGTGTAATGCATGACTTGTTTTTATAGGTGGTAATTATATGGGACTGCTAACATTGTTTTGCTGTGATTGTGGCATTATAGTTGTTTAAGATATAATGAGCATCTATTAGAAATTCATATTTATTTATGAAATGTTATAAATTTGTGTTTTGTAGTAGGGTTAACCATGAATCCAATGATTCTCTCTCTCTCTGTGTGTGTGTGTGTGTGTGTGTGTGTACTTGTAGAGTTTAGAGGTCAGTGTTGGGTGTCTTCCTCTCTCACTGTCTACCTTTCTTCTTGAAGTTAGTCTCATGAAATCTGGAGATCACCAATTCAGAAGGACTATACCTGCCAAGTGAACTCCAGGGTTTCTGTTGCTCTTGGTTTTACTATTTGACTCTTCGGCTCTTTTGTTCTTTGGGGACCCACCACACCGCTCCCAAATAAATAATACATGGAGGCTTATTTTTACTGATACCTGCCCACAGCTCTTCTTATCTTAAATTATCCCATCTACCTTTTCCCCTGGACTTTATCTTTTTCTTCTATAAATCTAACTTTCACCATTACTCTGTGCCTGGCTGGCTGGCTGGGTGGCTGGGTGGCTGGGTGGCTGGGTGGCTGACCCCTCATGCCCTCCTCTTCTTGTTCTCTCCTTCTTTTCTGTCCTTGTTTCTTCTTCTAGTTATACTGTCTGCCAACCCCACCTGCCTCATTATCGGTCGTTCAGCTCTTTATTAGACCATCATGTGTTTTAGACAGGCAAAGAATCACAGCTTCACAGGGTTAAACAAATACAACACAAACAAAAGCAACACACCTTTACATCATTAAACAAATACTCCACAGCATAAACAAGTAATATTCCACAACATACGTCCCCTGAGGATACATGTGTGCACCACTACCCCTGCCTTTTTAGGTTGGTGCTTGGGATCGAACTCAGGGCTTACCATGAACTGTAAGCCCTTTGTCAAACAAGCCAACTCCTTAGTCCTTTGATTATTGACTTTGCAAAGTAATCGAATATCGCACCCGGTCTCTTGTGATGTCTAGTCTAATTATACATGTTTTTTTTTGGAGTTGTCATTAAAAAGAAAGTGAAAAGTTAAATAAAATGAGATAAGAAAACACTTATCTTTGAAACAAACAAACAAACAAAACAAAACAAACCAGAATCTGGGTTGCTTGGATGACATCAAAGTGATACCTTAACTTTGAATTCATGTGCTGCTCTTCCTCTATAAATTGAAGCTGGGGAATGGTATTTTGAGGAAGGCTATTTTATTCTTACATATTCCCAATTGTTTATGTATTATGTATTATGTTTATGTATTATGAAAAGGTACGTTAGGATTGGAATGTCTAAAGGACTTGGGAAGGATTTTTAATATGCCCGTGTATTAAGCTGTGAGTCAAAAGCCTCAGGTGGGAAGGGGTGAGGAAGAGTGTCCCATCTGTCATGCAGCTCTCAGCATCATGAGTGACAGGTGGATCAGCTCCCAACAGTTACGTAACGTTTTGCAGTTGCAAAGCTGCATGTTCAGAGAATTTCCTGAGTGAGGCAAGGAAATCAAAGGAGTTAATGGTATTAGAAGTATTTTTATAAAGATAGAATGACAGAGGTCTCTCAGTGCTTGCTTATTCTCTGGGTTCAACAAAGCATATGTGAAAATACTCCATTCTGTGCCAGCCTCGGGGAAGTCGCAACAAAACAAACCCACAGCACGCTTGTTAGTTGTGGATTTGAAGCTTGTTTAGGGAAAAGGGGAGGGTGTGTCCTTTGCTTGACTCATTATTTGGAAATGACACGTTTCTCAGGGACGACACAGAGCAGACACTGGAGGTTAGTAATCTCTCTCACAGGCAGTGTGCTGGAGGGCAGGCTAAGACTCTGCCCGCAGTTCTTCCCTCAGCCTCTAGCTCACGTTTCCTGTCTCCAACCACGGCTGTATGACTTCGAGGCTATGCTCAGACAGGGTGGCCGATGGACAGAGAAGTCAGGTCTGAAGTGTGGGGCTGCTTCGAAGCTGCAGCCCACAGTTTCCGTACTCCATCTAATGCCTCTCGCGCCTGCCATTCTTGAAGAGAAAATAGTTAGCTTTGCTTGTAGTTGAGTTATGGCATTTCTTTGTCATCTTTGAAGCCCTATGATGACTTCTTGGTTTAGATTTTTGAAACTTAGCCTTAAAATGTATTCACCTTGTGTATTGCCTTAGTCGTAGGAATGAGTGAATAATTAGTATTCTTGCAAGCCTGAGCAGTGCCGTTGGAAATGGATAGCAAATGAAGATAGGAGAGAGGGTCTGTGGAAGTGAGGGGAGAGGAAGGGGTGACGTTAGCTTCTTGGCCCCATAGCTTCTAGCATATTTATGGAACACCTTCTGAGGACTGGCAGTGCCACACTCACCTTAGACCACAACCTTGCTTCTTCCCTCCTTCTGGTGACAGGATAGCCTCTTACCTGAGTCACGGAGTCCCTGCCATCCTATCATTATCTCATCTACTCCAACAAATTCGTGTGACTGGTGTGATTTTCAGTGTGCAACAGTTGAGTCGGTCTGGAGACACTGATTTTCTGTGACCCACTGGGAAATAAATGCCAGAGCCTAACTCTGATAAGAGTGAGTCCGAGGTCTTTTTAGGGTATCCGTCTGTCCAGAGCTGGGAAGCCTGCGGTTGAGGGATTGCATCTAATGAGGGTCCTCTTGCTGCGTTGTAATATGGTGGGGGTGAGGGGGAGAGGGAGGGGAGGGGTAGAGGAAGGGGAGGGGTAGAGGAAGGGGAGGAGAGGAGAGGGATGAGGTTAAACTTACTTTGATAACAATCTGTGATAATGATGTTTATTCAAAAAGACAAAGCCCCCATCACCTAATCACCTGCCATTGCTCCACACGCCAGCACTTGCATCAAGGGTTATGCTGTTTCTCACATAGGAGCTTCTGGGAGTGCATGAATATCCCAGTCCAGGGCTAGAGTGTTCTTTCTTTCTTCTGCCCTCGATGACTGGCCTTGGTGGTGGCAGAGGACCACCCTCCCTACAGTTGCACTTCAGCGATGCTTTCTGTTCTCAGGGTTCCCCTGGGCTCCCCCTTTGACTGGAAGAGTCACATTTACTTGGAAAGGTGATTTCTGCAGATTCGAGGCCTGTGACCAGATATTCCAACAGACTGAGGTTAAGATTTACTCACGCTGACTGCCTTCATGGGTCCAATAGAGTCCCTTAATGGAGACCCGAAGCTAGAACTAAGAGGAAAATGAAAATAAAACAAATGAGTCCAGGTTAGGGCATGTTGGCTGTATCTGCTTACTTTCACCCCAATACTCTACCTACTGTTCTTTTACTGTTTTGTTGATTTTTCTTTTTAAATAAGTTATCAAATGGTGACCCCCCCCCCAGACTTAAGAAAGTTCTGAGGATGCTCACTCCCAAAGGTCTGAAGTTCACCTCTGTTTTTCTTATATTGCTTGAACATTATTTTCTCTTTAACTGCATTGACCCTTCACTATTTTGCTGATGCAAAGGACGGCGGGTTAAATGTCAGGCTTCCAGGTTCAACTCTTACCTGAGACTGGACAGTTGTCAGTGTGTTCTTCATTGCCACACGTTGCTGGGGGCAGGCAGACCGGTTCCACCCAGGGTTGTTGATGAAGTAGTCATTATTAATGTTTTTAAAGTCACTCTGGGGCAGAATGGGAAATGTGTGTGAGGACATTTGGGGGCTGCAGACAGTACCGCTGCATCTCACAGAAAACACTTGTGCAATGAAGTTGTTTCCTGGCCACACCACTCTGTGTATGGAGCATGAATTCTACCTTGGAAGAATGACAGGCAAACTGTAGTAATGGAACTTGGCAATTTGTGCAATAGTCCCCTAAAAAAAAAAAGAGGATTGAGTCAGTTACTTCAAAGAGGACAATTGCAAATGTTTGGTGCCAGCCATCAAAACAAAACTTTTGCACCATAATTAGGCTTTTGGAGAACGTTTCTCTGCTATTGTGGACTCGACAGCTTCTCAATACTTAACATCTTTTTTCACGAGTGTGCTGTTTATATTAGTTCAGAATTGTGATTTTTGAAATTGTATGATGAAATGAATCAACTTTTGGAAGAGCTACATGACTCAGTAAACACATATTTTCAAAATGACCGGTACAAGATGTTACAATACCGTGATCATGCTGAAACTGTAAGGAAGACTAATGGATTTTAGCCTTACTTCTCACACTTGGAGCTAACTTTCAAGACACTATCATTTGTTGAGTTTTTATGGATCAAAAAAATAGCCATAATTGGCTGAAAAGGCTATTTAAACGGGTTCTCATTAAGCTACCCTCTATGTGAGGCTGGGTTTTATTTATTCTTTAACTACAGCAATGCCATCATGGATAAAGCAGAAAACCAGATGTGAGAAGGATGTTGTTGCTTTTAAGTCAGGAGTCAACTAAGTTTTTAAATCACAAAACAACGCAATCATTAACTTTTCTTTCATTTTGCAATAGTCACCTTTTAAAATGCCATGTTACTAGGGAGTGGATTTGTCATTACTGTTTTAAGTAAATGAAGAAATATTTAAATTTTGACAGTTTGGACTCTAATGTGGCCATATTAGTAAAATCTACACAATGTGAAACTCTTTTAGCACCCATTATCTTTAAAGACAGCAAAGGAGTCCTCAAACCAAAAAGAAAAAAACTTTTAGAATGTCTAGGTCAATTTCTCCAAAAGCTCAGCAACTGGGAGAAGACACTGACAGATGTTCGTTTATTGCACGTTGAGGACTGAGGACCATTAGATGATGTAAGCAACCAAATTAGTTAGCCATGTTTGTTTTTGTTTGTTTGTTTTCAGTGTCCTTGGGTGGGCTCAAACTTGTGTTTTTAAAACTATAATGTTCTGCCATTGTTATTACTGTGAGGCACATCTTTTCAGTCAGCTGCACTGACAAGCCTGCTCTCAGAAAATTCAGGCCAGGCATGATAGTGTAACAAACAACTGTAGGGTTGGTGGTTACACGCAGCGCCATGCTGTCTGTTTAATTTCGGCGGATCCAGGCATCTCTGGTACTTCTGGGAGGATGGTTGGATCTCTGAGAGCTAGGAGCTGCCCCCAGAAGCAGCACTGAGATTGGGAACCTTGCTCTGTACGTGCATGCGTGCGTGCGTGCGTGCGTGTGTGTGTGTGTGTGTGTGTGTGTGTGTGCGCGCGCGTGCGCGTGCATGAGTGGGTCACCCGTCTGTTAACTGCAAGCTCCTTCCTCGTCAGAGCTCTTGCAAATCAGTTCCACTGTTTTTCAGGCTGATTTTTCTTTTTTGAAATTGTCCTGACGTCAGATTCTATCAGTGGAAAAAGAGTTGAGTAGGACAGAAATTATTAAATTTTTCAGCATTTATTCAAATTATATTTCAATTTTATTTCAAGCAGCTCCTTTTCTTTCTGCTCATGTTGGTCAAATGAACAAGACAATTGCATCTCCATTTTCTTGGTCAGTTGTGTGGATGTGATGTTCTCTTTCTGAAGTCTCCTGGCAACACCTCCTGTCAGTAGCAGGTAGAAAGCAGAAAGACACATTCCCCTCTCTTTTCCCCTCCCCTCCTCTAATCTTTATCTTAATCATCCTAACTCCATCCTGGATTCTGAGACTTGTGTTCTGGGTCTCAAGTGAATACTGGATGACACCAGCATAACATTGGTGTAGTGTCTTAGGGTTGTAGCGTTCTGTGTACGTGCCAGAGATCACCTTAGATGCTGTATGTGATCACCTCAGCACTCACTGAGTCAGGAGAAAACAGCTGCTGCCTCCATGAATTTATATTTGGCTAGCTGCACGGTATCCGGGAAATGAGCAATACTTCTGAATGACTACGGCTCCAATCTTGTTGCTCAAGAGGAGGGTTTATTTATCCATCCACCTATCCATCCCTATACAAAGTACTTACATATAAAGTTATGTAATGGGTGTATGTGTTTATACATGTATGTATAGTATACTTTATAATGATACTGTCTTGTTCTCATAGAACTCAAAGTTTGGTGTGAGAGTGGGGACTCAAATAATTAGGCATTTTAAGATTATATAATTTCCTTGCTCTGTGGAAAGGCAGAGTAAGGAAACAGTGGTGGGGGGTTGTGCGTACGCTGCTCTGCTCAGGTGGTCAGGCCCAGAGTATCACTTGAGCCATCGAAGGAAGGGAGGAAGGGAGTAGTTTGTGAAACAGGAGGCAGGGAGCAAGAAGAGTGGAAACCCTCAGAAGGGATGTGGTCCTTGAGTGAGACTAGCAGCAGGGAGAGGAATTTGGGTGAAGCCCCAGGTCTGAGATGTTTTGTATGTTGTGGCTGTTGGCACAAGGTCAGTAGTCCACTAATGCTACTTCCATCTTCAAGAGCATTCTGATGTCACTTAAATATAGCTCCCTGCAGCGTGGTGCAGCTTCCCATTGGACCAGGTGAACATCCTCCTCTAACTCAGGGTAGAGGCCTGGAGAGCAGAATGTGTCCTTCCCCAGCCCCTGACCGTGAATTTGTGTATGTTGCTAAAGCAAAATTGATTCTAAGTTCATAATGAGAACTTTCTCAGATCCTACAAGTTCTATACTGGCTTTTCATTGTTCCTAGCTACACTGGAAGCCATCTTGCCATTCAAAGTTATTAACTTCATTACAGCTTACTAACCATTCAAAGCTGAGTTTGTGTTGAACTTGAATCTGGAGAAATGTAACAAGTCTGTGCACTGCTCAGCGTAATTAGCTGTAATTTAGTTGGAGTTATGGCTCATTAAATAATGACTTATTTATGTGCTTCACCCTTCAAAAACACAGGCCAGAAAATTTAGGCTGGAGCCTCTATTCTTAACTCCGCGTGAGCCTTCATTTGTTGTGCAGTTTTAATAGATGTTGGTGGCACATATTTCCCCCGAAGGTCTACAGCTGTAAACAGGCTGAAGCCTGGTGTGGGGAGACTCAGAATGTACCTTTGGGAGCTTAATTCTTCCTACATATTGATGAAACTTACTGTCATCCTGAGTCCTTAGGCATAGCATTTACCATGCACTGAAAACAGGAACTTCCTAAGTATGAAATGGCAAGAAGGGAACTTATCCTAAAGTAATGGGTTCACTTGAAATTTGGGGGAAAACAAAACAAAATAAACAAACGCACAGATTCTCAGTTCTCAGACTAAATCAAAACCTTTGAATAACAGATGAAGGCAGCCAATTAGAGAAGGCATCACTTTGACTGATTCTTGGCTTTCTTAGGATACTTCCATTGTGTGCTAAGTCATCTACTTAGATCAAGGTGCCTGTTGAAAAAGCCACTCAGGGAAACACAAAGCATAAGGAAAGGGTTGCTTCTCTCTCTCTCTCTCTCTCTCTCTCTCTCTCTCTCTCTCTCTCTCTCTGGCTTCAAACTCACAAAGATCGGCCTGCCTCTGTCTCTGGGGCACTGGGATTAAAAGCGTGCACCACCACTCCTGGAGGATATAGTCTTAAGAGTTGATCAGTGGAGCAGTCATATGGCTTAGTAGATAAAGCCTGAAGACCTGAGTTCAATCCTGAGACCCACACGGTGGAAGGAAAGAAGTGGCTGTCTGCTAACAGCCTTGGTAATTCCTGCAAAGTCTCAGTGCTGATGTGGGGACTCAGTCTGCTTGAAGGTGATAAAATGTGAGGGCTAGCTAGACCAGAGACAGCTTTACAGGCTCTTCCTTTTCTTAAAGGCACAGAACCAGGAGAAGGCAATGTTAAGTGATTCCAGTTAAAATAGCTCAATGACTTTATAGTACCTACCTTAAAAACAGCTATGATTGACACTCTGTCTTGAGGACAGCGAAAACCATAAAAGCCTGTTTCTTCCACCCTGTATTTGTCAGTGTTCTGACTGCAATGACACCTGTGTGCTAATGCTTCAAGCAAGAGTGGATTGAGTAACTCAGTGTGCACCTCTCTGTGATTCGAAAGCACGATGGCATCACGCTGCCTTCCTCAGCACCGTCCTGGGGTGGGTTAGGTTTGCAGGGCTGTCTCAGGATGTCAGTATTTCCAGCTCCAACAGTCTTGAGCTCTGCTCCTTGCTGATGGGCCCAGTGCCTCAGGTTGGCTTTGTCTCAGCTTTGCTATGATTAGAGTGACTACAAAATCAATTTTGTGATCTCTTGCACTGAATACAAGACCTATTGATCTTTACTATGTAGAGACTATTATGGGGTACGTCTCATTCTGAGAAAGAAGGAACAGCTGTGTTTATAGGGTGGGCCGGGATAGGGAGGCCTTCTGCATCGAAGGATGTTGGAGAAAAGACTGACTTACGAGTGATCAGAGTGTTCATCGGTAACCCCTTTTATGCTCTGATCATGTAATTTCCTATTTAAGTCTCCCTGTTGGAGACATTTTGGTAATGAATACTTAAATCATGAGTTCGGCTGTTTCTATAAAGAGCACTTTCTTTCCCATGAATAACGTATGGACTCTGAAACACAAGGTAAGTCTGTAGTGTCTGTTCTGTGGGAGGGAGTACATGTCTGGTTACCCCCATCTCCTGGATCCTAAGGATCCCTTGAGTCAAAGGAGCATACGGTAGTTCCTGGAGCAGATAAGAATATCCCTCCGAACGTGGGCTTTCTCAAGCATCCATGCATGAAGACTTAAGCCTACTCTGGGAGGGAACCATACTATTTAGCAAAAATATCTTGTAAATGACAGCTTCTCTTCTGTCGGGGGAGCTGAGGGACACTCGGCTTCTGTTGTGGAAGGATCCCACTCAAGAGTGCCTGTCTTGTCAGGATTTTCTACAACTCTTCCTCGAGTGTTCTTGGAAACCTTGGCTTTCTACATCCTCTAATGCCTGCTCTTTGCCTCCTTGAGTGCCTGGATGTACCCTAAGTGCCATCTGTATGACGCCGTCTATCTAATATGCAGGCCATTGACCATCTTAGCTGTCTATTGCTTTGATAAGACGCCGTGACCAAAAGCAACTTGGGAAGCGGAGGGCTTATTGATTCTTACCCGTCCACGTCATAGTCCATCACTGATGGCAGTCAGGGTAGGAGCTCAAGGCAAGAACTGAAGCAAAAGCCATGGATGAACGCTGCTTACTGGCTTGCTCCTTGTGGCGCTGCTCAGCCTGCTTTCTTACACAATTCAGGACCACCTATCCAGGGGTGGCACTGTCCCCTGTGGTATGGGCCCTCCCACTTCAATTATTAGTCAAGACAGTACACCACAGTCTTGCTTGCCTACAGGTCAGTGTTATGTAGGCATTTTCTCATTGTGGTTCCCTCTTCTCAGATAATTCTAGTTTGTATCAGGTTGACATAAAAATAGCCAGTACAACTGATTCTGTCTTTTTGACTCTCGACTCTCGGTAATCAGGGATGGCCTATGAGCTGAAGATCTACCTTGCTTTGTATAGAGTGACAGTTTCCCCATTTGAACTCTTCAGAAAGGACTGGGTTCCCCAGCGCACCACATCCCCACCAGTCCTTGCTGTCTGAATTCCCTTCACTCCTCCACGCCTCCATCCTTGGCTTCATTTTTTTCTGAATATGAGCATGTACACCAGTCACTGGGCAGTGCATGGCTGTGGGGGATCATTTAGCGGGAAAGATGCCATCTTGGCTAGAGTCAAGTCTAAAACGCATCCCTTATCTTACAGAAGCATGTGTCTTTCATCATTCAGCCCCCAACCTTCTCAGAAGCGCCCTCCTTTCCAGTTTAGGATAGTTTAGTCTCACTACTGTGAGGGGCTTTTGGGGCGGAAGAATTGAAAAAGAAATCTCTTTCATTTTTGTTTGTTTGATTGATTCTGGAAAAGAAATCCTGCCTTCAGGTGGGTCTTTTTAAATCGGTTTGCTTTTAGACATATTAATATGATGACCACAGTATGACGGGATCAAAAGAGCTAATTGCTAACTTTTTACTTAATAGCGACAATGCCTTACCCATGGAGGGCTGTCATTGGAGGGTTTCTCTGCTAGGCTGGAGATACGGGGTGGGTGGTTGGAAGCCATTAGCTTTAGGTCAGATGAACCAACTCTGCCTCATGCACTTAACTAGCTGAGTGGCTTTGAGCAATGGTTGCCTTGTGTATCTGCCATGATACCTATCCCCAGGATTGCTCTGTGAAGGTTTCAGGAGATTATACACACCAGCACACACCCACTGTGTTACGTTAGGGTCTGATGCAGCCCATGGATCCACCCACTTTTAAGGAATGCCATAACCCATTTACTTCTAGGTTCTTGGTGGTGAATCATGTAAAAGGCACTGGGAAATAAATAATGTGGTTACATAAGCCCCGTTTCTCAGCCATTGTTTCAAATTCTAGGCAGCAACTGAATGTCACAGGGTATATGTCATAGCAGGGTGGGGAAGGTGCAGGAGGGATTCATTCTCCACCTGCCTTGCCAGTTGCCAGCGCTCTGGCCTTCAGGGAACATATACTGCCCCTAAATCAGACCTAGTGCCCACCCTCACCTTTCCTGAGGCACTGTCTGAGAGTACACTAATGACCAAGCTGCTGACGGTCTTCTGGGGGCCAGCTCTGCTCTTAGTGGGAGTGGAGAAGTGTAGGCTGACTCTAGCTGTAGACATCCTCAGTGTTTTGTCTGCTGAAGGAGTAGTCAAACTTCAGCTTTGCAGTGAGTAGACAGTCAGTGTTGTCAGCCCCGAGAACTGCTTTTTGGAGTCTCTTTGCAAAGCAGCCCCACGCTGGCTGCTCCCTCCAGTATAAAGGAATACAGTGTGTACCTTCTCCCTGCGGCTCTGTTAAGACGAATATATTCATTACTATTGATAGGACATTTCTAAGTCCCAGAAACAAAACTTGCCTTAAGAGATTGGATGTGCTCTGACTCTGGGAGTGGCCATTTGCCTCGTTATTTTATTGATTCACAAATAAATGGAATTGATTCATGCCTTGTGGATTTTTTTTTACAGCCTTTGGTCTTCCCCAGATATCTGCCTTCATTTATTAAATTAGTTCTCATTTATAAAGTAAAGTATGCAGTGAGTTTGTGGTTTTAGCCTGACAGGCTCGGTTGTCTCTGAGTCACAGATAGCATCTTTCGCTTGAGTCCACGAGCTGGTTTTGTTTGCTTGCTGGTTTGTTTTGTTTAAGGCTTAACCACCACCCTGGCCCTTTGTAAATGAAAGGGGGTAAAATGTTCAAATGAAAATGCATGGAAGAATCCAGTGCTTGCATGATTAATTAATACACACCGTGCACATTTAATAGGTAAAATTATAATTTTATTACATGCAGAAGGGGAAACATACCTGGCAAGATGTTTCTTTCTACTCGGTCTGTGCTTCGTGGGTGTGGGGTTATTTCTGTGTGATGATGGAGGCTCTGTGGCGCGGCAGCAAACAACTCTCACGAAAGTGTGCCCAAGGCTCTTTTCTTCGAGGACTGCTGGGAAGTCCTGCTGCCAGGAGAGAATGGAGTCCAGCTCAGGGTTATTTGCTTCATGCTTCCAGTAGTGTTTGGAGCCTGTGGCGTGCCATGGAGGGGACTGCTGAGATTGAGTTTATCCTCCCCATTGGATTCTTGGAAGCCATGTATCTGAGAGCTTCTGTTTGCTGATTCAAAGACAAGAGTCAACTGTGGTCCGCGCGTCTGACCTTTTCATCTGGTGTGGGAGACACAAATGAGCACAGACATGACGGCCAGCTTTCTCCTCCTAACTACTCCCATCAACATGCACTTGTGACACTGACTGGTGTGCTGGCTAATTCTAAACCACATGGCGTCCTGAGTGGACTGGGAAGAGCATAGCCAGATACATCTCAGAAGTGGGGAGTGACAGCCAAGCTAGAGAAGGAATGGGATGTGGTGGGCACCATCTTTTCCTTCGCTCTTCCGTCACAAGTTTCCTGATGAAAAGAGCAGCAGGGCCCAGCAGGGACAGTGTCCTAGTGACTTCAGGCCAGGCGCCGTGTGGTTGGCAGGATAGCTTGGCTAAGCAGGGTGCTGAGCCATCCTGGAGGCTGCCATCTTCATGCCCATGCTTTCCTCACGGCTCTTTTCTCCTGTCCTGTGCCATCTTGAGTGACCAACGTCGCAGGCTGTCAGTGGTTGTGTAGCAGGAAACAGAGTAACTCCCCTCTCTCCCCCAACTCTGTCTTATACACAGGCACAGACACACACACACACACACACACACACACACACACACACACACACACACACTTTGGAATCCCTTACTTCCAAAGGATCAGTGGAGAGTTAACGATTCAGACTGCCTCTTTCGACCAATAAAACACATGGATTTCCCAGACCTGCTAGGCTGGTGGGATAGGTAGTCCTCATGGCACCTAAGGAGGCTTTTACTGTTACTCAAGATTCTCTAACAGCGAGAGAATTTACTCATCTCTAACAAACAAAATATGGATAAACTAAATCAAATAAGGATTTGCGATACACTAGATAGCAGGTAAGAGAAATGAGAAACAAGTCATATGAAATTTGTGTGTCAAAAACGCCTTGAACCTGGCGGTGCACACTTTTAATCCCAGCACTTGGGAGGCAGAGGCAGGTGGATCTCTGGGTTTGAGGCCAGCCTGATCTGCAGAGAAAATTCCAGGACAGTCAAGTCTACATAGAGAAACCCTGTCTCAAAAAATACATACAAAACAGCCCTGAACTAGGTCTATAGCATATTGACACATTGCTCACCTAGAATGTGTTAGGCTGTAGGTTCCCAGAAGCACAAACAAAACAGAGTAAGTGCAGAGGTAGGGCCCTCGAGTGGTTATCCAGCCACGCTGTAAACCTATGCTGAGTTCTCAGGTTTCAGGAGATGAAAGGTGAGGTACTTGGATGATTCTGGCCTGGGAGAGGCTCTAGGATATGAGGGCCAGAGAGACAGCTATACAGAGAGGAGGCTGGAGAGCATTCTCTTTCCCCTCCCTCCCCTTCCTCCTCTCCCCTTTAAAAGGTTCCCAGGCAGCCCTGGCTGACCTCTAATTCACTATGTAGCTGGGTATGACCATGAACTAATCCTAGCGCATCTACCTCCCAAATGCGGGGATTACCAGTGCGCCACACCTGGCTTCATGCAATGCTAGGGACTGAAGCCCAGCTGTGTGTGTGCCAGACAGCATTCTCTGAGCCGAGCTGCATCTACTCAGATGCTGGGAACTTACAAAGCACCCCCCTGGGGTTTCTGAGTATTGAGCAGGGTGAGGAAACTACCAGAGACTGTAGGAAAATATCCAAAAGGATCAGAAATTATTTTGTCTGGTGCCCACACAGGACCAGAAACAATACCTACGCCTACCAACAAGACTGCAGACCTCAAGAAAGAGGCTTGAAACATGTAGAGCACTAAGAATATAGACAGATCCTGCATCCCTGGTGAATGGTAACTAGCCCTGAGTGAATTCTGCTGTGGTCCACCTACCAAATGATATTTTTGCTTGTAAGCCTAGCCTTTAACGGCTGAGCCCTCTCTCCACCGGATCTTAAAAGCAAAATCTGATAGAATCAAGCTATTTCCAAGTACCTTACCTGGGTTGCAGATGAAACTAAAAATGTGTAGCACTGGGTAGGCAAAATTCACAATGTCTGACATCCAGTCAAAATTACCAGGCAAAGAAGCAAGAAACTATTACCCATAATGATAGCAATTCATTTGAAACTGACCCAGAATGTAGACATTAGAATTGATCGATCAGACAGTGAACACAATTATAACTATATTCCCAAGCACTCAGAAGGCACAGATAGGCATATCTCAGTGAGTTCAAGGCCAGCCTGGTCTACAAAGCGTGTTCCAGGACAGCCAGCGCTAGTAAATCCATGTGTTTTATCGGTCGAAAGAGGTCTTGAATTACCAACTCTCTCTGAGGTCCCACATTCCACATCGGCTCTCCCTGTGAACCTGGGCCCCTTCACCTCACACTCCACCTAGTCATCATTTTCCTCCCTCACTCTGTGTCTATTATTTCCTCCTGCTGGGATGCAAAAGCTTGAATCCAATCATTTCCCCACCCTTATCTTTTGTCTTTCCAGCTAAATTAATAGCAGTCTGAGGTTAGTGTTGGTTGCATACACTGTACCCCTCCCCTCCCTAACATGCTGATATTTGTCAAAACAAGACATAGAGAAGGGGAAGGAAAAAATTACCCCCATCATTTCTGCTTTTAACAAGCTGCCGTGGCGACACCCCCACCTCCATTCATGCCATATCATCTTTTCAGAGGTTGTGTATTTTGGAGATTTTTGTTCAGTCTTCCATTTTCAGCTAGACACCTGCTGAGGAAGAGATGGTTTTGAATGAGATGTGCAAGTGTCAGTGACAACATGGCCTGGGGTGTTTACAGGACGCTTTTGACAGCTCTCACTTTAGACCATGCTGTGTGGACTCTTTCCTTCTCATTGGGTAGCAGATCCCTTGGCACCATACTGGGTCAGCGCCATCACTTCCTATCACCCTCGCTTAAAATGCAAACCGTTTCTAATTGTGGTAGAGTATGCAGAACATAAACGTTACATCTTCTAAACGTATAGGATAGCAAATTTAAGCTCAGTCACACGGGTGTGCGGCTACCACCGCTCTCCCCATCTCCTGAGCTCGTTTCCTGCTGCGAAATTGAATCTGAGTGTCCTCTGTCCCCTGACAGCCACCATGTTGGTTTCTCTTACAGTGTCACCATTCTAAGTGTCTCATGTAAGTGCCATCCGACAGCATCTGTTCATTTCCCCCCCAGGCTTCTTTCCCCTTCACATGGTGTATTCATTCAGAGGTCAGCCGCAATGTCATGTGTGTCAGAATTTTGTTCTTTTAATTTTCAAGCCCAAAGGTTCCCATTGTCTCTATATAGTTTTGCTTACCTATTCTTCTTCCAGCAGGCACTTGAGTTACTCACCGTCAGTTTTAAAATACTCATATCATTAAGATTGAGCCTTGTGCATTTTGAAAAGTTGTGTTGGACTAGGTGGAGACCTGCCTGAGGCTTTGTCCTAAGATAGGGTTTTACCTCCCCACCTCCCATATTCTCTTTCTTCTGCCCGCCCTCCCTGCCCCTGCATTTTCCCAGAAGGGTTCTCTCTCCACCTCAGCTAGGGGGGGAGAGTATTTCTCTCCTACAGCACAGTATGCCTTCAAAATGGATCCCCCTTTCTTCCTCATGCACATTCCGAAGACATGGAGCAGAGGTGGTGGTGTGCTTAGAGGTCTCCTCTCCAAGAAAGCCCATAGGAGAAGGCACCGAGAGCTTGTATTGTGGGGTATTGGGTGCTCAAATTCTGGGACAGCAGGAGAATTCCACCCAATACGCTGTTATATTTACATTCAAAAGGGCCCAGTAGCTCTCTATGCCCCGTGTAAGGGCTGCACAGAAATTCTGTCTTCTTCCCATCTTCCCCCTTTTCCGCGTGCTTCATATTAGAAAATGAAGTGTTGGATTTAAAACCCTTTGTTTTCAGGACTACAGGTCTATAATAGAGCTTGAAGTCAGGGATGGTGATGCCTCCAGATGCTGCTTTGTTGAATAAGGTTGTTTTGGCTATCCTGGGTCTTCTGTCTTTCCATACAAAGTTGATTATTGTTCTTTCAAGGTCTGTGAAGAATTGTGCTGGTATTTTAATGGGGATTGCATTTAATGGTAGATTGCTTTTGGCAGGATTGCCATTTTTACTACGTTGAGCATGGGAGATCTTTCCATTTTCTGATGTCTTCTTTAATTTCTTTCTTTAAAGACTCAAAGTTCTTGTGATACAGATCTTTCACTTGTTTGGTTAGCGTCACTCCAAGGTATTTTATGTTGTTTGTGTCAATTGTAAAGGGTGATGTTTCTCTGATTTCTTTCTCAGCCCTTTTATCATCTGTATATAGTAGGACTACTGATTTTCTTGAGTTGATCTTGTATCTTGCCACTTTGCTGAAAGTATTTATCAGCTGTAGGAGTTCCCTGGTTGAGTTTTTTGGATCACTTATGTAAACTATCATATCATCTGCAAATAGTGAAAGTTTGACCTCTTCCTTTCCAATTTGTATCCCCTTTATCTCCATTTGCTGTGGTATTGCACTAGCTAGAACTTCAAGTACAATATTGAACAGGTATGCAGAGAGTGGACAGCCTTGACTTTTTCCTGATTTTAGCGGAATTGCGTTGAGTTTCTGTCCATTTACTTTGATGTTGGCTGTTGGTTTTCTGTATATAGCTTTTATTATGTTTAGGTATGTTCCTGTTATCCCGGATCTCTCCAAGACCTTTACCATGAAGGGGTGTTGGATTTAGTCAGAGACTTTTTCTGCATCTAGTGAGATGGTCATGTGATTTTTGTTTCTCAGCTTGTTTATATGTTGGATTACATTGATGGATTTTCGTATGTTGAACCAACCCTTCATGCCTGGGATGAAGCTTACTTGATCGTGGTGAATGATTGTTTTGATGTGTTCTTGGATCCGATTTGCCAGTATTTTATTGAGTATTGTTCATGAGGGATATTGGTCTGAAGTTCTCTTTCTTAGTTGTGTCTTTGTGTGGCTTGGGTATTAAGGTTATTGAAGCTTCATAGAAAGAGTTTGGCAAAGACCCTTCTGCTTCTATTGGGTGGAATACTTTGGCACAAAAATAGACAGATAGACCAATGGAATCGAATTGAACACCCTGATATTAACCCATACATGTATGAATATCTGATCTTCGACAAAGAAGCTAAAAATATACAATGGAAAAAAAGAAAGCATCTTCAACAAATGGTGCTGGTATAACTGGATGCTGGCATGTAGAAGAATGAGTATAGATCCATGTCTATCGCCATGCACAAAACTTAAGTCCAAATGGATCAAAGACCTCAACATACATCCAGTCACACTGAACCTCTTAGAAGAGAAAGTGGGAGGTACCCTTGAATGAATTGGTACAGGAGCCCGCTTCCTGAACATAACACCAGTAGCACAGACACTGAGGTCAACAATTAATACATTGGACCTCCTGAACCTGAGAAACTTCTGTAAGGCAAAGGACACAGTCAGAAGACAAAAAGGCAGCCCACAGAATAGGAAAAGATGTTCACTATCCCACATCTGACAGAGGGCTGATCTCCAAAATTTACAAAGAACTTAAGAAGCAAGTCTCCAAAACACCAAAGGATCCAATTAAAAAGTATGCTACAGCAATGAATAGAGAATTCTCAATAGAGGAGTCTAAAATGACTGAGAGGCACTTGAGAAAGTGCTCAACATCCCTAGCCATCAGGAAATGCAAATCAAAACACCTCTGAGATACTATCTTACTCCTGTCAGAATGGCTAAAATCAAAAACACCAAAGACAGTTTATGCTGGAGAGGATGTGGAGAAAGGGGAACACTCCTTCACTGATGGTGGGAGTGCCAACTTTTACAGCCACTTTGGAAATCAGTATGGAGATTCCTCAGAAAAATGGGAATCAGCCTACCACAAGACCCAGTAATTCCACTCTTAAGCATATATCCAAAAGATGCACATTCATACAACAAGGATGGCTGTTCTATTATGTTCATAGCAGCATTATTTGTAATGGCCAGAACTTGGAAGCAACCTAGATGCCCCTCAACTGAAGAGTGGATAGAGAAAATGTGGTACAATTACAAATCCTGAAATTTGCAGGCAAATGGATGGCACTAGATGAAAGCATCCTGAGTGAGGTAACTCAGTCACAAAAAGACAAACATGGTATGTACTCTCGCATATATGGATTTTAGATATAGATCTGGGGAATGCCAGTCTACAATCCCATGGCCAGAGAGTCTGGGAAACAGAACCTTCATCCAATGACTGATGGAAGCAGAGGCATACTCCCACAGCTAAGCACTGAGCTGAACTCAAGGAACCCAGTGACAGAGAGGGAGGACTGATGAGCAAAGTGGTTAAGACGGGGCTGGTTTAACCCCCAGAAACAGCAGACCTGAACAAGTGGTAGATCTTGAATCCCAGACAGATACCTGAGAATCCAGCATGGGACTGATCAAGACCCCTTGAATGTGGGTGTCAGTGAGGAGGCCTAGGCAATCTATGGGGCCTTGGGTAGTAGATCAGTATTTATCCCTGGCATACAAATGAACTTTGGGTGCCCATCCAACAATGAGAGATGCACTCTCACCCTGGACTCTTGGGGGAGGGTCTAGGTCCTGCCATGGATGAAATGACAGACTATGGACACCCTCATGGAGGGCCTCACCCTGGAGAAAGGATGGGACGTTGGGGGGGGTTGGTGGGAGAGTGTGGGAGGAGGGGAGGGAAAGGGAGAGGGAACTCGGATTGACATGTGAAGCAACTTTGTTTCTAATTTAAATTTAAATAAAAAACAATAAAAAGGAAATTAAACTTGATATTTATTATGAAAAATAAAACCCTTTGTTAATCTCTTCAGGTGATCAGCCTCTTCCTTTTACAGGCTTCTTTGAAAGGGCTTTCTTCAGGCTATCTGAACCCTACATTGCTTTAATGAACAGAATCTCTCTCTCTCTCTCTCTCTCTCTCTCTCTCTCTCTCTCTCTCTCTCTCTCTCTCTCTCTCCCCCTCTCTCTGATTTCTCTTTGTCAGTGAATAGAAAGTGCCTCGTTTCTAAGGCTGTTGGTGCAGCACCTCAGAGTAAATGGTCCGCAAAAGCTGGCTTTGGGTCTTGAACCCTTAATTAGGAAGACCACCACTAAATTCCACAGACCCTCTCTCAGAAGTATTGTACTTTGCTTCTTTCTTTGTTACCAGTAATGTACTTAACCTAGTAACAGAATTCAGGAAGGAAAGTAATGGACTAACAAATATTCAAAGTGGGATGGAGAAAAGGTTCAGTGAGTAGGAGCACTGGCTGCTCATCCAGGGGACTCGGGTTTGATTCCCAGCACCCACATAGTCACAGCTCACAACCATCTGTACCTCTAGTTCCAGGGTATCTAGTGCCCTCTTTTGGTCTCTGTGGACGGTGAGAGTGGAGGAAGGGAATAGTTATCTTGTGTCTGATAGGCCAAGATCATTCATTCCTTCAATATTATGTCCCTATGTGCCAATATTATGGCATCAGCTTATGTCCTGGCGATACAATGATGATTATGATAGCATTTGTATTTTTAGAATATTCATGCACTCAAGAAGAAAGTAATCTCAACACTTTTGTGCATGCTGTGTAATGATTCCTATGCATTGCAGAGTGACCATGACAGACTTGACAGACCTGGTGAATGCATCTAGCTTGGAGGGCTTTGTGACTGTAGCTTGTGCATGTGGGGTTCCTGTACATATTTTTTAAGTACTAATGTGGAAGCCACACCAGCATTGTGTCTCTGCTGAGCGTATGAAGTCAAGGCCATTTGACCCGTTGATTAAACTTGAAAAGGGAGAGTGTGCCTTCTGCCACCTCAAAGGCAGCTGTTTATTGAATTTTTCCACCCTGTGATTGTTTTTTGTATGGAATGCTTCCTGGAGAAAGATCTAACATCTGCACAGGTCTATCCTGTTCTCTGGCTGTGTTTACTGAAGTGACTTCTGGGCTTGTGTTCATACACTGCAGACTTCACGTACAGAGTGAGTGAGGGCTGGGCATGCAGTATAGACTGAGTAGATCACACTTTGAAGACATTTTGTGTCTGACAGATCAGATTCTTATTTGCCATGATCTGGGCATTAGCCTAGACCTTCATGAGAAGTGTGTTAGCATTTCTATTTCAAAAAGCTCACAGTCTTGAGAGAAAGGTCATTAAATACATTATCCATTAAATGATGGATAATGATTAGTGTATGCAGAGCTTGGAGGTCCCTGGTAGAACCAGGTATGGAAGATGGGGCAGGGCTTATGGGGATGTGCTGTGGAACTGTGCATACTGTCGCGAGCCAGCCTAGCCGTGGCAAGCGTTGCTTCTTATTGCCAAGAGGTGTATCAGAGAACCTCAGGGTTACAGGGGGCCTCTATGAGCAGGGGCTCCAGACCTGTTCCTCCTCTTGACCCCAGAATCAAAATTCCTCTTGTGTTTTATTTTTGGTACCAAAAGGTGCCAGTTAACACATGGGACTCACTAGAATTAGTAAACAGTAAATAGCAATGACTGGAAAAATCTCTTGGAGACAAGAGAAAGGACATTAACACTGAAGCCCAGGCCATGTTCCATCTTGGGAGCTAGGCTCCACCTCTTCCTAAATTCCAATTGTGGCTTCAAATGAGGGGCCATTGTTCACTTTCCTTCCTAAAAGAAGCAGTATATTTAACTTCTGGCCCTCTGCCTGACTGATAGCGAGCTGAGCTTTGTGAAGGCAACACCCATGGCTTCCCATCTGCACAAACATGCCGCCCCATCTGCCTCCCTTGCACTGGGTGACTTTCAGGGGCGTCAGCCGGAGGTCTGCTGCTGTGTTCACCAAGGTGGCCACAGGGCCCTCGATTCCCAACCGCTGGTGAATATGGGGTTAGGGATGGGGGTGGGGGTTGAAAAAAGGCAGACTCTTAGCTCTTTCCAACAACCTTTGATTCCAATTTAAAAGCAAATGTCTGAGGTGAAAATCTGTGCTATTTTAAGACTTTGAAGTACACCACAAAGGGCTAACACTTTGTTGAATAGTTTGAGTCCACGCAGGTGTCCTGGAGCAGACGTTTTCATTTATTTTTAAGCAGCAAATACTTGTCCCTCAAAATGAAATCTACACAATACGAGTGCTGCAGGGTTTCTCACCTTCGCCACACTTGCTGGCAGGGACGGGATAATTCATTGCCTGTGGGACTGTGCTCTACACAGTCGGATGTCTAGCGGCTTCCCTGGTCTCTGCCCACTAGATGCCAGTAGATTGTGACAATCAGAAAATGTTTCTAAATGTGATAAAAAAAATTCCATGAAAGGATCACAAAGTCATTCCTGCTTGAGACCCACTACAATATGGTTCATGAAGCTGATTTTCAAAAGGAAGGAAGCCATATGTTAGTGGTGGATTGAGGCCCCTCCTGAGAGCTCTGCCTCGGGTACCCTAATGGGTGATGCAGAGAGCTCTGGGTGTCCTAGAGCAAGGCAGACTACAGCTGGTAAAACCTGGGGCATAGAGAGTCTGTTGCAGACAAGGCAAAAGAACTGAATTAGGCAGATGAACAGGTAGATTGAACTCCTGTACAGTAGACACGTTATTAAGTTCATCCAGGTACACATGTAAAGTATGCACACTTTACACGTATATCTGGATGGACTTAATAAAGGAAAGAGAAGTGACTGGGTGATGTCTGCCAGGTTCCAGAGGCATTGTCATTTAGCTATCACAATTTGCCTTGCCTCTCCACTTCCCCCAATCTTGTGCATGGGCATGCGGGCTCTGTCTCGGTCTCTCTCTGTCTCTCTGTCTCTGTGTGTATGTGTGTGCATGCGTGCATGCTTGCTTGCATGAGTGCATATATGTGTGGGGATGGGCAGGAGCATGTGTGAGGTGTGAGCTTGCGTGCACCTGAAGAGGCCAGAGAAAGACTTTGGGTATCTCCATCTGTTATGTTTCACCTGTTCCCTTGAGACAGTGACTTTTGCTGAACCTAGAGCTGACTGCTTTCCTGTTATGCTGGCAGCCAGCAAGTTCCAGAGAGTCTATTGTCTTCCCTGCCTCCTGGGGTTCCAGGTGTGAATGGCCATACCCAGCTTTTTGTCATTAACTGGGTGCTGGGCATCCAAACTCAGGTTCTCATGCTCTTGTAGCAAGTGCTCTTGCTCATTGAGTCCCCTCCCCAGCCACCAGTTTGCCCTGATTTTCCAGGGATGCCAGTCTCAGGTGCATGGCTCTTAGCTCAGGAGTACGATTGGCCTTTAGTGGCATAAAACTTCTGCTCCCATGAGGCTTAGCACATGGGTGGTCTGTCTTTGGTGGCCTCTTTCAGTTAGTCTCACCAGATTTCAGATTGAACCACAGTTGTTCCAAACTCATTAGATGGGCCTTTGTACCAAGTGACGGACACTTGTGTGTATGTGCTGGTTCTGGAGTGGTGGTTCTCAGCCTTCCAAATGTCAATCAATATCTGATACGCAGGATATCTGGTATGCCAGCCCTGTAGAGGTCATGACCCACAGGTTGATAACTGCTGTTCCAGAAACTCTGGGATGTTTTTCTCCCTGCACTTTGAACATAGACTTTAGGGGAACACTGGAAATTTGGCATACACCACTCCACCCACCCCAAATAAGGATGTGAAAACATTCTCCAGACAGAAACTGGACCTTGTGAAAACTAAAACCAATTCCACTAAGTGAGCTACTTGCCACAGTGAAGAGACAGGTTGGGAAAAGAAGGAAGGGAGGGGATTGACTGCTTAGCCATCTCTGTCAGTCTGTCTTCCTAGCAAACTCAGTCTAACTCTATTTGGCAACAGACATCAAATATTACGTACATCGATGGCGAGCTGCTACACAGTTTAAGGATGTGCCCCTCATCCTAATAATGTATTTGACTGCAGGTGAAGGTCTCTTGTCTGGATAGCAGTGTTTTCTTTTTCCTAAAGGTCACATGACTATAGCAGTTAACCTGGAAATGGAGAAGGAAAGAATGAGCAATGCTCGCTGACTGTGTGATCATCTATGGCTCTATTGAGACCCCACTCTCAGGGATCACAGTGGTTTTCTTCCCATTCCTGGAAGAGCCAATAGTAGCATGACTCCATCCATTATAGGCCATCCCTTCCCTGTGTCTTAGATTGTAAGGAAGTTGCTTACATGGATGGCTTGGGTTGGAACGCGGGCCAAAGACCTGCCCTTACCTCACCTCCAACCGCAGCTCCCTCTGGCATTTAATGGAAGGAAATGCAAGTATACAACAAAACCCTGTCTGAAATTTGAAGGCATTTGATTGGTTTAAATCTCGGTTGCGGATTGTTACTATGGGATAAGTTATACAACCCAGTGAGCTGAAATGAGACTCAACAAGGTTATCACTGCTTGTGCTAGTTTTTAGTAGACATTATCTAGTAGTTAGGCTTATGAATGACAAAGTGTATGTATATATATATAATGTATGCATATATATCTACACCTATATCTATCTATATATCTATGTCTCTATCTATCTGGCTTGTTTTGAAAGAGGAGTGGAGTTCCCAGGATGCTTCTCTCATCCATGATTTCCTGGTAAGTGACTGCATTTCCTGGGTTTTGCATATTGATCACCTCTTATCATCAAAATATACAGCTAGTTTTAGGTAACATTAATAGAAGTACAACATTCAAACATTATTAAATTGAATAGGAAGCTGAGTGTAGCAGTGTAGCACTATGATTTGGGAATCTGGGGCAGGAGGATTGAAAATTTAGAGCCATCCTGAGCTTCATAATGAGGCTTTGTATAAAAAGCAAAGATTGTTGTATGTTTGGTGGCACACACTTTTAATCCCACCCCTGGAGAAGCATGGCAGGTGGCTCTCTCTAAGTTTGAGGCCAGTCTAGTCTATACCTTGAGTTCCAGGTAGCAAGGACCATGTAGTGAAAACTTGCTTTAAAACATAGCAAAACAACAACAACAAAAGAACAAGTATTAAATGTGTTTGATTGGAGTTGCAGAAACTATTCCTACATTTTTCTTAACTTAATGCATGTGAAAGCAATTTACACATTATAATATTGCCTTATCAGCCCAAATCAGTCTTTGATAATGGTCTCTCCTTGGCCCCATCTCACCAATTGGAGAATAAGATCAGATTGCTGTAGAGAGCTGTCAGGGCCTCCCTGTGACATCTGAGGCCTCACACTTCTCTCTCTGGTCCCAGTCTAGAACTGGCTTGTTTTAAAACCTCATATCTACCTGTCTGTCATACACTCTGCAATCTAGTCATAGCAAAAGACAATATGGACCTGAGTGTGTCAGGTTCTTTTACACTCCCATCTCCTGATTCATGAAAGCATTGGTTCATTTATATATCCATCATCCATCCATCCATCATCCACCCATCATTGTTCCACCCATCGTCCACCCATCATTCATCCACCCATCGTCCATCCATCCATCCGTCCATCCATCCATCTATCCATCCACTGCCACATTCTCCCCCGTGTATTCTGTGGACAACAAGGATGCATTTGTCTGCTCCTGACTTCTAGTCTAAGCAGGAAAGTATGCTGTTGTTTGAGAAGCACAGTGGCCTTGATCCTGGGGGTGCTGTGAGGAAGGCAGACAAACCCCAGAGCTTCTCTGAAGTCTGTCATTTGAACAGCAAGGAGGGTGGGGGAGTAAGGAGGGTGAGGATAGCAGTGGTCAGAGCTGATGTGGACTCCAGGCGTGGCAGGGAAGGGTGAGTAGTAAGGTTTGTTTGCAACAAGGCCAGCTGTAGATGTGCAGTTTTGTAGATTTTGCCCAAGTCGGGAAAGGCAGGGTTTGGTGTGGAAAGTTGGCAGAGTACAGATCTCTGGAAAACCCCTTTGGGCTTTCACTGTTCCTATTGACACCCCAAAGCTTTAGATACAGTTCAGACATCACCAGCTCCACATGTATTGGGGATTCCTGGACAACGCCTGGCCTTCTTTTCATGTCTCCTAGCACCCTGGCCATGTAGACTGGAGATAAGACAACAATGGCTTTTGTATTTTATCTGTGTGTCCTTCCTCCGGGACCACTGGTTCTCAAGACATAGGATGCAGATTCTTGATTCACACCCCAACTCTTCTGGCTCAGTGAGAGGTTGAGTCTGGGAATTTCTGCTGTGTAATGGGCAGAAGCATGACAGTAAACTGGGAGCTTATTAATGCTTTTAACGTGTGTGTGTGTGTGTACACACATACACATGTGTACATGCTCACATACTCACATGTGTTTTCTCTTATCCATATATCATACGTGTTTCTGATGTGTAAGGTATGTGTATACGTGGTATGCATTTGCCAGGCTACAAAGAATGTGGGTGTGGAGTTGCTTACACTTGTGAGTGAAAGTGTGTCAGTGCCTAAACTAAAGCTCGCAGATGACTTCAGTGCCAGGCTCCTACCCAGTGTCGCCATTGTTGCCTGTCAAGATGGCCCTTGAGAAACAAGCAGTCCCTTTGAATCCAGGGACACAGAAATGGGATAAAAACTCTTGGAATTGCATTTTAGAGTTTATAGTAGCTCTTAAGTATAATCTAGAAAGACCATAAAACTGAGGTCTTGCCTGCAGGAGTATTGGCATCTTGAAGGGCAAACATACAGAGGCACCCGAGCACACGTGTAGAGTGTGAGGCTGCATGGGTGGAGCACTTGGCAGAGGGGAGCACTAGAACTGGGGCATGACACAGGAGGGAAAGGGGAGAGTGCTGTTGGCATGAAGCTCTGCAGAGAGACCTCTGGGTGAGGTTTGGCTTTGGGAGGGCGAGGAGCCATGCCGGTGAGTGTGGCATGAACAGAGCCTCGGCAGGAGGCGGGCGTTTGGCAGTGAGCATATCACGAGTTTGAAGTCGTCCTTTAGAAGGGGATGCGGGGCTAGGTTCTAGAGGACCCCCCTTGTCTTAGTTAATTTTCTGTTGCTGTGATAAGACGCTGTGGCTGAAGCAACTTATAGAAGAAACAGTTTATTCGGGACTTGCAGTCCATGAGCATCATGGTGGGGAGCACAGCAGAGGGCATGGGTTAGAACAACAGCTGAGAGATTGCGTCTTGAGACATAACCATGAGGCAGAGATGGGCAGGGGAGAGAGAGACAGAAAGAAACAGAGACAGAGACAGAGACACAGAGAGAAGTCCATCCCAGGGATACATCTCTCCTAACAAGTCCACACCTCCTAATCCTTCCCAAACATTTCTATCAACCGGGGACCAGCTAGTCAAGCATATGCACCTATGGGGGCCATTTTCACTTGAAACACTACAGGCCTTAACTGAAAGGCTATGTGGACCACATTCAGGAATTTAAGCCTATTGTCTTTGATCCCAGATCCAGGCACTTAAAGGTCGGGGGTTTTTTCATCTAAGGCAGTCACCATACACTCCTCTTTCTGGAGAGGCCACCATTGACTCCCAGCCCAGTGGAAAGCAGCCCATGGTGCAGCCTGGGACTGTTTCCTTGTTTTTGTTTGTTTGTTTTTTTTTTTTGTCTTTGTTCAGAGGAATTTTATATGTCCCTGCTTCTGCATGCACACACGCTGTCACACTGACACAGTCCCTGTTGGGCAATGTGTTTTCTAGCACCTTTCATGAAGACATTCAGACAGACAAAACTGTGACCTCCTTAGTTGTTGATTCAAATGACAGTTCCCGAGTCACCAGACACACGGCTGAGATAAAGCCTCCAGACCGCACCCAAAGCTGCAGAAGCAAGAACCAGGCTCCTTCACCCAGACTGTTTGCATTAGGGGTCGCCTCTGAATAGCCCTGCAACCCGGGGAATATCTTTTTCATTTCACATGACGGTTTTGTCTTAGGGAAGTCCTACAGGTCTCCTGTGAAGAGTCCAGTCCTGTTTTTGTGCTTGCACCAGGTAGGGAAGGATGACAGTCCCCTGTCACTCACCCTGTTGTAGGTGGAAAGGCCGTGGCTTATTTTCAAGTAGTTTCTGTCCAGCATGTCTCATCTTCAGTGGCAGTGTGAAGCCAGACACCCATAGCTTTGTTCACAGAGGAAATCTGTCACAAGAAAACATGGAAAGTTTTGTGCGAAGAGATTGGACTCTTCCACCTCTTGTGAGTTAGGGCGTGGGGACGTGCGGCCCTTGCTGAGAGCAGTGGCAGCTCCCCTCAGGAGGTCCTATCTTATCACCAGACTGCAGCAGATGCAGGCTAGGGGAGCCCACCTCTGCTCTGATTGAGCAGACAGTGCTGGTTATGGTTGATCCTCAAGAAGTCGCTTCATACATGGTCTGCTTAATTTTGATGTCTCGAACTTTGCCCTGAGACACTAAATGTCTCAGTGGTGAGACTTAGTTTGTAAGTGAAAAGTTTGGGTGTCTGTGAGTCCCAGAAGATAAGTCTCTACGGGTGTGCTTCTGAGAGTCAATGGTTGCCAACTTGAGTTTGTTAAAAATGTTTTTTATTTCTCACCTTGCTTTTTTTCTATGTGTCTTTAAAACCCCTTTTTTGGGAAAGGATGCAGAGCAGCTCTCATAGGCAATGGTTTCATCTTCTTTTGGCTCTTTAGATATTTTAAGGGGCCCTGAATGCCGTGGTCCATATCCCATTATGATATTCAAGGCCAAAGGCTAAAGCTCTGTTCTTTTTATTTTTAAACACAGGCCCTCATACACATTAGGGAGGCACTCTCCCACTGAGCCATATTCCCAGTCATCTTTTTTTACCTTTTATTTTGATACCAGGTCTGGCTAAGTCACCTCTGCTGGCCTTGAACTCACTGCGTTGCTCAGGCAGGCAACTCATTGTAATAGAGAGATACGGAACCGTAAAATGTAGTCCTGACCTGTAAGACATTAAAAAAATCTTTAAAAACAAAAAGCACATAAAACACATAGGCACCTGAATGTGTGTGCAAGGGGGTGTACAGAAGCCTGCCCCAGCACCCCTAGGAACTGGGATTCACGGAGGCCTCTGCCACCGAGTTCAGCTAAAATGAGCTGCGTTTTTAAAGGAAGCAGAGCTAAAGCAAGATGGCATTATCTCTTAGTTGTTTTAGAGACCCCTCCGGTTTTACACGAGTTTCCAGTTGGTCTGGGGAACAGAAGGGGAGCCACTTCGACCTTCTTGTTCAGTACAAACACTAAAGTGAAGGTGAGCTCGGGGGCCAGGGAGCTCACTCACTTCCGTGCCCTTTTCATCCAATGACCATGTTTACATTGAGTCTGTATGCTTTGAGTGACAGCTCACGTAGAAGCTTGCAGGACCGAGCCAACTCTGTTTCTTGAGGCAAATGGCGAGTGTTTGTAAATGCTTGACACGGAGAGGGCCTGCATTCCTCTGCTGGTTTTGATCTTTGTCATCAAAGGTGAAGTTGAGTATTTTTTTAAGTCAGTCTGTGCAATAGCTCAGTGACTCCTTTCGAAACAAAGGCGAGCGGTCACACCCAGGGTTCCTCCTTGCAGAGCCTCGGGAGTCCTGGGATGTGCGTTCCCTGAACTCTGGCACAGTTGACTAGCTGTGCTGGCAGTTGCTAAAGTCAGGTCTGTTTAAGTTCATTAAGAACTTGACAACGAGGATAACAAGACTCGTCCTAAAGAGGCCAGGGAAAGAGAAAGGCTGTACTTGTGTGCTGGAATGGTCAATCAGTGGCATTTGGGTTAATTTTTAAGACATTGAAAATTTGCATTTGAGCTGTGCTATATTAACTAGAGGTTATATTTAAAACATGTTAAAATGTGATTTTCTATATATTCTGGTCTAAAGAATCTTATATTCATGAGGTTTTAGAATGCAGCGTAGGTTTTATTTCTCTCCCTCGACCCATAAATGAAAAGGAGAGATGCGCTCTCATTTTTCTGTGACCTTCTTTGCTTTCAGTCTGTGTCTTGTCCAGCACGCAGTAGAATTCCATGGAACCAACGTGAAGACTTGCTTCTTCTCTGAATCGGAAAACATACTTAGTAGATTCTAAAACTAAAAAAAAGAGGTACATGAGAGAGTCATGGTTCAAATGATTCTTTGGGATTAAATAGCCCTTTTCTCCCTCTAATGAAGACCTATGAATAATTATTGGGCACATGGATCATGCTGTATGTGATTAGGCATGAGGGCAGTCCTAATTAAGAACATGGTAAGTGAAAAAGACTCACAACACTGAATCTTGCTAAGATGGGGATGCACTGGAGTTTTCCACATGATCAGTGAGGTTGCAAAATAGTTACAACCGCTGTGCAAAGTAGTGCATCGGTTTGTCCCAGAAGCAAGCGTAGATCGGCCCTAAGAATCAGAAATTCTTTTCTTAGGCATTTACCCAAGAGAAACTGAAGCCACCCTGCTTGAACTGGAAAATGCCAAACCATGGTATACCTTGGAACAACCGACAGAGTGAAAGCATAGAGCATGCGTTTAAGCTTGGCATCTGGAGTGGTTTCCTCGCGGTGGTTCAGGGAGGGCTTTGAGATAGAATGTGACCCTGTGTTCTCAGCTCTGCACAAAACAATATTTACATGATAAGTGAATGTTGTTTATCGGTTTATTTTAAAACTCTGCTATGCAATCAATACAGATATGATACTGCTATCTGTACTCTTCTCCTTTCTGTGGTCACATCTGTTCCTTCCTAGTATTATTTTCTGCTGTTGATGTGGCCACTCTGCATTTCTTTTGTTTAGTGTTTGCCTTCCATCCTCCTTCATCCTTTGCTCTCTCGTTCCTGCCTGTGTCTTACAAATAAAAAGAAATTGCACTACCCCTCTTTTGAATTACATTGAGATTCTTCCTACCCTTATATTCTACCAATTCTGTTTCCCTCCTATCTGCTGCTTGCAAACTGGAATCTCTGTAAGTGGTTATGCTTGGAATCTTAATATGTGTGCAATGAGTTCTAAAGTTCAGTGCAGCTTGTCCCACTTAGAGCAATCTAAGGAGCTTAGCGTGCCTCCAACTCCAGTCACCTTTCTCATGGCTTACACGCAATTGTTTGATAGTTCAGGTTTTAATTTTTGTCTTTTGAATTCTCATTAGCTATCATTGCTAACTTTTTTCCTATCATCATTTGTATCTACCTACATGTTTATAATTTTTAGATCAGCGCTTTTTTGGGGGGGCATAGACCCTTGATGAAGATCTCCCTCCTTTAAAGCACCGCTCTGTGTTTGTGTCGTGAAGGTACTTGGTCGTGAGCCATCTTAATTTTGTCCTCATTCTCAGAAGCTAGCTTTTCTAGTTACACAGACTCTAAAGAACGAGGAAAAAAGCCACTGATCACTTAGCTCAGCCTTTTGTTTCTACAGAAACTTGCCAGTCAGCTCTGTGGCTTGTATAGGGTCCCTTCTGCCTACAAGATAAAGGACAGTTTCTTAGCTTTATCCTGAATGTCGCCTCTGTCCAACTCTGTAATCATACCAGGACTTTCGACCTGATGGGATCATGTCTCAGGGGTACCTATTGCTATGATAAAATGCCATGACCAAAAGTAACAAGGGAGGAAAGGTCTGTTTCATCTTATTTGCAGTCGTCATCCAGGGAAGTCAGGGCAGGAGCTGAAGCAGAGACTTTCTCCTCATGACCTGCTCAGCTTGATATCTTACACCATCCAGTACAATCATCCCAGGGGTGGCGCTACCCCCAGCAAGCGGGGCCCACCCACACCAATTACTAACTGAGAAAACATGCTATAAACTTGCCTGCAGTCAGAGCTTTTGAGCATATTTTCTCAGTTGAGACCCCCTCTTTCCAAATGACTCCAGCTTGTGTTAAGTTGACATAAAACTTACCAGGACAGATCACTTGTATTAACAGTTGGTTTTCTAGCTGCCTCCCAAGGTATGTGTCCCTAGGTGTTGGTTCTCCTTTCTACCATATGTCTGTTTACCTTGATCTGAGCCCTCTCTTCAGTCATGCTGGCTACCCTCCCCTCCCCCTCTCCTCTTACACTTGTAGGTGGCACTGAGCTTTGAGTATGCAAGGTGCTTCCTATCTCTTGCAGAGTTTACACATCTCCAAACAGGATGTAGTATATCCAGGGTCTCCTCTGATGTCAATGACCTCGCCAGCCTTGGGTAGTTAGTTAGGCTTAGAGTACTAGGCACCAGTTTCTTTTTATTGATGGGCCTTAAGCCCAATTTAGACAACGTTGGTTACCCCCAAGGTAACGTGCCTCTATTGCACTGTCTTGTTGGGCCATTTGCTGTGGTTTGTAGGCTTTATAGATGAGTAGGAATACTTACTGCTTTTCTCCCTGGGCAGCTGTGTGGTTTCTTCAGATACTATGAAGTCCTCAAATCTCTCTTACTCAGTGCCTCGGATTGAGCTAAGGTAATAACAGAAAAAGAGCCTTTTCAATGAATTTTAATAGGCTCCATTTCTAGTAGCAGAAGGTTGATAGCACTGGGTCATGGAGGAGGGAATTTCTTCCCAAGGACCTACTTTCATTAGAAGTTAAACTCCTGTCAACTCTTTGTTTATACCACAAACACAAATGCAGTACACTTAATTTTTTAAATCCTTTAAAATTTATTTTGTTCTTGTTTAGTTCAAGGAATATTGTTAAGCAACAGCAAATGCCCCAAATTGGCAGCCAAGGTGTATGCTTTTAATCTGTTAGCTTCTGAGAGGGAATGACCAAATAATATAAATGACATTTGATTAAAGGAAGCATCTCTTTTTTCTTAATTATTAAAATAAAATAGCCAGTGTCTAAATACTTCGAGAGTGTTATAGGGAATTTGGCCATGAAGGCATCTCACCTCTAACGTAAGGCTTTGTATTGTGTGATTCCAGTGAACAGGGCTGTTTTTATTAAAAATCACCGGTGGACCAGCCACACAATGGAGGCGAGCTGCTGTCACCCCAACAGTGACGATGAAGAAGGAAGTGACTAGGCAGCCCTCTTCATGGCTAATACCCAGTAGGGTTTTCTAAATCATCCACCCAGAACTTGGGAGCTTTGAAAGGCCCTTAGGAAGTTACAAGTGGAAAAGATGGGGGAGGGGTTGAATGGGAAATGGAATAAGCCAAACAACCCGTCAGGAAACACATGTTTATCTGGGAAAGCTTTTGGTCGGACAGTTTGTTTGTGTAAGAAGTGTGTGTGTGTGTGTAAGGAAGACAAACCTGGGTCTGGAGGCTGAGGTGGGGAGTGGAATGAGTGAGCAGACTTGAAGCCTCGAGAAAAAGAGAAAAGCAGATTCCCAGGGAGAAGCCCAGCTCTCCCCGGAACAGGGTCTGCTCATGCTAGTGGGTCACTTCAGAATTGTGATGTTTGTTCTATGAGAGGTAATGGCAAAATTACCAGCTGTTTTTAGAAAGATGTGGAGAGATTTGCGGGGTTAAAACGTAGTTAGCAAAGCATCTCGGGGACTGTGACACTGTTAATTTAAGACTGTGTGTCTATGTCATGTATGTATTTGGCATGATTGCCAAGGCATTTGATGGCTCTTTGTATAATAAGGATTGGGATGACTTTTTAAATTTTTTATATTTTATTTGTTTTTATTGCAGAAGAGGGCATTAGATGCCTTGTAACAGGACTTACAGGACGTTGTGAACTACTGTGTAGGTGCTACAAATTGAACCCAGGTCCTTTGTAAAAGTAGCTAGTGCGTGGTTGAGCCGTGTCCCCTGCCCCAAAGGTGTTATTTAGGCAACTTTTTCTTCATTTGTTTGATTTTTAGACAGGGTCTTACTATGTAGCCCTGCCTGTCCTGGAAGTCACTCTGTAGACTAGTTGATTTTGAACTCAGAGGGTTCTGCCTGCCTCTGCCTCTCAGGTGCTGGGATTAAAGGCGTGTGCCACCACTCTTGACTGTAGGATGACTTTTTAATAGTTTCTGAACCATGTGCAGTTCCCATGGTGACCGTGTATTGTCTTTCTAAACAAGAACAGCAAGAATGAACAAAGAGTGCTTTGCAGCTGTATTCTGGCTGCCCTGACCCTTTACATGATGTTAAAAGGTTGGCAGAATTTGTTGGTAGCTTATACTTTTTGGTTCACTCTCCTTCCCGTGCTCAAGGCTTCAGTCTTTTGTTGTTTCTGGGAATGATTTCCCAAGTGACCTCCAGTTGACTCTGGATACTTGCAAATGACTGGCTTTAGGATCCCTCACAGATACAAAATCTATGTGACAACTAAGTCTCTGTATGAAATACATAGTATTTGTATATCCTGCATGTTTTAAATGATCTCTAGATTACATATAATACCAAATATAAGCAAATAAAATGGTAGTACTTGTTACACTATGATAAAAGAGGATGTACTTACTCAGTAGAGATTCATTTTTAAAAATATTTTAATGTAATTCTTTTTTAGAGACAAGCTTGTTTTACATGTCAATCCCTGTTGCCTCTCCCTTCCCTCCTCCCCTGCCCTCCACCAGCTCCCTATCCCATCCCCTTTCTGCTTCCCAGGGAGAGTGAAGCCTTCCATGGAGGATCTTCAAAGTCTGTCATATCCTTAGGAGCAGGCCCTAGGCCCTACCCTATGTATCTAGGTGGAGTGGGCTCCCAAATTCCATTTGTACACTAGAGATAAATACTGATCTATTACCAGAGGCCCCTAACTGACACCCACGATCACGGTTCTGGGTCCATCCTGTGCTGGTTTCCCAGCCATCAGTCTGGGGTCCATGAGCTCCCCCTCATTCAGGTCAGCTGTTTTTGTGGGTTTCTCCAGCCTGGTCTTGACCCCTTTGCTCATCACTCCTCCCTCTCTGCAACTGGATTCCAGGAGTTCAGCTCAGTGTTTAGCTTCTACTTCCATCAGCTATTGAATGAAGGCTCTAGGATGGCTTTTAAGGTAGTCATCAATCTCATTATCGGGAAAGGGCATTTAAGGTAGCCTCTCTCCACTATTACTTAGATTGTTAGTTGGGGTCATCCTTGTAGATCTCTGTACATTTCCCTAGTGCCAGATTTTTCTCTAAACCTATAATGGCTCCCTCTATTATGGTATCTCTTTTCTTGCTCTCCTTTATTCTTCCCCTGACTCAATCTTCCTGCTCCTTCATGTCCTCCCCTCCCCTCCTCTTCTCCCCTTCTCTTTCTCCTAACTTCCTCTCCCCTCCCCCCATGCTCCCAATTAGCTCAAGAAATCTTGTCCCTTTCCCCTTCTCTGGGAGACCATGTTTGTCTCTCTTAGGGTCCTCCTTGTTTCCTAGATTCTCTGGCGGTGTGAATTGTAGGCTGGTAATCCTTTGTAGAGATTCATTTTAAGAAGTATTCTTGATCTGAGATTGTTTGAATTCATGGAAGTGAATTCATTTAAGTTCTTGTCTCAAGCTCTACACCTAGAAGAACCCATATGATGGTGTATACTGACAAAATAGAGCAAGGACAAGCAAACACCAAAAAGAGAAGGCTCTAAAGACGGTGCCCGAACCTTTGGGAGACTCCAAGGACAATGGCCCTGTTGCTACTTAGGACGATGGCGTGCAGAGGAAAGTTCAGCCCCATAAATATCCAGTTTTAGACAACTTAGGAATCTATGGCAGGAAAGCTAAGAAGCCACTGAGAAGGCAGAGCTAGAGTTGTGCATTTGGGGATTGCCAGTATATAGACAATTATGAGAAGTCAAGGGAATGAACATTGTATGAGATGAAGGGACATTCGGAAAGCCCAGAAGGATGGTTTTCAAAGAGGGCCGGGACAAGCACACATGAGAAGATTAGGTGGGAGATAAGAACCAATGAAGGAGACTAAAACTTCTTCTAGAAGCCCTGAGAAGGAGAGGGCTTGTGTTTTGGAGTTCTGTTAGATCCCTGAGGTGAGGAAGGAAAGGAGGTGGTGGGTGGAGGACAGGGTGTCTTCTCGGCACTGGTGAGAGGTTTTCCATGGCTCGCAGTGGAACTTTGGTGCCATTTCAGAGGGTCACAGTCCTGTTGTGACCTGCTTCCTGCCAGCAGGGGATGCTGGAGTGAGTGACAGGAGTGACAGCACGTCCACTCAACCTTCATGGTTTGTGAGATCCTCCAGTCCAACTCAGGAGAGACAATCTGGTAACAAGCTGCTTCCCAATTCTCCCTTTGCGTTGGTAGCTGGCCTGTCCAGCTCTCAGAATGCTGGTCTGTATGTGGGCCAGTCTTTCTCAGAGGGATCCAGATCCTTGGGAAGTCTGGAAGCAACTGTAGAGCCAGCGCTCTGGATACAGTGAGTCTAATGGCTTCGTCTGAATTTGGAAGTTGCTGTCAGTCACGCAGTTAGACTCTTATAAGAGAACCCAGAAGATTTTGTGCTTTTTAAATTCCTCTTCCGAGTATTTGCTGCTGTGTAAAGGGCATCAGCCTTCATGCCTTCTTTGTCATTGGCAGTGAAACAAGTTCCTGGAATCTGGGTACTATCTTAATTCAGCAAATTCTCCTTCCTCCCCTCCAAGCACCTGCTGCTATTCTCAGCACCTTTATGTAGCACATCAGAGGACAAGATCTGCATCTCCTGTGATTTCTTCTTCACTGCCAAAGGCTCCCACCCACAGGTGGTGTGTACTCACTTAAATGTGTGTTTCATGCATATCTAGTCTTTCTCTGTTTATATCACTGTTGTCTCAAACAGGGATCAGCCATATTCACATGTTTTTTCTGCACCATCCTTTCCGTAAACAGCTCTGCAATCAGACAGTGGCTCATTCTGTGTGTTTGATAACACATAGGAAGATTCACCTGCTGGGTTGTCTCACTCCCTTCCAGAGTTTATGTCTTGGGAACATGTGATACGTTCTGGTTCTTTCATGACTAGTTACTTGGTTAACTAGTCAACTCTAAGGTTTTATGATTTGTTTTGCTCTTAATTGCTTTCTTCTCCATATACTTGAAATGATACAGCAACTCTCTCTATAGGATGAGAAACACACGCACACACACACACACACACAAGTTAGTATTACTCAGTAGTTTGACAACAGTAAACAGAATCTGGCCTCTTCACTGGTGTCACTGGTTGCTTGACCCCACTTAACCTTCCTGTTTTCCTGAGTTTGCAGAAAACAATTACTTCCCAGGGATACTAGGAGACAGAGAGAAAGAAAGTTAGGGATGTAACATTGCTCTTGCCCTGTATCAGAATGCTCCTAAGGTATTCTCAAATAAAACAGCATATCCGGTTGTTGAAACACAGAATTTATGAGGCTGCGGAAGTTACCTGTTTTGAGGTAAAATTAAAGCCAATTTAAAGAGATGTAAGAGCCCCATGCTGGCCCTGTGCAGCCTCATGTGATGTAAGTTTCAGTGTAGAACAACTTTTTGCAAATGAACCCTTACCATGGGATTGCATGGTGACTCCTAGTTGTGTGAGCATTCAGAAGTTCTCGAAATAAGTGTGTGGGTTAATAGTCAGGTTTGCAACACTGAAATTTTGTCAAGAAAGGTTCTGTCTCATTACACTGATAGGCTTGGCCTGCACTCTATCCCTGGTCACAAACAACTCCTGAAGGGATATATCAGGCCTATAAGGCTGCTGACCTCTGGAGACGGGAATGTGTATTTCCCTGCTGGGGCTCAGAGCCAGCTTCCTATTTATTTAAGAGGCTCTGGGCACCTTGGGAGCCAAGCAGAAGTTGTGATGCAAGTTTTAGCTGCAAAGCATGTAAGGGTTGCCCAACGTGTCTGACTAAAATATGATTTGAAAGATTTCTCAAAGCCCTGGTGATGTAAGCCACAACAGGATTAGGTAGTCTTTTATAGTCCTTTAAATTCCAACCTATGTAAATAGAAAGCTGGTCCAAACAATGAGGAAGCTCCCCTCTGTCCTGAGGCTATGAAGTTGGGTACAAGTCTGCAGTGGGGTGAGTTCCCTGTCCTCTTCCTCATCAATCAAGAGAATGGTGACAGTGAGTGACACCGTGGGTAATGCAGACTTCAGAGGACTTTTGTTTGGTTTTTGGTTTTTCTGAGGACAGCCCTGGTTGTCCTGGAACTCACTCTGTAGACCAGGCTTATAGTGAAAATATTAAGCTACACAAAGTAGGGATGTCCTATGATATTTTATTGAGGGAGAAGTCACTTACATGAGAAGCCAAGAAAGCCAAATACCAAGGGTGTGCTTGCTGCTCTCCGGGATACAACCGGAACCCCCAGCTCTTTTATCCCCCCTCCCCCCATACATTCTATGCACCTGTGACCACACCTGTTTGGGTATGTAAGATCTCTTCCTACACAGGCTAGCCTTGAACTCACAGAGACTGCCTGCCTCTGCCTCCCAAGTGCTGACTTCAGAATTTTTATGTGGCCAAATACCTTGCAAATTCCCAGGTGTGTGTGTGTGTGTGTGTGTGTGTGTGTGTGTGTGTGTGTGTGTGTGAGTATACACGCAGGAATACATGAGTGTACACATGCGCATTTGCTTTTTGTGTGTGCATGAAGTGTGCAGAAGCCTGGCTCCCAGGGTCGGGTTACAGAAGAGATTGGGATCCACTCTCAGGTGTTGTTGTATAGGCTGGGAGCACGTTCCTGAGGATATGATGGAGGCTGCTGGGTTCTGAGGCAGGTGGGATAAAAATAAGTCTAGTTGGAAAACAAAAAGATGTATTGCGGGAAGGATGGAAGAATGAAGCAGAGTAGTGGACAGCTACAAGTAGATTCTGCTAGGATTTCCTGGTTAGAAGGAATCTGCAAGTTCATAGCTCGCACTACCACTCTGCAGCTAGCCACAGAGGAAACCGAAAGGATTTAATCATAAAATATTAAACAGCAAGTGAGGTGACATTTTAGCCAATCTCTGTAGTATTAGAGGAGTAAACGAGTAGGTTCTTGGTAATTAGAGTCCTACAGAGAATTTAATTTGTGTGTAGGTACAGTAGGCGATTAGTGATTCAAAGACATCCTGCTTTGTCCATGACTGGGCTGTGTTTTAGGCTAATGGCTAGATATGTGGTGACACCTTCAACCTCATTTTGTCATCTGCCAACCAGGGAACCTTCGAACCTGTTCACTTAGGGGTTACCGAGTGACTCTTGGTAGTGTGCTGGGGAAGGGTGGGGGGCCGTAGGGTGACTTCTGTCTTTATGTAGCAACCTGTCAGGAATATTGATTATGGCACTATCCTCACAGGGTGCAGAACATGGTGTGTTTTATCTTCCTGAGACAGAAAACATAAGAAAGAAATTAGGTGGTGTGGCAGAGATTGCAAATTCCTCACCCACAGGTTGAACTTTTAACTGTGTCAGAGCCTCTGAATTCACTGGCCTTTTAGCCAGATTCATTTTGGCTCTTCTTGTATTTTCTTCTTTGAGCTTTCTAATTTAGATTCTGCTTCCCCTGTAATTTACTAGGGTAGATCAACTGTACAAAATAGGGGGGTTCCTTGTGTCATTTCCATACAAGAATAGAAGAGACTTGGCTTACATTGACCCTCCGTTACCCACACGTATCTCTTACAGTGTCTCCTTGCTTTTGTGTCTGTTTAGATTGTTTTGAATTTAAGAACTTTTGAAGTTTAGGCTCTTGCTTTGTTGATGCCCCTCAATGCTCTTGGCTCAAGAAATCCTCTTGCCTCAGGCTTCAGGGTACCTCAGACCATAGGTGTGCCATTGCACCTATGACCCCACTTCTACTGGAAAAGAATGCAGCAGCTGATACCTAGATAGCCTATATCTTCCTGCTTCCATATATATATGTATATATATATATATAATAAAAACAAAAATCCTTCAATTGATTGCTGAATGTAGGGAAATGTACATTTCAACTTTGATAGATGTTAATCTCCCTGGATATTCCTGACATAGCTTCAGTCTTCCAATGCTACGATGTGTTGCTTTGTGCTGAGTGTTTTGAGTGTGGTCCTCGTCAACCCTTCTTGGACAGAGCTAGGAAGATGGTGCTTGCTGGCCAGCTGTACGTAGGAGTCCTGAGGCTTGGTACCAAGAACATCCCACAAATCTTGGCCTGCTCTGGGTCCCCGCTTATCTTCCTGCAAGGCACTTTCAACACAGGCACAATTCTCTTCATATTTATAAATTTAAAAGGTAGAACATGATTTAGCTTTGTTCTGAAGTGCCTATCTTACATAGGATTCAAGGTATTGACATGTTTTTTGGCTATGTGCACAGGTTGTGTGTGTGTGTGTGTGTGTGTGTGTGTTTTGTTTGTTTGGTTTGGTTTGTTTTTTTTTTTTTTTTTTTTTTGGTTTTTCGAGACAGGGTTTCTTTGTATTGTTTTGCAGGCTGTCCTGGAACTCACTCTGTAGACCAGGATGGCCTCGAACTCACAGAGATCTGCCTGCCTCTGCCTCCTGAGTGCTGGATTAAAGGTGTGCCCGGCATATGTGCATAGTTTTAAAATTGTCTTTTATAGTCTCTGCCTCACTTTTACTGAATTGTTCACTTATTTCTTTTACTGGTTCCTTCCACCTCCTCCCTCCCCCTCCCTCCCTCCCTCCCCCCTTCCCCCCTCCCTCCATCCCTCTCTTCTCTAAGGTCTAGGGTATTCTAGCCAAGTGCTTTACCACCCTGCTGTGTCTTGAGTCTTCTTTTTTACTTCTATTTTGAGATAGGACTCACTAAGTTGCCCAGATTAGGCTGGTCTTGACTTGTGATCCTCCTGGCTCAGCCTCCCAACTAGCTAGATCTCAGGCCTGTGCACTGTGACAGGTTGATTTCAACATGTCCTGAGTAGTAACACTCTGCCATGTCTTGCAAATCCCCTTTCTCTCTGTTTTGCTTCTATCAGCATTTGTTTTGTGTGCTTTGTCAAGCAGAACTTCATATTTATAATTGTGAATCTGTTCATCTTTTAAGACATTAGGGTTTGGCTACCCTTCTTCCATCCTAGGAGTATAATATTTTTCTGTGCTTTTCTGATTTTTCTACAATTCCTCAATGACATATATCTGAGATTGGCCTGATTGGTTTTTGTGAACTCGACACAAACCTAGACATATCAAGGAAGAGAGAATCGTAATTGAAAAGGTTCCTCCATTGAGCAAGTTTATAGAGCATTTTCCTGATTAATGATTGACATAGGAGGGCCCAGCCTGCTGTGGGTTGTGCCACCCCTGGACGGGTGGTCTTAGATGGTATGGGAAAGCAGGCTGAGGAAGCCAGGAGTAAGCCAAGGCCTCTGCTTCAGCTCCTACCTCCAGATTCCTGCCCTGTTTGAGTTCCTGCCTAGACTCCCTTTAGTGATGGAGTGTGACCCGAGAGTTATAAGCTGGAGTAAACCATTTTCGCCCCAAGCTGCTTTTGGTCATGGTGTTTCATCCCAATACACAGTACCCTAAGACAGGTTACTTTAGAAATTGAGTGCAAAGCTACAGCCAGATAGCAAATTCTGTTTGTTTTTGTTTCTTTTGCTACACAGAGGGTGATTGAAATTAATGATATTGTATCATATTAAATAAATAGCTACAAGAAAGGGTTTTGAATGTTCTCATAATGAAGAAATAATAACTGTTTGAGATGTTGGGTAATCTATTCATACTATATCAAGCAGCTCACAATGAATAAATAGTTATGTGGAAGCATCATTCTACACTCCATAAAGTTGCTCAGGTATTATCTGTCAATCTTCTATTTCTTCTAGATTTAAAAATTATTACTAATTTATTCTCACATAGTTCCTTACATTTTCTTTATACTGACGATATATTTAAAAAGCATCCCTAGGAAGTAAGCTTTGCTTTATTCATCCCAAGTCTTTGCATATGTTAGGGGAAGCCTTGTATAATGACGGGGAAGACATAACTCGCCATCTTTAGATGCCCCCCAGTTTTCCAGGTCTTCATATTAGGAGCCACTGTTTTTAAACATCAGATTAGAAAATTTTGAACCCACCCCAGGCTACTGTCCTGTAATCAAGACGAAGAGAGGTGGTTCTGTGCTGTCTGTGTTTGGGCAGCCCCCTTGGCCAGTTAATGTGATCACCGGAAGTGAGGGAGAAACTTTCACAAGTCAGCACTTGTAGCTTATGGCTGGATATGAGGTACTAGACATCTATATGAGGAATAGAAGACCATGCATAGAACCCTTGGGAAACTACAGTCTGTTCTGGGGGATTAGCCCAAGACAGCAGGCAGTCATATTGCAGGAAGTCACATGGGTCTAACCTTAAAAAGTAAGAGTTCTGACAAGCCTGCCAATACATCCTGTGATTTCCAGGTACTCAGGAAGCTGGGGCAGGAGAATAAAAAAACTCAAGGTCTTCCTGGGCTCCAGGAGGTAACCCTGTCTCTAAATAAAAAGTAGAAGGGGGGTGAGTGGCCTAGCGTCAGAGTGTTTACCAAGCATACATGAGACCCTGGATCCAACCCAATGTCACAAAGATGAATGAACAAACAGTGCTCAGGTCATTAGAAAAGCGCAGTTCCTAAGGTATTTTCAATCTTGAAGAAAGAAAAAATAATTTAGAGAGTACTTAAACTATCTGCTTTGCTCATATATTTATTCTGATTCATTACAATTTTTATGTATGATACTGTGTATGTGTTTTAATGTATTTTGTGTATGATATTGTCTATGTGTGTCGTATATACTTCAGAGTGTGCATACCTGTGTGCATAGGTGCACACATGTGTGCATGAGGAGGTCAGAGGTCAACACTGGGTATCTTCCTCTGTCACCACCTTAAACTTAGAGAGTGTCTCTCACTGATTGGCTACACTGTTAGCCAAGGAGCCCCGGAGTTCCCTGTCTCTGTCCCTGCTCCCTAAGACCTGAGATTACAGGCCCATGCCAGAGTGCCTGGTTTCTGTAAGTGTCTGTGGTGGATTTGAACTAGGGTCCTGATGTTTATGTGACAGGTACTTTCCAAGTTGTATCCTCAGCCCATTTTTCTTTCTTACACACAGCCACTCTCCAGAGAGACCGCATCTTCAAGCATTTTACCAGGAAGCGCCAAAGGGCTATGCGAAGGCGAGTCCATCAGGTCAATGGACATAAGTTTATGGCCACATACCTGAGGCAGCCCACCTACTGTTCTCACTGCCGGGAATTCATCTGGTAAGACGCTCCCCTCCATGCCCCAGGCTCTGGCTGCGAGAGGCTTCCCTGGCTCACATCTGGTTTCAGGGGAAAACACATAGATATGGAGGAATATTCTTTGCATCTGATTTTTGTCTCCTCTGTTAGTCGGTTGACCCTCTTAATCCCACTGCTAAAAGATAGCAACAAAACTATATAATTTAATGATCCAAATGTTAGATATCATTTCTTATGAGTGGTAACTTCACTGAAGCTATTGAATCGCAAGTATGAACCAGAGAGACAGAAGCTAATTAACTGAATAATAAATTAGAATAATAAATTAGAAATAATAAATTAGAAAACCTGGCAGAGGAGAAAGGAAAATTAACAGTATTGCCTAGAAGAAGGTGTGGATCATGGGAAATAATTGTTGTCGGTAGTGCCCAGACACATGGTGTAAGGTCGTAGCCTTTAGTGGTCTTGTACCATAATCTAACCTCCAGCAGCTGAGAACTAATGTAATTAAAGGTTGAGAAATCCTAAAGACTTGGGGCAATGTCTTACAAGATGTTAAACTGAGCGAGCAGTTTATAGTAGGAGATGAATGTAAGCAATGGTTACTTTCAATGGGAGTCAAGGCTAAGCACACTTATGGCATTTGTAAATAGAACTGCCCCCTTCCCCCACCCCTCCCCACAGGCTCCCTTAGAATATTTCAGGGAAAGACAGAAGACGGTGGTAACACTTCTGCCCCCCTGTGGACTCCAGAGGGAGGTGTAGGGACAATACAGGAGAGTGCTGGAGCTTGGTAGCCGTCGTGTGTGTGTGTGTGTGTGTGTGTGTGTGTGTGTGTGTGTGTGTGTCTGTCTGTCTGTCTGTCTGTCTGTCTGACCGACCAACCGACTGATTGTCTGTCCACATGTGTTTACTGCTGTATTGTGTGTGAGAGAAGCAGTGAGGTAATGGAATTGCTCCTGGCTGACTTCAGCCCCCCACACATGGGGTTGGTTTTCACTAAGGATTCAGGAGACAGCTGATGGTAGGTGGAGCGGGAGCCTTCATCACCTACCTTGCCTGTCACCAGGAGCACTCTAATCCGTCAGCTGATGTTCTTCGTGCCTACTGGTAGTAAACAAGAGCTCAGAACAGCCTCTTCCCTGAAATGATGTTTTTCAGAAGGGACCGGAGAACACAATTCATCTTGAGAACTGTAATTATAGATGTTATTACTGAACTATTTGACTGACATTAATTCCCCCCTTTTTGTCTTGAACAGGGGAGTTTTTGGGAAACAGGGTTATCAGTGCCAAGGTAAGAAAACATGTTCACAACCATGTTTAATCGTGTTCCTTTGTGAAAATATGATAATGCTGACAGAAAGCAGGCCAGACCGATCAGTATCCCATCAATACTGTGATATCTCTTCAGAGTCCTTACCAGACCCTGGGTATTTGACAGCATAGAGGGAATATGTTCATTTCTAAAGTAAGGACACTTGGAACAGTTTTGCTGCTTAAAGTTTGCCTCTTCAGTAACATGATAGGACTAAGATGTAGTACAGTGTGAGAGCCTACACTTGAGTCTTGAAGATAAATTTTTGGTTTTCACATTGAGCAGTTGGCAATAGGAGATGTTGAATACGGATTAATTGTATCACCTGTATAGGAAATGGATGCTATTATCCAAATTAGCTTTGTTTGCGTTCTGATTTCGGAAACAAAAAATAAACAAAACAAAAATGAGGGGCTGGAGAGATGGCCCAGTGGTTAAGAACACTTACTGCTTTTGCGGAGAACCCCAGGGTTCAGTTCCCAGCACCCACATGGCTACTCACACTGTGTGCAACTCCAGGTTAGAGGTCTGATGCCCTCTTCTGGCCTCCATGGGAACTGCATGCATGTGCAGCCCGTATGCACACAAGCCCATAAACATAAAAACATTAAATAAAAATTTAAATGAGATATTAGTGTGTGCCAGTCCATGGTCCTGACCCCTAGTGTAATCAATCAATCAATCAATGTGAGATTTTTACAATTAAATACCTCTCGTTTTCACAATTCTAAGGTAAAATCAGTTACTTACTAGTATTCTTGCAGACTTAGAAAGAGATAAAATGGAAGTGTGATAGAAGGTTCCTTCTAGGTGGGTCGTGTGGGGTGGCCTGGGTTCACTTGGCCTTTTGTGGGGCTTCCTTTGCTGTTGGCCTGAGTGTCGTCGGTCTGCACATTAGTGCTGGGCATTTTGACTTTCTCTCTTCAGGTGATTGGTAACATAGCACCACAGATTCTCCTGTGGTAGTCCACATTTAATAAGAAAATCCTCTTTCTGGTTTGGAGGAGGCAATGCAGTGTGTTTTTCCACTTAGGAGAACTGATTGAGACATACTCTTGAGAATCTATTTTTTACTTTTATGTGTGGAAAAAGTCCACTGAATTCTCCAAGTTAGGAAAAATGAGCATGTAATTAATATAACAGTTGTAACTGACACACGGCAAATTCAGTCCTTACTGAGAAGACAGCTCACAGTCAGGCTGACACCACTTTTTGGCCTGGACACTAGGGGTGTGCCCTCTAGTGATAGATTCATCTTCTACATTCTTATGTAGATGGAGAAGCTCTGCATATACAAGGGTATAGTTTACAGATTAAATTCTATGACTTAAAGGCAAGTCTTTTGTTTCTTTTTCTCTCAGCGTAGTGCTAAGGCAGTGGTTCTCAACCTGTGGCTTGTGACTCCTTTGGGGGTTGCATATCAAACACTGGCATTATGATTCATAACAGTAGCAAAATTATGTTATGAAGCAGCAACGAAAATAATTTTATGGTTGGGGTCGCCACAACACGAGGAACTGTATTAAAGGGTCGCAGCATTAGGCAGGTTGTTAGCCCCTGTGTTAGGGCATCTGACGGTTGACTTTTGGGGGCTACCTGATCTTTAAAGAGCAGGAAAGAACATTAGTTAGGAGGCGTGGGAAGTTGTTGTTTACATCCCACTGAGGGACAGAAAAACAAATGCCTGGTAGGAGAGAAGCTTCATCAGAGCACAGGGCGGGCGGGCCACACAAAGCAGGATTACAGGAGGAAACCATCAGAGCTAGGAAGGCCACTGTGCAGCAATGACAGGGCCAGTTCTCCAGAAGGACATGCCTCGGTTAACACGCAAAAACCTAACAAAGGGCAGCAAAGCACGCGAGACAAGGCCCTAGGACCACAGGGAAAATAGACAGGCCTGCCGAGGAGCAGCAGGGCTGATCACACGAATGCTCATGGAACGCACCAGCCGAGGAGCAGCAGGGCTGATCACACGAACGCTCATGGAACGCACCAGCCAGCACAGCAGATGATGAGCTCTTCCCAAGCTCATGATGAACACTTAGCGACACAAACGACATTGTGGACCTTAAACTACTTTAACAAACATGGAAGGAAACAGACAGCTCAAGAGGCCTGTTGTCCAGCCAGCCAACGGCTCAGCAGGTGGAGATGCTGTTGCGTCACCCGAGAGCCCAAGGTCGATCCCTGGATTCCACAAGGTGGCAGGGGAGATCCAGAGCTGTCCTCTGGCCTGTGCGCACACATGCGCACACTCACACACACATCCATACATTCACAGACACACATACACACTCATACACTTATAGACACACACACACACTCATATACTTATAGACACACTCACACACATCCATACATTCACAGACACACATACACACTCATACACTTATAGACACACACACACTCATATACTTATAGACACACTCACACACATCCATACATTCACAGACACACATACACACTCATACACTTATAGACACACACACACTCATATACTTATAGACACACATGCGCACACTCACACACACATCCATACATTCACAGACACACACACACACACTCATACACTTATAGACACACACACACTCATATACTTATAGACACACTCACACACATCCATACATTCACAGACACACATACACACTCATACACTTATAGACACACACACACTCATATACTTATAGACACACATGCGCACACTCACACACACATCCATACATTCACAGACACACACACACACTCATACACTTATAGACACACACACACTCATCCATACACTTATAGACACACATACACACACTCATACACTTATAGACACACATACACACACTCATATACTTATAGACACACACACACTCATTCATACACTTATAGACACACACACACACTCATACACTTATAGACACACACACTCATATACTTATAGACACACACACACATCCATACATTCACAGACACACATACACTCATTCATACACTTATAGACACACACACACTCATTCATACACTTATAGACACACATACACACACTCATATACTTATAGACACACACACACATCCATACATTCACAGACACACACACACACTCATTCATACACTTATAGACACACATACACACTCATATACTTATAGACACACACACACACATCCATACATTCACAGACACACACACACACACTCATACACTTATAGACACACACACACACTCATATACTTATAGACACACATACACACATCCATACATTCACAGACACACACACACACTCATACACTTATAGACACACACACACTCATTCATACACTTATAGACACACATGCGCACACTCACACACATCCATACATTCACAGACACACATACACACTCATACACTTATAGACACACACACACACTAATATACTTATAGACACACATGCGCACACTCACACACATCCATACATTCACAGACACACACACACACTCATATACTTATAGACACATACACACACTCATATACTTATAGACACACATACACACACTCATTCATACACTTATAGACACACATACACATCCATACATTCACAGACACACACACACTCATACACTTATAGACACACACACACTCATTCATACACTTATAGACACACATGCGCACTCACACACATCCATACATTCACAGACACACACACACACTCATATACTTATAGACACACACACATCCATACATTCACAGACACACACACACACTCATACACTTATAGACACACACACACATCCATACATTCACAGACACACACACACACACTCATATACTTATAGACACACACACACACTCATTCATACACTTATAGACACACACACACACACTCATATACTTATAGACACTCACACACATCCATACATTCACAGACACACATACACACACTCATATACTTATAGACACACACACACACTCATATACTTATAGACACACATACACACACTCATATACTTATAGACACACATGCGCACACTCACACACATCCATACATTCACAGACACACACACACTCATTCATACACTTATAGACACACATACACACTCATATACTTATAGACACACATACACACATCCATACATTCACAGACACACACACACACTCATATACTTATAGACACACACACACTCATTCATACACTTATAGACACACATACACACTCATATACTTATAGACACACATACACACACTCATTCATACACTTATAGACACACATACACACACTCATATACTTATAGACACACACACACTCATTCATACACTTATAGACACACATACACACACTCATATACTTATAGACACACACACTCATTCATACACTTATAGACACACACACTCATTCATACACTTATAGACACACATACACACACTCATATACTTATAGACACACACACTCATTCATACACTTATAGACACACACACTCATTCATACACTTATAGACACACATACACACACTCATATACTTATAGACACACACACACTCATTCATACACTTATAGACACACATACACACACTCATATACTTATAGACACACACACTCATTCATACACTTATAGACACACACACTCATTCATACACTTATAGACACACATACACACACTCATATACTTATAGACACACACACACTCATTCATACACTTATAGACACATATACACACACTCATTCATACACTTATAGACACACATACACACACTCATTCATATACTTATAGATACATACACACACTCATCATATACTTGAAGACACACATACACACACTCATTCATACACTTATAGACACACATACACACACTCATTCATACACTTATAGACACACATACACACACTCATTCATACACTTATAGACACACATACACACACTCATTCATATACTTATAGATACATACACACACTCATCATATACTTGAAGACACACATACACACACTCATTCATACACTTATAGACACACATACACACACTCATTCATATACTTATAGATACATACACACACTCATTCATACACTTGTAGACACATACACATACTCATTATACACCTATAGACACACATACACACACTCATTCATATACTTACAGACACATATACACACTAGCTTACACAAATACATACTCAGACACAAATATGCTCACTAATACACATATGCTCATATATTCATACACACATATATACACACACTCACTTATACACTCACACACACAGACACACAATATTTTCTCTTTTACTCTCTTCTCTCTGTGTGTCTCTGTCTCTCTCTCACACACACATTTTAAAAATAAAAAAACAAAAACAAAAGAACCATCCTGTAAGTTCACAATGGGACTAAATTGAAACCAATAGCAGAAAGATACCTGAAAACCCTTCATTATTTGAAAAGAGAACACTTCTGTATTCTAGGTATCACAGGGGGTAAAGAAAGTTTATGAGAACATTAAAAAAACTTGCATTAAATAAAAATGAAGATTATAAAAACAGATGAGGCACAGTGAAAACCATGTTAGACGGAAAGTTTATATCATTACATGTACTTAGAGTACTACTCGGGGAGTCCTACCTACATATTCAGGAAGATGATTGAGCCATTCTGCAAGCGTTTTTTGAATTGCCCACTGGGCACTCAGAACCATGCAGGGAGTTCTGGGCAGGCCTGAGCCACGTGTGGAAAATTTGAAGGAAGGGCAGTCTGAGGGGCTGCGGGAATCAGAGAAGAGGGTAGTGTGCACCTAGAAAGGGACAGATAGAGAGTATTTGGGGAGATGAGATATTCTTTGAGTTTTATCTTATTATAAATACTAGCTGCCGGGTAAGTAGGCTAACTTAGAGACAGAGAAGGAGCACTGTTCTAGAAAGATCGTACAGTTCAGTTTCTATCGAAGCCGGTGGGTGTCGTAGAAGGATAATGTTAAGTAAGTAGCACGGTGGCCTCTGAGGGGGTCTGGAACCTGGCTGGGTTTGAACACTGTTGATGATGCTGGAAGTAGTCAGTCACGGGACAGACGTGACTAGGGTCACACTGTGAAAAGATTCCTCTGAGGGTGTGTGGGAGCAGCTTAGGACAGGATGGCAGACAGGTTGACCTCAAGCAAAGGTCTTGTTAGGGTGGTGACAAGGATGAGAGCCCTAGCTGCCAGAGTGTGGCCAGACATCCGAGTCAAGTCACTGGCATGGGCAGCTCTCGTTGACTGCTGCCACTGGCTGTCCTGCAAGCTTCTGATAAATGTGTAATTGCTGGATTTAATTTCCTAGTGTGCACCTGCGTCGTCCATAAACGCTGCCATCATCTAATTGTTACAGCCTGCACTTGCCAAAACAATATTAACAAAGTGGATGCCAAGGTAAGAGAATGCTAGTCTGCTGATTACGCACCCATTCCCCTGTGCGCTCATTCTCTCCCTACTTCTCCTGCCTCCCTGCTCACTCGCCCCCTCCCCCAGCCTTCCCAGAATCCTTAGAACCCACAGTGGTGCTGGAATCTGTATTTCTGCTCTTTGGTAGTATGACCTCACCTTGAACATTAGTGGCTTTGCCTCGCTGTGACAGAATGCCTACCCATAGCTCACTTACGGTTTATTTTGTCTCATGATGTCAGCTGTTTTAGACTATCAGAATGGGGAGGGCTATCCGGAGCAGAATAGTTCCTAACAGGGTGGAGAGGAAGCTGAGCCTGGAACTTAGGACGAGGTGTAAACTGCAAAGTGCTACCACTAAGAATGGCTTTAAAAAAAATCTAGATCCCACCTCCTAGCAACTCTAGCCACACCAAACAGCACCCCTGGCTAGGGACCCTTGCCACCTCCTGAACACAAGCTCGTGAGATAGCATTCAGAGCACAACATCCTGCAAGGTCCCAGTCAGCGGTCAGCTGAGCAAAGCTGTGCAAACCACTTGCACCATTACACAGAGCGCTCTGGTGAAGAGCAGGGACCACGCTTGGACAAGCACCTGGAGTGGAATGCTGAGTCTGGCTTCCACTGGGGATCCTCTGGCAGGTCAGGCCCAATCCGCAGCCTCTCTGTGCATCAGCCTGAAACATCTATGCCTCACTCAACGCATATTTGCGGTAGTTAAGCAGAACTGACAAGCGTGTTACCTGGAAATAATGCTCTCTGAGCAAAGAGACCCCAGGCCTCCTTCAGCTTCACAGGGACTCCAGGGAAATGTCTGTGTGTGTAAAAGCTCCTATTGCGTTTGTGCCCTGGGATGGGCACATGCCCCACATCCAGGAGGGAGAAAGCAGGGTGAGTGTTGCTGACATTTAGTGGACTTGCGGATGCTTGGGAAGGTGCAAGTTGGGAACTGGTGGCAGTACACATGCAGCACAGGGAACATACAAAAGGGTGTGAACTGAGCTCACAGCAGAGAGAGGCCCGGAGAGTCCGTAGAGGAGCAGTCACTGGCTTGCCTTTTCTCACGGTGCACCTGTAGTTGCAGCTTCAAACCGTGAGGCTGACCATAGAGCATACAGCCAGGAGGAATGGCACATGAGGTTCAGTCTTCACTCCCGCTGTCTAAATGTGAATGCAGGATGAAGGCTGGAAGGGCTGAGTGAGATGGCCACAGATGGCCACTGCAGGGTCGCTTTGGGATGGCTTCATTCTGTGACCCCATGCCTTCTGAGTGACACGGTTTCTAAACTTGAGAGAGAACTGTGATCTGAGTATAAAAAAGTGAGAGAAAGTTTTAAATTTCTGTTTCTGTCTCCAAATGATAAATGGTCTAACCCACACCTGTATCTCAGTCCTATCTTGTTCAGGAACAAAATGTGCTGAGGCTTGAGTAGCCGGAGCTGAGCACAGTAGAATACTATACCCAGCTCAGGTATCATCGCGATACCTGGCATTTGCTGTGCTCCTGGAGTTGCAGTTATTACAAAAGATGTGCAATGAGAGCTGAGCTGTTCTCCTCTTCCTCCAGATTGCAGAGCAGAGGTTCGGAATCAACATCCCACACAAGTTCAGCATCCACAACTACAAGGTGCCCACGTTCTGCGATCACTGCGGCTCCTTGCTCTGGGGGATAATGCGGCAAGGACTTCAGTGTAAAAGTAAGATACAGAGGCACCGCCTTCCTACTTCTCCATGGCAACATCTCACTAGAAGCTTGTGGAGTTCTGCAGGCTCAGCATCTGATCTAGGGCTGATACTTTACATGTCAACATCTGAGTGGTGTCATTTATGTATCATTCATTGGACGTGTAGTACATGTTAAGAGAGTGGTATCTGATCCCTAAAATAACATTAGATTAGATTAGATGCTAAGTCTGGTGGTCTACCGTGCGGGTTGTTAGCTGCTCACTGTTGAGTGCAGACTGAGCAGTGTGTTTTGAAAGTGGCATTGGAGAAAGTGTGGGGAAGATGGTGGCCAGAACAGATGGCTTGGGTTCTAAGTGAGACCTGGCTCTTACCAGAAGTCGGCAGCTTTTGGGTTGTCTCTGTAGCAGGAACTGCGTGGGTGGTCTGCAAGAGCTGTGTGATGTGACTGAAGGAGCAGGTAGGGCAAAGAGGGATGCTTTGATGGTGGCTGGCACCTTACCAACTGTGTCCAGTGCTGTTCAGAGCTCTTGCCTTTTCACACGCTCTGAGTGGGGTGGAGGCCAAGCCCTGTCTTGTTAGACACTGTAGAGCTATTGGCCTGGAGTTCATCTCCCGTTAACATGTGACTATCTGGCTGTCTTCGTGGTGCACCTGAAGCTTTACCAGACGCACACTGCAATGACAACTTCTGTTGGCTGTCTGGGATAGTCAAACTGCATCTGTCAACAAAAGGGACCAAATTCTAGGGAGGCAATGTGTGACCCTCGCCTCTAATCCATCACCCAGAGAACTGACACAGGAGGAGCATTCAGGGTTGGTCTGCAAAGTGAGGACCAGGGCAGCCTGGGGTACAGAGCAAGAAGGGAACTAACACGCTCAGAAACAGCGAGGTTCTCTGCCCCTCTAGTGTCTTTCTCATTCACCTGGAATAACAGCCGGCTCAGCTAAAGGCTTTGAATGAGTCCCGGTTTGATGCCGGCCTGATGGTCTCAGGAAATATTTCTTCTATTTCTGACTAGTGTACAGATCCATGCGTGGGACTCATTTACACTCCTCTGTCCCTAGGTGCCTGAGAGCAGCATACCTCCAATGACTTGGCTTCTAGAACTTTTGTCACAGGGTTTTTCTAGAAGGTCTTTGTAGTGCATATGCCTTAGTTTCCCACGAAGCTAACAAAGCTTGAGCTTCGGGCCTTGCTCTGCTTGATGTGGCATTCTTTTTCATAAAACAAGCCTCCCCAGTGACAAACGCAATCCTCATAAAGTCTAGTTTGTGCTGTGCTTCCAAAGATGGACCAACCCCATCAAAGAGGTATTTGTGGCACATGGCTTCAGTCGGGCATTTATTTCTGCCGGTTAAACCTTAGAGCCTTCACGAGCACACAAAACGCAGCTTGCTTTGCTGGCTTCTCCAAATGTCTTCACCCTGACCTTCAAGCCCTTTAAAGGGTGCTTTTTTTCCCTTCCCCTACTTAACAGTTAGAACCACAGCCCCTCCGGATGTGCTTTGTGGCCTAGGAGTGCCACCCAACCACAACCGTACCCAGCAAGAAGCCGTACAAAGCTCTCTCCTCCCAGAAACCCATCTCTACCTTGTTTGAACGGTGACCTAGCTGCAGCGTGTACATGGCTGCTTTTTATCTCGCTGTTGACCGAGATGAGGGAGCAAAGTCGGGTGCCATGAGTCTTTGTTATCTAATCACCTGCGATTGTCACTGTGATGAACATTTTAATCTTTAGTATTGTATCTTGCTGCCAAGGCAACAGCGACTGCTACATGTGATTTAGATGACTCTAGCCCATCAAGTCACAGTAAAAAGAATCGAAATCTATTATTTGAAATCTGTTATTCTTTAATATGCTAGGATTTCTGCTTCTGCACAAATCAGAAATAGATAAAATGCCAGGAGTTGTTCTGAGTATGAGTTTGATTTTTTGTGAGATGACATTGTCAGCCTGTAGAATTCTTCTGTCACAGCCCTTAGGTTATTGATGTTCTCTGCAGCATGTGGTGGCTTGGTTCTCTTGTAACCCTGGATTCTGTTTTCTTCCCTGCAGTATGTAAAATGAATGTACATATTCGATGTCAGGCCAATGTGGCCCCAAACTGTGGGGTGAATGCGGTGGAGCTTGCCAAGACCCTGGCAGGGATGGGTCTCCAGCCCGGAAATATTTCTCCAACCTCGGTAAGCCTTTTGCTTTTGCTTATCATGTAAGCTTTTAGGTGTGGCGAGCTCAAGTGAGAGTACGGGGAACATAATCTCAGCAAATGCACTGAACAGGTCTCCTGCACTCCGAAGAGCATTTCTCTGCCATCTAAGAGCCGATCTAGAGTATGGCAAGAAACAGTGAGCTTGCATGTGTATCAGGAAGCAAGAGAAAGGAGCAACTCTGCCTCCCCCATTAAAATCAACTTCCCATCAATTTGGTCTTTTAAAAATCTCAGAATCTAGATACCTGGGGTGTGGTCCCTGGCTGGTGACCAAGCTGGACAATTGGCCAGTAGCAACAGGCCTCAGTTCTATGTCTCCAAAGGGATTGAAGGTGAGGATGCCTGTGGTCTCCCACTTCCCTAGACGGCATCATGTGTTCGGGGTTGAGAGTTTGTCTATTACGTTCTGCAGATGACAGCTCCTTCCTCTGGTCACTTGGGAATGGGTGGAGTGGTTCATTTGCTCTGGCCATGTGTGGTCCTGCAACCCCCCTAAGTGATATCCAGCTGACATTGTCCATCAGAGCCTTGGCTGCTTCCCAGTTCTTACTTCTGCCTTTCTGGCCTGTGTCTGCAGTGGGTTAGGAAGTAGCCGTGGCCGGATGGCTGTGAGATCTGAAACGGGTAGTCTGAGAGCTAGTTCAGGAAAGGCCTAGACCCCCTCTCGAAGTCACCTCTGAGTACTGTGGAAGGGTGGCCATGGCTGCACTGCTGTGAGATCTTTGAAAGGGTATTCCAATCACCCCCGGGTTCTTACTAACTTGGAAGGCAGCAGCAGCATGGCCTTCATTCCCTATTACAGAAAGGCTCCTCCTGAGACCAGGTGCTCGCACTGACAGCGGGCTTCAGGAAGGCCCTGGGAAAGCGCCTCTCTGCCTGCCTGTGGTAGGCAGTTAGGATGCTTAAGTGGTGAGGTGGGGGGTCCTAAGGCATGGGATGCTTGGTGCCGAGACTCTGGCTGAAATATGCCAGGCTGTGTGACCAGTCCCAGAATGGGTGGTGCCTCCTGGTCTCCCAAACGAAGAACCTTTGATGCTATGGTATTTAAGAGTGGGGAAACCAGATTTACCTGCCGACAGTACATCATTTAAAAAAAGAGAATTACAAGTAAGCAAAGAGAAAAATGGGTTTTAAAAAGAGATTAAGGAACGCTGGCTTTTGAGTTTTTATCTTTAATCAAGAATTCAGGTTGAGGAAGTGAAATTTAAGCTGGGACCATTTTTTATACTTTTGACAAGTTTACATGAGTTTTGGAGTGGGGAAGATCTGGAAAAGCCACAGCATTTTAAATATAATCAGTTTTATTATATTGTTATCCCTGTCTTGTGGTGTTAAATATATAAGATCCTTGAAGGTGAAGGCTGTGGCATAGTTGGCTTATTTTCAACCTTGATTACAAGTCCCATCAGGGCCTACAGCTTAGACACGTTCTTTAAAACTAGATTCATCAAGAACTTCTAAATCCACATTCTCAGAGTGAGGGTAGCTCAGTGGTAGAGTACTTCTCTAGCAAGCATGAAACCATGGGGTCCATTCACAGCATCACAAAGGACAGAACAAACAACAATTAAACAAAAACAGCCTCCTGGGGACTGGAGATGGCTCAGCAGTTAATATGGAGTATTGTTCTTGCGGGGGGGGGGGGTGCGCAAGGGGGAGGGCAGAGTCCAGTTCCCAACCCCCATGTCAGGTGGTACACAGCCACCTAACTTCAACTCCAGGGGATCCCAAACCCTCCTCTGGCCTCCATGACACCTGCACTCGTGTGCACTGCCCACACACAGGCACATACACCATTAAAAATAATAAAAATAAATAGTTTTAGAAGCAGCTTCGCGTTCTCAAAAGGCACTTAAAGATGTAAAAAGTAAATGTGACCATTTAAAAATAATACTGTGTGCAATAAGACAGTAATTTAGCCATATTTTAAAATTTAGTATGAAAATACATGTCTGTATGTTGTTTTAAAAATATATAATGAGAGAAGGCTGGTGAGATTTTAGATTTAACATTTACCCATCATAATTCTTGTCCTTCCTACTTTACACTGAATTTTATTTACATAATACAAGCTTTTGTATTAAAAAACGCGTGCTTGTCCTGCTGCTGTGACTCTCTGGGCAAACATGAAACCATCCTTTGCATCAAGTGGTCACTAGGCGGCTCTCCTGGCATTGACTGCTCTGTGGAGACGCCATTGCAGAAGAAACCGCAGTGACCAGTCCAAGACACTGACATCTTCATTTGTGCACACACTTGGATACATTCTCCACACAGCAGTGCATGCATACAGACCAGAAGTGCATGGTGAGGTAGTTTTAGGTTGGAGAAGCCGAGCATCTGCCCAGGACTGGTTTCTCCACATGCCCAGTAGAGGCTGAGACCCCTCACCGCTAGGAAGGTGGCCCTATCCATTCTGGCCTTGTGCTCACAGTAATTTTTTGCATTTCTCCTCCTTGCAGAAACTCATTTCCAGATCGACATTAAGACGGCAGGGAAAGGAGGGTTCCAAAGAAGGAAATGGGATCGGTGTCAATTCTTCGAGCAGATTCGGCATCGACAACTTCGAGTTCATCCGGGTGTTGGGGAAGGGGAGCTTCGGGAAGGTGAGTCTGGGCTTTCACCAACTGACCGGATTGAAGGAACAAGCATGCTGTGTGTGCATGCATGCATGCGTGTGCACGTGTGTGTGCGTGTGTGTGTGTTTGTATGTGTGTGTGCGTGCATGCGTGTGTGTGTGTTTGTATGTGTGTGTGCGTGTGTGCATGCATGAATGTGCACGTGTGTGCGTGTGTGTGTGTGTTTGTGTACATGCATGTATGTGGGTGCACACCGGTCCTTCTCATGTGTGCCCACACCCTCAGCTCTGGAGTCTGCCTCACGCTCCCTCCTGCCTCTCTCTAGGTGATGCTCGCCAGGATAAAGGAAACAGGAGAGCTGTACGCCGTGAAGGTGCTGAAGAAGGATGTGATCCTACAGGATGACGATGTGGAGTGCACCATGACGGAGAAGAGGATCCTGTCCTTGGCTCGCAACCACCCCTTCCTCACCCAGCTGTTCTGCTGCTTTCAGACGCCTGTGAGTATGACTGGTGCTCCCTGCCTCAGCCTCGTAAAGAGCTGAGAACAGTGAGAAGCAACGATGGCAGGAAACCGTGTGGAATGGGCTCTCAAGACATTGGCCACTCCTCATGACCTGGGCAGACCCCGTCCTTCATGCTGTCCACTAGACTGATCAGTCACCTCAAAGGTTTTGTGCCCTGATATTGAATAGGTCTTCAGACGTGAATTTCCTACAGCAGAGAAGTTAACGAAAGTCTAAGTGAATGTCGTGGGTCATCTTGCTGAATTGGGCTATGGTTCTTCTCCTATATTCAGGATAGGCTTGGGCCTGAGTGAAAGAGTTCAGAAGGGCCCAGAAAGAGCACCTGGTCTTGATTCATCCCATGTCCTTCTCCTGGCCTTAAAGACCCTTTGTCTGGTACCTTGCACTGGTCTTGGGATTTGGCTCTGCCTGTGATGTTAAGAGTAGCAATGCAGAAAGCTTTTTGCTGCAATCAGTAGAATACTGAGCTAATGGTAGTTTATACAACAACAACAAAAAGCAGGGTGGTCTTGGTTCATTTGGATAATGGTTCTTGTTAATCCACACAATGTGAAGTCCGGTGGTGATCCCTGGGGTGGGATTCATTGCCCGGTGCCGTTAGACATGCCTTCTACTTGTTGGCTCAAAGTATTTGTTGCACCTTTACACACCCCACTTTGACAGGACAGCATCCAAAACAGAGGCCAATGGGTTGCATGGGCCATTTTCCTTCCTTAGTCTTGGGTCATGCCTTTTTAGCATCAGGAACTGGAGAGAAGATACCTCCCAAAGATGACTGTGTTATCCTCACACGGGTCCATTCTCTGGGCTCATCGCTCTGCTGCCTTTTTAGAGCTGGTTCCACAACAGAGCTTCTCTATCAGGGAATAGGGAAGGCGACCTCTATGAAGGTACCTGGGTTCCAACAAATGAGTCAGAATTTTCCTGCCATCTGGGAGACTGAACCCTGGGCATGTCCCTGGGCTGTGCTGCCGTCATGGAACCTGAGGTGCTGTGGGAACACACAGGGGCATCCCACCTGACTAGAGATGGAAATTCACAGTTAAGCTGAGGCCAGAAGTGAGACTTTAGGTTTGTTGGCAAAAATAGTGCTCCCCACAGCGTGCAAACAGCTCCACAGAGCTGGGGCTGAGACAGAGTGCCAGGTGTGAACCAGGCTAACACCGTGCGACACTCTGAAGCTGCGGAGGGCCTGGCTGCAACTGGAACTGCGAAGAGAAGCAGGACCAGACTGGGGAGTGCAGCAGAAAGCCACAGGAGAAACCTAAGTAGAAGAATGACAGGCACCGGGCGGTGGTGGCGCACACCTTTAATCCCAGCACTCTGGAGGCAGAGGCAGGCGGATCTCTGTGAGTTCGAGGCCGGGCTGGACCGATAGCCTCCGAAACAATACAGAGGAACCCTGTCTCGAAAAAACCAAAAAAAAAAAAAAAAAAAAAAAAAAAAAAAAAAGAATGACAGACCAGGTTGTGACCATCTTACACTAGGTGGCACACATCCTTTCAGTGTCTTTGTCCTTACACTGTCACAGGAAGCCTTCCAAGGAAATTTTTGGCACATAAAAGCATATGCACGTTATATGAACATCACCGTTTAAAAAACACAAACGGGCTGGAGAGAATGCTCAACCATTAAGAGCACTGGTTGCTCTCCCAGAGGATGCAGGTGCAATTCCCAGAACCCACATAATGGTGCCTAACAACTGTCTGTAACTCCAGTTCCAGGGATACTGAGGCCCTCTTCTGGCCTCTGTGGGTATCAGGCATGCATGTAGTGCACCCACATAAATGCAAGCAAAACACCCATGCACATAAAATAATTCAAAAAATACAAACAGTGCTATACACTATGATTGCACTCATTTTTAAAAACACAATAACGATAAATCTTGGAAATTGTTTCATATTTGCATACATCTAGCTGTTTCATTTTTAGTACTTGTATAGTATTTTATATTAAAAACATACTGTGCCAGGCATGGTGGAATATATCATTAATCCCAGAACTCAGGATGCAGGGGCAGGCAGTTCTCTGATGTTTCAAGGCCAACCAGGCCAGACAAGGTTATATATATGAGCTAATTTATTATATATAATATATAATTATTTAATCTATTTAACTTATATTTAATTACCAATCTACTCTTTCATTTCAACCCATCTTGCAACAAGTCCCCTTGTGCTTCTACCTTTGCATGTTTACAGAGCATTCTACATGGCATATTGTTAGAGATAGTTTTGTTCACAGAGTCCACTTATACCTTCCTCTGTCATAGTTGAAGATGGCTAACATTTTATGGTCCGCCTTGGAGGCATTGCGCTGATAGCCTTGCATCTGCTGTCTTATTTACTCTGTGCAGTGACCCTATGCAGTGATAACATTTTAGATGGCATAGGGATTCCTTACTTAGCAACTAGAGTCTTCATTAGCATTGGTGGCCATTTCCTACTGACAATCTGATGTTTGGCCACAAGGTGGCAGTCACGACTGCAAAGTGGTCTTGATTTCTCCACCAGAACAGCGACACCCTGGAGCATTTTTAAAGGGTGTGGATTTCATACTGTCTCCAAAACAAAGACCAAGGGGAATGCTCCCAACCTCCAAGTTAAAGGATGAAAGGGGTGATGAGAACCATGAACCAAATGATTTCTATGCGTGGTCACTGGGAGACAGCGTCTCCCTCCCTTTGACCCTATGGGGATTCTGGTGCTGAGCTTTCATCTGTGTGATATCCTCAGAGGCTACCACTACTCACTGTAACACCTGCTGCAAAGGACTGAAGATGCTAGTCACTTCAAGGTTAGATGACTCTAGATACTTGATTCTGCAGGTCGTGGCCTTTCCTCCAACAGCTTAGCAATGAGCCCAGGTAGGACATTAGAGTTCCCCACCCTCAAGCTGCCTGCCAAATGCCATTCACTGGGAGGGTCCTTTTCCAATAATGTGACATCCCATCCCTCATGGCCCTATGGGATCCCTATTACTGAAGCCCGGATACGGGGGACCACTAAGAGCCTCTTGGGCTGGTAGAGGTAGACATGGTTCAAATGTAGGTCAGTCTAACTCTGATCCATGGGTCATGTGTAGTCTCACACCACGCATGAGTGGTGGGCCGCCAGCTGCTGAAACATCTGTCTGCAGAGCCATCAGGACGAGTGATCTGAGTCCTCCTTAGTTTCCCTGTATCTAAGTGGCCTGAGTGTGTTGTAAAAACCTCCGGTCCTTGTCACAGGAGAAAAACGGGGTCTCTGCGATGGCCCAGGGAGAGGATAAAGAGACTTCTCCTGCTCCATGGCAGCGAAGCTGACTGCCAGGTGGCCCATGCCCTAGTGGAAAGAATAAAATTCTTCATAAAAACCAATGCTCTGTGATGAATAGCCACTTCCCCATCCTGGCACTCTCCACACAGAAACCATAGAGTGGGAATCTGGGAGCTCCTCCTGTTCTTGCCAAAAAAAGAAAACAAATAAGCAAATTTCAATTACTAGATACTTCAAGTTTCTACGTAGGTTTAGGAGTCCATAAACTTTTCCGTCAAAATCTCTCCATAAGCATTATTATTGCTTATAAGGGAGGAAATAAGTTAGAATTCTCAAGCCTTTTGGTAGCATCGTGCTTTTGAATGCTTGTTGAATAATAATCTTTATCAAGACTTGTAAAAGCTGTTGGATCTGCTGGTTTTATTTTTCATTGTCTGGCCAAGAGAAACAGTGTAAGGATGAGGTAGGTGTATGTAAGGCTGCTTAACTTGGGGTGTCAAGATGTGGTGGGTAAAGGAATTGCCACTGAGCCTGGTGACCTGAAATTGATCCCTGGGGCCTACACAGTGGAAGAAGAGAAATGATTCCCTGAAGTTGTCCTCTGACCCCCACACATCTGCTGTCACACACACACACACACACACACACACACACACACACGCAGGCACGCACACACATATGCACAAAATAAGCAAATAAACACTTTTAAAAGATGCTTCATTTTTAAGAGATGGTTACTGTATTATTAGTCCATTGCTATTACTTTTTGACTGAAAGTCCCTGGGTCATCCCACCCTCAACCCTGGTACCCATCACTGTTCTCTCTGTTCATGTGAGTTATTTAGATTTGATTTTCCATGCCTGGCATATCTCACTTAATCTTCTCCAGATCCATCCCGTCCGTGTTGCCACACATGACAGGGTCTCCTCGTGTTTCAAGGTTGAGTAGCATCGCGTTGTGTGTCTACCCCACAATTTCCGTGTCTGCTCACCCACGTCTTTGTCCACTCATCCATACCACAGATAATGCTGCCGAGAGCGGGGCACGCAATCCTCTCTCCGATGCGCTGACTTCATTTTCCTTGGATGTACACCGAGCTAATGGAATTGTTAGATCCTGTGCGTGTTCCATTTAATTTAATTTAATCTTCACACAGTTTTGGGCAGCGGCTGACTGACTCATAGTCCCTCCACCCGTGTGCATGGTCCGCTTTCCTTCCCACTGGTGCCAGGACTTAATTGCTTTCATCCTTTTAAGGGAAGTTCTGGCCACTCGGTGTGGCTGCAATGTGCATTTCTCTGATGGTTAGTGGTGGCAAGCATGTTTGTTTCATGTGTCTATCAACCATTTATAGTTCTTCTTTGGGGGAAATATCTTAGTCCTGTTACTTTATTTTGGGTTTTTGAAGTTATTTTCTTACCGTTTGAGTTAAGTTGAAACAACTTGAGCTTTCGGCAAAGGGAGTATGCTTAAGTAATGCACTAATTGAAGAGGAACTCCTTTGGGGTATGACAGCACATACCCGAGTCCCAGACAGGGAGGTAGCATCACTTGAGTACATGAGTTCTAGACCCAACTGGTCAGTTTTTGTTTTTTTAGTTTTTTTAAAGTTTTTAAAAGTATTTTGTGTCAGACATTGTCATAAGCATCTGACACCCACGATTAATGGAATGTTGTTGTCATCACATAAAATAGATGCCACTATTATCTTTGCTTTGTTGGTTGTCAGGGAAACATGATATTAAACACTTCCTCCAACCCCAACACTTTTAGGAAGCTGCACAACTAGAAGGTGCCAGGAAAGAATAGAGAATTTACAAAGGTGAGTGGTTTGAATCCACATCAAATTCAGATCAAGACAGGGAACCAGCTCCTGCTCCCCACAAATGAACCAGCAGGAAATGGTGCCAAGAATCTCACCAGGGCTACAGCTGAGTGGTAGAATTTCTGGGGAAGTGTGGATTTTTCTAATATGTGTCATGTTTTGTTTTAAACAACAGAGAAAGTGATCAAATCTAGGGCATACTTCACTCCTCAGTCCTTTGAAGTTAATTCACCTCCAGGTCCTTCCATAGTCATTAGTGACTGTCAGCCTTTTGGCTTTTATGGCCTAGAATAAATACACTGGTAAAGTGTCTGCCTTCTTTCGGCAGACACTTTACCACTTCAGCTCGGCTGAGGCTGAGAGGGAACTGAGCTACTGAGCTTGAGAGAGACAAATAGGTAAGGGTAAGAAAGGGCAGGAAGGGGGCGTGGCAGAGTCAGGAAGGGGCGTGGCAGAGTCAAGAAGGGGGCGTGGCAAAGTCAACAGTGGTCAGATGTTTTAGTCTTTGTTCAGAGGCCCCATTTCAGAGCAGGGCTTCCGGTTTGAAAGCACCCCGTGCCCAGCTCCTGGGAGAAGGCTGCGCTGAGGTCCCTCCTCACCCCTTAGGTGTTTGGCTGTGTTTACATCAGCATCTCCGGTGGTGGTTGGAGACCACAGAGGTTCCCACAGCTGGGACGGACAGAACTGGCTCTTTGCTGTAGGTGTCCTCAGAGAGCCAGGGCTGCTCAGCTTCCAGGGCCAACCCAGCAGAGGCAGTTCCTGGCAGCCCAGCGAGACCCACAGCTCTTCACCTGTGGGTCAGCACAGCCGAGGCCTGATTTCTGAAGGTGCGATTGTTTAGAGTCTTTGTGCTCAGGCACGTGATGCTCTCAGCTGACTCCATGTTAGGGAAGTCACTCGGCTACAGGAGGGCGAGGGAGCGTTGCTTTCTGCATAGTTTTCTCTCCGTCGTCATTGTCTATTAGTTACTAGTAAAGCAGTGTGTGTAAATGAGAGGAAGGAGTTATTCCACACTTTTTTCAGGCAGCTGATAGCATTAGAACCTGGAGTTAAAGTTCAGTATCTCGCTTTCCTAACACCCAGTGTATTTAAGAACGTCCTTGTTTCCTACTTTAATTAGTTAGGCATCTCCACCCAAAAGTATGTCCATCCTATCCTTCCTAGTGGGCAGGGTACCTCTGGAAGGGGTCTCGAGTGGGAAGGGGCTGCATACACGGGGCAGGGACAGGTTAGCCACAGTCCCACTGCACTGAACAATGAACTTCGGGCAGCATAGCCAGTGCCCAGTACGTCCTGAGCTGCTGCCAGCAGCTGGATTGGGAAGGAAGGACACTTGGCTCCTGTCGTGGCATCTGCTCCCCATGCTCTGATGCGGTGCCATCCTAGGCAAGGAGAAGAGGCCCCAAGCCTGCAGGTTAGGAGAAAAGGAGACAAAGGCGATGAGAGTCTGAAGAGGCCCCGGTGAGCTTCAGCATTCCTGGTTGATTCCTGGAGTCTAAATGTGCCCATTCTGCAGGATGGGAGAAATGGAATTTGACAGAGACCCAACATTCATTTTGGATGCTTCTACTCATTACTGCTGCCTCGGAGAGTGCACTCTGCTATTCAATAAATACCTGTTGGGCGAAACATATTGCAATCCTCAAAACAATATCCAAAACAGTTTAGATAGCTGAGGTCTAAAGAGGTTTAACAGTCTGTCCTTGGTCACAAAGCAAGAGCCAGTATGTGTGTTCTTGACTAGGTTACGCAGTTGTTACATAGTCTGTTACACTGTAGCAAGAAACCCCTCCCGAGCAGTGTCTACATCTGAGAAGAATACATCATCATGCTTTCCCACGATAGATACATGTTTTCTGGCCTTTGTGAAACACCTACGGGTATTCCTTCTGATCTTTCTGGAACTAGGTTTCCTCCTTTCCCTGAGCAATGGCTGATTCACGTGCCATTTGGTCTGCTTACGGGTCATTTGTTGTAGTTCGCCTTCGGCTCAGATGAAAATAGAAAGCAAACTAGAACACGGTATTGGTGTTGCTCCCCACCCGCCAGCGTGCTCCATCTTCCTTTTAGGTTGGTAGCTATGGAGACAGGTCCACAGACCAGATTAGGATGTCTGGACCATACTGTGTGTTGGGCTGACCTCCTCAACTGACAGTCTCTGGGGACAGTGTACAGGGGGCCACATTCAGGCACAGGATTTGGCCTTCTGAACTCTGAGGCCTCGGGCTTCCTGTCAGTAAACAGGGTCTTGAACATGACAGGCAAAGAAGAGTGAGAATGTCCAGCTGTTCCTCTGCCACCATCTCTGGCTACATCTGCAGGATACTTGGTGTGCCTGGCGCTGCAAACCACTGTTGTTGAGGTTGTGTAACTACAGCTGGCTTGTTTATGGCTGTCACCAACACTAACAACCTGGAGGGTAAGCAGCCCCAGCAATTTCACATCTGGAAAGATGTTTTGTGGCACTGTGCATCATTCCCTTTGATGTCCCCAGCCTTGCCCAGAGTTAGCCTTGGCCACATGCTCTCACAGTGACTAGAAGTGCTGGAGGTGGTGACTGCGTGGTTATGGTTTTCTCTTACCACAGTGAGTCAGGTTGCCAACCCCCAGTCTTCAACAGTGCCCTTGGAAGTTCAAGTGCCGGGACTGAAAGGGAGGTGGCTTGGTAAACGGTCAGCCATTCCTCTTGGTCTGGAGGGGCCACTGGCGCACATGAAGTGGTGGTGGGAGATTGAGCTCGTGTGCTAAGCATGGATAGTTGACCTGGAACTCTGGATCCTGGGGAAGTTCTGAGACATGATGTGTCAGGCTTTTTGCAAAAGTTCCACCAGGGTAGCAATAAGACCCAAACCCAATTAACACCATAGTTTCTGCATTGCCTGTACACAGTCCCTGGGAGGTTGTGTGGGCTCCCCCCTTGACTGGCATGACTGTCCCGGCAGGGTCTGAAGCTGTCTGTCACTGGAGTGAGTCCACCCCACCCTGGAGACTGTTACAGTTGTGAAAAACCAACTTTCTTGGGCAGAAACCATAGGCTGCAATGTGTTCTTGTTTTGAAATAGTTGAATTTCTTGTAAATACTTCATGGCTGGTTGAAACGTGGTTATGTCTGTCTCCCCTGGGTCCCAGAAACAGTCTGTGCTTCTCATGAGTAGAAACAGCCTCATTGCAAGTTAGCTTGTGGCACAAGGCAGGAAAGTGTTCATTCAGACCCACGAATATGGAGTGCCTGTGGCATGAAACCTGACGTTCAGCCTTGAGGACACAGCAGGCCACAAGGAAGATCAGGCTCTGCCTTCAGGTAGCTGGCCTGGGAAGCTGAGGGCCTGAAGCTATCCTATGTGGGTGGACTCAGCAGGTGACTAGCCATCCATGGGAGCTAATCTTAGATTTCCACTGGTCAGGCTCAGTATAGCCACCTGCTTGGAAGGGAGAATAGCCGTATTGAAAGCTGTTTTTGCATGTAGGGTGGAGGGAATTTGGGATCTGCTTATGATTATTAGGGAGAGTTGATTCAAGCACCACATCAGCTCTGGCTAGTGATTGGTGCTGTATTGCTCCAGCATACAGGCTCATGTCAGGAGGCAGAATAGGAAGAGTGACAGTCCTAGCTCACTTCCCGCTCATCTAGATGTTTGTGTGGTCTTCTTGCAGTGACATCTGCTCCAGGTCACGGGGACACTTGTCTGTCTCTCTGCTCACCCCCATAAAACTTCATGAGCCATCAAGACCCTTTGTACCGCCTGTCTCTGAGACTCTTCCTGTTTCCTGCTGTCAGTTAGCACTACTCTGTCTCCCTCCTCTATTCCTGTGTTCTAGAGAGATCAGTATGTCCTTTCTTCCCTGCAGGGCCAACCGGGGCCTTCCTGCTTCCAGCTCGCGGTGTGTTCGTTCAGCAGAAGAGCCCACTGTGGTGTGAGCTCATCCCTTCCTGCCCACTCCTGCTCTGTCACCACTTACCTGTCAGGAGTTGTGGAGGGAGTGTCGGGACTCTTCCCAGAGCCTCTTCAATTCATTCTCAAGGCGTACACATTTTCCGTGTTAAATGATGGAATGTATAGTTCCCATCAAACCAGGAGTGCCACTCAGCCACCTCCACTTCCAACCATACTTGTTTTTTTCAGTTTCTTTGCATTGTGCCTTGGGAAGCCACTTGGGAAGCGTCTTCCTGCCCCATTAACTTCCTCCCTCCCGGGGCAGCATAGAACCATCTCTCTTTGATAACATGAAGGAGGGATGAGTCCCTGTCTGTCTATACCAACATCCATCTACTGATGGTAAACTGCTCGGTGTGAGTTAGACACAATCAGGAAACACAGCTAATAAGGTAGAGTTGGCCTACAGCCTGGTTCAAGTTCCTTTTCTGGAAGCCTGTAGGATACGACCTGACGCTTACCTGACTGCTTCCTCTTTATTTGGGCTTCGGGACAGAGCTGCAGAGAAAGTTCCTTTTCACATTGCCGAGAGCATCACTCGATCGCATGGCCCACCTCAGGGCTGGTGAACTGTTGTTGTTTGCCGTGAACCACAGATAAGTGCCGTGTCTCGCACCCTGCTTTAACACACGGTGGGATAAACCTCTCTTGGAGGGCTGCTCTGTGCATGGTAGGCCATCCAGCTGCACCCTTGCTGCCAGCTCGCGAGGTATCCGTTGTGCCCTTGCGTTCTTGCCGGGTGTTCCCTGAGCAATCTGCCTTGGCTGGAAACTGTGGCCTCTCATGACCGTCGAATAATCTGTCCTCAGTGTCTAGTTACACGGGCTAAAAGACTATTTCCTAGAGAGAGAGAACAAAGTGTGTCAGACTGTCCTTGTAAAGGAGTACAAGGTGGCTCAGTGGGTAACGGTGCTGACCACCGAGTCCAGCTACCCAAGTCCAGTCCCGGGGCCCACATGGGGGAAGAGAGAGAACTGACTACTTCAGGTTGTCCTCTGACCTCCACGTAAGAGCCACGGCCTGCACCTTCCCACACCCACGTGAATACACACAAACCAACATGATTTCTATCAGGTTTTTCTGGGTTCGTGGAGAGGCAGGGGCTGTGGTGACAGCTCCTCACAGCTGTCAGTGTCTGCACTGTCGTACTTGCTGGGAAAGGACTCCTGGACTGGGGGATGGCACAGTGTGCAGAGTTTTTGTTCAGTGTGTGAGGACCTGACTAGCGCCCTGCTGCCTCTTCTTAGCCTAGACATCTTCTGCACAGCAAGGCAGAGATGTGGGGTGCCTGGGACACCAAGGAGCCAAATATGAGTTCACTGAGCGTGAGTTTTAAGTGGGTTATGTCAACACAGAGTGGGAGAAACACACGGCTTCTCTTGATTTGGTGTTTAATCACCTACCTTCACTTTATCAATAATGCATGGAACCAATTCTTTTTATGAAAACTGCCGTCCCTGCTGGTGCCCCACGGGGAGGCCTGTCTGTGAGTCGGACCCTGTCCTGTACAGGGCACACAAGGCTGGATTTCACAAACCGATAATCTTTAGAAAGATTTCCCAACTGATATGGAAATATCTGCTACTGACAGTTTGAGTGTGTTTTGAGGGAGAGCAAACTTGTGGTTTTCTTTTTGGCCCAGGGCAGCGATCTCAGGAGTATACTGGCAAGACAGTGCCTTTGAGGGGTGACTGCAGTCCCAACCACTGGGGGATTTGGGGAGAGTGGGCAATAAGGAACTGCACTGGGGGGATTGGGAAACAGCTCAGATAGGAGGTTGGGTCTCCATGGTACTTGGTCTAGTAGAAGCTGTACTATAAAACTCTCCGCTCCCTGTGTGTGGAGACAGAAGAGGGGCGAGCTACAGAGAGAAGTCCACATGAGGGCAGAGATGGATGGGAAGCAGGCAGAAGGAAGACTCAGAAATGCCTTCACAGGAAGAGACTCAAATGCTAAGAACTCGGGTCACCGAGGAACCCGGAGGCGTTTCTCGGATCTGGCAGAAAGTGGTGGGTGTTTCTGTCTTCACTGTGTAGTTTTTCAGGGTCGTTTCATCTCCATCAACTTGTCTGGGGTTTTCCTACGGACTCAACAGTGTCCTCTCCCCAAACAGCCCTTCCCAACTGTTTACACCAACTATCTGTCCTTCATAGAACGAGAGCTGTGCTCCTACTTATTTCCCCCCTCGCTGTGACAAATTATCTGGTGAAAGCCACTTAAGGAAGGCTTTGTTTGGCTCACAGTTTAAAGGTACGGTCCGTCATGAGGGGGGAGTCACGACAGCAGGAACTGGAAGCAGCTGGCCAGGGACATCCACAGCTAGGAGCCTGAGGTGAACACTAGCACCCAGCTTGCTTTCTCCTGCAGTTGGGGACCCCACCCTGTGGGATGGAGTCACCCACATTTAGGGTGAGTCTGCCCATGCCCATTGACCTAATCTAGAAAATCCCTTACAAGTTTGTCTTCTAGATGGTTATAGATCCTGTCATGGTGTTTCCCTCGTCTGACACACAGGCTGGTCAGGATTCATTATAAGACATGGCTGTAACAAGTCCTGGCCACCAGGGACAAACTACTTGCCTTTTGGGTTGTGAATCCCCAGGTTCAAAGTCTCTAAAGTTCTGTTTGCCACAGGGAGGTATAAGAACCCATCTTACCAGAGGTGAGTCTCTGTCCAGATAAGATGTATCTTGACTCTGTAGCCTCACAAGAGGGAAGCTAGGTGAGTGAATTAACTCCTGGCATCTTATACGGTGTGCAAGGTGACAAAAAAATAAAATAAAGCCATTAGACCCCATCTCACTGTTCTTCTGTGAAGGCTTTGCAATCATTCTTAATGTGGTTAGATTCAAGTGGTTTCCAGTTCGAGCATGGTGCAATCAGATTTCCTCACAAGGGTGCTTTCCACCGTGACCTCTTTGACGTCACTAACTGCTTCCTGTTGATGTGAACTCTCTATTCACCCGGCTGACGACTGGGTCAGCAAAACATAATGAAACAGTGGGATATAGGAGCCATTCAACATGGTGCCGTCTGTTCCCAGAGATCCCCTTGTTGCCCACAGTTCTTAATGACATTCTGCAGTTTTCAATATGGGGCTTGTTATTCAGACAGAAATACTCTCCAGCAGCTCTTAGAATTTGATGAGTGTAGATAGGGCTTCCAATCAGCCGTGCCTTGAATCACTATCTAAATTATTCATAGCCATAAATGTAATTGCTATTCTTTGAATTTTTCTCCGTCTTCACTGTGGCCAATGTGCCGTGACTGTTTCTTACAAAAACATTTCATTCCCAAAACAGCTTATCTGCAAATGAAACATATTTGTAAATCAAAAGGATTATGTAGTCTAGGTTTAAACAGAGAAAAATCTTTCTTAATGTGGTTATAAGGATGAGTAAATGCTACCGACCAGGGAAAGGGTTACCAAGTAAGACTGCAAAGTCTTCGATTTCAGTCCACGGGGCAGCACCTTTGTTTCATAATAACTGTTTTAAAATCCATAATGTTGAGCTTCAGAATCCTTATTTGATGTTAGAAAATTAGGAAACTGAATGGAGCTGACTGCTTGGTAGGTATCTTTTTGGTTATCAACCCACTTTGGGAACTACTTCAAAATACTTCCTAGAACAAAAAGCCCTTACTTCGTCAAGGTCATTTCCACAAGACATTAGGAAATACTTTTGTACCTTGGCAGCTGGGCATGAGGGCTGGGGGACTTTCATCTCCTTAGACCTGCTAGACTCCTTACGCTAGCTATGTAGCTAAGGGTGGCCTTAAACTCCTGGTTCTCCTACCTTTAAGAGTTGAGGCTATAGTCATGAGTAGCCACACCAGGAGGAGGTGCTCTAAATTCTTGTCCAACACTGGGGGTCAGGGAGTCATTGCAGCGTTTATTAGTTGGCACGTGCTTCTATTTCCCTCCCTCCCTCCCTCCCTCCCTCCCTCCCTCCCTCCCTCCCTCCCTCCCTCCCTCCCTCCCTCCCTCCCTCTCTCTCTCTCTCTCCCTCTCTGTTGCATATAAAGTTCTAGCCACGGTGGCTAAAGCTGTAGTGGAAAGGTGATGACAACGAGGTGATAGTAATCAGAGTTGCTATCATGTTTTGAGCACTTCTGTAGGTCAAATACTAGTCAAAATTCTTGGCTTAACACAGTTAGTCCTTGTAAACCTTGAGTTTAGTCATCTTACCATCCCCATTTCACAAAGTGAGTTGAGAGAGGCATGGAGACACACACACACACACACAGAGAGAGAGAGAGAGAGAGAGAGAGAGAGAGAGAGAGAGAGAGAGAGAGAGAGAGAGAGAGAGAGAGGATGAGAATAAAGTATATCAGGAACTGCCTGTGCCTACTGAGAATTCTGGGTCCACAACTCAGGTGTAATTACCGGGCAGCGTTCCTGTGAGTGACACCAAGGACTTAATATTGGACACGGTGTCTCCTGGATTTAGCTTTGCTGTCTAATGGGTTCCACTTGTTGGGATTCTTTTGAAAGGGGCTGCCACTGTGAGGCCCTGTGCTTCATTCTTTACCTTGCATTGACCCATCATCCACCACCCATCCATGCATCCATCCATGTCTGTACCATTCTGATACACTGTGAATTTCAAGTGTGCATCACAGGGGCGGCCTCAGCTCCCCCAGTCACTTTTCCCCAGCTCTTATAGCTCAGACTGAATTAAAAGTCTTCCTTTCAGTCTGACTGTCCTGGGAAAGGGACTGCAGGAAAAGTAGCCTCCTTCCAAATTGCCACGTGCTGGAGGTGCATCCGCTGTCCGCACCGCCCCAGAGCAGTCTTTGAGAAGGGTGTTACCACCCCTTGAACAGATTCCCCCCAAAGGTGTCCTCCACCGTCTCCTTACGGTCACAGTCCTTACATTCAGTCATTTCACCACTCGTCCCAACTTAGCTGAGCTCTACCGTGTAGCCGGGCTTTGCCTCATCATGTAGCTTTCAACTTCCAGGAGCAGCCTATAAAGAGGACACTACGAAGTGTCTCCTGCTGACAGCCAGTTTAGAGGATCTGTTTATCTCTTGTTCCCAGAGAGCCGGGGCAGAAAGTTGGCACAGGCCTCAGTGGGTTAATGGATCCGGGGCAGATGACGACAGAAGTTCTATTATTGCCATGCACCAGCTCCATGAACTCTGTGCCTGTAACTAATACAGGGCGTGGGGACAAAGGGATTTCTGAGCCGCTTTTGTTCCCCCAGGTGTTTATCATCCCATGCTGATGGCTTGCATTTGTGGTTAGTTGAATCAGAGACCAGGGACGGGCACACAGGATAGACAGAGGGCTTGGCTTTGGAACTAAAGCTCAACCATTCTCAGTTTCCTACCCCACAGGTCAGGGCGAGCCTGGCTTGAAGGAGCCAAGGCCACAGCTGAAGCTCTGCAGAGGTTCAGGCTCAGCTTCTAGGAAACTGGATGTTAGGAATCCTGAGCCGGCTGTGCGGACAGATTCTAAGCACAGAAAGAATCCCCTGGCTGTCTGCCTAGGTAGGATTAGCAGAGCCTTCCCTGCCCCAGAAGTGACTCACAGTCACCTTAATCCATCACAGAATCCCTCCCTAATGCAGGATTCCCCAAAAGGACTTCATCTTGTTTCATGGCATGATGCATTGTGCAAGTAACCCTTGGGGCTAGTTCTTGACCAACACAGATGCTAAGAGAAGTTGTAGGTAAGAGGTTATCGCCTGTCTCCTTTCAGAACATGGTATACAGATCTCTTCTGCGATGAGGTCGTCACCACAATATGAAGCCTTCCTGGAGATCGACACAGTTCATTCCAAAGGAATAAGATTTCTCTGGGGTGGTTTGGTTTGTTACTGATGTTTTATTATACATGACATATGCCAGGTCTTTTCAAAACTCATCCACAGGGTTCACATGATTTATTCCCAGGCACTGGGTTTAAGATTCTAATGCAGTCAATGAATGATCGTGTTTATTGGGAGAAGTTGAAGACCTCGCAGCTCTCAGATGTGGGTGACCTAGGATGGGTCAAACACCTCCCTCTTGCTTCTACCAGGGCTTTGTTTCAAGTCTAGTAGCCTGGATCCAGAGGGCTCTGTGCTCAGCAGCTTCAGTGCTTAGCAACCTGTGTTTTCCCGACCCGGCCACCGTGCAGTGCATCGATCCATCCTCTTTCCAGTCTTCTCCTGCCTGACCTGTTCTATTTCACCTTCTAAAGCGGGGAGTCAGCCCTTCCCGAGAGCTTTCCGCAAATCCCACCCTAGCCTCCAGGCTCTTCTCTCTCCATCCCCCGGACCCCATTTGACCTGTCTGCCACCTTTACCCTCCTGACTGGTATGCTCTACCTACACATCTGCTCCAGGATGCACGGGCCGTGCCCAGGGGCTGGAGTGGTGTGCGTGCCTAGTAAATGGTTCTTGCTCAGACCCTTAAAGAAAGCAGGAAGGTCTCAGAGAGCTTCAGGAGGTATCGTGTACTCAGACGCTTGCAGCTCTCGAGATACAACCTGCAGCTAGTTGGCTCTGGTTCGGGATGCCATTCCAGATAAGCATGACACAGCAGTGATGCCGTGAGAGAAAGGGTGCTTCCTGATGACCCCCAGTGACATATAGCAGGGTGTGAAGGTTCTGTAGTCACCTTCTGCTTCCCACCACCTAGACATTGCCTCTGTGAACAGCTTTAAAATGGCACATTGTCCAACATGTTCTCTTCCTGCTGTCAAATCCCAGTAAGAAAAGTGTGGAAGAAGGTTGTGAACTTTAGGAACCTTCAAGTGTCCCGAGAAGTAGAAAGGGATGCCACTGTAACCCCACAATCTAAAGCTGACGTCTGTCATTGCATGGGCTTTTTGGGTCTTTTCTCTGACTATAACTGAACTGGATGCCACTGTGACCCCACAATCTAAAGCTGACGTCTGTCATTGCATGGACTTTTTGGGGTCTTTTCTCTGACTATAACTGAAAGCATTCTTCTCCGAGCTGAAAATGTCATCATCGGAGCCACTAGCGGTGGCAGCACCAGAGTCTGTGTATCGTACATACTGTATTAATGATAAACAGGTCTCTCTGTAAACAGTGGATAGTTTTGTGATTTGCCTCCTCCTTTGCAATGACAATCTTGGAGAGACTACAGTGGGACATTCGCTGCCTCTCTGGTAAACATTTTAGAACGGGGTCAATAAATCTTCAGGTTTCTAGAGGTTTGTTTGCAGTATAAAATAAAACACGTGGCTGGTTGTCCCTTGTCATGTGATTTGAGGTCTTTGAAAGGAAGGCTCTTGACTTCCTTCTATTCTAGTCACCTCTCCTCAGTCTTGCTTTTCGTTTCTTCCTGCTTGGAGAACTGATTGCAGTCCAGGGACTGTTTTCTAGGTTGGTGCCAGGGCTATAATAGAAGTAAGTGAGGCTCTGGATGGAAAGAAGCAAGAACATTGAACAAAACATCCTCAGTTTTCAATCTAAAGATCCCCCCTCCCCAGATACAGCAGTGAAGAAAGTGTCAGATGCTGTAGGTTGAGATCCAACCCAAACCCAGATGGGTGGAGCCAAGATGGAGGAGGAGGAGAAAGACCCGGAGGCAGTGTGTCTTACCCTCAACCTGCCCGTTATCCCAGGCTCTGGCTTTGTGGATTTTGGACATGAAAAGAGACATTGTGTGTGGAAGAGACTTCTTTCTTGATGCTTTTATCTCTTGATGACCACTGCTGCCTTGGAAACTCTTGCCAAGGACTGACTTATGGCCTCCTCAGAATGACTGCTTGCCTGTGGACTCATTTCCAGTGACGGGATGTTCAGAGCAACTAGAACTCAAGTTCTCCAGAAGATGAAGTTGTGCTGCTTAGTCTTCCTTAGACTCCTGGGGCTAACCCTCCAGATGAGGCTTTTGTTAGCATAACAATTCCTGTGCAGAATGGCTTCCCAGTTGTCTGTGGAGGGCTAGCTAATGTCTATCCATCCGCCAGACTCCCATCCATAGCATATAGGACAGACATTGCTCATCAAAACCCATCCACCCCATCCTGCCTCTCCCTTTGCCATTCAAACTCAAATGAGGGTCCTTAGCTTAGTCACAGGGACTGCTATATTTGTATAGTCTTCCCTTGGGCTTATAGGGAAACCTGAAGAACTGAGTTGGTGGTAGGTTTTTTTTCTATTTTTGCCCTTTTATTTTACTCTTAAATGCATGCTTCTAGCTGCTAGAAACAGATGTAGTTTATACACCACACACACACACACACACACACACACACACACACACACACACTCGGTTGATTCCCACCCCTTCTGGTTGAGGTTTTACTTACTATTACTATAGGAAGTAGGAGGTCACAGGTCACTCTGCCCTGACAGAGATCAGCTTGCTATGCAGCAGCAATACACTGGGAAGTGAGTCAGAGCCAGACTCCCCGTCATTGTCCAGCTCAGTCACCCACCCAGAGCAAACTTGGTAGCATCTCAAACCCCAGGTGAAGGCGGGTTCTTGCATGTGTACAGCCTTTGATAAAACACCAGTTTGCCACACAGTGACTGCCCACATCCCCACCCCCAGAAAGGTCAGCACCGTCTCTGAGGGATGGAGCTCACCTGCAGGCCTTGCCTCACAAGACTCTTGCTCAGGCGCCTCCCTAACCCCCACACAGGTGTCCCTGCTTCCTCTACCACTTCCTTCACAGTTTTACCGGAACGTGTAGATTTGCTGTTTGTGTTTAAGAACCCCGTGTTTCTTGTACCGACCTCTCTAAGGTGAAACCGTATCTGCTTTATGTCTATGAGACTCTTCGTTGGGGTCCCAGCACCCCATTCAGTGCTCAGGGGAGGAAGTAAGGAAATCCACTGATGGCAGACGTCCTTAGACACAAGCCTCTTACTCCATGTGTCTCAGCATTGCTAGATGGACCGTTCTGTCATGAAGCAGTCTTATGGCTCACGAGTCCTTTGCGCACAGCCTGTATAGTCCCTAGGCTGCGGCAGTGAGAGCTTTGTTAGGAGTCCATTTCCCTGCCCGCTGAGAGTCACTGCAGATGGGAACCGCCACTGCGCTCCATGTCCACGTCTCATTCATGGCCTTTGATGGAGGAATTCCTAACACAGACTGTCCATCTGACTGAGTTCTCTAAAGGAGCTCACCCCTTCTTTCCTGCTCATTTGTGAGGAATGAAGAAGCACCCTACCGAGTGTCCTTCACTCTTTCATTCACCCTGTACACTCCAATGAATCAGGCTGTAATGAAAACCGATGTCTCTTGATGTTTTCCATATTTAGAAAGTCAAGGTTGTGCGGAACTACCTAAAGGGGATTTCCATGCCACTCTTCCCTATGGGCTCAAGGCCCTGACCCCCAGGAGCATCCTCTGCTCCCAGACAGCAGTCTGCATATTTCGTGGCATATCTGTCTCTGCGCAGGAGCACAATGCTGGTGAATGAGCAATAGGCTAACCAATTCCCACATGTTTCGTCTAGGATCGCCTGTTCTTCGTCATGGAGTTTGTGAACGGAGGTGACCTGATGTTCCACATTCAGAAGTCCCGTCGTTTTGATGAAGCCCGTGCTCGCTTCTACGCCGCGGAGATCATTTCTGCACTCATGTTCCTCCATGAAAAAGGCATCATCTACCGGTGAGTTTGTGTGCTGGGTGCCTCTTCCAATTCACCTCCTGTCTAGCTCCTCCTTTGGCCGGGGCTTCCACTGCTTATGATCATCGACTAAAGACCTTAGCGATGATATCCACAGAAGACCCAAGTATTCATTAGAGGTAACACAGAGATGAACTCTGTCTCCGAACTAATTCCAGAGAGATTGATATTCATGGATTGGTTCATCTTCTTTTTTCCATTCTGATATTTGAAGTGAGTCGGTCAATGTGGACACATTCTAATTTAAGAATGTGTGACTGAGCCAAGCAGTGGCTGACTCTGTGAAGATAACCCTCTCAGACACTGCCCGCCTATTTTCTCAAGGACGGGATCAAGGGTATTAAGGGCCTGGTTGGTTCAGATACTTGTGTGGTCCGAACTTGGTTGGGTGTGGCTTTGCTGGGTGAACCCATCGTGGGATCACCCCTGGGAGCATTGCTTCCTTGGCTAGAGATTCACGAGGAATGTGCTTGCAAATCATTTCTGTGCTGGGTCCATAGCAGATGTTTTATGCTTGAGTCACTGTCCTCTGCAATTCTCCCTTCTGGAAAACTGGATCAACATCTCTGAGACCTCCCTTACTCTCCAGCGTTTCTTATTAGCAAACTCGCAAACTCCCCAAATAGCTTTCATTTGAGCCTAGAGTTGTGTCATCTTGCCTCACCTATATTAGGATGCATTTCTGTATTTGTGGTTTTTTTCTCTGCATACAATAAGAAAAATCTCTTTGGAGAAAGGTGAGAGTTAAATTCAGTATGTCTGTTTTTGCTTTGTCATCTAACAGCGTCTGTGGAGAAGCAGGTTCACTCACTCTTCTCTTTGTTGGCTGCAAAGATGGCTACACATTGTCATCTGTTATTTTAAAGCCCTTGTTACTTTCAGTAAGGGCCAGGCACAGAAGTGCTCAGGATGTGAATAACTTTCACGTGAGATTTTGGTGCCGAGCCCTCCCCAGAACCTTTCAGTCACATTCTTGCTTACTTCTTGTCACACTTTGACCATTGAGAGACCACTCTTCCATTGTTGCCAGAGAGCGACCATTGTCCCTTCTTCCTTTTCTAAAGATGTATGGAGGATTCGGGTTTCCAGCTGTTAGACTTACCTGCCCCCTGCCTGTATGCCCTCTCCCATGTCCCACAGGAAACTGGCCTTTCCCTTCTCCTAGGCAGCCCTTCAGTTAGTGCTCAGTGACCATCAACTCACTTCCAAGGACATGAGGAAAATTGAAAGTATTCCCTGGTGGGGAACATGCCCAGTGATGGAGAAAGTTGTCGGTCAGGTGATCACACACACAGAAGTGGCAAGTCTGGCCAGGGCCTTGAAGCAGGGAAATGCAGTGCTGTGGTAGAGAATTTCCTTAGGGTGATGGGTGTGGCCGGGGAGAGCTGGAAGATCTCCTAAAGGAAGTGACTTTTAGGCAGAAAGAACAGAAAATGCAGATGCCCAGTAGCAGGAAGAATTGCAAGGTCTGGGGACTTTAAGAGAAACATGTTGCTAAAACCAAGGCGGCATTATTTTCCCACAGTTAGCACTCCATTATCCCAGAGTGTGCGCCGTCATCTGATGACCTTAAAATTTTATTAGATATACCTCATAAATTATTTATTTGAGAGTTAGGTAAGCTGGTCATGTTGCCAACCCCTGGAGGAACCATCCAGTCACTGTGAGTTTCTTGGTGTTTCTACCCAGCAATGGGATTATTAAATTTTTGAAACAGTAGAGGCCTCAAAGATTACCTAAAGCCAGCTTCTTTTTCACAGATGAGGAAATGCATGTCTAAAATATCCAGCCAATAAACTGTCCATCTGCAATTTGTAGGTTTATCTTCAGAAAATTGAAAATATGATTAATCTTCAACTTCCTGATGATTGAAGAGTTAATTGGGCATTTTGAGGCATTCATTGCTGTTTGCTCTATTTCACTGAGGAAAAACCAGTCAAGGCAAGAATATGTTAGTTGACACAGTGTGTCAAGCATTGTGTGAGGAGGTGCATATCTAAAATGAATGGAGTAGGGTTCTAATCTTTGAGGGTATTTTTTGGTGGAGTGAGATGGATAATCCACAGACCACTGATGGATTCCAAAACTGGAGCATGCCCAGTATGTTAGTTACTTTTCTTATTGCACTGATAAAATATCTAAGAAAGAAAGAAAGGAAGGAGGGGGGAAGGGGGAGGGAGAGAGAGAGAGAGAGAGAGGGAGAGAGAGAGAGAGAGAGAGAGAGAGAGAGAGAGAGAGAATAGCAATGTAAGGGAAGAAGAATTTTGAGTTGGTGATTAGTTTTAAACCATCATGGTAGTGGGAAGGTATGGCAGGATTCATGACTACTTAGTCTGGGTGGTAGCAGCTTGCCTAGTGGTTTGTTCATATTTTGGCAGATCATGAAGCAGAATGCTTGCTCTAGCCATCAACGCCCACGTCCTGCAAGCCACTTTTGTTAGTTAAGCCACATGTTCTCAAAGGTCCCACAACAGCTCAAGATAATGCTACCAACTAGAGACCAAGAGGTAACTGAATGCATGAGCCTGTTGGGGGCATTTTGCATTTGCCCTCACTCGATACCCAAAGTATTTTAAGAATGCAGAGAATGGCTACCCTTCAATGTAAGACATTCAGGCAAATGTCATGGAGGAAGTGAGGTCTGAGCTGAGTGTGGAAAGTTAAAGCTGAACCAAGATAAGGCTATTTGGTTGTGGAAAGGGGCCACACTGGAGCAAAGCAGAGAAGCACAAAGGTACCCGGGGACCAGATAGGCAGATTTGAGAACTACAGGAACTATGGTAGTACCGAAGCTGAAAGGTTGGTACAGGGAAGACATGGTTCCACAGGGCAGCTGGAATGAGACTGTAAAGGGCTTGAAATGTTCGACTTCTGCATCATGTTGGATTTGGCACCATTACCTGTCATGGGAGACCTAGAAATGGCAACTACTTAAGCCATATAGGAATGTATTTGTCTTGTAAAAACTCAAGAACCAGGTCTACCATGGAAGTTCCATGCTGTCTCATTGGACCTGGAGGTCTGTGTTTCTTGTTCTGACAGTTCATGGCCACCTCCTAGTCTAAGGTGATTGCTAGTGGTCCACGGATTGCCTTTGACTTTGAATTCCAAGCAGTCATATGGACTGAAGGGCACTGTTCCCAACTCTGTAAACTCCCTTCTTGAAGGTATATATAATGCTTAGCATGGAGTTTGCTGGAACGTAATCATATGGCTACCCCAGCTGTAACGAAAGCCGGGAAATACAGGATAATGTTCCAAGGAATCATTTCCAACTAAAAACCAGGCTCCTGTTGTTAAGAAGAGAGATAGTAGTTATGTGGTGAGAAACAGTATCAGACATATTATCTTCCTCAGGGAGTTTGCGTTGGCAGTTTGCATGATATGAGTACATTTTGATTTCATATGCTGTCAGGGTATAGTGGCCCATGTGGACATGTGCATGGTGAGTGGCAACCCAGGGAAGTTTCCATGTGAGGCAGTTTTTCAGTGTTCCTTGTAGATAGATAATGATGATCTAAACTAAAGTAGTAGGGTAGGACAACGGAGAACATAAAAGTAAAGGCTGTCACTGAGTAGAACAACCAGTACTTAGAGTTGGGCCCATAATAAAGGTAGCAGAGTATCCCCAGGTGTTAAGATGGGTAGTTGAGTGACAAGTGACGCCAACAGCTAGACAAGACCAGGAGACCAGGGAAGATGGGGACCGTGAGGAGCTTTAGAAATGCCTTGGGCACGTGAGAGTTTCTCCATGGAGATGCGACATGGCAGTGGCTCTCAACCTTCCTAATGCTGTGACACTTTAACGCAGTTCCTCATGTTAGGGTGACCCCAACCATAAAATTGTTCTCATTGCCACTTCATAACTGTAATTTCGCTACTGTTATGAATTATAATGTCAATAGAAGATGGGGATTTTCCAAAGGGGTTGAAACCTACATATTGAGAACCACTGTATTATGGGAAGGTGGGTAAGAGCCTGAAACCAAGAAAGAGAATGGGGTGTCATTAGCAATCCAATGTCATTAGCACATGGCTATTAGCTCAAATCATGAAACCATTGTGAAGAAGTCGACCAAGGACAGAATCTTGGGGAACATCTCCCATTTGAAATCTGCCTAAAAATGGCCACAGGGCTGAACCATGGCTATCTTGTGGCATTTACAGTAAATGTCCCCCAAGTGGAATTTCCGTGAGAAATATGGTGCTATAAAAGAGTAGAAAAATAATCTTTCATCATAAAGTTCTGGTTCTAGATTTGTGGGCAAGTGGTTGAAGGCTCTGAGTCTGTTTACCCATTGTCCCTGTAGAAGGGAAGTGGGAACCTGCACTCTGTGGTGCCTGCCTTATCAGGAAGGACACTACTTTGGCATGAGAATCACCAGGCGACCTTGGTATACTGAAATGATGCCTAAGAAGCTACTGCTGAAATGGGGGAGTTCTCCAGACAAATGGTTTAAGTTATTAAAAATCAGTCCTTTGAAGATCAGTGCTCCCCCCACCCCTCTGAAACCCTTCTCTTTGTATTTCAGTACCTTTTTGGAATGATAAGCTTTTTATCTCCTTCTCATGTATTTGTTACAAACCCTTGAGGTGATTTTCTGGAGAGGTTATTGGGCAAAGGGGAACCTGAAGTTATGAGTCTTGGTTTTTGTTTAAATCCTAAGTGTCTCTAATTTTGTCTCAAAAAGAGCAGTTGAACTCTGTTAGTTTACCTCTTCTGGTAGTGAAACAAAATTTGGGAATTTAAGAGGAGATTCAAGGACCTTTCTAGACCAAATGTAGACTGAATATCCATCCTGAAGGCTCAACCCCAGTAATGTCTTTTTCCCAAAGGACCCAGCTTAATGTCAGAACAAACCATAAGCCCTGGGACACTTAATGGTTTTGTGTACCTCATTCATTAAATCACAGTAGCGGTCCTGGCATGCCATGTCTGTGTCTGGCTTTAGTGTCAACAATAGCTTGGTTATTTGTAACTAATTGATAAATGTGCTAATCGGTTTCCCCGGCTAATGAAATCAGACCACCAGTTTTGCTCTTTTTCCTACCAAATTGACCACAAAACCCGTTTTCCATTGTGGTTACTGACAACTTGGATTTATCTGCTAAGCAATAAAAATGCAGCAGGTTGACCTTTCTGTACTGGCTGAACACCACCATTTGTCAAAAGCAATTGAACTGGACAGTTCAACAAACGTCTGAACTGTCTCCCTACTCAGTCTTGAGCCTGGCTCCTGGGGAATCAAAGGAGGGCAAAGTCGAGGCCTGCCCTCCAGCTGGGGGCGCCTTCTTGCCCTCAGCTACTTGATGAGTAGCCATAGTGTTCCACACAAGGCTCTACGCCCTGGGGAAATACAGGAAATAAAATAGGCGACTCTCGTTCACCCTCAGGGAGCTTGAATTCTAGCACAAGTAGACAAGCAAATTAAAGGTATGCCATGTTGAAATGGTAAACTCTTTGAAGATGTTGGAAGCACATTTCTGGTGAATCGAAGGCAGGGAGGATCTGGGTGTGGTCATGGTTGCTGTCACTGGGGTGGGGGGGTGGCGGCACGGGAGCAGCATGGAACCACCGTCGTTTCTCTTGGAAGGAGACACTTCCCGGTACAATAGTTCTTATCCATTTAGTTCTAATTCCACGTAACTACTGTACAAGGTAAGTGATGCCATCGTTTTTCACCAGATGAGGAAATCTCAGGCTGTGTGGTAGTGGCGGTTCAGTGTCACAGAGGGTGTGTCAAAACTCTGCGAGCCCCCATAATGATACCTTTTGCATCCTCTTGGTCCAAGTTCTCTGGGCCTATAGGTCCTATGTATGAATTTTCTTTCCTTCTGTCTTTGCCTTCCCTCTCCTTTTGCCAGCTTCACCCCTATTAATCATTTCTATGTCACCTTAGTTGTCACCAGCACTGAAATTTCCTGGCTTCAAGCGCCTTCAGGTTTAGGGTGCCCCGTGGCAACCTACTATGCTTTCCCTTGGCACTGTGCCCCTCAGCAATAAGACACTTTTTTAAAAGATTTATTTAGTTTTATAAGTGGGTGTTTTATGCACCACATGCATGCCCGGTGCCCAAGGAGGCCAGACCCTCCAGGAACTGGAATTGACATTTGGGTGCTGGGAATTGAACCCTGGTCCTCTGGAAGGGCAGCCAGTGCTCTTAACCTCTGAGCCATTTCTCCACCAGTCGCTACCTGGGCCTTGTCTTAAGGATAGGGACTGTGGTTCTTTAACCAAAGCACCTAGGACAGTGGCAAGAAACTCAGATGTTTGGAAGTGTTCATAAACCTGATTAAGCTGCTAGCCTCAGCGTGTTCTTCTGTTTCAAGGCAGCAATCAGGGTTGAGACCTGTATTATAATTACTATCATTTATTGATCACCTACCACGGCCAGTCTCCATTCTAAGCTCTGTATAAATGACTCCATTTATTTCCTATACCATCAATTAATGGCACTCATTTGTTTACACTGATCAAAATTCTTAATTTTACCGGGATTCAAGTACATTTTTGTTTTTTCATAAATAAAAGCCTTCTGAGAGTTTTCTTCTACTAAAACGAATGTTTTGCCTAGTTTAATAGTATTTTTCAAAGTTTTTTTGTTTTAAAGTTTACTTTTTTACTTTGTATGTATGGGTGTTTACTCGCACATATATATGTGTACTGCATGCATGTCTGGTGCCCAAAGAGGCTAAAAGAAGGCCCTGGATCCCCTGAAACTGGGTTTACAGACAGTTGTGGGCTGTCATGTGGATGCTGAGAACTGAACTCAAGAGCTCTGCAAGTACGAGTGTTCATAACCACTGAGTGAGTTCTCCAGCCCTCAAAGTATAGTTTGAATGTTCCAATAATTCCAAAATTGGCATGGTAATTTTGATGAGAATGTAAGTTATTGTTACACCCATTATAAAAGGCATTTTCCCTTCTCACACTGATGGTTACTGCCCGGATTCTTCTATATATTCCTACCACTGGTGACTTTGGTCCACAGCATTTCTGATAGACCCATGAACGTTTTTTTGCTTGGGACTGTGCCAATTTCTCAGAGTTCTATTAACTCTGTATAATGTGTTCAGAAGGCTTCTTTAGTAATCTACTTCAGTTTTTTTTCTTTCCTGCTAAAAGTGAAGGGAAAACATCAAGGTACATTTTAAAGTGGACATTCTCCATATACTCCTTTAGCCTGTCCGTGTCCTTCTCATGCGACTGCTAGGAAGTCTGTCAGGGTCCCATTTCTGCAGTTACATGTATGTTGTTGAATATCTGTGAGTTCAAAGTCTACATAGTGATAACCAGGATAACCAGGGCTGTATGGAGAAACCCTGTCTCAAAAAACCAAAGCCAAAACAAACAACAAATTTCTGCAATAAATACATGTGTTCATTTAGAGCTATATTAATCGATGAGAGTAGTGGTTTTTCCACTGAGATTTTATTGTTGTTGTTTAGTTTTGTGAGACAGTGTCTGGCTTCATAGCTTAGTCTGGAATTCACTGTGTAGCCCAGACTAGCTGTGAATTCATGGTCTGAAAAGCACAAGACAGTAAAGTTTAAAAGAGCCACCTATGTTGTCTCACACATTCAGACCCCCATGGATGATGTGTGGGTGATGACCCTCGAGGGATGACCCCGGTACTCCTAACTGAGAAGAGGGCTTTTGATTCGTTCACAATCACTGCTACGAAGCTCCTTTAAAAACCAACCCTTTGGGATATTCCAGAGTGTGCGTTCCTTCATTTCCAGTGCTGTGGAGGCAGCAGCAGCAGATCTCTGTGAGTTCAGGTCCAGTGTGGTCTATATAGCAAGTTCTAGACCAGTCAGGGCTATATGGTGAAACATTGTCTCAAAAACCAAAATCAAACAAAAACCAAAGTAGCCAACCAACCAAAAACCCAAATACCTTCTTGGGCCAGCAAGACACCTCAGAGGATAAAAGCACTTGCTAAATATGCCCAAAGGCCTCAGTTACATCCACGGGTCCAATGGCAGAAGAAGAGAATAGATTCCCCAGAGTCGTTCTCTGACCTCCACATGTGTGTCTTGGCATGTGCTTGCCCTCTCTCACACATACCACACACAATAATAATAACAAATAACAATTTGAAATGTAAAACACCAAAACAAAGTATCCCTTTATATTCTAAAGGACACCCTTAATTAAGAAAAGACTTATGGGACCCTCTACAGTTTTGAAGTAGCAGATGCCCACATCATATCACATCTGTATAGAGTCCCTAGCTGCCTATGGCGGTGGCTGGGGCTGGGGAATAACAGAAAGGTCACTGGGAACCTTTCTGGAAGTATCATTTGGAAAAAAAAACAATAGTTTGGAATGCAGTGTGTGGTTATTAATTGTGCATTTTATATTATTTTATTTTCTCACTGGTTGAGATGGAAAGATATTTAGTTTTTCGTTGTTGTTGGTTTGTTTGTTTCTGCTTTTTGTTTGTTTGTTTTCATCCAGGAGTAGGGGGTAGGCAGAACAGTGAGATGCTCTTAGGCCTGGGCAGGCAGAGAGTGGGTGTGTCCAGGGGAGATGGACAGAAAGCCCTCATGCTGTTTCCCATGTATCATTCTGACTTAAGGCTGCTTTCTAGACTGTTCCTTTCTTGCTCATTTTCATTCAGTGTCAGGTATCGTGTAGTTGTTGGTACAGGGCACAACAATATGTCTTCATTTCTGTTTTGCTCTGGTCACATTTGTTCAACAAAAGTCACTGGAGGAGAGGAGTGTCAGGAAGATTGATGAGCCACGGTCCCCCTGGTGATTGGAGAGCAACATCAGCCAGGCCTGTAATCCCAGCAACTCAATAGGCTGAAACAGGACAGGTGCAAATGTAAGGCTAGCCTTGGCTATAGTGAGAGTCCAAGGCTAGCCTGATTAACATAGGGAGACCCTGTCTCAAAATTAAAAAGGAAAATTTTAAAGGACTAAAGCCTGGCTCAGAGGTAGAGCCTTTGCCTAGCATGTGTGAGGTTCCAGGTTCAATTGCCAGTCCTGCCCCACTCTTAAATAAATATCATTTTTTTTGAGACAGGGTTTCTCTGTGGCTTTGGAGGCTGTCCTGGAACTCATTTTGTAGACCAGGCTGGTCTCGAACTCACAGAGATCCACCTGCCTCTGCCTCCCAAGTGCTGGGATTAAAGGTGTGTGCCACCAACACCCGGCCAATAAATATCATTTTAATATAATGTTAAAACGGACTTTATGCGTAGACATGACCAAAAAGGGAACAATTGTTAGCTGTTGTAAAAGGAATAAAGTGAGAGCTAAACCTCCCAGTACTCCTGTCCACAGCTCCCCATTTCCTCTTCCTCCTGTTTGTATGTGCTCCCAGAAATGGTCTGTGCATATACAGACTGTGTGTTTGAGTGTGTTTCCCATTGAAAAGCAAATGGTGGCCTATCCTACATGTACAGAAGTTGTTCCCCAGTCTCTAAAGAGATGGAACCTAACCCTTTACAAAAAGGTGAGGCGAGCCATGTCTTCTCTCTGAAGAGTCTGAAGGCGTCCAAGCCCTGGAAGAATTCTGTTTGTGTTGGAGAAACTGCAGGCTTTTTCTGATTCTGCAGCAGGCTTACAAAGCTTATTTTAGCAGCATAGCAACAAAGCTGTCTTCCTCATGGGGAGGAATTGCATCGATCACTATTTCTAACCTGGCTTCAGAATAGCAATGTGTACTTTCCTGTGGCGGACTGTGTTGTGCAGTAGCGCAACACCTTTGTCTGCAGGACACCAAATCCAAATTCCACTAAGGGAAGAAAATCAAGAACTAACCCGGAGAACAAGAGTGGCCAGGTTGGGCCGGATAGAGAGACATAAGGGTGGTCCCACAGTGGAGTGTCTGCCAGAGCCAGACGGTTTGATGGCCTGTTGCTGGAGAGGAGGAGCAGCTGCGTTGAGGTAGATCTAGCGAGGCTTGTTCGAAGGATCTAGGATAGATGGCTCCTATAGCTCAGAGTTCCTAGCTGGGAGGAACTTTCACCAGTCATGGGACAGGTGGAAGGAGGTACCTTATGTACAAGCTTTTTCCTGCCTTAGCTGCAAACCTTCCCTCTGTTCAGCCCCGGATTCTGTAGTGAAGTAAGAAAGGGTATAAAAATTCCAGATGATCCTAGAAGTGTGTTATCTGCCCCTCCCAAGCTCTCTGGGTGAGGATTTTAGCACTCCTTTGATGAAGAAATGGGAGTGAGGGGGTACAGAGCCAGGCAGGTGATGCTGAGTCACCGAATTCTTTTCCTTATAGAGCCTCCTGTGGGGTCCTTCCATAGCCCTTATGTTGACTAAAAAGAGGAGAGAGAGAGAGAGAGAGAGGGAGGGAGGGAGGGAGGGAGGGAGGGAGGGAGGGAGGGAGGGAGGGAGGGAGGGAGGGAGGGAGGGAGGGAGGGAGGAAGGGAGAGACTGGGAAAGAAGACAGCATGCAAGGCAGAAAAGTAGGCCTTTATTTAAAGAAAAAGTAGTCTGACACAGACGGAATTGAGACAGACGCTGGCGTGAAATGAGCTTGCAAAGCCAGGGAAATGTTGACAGGCATGGATTGTAACTGAGAATGCTGTGGGGGCCCTTTACGTCCCTGAGACACCGAGAATGGTGACACAACAAGTTGGCCTAAGGAACACTGAGGTTTTACTGTCTTCTCTGTGAACAGGTTCAAACATGCCAGAGGCCATCACAGTTTCCTTCTGACTGATTTATGTGTGTGTTCGCGGTGCTCCCCCGCCCCCCCCCCCCGCAAGAATCTGCTTGAGTAATTCAGAAGGTTAAAAAATAACACAACAGGCATAAGTGAGAGAAGTTAGCTGAGGTCCTCCACCTCTGCCGGGAAGGTGCCCACAGGCTGGAGGCCTCTGTGGGGTCTTTGTTTTTTCCCTCTGTAGGTCCTCAGCCACTCCAAGAAGCCCACGGTTGGGGTTCTGTCCCACCAACATTTAAGAAGTAAAACCCTGTTCTCGACAGCTCATTCCTGTAAGTCGGAAGTGTATCCTCACAGGCCAGGTTCCCAGCATTTCCTGGCATCTCAGCATTGGCAGTTGGCTTGGGAAAAACTGAAGTGTTTTATGGCCCAGGAGACTGAAGCATGTTGGCAGTGTGTTTTCCCGCCCAGTGCATCTGAGGGCTGCCGAGCTTCCTTCAGACTGCGCCAGCCACTGCATATGTTGTTATTCAGGTTTTATAAAAGGACAGGTAGAGTCAAGTCTCACTGCCCAAGATATTTTCGTAGTCCTCATCCAGGAAGAGTCCCGAGCTGTACTTTGTGGCTTTGCTCCTGCAGTTTGGGTGCTGAGATTCAGAGATAGGAACTCTGAGCTATAGGAGCCATCTATCCTAGATCCTTCGAACAAGCCTCGTTAACTAAACACATGCTCTACCACTGAACTGAACCTTAGCCTGTATAGTTTTTTTAAACTCTGAAACAGAAAACTTATTGTTAGAAACTCAAAATACTGTATTTCATTAGAATTAATACTCGGGATTGAAATGCATCAGAGTTCAAGAGGAGACACAAATTGCAAACCTACCTATTCAATACAAGAATCAGGCAGTGCCTCTAGTATTGAACGAGCTTGGATTAGCTTACCTAGTGAAGAGACAGGCCAGACTCTGTGGTTGTCATTTATCCAGAGAAGTCCCCATGTCACTCTCAGAACTCCATTTCAGATAGGACATTAATCATGATTTTCATCCGTGTCTACAAATCCACAGGTGCAGGGCTTGACTGTATTTGCATGAGGTATAAATTCATGATTGCTCATGACTTTGAGTTCATTTATTCCTCCATTCATTCACCCATTTGTCCAACAATATTCACTGATGCCTACTGTGTACTTGGGAATATCATAGTGACCAAGATAGACCATCTCCCTACTTTAAGAAGTGCAAATCCTTGCATAAAACTGTAAGGAAGTAAAAGTAATTACCAGCATAGAAAGAAATAAGTTTCTTGTTTGTAATTTTACTTCCTAGAGATGAAAAGGAGAAACAGAAAACATTCCATGTCTGTCATTATTTCTTAGTATTCCTAAGTATTTCCTAGTTCATTCAGAATACCGTGATAAAATGCTACAGGCTGATGTGTACACAGCGGAAGCTTATTTCTCACAAGTCTAAAGGGTGAGAAGTTTAAGATCCAATCACTGATGCCTGGTGGGAGCTTCTTTTCTGGTATATAGGAATTAAGCAGCCAGTAACCTGTCTCTCTATAGTTTCTTTGATAAGGGTACCATTTATGAGTCCCCCATAACCTCATCACCTTCCAAATGCCACACCTCAAAATACACAGTAAGTCTAGTCTTCTAGAATTTGGGGGGATGGAACACTCATTCTGTAGCTACATTTCTCCCAGAGTCTGCTGTCTTCAGAATGGAGACCAGTGAGGATTCCCCAGTAACACAGTTAACCATAAAGAACTCAGTATGGGGCCAGTGAGGTGGTTAAGCAGGTAACCTTGTTCACCTGAGCTACCCTCCCCAGGACCCCATGAAAGATGCAGACACCTGAGTCCTGCAAGGTGTCCTCTGACCTCCACATGTATTTACACACATACTCGACAGCATTCGCGTGCAGAAACACACACACAGACGCACACACACACACGCGCGCGCATACACAAAGTAAATAAACATAATTTTTATAAGAACTTACATACCATACAACTGAACTTTCAGTTAAAGACGGAAGGAGCCTATATCAGGCGCAACAAGAAGTATTTATAAGTTAATTCACTTCCTCCAAATCCCCAGGGCTTTTGGGCTTACCAAGCCTGGTTCCATTTTGAATTTCAGTAGCTCTCCTGAGAGTTTCTGAGAAACTAGGCCAGTGCTCGAATTTTCCAACCATAGTGAGTGTTTCTACCTAGTTGGAAACATTGAACTCTCCCCCTGTGTTTGGACAGAGAGACTGTGCTCAAGAGAGCCAGTGGGAAATCTGGGCACTTGGCGAAATGACTGGATCTTGTCTTTCCTCACGGAATATCTACACGTAGGGAGTGGCTTCATATTCCACAGCCTAGGCCAGGGGTAGTGACTGTGTTACCATCCACACCATCCACGGACTTGGCCTCCTAGCTTGCAGTACTACTCCGCTCTAGCTAAGTTTGCAATTCCTGGTCTCCTGGGTAAGCCCTCTTCAGAAAAGCTCTTATTCCGTATTTCCTTAGCAAACCCACTGTCCCACCACCCTCCCATGAAGCTTCTCTTCACTGTCAACAGACTGACAGAGATGAGGCTTCCATCCCCTTCACAGCCTCAGTGGAAAAACAAGAAGGCTTCCTTAACTGGCTGGTAGCCAGACTAAGAGGAGAAAAGAAAGAAAGTAAAGGGAAGGGGAGCTTTCCCTTTGTTACACAGTGGGTCTTCTTGAATAGGCTTTGATGAAATAGTTCAGTACTAATGCAGTAAGAAAGTTCCTACGGGTGATGGCCTCCTACAAAGCACTGGTGTTCAAATGGACTACTGCTTCTGTTGTCTTTGAAGGTTACACACACACACACACACACACACACACACACACACACACACACACACACGTGTACTGCCTACATATCCCTGCTAAGGTCTCCTTTCCTATGACACCAGAAACACAGGCATTGGGGGGGGGCGGGGAACCACAGCAGACTAAAGGCTTTTTCGAAGGACAGGAAACAATCACCCCCTGCTATGTGGATATGGTTTGTCCCCTCCAAGGCTTGTGTTGGAATCTGGTCTCTGATGTAACAATGTTGAAAGACTCTAAGAAATGATTAGGCTAGGGTGTGGCACACATACCTTGAGTCCTGACACTCAGGAGGCAGAGGTAAATGAGTTCCAGGGAAGTAGGTCTACAGAGTGAGCTCCAGTCTAGCCAGGGTTGCATAGTAAGACCTTGTCTCAAAGAGAAGGGGGGGCTGTAGGACAAAAAGAGAGGTTAACAGTGTCCCTAATGGACGGAATTAGCTGTTGAAGGAACACAGGGTGGCCCCTTGTTCTCTTGTCTCTTCTGCACCTGGCATCTGGCCCTCTGCTTTCTGCTTGTCATGGTCGCACAAGAGCCCTGACACATGTGTCTGATCAGTCTTACACTCTCAGCTGCACAACCACAAGCTGAATAAACTCCTTTCTTTCATACCTTGTCTAGTCACAGGTATTCTGTTATAGCAACAAAGGATTGACTAAAACATCTATACTCCTGTGTTCATTGTAGCATTATCCATGATAACCAAAACATGAGAATATCCTAAACGTCCATCAACAAATGGATGAAGAAAATTTGTCATGGAACATGACTTAGAAGAAGCAAGTACTGCCATTCATAGCAGTGAAGACTCTCCTAGAGGGTATGGCACTAAATTAAACAAACTGTGCAAAAGGGGACAAATAGCATGATTTCCTCCAAGTGTGTAATCCAAAAGAGTCAGACTCACAAAAGCGGAGTAGAATGGTGGTTGCCACTGTGTAGAGGGAGGGGCCAAACAAGGCTTTCAAAGTTTCAGTAATAGGAGATAAGTAAGTTCCAGAAATCTATTCTATAACACAGGGATTATAATGAACAATGTGTGGCCTATTTCACAGTTTGCTTAAGAGGGTACATCTTATATCAAATACTCTAAGCACAAAAGGAGGGGAATGGCAGGAAATTTTGGAGATAATGGGTATTTAGTGCATCACTGATTGCAATGATGGGTACTTATATCCAAACATACCAAGTTGTATGCACTTAAGTATTTGCATCTCTTTGTGTCAATCATGCCTCAACAATTTTGAAAACAAAACAAAACAAAACAAAGACACTGCTTTTTGGTCCCTCATCTTTTGACGCAGTCATTGACAAGAGGATTGTGTTGGAAACCACTGTGTCCCTGTGATTCCGAGAAACCAAATCACAGATGCTGATGGCTTTCCACTTATTCAGAATAATAGTACCGGCAGCTGACAAAACCTTTTGAACTTCCTTATTGTAGAGATATTAAGGAAAGGGAGAAGGCTGAGGTCTTAGAAGCATGGTTGCATAGATTGGAGTCGTGTTTCTACCTAGGTAGTGTCTCCTCTTGAAGAACAGTGATGGAAGGTAGCCCTGTCATTGACATTATCAGGACTATCCAAGCAACAGTGAAAGAGAAGATGAACCCAAGACAGTCAAGTGTCTGACCAGTGGACTGAACACAATTCCCTTTTTGATGAGACGTCAGTCTTCCGCAGAAGGAAGTTGAGAGCTGCTAGTATCTAGCAGCCTTTGTCACTGCCTCAGGGGAGCCAAGCTGGCAGAGCCCCTTCCAGCTTCTGTCTTGGCAGGCTTGTGTTCATGATCATTTCTTTCCCAGAAACTGCGGAATTTGATCTAAGATAAAAATGGGCTTAGAATTTCCCATGTTACTGAGGTAGAGATGGAAACGCTGATAATGGCTAGCTTGTCTTGCTTAAGGTTTCCCATATGGGTATGTTGTTACAAATGAGACCTTCTTAGCATGGGAGGTGGACTGCAGAGCTGTGCAGAAATGGCAGAGACTCTGGGAAGATGCCCTCAACTGATCCTCTTCCAAGGTATCAGGAAATACAGTTTCCACGAGTCATATTTGAGGTGGGCTGTGAGTTATGGAATAAATACATGTTTGTGGTTTAACTGTACTCTTCGTTTGGGCCTGTTGCCTTGGACTTTGCACACTTTCTTGGCTGGTTCTTTACACAAATGCAGAGTAGATTGTGGTTTAATCACCCATAGTCCTTATTTAACCATGAAGGAAGTTTCTCCACCATGCCATTTTGAGAATCAGTAAGTCCTGAGTATCTGTTATATATTGTGGTTGCTTTTGAAACTCAAAAGACAAATGATTTAGGAACCTTTCACAAGGATTTTGTTTGTTGGGGCTTACACACACACACACACACACACACATACACACACACAAAATAATGGTATAAGACACAGTAGTACCCTAAAGATTCAAAGTAAAATGCAAGTCATACAACAAGAGCACCAAAAAGACAATTTCTCAGGAGGCCTTTAAGAAGGGATTCCACTAAACTTGTTTCAAAGTAGGAAGCACCTGTCAGGTAGGTAGAACAGGAGGGGCAGAGGCATGGAAACTAAGAAATCGTTAAGACTCGGTGTGACTCACTGTGACAAGGACTGGAGCCTAGTTAAAGGCCAGGAAGGAGTGACAGCTAAGGGAGATGGAGGTGAGAGCATGGGCAGTTTTGAATTGAGGCTAGAAAGTTTCAGTTTTCCTTGCCTGTCGGTGGAAGCCATCAGAGGTTTGAGGGAAAGACTATCAGGAGCCAGCCCAGCAGCCAAGGAGCCAGGCAAGAAACAATCACAGCCGAAAACAAGTCACTGTGGATTTAAAAAGGACAGGAGTGGTAATACAGTACAGGGAGAGTGGACAGGATGAGAGACATGGGTGTGGTGACAGCGAGTGAGGACATGGATGGAGACCCAATAGACGTGAAAGGTGGCCCACGATTTCCAGTGAAGAACTCTTAACATGTCCCTGACTAACCACACCAACAGGGTGGTCTTTTGTGTTTAGGAAATCAAGACAGCCCTACTAGCTATTCCCAGAGAGCATTTGGAAATACAGACAGCATCTCCCAGAAGAGGTACCAGGGTAGAGGTTTACATTCAAGAACCATCTGCCCATGTGATGTTTAAACTCATGAGATTCAAATACGCAGGTAGAGAACCAAGGGTGGCTGTGCCTGAGAGGGTGGATCCTGGACAGCACAGCCTGAGGAGCAGTGCCTCATCATGCTCAGCGCCCCATCATGCTCAGCGCCCCATCATGCTCAGCCCCCCTTCATGCTCAGTGCCCCATCATGCTCAGTGCCCCCATCATGCTCAGCGCCCCATCATGCTCAGCGCCCCATCATGCTCAGCGCCCCGTCATGCTCAGCGCCCCATCATGCTCAGCGCCCCATCATACTGAGTGTAATTTACATAATGGTTTCGAGTCTTTTAGCAGACAACAGTTGTTCATCTTGAGAAAGAGGTGCCTTTTTCAAATTTGCACAAAGGCGCCATATGGTCTGGCAGGAATGATGGAAGTAGATGTAGACAATGACCAAGAACAGAACCTTCTAGGGAACCACCCACCCTTCCAGGGAGGGCAGGGAGGCGGAGATACAAAGGAGACACTTAGAAGTGGTTAGAGACTTAAACTGGATTATTGTGCTTGGTTGCTTCCAGTTAGTCGCCCACAGGAAGCTCTCATTCGCCTCTTGTTTAGTGACTCAGGTACCATCACCATCACCCACTTTCCCAGACTAGATGTGTTTGCCTTGATACCAGCAGAACGGCTTTCGACCCATCTCTGCTTGGCTGGGACGCAGAATTGTCACACCTGTGGTTGTATGTGCTCCTGGAAGTCAATGTTAGGCATATGACCATCATTTCAATGAATAGTTGTCTCTGTCCAGTGACAGTGATGGTGCCTGCCAGCCGAGCAGGGGAAACAGTGCTCATCCCATCACAGCCAGGCTCTAAACAGCCAAGATTCAAGCAGGGTCAAGTCCCAGCCCAGAGTAGGAGGAACCTTTTGAATACCCTCAAGTCCTTCCTTCTTTGCACCAGGCAGAATTGAGGAAACTTCTTGCTCTGATGACTTCATAAGGAAAAACAGAGCTCTATAGAACAATGGCTTGGAAGCTGTCCTGGATCCCTCATGGCTTAACTACCAGGGCTCATAGCCTCCCCCATATGTGCTGGTTAAGACACTAGAAATGTGTCTTGCAGAAGAGAAAGCATGTTCCTGCCCTGGCACGTGATTATCTGCCCACACAGACCTGTCACAGCTGCCTCTGGCCATTCTGACCTCGTTTGCATGGGTGGAAAGTTACAGGAGTGAGGAGGAGTTGACGGCACCACCTTTCTGGCCAAGAATGTGCTCACCTGACCCAGAGAGCACCGTGTGTCAGCAGGATCCAGGCCAGTACAGGGAAACATTGGAATGACTGTGCAACTCGGAGAAACATGTCAGTATGAGTGGATGGGCCTCCGCCATGTTGGTTTCCTAAGTCAGGTGGGCACCCACAAAACATTTAAAAATACAAGCTTCAGAGTTGACTGTGTGCTTCGAAATTTGAGTAAGAAACAGAGTCCTTTCTGATTTTTTTTTTGAAATGTAAGTGGCCTGACTTTTCCTCACCATATAGACAGGAAGCCCCTTCAGGAGCTCTGAGAGGTTTCTCATAGAATTTATCCTGTAAGTGGACTGGTGGTTTTGTGGTGTGCATGTGTGTGTACATACATGCATATGTGAGGAGACCAGAAGTTGACGCTGGAGCTGTGTAGCTTCCTAGATCACTATGTTTTAAATAAAAAACATTACTGTGTGTGAACATGATGTGCGTGTATGTGGGCATGCATGTCATGGGGTGTGTGTGGAGTCTCCTTGCCCCCTTATGTGGGCTCCTGGGATTGAACTCCTGTCTTTAGGCTTGAGCATTTTATCCACAGAACAATCTTGCTAGCACTCCACCTCTTTTTACTTTATTTGACAAGCTTGCTGGTTGCGCTTGTATTCATGGCCAGTGAACACGAGGGATCCACCCGTCTCTGCCTATGGCCCTGCCTGCCAGCAGTGGGGTTACAGACATCGGCCTGGTTTATTTAAACTTGATGATTAGGATGAAGATCAGGTCCTCGTGCTCATGTGCCTGGTAATGACCGAGCCATCTCCCAAGACCCCCATGGCCTCCTTTTGAAAAAAGGATTCTAAAGCACAAGTCATTTTTCTATGACCTTGGAGGGGAGATCTAGGAGAGGAACCCAAGGCTGAAGTTCTGGAGCTCTGTTCTCAAATGGCCGTCCCTGGAAAATAGCTGATTTCCAAGGGAATTAATTAATTAACTTTGAACGAGAAATTAATTCCATATGGTGGGAATCGTGTTCTTCGGTTTGGGCTTAAAGGATTTTCTGCACTTCTAAATGGTTTTCAATGTACTGTTCCATCGCTTTGGAGTTTTCCATGAAATGCCTGAGCCAATCTCATCAAATGAGCCTTTCAACTTGATGAAGGACTCCAGGACTCTCATTACTCCTTTTCTTCCTGAACTGACCTTTTAATTTTATGCAAGATGCACAAGGGCAATTTGTCTTGTCTGGTTCTAATAGCACATTGCTGTAAGGGTGGTTAATCACCAGGCACATGCATCAGTCACTGGTGGTTGTATGTACAGGCTCGATTTTTCTTACATTAAGTGGAGAACCAGAGAGAGAGAGAGAGAGAGAGAGACAGACAGACAGACAGACAGACAGACAGACAGACAGAGACAGAGAGACAGAGAGAGAGCGCACAGGGTGGCTGGATGGGTACGGAAAAGGTTATCAGACGCAGGGAATGTTCCAGTCATTGCTCCCTCCAGGACCCACTGTGTACAGAACACTAGTGAGATACTAGTGGGAGATACACGGGCTTAAGGACCTCATATGTAAGGGGCATGGGAAGGAACACAAACAGATTTGGACTAAGAAAACTAACACCTATTCAGTTTGCTCAGAGCAGCACCTTGTTTGAGGACTACAGAGCCGAAAAGTAAGCTTGAGAAAGGTGTAAGAGTGCAGAAAAACGTTGGTGCTCGGAGAAGAGACAGTTGGCTTATCCTAGGAAAGGGAGCAAGAGGCCTTGGAAGGAAAGAAGCAGATGTGAAGGCAGAATTTGGCATCCCAGGAGAGAACCAGAAGGGAGTCAAGCCCTTCCACCTACCTGTACACAGGCTGGGTGTTTGCTTGTTTTTTGCTGGTGTTTCCTGCAATTCATTTAGCATTAGTGCTTTTAATAAAATATTATAAAAGTAAATTTCTAGGAAAATGAAGCTTCAAAATAATACATAAAATAGAGGCCAAGGGCTGGGGAGAAAGCTCAGCAGTTAAGAGCACCTACTGCTCTTCCAAAGGACATGAGCTTGATTCCCAGCACACATGTCAGTCGACTCACAACTGCTTGTAACTCCAGCTCCGGGGGCAGTTGACTCATTTGCTTTCTATGGGCACCTGCCCTCCTGTACACATAACTACACACACACACACACACACACACATACACACACACACACACAATTTTAAAATGATAAAAATATAATAGTATGTCTTAAAATAGAAGCTCAAATCTTATTAGATTCAACAGCAGCTATGTAATCAAAGGCCAATAGTTTCAAAAGTCCCCATATGTTTGCTCTTCCCTCTCATCTCACCACTGGCCAGAAATGATTTGCAGACAAGTCCATGGCTCACACTTTGAGTTCTTTGGTAAGGACAAGCTATGATAGTACAGAGGCCTCATGGGAGGCTGTCTGTGGTGCTCTTCAAGGTCATGGAGAGCAGACCAGAGAACCTTGAGGATAAAGACAAGGCCAGAGGGACATCTATGACTGATGATAGGGCACTGTGAACTCCAAAGCCCACACATTTGGGGGAGGATGTCAGAACTAGATCCAGAAAAACAGCTGGCAGAGCATAGAGAGGGGTAGGGCAGATGGGACGTGATGGGGCTAAGCAGAGGCACAGCAAGCCCTCAGTGGAAAGAGGGTATCTGGTTCTAAGTGTAATCGAGCAGAAGTCAGTTCTGAATGATTGCCTGGGGCTTTGAAGTAGGAAGGGAGACAGGCCCAGAGGTGTGGCAGAGCTGTGACCAGGTACTCTGATTTCTGGCTCAGGACAAGTGTTTTGACTCTTGGCTATTGTGAGACACTATACCAGGTATAACCCAAGTCCTCCAGCTTGTCTACCCTGGTGCCACCCGCTGTAGTCTGGCTGGCTTCTCTGTGCCCTCTACTCATGGTCAGTGTCTCAATGAGAGCAGCCACTCCAGGAGTTCACTGCATCTGGTAAGAACCAGTTAAACTCACATTAATCCTGCCTAGGTAGTCTGTTGGAATTTTAATACCCTTCTCTTAAAAGAACAAAGGTTATTCTCACCTCTAAACCAAACTTAAACGGGCAGTCACCAAAAAACATGCAATTAATCTTTTCTGGCTTCTCTTATTACTGAGTTGGCTATAGATACTGGTTGTGAAATATTGATGTCTGGAGGGGGGCAGGCTTGTGAATGTGTTCAGAGCCTTGAGAGACTCCTGGGGTGCTGTCCCAGTCGTAGGCCATCAACAAAGGAGGGAACCCTAATAAGCAGTGGCATCTTGGCAGTGGGCCCAGTGATCTAACAGAGCTCGAGTCTGTCCAGTCTTCCAACCGTCCCCCCAGCCTTCTAATCCAACCTCACCTGGGGTCTTAGGTGAAACCATTCTAGATGACTAGAGAGAAGAGCTGCCATTCAGATGAATAGCTACTGGTTGGAGCCTATCCTTGTGAAACATCATTAGATACCAAAGGGAGCTACAAATAAAAAAAAGACAAAAATGGGGCGGGGAGTCTCATCGGGGAGATCACAAAATCTCATAAGAACAGCTTAAGATGGGATTTTGGAAATCCTGCCCTCTGCCTGCCTCCCTCTTCAGACTCCATGCCTCCTTTGGCATTCCCTGGTAAAGAAATAAGCATCAGTGATGTGAAACACACAATTAAAAATATTAACAGGTTTAGACATACCTGAGTGGAAAACACATAACAAAGGAGGATGCCTTTGAAGGTCCTGGGTTTCATTGCTGCATTGAATCTGTCCAGCTGGTATCTGCTATTGAGTTCATGTCCAAAATCAATTAGGCCATGAGAGCAGATGATAAAGGTTGGGTGTTTGAGGCCAACTTGGTTTGATTATGTTGTAGTGTTCAAATATAAGAAGTATCCCAAAATATACTCTTTGGCAAGCATGTGCTTAAATTTTGGGGACTATCTTTCTATAGAGTGGAAATAAAGTTCTCCAGTCTTAGCGGTGTTAGGATAGCAGCAGAAGTTGGCAATGTCCCTCCCTGTCCTCCAGCAGTTTACTTTGCCTAAAAGAACAGGTCTTCGGGTAGTAACTAACTGACCTCCAGCAGTCCAGGATGAGCTAAGTGCATTCTGGCACCACACCAACCTGATTGGAGACTTTCATGCTTTTCTTAGTGCTTCACAATTCTTTCCCAGTGCTCATGCAGACAAAGGTATTGTGGCTGGCTGTTGGGGTTTAACCATTTCTGGAAATATGCTGACACTGGGGCTTTGTCTCCTTAATGTACTGGAAATAAAAACAAAACAAAACTTTCTTTCTAAAAACAAAACATTCATACAGAGCCAAGAATGTCCTGCGTCAACAGTCCTAAGCCTTCCTCACTCAGCTGAAGAGGTCTTTCATCTCAGATGGATGAGCAGGGATCTGCTGCTTAGAGATCACGGCCAAGGTCAAGCCAGCTGCTGTTGGCCAAGCACCTACTGTCTGTAGCAGGAACTTGGGAGACGCCTAAGCACTTAGTGAACACTTCAGGCTGCACAAAGAGAAGAGTGTGATGGTGGGGTGGGTGACAGTTCCCAAGCCATACATTTCCTCTGCAATGAGAATGACACCTTTGAGTGGGAATCATTCAGGAAATCTTCCTAGAGGAGACAGGTTTGAGTTTATAGGGAAACAAACTTGGATCTGTGAAAGGAACTTTGCTGAGAGCCGCTGGGGCCACAGTGGGCTGAGGTCTGAAGATGGGAGTTCCGAGATGTGTTAGAGGAACTGTGGTTTGGGATGTGAACATTAACCGTGTGAGGAATATGTAAGTCCCCTATAGCACCTCAGTGTGTAACAAATACTGGGTGACGAGGCAAGGCTCTGTTCTTCAGACTGTAGAATCAGCACCTCTTTGATGCGTCCATTAATACGGGTTTTAAGCTATACTCACCTCACTCCTCCAGCAGAATGGAGGCTCACTTCCTGGAAGCCTTACAACTTGCAGCTGAAGTTTTTCCCTTGTACTTTTCTATGTCCTACGTCCTCCATCTCTGTGGTGCAGAATTCCATCCTTAGCCAGATACAACACTGTCATCTGAGACCTTGGTTCCCAGGAAGTGTAAAATATATATCCCCTCTCTGAATGAGAAATAATTACAAGAATTGACAAATGGGATTCCATGTAATTAAAAGCTTCTTCACTGAAGGAAGAAGTCAGCAGAGTAAGGAAACAGCTCACGAAAGGGAAGTAAGTCTTTGACCCCTATAATCCGACAGGAGATTAATGTCTACAGTCTATAGAGAACTCCAAAATTATCAAGCACCTCAAACCTTCAGATCATTCGGTCAATGAATGGGCTAACAAATTGAATGAGATGTAGCTCCATTGATAGACTGCACACGCTGGATGCAAGAAGCCCTGGGCTTGGTCCCACACGGTATAACTAGATGCCTCGGTGTCATTCTCGGCTACCCATAGTGAGTTTGGGGCTAGCCTGGGTCACATGAGACCCTGAGGGAAGGAAGGAAGGGAGGGGGGAGGGAGGGAGGGAGGAAAGGGAAAATATTACTTGAAAAAAATCTTCAACATTTTTAGTCATTAAGGAAATGAGAAATAACACTGCATTGAGCTGGTTCCATCATGCCACATTTGGAACAGCTATCACTGAGAAAGTAAACGACAGACGATGGCGAGAACATGGGGACAGATGAGCCACTGCCACTAGAAGCATAAACTGGTACAGCCACTGTGCAAATCAGTGTGGAGATGTTTCAGCCAAACTAAAAATAGACCTGCCACAGGATCCAGCAGTGCCACTCCTGGTAGACATCTGAAGGAAGCTAAGTCGCTGTGTGATTCACATAGCCCAGAAGAGGAAGCTGCCTAGACAGCCATGGAGAGACGGGCAGTTAGAGAGCGTGGCACATCCACTCAGTAGAGTTTCATTCAGCTGCCATGGAGAATGAAATGGGGTCCTTTGCAGGAAAGCAGGTGGAACCGATAATGGACAAGTCAAGCTAAATAAGCCTGATTCAGGAAAACATGCATCATGGTTCCTTTGGTGTGAAGAATCTAGATTTAAATGTAAATATTAATATGTGAAAATATAAGGGATTATTGGTGAGAGAGAGCCCTGGAGGGAAGGATGGACCAGAAGAAGGTAATGGGTGGAAGAAAGACAAAATGCCACATTTTTCTCACATGTGGAATTTGGACTTAACCATATGTACATGTGTGTGACATATGCATGTGTGCTATAAAGGCAAAAAGGAGGACTGTTTCAGGGGAGAGGAAGAGGGCCACAGGGAAGGGAGAGGACAGGGGGAGTGATATGATCAGGGCCAAAGATTTAAGTATAAAAATATGATGAAGTTCACTGTGTCATGCACTACAGTCGGCAATGGGGTGAAAAGAAATAAAAATCGTCGCATTCATGCATGAAATGATCAAGGAATAAAAAGCCCTATGTTAATGTTCTGTTGAACCTTAAATTTGTGAAGAGATGTTAACCTTCCTCAGGGGTTGGACCAATAGTGTCACCCTGGCTTGGTGACTAGTTAGACTGCAGTCTGTTAGTTAAAGCCTTGCAAGCTTGGTACTTTAATAAAGAAACGGAAGTACGGAGGAAACTGACCAAAGTCAACTATCTGTGGTTACTGTGTGAAGATTATTCCAGCATGCAGGCAAGAAAGACACCAGTCCTTTCTCGAAAGGTCTGTCTGCTCTCTGCTGCTGCTTGGAGGCAGGCCGTGGATTCTGAAGTGAAACCAAAACAGAAGCTCAGAGGTATAATGCCCCTGCTGTCTGATTCTATTTGCTTCTAAGGCTTGAGAAATTACGACAACTCAAAAGTAGGCATTTACTGTATTTTTTCAAATTAAAGAATGCTTTGACAGAACTGAACACATTCTTTGACTAGTATTTCCACATATCAAAACTCAGATATTCAAAGAATAAACAGCTAACTTACTCTTTTGGGAAAACTGGGCTCTTTGAAAAACCAAGTGCTGGAAAGAGAGTGACTCAGAAACTGTTAGCGAAGTTTCCCGGAGGGTATTTCTTTGGGGAAAATTCAATGTCTTCTGTGCATTTTACTTTGATGGGAGAACGTCATTAGCCAGTGTCTTAAGTGCACCCCACCCCTGTGTGTCCTTACTCTAGAGATGACCTGAGGAAAATAGAGAAACTCCAGGGTGACCTTGGAGTCTATAATCCACTTAGAGTAAGCAGGATTTTTTTTATTTTTAGGCAAAACACAGAGGACAAAGGGATACTGACTATAGTCCAGAACTAAACTGTGAAGTGTTGAATCCCCGGGACTTGGGAATGGTCCCGAACTACAGATTTCCTCTTGGGCACCTCAGACTTGTGTTTAGATGGTTCGAGCTTATTTTGATGGGGATAACAGGTAACCAGAAGAGGCCTGCTGTAGCCGCCTAAGTGTGGTAGATTGGAGGGATGCCTCCCCCTCCTTTCCTGTATTATATAAGCCAATGGTAGTGCTGGCGAAGTGTTATGTTCAGCCTACTGCAAAAAGCATTCAGTATATCCCCTCCAGAGGCTGGCCCTGTAGACTCTCCCCACTTCCCATAGGACACACATCCCTTTTGCACTATGACAGCCACAGGACTAGACGGAAAATGGCTGTCCTTCCTCTGCTTGCTTTCTCAAAGTCAAAGAGAAGTTCTAACACTGGCCAGTAAAGTCCATGACTGTCTCCCATTGACTGAACATCTTCAGAGAATCAGCACCAGTGCTCACCAGGCCTGTGCTTTCTTGTAAGACAAACCCTGTGTGTCTGCCACAAGGAATGAACCGTGAGGGGACAGGCCAAGATGTCACCTCACCCTTCACTTATTTATTTTTTAAATTAATTTTATCGGGTGTATTTGATACTAAACAGCAGTGTGTTATAGGATACTTGGTGAAATACTTACAATGAAGTACATTAACACAGAGTAACAGGAATCTAACTTTTCTCTTTTAACAAGAGCCCCTAGTGCTTGAACAACACCCCACCGAATCTAATACATTTTGATTAGTTGTAGATCGTAACTATCCATGTTTTTTTAAATCAACAGCCCAGTTATGTGGTTCAATCCAATCAGCAGGAAAGCCACAGCACCTACTTGATACTAACAGCAATAATGTTGATTATGCTAGAATTTACCTATAGAGCTTGGATGCCCTCAGATATTTATAGTCTTTGTTAGGTCTGAGAAATAGTTCAGTTAGTGAAGGCTTTACTGTATAAACACTTTAGCCTGAGTTCAGTTCCTCCAAGCCCCACAGAAATAGCCAGATGTGTTGTTGGCATGTGCTTGTAATAACAGTTATGGGGGAGGGGTAGAGTAAGAGGTGCAGGTGAGAGACCGTGTCTCAAGAAAATAAAATAGAGCTGTCCTGAGGAGTTATACTTGAAGTTGACATCTGGCTGGCTTCCATGCCCATACCCACCCATGCAAACAGGTACACACACACACACACACACACACACACACACACACACACACACACACACACACACACAGTTTTTGCTTTCAGTATGGGGAATGGAAGTCCCAGGGTTCTAGGCCCTCCCCTGTGAGTATCCCTCTAGTCTGAGAGAGTATCCATGTGGAGTGGGCTCCCCAAAGGTCACTTGCAAACTAGGGATAAATACTGATCTACTACCAGAGGCCCCATAGATTTCCCAGATCTCCAAACTGACATCCATGTTCAGGGGGTCTGGATCAGTCCTATGCTAGTTTCCCAGATATCAGTCTGGGGTCCATGAACTCCCCCTTGTTTAGGTCAGCTGTTACTGTGGGTTTCTCCAGCCTGGTCTTGACCCCTTTGCTCATCACTCCTCCCTCTCTGCAACTGGATTCCAGAGTTCAGCTCAGTGTTTAGCTGTTGGTGTTTGATTCTGCTTCCATCAGCTACTGGATGAAGGCTCTAGGATGGCATATAAGGTAGTCATCAGTCTCATTATCGGGGAAGGGCATTTAAAGTAGCCTCTCCACTGTTGCTTAGATTGTTAGTTGGGGTCATCCTTGTAGATCTCTGGACATTTCCCTAGTGCCAGATTTTTCTCTAAACCTCTAATGACTCCCTCTACTATGGTATCTCTTTTCTTGTTCTCCTCTATTCTTTCCCTGACTCGGTCTTCCTGCTCCCTCATGTCCTCTTCTCCCCTTCTCTTTCTCTTAACTCCCTCTCCCCTCTCCCCATGCTCCCAATTATCTCAGGAGATCTTGTACCATTCCCCTTCTCCGGAAGCCCCCTTCCGCCGAGCTGCATCCCCCAGTCCTCCTACTTTTCATTTGGAGACAGGGTCTCATTAAGTCGCCTAGGCTGCATTTGAACTCACGCTGTAGTTCAGACAAGCCTTGAACTTTGTGATTCCCCCTGTCTGTCTCCCAAGTAGCTTCACCACCATGCGCAGCTGCAGAGTTCACTCTACAAATCTGCTTCTACCAGTGTGGGTGCCATGTTTCCAGTGTGAGCCCGGGTGTGCCCCAGGTGATCTGCCCCTGACCATCTCTACTCTGCCCTGTTTGTGATTAGGAGCTTCTTACCAAATAGGGAACCTAGCTCTGATTCTACCTCAAAGAGAATAATTTCTCTTGATGTCTTCATGTATCTGTGCCACAAGTGGCCAGACAGGTTGTCCATACCATCCTCAGAACGCCTCCACCCCTTTCTGCTCTTGTCTTTCGGGAAACTCACTGTAAGAAAATGTTTTCTTTGTTGAATTTCTGTGGCCAGGAGGAACAACCACATGAACATGGTTTTCTGTGCAGTAGCAGCACTTGGCTTTCTGAACCAGGAGAGTCCAAGGAATGGAGTTTGTGAGCCCCTTGATCTTCTCCAAATTAGCAAGGCCAAGCGCAGTGTCTGTCCCCTTCTTCTGTATGATGAGAGCTAGGCCCAGCAGCCAGGAGACCCCTTGCCACCCATGACCAAACACTTCCCAGAGTCTGTCTGCGCCCCCCGACTGAGCTTGTCTACAAGTCAAACGCTGCCAGGTGTCACGTAAAGGCTTCTTGGCAAGGAGAGTCAAGAAGGAGGTTTTCTTGGCAAGTACAAAATACAAGTACTGTAAAGAGCTACTAAATAAATTTGTGTTGGTTCAGCCAGGGAATTACAGCTCTGGGGGCAGGGTAGAGGGATGTAGAATGCTAAAAACATTTTATAAGTCTCAACTGTCAGCCTGATGGCTCGTTTATTTGTCCACCACCCCCCAAAAAAATCTGTGACTATAGACGTTTGTAAAGTTGTGTCTTCTTGTTTTTATGATTGCTTTTTCCTACTGTGAGACAAGGTGTGGGGAAACCTCTCTGTCCTTTGATCGAGTTTAAGTTGGTTCCCTGTGTACACAGCGGTAAAGGTGGCGACACACTGCCTGCCTATTGGAGAGGTTGGATTCTTATGACTGGATGGAGACCAACACTGAGTCTGTAGAAATTCATTTCTGAGTCCCTGGTCCTGTTTAAAAGAGGGTATAGAAACCCAACTCACACAGAAGCCACTTTGAAGGAGGCCGGAAGGGGCAGGGTGGAGAGAACCAGGGCTGGGAGAAAATCTCTGACGTCGTTTATTCGAGGAGGATTTGCACTCACAGCCATGCATGATCTCATCTCAGGTTCCCGCTGCCGAGGAGATATTCTCATAGATGGAGCCTGAAAACATCAGGATGAGCGTGGGACCTCGTGAATAGTTAGGAATATTGATCCCGAGGGGCTTCCTCTCCACACTCTATTTGGTTCAGGCTGCAGGGACGCGAGCGGGGCTATAGGGAACACAATCAACAGCCACGGTGACTGTGTATACTGGGGACTCGAGGTGTGAGTGGTAAGAGAGTGAACCCATGACAACAGGTTCCGAATCCCAAGAACCACAAAGCTGCAGGCCTCTAAGGAAATAACATCCTAAAAACATCCCTTGTAGCCTTTTCCCAAAGACAGCCCTAACACACCTGCCAGGGGTGTTCCTCCTTTGGTCCTGTGTTAGAAACTGTGGCCCCAATAGCACAGAAGCGAGGGAAAGATGAAAGCTGAGACATGCTGTAATACCAGGCCCTGAAAGAAAGTTAGAATAAAGGAAAACAGGTATTCTTGGGCATATAGGAAGCAGGCTTCTAATCTTTCTCTTTTATTCCCCCTTTCCTCCCATGTCCTTTCTTCCTTCCTATAACTCCCACAATCACAGCATAATTAAGAGCTTGCTGAAAGTGTAATTTTATATCCTGTGCTTACACTTACATCAGGCTGTAACTATTTTACAGAACCCAGAAGCTATGAATGAGGCATGCAAAAATCTGGCTACATAAAAATAGGAAAGTTATCACACACAAGTCTTAAAAAGCAAACTACACAGTAGTATTTGCCACCAATATAACCAAATTATTGCTATCCACAATACATAAAGAACATCTTAACATCGTCCAAAAGATACACAGCTCAAGTTTTAAAGTGAATAAAATGTGGATAAGCAAGAAAAGTTAGTCATTAAATATTATTTAAACCTCTGTACTTTGACTTGTCATTTCTATATGAAAATATTATCTTAAATACTGTGTATAAGTAATATCCTTAGCACCATGGTTTCAAGAAGCAAAAATAAAGTAAAATAAAATAAAATTTGAACATTTGGAATGTGTATACAGAAGAGTTCCACTATGGTTTCTCTGTAGAACAAATGATGCAATCTCATCATGGAGAGTGAAACAGACACACAGCTTGTGCAAATCCCTCCCAGACATTTGCTGAATGAGAAAAACAGATCATTTCATGGTTCCACGTTAATAAACCCTGCAGGGGAAATGGCTATAGGAATATGAAGCCATCAGGGAAGAGATGACTCAGCCGTTAAAGGCTAGGCTTACAACCAAAAATATGGGAATATGAAGCCATCGTCCTCCCCCCACCCCCGCCACGATTTTTTTTTCAGGAACATAAATGTTTACAAATCAGAAAAATAAAAAATATTTTCAAAAGGCATAGAAATCCTACTACAAGTATTTCTCTGCATTTTTAGTCTTATAAAACTTTGGTAATTTTCACAAAATCTGTAGTAAAATATTATTAGCCATTCCACTATTAATGTATATTAAGTTAGCTTGTTTCCAAGTATTGTTATTAATCATGATGAAGTGACAAAGATCTTTGCAAAATAAAATATGTCTGTTTGTGGTCACGATGAGCAACAACACCATACAGGGGGATTGCAAGAAGCCTAGCTAGAGACTACAGGATGACTGAATGTAGATTCATGAATCTTTCTGTTGTTTTGGGTTAGTGTCTTCGTTTTTTGGTTGTTTTGTTTGTTTGTTTTTGTTTTGATTTTTTTTAGTCTGGCCTCAAACTCCAGGCATTCTTTCTGCCACAGCGTCCCAAGTGAGAGGATTATAGATGTGTGCCACCACACCTGCTGGCATCTTAACAGGACCCCAAACGGCCCACATAGAGGTGGATCCCCTCCCAAAATCTCAGCGATGCTCTTATGCTGCTATTATCGCTCACTAGTGTTAGTGATCTCAGTGGGAAACAAGAGCAAACGCCTCCACTGAGACCATTTTCCTTAGCTTTCCTGGGTCCTCTTCATTTCTCTCCCAGGTGAGTGAGTTCCTCCACTTGAAGATAGTGACAAACTCCTTCCTCCAGCAGTAGCCATGCCTATTCAGATGCCAGTAACCATTTCTGCTTTTGGGCCTTAAAAAAATTAACCATTTCCAAACAGATCCTATGAGGCAGTATGTACTGCCGTCTCTCTGCACTGGTTCCTGTATCCTTCCACTGCAAAACCCATTTCTCTCCTACATACACAGTAGTTCAAAGTTTACCCAGCTCTCTGTACCGACTACCCCAACTCTTCTCCACGCCATCATTACTTTCCTTCCCTTTGACCCTCCAATCCCTTTCTTACTGATCTGTTTGGGTTTTCTCTCAGTCTCCCTAATCCACGTTTGAGACTGTAAAACACTAACCCTGTACCACCAGTGTTCTGCGCTGGCTCTGAGTAGTTTCTTCCCTTACTCTTGGGTAAAGATTCAATTCCTCTCCGATCCTACCTCATCTGGCTCCTGGGATCTCACGATTTCTTCATGCCCAGTTCCCTTCCTGAGATTGCGGACACACTCGTCTGTATTGTTTGATTATACCAAGCAGCCCCCACTTCCTCGAGCGTCCCCCCCCCCCGTTGCGTCCATGCCTTCCTCTCCACACTTGGCTAATGACCTTCACAGCTCAGCTCCTGTCCCTTCCCTCCTCTTTCACACTTCTGTGCTTTCCTCCAGCTCACTCATCACACTTCATAATTAGAATTTTAGTTGTCCGTTATCTGATTGTCTGCCTTTCTCACCAGATGTGAGGATGGCAGGGCTCTTCGCTTGCTGTGGTTTTCAGAGCCCCTTGCATATTGCTTGGTTACTGGGCAATGTTCAGAGGTTGGGTGGGTGGGTAGACGGATGGCCATCTGACATCGGATGACACATGATAGGCACTCCCATCTAGTGCAGGCTGAAACCTCAGTGACATTTCAAAAAGCGCTACCAAGTCAATACAATAATCTTGCTTTAAAAAATTCAAATCTAGGCTGGATGTTGGTGGCGCACGCCTTTAATCCCAGCACTCTCGAGGCAGAGTCAGGTGGATCTCTGTGAGTTCGAGTCCAGCCTGGTCTACCAATCGAGTTCCAGGACAGGCTTCAAAGCAATACAGAGAAACCCTGTCTCAAAAAGCCAAAAAAAAAAAATCAAATCTAAAGCCAGACACTCAAAAGTCAACCAACCCTACCTAGCTTTGTTTTGAAAGTTAGATATAACCCAAATCCAGGCTCTTGGCAAACACCAATCGTTAACACCAGTATGGCAACCTCTCCCCCTGAGAAGACGATACCAGCTCGTTTTCTGCATATTTAACAGTAAGGAAATATTGCTATGCACCCTCAAGCTTGGATGACCTGAAACCCATTGAACTCTTTCCCTCTGCACAAGCCAAAAAGCCAGAAGGGTGTCTGCAGAATGCTAATGGTACATTTTACACTGATGTGAATAAAACAGCCAGTTTGTCATCTCAGAATATTGATTGATTCTTTCAGATGGATCTTAATTTCAACAAACAGTGTCTTCTCAGAAACAGTCTCCTAGGAGGGGACCAGTGGTCCTTTACATAGAAGGAAGTGATCCCGAGTTTCAGTCCTGTCCTTCCCAAACTAGCTGGAGCATCATGGGGTAAAGCCTGTTTGAAAGGGTTGTTTCAAGGATAAAATAAGTTAACGTATAAAGCACATAACATTTTGATGGGCATTTAATATATGCTATTACTGATAACACTGTTACTCTGATTATCCACAAAAACATTTTCCAGGCCCACAGATCTCTCTCTCTCTCTCTCTCTCTCTCTCTCTCTCTCTCTCTCTCTCTCTCTCTCTCTCTCTCTCTCTCTCTCTATCTCTCTATCTCTACCTCACACACACACACACACACACACACACACACACGAACAACAAAAAGCAGAACATTGATGGACAATTCACTATCAACTATTTTAAGATAACTCAAGTTTTATTTTAATAAATGGTCATCTTTTGATTCAAAGAGTACAGATGTGGAGTTCATGTATTGGGTTTACTTCATGACAGTTGGAAAAGAGGTGGGTCAGCAAGGGAGTGAGGAGATGCAAAACGGAACAAGATGGGGCCTGCCACCAGCAGCTGCTGCTGGCGAACTACGAGGTGGGGGTTGCATCATGCCCTATGCTCTGTCTCTATTTGACCATTTCCTCGACCAATAGGAAAGAACACATGGCAAGTCGTGAGTGCAACTGACTGTGAACAGCCTCCTAGATTCACTCCGATTCCCCACTTCCTTCATTTCTTTTGGGGGGCATCTGAGTCTAGTGAACTAAGCAGGGACTCAACACCACTCTGTTTTATTTCTCTGGGGGATAGCTCAGGCTGGAAACAAAATAAATCTAATTTCTGAATCTCCTTTGTCCCGAGTGAGCACTTGGGAATTCTCTCTGAAACTACTGTGGGCATTTTAAGTAACCCTGCTTACCCAGCAAGAACAATGTACCTTTCAGGCAAGTTGGGAGGATAAAATAACTCTGCCTCCCTGCCTCTGCATGCCAGACAAAAGCCTGGGCTATTAAATACCAGTGCTCAGTGAGCTAATGACTGGTGAGCTGGCATTGTGTGTTTGGCATCTTCGGATCTCAGCCTCTGCCCTGTGTGAACTTGTGACCATGGTGTAGCTGTGTTAAGTTTGGCTGTTGTGTTGTGTGTTGGCATCTAAAGCCGAGGAAGTGCCAAAGCCAAAACCTGACCTCTGCAGTTTGCAGGTTCAGGCCAGAAGTCACAGAGCAATAATGTTTTTATTTTTTTATTTTTTTGCATTTAGTCCCCTCACTCCAATAAAAGTATGGTTGATTCCCATACCGAGTCACAGCTCAGTAGCCCTGGGTTTATTTGACTACCTTCTTAATGTTAAACTCTTCCTTCTGGATGCAAGCCAGCAGAGGGACAATGGCTCTGCTCGGCCCTCCTGGCCCTGAGATTCTCCTTCCAGATCAATTTCCTTTCTCCAGTTTCACTCAGAAGAGGGATTTGAACTTTTGTTTCAGGTTTCTTATTTTCCCTCTGGACTTTGTCTCAAGGTATGTGACACATGGCCATGTAGTTCAAGTTCTACAAAACAAGGGTCTCAGTCAGTTTTGTGAAATGTCTGTCCTTCCCTAAAAATAAGCCAGGCTCTGAATTTCTCAGGGAAGCCTGTGTTGGGCATCTGGAATCCATACATTTCTCTCTTTGGTACCTGCTGGACTTAACTAAACCTGGAAAGGAGTAAGGCTTGGGTCTTGCTAAGGGAAAGGGGGGTGCATGGCAGAGCCTTCTAGAAGCCAGCATAGGGCTGCTGCCATAAAAGTCTGAACTGAGTAGTCAAAAGACAGAGCTGGCATTATGAGTATGTCTATCTCAAGTAGCAAGATAGACTTCATAGTGGCCCTATGAGCTGCTTGAGCTCAGGGAAGTGCAAATTTTCTATTATGCTATTAATTGAATCATCTTGGAATCCCAGTGTGAGATGATTTTTTTTTGCATTATTAGATAGCACCTGATAAAGAAACCCACTACAGCATTTTCCTTAGGACACACACTGTTCTGAAAATGCCTAAAATTAGACTGAAATGTCAGGTTCAGGCTGTGTAACCTGCCTTTGTGGCCTGGGGCATCTCATGACCGGAATGAGTCACATCCCTTGTGCCGCTCAGGTGTGTCACCCCAAAAAGCTGTTCCTGGACTTGCTGTGTGGAGGAGATTGCCGTAGAGGCTGGCAAACTGATGACAGAGCACTTTTCTCTCCTTAACCGATCCTGCTACCATGACAGCTGCTGAGTAATAAGCAATGAAGCCTCCTCCTACCTGAGATGTTAGTCACAAGCGCTCTTGAGCAATCAGCTTGGCTGTAAAAGACCGTTGTGGGTCTCTGTCGGCACTTGTTGCTGTTGCCCAAGATCCTTTTCGAGACTTTCAGCAGGCATAACGGCTTCAGGAAAGCTCAGAAACCCAATAACTTTGTTTGGAAATGTAAGTGAGAGTGTTCAAAGCTCAGGCCCACACAGGCCTGCACTGCTTGGCCGGTGTGTGTGTGGCTAAGGCCGGCCTTGCAGGCCAAGTCCTTGTAGCCTTGCTGTCTCCTGTACCTACGTTCTTTCTGATCATTGCTCAGCAAGTGGATACCTCCCTAGAATTCTGTTGTTGATCTCACAGGAGCCAGGTGACAGGTGCTAAAGGGGACTCCTGTGTCAGGAACCACCGTAGATGGCTGGGAGAAGCCATGTGCCTGGTAGTGGCCTCCTTGTGTGACAAAACTATATCATCTTCATTCCCCATGTCCCATAATGCTCCTGTGAGTCCAGTATGCACTCACACTGTTGTGTTCCTGTTTCGGGCAGAGGGGCGGGGTAGGGTGGGGCAGAGAGGAGACAGCAAGGTAATCACAGCCTACTGGAAACAGTGGCTTCTGTGGAAAGAAATTTCTGTGTGAAACAGTTGATGGCCTAGAGGCAGAAGAAGCTTGCCTTGCCAAGGTGGGCACCTGGACCTATGTCCCGGACCCTGGAGACGGCTGTCAGGAACACAGGAGCACAAGGAAGGCCTGCACCAAGAAAGCTCTGCTGTGTTCACCTCACACACCGTGTTCTTGGAAAATGGGACTTCATTCCAGGGAAGTCTCCGTTGACCACTGCTGTAAGATATACCAGCTAGCTTGCGCCAACACACAGGGAACCACAGCTGGCTCTGCTAGTTCCGTCTTCCCCTCCCTCTTAAGCCACAGCATGATCCAGGCTGCTCAGAGACCAGCCTTTCCCTTAGACCTCACAACCCAGTGGCATTTTCTGAGATCAGGGATAGGGAAACAGACTCATGGGGATCCCGACCAACCTACTATGAGTGTAAGACTCTAGAGAGCCATCAGCTCCATATACCGAAGACACTACAGTAAGAGGGACACTGTGGCTTCCAAACCAAGTGGCCCAAAGCTAGAGTAGCTATGGGAAATCTCCGGGTCGCCCAGCATCCCTACTTGATACGATGCCTACCTCCCACCCGCAGACCTGTGGTTTGCCTCTGAGCACATCATTCCTTTAAAAAGTGAAGCATAGGCATCCCCCAAATGCTCTCTGCTTTGCCTGGGTGGCAGGAGCCCGGGATGGTCGACATGACTCCTCCTCAGCCTGTGTTAGTTGCAGACTTCCTTGGTGACAGTGCCCAAGCCGTGGTTAGTGACTGACAGCTGGATGCTAGAGCCTGTATGAGGAGAAGTTGTGTTAGAACGCTATTGCCTTTGGCCTGCTGATAACTGTTGTCAGCCTGTAGACCAGACGTGGGTCTGCCTACACTGAAGGTTGCTTTATTTTGTTTTCACCAAACAGTCTACTTCCCTGCAGTGGCTTCTTCTCTAAGAGGTTAGGAGGAGGGTAGAAAGGGTCTTTATCTGAGATCCCCAATGTCTAGGCCTTCTGGGGCCTGGGGTGTACTTACACAGACCCTGATCTGTCTCCTTTTCCTGAACCCTCTGACTCTAAGAACCTGAGGGTGGGGGTGTCTTCCTGCTGGGTCCCCTCATCTGTGGCCCTTGCTGATTGTGCTTCACAAATCCTCTGCCCTTCCTTCACTGCTCCCCCCGCTTGGACTGGCTGCTCCATCCCACCACCTGGTTAAGGTGTCAGCCTCCCGCTAGACATTCCAACTGCCCCTAGCTGATTTCTTACTGTTCTACAGGGCACCCGTTACTCCCTAACTAGGCTGCTGCTTCCATTCGACATACTAACTAAATAGCCAAATTCCTTCATGTGGCACTAGGCCGTCATAGCTTCAAAGACTTGGCTTTCTCTCCAGCCCTTGGTGTTTTCCTCATGGCTCTGTCCTTCCACGCTGGCTGCACTCTGGCGAGTGGTCTTTGGAGGCCACGTGCAAGTCCATGCCTCCTTGCTAGTCGCTGGGCATCTGTTCAGTCCATCTGCCTCCACAACCTTCTCACATCCTCCTCCTAGCCCAGGAAACTCTGGCTCGGTTTCTTCTACTGTGGAGATTTCCCTCTTTCCTCCTGTTGGAAGGAATTCATTTTCTGACTCATTGCTCTCACAATAGTTGGTTTCTATTTCTGCTGTGTCCCTGATATTATATAGTGATTGATTTTTTTTTATTTGTGTGTATATGACTTGCTCTCTCCTTTCGTCTTTCCCGCCTCCTCCTTTCCCACCCCTCCCCCCCCACACTACTGTATGTTTAACAAATATTTCTTAAGGACCCAGTGCTGTGCATAATAGTGAAGCAAGCTCACCGGATCCCTTTCTGCATGGAGCTGAAGGTCTATCACATATATATGCTCCTGTTACATTGCAAGCGCCTTGTGAACATGTTTGAGACATACATGGTCTCACTCTGAAGCCCAGGCTGGCAATAAATTCACCATGTTGCCTAATCTGGCTTCAAACTCTGAACCTCCCTGCCTTTTCCTGCAGAGTACAGGAATTACAGGTGTGCACCGTACCCAGCTGTGATCATCCAAACTCTGGATGCTTGTAACACTCCCTGGCACACAGCTGCCACTTGTTCCATGAATGACCCCTGAATGAACGGCGGTGGTCAGGAATGGGTACCAATGTGGCATACGGAGTGTCAGGAGGTGGATTTCCTATGAGTGCAAAGTACCTGGAAAGCCTAGAAAAGTCGCATTCTGCCCTCGGCACCTAAAAGGTGACCTCCTTTCCTCTATGTGCTCAGCCCATTCGTGGGGACCTGTGTTCTAGGATTCCTGAGGCACGTTCTAAGAGTCAGTGTATATATTTTTTAACTTCAATAACCCAAAGAAGCCTATCCAGAAATGTTTTAGCAAGTTCAGAAAGCCCATGTAGCCAATGTGGCCGGGCTGCCCGTCTCACTCTGCTCTTGATTCCTTTCAGAGACTTGAAACTGGACAACGTGCTGTTGGACCACGAGGGCCACTGTAAGCTGGCTGACTTCGGAATGTGCAAGGAAGGCATCTGCAATGGAGTCACCACAGCCACCTTCTGTGGCACACCAGACTACATTGCTCCAGAGGTGAGTGACTGTGCCTGTTTGGTGTGGCTTTTGAAATCCGAGCTCTGCTTAGCCCTGAATGGAAATACGACCAACTCTTATCAGGTGCGATGGCTTTGTAGGCATTGCTGAAGCTAACACCTACAGGCTCAAATACAGTCGCTGAAAATGTTCACAATTTATCTGAATTAGAGCTTTCAAATATTACAAAATTTTCAGTTGACTCTCTCATGGCTATTTATTCTGCTCTTTCATCTCTACCCGGTGACTTTGTTCTAGCCCCTGTTGCAAATCTAAAGGAAAGTAGTTGTATCTCGTCCCTACAGGTGAATGAACCTGGAGTCCTTTTCCCCTCCACATGAGATATTTCCAAGCCATTCCTGTTTTGAATATGTGCATGCCATTGTCTTGCAAGTCACAAAAGTTCTGGACCACTTAGAAGCAAAGGCACTAAGCTCATGCTCTGTAGAGATGAATGAAACATGCATGTCAATACAAGAGACTTGCTTTTTTTGTTTTGCCCTTAATACATAGACATGAAGAACACCTTTGTTAAGCACATGCATGAAACACCTCTCACCCCACCCCCTCTGTACAGATCCTGCAGGAGATGCTGTATGGACCTGCAGTAGACTGGTGGGCCATGGGCGTGTTACTTTATGAGATGCTGTGCGGACACGCACCCTTTGAGGCAGAAAATGAAGACGACCTCTTCGAGGCCATACTAAATGACGAAGTTGTCTACCCTACCTGGCTCCACGAAGATGCTACAGGGATTCTCAAATCTGTAAGTCTGACTTACTCAACCAGCTTCCATCCTATTACAGATGAGCTGGCCTCACGGGCCTCTTGTGTCTTCTCTAAATAACTTCCGTTAGGACATTGCCACCACTGACTAAAATTTGTGTTTTAGTCCGAAGAAGCACGGATTTCTCTCAGGCTGTTTTCCTCTTACACCATTAATTCTGGGACAACTTCAATATCAACTGGCAATAGGGGGCGTTAGGTTGAGTCTAAGTGGAATGAGATACCCCCTTCATGTCATCAGGCCATACCAGGGTCATGTGAGAGTCAGTCCCAGTCAATTGTGATTCTCTTGGCAATGTCCAAGGCCCAGGACAGAAGGAGACTTCCTCTTAGAGCTGATAGAGGAAGAGATGATTCAAAACCTCCCTAGATCTCTGGGTCACCATGTCAGCTTTTTATGCAAGACCAAATGTCAAGCTCAGGTTTCTCGTATAACATGATGAGGTATCATCGTGAGAAAGTCCCCTTTTGTTGTTAATACATCAAGCTCCTATGCCCCATGCCTTACTTTGAAGTAAGAAAGAACATGGATTTAATGCCCTTAGATTGAATAAAACAGTAGATGATTCTGTAACTACATTAGTTCAAAACTCATATTGTTGCCTACTATACTCAGAGGAGATGTGAAAATGAACTTTAAAATATACACTTTGGTGAAAATTAGGGCAAGGCATCCTCTGTTGAATAATGTCTACGGGACATCTATGTACTTCTGTCCCATGGGTACAATCCTCAGCTTTTCTTCTTTCATTTACTTTTGTGCTCTTAGATATTCTTTATATTCTTTTTAAAACCAAAAAATTAAGTTTGGTATTAGCTGCCATATGAAAGTCTTGTTCCCTTCAAGACACACCAGATTTCTAGTCATTGGGGTTTTGAGAATATCTACCAAATGTCTCCAGTTTAGTTTAATTTTCATAAGAATAATCTATTTTAAAAAAGAATAATCTATTTAAATAGTTAGAAATCTTAAAGTAAGGAGAGGAAGAGTATGGCTTTTATAATTTTATGAGTGAAAAGCAGGGGTGAGGGGTTATCTCTGCAGACTCATGCCGTGAAGTTTCTTATCTTCCTGGAAAGAAATGGACTCACCTGGGTTGACCACAGTTAACCTTGATAAGAGCTGTGGCGACATCTCCTCTCCATTGCTGCAGAGCAAAGCCTGCTTGGCACTTCCCAGTGCTGTGACCCAGAATCTTGTTCCTTGTGATTCTCAAGGCATCCTGCACCCTGTGTCCCACAGCAGCCACCATCTTCCTACTAATGGCTTTTCATGGAGCCTGTGTCATGTCCAATTACTGAAACTGCTTTGATGTTTTTTATTATTTAATGAAAGAAAGATCCCAGCATTTGTAATGCAAAAAAAATGCTAGTTCAAGCTATAAAGGCCACTGTGCTACCACTGAGGGCAGGAGATAAATGTCACAGATCTAGAAAGCATTTGGAGACTCCCTTGCTTTCTGACTAGATGACTCTTGCATCTGCTTCTCTGAATTATTTCTCTCACACTTTTAGAAGTCCCCAATCTTATCCTGGTATCTGGGATCCTTCCGAAACTGTTCCTTCAGCTACATTGGAGGCTGCATATCACCTTCTTAGCCAAACTTTCGGGAACCAAGAGTGGTATCCAGAGAGGCTAAGAGTCCCATGAAATTATTAAGACTAACTGTTCTGAAAAAGAAAAGCTCAATAGAAGTAAGCAGCAAATATTTTCTGTAACTAGCCTTTGTCATCAGGGACATCTTCACAGATTCGTTCTGACAGCAAACAACCCCTAATGCCCCCATTAGCTTCAGGGATGCAGACATGGTGAATCTCTGAGTGTAAAACAGAGCTGATGAAATGGAAGCCATAGGGCTCCTGTTAGGGTTAAATTTGGTACTATATGCAAACCTTCTAGGCAGCATCCTCCTGTTCACACCTTCAAAGAATCTGATCTGAAAGTAACTGTAAAAACACCTGAAAGTTGTCAGACAAAAATTACTCCAAAAAAAATTCACTGGGAGAATTTCTGGGGCAATTTTGTATGCTTTAGTCTTCCTGCCTAAAACTGAGAAACCTAAGTACTGCAATTGAGAACACAGCACGGGGCTAGATTTTACGGAGGGCTGAAGCTTTTAAATGGAAAAGTAACCATGAAAATCGCTTGAAAACACTTAGGAAATGAGAATCAGGAAAGCTGGGCTTGGTGACCCACACTATAATCCTGTATTCTGGATGCAGAGGCAGGAGGATCACTGTAAGTTCAAAGGCCAGCTTGATTTATATGAGTTCCATAAAGAGATCCTGTTCAAAAAAAGCAGGGAAGGAGGAAGAGGAAGACAGAGAGGGAGAAAGAAGAAGAGGTCTGTCCGAGGGCAGGTCTGGGCTCTTTCCATGGCTGACGCCAGTCAAGGGCTCTAACTGCAGGGCCTCAGTCTCCTGACCTGAGACCGCAGGACATTTACCCTGGGAGATCGTGTGGGCATGCTGGAAGAGCCACTCATCAGAGTGTATGCCCGGGAAGGGATCTCCACTTATATCCCGCTGGTGTTCTGACCACTCCATCCACAAAATGATTTTAGACTGGGAAGATTGTGACTTTGCTGCGATCCGAGGACTGTTTGAGTATCAACTCAAGCATCATAAACTATCCCGACAGCTTCCCAACTCTCCTCACATTCTGGCTTAATTAAGCTAAGAAAATTCCTTTACTGCTGGACAAACCTTTGGAGATGGTCACATTTGATCCCCTTATTTTTTTTTTTAGATGAGAGAAAGAAGCCCAGAGAAATATGCCCCACTAGAGGCCACATAGCACATTGCTCAAGTAAATGAAACCTCCCTGGATTGCTGACAAGGATGTAAAAAAGATACAGCCAGTGTAAAAAAATGATGGTAGGCAGTTCACCAAGAGATTAAAAGTAGAATTACCATTTGAACCAGAGATTGGACTTCTGAGCACTGAAACCAGGATTCATTCATAGTAACATTATTCACAATATCAAAGTTAAACCAACCCAAATGTTTATCAATAGACAAGAAAAATGTGGAATATCCATGAAGCAGAATATTACTCAGACTTCAAAAGTGATTTTTGATACATGCTATAACCTGGGAAAATCTTGACTACATTATGCTGAGTGAAACAAGCCAAAATAAAAGGGCAAATACTATGTGATTTTCCATTTACATAAAGCACCTAAAATAGTGCAGTTCACAGAAACAGCCAGGAGGGTGATGGGTGCAGGGAGCTTGAGAAAGGAAGAGTGTGCATCCCGTAGGGGATGTGGACTTACAGGTTGAGAGAATGAAGAATCCAAGAGAGGGGTGTAACATGGTGTGAGTGCTCACCAACGCCAGCCTTCTCACTGAAAAATAGCTAAAATGCTAGATGTTGTGCTCCACTTCATTGCAATTTTAAAACTAAGAGGGGAATTCCACAAATACCTACATTCAGAATCCAGAAGTTCTGACTGCTGTTATCCTAAGACATCAACCCAGACTATATCTGTCCTTGCCAAGTTTCTTCTATTTCCCATTAATGGCTATCATCTTCCCTTAGAGCCGCCATTTGTAACATCTGATTACTACTTGATGACAGTCTCAGGCTGTGCCAGCAAAGCCAGTCGCTGGAAGAAATGCCAGGGTGCTGTGTGGTTAGTACTCACATAAGTTCTAACTCTGTACCTGTTCAGCTCGCCATAGAGTGGGACGTAACATTGATGGTAATAAGTTCTAGTGTTATTTAGAGTCTGTGCCTCTGAACGATGCTATAGTATCAGAAGTGGTAATCAGGAGGAGACCGTTTGACTGACACCCTGAAAAGAGAAGCCGTTCTGTTAAACAATCAAAATCTGCATCAGTTCAGCAAACGCTTGTCAGGTGAGCCTTTGGCATACCTTGTGCGAAATTCTAGGAACGTGGAGGTGGCAAAGCTGGCCTCCTGTTGCTCACAGTCAAGGAGGAGCTGAGGACATGTCGGCAAACACTTTACATTACCAAGGAGAACATTCCCTCTCCAGAGGCAGGAAGAGGAAGGTGACATAGGAACAAGACAGAAGAAATTGCATTTAAACTGGGGGGGGGGGCAAACGTAGTCCACTTGCATGGACAGGGTGAGAAGAATGTGTAGGTAGAGGAAATGTGTGCAAAGCCTCGGGCTACTAGTTCTACGCTGTTGGAACAGTGCGTGCAGGGTGGAGAACAGAAGACTGCTGAGATCAGGGTATGCAATCTTTGATAGGTCCAGGGGGCATTTGGAAAGTGGATCACATGGCTCTGGGCCTCAGCATAGATGGTTATAAAGTATCAATATAAACTGCAGGAGTGGATGTTGAGCAGGAGAGGAGTAAGGAGCTGTAGAGTGATGGCGAGGCCCAGGCGCCGAGGAGGATACAGTGGGAGGCCGGGAAAGAATGACTTCACACTGCATGAATGAAAAGGCTGCAGCATGTCTACTGAAATAGCCAGCTGTGCAGTGTGATACACCTAGAAGCTGATGCCTGCTGGGAAGTGCTGGTGAGGGGCATACGTGAACCTCACCCACTAACTCGGGTATAGGAATCGATCTGTGTTAGCAGTTAGGAAAGATGGAACAGGGTTAAGACAGAACAACTTTTTATTTGGTTGTGCAATGATAGATGGAACTCCGTTTTCCTGACTAATGAACCCTTGAGACCCATGGCCAGGCATCGCAGGAGCATGGTGACTTCAAGAGTCCCTAATGCTAAATGATCAGAGCTGTTGAATGGTGTCTTGCCTGGTCCTAAAAGTAGCAGGCACGTTAGAGTGCTAAGATTTGAATTGTAACCAGTGCTCTTTGATTTTAATTCCATAAAACTCTATAACCATTAGAAACATAAACACAGAGGTTCAGGGATGAAAACTCTTAAGAGTAAGTTTGTCTAAATCCCTAATTTGTCAACAAACACTGAGGATGACCGAGGCTGGAGGACGTCACATGTTAGAGCAATGTAGGTGCATTCTGGTCTTTGAGTCCTGTGCTGTATCTGTGACTGTTTTTCAGTCATGTCTATGAGGCACTGGTGATGGATGACCAGCTATAGCATTCACTTCAAATGAGGCAACACATATGGAAGCATTTTCAAAGTGGCACATCCAACAAAAAGCAAGTTATTAGTATTGCTAAATTATGAGTAGCAATTCCACAATGCACTTAAGGTGTCATTATCCTCATTTTTCTATCCCTAAGCACTCTAGAAACATCATCAAAATTATTAAGTACCTAATTACATATGAGGCTATGCTAGATGACTTTTCTTTTTAAGAGAATTGAGTTTTTATTTGTCTAAGACCATTCAGTCTAGATCAAAGGTACATAGGTAGGGTTCAAAGAGTCAAGTTGTAATATATATTCCAAGTGGGGGTGTGAGTGTGTGTGCGTGTGTGTGTGTGTGTGTGTGTGAGTTTGTGTGTGTGTGTGCACTTGATGTGTGTATTTGTATGTGCATGGTATTATATCTGTGAGTGTGTGAGTGTGTGTGCCTGTACAGTCAGTATGTTTGGCCTCTGAGCAAGTTGCTGTTTATTCATCTTGTGTTCCCCACCTTATGGAATTTCAGTCTAGTTGTGGAGAGGAAAAAGAGATTTGAGAGAATCATTTGTACAATAACTGAATACTTCGAAGTTAATAGCAAGAAGCCCCCAGTGTTGTGGACGCAAAGCCAGCAGAGCTACCCTCATCTGGTCTGGTAGAGAAGGATGTCTTGAGGAGACTTTTAAGCTAAAGAGAAATGGGTCAGGTTTAAAGAATATAAAGTTCCTTTCTATTGTGGGTCATCTTCTTGTGGCTTCCTGAGATTTCCTTGTGATTGTTTTTTTTAGAGGTATGATCAGGGCTGTGCCTGGAATGAATTTCCACTAAATGTGTCGCATGCAATTGCTTTAATTCAAATAAAAGACTGTTTGCATTCCCTCTTTTGAAAGTGGAAGGCACCATTATTATTCACTGTCTGTGGAAACCTCACAACTCTCATTTGTGTAGCTCCCTCAGAATTGCTAAAGGCCTTAGCCAGTGCTTCATCAATTTAGCAGAGTCAGTCAGTGACTCTCTTGCCTTCAGGTGGAGAAGGGACTGTCCTTGCTCATTGTCCCCATAAGAGTGAAATGGTTGGCAGGACAGGTTTCAGCCTCTTCTGACTTCTAATCTAAAATCAATTCCAGCTCCTTGTCTCCCCATCACTGTCTCTTCTACTCCCCTCTTGACCTTGGCCACCCTCAAGATGGTGGACATTTGAAACACTCATGAATGGCTAGATATGGGGCTAGGAAAGTGGGCTTCCTTGTAGAAACATCTCTCATGGAGCACAGAATTGGATAAATAAGAAAGCACAGATTTTAGTCAGAAAATCTACTTGAGAAGAAAAAACATAACTACTGATCCCTACACTAAAAATAACCAATGGAGACTGTTTCCCTTTTTGCTCCTTTGTCCTTTTTGTTGTTTTGTTTTAATTGTATCTGTTGAACTTGTGAGATGGTGTGGTAGTTTGAATGTAATTGTCCCCCATAAGCTCATAGGGAGTGGCACTATTAGGAGGTGTGGCCTTGTAGTAGGTATGACCTTGTTGGAGGAAATGTCACTGTGAGGGTGTGCTTTGAGGTCTCCTGTGCTCAAGATATCACCCATTGTCTCAGTTCACTTCCTGTTGTCTTTGGATCAAGATGTAGGACTCACAGCTCTGGCTCCATGTCTGCCTGTATGCTGCCATGTCCAGCCATAACGATAATAGACTAAACCTCTGAAACTGTAAGCCATCCCCAATTAAATATTTTCCTTTATAAGAGTTGCCATGGTCATAGTGTCTCTTCACAATAGAAATCCTAACGAAAACAGATGGCTTAGCCAGTAAAAGGCATTTACCTCCATGCCTGATGACTTGAGTTTGATCCCCAGGACCTGCATGGTTGTAGGAGAAAACTAAGTCTCACAAGTTGTCCTTTGAAGTCTACATGTGCCACCATGGTACACACATGCGCATGAAACACATAATTACATAAATGTAATAAATTAAAATGTATCTGTTAAACAGAGACATGCTACAACCATCCCACCCCAGCCTCTACCTCAATGGATAAATCATTAAAACTGGCAGTAGTCTCCAAGTTAACAGGAGATGTTCAATGACACATGTATAAAATATAGACATAGGCTTTTTTGATTGCTGGCCTTAAAGGTCTATGGCTGTTTAAGTTTGTCCATGCTTTTGAAACAAATACTTTCTTCTGTGGTCACCTCATTACCATGTTACCTTTGCTCACCCTGAATTGCGCAAAAATGTTGATAATTATGACAAATACACAAAATGCGTAGTCTGTGTTAAGCTTTGGCAGTTCATCTGAGCTTTGCCCATCTATTTCCAGAAAGGAAGGCTTGAGGATGTCCTCAAGGAGTCCCAGAATGTAGAGAGGGGAAGCCCAGCTCAGAGGTGCTGAGTTAGCACCTGTGAGGGATCACCTGGCTTCATGTTAACTCGGATGAAGTCAGCACCCTGCCAATGAGCTCACAGGTGTTAGGTAAGTGCTGAAAGGAGGTTCAGCATTCTCCTGAGTCACCTCTGTCGGTTCTGGAGGCATTATTCTAATCTTGGCATGGGCAGGAGGCTATAAAGTGCTTTTGTTCCCTAGCTTTACAGAAATTACAGAGTGTGTACATGTGTGGGTTTATCTGTCATTGAAATGATCAGATTTCATCATCTGTGCATTGTGTGCAGAATCCCTGCTGGCCTCGGACACAAAGAGGGGAACCACAGTGAATTCTGGGATTCTTCCGTACCCTGAGTGAGGTCCTGTCTGTGGCCAGGCAGCTGACTGGGGAGCACTGATAGTTATCTTCTCCCTTTCCCATGGCCTCTCTTAGGGGAGGCTGAGTGGCTCAAGGCAATGACTAGCAGGGGGTCAGCCAGCAGAGAAGAAGGGAAGTTGGGAATGAAGGCTTGCAGGGCTCCAATTCCAGACCTCCAGAGCAGTGTTTCAAATACCATTATGCTGAACACCCCAAAGATGGCTGTCAAAAGAGAGAGGAGTGGTTAGCATGCAGCCAGTCGAGCTCTTCTTCGGGGTTGGAGTTCCTAAGTGAAGAAATGATGTATCCTCAGCTTCTCATGGAAGTTTCTGGTAGGATTGACACTTCCTAGAAGCAACCCATTGGCTCACATCAAGGATAACATGGCAGGCAGCAGTAAAGTGTACATCTTCCCAGAGACTTTGTAAAGTGCCTTTGTTTTTGTTTTGTTTTGTTTTCAGCTTCCTTCCACGTTATAGGATGTTCATTTCCTGAGAACAGGGGCTGTTGCATTTTATTTGCAAAAAGTGTGTGAAGGATTTCCTCTGTTCTTTGTCTTTTGTTTTCAACTGGAACTTTCACACCACAGGTCTCTTTCATCTTCATCTCCAGATCTCCAACTAGGAGAAGAAAGCTGTCAAAGGTTTGGGACATGAGATCGGGGACTCTATGTGGCTGTCGCTAGCCAGGCTTTGTGTATCAAAGCACTTTCTAAGGTGTGTGTGTGTGTGCGTGTGTGTGCGTGCGTGCGTGTGTGTGTGTGTGTGTGTGTGTGTGTGCGCGCGCACGTGTGTGTGTGTGTGTGTGTCTGTGTGTGTGTGTGTGTGTGTGAACCACAACTAACAATCAACTGAAAAAAATCCTGTCTTTGGGAGCTGGTGAGGAATATGCACAAGGGGAGAGTGCTGACCAGAGTCTCCACGGGAGGAAATGCAGGGCATTCACTCATGTGCCCTCTGAAAAGCCTTCTCGAGGACCCCCTTCTTTATAGTAGCAGCTCTTTTATTAAATATTTATTTTCCATTCAGACTGCAATTTCACCTCTCTCCTTTCCACCTCTTCCCTCCCCCCACCTCCTTTCTGTTTCTGCCCCATCTACTCCTCCTCTGTTTCTGTTCAGAAAATGGCAGACCTCTCATGGATAATGACAAAACGCAGTGTATCAAGTTACAGAAGCAACTCACATATATAATTATATTTTATGTGTGAGTGCTCTGCATGTATACTGGCATGCCAGAAGTGGTTGCTTGATATTGAACTCAGGACCTCTGGCAGCCAGTGCTCATAGCTACTGAGCCATCTCTCCAGGTCCTTAGATAGCAACTCTTGAGGGTGGCACCCAAACGAAAGCGTGTGTGTGGCTTGGGCAGTTGGGACAGCAGCATCAGGGAGAACCTGCTTTTCCTTTTCCTTGCACACTTGAAAAAGAAAGAACATGAAGTTGAATGGCAGGAGGATGTGGAGAAATGGGAGGAGTTGAGGGAAGAGAAGAATATGATCAAAGTATATTATATAAAATTCTAATAAAAATGAGAGAAAGTTACTGGAGAGCAGTGGAGTCTGCCTCGTTGACACCCTTGCTTGAGCCTGGCTCTGGGAACGTTGGCTGACTGAGATAATGAGCATAAGCACAAGCACATGACATCAGAGTTCCATCTCGGTGACACCTCTGACCTTTATCTGTCCCAACCAACACAGACACATGGCCTGAGTGAAGTTGCTAAGATGACTTGGAATTCAGGAAAAGCTGTGTTTACAAAACATAGGGCAGGCAGGTTGTGCTGACAAGGGATCAATATGTGCGCATGCAGAGCTGCTGGGTTCCAATCACAGGCTGGGAGACACAGTCAGTGTCCTGTGCGGATTGAACACGGTTCCTGCCCTATTGTGCGGACAGGAAGAATGCAGGCCACTGATTGTACCGGATTTTGGTAAGAGGAAATAAAGCAGAGTGCACTGTGCCTCTGGGGAGAGGTCGCAGAATATCCTGGTAGGTCAGTCACTTGTCCCCTGTCACTTGATGCATTACTCCTTAGTGCCCACTCCTTCATCGCTAAGTCGGGGAATTGTAACAGAATTTCTTTTTTGTTTTTATACAAAGTAAGTAGCACCTGTAGCTAAGGAAATATCGTCGTCTTCACAATGCCAGCTCTTTTCTTCCAGTGTGAGAAGAAAAGGGAGGTGGGGATTGTAGACTCTCACGTTGACACAGACCATAGGACACAAGCCCTGCTTCCTACCCAGCACTGCGAATATGAATGTGAACTGTAAAGACAGCATTGTTCCAGCTCAGACATCTCTAGGGGAAGCCCTGTTCCCAGAAAGAAGGCCCTGCCATCACTTAGTGGCATCGAGAGAAAAGGGAGAAAGGGGAGGAGGAGAGAAAAGAAGGGAAGAGAAAAGGGGGATCTTTTTTTAAAAAAACTTATTTGCCTTTCCTTATGATACACCCCCTCCTCTTCTGTTCCCCTGAAGTTACTTCTGCGCTCTAAGCTGCCTGTCTCTGGTTAACAACCCTGAGATCTTTGAAACTATGAATATGCCCCTTTATCATCTCTAACACATCAACCGTCAGTTGCTTGTAATAAAATCAGATGGTCAAACTGAACGGTGCTTCCGGTTCTTAGAGAAGCCACAGCTTTCCACCTCTTACTGTGTCCACTTCCCAGCCCCTTCATCGGTGGCCGGGAGGGAGCGTGTCGTGTGAGCCCAGAGAGGATGTATACGCGCACTGTCAGTTTCCACCCAGGCCAACGTCCAAGGGTTAGGCCACGATTCCTGCCAACCTAAGTCTTTCCCACTGTCCTCTACAGCCCACAATCCAAGGGAAACAGTAGGTGGCCTCCAGAAGAGGTGAAACATAGTGACACAGAGCAAAGGTTTCTGGTGTCACGTGTGCCTAGGTATGAATCCCAGCTCTACCACTTCCAAACCCCGTGGCCTTGGACAGATTGCAAATGCGCCTCTTCCTCAGATTGACAATGCATAAGATAGGAGTAATAAGAATGGTTGCTCTAGGGTTGTGCATTATGAATGTGAAGCATTTAGCTCACTGCTGGGTGTCGTGTAAAATACTAGCATGTTTGTATAGAAATGGCTGCCACTCACTGAGCAATAACAGTTGCAAACTCTACTCTTTTTTTCTCCATGCTCTCCACTCCTGCAGCTTCCCTTTCTTATGCAAGTATGGACACCCAGGAGGGTTGTTCTCTGCCATTTGTATGTGGATTACTAGTCCCAGCCCTGCCAGCGAATCCCAAGCAGGTTCAATGTGAGGGAGCCAGACAGACTCTCTTGTGGCTCACCCGGTATTCCACAGCAGCAGCGTGTAACGTGAGAGCCTAGTTTTTAAACATTGCAGCTGGCTTCCTCAGAGATATTCCAAAAATCCATTTTCATGTCCACTGCATCCTGCCACATCCCATCCTTCTCTGTGGATTATCGCCAGCTTTGTCTCAGGTGTGACTATCCGCCTCCGCCTTCTCCTGTGGAGAAGTGACATCAACACCAGGTCGCCTTAATGTCTGTCCTCTTTCGTGCTGCCTCATCCACTAACTCACACACCCAGCCTTGTTCCTCTGTGACCACAGCTCTGAGGTAGACAGTGTTCTCGGCACAGGTCGTTCCCAGTTGTGTGTCCCCCAGCTTCACCACCGCGGAGGGGTATGAAAGGACAAAGTTGGCAGCTGTGCTTCCCAACTGGGTCAGGCTCCTCTAGTGTCAGAAGCAGAAGGTCTGTGCCTGCAGCATGCATACACGCGGCACATTTTGCCAGCCTCTGGGTGGCCTTCAGGCTGTGTGCCCATAATGAGGTTGGCCATCGTGGCAGGGAGCCAACCTCTGTTTTAACATCCTGTGTTCTTTCTCTGTCTTCCTTCCCTAGAACTCTCTTTAGAGCCATGGAATGCCTTCCTCCTAGTTCAGAGTGGCTCCCTGGAATACTGATAGGAGAGTCTTGATTTCCTTCCCTTCTGGCTTGGCAGCAACAGCTGCCAGGTCTGTCTGCCTTTTGTTTAAGGTTCTGAAATGGAATGAAAGGCGAAGGTCATTCTGTTTGCCCAACAGCCAAATCCAGCTATTAACTAGAACATACAGTGTTTTCTGACTCCTGGGAGAAAATGTTATTGTGTAATTGCTCAGTTTATGTAACTAGCCCTCTTCCTAAGAAACCAGACATTTTGAAAGAGGATAAATAATTATTGTGACTGCTTATACTTTACTGGATTCCAAAGTGCCTTTGGATCTGGTTGTCTTCAGGACTCATTACAGAGGGCTAGATTAAACTCTGTCATCTAGAACAACTCCACACTAACACCTCCACAGAGTATTCAGTCCTGCATCAGACACCACGCTGACAAGACACTCCATTTGGCCCTGTTGTCCTTCCTAGGCCTCTCCTTCATGTTGGTGCTGTGGATGAAGTTGCACATTAGGCCAGGAATAGTTACATTCTTGTTTTAAAATTAACTCAGACGGATTTGCTGTCAAACTTGTTTTTCAAAGAACACTCCCAATACTCCACAATTGAGGTCTGGGACTGTGAGAGCAGAAAAGTGTTTTGTTCTCTCATCCTGGCTGCAAAAGGCATAACAGGCGGGCCAGACAAGCCTCAGGGTCAAGGCGGACCTGTGACTTCAGTCTCTTCTCTTGGAGGCCTGGGGTAGAACACGATGGAGCTGCCGAGGATTTGAAACTAGACTCCCATCTGACATCCCTTGAGGACTTTTTTGGGCAAGGAGCTTCACACAGACGATGTCGTGTGTTATTGTAACATACAAAGTGCAGAGAAGTCCCCGTTTTACAGCTGAGGCATCTGTGGTCCAGAGAAGTTACAATGCATTAGGGGCCACTCAGTTCCACCACAGGCTAGAGCTGATGAACACATGCAGGGGGTGAAAGGCAAAGCCTGGCCAGTTGTCCTCTGCAGTCCACTTCCTGTAGCCTTCCTGCTCTGCAGACATTGTCTCGGGACATTGCTTTAACAAACCTGGCCAGCATCACTCAGTACACCTCACTTGGGAGCCGCCCTCTGTGTAGTCTTTGTCGGTGGCCTGGAGCCTCCCAGTTTATCCACTTTCCTTAAGGAATGCAGGATGAGCCTGGGACACCCCCTCCCCGCTCCCGTCAACCCACCCCGGCCTCTCCACAGTGACACTTGGGATGGAGCCAGCTCTCCCCAGGCTCCTCACCCACTCTCCACAGTTTATGAAGTGCTTTTGTTGGCCCTATGAACCATCATTTCCTTTGGTAAATGTGTGCCGAGTCTCCTGCAGATGCACGCTTTGTCTTCTTGGCAGACTTTCCCATTTGGACCATCATCAGGGAGGTCAGTGGAGGTAAGGTATATTTTAAGAATGACCCTAGACATAGACTATTAACTTATTTGAGTTAACGTTTGAGTCCATTAGAGACATGAACAATTTGGGGATGTTTTCTGCTAACACGTGTAAGCTGTCACCAGTCACAGCAGTAGTACCAAGGTTTTCAGAGACAGCTCTGTCTGTAGTCCAGGATGGCCAGTCCCTCCAGCCTCCAGCTCTGCCTCCAACAGAACATGTGCTATGACACCCATCAGGCCCAAGACTGGTACCAAACATTTTCCTAACTCTCCAGTTATGTGTCTGGAGAGAGTAGTTACATAGGGACTGTAATCTACTCCCCCTAAAAGTCTTAGCCCTCAGTGCCTGACCCATAACCTACTTTTTACAGTGGTTCCTATCTTAATAGTCAACACTTTCTGGCTTCTTCATGTCCAGTTCCTGTCTCCTGTCACCTTGGATTCTCCCCCATCTAAGAATGTGTCTTATTGGTATTCAGTAGCCCAGGCTAGCCTCAAACGTGCAACATTCCTCCTGCCCAACAGCCTTCCGGAGTGCTGGGAATTAGAGGCGTGAGTCACCATGGCCAGGTAGAACTATCTTTTTCCTCTATTCCAGGGATCAGAAGCCATGAAAATTGGCAAGTGACACCAGCCTCATGTGTGGCAGGCAGTCTGTATGACCACCTGGGGGTCTCAAGCTCATCCCTGATCCTCAGGCCATACCTCTTAAAGGTCGCAAGCTCAAGTGTCTGGATATGAGGCACCCCATATCCCAACCTGGCCTTCATGCAATATGGCATTTCCTGCTTTTTAAACGATAATAATTGGAACTCTTTTAAATCACACAATGTGGATTGAATAAAGTGATCTCGGTTCTGTTCCTTCACCCACCCTTCTGTCTCTCCCTCTCATTCTTCCATCAGCCTTACCTGCCTTCCCAGATGGAGCCCTTTGTCCTCACATGTCACTGCAGGATCTATTCCCAGCCTACACCCCGTGTAGACATGGCTAGTTGTCTCTCTGTAGGTGCATTGTATCTCGGATACAGAACTGAGCGTGTCAATCACTCAGATTTGGCAAGACATTAGCATCCTTAATTAAACCAAACAATAAACAAAGAGGTCCTCCAAAGATTTATATGCTTAGTCAGGAATTATTATGCGTGCCAACATGTAAACCAGGAACATATTGCAGGAGGTTGACATGGGGGTGAGGTTGATGGCCAAATGAGGAGCATTACATAAACCATAATCTTAAGCTTTACAGTCAATGACAAGGATGTGACCAGTACAAAATTGGAAACACTTGTTGGGCAGACAGCCTTGTGTAAGGCTGTGGCAGCATGTGTACAAAGACATGTGCATAGTTCTTGTTATCAGGGGCCAGCCAGATTCTCACTTCCTTTACAGCCCCCCAGCTTTGTTAAGGCTTGACACAAGTGACTCCATTTTGATTCCGGCAGCTTCCATAATCTTAAGGAATACCTGTTTTTGCATTTGTTCCTCTGACTACTGCTGTGGGTGCCACCATCAACACTAATGCTGGAGGCCCTGCCTCTGGTACTCCATTGCCCTGCTCCATCACACAGCCTGGGGAGATGCTGTGACTTTAGGCTCCATCCTTTCACTTAGCTTTTGGCTATGTTTCATCTTTAAAACCTTCTAAAACTTGTTCCCAGCTCTTCCTCCCGCTTCACAATAAGCGCTGTAGTTTCTGAACTTGCCTATCCTTCCAACTGTTTTGTCTCAAGCCCCCTGACAATGCCCCACAATCCCAGTCCCTACTGGTTCATCGCACTATGGCCTGTTTTCTCTCCCCCTCAGGCACTTCAGATAGGTCAGACGCACTGCCAACACACTTCCCCTGCCATCCCCAGGTGCCAGCTGTCCCAGGCCACATGCGCTTCTCTTGGCACCCCAGGTGTTGTGTGGCTGACTATGTGATCAGGCATGATTGTCTTCTTCCTTCTTTCATACATGGATCCTGCCAGGCTCTTAGTCTCATCAAATGCCACCTCTTCCAAGATGCTGTTCCTCACTTTCCTACCTCCAGCCCCAGTTCTGTTGGCTCAAGCATCCTCCAAGCTCGCACAGCACTATGTCTGTGTTTCTTTTCGGCGCGTTCAGTGTGTGTCACAGACTGCTTGCCTCTTCTCTGGACCTGCACCTTGATGGAATGATGTTATCTTTGTCACCTGCACACCCTCCCCCCAAACTTAGTGCTCTGCTCTGCATCCTGCATTCGCCAGATACCACATAGACTTTAAGTCTGTTTAATTGAAATCGTTTTTGATAATTTCTCAAGTATCATGTGTGTATCATTCCCACCCCCTTCCCCTTCCCCCTCCAAAGCCTCCCATATTCCCACACTCCATCTCACATTCATGACCTTTTCTTTAGTTAGTATTGTTTTACACACACACACACACTCTCTCTCTCTCTCTCTCTCACACACACACACACACACACACACCAATTGGGTCCATTTAGTTTTGCTCTTACATACCTGTGTTTAAAGTTAGCCACTTAGGATTGGGTAGCCTATCTGGGAACCTATCCTTAGAGAAGAATGACCTTCCTTTCTCAGCAGCCACTGACTGCCTGCATCTCCCATCTAGGGGTGAGGCCTTGTGAAGTTTCTCCCATCCAATTTGGCATGTCATATTGTCACTATGCAGGTCTTGTTTGGGTGATGCCTATCTAGAAGAAACTATCTCAGAGCAGGCATTCTGGCCCCTGGTTCTTACATTCTTTCTGCCCCCTCTTCAGTGATTTTTCCTGAGCCTTCTGTATAGGGTTGTGTGTAGATGTATTAGTGGGGTCAAACACCCTACGGTCAGTTGTTCTCTGCATTTTTGAGCAGTTGTGGACCTCTGTAACAGTCTCTATGGTTGCAAAGAGAACCTTCTTTGATGGAGGTGAGAGCTACACTTACCAGACTGGATTGGTCAGGTTTTCTCATCATGTGGGGGATGATTGTGTCTAAAGAGCTCAAGCCAGGGTGTTAAAAAAAATCAATGTCATGGGGATGAAGAGATGACTCAGCAGTTAAACGTGTGTGTCCATGTCCCCAGTACCCATGCAGGCAGTTCACAAGCACCTGTTACTGTAGCTCCTGAATATTTGATGCCTCTGGCCTCTGCTGGCACCCAAACCTACATACACTTACCCACACAGAGATACCCACACACATAATTAAAAATAAAATATATTTTCAAAAAATCTAGCCAGACATTGGTGGCACAGGCCTTTAATCCCAGCATTCAGGAGGCAGAGGCAGGAGGATCTATGTGAGTTCAAGGCCAGTCTGGTCTACAGAGTGAGTTCCAGGACAGCCTCCAAAACAATACAGAGAAACCCTGTCTCGAAAAAACAAAACAAGACAAGAAAATCTAAATCAGTATTATTCAAAAAGATTGATCGGAATCCCAAGAGTAGATGTCCAACAGCCATGGGTCATCCTGCGTCAACACTAGAGGTGTGCTCTTCGGAAGAGTCTCCGCTGGGAATTTGTCCCCTCATCCTCAGACAGTGCTGATTCCACACTGATCCATGGAAGTTCAGATTCAGTGCTGGGGCAGGGAACAATGGACCAAGTCAGATGGCAATGCTTTACCACCCTGGCATCTAGAGTCCTGCACTGACCCCATTTTTCCAGAAGAACAAGTTGCACCCACACATTCACAAGATGTCCTCTGCTCCCATCACCCACAGGCCTGGGAATTTCCCACAAGTCATCCAAGCCATCTGGGTCTTATTCTGTAATCCTCCTTTCTCAAGTTTTTTTTTCATTATTAGTTGTTAATGAGCTTTCAGAATTGCTGCCCCGTGTGCATCAGGGATTGTACCCACGAATCTACTCTCTACTCTTTTTTTTCTGTAAGATCACAGGCAGTACAAACTTCTTGCACTTATATAACAGAGTAACTTACGTGTATTTCTGAAACTCACGATGACCACTGCAAATGCCTGGGGTAGCTAGGTATGAAGTGCTGTGATTGGACCTGTGTCTATTTTTATTTTGGGTCCTACCTCCAATCCAGTACCCTAGATCCTCTAATTTTTTGTCACTTGGAGAAAGAAGCCATTAAACCCAATCAGGGTCTTCATTCTTTGCTGACTCCCCATTGGCATTTTTTTTTTTAGCATTTTGCAAAGTAGATGCTATGGGATTACTGTTTGCCGAGGACATTTTCCCACCTTGGCCTTATTGTTTGAACCAACACTGGGAACTTTACGTGGCTTCCTGACATGACTGACCCAGGTGTCACCTTGTTCTGTGTCTGCATCAGCAACAAGATTGTCCTTGAAAACTCTTTAAATTTACTCAGTAAATTCAGCTCCAAACAATTTCTATAATCCTAGCATTACTTTCGCTTTGTGTTCACAAAGTCAAACTTGAAAAAGATATCTGGGGACCGTCAAAACTTGTTAGTCTGTTTATAGATAACTTGATTTAGAGTCGAGAGGTGTAGCTCAGTGGTAAGGTACTTGCCTCACCTGGGGATTTATCCCCAGCACTGGAAGTTAAGGTTGGAAGAAGCACAGAGAAACTTAAAGTAATGTGATTTAAATAAAACCACCAGCTTTTTTGCTTTGCGTGTTTCCCATGGTTCTGGGGTGGGATTTGGCATCTTGCCATGCACCTTGTCATGCAGGTAAGCACTCCACCACTAAATCATACCAATAACCCTTGTGCTATTGTTCTGATTTTGAGACAAAGTCTTACTCTACAGCACAGGCTGGCTTAGAATTCACCACCTTCCTGCCTTGTTCTCCAAATGGAGTTACAGGAATGTGCTACCACCATGACCACCCAAATAAACTCTTTAAGTTCAGCATTGTTTTGCTTGTTTTTTAAATGGGAAATCACTTGAAGTTAAAAGTGATGCTCTGGCCCTGAAAAATGAGTTATTCTCTGAGTCCTTCATCAGGAAATGATCAAAACACCTAGACCGTTTGTGAGAAGTGGAAGAGTTGGCCCCAAATACCGAGGAGCTGAGCACCTAGAACGTCTCCCAATTAATATGAAAATGGAAGATTTGTGTACAAACAGCACTTGAATGTGTGGCATTTTTTAAGCTTTTGTCTCTGCAGTCATGCATTCTCAGTCTATAAACCCATTTCAAAACAGAAGAGGGGCATCTTGAATTCGGGAAAGGCTGGTCTTGAACATAGTATTTTAGCCACAGAAAAACAAGCAAGCAGCCCACTCCCCCCCCCCCAACCAGACACAGAAGTTTTTAGAGTTTTTCCCCTTGCTGCCGTTTTAGAGAATTCAGCAACAATGACTCTCACTTTTCTCTGTGGTCTTAGGCCAGCCCTGTGGGTCTCAGAACAATGGCCTAGCTGTTCCTAAAAGTAGCCACATTCAGAATCTGCTTGCTGTCCACAAGGAAAGGCACACTAATTCATAAGATGTTGTCTTTCTCTACAGAGGAAAGAGAAACACCTGGTATTTACAGAAGAGAAAATTGAACCCTTCAGCCTTCTTTTAGTGGCTGTGCCTGAAATGGCAGTGGGGAAGGCCAAAAATCCACTCAGGCAGTCTCTACTTTAAGTCATGATTCACACTGCCTGTGCTGCCCAGGATGGAAAATCCAGCTAGTGAAGCAAAATCAGCCAAAAAAAAAAACCTCCCAGGAGCTCCTTTGCCAGGGCGGGTGCCTGCTGTCTTGTGATGCGGCTGGATATGAATGAATGAATGACTCTGTCTTTCTTGCTTTCTCTTAGTTCATGACCAAGAACCCCACCATGCGCTTGGGCAGCCTGTCTCAGGGAGGCGAACATGAGATCTTGAGACATCCTTTCTTTAAGGAAATCGACTGGGCCCAGTTGAATCATCGCCAACTGGAACCACCTTTCCGACCCAGAATTGTGAGTGTCAAGGCCATTGTAACAGATTCTCCCTTTTCTCCAGATGACCGAGGTCCGTGGAAAAGCTGGTGTCTCCATGGGATGACAGAGTAAAGGTTTGCCAGCCCCTCCTGCAGAGACACTGTCTCTCCATATGCTGGTTGCTTCTCACAAAGTGTTCCCCTCTTGCTTGCCATACCTCTACCCTCCTTAGCTTACATTAAAATATCCCAGCATTTAATATGCCCTAAGCTGTTTTGAGTTTCCCTAGACTCTAGGGCCTAGAAGAATTGAAGTGATTGATAAGTCATTATTCCTAGCCCTAAGAAAATAAGAAAGTTCAAGGTATCCCTTCACTGAGCCTGGCTCCTTGGCCTACACAGCTTGTCATAGTTACTGTGACAAAGGACGTAGGCCAGATAGGCAGAGCACCTCTGGAGAAATGCTGAAGACACCAACAGTACCAATCTAAGCCACCAAGCCCGAGAGTGACCCGCCTCATAATCTTTGAGCCGAGCTGTGCATATGTGCCTCCAGCATAGAGCAGATAAGCCAGGCTCAAAATAGATCACGACTGTTAGGGAGGAGACATGGTCTGGAGGCGGAGAAAGAAGTGTCCTTGAGTCACTCGAGAGAAGTGGGAAGTCCAAGAAGAAAGAAAAGGGATCTGTTCAGCATCAGTTTGTAAAGATGTCGCGTACATAGTTCTTCACAATGGTGTGAACTCAGTCCACCACATCAACCTGTGAGGCTTTGGCTGCCCAGCAGTCAGGGAGCCCAACAGCTCCAGCCCAGTGAGGTATATTGTTTCTGAACAGTAACGAGATAAGCGCTTCTGTGAAATCACTTGAGAACCTCTTCTCACATGGGTAGAATGTATGCAAACAGTGCATGAGGAGAGCATGAGCTTACTCAACATCTGGACAGATGGGAGCGTGCCTGCCCGCTCAGTGAGCCCTGTTGGGAAGCAGCACCTGAGTGAAATGGAGGATGGTGGGTGAGTGAGTAAGCAAGTCTGGGTGACCACGTTTACTCTTTAGCCTCCCACTCTAAGGCTGTCCCACTTGGCAGGACTTGGTGACGAGAGGGCAGGACATGGGATGAGTGACTTGGCAGTTGGCAAAAGCCATAATAATACACATGTGGTAGAATGGCCATAAAGCTCTGCTTAGTCACAGCGAGCGATTAGAGCCATAAATGCTGTTGCTGCTGACCAAGGCTGAGGAGCAATTCTCTGAACTCCTCCGACGAGCAGAGTCCCACATGAGAAGTGAACACCCCAGGTGCATGCAATTTGTCCATTGTTTCCTTTTTTCCTTTCAACAGAAATCTCGAGAAGATGTCAGCAATTTTGACCCGGACTTCATAAAAGAGGAGCCAGTCTTAACTCCAATCGATGAGGGACATCTTCCTATGATTAACCAGGATGAGTTTAGGAACTTTTCCTATGTGTCACCAGAGTTGCAGCCATAGCCTTGTGGGAAATGAGAATCATGGCTGAATGCGGATTTTTTTTCCGGGAATTTCTATTGTGGGAATTCCTTAGAGCATCTGCCTTAGAACACCACCTTTACCTTCAAGGAGCAAATGTTCACAAGTCCTCGAAGGGTGGAGCTTCAAGAGAGGCGCTCTCAAGTCCCGAGGAGCCATGGTACATCCCTGTAGTTGAGATTGAGATACTACAAAGATGAGCGCTGCTCATCCCTTGAGTCTACACGGCCATTTCAGGCTTGGAGGGAAATGACAGAAACCAAAAGGAGAGATGATGGGAAGAATATGGTGGGTCCTAGAAATTATGAGCCAAACAGGCTTTTTTACTTTAAGAGACAAACCTAGACATTCTGTGGACCACTGTACACTCTTCTTTAAGCTACCACGGCAGTCTGGAAAAGACTACATGCTAGTGAAGAATTTAGAGGTCTCTCTAGGGAAATGAATGGCATCCCAAGTAGAATGACTTACTCTGAAGAAACAGACGGTGGGTGTCCTTCAAGCTCCCAACCTAAAACCCAGTGTTGAGAAGGAGACTGGACATCATGACAACTGTCAGTGTCTTGAGTCTCTCACTCTTCCCTTCAGTAACTAGCTATTTATTGTCACACACGAAGGCGCCATGATCAACAGTAGTATGTGCAGTACGGTCACCTTTGTGATGCTCTTCTTCATTCTGGGGTCCACTGAATGGTGTCTGCGTTCTGTGAAAGGCCTCTTCACCTTGCATAGGTCTGTTGTCTTTGTCTGCACATGCTCTCTTGTTCATAGAAAGGCCACTGCCACAGTAGTGTGGCCAGCAGGCAGGCTTCTGTTGCATGCTGCCTGCCCACTGGTGGGGTGGAACCATGCCCACATCATTGCAGGCTGACTCACTGGTGAAGACCTGCACACCACATCCACGAACACGTGTGTGGCTGATCCGTTGGCAGCCTATTTAACTTATGTTTTCAGAGACAAAGGAGGTTGTTTGATATACACATTAATAATTGAAAATGGATCTTGTAATCGAGGCCGCCGGCAAAGACGTAACTTTTCATGTGTAACCATATATACAGTTGAATAATTTTATCTGGCTGGAAATAAAGGCATTTTGTAGCAAAAGGAAATTTTGTGTAAAGAATGATTTGTTCCCTCCCCCACTCAGAGACTAGATATCTAATCAAACTAAGAAGCTTTACACAGTTATTAGAACCCGGGACTGTAGGCAAACTCCTGAGAGGAGGCATTAACATAGCTTCTTATACCCCTGAGGAGGGTGTGGTCTATCTCACTGATCCATACCTCTAACTGAATGTGGGAAGTGACTTCTGGGTATTGCAGCAGACTAACTCTCAAAATCTCAGTGGCTAGACAAACATGTTCATTTATCATTCACTTACTCTCTATCTTCTAACTGAGCCCTCTAGAAAGTAGAGCTCCTAAGGTCCATGAAACAAGAAGAGATATGGAGCCTGTGTTTAACCTAAACCTCCCCAGAAGAACACATGTAACCTCTCTTCACATTTGACTGGCCAGATCATAGCATCCTTAAAGATGTAAACAGCCTAGGAGAATTAGGAAACAGCTGAGCCAGTACCACAGTCTTTATCATGGGTTCTTTTGGCATTCTAGGATTTTAAAAAATTACTTCTGCATGAGTAGAAAAGCTATGAGCCTTCCTGCAGATTTGTTTAGCACAGTTCAGTAGCTCTTGCCTGTGTCTGTGTGGTGGGCAGGAGTAAATACTGTAGTTATCTTACAACTGAGATCAGAAATTCTCAGTGAAGTGGAGTTTATTGATTTCCCAAAAGTCTTGATTTTGGTAAGGGATGGACCTAGATCTAAAGTCTAAAGTTTACATTCTACCCAAGGTCTCCTGGGGATTGGGTTCATTCTGATTTAAGGCTTCTTTGTCTTTATGTCTAACATTCATTATGGTTGGTTTATATCAAACCAGTTGTACAAATTTTAAGTGCATTTATTTATGTATTTAATGTTCCTGTGAAGCAAGTACTCTCATCTTAATTGTACAGATAGGGAAACTGAGGCACAGGACAATTTCTTTCCCCATTTCCTTCCTTCCTTCCTTCCATAGCTTGTCCAAAGTCACAAAACAAAAGCATCTTAGGATCAAGATGGGGACCAAGCAGTTTTGTTTTTTTCCAGAGTCCTTACCTTTAGCCCAAATTAATAAGGCTTTCCAATTAAAACCCGTTCTATCTCCCTACCTTTGTGGGGTTCTGAGAGCAGTTAAAAGGGTGTAGTCTGGGGCTAGCAGGAAATAAGCTGCCAGTCAACAGGAAGGTGTTAGTCATCCCCTGTGCAAACTTCTAGATCTGCAGGGGAGATGGCTTAATCTGCAATCAAGGGTGGAGCTTCTCAGCCCTGATTCAAGGAACTGGGGCAGGCCAGGGTAATGCAATACTGTCTTCGATTTCCCCATGTTCTGGAAAAAGGGAGAAAGAAGAAGTAGTCTGGGTCACACTGGGTCTCATAAACTCCATTTGAACCCCCGAGGTAACCTCTGACTTCAGTAGTTTACAGTCCCCTCCCTCTCTTGGAGGTCTGTCCGTTTCGGTGACCCCTGGCCTCCCTCTCATTGACTGGGCTGGAGCATCAGCCACAGCTGCAGCAGAAAGACCGATGTGTACAGCCGCCTGGCTGCCCGTGGCAGTTGTACAATCACAGCCACGAACCCAAGGTGACTTTACTGCAAAGACAAGAGCAGGAGTTGAACACTAGCTGCCACGTGTTGGTGTAAAATGCCTTCAATACCCCAGTCATACATTTGTCCTTCACCGCTTCCCAAGCCAGCAGCCTAAACATTTCCCCTTTATTTTCAGTCTTGTCGTCATGATTGCTTCATCTGGCAGTGTTGACCTAAACCAACCAGCTGTCTGGGATGCCTTGGCTTACTGGCACACTGGCTCGTATAATCCCTCCCTTTATATCATCTGAAGATAAGAGTCTGCTCCAGCCTCAGACATCTGTACAGGAAATGAGCCTGCTAGTCATAGGTTCTTCTGGAAATGAGCCCTGTGGTCACAGGTTCCTCTAAACTGGGCTGCAGGTTGGAAGGGGCAAACCAGAGCATAGCTGCAGACAGAACGCTGTCATCTTTCTGTCTTCCTGTGTTGAATTTGAACCAAAGCTGAGGGTGTACCTGGGCTTTACCAGGTCCCCACCCCACCTCTATTCCTGATCAGTTGTCTTTCCCTCTCCTGCCCTCTCCTCTACTCTCCCTCTGCTTGGTTTTCAGAGCCGAGACTGCTACACAGCCAGTTTCCCAATTAAAATGACTTGACCGTCTTCATCTGTGTGTTTATTCTGAAGGTTTCTTTGTCAGTCACCCTTCCCATGGACTCCTGCCCCAGCACAGATTACCTAGGAAGGCCACTCCTCGCTGCCATGTGAATCCAGAGGCCCCCAAGTTAAGAGAGCAAGCTCAGTGGGGAGGCAGCTGAGCCCACACTCACCTGGTGTTTCTCCAGTGTTCTTGTCTGTGGGGCAAGTTTGACAGCACCTACCTGCCTTGTGTGAAAGGCCTCAGGGATAGATATGAAGCATTTAGTATGAGGACACTATATCTATCATCACTAGGGCTTGTGATGTCCATCAGAAAATGAACAGGAGGGACACCCATGCTCTTCATGCTCATCTCATGTAGATGTTGAACCAGTTCCAACTTAAGGGGATTCAGCTCTTCCGCTTGGCTTCAGAGACTCCTCTGTTGACTAAACCTTCTGGGGAATTTCGAATGAAGCCTAGTTGGCATACAGGATTAATTTAAAGTTTCAAACACAGCTCACTTTAAAACAGCCAGGCCAAGAAATACCCATGGTTTTTCTTGGTGGTTTTTTTTTTCTCTCCATTATGACAGGGATTCTTTTGCCCTATTAGATTTAACTACAAGATTCATTTAATTCACTTCTGTCCAATAGCACAAGGACCACACCCATCCTGGGTACCTATTGGGCAACCTATGGATGGTCATTCAGCATGCTGTGCACCCAGTGCCCAGAAACAAAGACACATTCAAGATGGCCAGTAAGTAGAAGAAAAATCATCTTGAGTGAGGTAACACAGTCACAAAAAGAGAAACATGGTATGTACTCACTCATATATGGATTTTAGACATGAATCATGGGAGTGCCAGCATATAATCCTACTACCAGAGAGTCTGGGAAGCAGAATCTTCATCCAGTGACTAATGGAAGTAGAGGCAGACACCCACACTGAACTGAACTCCTGGAATCCAGTCACAGAAAGGGAGAACTGATGAGCAAAGGAGTTAAGACTGGGCTGGTTTACTCCACAGAAATAGTTGACCTGAACAAGGGTGACTCTTGGACCCCAGATTGATGGCTGCGTAGAAAGCATGGGACTGACCCAGACCCCCTGAATGTGGGTGTCAGTGAGGAGGCCTAGGTAATCTATGGGGCCTTGGGTAGTGTTTATCCCTGGCGTAAAAATAGACTTTGAGTACCCATCCCACAATGAGGGATGCTCTCTCAGCCTGGACTCTTGGAGGAGGGCCTAGGCCCTGCCCTTGATGAAATGACAGTCACTGGAGATCCACCATGGAGGGCCTCACTCTTCCTGTGGATCAGAGTGGAGATTGGGTGGCTGACTGGGAGGCCTGGTGGGGAGGGATAGGGAGAAGGAGCTGGGATTGACATGTGAAACAAGCTTGTTTCTAACTTAAATTTTAAAAAAGGAAGGGAAAAAAAAGATGGCCAGTAAGTCTTGCCATGCCCAAGAGTCTGAAGCCAATGACAGAATCTAGCCTCTTCCTTTTAAGCAAACTACCTGAAGATGTATTGTGGCACAAGAGTCTCCATAGACCTGTAGACTCTTCTGAACACAGCCCTAAATGCCCCTGCCACATGTCACCTACCCTTTCCAATCCCCGCAATTGCCTGCCATCAAGGCAGTCACTAGCAGTGGACAGAGACTTCATTCTTCCAGTGGCATGAGCCACAGCTAGAAGAATCTGGGTGAGACAAAGAGACGACTGTGCTAACACCAAGTGTGGACAGGCTCAAGTGGGTTGCCAGAAGTCAGACAATCTTTAGAGACATTTCAAATTTAGAAACTAGGGTGAGTCTACTAGTCATTTGACCGGACAGTGCCAAAAATACCCTGGATGATCTCTCAGGTTCTTGCAGCCTTGAGCTCTGCTGGTTAACGGTAAGCAAGTAGCTATGCTCTGTGAGTCTCTCTACCCTCAATGATAATCTCCCTGTCATCCATTAACCCTCCACTCGAAATTGCTCTTCGTCTGTCTCTGGGCCACCTTTATCCCTTAAACTCATCTCCACACGTACTCTGTGCTCGTGCTCTCTCAGTCTCAAGATCCTTTTTAGACACACAGATCACTCATTCTCATGGTCACGTGCTCACCAGTACCTCCTACCCAGTCAACTTTCCTATTTCCCATGCTTACCCAGGCACAAAAAAGAAAAGAGAATCAGAAAGTTAAGAAAATCACAGGAAGTTTAAGCTTCCTTGCTAGCAGATGCTAACAGCAGTTTCTAGAAGAGAAGGTGGGATTCCTTCTCTTCTAGCCTAAGAATCTCTGACTTCTCTTCCTCTAAGGCAGTGGCTCTTAGCCTGTGGGTCATGACCCCTTTGGGGTCAAACAATCCTTTCACAGGGGACACCTAAGATCACCAGAAAACATAGATATTTACATTGTGATTCATAGCACTAGCAAAAGTACGGTTATGAAGTAGCCACAAGAATAATTTTATGGTTGGGATCACCACAATATGAAGAACTGTCATGGCATTAGGAAGGTTAAGAATCACTGCTCTAAACAAAGGATTTTGCCCAAGTAGAAGGTGGGGTTACTCACTGATAAAATGAACCATAGCTCAGGGATTCCATGAGGCATTCAGGTGGACATTGGCAAATTGTAAGACAAGAATTGTTTCAGTGATGTCACTGAAACCCTGGATGAGATGTTGGTCAGTAGAAAAGACTAACCACTATTTCAAAAGCTGTGTTTCTGTATGTCTTTATTGTGGTGGAGAGGGCAGTATGATGCATTCTACAGTGAAAGTGTGGAGGTCACAGGGCACTCGTGGGAGCTAGTTCTCTCTTTCCACCATGTGGGTTCTGATGATCAAGCTCTGGTCATCGGGCTGGGCCCCAGACACCTTTATTGCCTGAGACATGTCAATGACCCTAATCTCATTTCCTTTTTCTTTGATGACTCCTGGACTGCTTGATCAAGGATGAGTGGTGTTTCCTGTGGTTGAATTTTAACAATATATGTGACCAGGTCTCAACTCATTTCCTTATGGCCAGTGTGGATTAGAAGAGCAATGGTACCCTGTGTGTGCTGATTAACAGGTTAATGTCAGTCTGAAGCAGCGATTCTGCAGCCTTGAGATGGCCCTGCTTCTCTTGGATGAAGGCAAATTTCAATCCTTTAATCTTTTTTAAGATTTCATATTATTTAGTCTAAGCTTTTTCAGATACAAATGCAGGTTATAGTCTGTGCTGGGGAAAGTCTAACAAATAAATATAAGCCTTATTTAAACCTGAAAAGGTCCATCTTGGGAAAAGATGGTAGCATAGGACTTAACAGCTCAAAAAATTAGGCAAATATTACTAATACTTATCTGCCTATTTCTAAGTTATGCCGAGATTCTCATTGCTGCTACCAATGTGAACTCTAATGAAAGCTCAACAGGAACCTGTGACTACCAAAGAAAAACTAGCACTCTGTCCTCCACAGTGACAAGTACTGTGTCTCCAAAGGGCCAGAGGGAGGTCTTCACAGAACATTGCCTCAATTTGACCACATCTAGAAAAGTGAAGTCCATTCTCACTGCCAAAGTTGGGGAAGATGAATCTGGATCATGTTTCAGCAGACTAATCTGATTGACAGCAAAAGCCACAAACAGTGAGACCTACTAGGGTTAGCCTCAGAAGAGAAGCAAGCTGGCATCACAGCCACCTAATGAAGTGCTACCTTGATTTAGGAAGTGGATGTTGCCCAGTAAGTCTATTGAGTATTGAAATTGTCCCAAGTACAAAGTGCATGTATGCCAGCTAACCTACCAAACATCACAGCTCTGTACCTTGCATAAAGCGTTGATGGGTCACGTGGCTGACAATGGCAGCTTGATACCATTGCCTAGCTTCTCAACAAGGTATCTTACTCCATATTGCTAGCTTGTGAAAAGGTCAAAATTCAAAATTCTAATTCCAATTTCTGCTGAATGTACATCATTTTGCTACCATCTTAAAGTGGACCCTTTGGTGACTCAGGACCATCTATATGGGGAAAGGTATTGGAGTTGTACTTAGGCAATGTCTAGACAGCAGAATGGAGTTTAAATAAGAATAATTTTGCAATGACAATTGCAAACAGGAGTAATTTGAGTGTTTGCAACAGGATCTTTTTCCTCCAGTGAGTGGCAATGATGAAGGATTGAGACTGGGTTCTGACAGCTTGCATCCGTGAGTGATTATAATAAGCCCACAGACCCCTTTGAAGTGTATTTTGGATAAGCTAGGAATTATTGCTATTGTTTCCCCAGGGGGGTGCTATTGGGAGGTGAGGAGGTGAGTCCTATGAGAGGAAGTTAGGTCATTGATGATATGCTCTTGTGGGGACATTGGGATCCTAGTTTCTTCCCATCACTTTTTACTCCAGGATTCTGGCAGGTAAACAGAATTCCTCTACCATGTACTCTGGGTGTGATATACTATACAAAGCAGCAGGTCAAGAGACCATGGACTGAAACCTCTGAAAATATGAAGCAAAATAAACTTTTCTTCTTTAGGACTTGATGTATCTCAGTCATTTGTGACACTGAGGGACAGCTGACAGACACACTGGTCTACCCTGGTTTTGCTGCCTGCTACACAGAAAGGGACTAGCTTAGCTATGTAAACCCTAGAGTTAGAACTGAGGCACATCAGGATGCAACAAGGGTTATGCAGTTTGTGTTAGCACAAAAATGAACACTTTCAAGGAGGTACACAAATGTCTGTTGGGCATCCTTCTGAGAAAAGGGTTTGTCATCAGGAGGCATGTGCAGTCTGTATCCTGGATGAGAATGATGGTCAGGAACCCTTTCCCACAGCATGCCACAGTCTGGAACAGGCTTTGCAAGCATACCACAATTGCACTGCCGACCCAAGTGGTCCTGGAGCTGGCTACCTGTCGTGTTTCTACTGGCTGCATGCCCAAACCCCTGCTGCTTCACTGTACTACGCAGTCATGAGTCTGGGCTCAGCATTGCCAAGGGAACTCAGCAAGTGTATACCCAATGCTCAGCTAGGAGATCAAGCAAATGGCTCTCAGTACCCCAGCAGTATGAGATGTCTCTTAGGATTCTGTTCACAAAATTAACATTCTGTGGGTGTTAGTAAACCCCTGAGGTTCACACCCATTTGTTTGTTCCTGGTGCTTGACTGCCTTCTAGGAACAAGAGTTAAACACCTTCCTACCAGTGCGGTAGCCCAGATGGAGATCTGTTTGGGGAAGTGTGTGTTAAAAGAAAGTCCTGCTCTGGGATTGAAGGGACACATGGCTTTTAGCATAAAAGGCTGGATGTATGTACTTGCTCTTTTTCTAGTGGTTTTCTGATCGACAGTGGCTGGTATCACATCTTTTCCCCAAGTTATTGTTTCCTGAACTCAATGGTAGATTATAGTCAGTGGTGGTGGGAATATTTACACTATGGAAATGGGCAAGGACTAAAAAAAATGAGAACATTTATTACTGTTATTACTTCAGAAAGTTTAACAGCATGTCCCTGGGAATCATCAAGTTGTGAGAAAACCATTGTAATTGTGCTTTGATGACTAGCAGTGAGCAGAGGGGTCAACAGTCAAAAAAAATATTACATTCCAGGCAGAACTGGATTGGCCTGACTCTGCTCTACCAGCTGTTGCCATGGAATCTGGGGAAGACTGGATATTGAAACCACTAGAGACTCAGTTTCCTTTTTATAAAATAAGAGCACTAATCACCCAAGAGGAGGACCAAATCGGGCAATGACTCTGACTACTTACTGAACGTAACTCCCTCCCTGGTGCAAATTCCAAGAATAACTGCCAGAGACAGAGAGCATAACCCCTGAATCACAGATTTTTCTTAAATGTGACAAGCATTTTAGACACTCCCCTGCCTTGTTCTCAGACCCACGTGTCAGCTTATCACCACGTGACTCTGCCTAACACCAATTATTAGACAGGGGAAATGAGAGCCAAGTCACAGCATTCCAGGGGCGCTGGAGCTCCCGCCTGGATTAGTGAGATTGTGAAAGTTCTCCAGATGGTTCCACTTGCAGCCAGAACCTAGAACTGGAGGCTTCAAGTCCGAGTCTTGGGTAAATTATGGCTTAGCTTCCTGGAGCTGGCTGAAAAGGGTTCTTTCTCCCAGAGAACAAGGATGGAACAAAGTCAAAGAAGGGAGAGTGGGAAGAGGATGGAGGAGCATTGTCAGCGTGCTCCCAGTCAGTCTTGGGGGAAAGCAGAAGCATTGTATGTGCAGCTCCCAGACCCCGTCAGAGAAGCTTCCTTTGCAGCAGATGGAGACCACTGCAGAGATGCACAGCTGGCCAAAATGTAGAGACTGCATGGGTGACCACTAAGTCTGTCTACCATTCAACCCTACCCCTAAGAACCAAGAAATATTGCAGAAGAGGGGGCAAAACGACTGTTAGAGCCAGAGGCACCAGGAAGTCTGCAGCAAGATTGTGTCTTCTAAACATGACAGGGATGCTACACCCATGAAGTCTCAGTAATATGGCTGCCTTAGCAATACCCACACAATGACAACACCAGTGAGAATGGGGTAAATTTCACAAGGCATCACCCCAAGATGAAGAGGGACAGACAATTGATGACTTCTAACAGGATGAATTAGTTTTCTACAGGGACAAGCTCCTAGAGATGAGTTATCCAGGTCCAAGTAGTCAGCCCTAAACACACATGTACATAAGAGCAACAACAAATGGACTCAGTAAGGGTGGAGTGTGTGTGTGTGTGTGTGTGTGTGTGTGTGTGTAAAGCAATAATAATTACAGAAAAAGAGATCATAAATTGCAATGGGGATATGGGAGAAGTTAGCAAGAAGAGAGGAAGGGGTAAGAACGATGTAAATTTGGTACTTACAGATGAAATTCTCAACACAATTTAATGTCAAAAGAGGAGTATTCTCAGAGGTAAGATACATAGCCCTTAGGAAATGAAGTCTTGAGGGTAGTTTTGCGGAAATGGGCCTATAGTAAAGGGTGGGAAGCAGAGAGTTAAGAAAGCATTTACCACCTACCTCAAGGGGTAAGACATGGACTGGGGGACTTCTCTGTTCATCTTGCACCCCACTAAAGCACCAGACCAGGCCCTGTGAGGACAACCATGTGCTATGGAGCAACTCTGCAGTCATAGGTTCGGCATATTCCTCTGCTGCTGGACCACTGCCTTCTCAGAATGTTAGAGCTGGGCTGTGGCATCCAACGACTTGCTTCTGGGGATGGCTTTGATTCAGGGACTGCTAGCAGCAACTGCTAGTGCATGCTATGGGCTCCAAAGAATATGAACGTGAGAGTCAGGAGACATGTATATAAAACTTGGCCGGCTTTTAGCCTACACTGCTCCTCACCCTTGCACTCATCAATTAAAGGGCAATATAGGTTGAATGTCCCTTATACAAAATGCTTGAGACCAACAGTGATTAATGCCTGGGGAGCAGGGATTTTGTCACCCTCCTGATAAGACTATAAAAAGGAAAAGCAGAATGACTTGAAAACTTCTAACTCTCATTACAAACTGCAGTTATTTTTAGCATAACTAATTGGTCTTGCAAGTAGAGTCTTTATTTTTTAAGTTTTATTTGTTTTTATTTTGTGTGTGTGTGAGAGATCTGCCCCCTATGCAGCCCCCTATTTCTTGGTTCCATCTGCTTTATTCCCAGATTCCTCCATGCTCGTTAACTTTCATTTGCTGGGAGAGGATGGTGGAAGCAGAACCGGGAACTGCACTGTAGTTCCATTGCCTGCCATAGGCAAAGGCCCCGAGTTTGGTCCCCAGCACTGAATAAAACTGGGTGTTACAATGTACGCCCATAATCCCAACCCTCCTGGAGTGGAGGCAGGAAGATCACAAGTTCAAGATCATCCTTGACTGCCAGCTCAAGACCAACCTGAGCTACATGAGACCATGTCTCAAAAACAGAAACATTATAGAAATGTTTTTATGTGTCTTTGTTTTATATTTTTATTTTTATTTTTAAATTTAAACTTAAAATAGAAACAAGGTTGCTTCACATGTCAACTCCAGGTCCCTCTCCGTTTCCCTCCCCTCCTCCTGTGCCCTCCCACCAACCCCCAAGATCTCATTTCCCCAGGAAGTGTGAGGCCCTCCATGGGGGTGTCCATAGTCTGTCATTTCATCCAGGGCAGGGCCTAGACCCTCCCCCAAGAGTTCAGGGTGAGAGTGCATCTCTCATTGTTGGATGGGAGTCCAAAGTCCATTTGTATACCCGGGATATTTTATTATTGTTTATTTTTATGTGGGGTGAGGCATCATTGAATGGGGAAAATCCAAAATTAGTCTTTGCTTCCCTGCACATTGCCCACTGCCACCTGAAAAGTTTCTACACCCCAGTAAGCCTCTTTGCTGATGTAGCAATCCAAATCAGACCAAATCAAACCAAATTAGAAAAAGCTCATGTCTAATGGATACAACACTCCCGGATGACCTTCCAGCCCCCCCTAGAGAGGAGAAAAAAGAGAGGCTGAAAAGCCATGAGTCTGTTTTCTGGGAGGCAGTTCAATACCCTGAGGGAGTGGTCTTGATCATCTCTCAGGGAGGGGTCATCATTTGGTGTGATTTCTGAGATGCAGCAGGGTTTGGAGAGAGATAGGGGAGGGGGCTTGGGTGGAGTGTCCACCGTAACATCCCAGACTCTTTGGGTATATGGACACCAGGAGGTGGGGTGAAGCTCCCAACATAATACCACCCATGAGGCTTCCCACTGTGAATGAAAATCGCTATCCTGCAGAGGCAACGGAATCTCCTGCATGGAGACACAGATACCAGGATATAGCTGGGGCACTTCCAACCCAGTGCCCTTATTTCTGAAAAAAGTCAGGCTGATTCAGTATAGGCTACCCTAGCCTTCCATGTCAGAACGGCCAGCCAAGAGCAGGGCAGAAACAGAGAACGCATCTCTATGGCATGTGGGGCTGCTCCTTTCTCAGCTGACCCTTGTGTTAGGGGAATCTGTGTTTCCCAGCTGACTTAGTGCCACATGTCACTTCCTCATGACTCTGTGGCCTGCCAGACAAACCCATGGCATTGGCTGATGACACACAGAGGCTCTGAAAGAAATGGATCCCTGCTCCCAGGGGGGATTTAAAGGCATGTTGGAAACATTGTGTCTGGAATCCTGTGCTCTGCTGCGCAGGAATGTGCGTTTTGGTAACTCTCTGGTTTGACTTACAGGAAGATAAAATGGGGACTAGCAGGAATGTTGTAACAGCTCACATCACCTTGGGAAAATACTATTCAGAGCTGCCTGGCATTGTAATTTCAGGAAGCAGCTGCTCATGAATCAGCAGCCTCCTCTTTCTTGTGGCTTCAGGAAGCATGTCCAAAGCCTCACCCATCTCCTCTCCAGGAAGACTTCCATGTGCCAACCACGTATAGCCTTTGCTGGAATGGATATGGAGGGGACTCCCTGCAGATATCTATTCCAAGCCCACACCAAGGATAAAGGGAAGGCCCCAGGCTCTACCTGGGACTCTTGGGGATGCTTTTGATACAGAAAACCACGTGGTTTGTAACTCTTATCTTGAGCTCAAAACAATGAAAGTTGGAAGTAAGTGGAAGTCTCAACTGCAGACACATGGCACAGTTGGCACGTGGTTTGGTGTGATTGCACACTCTACCTGCAGAGCCAGAAAGGTCTGAGAAGTTTCCAGAAGGTTGTAGGTTGGGCTCCAGGGCCATCTGTCCCCACTGAGTCTGAACAGGGACAGAGATGAAGAGTGCAGGCAGAGGGATGCGCTCTGACTTCCTCTTTTTCCAGCTCCAACGAAGCCCCCCGCAGTCGGTAACTTTGGCCTCAGTTATGGACCAGAGCCAGTGTTTTCCCGGAAAATGTAAGGATTTAAATACTGTGAGGAAATGTCTAAAAGGTACAGAGGGGGGAGTTGAAAGTAGAGGAAAGAGAGACCCTCTGAAGAGCCTACACCAGTGTCCCCCTGACCCCGTCCTCCCTCCAGCCTGCCTGTGCTCACACACATTCTCATTCACTGTTTGGTTATTTATGGAGGTGTGGCACACTCACTGTTCCTCATCAGCTGCACCTGGAAACATTAGACATGTCAACTGTCAGAAGCCACTCCAACCTACTCACTCGGTCAGTACCCCTGGAGTGGGGCCTGCAAATCTGTGCTTGACTAGCCCAAGTGACAGCATTGACAGCTCAAGTTTGAGAAACCCCTATTGCCCCTTTCCCATTCAGGCTGTAGACTCCCCAGAGTCCCGACTCTCTCTTAAGTTCCAGGAGGCGTGGTCCAGCACAGGAGCCATGCCAAGGAGAGGAAGAAGTCTAGTCATCTTCATTGTCCGTATACCCCCACTCCTCCTAACTCCCCACCCCCTTGACCCCCCCTCCAAGTCACTTACCTTGTAGGTTCTTTGCTTCCTTCTCTGTAAAGGAAATGTTCTTGAAAAGTTAAGTCTCTGAGGTTGAATAGCCCTAGTCTGAAAGCTTCATGTAGTTCAGGTGCCTATCTTATTCTACTCCTTCTTGATGCTTCTGCCCAACTACACGGTGTGTGTGTGTGTGTGTGTGTGTGTGTGTGCGCGCGCGAGCGCGCGCGCGCGCGTGTGTGTAAGCGAGACAGAGAGAAGGTGTGCTAGGGTACACAGGCACAGGATCTGCAAATGACATAGCAACACAGAAGGGGAAACAGTCACCCTCAGAGAGTGGCCGGCCTGAGTAATTGCTCCCCACAGGTAGGAGAGTCTTCATGTCATGTGCTCAGCTGAGTGGGGTGAGAACAGTCAGAGTGGCTAGTTAAAGCAGTCCCCAAATGAAAGCTTAGCCTTTTGTCACTTACTGCCATGGTAAATACAAGAGCGACTCCATTTCTCCCCCACCAAGCACGGGGTGCAGGGCCAAGAGGCCAGCACAGATGTGGGGTGTCTCACTGAGGAAGGAGCCTGAACAAACGCAATGGCAGTCTGTTTGGAGTCTCGAGATGAGACGTGAGAATGAGGAGACCTAGAGCTGAAGGAGGGGAAAAATGGAAATGGGTTCCTTAAGCTGTCCTTCCCCTCCTTAACTCCAGTGAGAGTGCCTCAGACAGGGAGCCTAAGAAAGCCCACTGCAGAGAGGCCTCTGGATGTAAACCTTGGAAGAGCAGGCCCTGAGGGAGAGCTCTGAGGCCTGTGGAGGCAGCTCCCTCCACAAATGCAATACCAACTGAGCTCAGAGTCTGGCAGAGTGGAGAGGGAAGAGTCTCAGTGTGGAGAGGGAACTTTCCTGTGAGGCCTTTTGGGTAAAACCGTTGTGGTCGGGTCTGCAAAGAGCCACAGGGGTTTGTAACAGAGACCCAGCTTCCTTCCCTCCCCCAAGGAGACCACAGCCTCCTCCTGCCTGCCACGTCTCCAGGTTTGAGGCAAAGCTGGGCAAAGGCGACACTTGCCCTGGGACACTGGTGCAGAGATTTTGTCCTGGAGGAAGTCACTTTCACCTGTATGTCCAGGCTATTGAGTCCTGCCATTTTAAGCCACAGTATCTTTGGAGAAGACTAAGCACAAACACCTGTCAACCAAATGCGTTATTGCCATGCACAAGAGTCAGGTGCTACTAAGTCGATGACAGTCACCCCTGAGGAGAGAAACAGCTGGGTATTTCAGCACAATCATAACATTGTGAACATTAACTCTGAGTTAGATTACACGTTTTTATTTATTATTTTATGTGGGGTAGGGTGTTTTCCTGGCGTCTATGTCTGTGCAGCATGTGCATGCCCGGCACCTGTGGAGGCCAGAACAGGGCATTGGATCCCCTGGTACTGGAGTTACAGACAGTTGTGAACCATCATGTTAGTGCTGGGAATCAAACCCAGGTCCTCTGGAAGGGCAACCAGCCTCTTAAATGCTGAGTTGTCCCTCCAGCCTGGATGTTTGAGTTCATTTTGTTTTACATGCCTGTGTCAGCCAGAGGACTTTGCTGATTTGGGGCCGTTTGCATCAGTACCCAGGATAAGAGCAGGTTTTTGAGATAACCAGCTCTTCTAAGGTTTGGAATGGCCATGTGTGTGTGCTGTATGTGTGTATGTTGTGCGTGTACAAGCGTGTGTGTGTGTGTGTGCGCGCGCGCGCGCACGCGTGTGTATACAAGCACACATTCAGAGGTTAGAGAACAACCTTGGGTACCATTCCTCAGGTGCCCCTGTGAGGCAGGGTTGTTCACTGGCCGGGAGTGAGATAGGTGACTAGCCAGTACACCTCAGGAGTCTGCCTGCCTCCACCTCCCCAGCTCAGGGATCTCAAACACACACAACCATTCTGGGCTTCTTTTTTTATTTTTTTTTCATTTATTTTACATTCCAACGGCAGTTTCCTGTTCCCTCCCCCCATCTCCCATCTATCCCCAACCCACCCTCCATCCACACCTCCTCCGTCTGGTGCTGGGGAGCCCCAGGCTTGCACTGTGCCAACCGAGCTATCTGTCTCCTTATTCCGTGTTCATTTACTCTTACACACGATTTTATTCTAACTTCCCAAGTGGATTGTGAATATATTTGTGTCTGAGCTGCCATAGTACTGGCTGGCTCACACTTTATTCTCCACTGATAAATACTTAATCAGATTTCAAGGAATAGTCTTTAACAAGGGAGACCTCCAGGAATGATTCAACAGGACTGGCCCTGTGGGGTCCCTCAGAGGGTGGCCAGACTCTTGGCTTGTTCTCCCCCATCTGCTTTGCAAAAGAAAAGTAAATGGCATTCCTCTAAGGATGGTGGTTCTGACCCAGTACCAGCACCTGGAGCAGAGTTTTAATGATACAGCTGATAAGCATCCCATCGCATACTGTCAAACATTGAGATTCAGTCAACCTGGGGAAAGTACAGTCCAACCAACTGTACTAAAAAAAAACAAAGAAAGAAACCTTTCCAGATAATTCTCATGCAATGTCAAGTTCGGACCAAGCAGATGAATACTGGGATCCAGAAACGTGTGCGTGCGTTCTCCCTTTTGCAGCTTCTGATCACTAGCACACCACCTGGCCCCCTACACAAATACTTCATGAATATTTATTGAGTCAATGGGCAAATGGATTCTTGAAAGCGCAGTCAACCTTTGCATGTTACTTGCAAGCTATCGGGGACCAACCGGGGCCAAACTAAGAGCAGCCAGGTCAGGATCCTAATGAGGCAGAAGGACCAGGATGAGAGCGAGCAAAAGAGAAGCGGGTGATTTGATGTCACTGGACATCAGGGCACATGTTCTCGAGAAGGTTGCTGCCTTCTGTGCGTAGGTGCCTCTCTGCTGGGACCTTCTGGAGTTCTATGGCAACCACACTTAGAAAAGCACATCCAGTGGGTCACTTCCCCCCAAAACACTGGCTACCTCAGGATAGTTAGCACTCCTTCCTCTGGCCCCTCCCCAGCTCATCACTTGCTACCCTTCCTCTGCACTGGACTCCCTTCTTGCAGGTCTTACAAGATGCTGTTTTTCTCCTGGAAACCTTATTCCCTCCGCCTGCAAAATTCATTTCCTAAACCCCCGCTGGGAAGCTCCATATCACCTAGCAAAGTCCAATGTGACCATCAAATTACCGTGTGAAAACACGGACCGCCCTCCCCACAGGAGCCCATCAACCTCCTGAGGGTAGCGGCCAGCCTGTAGTGTTCCAGTTTCAGTGGCTCTTGGGATTGCTTTGATTTGTACAGAAACATAAACAATCTGGGTGATTCGGACCTGGGGAAAGAACTGGAGCTGGGGATGAGAGCTGTTGTAAGAAGACAAGGTAAACAAAGCGAAGGTTCCAAGCGATTTCAGAAGAGACCAGAGGAAAGGCAGACTAGTCCCTTCACTGGGGTCAGAGCTCAGGGGCGGAGCCTATCTCCCATGGTCACACTCTCTCAAGGCAGACTGCCAGCTGGCCCCAACAAGGGGAAAACCCAGACGGTGGCACAGGCCAGTGAAGACTTCAGACTGTGCTTAAGCACCAGGCACGGGCTGCAGGTGGGAGCCGCGCCCCGCGCGTGGGCAGAGGGCTCACAGCAAGCTGAACTCAGAGCTTCACTGGGTCAGGTGCACCGCGGGGGCCCGGTCAGGTGCACTGCAAGAGGCTGGACCGGCGCCTCCAGGCTGGTGCGTGGGGCAGCTGATTTGGCTGCTTGACGCCCTGATGCTTTGATTTGATCTGACAAGTGGAGGCTGCTGTGAGAAGCAGTCTGGATTATTGACGTTCAGCAAGCTAGAAATAAGCAGCTGAGCTCCTGGCGCTGTAGATGCAAATGCCTTGCTTTTCCCAGGCAATTGCCAGATGGAAGTGGCTTCTCCGTGAGCAGACCTTCCCTCCCAGTATCAGGAAGCCTGGGTTCTCATTACAGACTCAGCTTCTAACTGCTGGGCCTTAAGAGGAATCGCTTGGTTTTAGTACAACCCAGCTTGTATGTAGAAGGAGGCCATTGGTAGCAGAGTCCCTTTAACCTCTTTTAAAAAGTGACTCTAAGGGACTGCCGTCCCTCCAGATTGTGTCACTTGCAATCTATATCTATATCTATATCTATATCTATATCTATATCTATATCTATATGTATTGGATATACATAGAACTCTGAAGATTCACCCTAGGAAAGGTGTGAAGACCATCCTAATTGAAAACAATGCTGAAGCTAATGATGTATAGTGCTAGCCCAGGTGTAGGAAGTCCCAGGCTGGATCCTCAGAATCATGGAAACTGGACATTGTAGCATATAGCTCTAATTCTGCCTCTCTGGGGGAGGAGGCAGGAGGATTAGAATCATAAGGTCATCCTCAGGTACTTAGCAAACTTAAAGTCGGTCTGGGTTATACAGGACCCTAGAAAGTGGGGGGGGGTATGAATCATGGATTTCATGAGAATCCTTTGAAATCTGTAGGCTCGCCCAAGAAAAATCACACCTGCCAACACTGCTTACAACGGCAGAAGGTCACTGGATTACACCACAGCCCCTTGTTTTACCATTTGCTGTCTCTGCAGATCGCCTTGTGGGCCAGGAAACTGGCCTGCCACGAGTCTCCAAGGTTTCTCCACTCTCCAGTCCTCACACACCAGCGGCAAGCCTTTCCTCTCTTTTCTTCTTTAACCAGCCCTCTCCCTACAAGAGGGACTAAATCCTGTAAATCCGTGTGTCCCCTAGCAGAGAGAGACTAGAGGGCACTCCTTGACGATGCTCTTTTTCATAGCTTTCCCACAAAGCTGGGGCAGAATGGACAAAAGCTACTTCCCACCCACTTCAGAACCCAGAACCGAGAGGGAACTCTCTCGGCTCGCCGCTACCTGGCCGGGGTGTAGGAGCTGCAGCAGCTCCCTAGCACACAGTCCGTGTGAACGTGGACTTCTTGAACAATAGGGAGCTAAAAAAAGAGGCCCTGGTGAATGTGCTTAAAAGGAACAATGCCAACAAGGGTCAATAATTGGCTCTCGCTCCTACCATGCTGTTTTGATAAAATGATAACTCATTGGGGAATAGTAAAGCAGTAAATAGCTTTTCAAGCTTCAGAATGAGGATGGACATCAGTAAGCCCTGACCTTGGGAATTTGGAGACAGCCTACGCTACATAATGAGGCCTTTTCTCGGTAATAATAATAATAATAGTAATAATAATAATAAATGAAAAGCAGAGCAGGGACTAAATTCCCTCCAACAGTGTGCCGCCCTCAGAGATGGTGGCTGTGATCACAAATAGGACTAACACTCCCTTCACTCAGAGGCCCCAGCCACTTGTCCCAAGTCAGCTTTGTTGGATGACTTTTCTGCTGTCTCATCTTCCCGGAAGACAGATGTCTGCTGCTGGATCACAGCACAGTTTAGTGTTAACAGTAACTCTGACCTCAACGTTGCTAGATCAGTTCCAAAGACCACGTATTCGCTAGCTTGTGTAAGTGAAGGCATAGAAACTATAGGCGAGGCAAGTTCAGACTGATGACTTCCAGAGTGAACAGGAGAAAGAAAGATGGAATTGTACAGAAAACCCTCCCAGGAAGGAAAGCTGGGTGACACCTGCTGAGATGTGGGTCTGCTATCCCTCCCACCCTGTTCCCTACAAATAATAGGGCTTCTGTGGAAGAGAAAAGAGATCCTTGGCCTTCATATAGAAAGCACAAAGTGAATACTTTGTTGCTGGCTTGGCTTTTAAGAGGGTCAAAGTCAGACCTACGTCAAAGTGTTGCTTCCACTGTTTGCAGCCTTGGGAAGACAGCCTTGATCTTGTCTAGTGCCATTGCTCAGAGAAGTAGACTCTCCTAGGGAACCTGGGTGGCCTTAAAAGAGATCCTATGATAGCTGAAGACAGTTTAGCTTTGTTCTTAGTCTCTGAGTTTTGTGGGAAGTAATTGCTTCTGGGGTAGATGTGCCCTGTGCCTTTTATTCCAGAAGTTTTACTTAAGTGGATGGCAGCTAAATGGACAGGGCTGTTTAAAATTGTGATGGAGATTGATTTAGACAACAGGAAAGATAATTTCAAGAAAAATCAAAGACTGTATATTACAATATTGATGGAATAAAGTGATTATTCCACAGCATCTTGGATTCGTGAGATCGTCGGAGACTCATGGTTCTCTGCAGAGAAGCAGCATCCAGTTGGAATGCAGAGTCAAACTTTGTCTCATTGTTTGGGGCTTGAATGGTTTATTCAAACAGGGACTCATATGTACCCCAGGTGTTTTTAGGTATCCCGAGTCGCAACTCCTCTGTTACTCATAACATCGGGAAGACTTCCTAAATGATAGATACTTACTTACTCAAAGGCATCATTCTCATTGCAGAGAAAATGCCCGGCTTGGGAACTGTCGCCCACCCCACCATCACAGTCTTCTCTTTGTGCAGCCTAGAACTGCTCACTAAGTGCTCAGTCTTGCCTGTCTGCACACATAATTAGTAGCTCTCTAAGCTCTGCTTCTGCAAGTATCGCCCGAGTTCCTGCCACACAGAGTAGGTGCTCGGCCAAGGCCAGCTGGCTGGACCTGGGCAGTGATCTCTAAGAGGCCGATCTCCGGCTCATACATCTGAGCCCAAGGACCTCTTCAGCTGAGTGAAGAAGGCTTAACTGTTGACTCCAGGACATTCTTGGCTCTCTGTATGAATGCGTTGTTTTCAAGAGCAGATTTTTTTTGTCTCTAGTGCATCGAGGAGACAAGGCCTCAGCATCAGCATATTTTTTAAGTATCTGCTTGCATTGGTTGGCTACCACTGTCAGACCTGAACCCCCCCCCAGACTCTCTCACTTTTCTCTGTGCGGTCCTCAGAGATGGGGCGGCTGGTGGAATGCATTCAAAGCATGGTCTATTCATAACAAAAGGAGCCAGGGAAGCTTGGGGACTTATCTCTTCTCAAATTCTCCCAATGTTCTGAACCTAAAGTAATGAAACGAATGCACGTGTTTTGTTCACAGATATGGATGCCTCTCTAAAGCAGTCTGGTTAGCTGGAATGCCCCCGGTCGCTGACCTAGAGGGCTGTAAGTGTGAACGGCCATTGTGTTCTGGACGTCAGAACTGCTTTCTTCATGTCACCTTCATCCTTCTGAGATTGTTGTGTGCTGTGTGCCAGGCACCATGACAGGTCTTAGTGACAATGACGAGTGAAAGACATACTGCTTATAATCTAGTCGGAGAGACTGGGATCGATCCAGCAGGCACCAGTTCATACATAACCATCAACAAAAGCCGTAGAAGAAAAGAGCAGGGTGTTCTGCAAGCAGAGAATGAGCCTGTATCTGATCCAGTAGGGGTGGAGAGGGGGATGCGGAGCCTTCTCACAGGGAATCCCATGAGATGAGCATCGAAGAAGTAAAAAGAGAAATGAAGCGCTTGTTCACTGGGGGAATGGAAATGAAGTCTTTGTGACTATGCGACAGAGATGGAGGAAAGCAAACATCTGGGGAAGGGGTTGGGGTGGGTGGCATGGGATGTAGAGGCAGCTCTGCGGATCTAGGCTTTAGTTGGGACAATGGAATACTACTTCAAGAATACTAAGTTCCTTTCCAGAATGTTGCCATGGTGAGAAAAGTGATGAACACAGACATCATTATTAAATCTCCCCCAATTCACCCATTGCATAATCTAATGACCACCTAAGCCCTGCTTCTGTAGCTCTGGACCAAAGTAGCCATTGTCTCCCAAGACCCACTGAGAGCTACCCGGGGGCTCATTGGAAAATTCAAGTACTAACCCAGGCTCACCAGTCAGCATTCAGATCCAGACTCCCTTCATTTCTACAGCATTTCCTTTCTCTCTTAATGAATAAATCTCCTTCAGGTTACAGCCCACATGTCCCCATGCCCAGACAGGCTCACATCAGTTAGGTCATAGTAACCCAATCCTAAATTAAATAATTACCCAAGGCCAATGGGTTCGTCAGCTGCCATAGCTAGGACAGCTTTAGGGTTCTCTGAACACAGGCAGGTGCTTTTCTAGATGGAATTAAGGGCCCTATGCAGGGAAAGAAGGAAGGAGAGTGTCCCATGATCTTCCTTATGGTCTGTGTTTATTCTGTCTTTGTGAGGTTCCCAGCATAGGCCTTGAGGTGCTCAGAAACTCCCTGAATAAAATTGGATGCCTTATTTGAAAATTGTGTCTAGACTAATTTTGTTCTTCTGAGCCATCAGCATCCCTGGTGGATGGTGCTGCATTTCTCATAAGCTTCCCTGCCTTGCCTTTTCCTGAAACTACCAAGAGGATTGAAATAGGCATGTATGTGACCCCATAAACACCCAGGTAGCCCCTCTCCAAGAAAGACACTTTAACCCTCCACAGTTTTGGATCTAAAAAACAGTGGTTTGTTCATGTGATTTGCTTGACAGAGTTTTGTACTGTAGGCAGATTGTGCCTGGGCTTTTCCTCAGCCCTCTACAGAAATGAGGCAGGCTTGTTCATCCTTGTGAATTTGAAAGGGATTCCAGGAGTGCTCAGACAAACTGCTGGAAACACTGTGTTATTTAGTGACTTCTAAGCAGCGATATTTCAGGGTCCGGTAATGCACTTGAATTAGACATGAGTCTTGTGCCAGAGGTAACACTGGCCTTTCATCAGATGAGGTGGCAGGGCATGGGAGGTTTTATGGGCAACTCCCTGGAAGGGCAGCTCGACAAATGGAACCTACATGGCCAGCTTTGTCGTTTCAGACAGAACCCCTCCCTCTCTCCCTTCAACCGGCCTCCCACTCTGAGCTGATCTGGCCTGACAGCTGCCAAATTCACCCTCTCATTCCGGGGCCTCAGTTTGGCTCTCCCATGAAGCTTCCTTTCAAAGTCGGCTCCTCATTCAAAATGCTGCCCAGCCTTTCTTTAGTGACGAACTACACTCACTGCCTTAAAATCCTTCTAGAAAAGGTTAGCTCCCAGTAGCAAATAGATTCCAGTGAATGTGTAAATATATGCCAACAGGCTTAATCTACATGAATGCAAATCTACATTTGAATAGAAATGATGTATAACAACTATGGAGAAGACACAGATCAAGCAATTATGTGTTGCCTTGTTTTAAATTTACATTTCATTTTAGTTGACAGGCAGCAATTGCCTGTGCCTGTAGGGTATACTGTGATACTTCAGTGTATATACACTTTGTGTAATGATCATACCATACTCAGTATCCACCACTTTCCATATTTATCCTTTCTTGGTGGTAAGGACATTTTACACTCCATTCCTTAGCGTTTGGGCAGTATGCATTCTTATTAGCTATGGTCACCTTGCTGTGTTCTGTAGTTTTCTTCCTTAGCTGGGTACAGAATATCTACCCTGTTCTGCACCTGCGCATTATCACAGTCTGTCTGTTTGGATCCAAGGACACGCTCACTAAAAAGCAGAGCCCACATCCAATCTAGAATGTGATGGAAAATAAAGGAATGCATCTTCCGTTCTGCCACCAGATGATAGAGTGACCACCTGTCTTCTCTGTCCTCAAGCCCCTTGTTTATTGAATAAGGACAACATCAACAGTATGCGGTCAGAAGACATGACTGTTGTGAAACTTGTTTTCTGTGCGGTTCGTAGATGAGCTGTGCAAAGTTTTAAAATAGTATAAACACAATGACCATGTTATTAAGTAAAATAGTGTTTTCCTTCCGTTTTCTCTACCCTCCCTGGAGAAAACAAACACAAGTTATGGGCCAAACTAAGCATGTGTTAGGGTTGGCCCAAGTGAACCAGAGTGGATGGAGAGAGACAGCTGTATGGTGGGGCCCACCCATGGGTTCCTTTGAACAGTGTGTCCTTATTTGCTTCCTTCATTGTCTTCACAGCCTGGACTTCCCGCTGGAGTCAGGGAGAAGTCTGTTCTGACTTCTGGTGGCACAGTCCGAGCATACTAACACCAGTTCCTCTAAGGCTTTTACCCCGCCTTCCTGTTTTTGGAAGGCTTGAAAAACACCAGTGAGCGTGCTCTGGCTTTGACAGTGGTTCTCTGCACCAAAAAGTTATGAGAGGCAAAAGCCAGGCCCTTCTGGTCCTTTTTCAAAATGCAGTGACTTCCTGATAATAAGTAAATTCTTCTGCAGGAAAGGGGACCGTGGTCCCTCCCGGGGCTGTCACCAGCTGGCTGGCATGCCTGGAATATGGCTCTCCAGTCCCCTCCAGTGCAGGAAGAGAACAGATGGACTCTGTGGTTCAAGCTAACTTAAAAAGTTAGAACTTAAAACAAAACAAAGCAAAAAACTCACTAACCTTCTGTCACCTGAAAAGCTGCCCTAATCCATGTTCCCATGAGCTACTATATCCAGTTGAGTTTTGTTTGGTTTGGTTTTGCTTTCTCTCTCTTTTTTTTAAAGACAGGATTTCACTGTGTTGTCTAGACAGGTCTCCAGTTTATGACCCTCTTGCCTCAGCCTCCTGGGTTCTGGGATTATGGCTGTGTACCACCATGCCTGGTATTCTTTTTCTTTCAAGGCTAATAATCAAGAGACATCAGCAATTGGAAAAATAATCACAGTGATGTCTTACAGTAAGTGAGGAACTCTTAGCTTTATCCATCCAGTCTAGAAAGGCTTTCTCTGGGAAGAGATAATGATGGCGGTTTGGTCAGGTGAAAAGGGGGAACAAGACTGGGTCACTCATAGCATGACCACCTGTCAAGAGCAAATGGGTGGTTTAGGAGTTTACATGCAGCACCTGAGTCTCTCTGGAGCCAATGACCAATGAGCCTTCAGAGATAATTTTTGTGTTCTTCAGTAAAGTGTGTGTGTGTGTATGTGTGTGTGTGTGTGTGTGTGTGTGTGTGTGTGCAGGTGTATTGAGAGATGTCATTCTGTAAAAATGTGTCTGATTGGTTTGAATAAAGCACTATTGGCCAATATGGAAGCAAGATAGGTGTGACTAGGAGACAAGGAGGATTCTGGGAAAGAGAGACACAGGCAGACACAATGTAGGCTGCCAGAGGAGTAAGAGGTCCGGACCCTTTTCTCCGGTAAGAGAAATACTTAGATTAACAATTATGGGTTAAATACTTAAGTCAGAGCTAGCCAGTAAGAAACAAGCAAACGGCCAACTGCTTCATAATTAATACAGTGTCTTATGTGTTATTTGGGGACTACAACTGTGGCAGGGCCCAGGCAGTTGGCAAGGAAGACTACACGTTACACAGGTGCATATTGTATGTATGGGTGAATGCATACGCAAGTGTGTGCATACCTATATGTGGAGGTCAGAGGTCAGTCTTGGGTGTGGCATTCCTCAGGAGTCATCTACCTTGTATTTTGAGACAGAATTTCCTACTGGCTTAGGTCTCCCCAGGTAAATTAGAATGACAGGCCAATGGTTACCAGGGATCTCCCATATCTTCATCCCCAGTGCTCAAATCACAAGCATCAGCCACCATGCCTGACTTTTTATGTAGCAGCCAGAGGTTGAATGCAGGCCCTCATGCTTGCACAGCAGACACGTACTGACTTTGTCTCACCAGTCACTTCCTAAGTAATTTTAGCTAAAACAGACAGACTTTGGCATAAGTGAAGACATGGAGATGTCACTAAAAAAACCCAACTATGCTATCTTCTAGAAGCAGCCTAATTTTCCCATCTTCTTCTGACTGTGAATATGTTATTCATGTCATCAACCCAAGGTTGCTGTGACTTTGCCAAGTAGCCCAGAGTTGAGACTGTGTGTCAGATAACCCAGAAAGTGGGTGCCCCAGAAGAGGCCTCCAATGTGAATCGGATGCCAGGTCCCCATATAATATATCCAACCCACCCCTTCCTCCTCCTGTGTTCTTCAGGATGAAAAGGCAGGGGCATCACACACCAAGACTAGTGTGTCTCGAATCGCTGGCACTTCCTCTCCACTCTGTGGTCAGGGCCCACAGCCTAAGACTTCATCCTTATCCTTCACAAAGGCTTGTCTGACAATGGAGAGACCTGTGAGCATGGATCAGCTGGTGCACTCTTGAAACCATCCTTAAAGTTCTCAGGGTCACGGGCAAATGCTCCCTCCATAACACCCCCCCACTATCACACATACACACTTCCCTGGCAACGCCACCCCCTTCAATCAAGGTGTATTCCTGATCCAGTCCTCCATCACCAGGCCTTGCTTCGAAGAGCACTGAAAGTCTGGAAACAATTTCAGGGCTGTGTTGACACTTTAGAGCTGAAGTCAAGAGGCTGCTTTCTCAGGAAACACTTATAAGGAGATTGGGTGTATCTGTTTTGAATTATGGTGCATGGAGAGAGAGAGAGAGAGAGAGAGAGAGAGAGAGAGAGAGAGAGAGAGAGAGAGAGAGAGAGAGAGAGAGAGAGAGAGAGAGAGAAGCTAAAACAATGTGTTACGAAAGACTCACAGAAATCCCAAGGCTGGAGCGCCTTAAATATGGTTTTATGACCTACTTGGAATGTGGTACACGTTGCTGTTTTGGGTTCGGTTATTTAAAACAATTGCATGACATCATTGCATAGTCACTGGTCTATGTTTATCCCCACGGCAAACTCTAACAAAGGGTGCTGGCACCAGCCAGGTGCTGTTTCATACACGGTGCAGGCATGGCAGTCAGCGCTGCTGCTTTGTAGAGCAAGTATTTCCTAGCGCATTAGACTTCTGGTTTCTCTGTCCTTGCTAACAAGGACCCTCAGAAGGCCAACTCAGCAGCCCTGATTTAGCTTTACCTGCTGCTTATACAGTGGTATCTTTTTCCAAACTTATTTTGAGGAAAAAAAAACAAAACCAAAACTTCAAATCTACAAAAGAATACTCTTCTCCCCGCCCCATATACCTTTTCACCCAGATTCACCATTTCTGGAACAACATTTTCCCACATTTGCATTATATCTCTCCATATTTCTTCTTCTCTCCTCCTCCTCTACCTCCCTCCCACCCCCTTTCTTCCTTTCTGATCCCATTTGAGCATCATTTTCAAACATCATATTTTTGGTGTGTATTTCCTAAGGATGAAAATGTTCACTTACTATGCATAGCTTGGTTCAGACTTTAACAGTTATCTAGAAAGTGTTTTGTGGTCTTCCTATACATGGTCTTGAAGGTTATAGTCAGAGGTACTTCTGTTGTCATTTACTTCTAAGTCTGTGTGTGTACTACGTGTAAGTACTTGTGGGGGGCGGGCAGAGAACATAGGTCATTCCCCAGGAGTCATACCCCATTTTTTGAAGTTGCGTTTCATTGGCCCGGAGCTTGCCAAAGCTAGACTGGTGGTCTAGATATCTCTGGGTGCATCTACCTCCACATCCAGCCTGGGATTACAGCGATGACATCAGTGAGAGAACTCAGGTCCTCATGCTGGGAAGGCAAGCCTTACTGACTGAGGCACCTCCCCAACCCTACAACAAATACCTTACCAATTCTGACGGGATTTCGTCTTTAACATGTGAATTATTTAGGAGGGTGTTTCACTAATTCCCTCGAAAATTTTGTTGTCATTGTTACTATTTGGGTTTTTTGTTTTGGGGGTTGTTCTGAGACACGTCTCATTATTAGTTTAGTTATCCCAGTTATCCCTTTCACGCCTGTTGAGACCTTTTTGACGTCAGAAGAAAGATTATGACTCTACAGACATAGACTTGTTGTTCAAATTTTTCAAATTTTTGATGAAATTTCATTTTCCTCAGTCTCAGTCATTCATTCAATGAGTGTGGTTTGTTTGTTTTTTTCCTTGGAATTCCCTTAGTTTGGACTATGTAGCTTTCACAATTATGTTCTTTGGTTTGCACAGGTTCTTGAATAATATATCTTGGTGAGGTGGTTTCTCTGCTTTTTGTTTTGTCTTTGCTTTTGTTTCTGATTTGCAGCATTTTTGCCTTGAATTCTACTTTGTCTTCTAAAAAAATATCACTGTTTCAATTTTCTTCTTTGTATTATTTACAGGATATTTTATTTTATTCATTTATACCAAGGTTTCTCTTTGGGTTTTTTTTTTTGGTGTTGTTGTTGATTGTTTGGTTTTTGTACCATAGCCTGTAAGGAGCACATACCTGGATTTTTATAGGATCTACTTTTATAACCATTTTTTAGCAAATAAACATTAACCTGTTTCTTGTAATACGCTTTAATGTTTGCTTTATTTGGGTTTTCTTATATAGAATTTTAACATGTATGTTTACTCACTGATTTTTGTGATTTTCTTTATCCTTAACACATATAATCACAAACTTTTCTTACAAAGGCATAAGTTATTCAGAATCTCTGCCTTTAGTTGTACAAATGACTTCAAATGAAGCTTTATCCTGGCACTCTTCCGCCATTATATGACTGTTGCTGTGTAGATCATAAATTTTATCCTCTGTGAGTTTCTGGGGATCTATCCAAGGACAAATACTCTACTTTTGAGTTAAACCCTTTATAATTTGCTAACTACAAAAAAAAAGACTAAACATGCAGTAGGTATGTATGCTAGTATGTCTTTTGCTGTTACAATTCAGTTGTTCATTTTTGTGTTTTTTATAACTCTTGCCTTGACCTCACCATTCTACTGGGTAAATAACATCCTGTAGAATTTCTTTGAGTAGGTCTTAAAACTCCATATGATGATAAGACATCTGTTCTTGGCCCGGTTCACTTCTTTGTGAATGTACGTCCTCTGTAAATTTCTGTTCTTTCTCAGTGTTGGGACTCTGCTGCTTGGCATGACTGCTTCTGGTCAGGAATGGCTCTCTTTACTCATTCTACCGAATCACCCAAGTGTCCCTTTGACACAATAATTTTATTTTTACAAGTATGGGAGTCTGTGCTCTTTTTCTCTTCAAATATGATTTCCCATAGTTTTCTGCTTCAGAAGTGTGATTTATACATAAGTGGTAGTTATCAATCAATTTACATTCCTTAGCTTTTCATATTTTAATGGCCCTGTATCTTTCTTTGGCTATTTTTGGGCAACTTCCTTAGTATTACTTTCCACTTCATTAATGCTGTGTGTAACATATACAGTTTACCTGTCTTCTGAAACTTTTCATTTAAATAATGAAACTTTTCATTTAAACAACTAAATTTTATTTAAAGAATTTCAGATTTTATTTTATTTTATACTCAATAATTTCACTTAATATCTATGTATTTAGTGCCTTACTATTTGTTTTTAAAATTGCAAGTTTGAGATTTGGAAGAACTTCTGAGTTGAAGATTGAAGTTGGAGGAAGCAGTTAACATACCAGTGATCTCCAAACCTTTGACATTACAATATGGCTTATTGTGCACTTATTGTGCGATATTTTGAACACATTCTGACAATAAAGCTTGCTTGAATCAGAGAGTAGAGATAGCCGCTAGCTGACCAAACTTAACTATAGAGGTCTTTGGAGGACAGATAGAGAGACAGGAAGTAGCAGGGCTGGGCTTAGGAAGGATCTCAGTCCTTTTGGATGGAGAAATGGAAGCAATAAGAGGTCACAGGTGGCTTCTCTGTCACTTCTCTGATCATTCAGGTTCTTACCCTGATATCCAATTCCTTATTTTTCATTGATCAAGAATAATTAGATAAAAGCATCAACTTATTATCTTTAAATGCAGTTGGCTACATTCTTAGCAATCTTGAGAGCATGTGGCCTGTGGGCTGCAGGTTGGACACACCTAATAGCACATGTTAGGAGTTCAGGGGGAACCCAGGCAAGAGTTAGTTTTACACAGAAAAGTAGAAAGGGTGATTGGATCAATACCACCCAATTCTGCCTAGTAGATTGAGAAGTGAGGCTCGATAGTCATTCCTACAGTTGGTAGAGTGATAGAGAAGAAGGCTTGACGGGAAGTGACTGAAGTTAAGAACTTTAAAGCTCCGTTAGCACACTGTAAGAAGCAGCTGTGTAGCCACCCCCAGCAACCCTAGAGCAGTGAGGAGCTTGCACTGCTGCCTCAAGTGCAATTTTCTAAGTCTCTATGTAGGCCCCATGTCTCTCAGCCCTTCTCTCCTCATTCTGGGAACAGTGTATTTGTGGTTCATAAGGATGTGTCTCTATGGATCAGACACACAGTTTTTGTTTTCTATTTCATCTCCTAGTGCTGTGATTTTATGACACCAAAGTAGTATCAAAGCAGAAATTTGAGAAGTTATTGATTGAGTAGGAGTTCCTCACATTCTTCATCTGAACATCTTGAAATGGTGTGTTAGGAATAATTTCTGTGGAACAAGCCACCCCAAAATGTGGTGACTAACAATAGTAGCCAAGTGTTGAGTTTATAGTTCTGCCAATCAATAGTTTAGGGTACTGTTGATTCTTCTGGAATTCTGATGTCTCTCATGCATGGCTAGCTAGGGGTCAGCTAAACAGCCCACCACCAAGGCATTGATTGTCTGTCAGCTGAGGCAACTAGGGTAACATGTTGTCTTTCACAATCTGGCAGGCAGGCTTCAGTTTTTCCATGTGGCATCTGGGCAGAGTTCTTGGAGAGAGAACAGAAATTCACAAGACTTCTTAATGCCGAGGCCTGGAAATGGCATAGTATCCCTTCTGATACCACCTACAGAGCCAAGTGGTCACATGGCCAGTCTCCACTCTAGGGGCGGAAAAATAAAGACTATCTCTATGGGAGAAGCTAGAAAGTGACTTAGCAAAGGGTTATGGATACAAGGGAGAGATGATTTGGGACATTTTTGTCAAGAAGTTCCTATAAGTGGTATGTGAAATGGACTTCATGTGTGGTTGGATGAGTTTTAATAAAATATAAGGAGAAAAAATGCCAACTCCAGAGCACAGCAGTAACGTTGGAGAAATGCATATATATGAGAAGTTGCTTTAAGAATAGGTCCAAGTGGAGCGAAGGCTCTACATTCGATTTAGGTACAGTTCTGCACTGGCTGTCATAGCCAGAGAATGTGCTGGGAGCCCTGGGGAGTCAATCTCCCTTCTGCCTTTTAAGGGCTATTACATGAACATAGAATTCTGGCCAAACCTCTGTCTCTACAGTGAAGTTGAATAGTAAATACTTTGAGTTGATGAGTCGGAGTTGGGGGTGGGGGAAATCACTGGAAAGAAGTCAGCTTTAAGTGTCGGTGGAAAGGAAAAAGCTATGGGGAGGAGAATAAAAATGCAAAAGGGGACAAAGATGGCAGACAGTGCTTGCATTTTGGCCAGTGTTGTTAAGAGATGGAGAAGCCAAGGGCTTGAGCAACTCATCAACCCCCAGGAGACAAAGAGAACAGGGTCCAAGTGCTCCCAAATGGTTTTCTTTTGTAGTTAAACCAGAAGGAATTTATTGCTTCGAACAACTAAAGGAACACTTGTATCAACAAGAATTCTGCACACTTCAGCAAAGATGGGTCCTTGCCTGTAAGTCTGGGCAGAATTTTAGGGAGTTACCAAGACACCCCCTTGGTAACTGTCCAGTTGCAGACTAAAAAGAGCCCATAGGCTTATGCTTGGAGGGCACGTCAACCTGCAGGTCATTAGTCCCAACTCTGGCAGTCATAAAAGTTTCTTTTTGTGTCATAATCTGCTTTCTCCAGTCTCTAGGGCTAGGGGCTGTCAATCATGAAGTCCCTTGTTTACTTGTTCTTCTGCTTAAACCACTTAGTGAATTTTTTCATGCTGACCAAATTTGACTAGGATTCTAAATCCCAGACAGTATTGGCTCTTCTGGCTATTTTGTAGGCAGTGGCTGGGGCTGCTCACTATTTCTATTGTTGTGTGCGTGTGCATGGGTGTGTGCATGGGTGCGGCACTCCTGAAGAGGTCTGATGAGTTCCGGGAGTTGATTCTCTCCTACCATGGTGTCCCGGAACAAAACCCAGGCTTGTGCAGCAGTAGGCAGTCTTACTGCTGAGCCATCTCACCAGATCTGGACTGTCTCTAATGTGTCTATAAAGGTCCCGGAGACTGAAGCCTCTTAAAGACTCAAGTCTGTCTAAGCCACTCCTCCAGAGCCAGACTCCTCACAAACCTTTGTTCTTGGAAACCTCCAGAACTCCACCCTCTGGAGCCAGAATGGAGATGGCAAAGACAAGCCCTACCTTCCCGTAATATTCAGTGTCTCCTCCAAATATAAAAGGCAATGATGCAAACGTGGTCAGTCATCCCAATACAAAACCCAGCAGACGTTCTGGTAATGAAATTGGAATACTTATTATCCGTGCTGCTCAGGCTTCAATCTCTGAAATGAATTTAATACAATAGTGCATTGGATTTGAATTTATGCTATAGGGAAGACTCAGAGATGGGAACAGAAATATTAGCAAGTTACTGTGTTTGAGAATCCATGCTATGCTTTCTTTATTTGCCATGGCTAGTCCATTTCCCCGTTCCTTCATTTCTGGCTCTGTAAAGGTCTAGGAGTCCCTCTTCCACAGTTTCTTTGCCAAGGCCTTTACTCATAAGCATAGCAGCTTTTGAAGTTATTATAATCACCCCCAGTTAAGGTTGCAATGCTTCCTCCTGATTTTGTTCATGTGTTGAAGTCTATTCCTCCTGTGCCTCTGGAGGCAACTTGGAATTTGGAGACAGGACCTTGAAGGATGTAATAAAGGTAAAATGGGGCCATTGAGATGGCCCCCAAGTTAATGTCCTTGTCTTTTGCTTGAGAGCCTAGCCTTTAATGGCTGAGCCATCTCTCCAGCCCAGTTAATGTCCTTATAAGAAGAGGCGATTAGGACAGAAACACATATAGAAGGAAAACAGTGAGGACAGGAGAAGAGGCAGAAGGAGAAGCAACCATCTACAGACCTAGGAGAGAGGCCTCTGCCTGACGCCAACCCTCCCTGCTGACTTCTAGCCTCCAGAATTGTAAGGAAACAGTCTGGGGAGGCTGAGTGCATAGGTCAGTGGTGAGCTCTTACCTGGCATGTGTAAGTCCCTGGGTTCTATCCCTAGCACCGAAATAAATAGATAGATAGATAGATAGATAGATAGATAGATAGATAGATAGATAATAGATAAAAAGCAAGCAAACAAATAAATAAATAAGAAAAATGTTATCTAAGCTATCTGGCCGATGAGAGAGCCCTAGTGAAGTAATACCACCTCTAGTATGGGCTCCACACTTTCCTTTCCAGTCGTGTGTGTGTGTGTGTGTGTGTGTGTGTGTGTGTGTGTGTGTGTGTACCAGCACAAGTGTGAAAGTTGGATGTTGTTCCTCACCTTCCTTCTCGTTTGTGACAGAGTCTCTCATTATTTTACCCCTGTGTACAGCAGGAACAGGTTAACTGCCTTGCAAGCTTCTGAGGATTCTCTTGTCTCTGTCTCTCATCTTTCCAGAGAAGTACTGAGATTGCAGATGTGTGCCACCATGCCCAGGTTTATGTCATTGTGTGTGTGTGTGTGTGTGTGTGTGAGAGAGAGAGAGAGAGAGAGAGAGAGAGAGTGCTTTTACCCACTAAGCCATCTTGCTCCATTCTTGACCTTCTTAAGTTGGTACTTCTAAGAGTAGCATTATCTACCACATCTGACTTTGTCACCTTCAGAGCACACTCATCTCCCAGGGGAGCTTCCCACAGTGAGCTCACTGGAGTATCAGTTCTGTACAGCGTCTGCCAGGCTTGAGGGTTTGTGAACACTCCAAGTACCTAACCGAGGTATACTGTACATTGTGAATTAAGGGCCTCAAGACATCCTTCATCAAAAACCTAATTAACTTCATTTTATCCCAGTGTTTAATGAGCTTATTTAACTTTTCTTTTTTTTTTCTTCCGCTGCAACTCATGTCTATAGTGCAAAGGCAAAACACTGCCATGAACAATCAAGATGGTTTGGCATGCCAAGCAGAGCTCTGATGGCCAGATTTAATAAGCAAAAATGCAAGAAGCCCAGTTAAATCTGTTGTTCAAATGGGTCTAAAAGTTGGCATGTTCCCCTTTCTGAAATTGATATTCATCTGGCTATCCTAGAGGTGACACTAGTTCCACAGCATGCTTTGTGACCTGTAACCTAGTGAGCAGCCGGAATCGCGGTGAGCAGGAGAAGACTTTTCCCCCAGGTCACATACTAGTCAAAGATAGTCAAGGTTGATTGCTAGCATTTGTTGTCCTTCCTCAATGCAACTAATCTTCGTTCACGGTACAAAATCATGCGAGGAGCTTTGGAAAACTCCCATAATCTGTCCCCAACCAAGGAACTTAGAATAGAGATAACTGTACAGGGGGCTGGAAAAGCAGAACAGGAAAGAAAGAGAGACCAGGCAAGTGTATAAGCTACTCACAGACGCCAGGCCCACCCTGACACTTGACCCACTCTGAAACTTAGGGGCTCTCCTTGTGCCTCTACAACTGTCTCACTGATGCCCCAACCCAGTCCTGTTGAAAGATAAAGGTGAGCAAAGTTCTGTATGGAAGAGCTTGGAGGGGACTTCTGGTCTGTCTTGGATCCCATCTCTGCATTCTATTCCTTTAAAAGGAAATGTCAGCATTTCCAAGCAGTGTCCATGAACTCTAGCCTGTGAGGGTGAGTCAGGACAGGCCTCAGCAGGCCAATCTTCTGCAATGTAAACTCCCAGCAGGCTCCAGTTTCCTCTGGAAAACCACTCCTAATCTTGCAGAAATGCTTGTATTCCTCATTCTGCTTCAGTTCAGACTGCTGTTGTTTGAGGAACTTTAGTCTCTAGCATCCTAGATACTCTGTTTCATATTCACAGGTGGTTTTGTTTTTGCAAAATGCCACGGAAGTGTGCTTTTCACTTTTTTTCCCTCCGAGATTTTATGGACTCTCAGACCACTCGGTCTCCACCCTCTATGCTTTCTGCCCAGCTTTTTTTCCCCCAGATATTTTATGCCCTGCCACTGGCAGAATCATCAGAAGCACATCATTAATCGTAGCCACTGTGACAGCTTGCCCAGGAACCGCCAAGGCCAGCCTTGAGCGCTGACTCCCAGCGCTGCTTCTTCCTCAGCTTTAAGTTCCATGATGTCATAGCATTGTGCCCTGGCAGGTGGCCAATACCTTAACTGGTGATTCTCAGCTCTCTAAGTTTTTAAATGCTTTGGGCGGGTGGGGGGGGGGGGGAGCCGGGAGCTTTGTACTTTTCCAGCACAGAAAAAGGGTGCTAGTGGCTAATGGAAGGTTCCAGTAACCAGTAATGTTAAAGTTCACTTGTTTCAACGGTTGTGATAATTGAATGATGTTCTGTAATGTTCTTCCTATAATAGGATTCAAAAAAATTCCTCCTTAGGGGAAAATTTGGAAGCAGAAAATACAAAGGGAAGGGTCAGCTCAGGTAAGGTCTGCAGTAATTTTTTTGCAGCTTGAAGATTGTGGAATTGCATGGGCGTATCTGCACTTAGTTTAATAAATGAATGCCTGTAAGTTTCATATAAATGAAATTTGTAAGAATTTAAATCATTATAAGTGCACAACACTGCCTTATTAGGGCAGCCTGGCATGACTCTCTTCATTAAGGGAATTATCTTGATGCAAGACACAGCATGGTCCCAAACACAGGCATTGATCTTTGTTGTAAGTGTGAGTTTTGCACAGGCTGATTCTCATAAGACGGGGGTGTCTCTTATAATTATCACTAGTCTGAGATCACAGGTATCCTCAGGCTCCGAAGCGGAATTTTTCCAAAGCTTGGTACAGTCCATGGGAGGTTAAACTCAGACAGCCGTTACCCAGAATCCTCCTGTCCTGTCCCCAGAGAGACGCAGGAAATTACTAGTGCGTGAATGATGGGAGAGATGACGGCAGGCACACTGAGGTTAGAAGCATGAGCCCGTGGTCAGATCACTATGGCTCTGTCTCTGTTCCCTAAACGAGTGATTCCCAGAGAACTGGTACCCCTGCTAGTGAATGACAGTGGTGACAGTAGTACCTACCACAGAGTTTTTATAAGGGCTACATGAGGAAAGGCAGGAGGTATGAGGTAAGTACTCGGAAGTGATGGTTATTTTCAACTTGCTAGCTTGGTGAGACGGGCAGTACTGTGACTCCGGGGTAGGGACAGCTAGTGGCCCTGTTCTTGTTAAGGTACCCTAAACTGATGTGGTGAAGGGAGGAGAGCAGCTTACTTTCTTCCAGGCAACAGTGGCTCAGAAGGTAGAAGCCAGATGTCACAAGATTAAACTTGAGAGACGCTTAAGAAGGGTTTAGGCAGCTTACATGGGACTTTTCTCGTTCTTTCCCCCTTGTTCCTGCTTCCTGCTTCCTGTCTGGAGTGCCATTTGGATGCCTAAATTTCTGGCCCCAACTCATAACGCCCAAAAGAAAGCTGCCAGCTAAAGGTTGTGAAGGAAGGACAGAGGATATTCAGTAGCCTTGGAATGCTTACCTCTGCCTCTGTTCTTACTTGTTTAAATGAAAGAAAAATAAATGGTCACATTTAAGCCTATGTTTATTGCTGGCTGTTGTGAACAACATCTGACCCAACCCCTAACTGGCATCAGTACTGGGTAGTAAGCTCAGGAAGTCTGATCCCCCCCACAAGTGTCCCCACTGCCCCGGGCAATTGGAGCAAGCCAGGGGTCCTAGAAAAACTGGCTGCCCTTGAGGATCTGTCTAAAGTCATAATCTTCTTTGTGTCTGCTTGGCCCCAACAACCAGCACGTAACCTGACTGGCAGCACTCTGTAAGGCGCACTGCTGAGTAAGACCATGAATAAGCCCCTCAGCCATTCTCCTCTGTTTCTCGGGGTGGGGGTGTGGGGGGGTCTTCACTTCTTCCACAGCCTCAGGCTGGCATCAGCATGGAGCCTGGGAAAAATCGAAAGTGCTTTCAGACTCTAGAAGAAAAAAAAAATAAACTGGAGATGACAGATTAAGATGGAAAGAGAGATCTTGTGCATTGAGCTGCATCTTTAAGAGTATGTTTTCGGTCGTGTCAGGGTGGCCGGGTGGTCTAAGGCACCAGGCTCAAGCTCAGCTTCGGCGGAAGAGTATGTTTTTGGTGGTCAAGTGCAGGTGTGGTGTTTGAAGGAGATGATACATTATTAAACGGTCTCCCATCCAAGTACTAACCAGGCCCAACCCCGCTTAGTTCTGAGATCAGATGAGATCGGGCACATTCAGGGTGGTATGGCCGTAGACAACATTATTAAATGGAAGTGGCGATCTTAAGTCCCTTTTATGAAAACATTGTTTACTGGCTGGAAAAATAACAAACGTAACTTTGAAACTAGTTGAAGCAGTTTATAAAGATTAACTATTGAGAATCTTTTTCCAGAAGAACATAGTACACAGACTTTTCAGCCTCCTGAACTACAACAAGCATGTTCAATATGTAAGGCTATCCAAATGGCCTCCTGCAGTACATACTTATAACCTTTGCAACTCTTGGTTTTTCTCCCTCCATCTTGGACATTTCCCCAAATCTGTGGCTATCCATGACTCTGGTTCTATTCAGGGTGGCAGCACGATGATTATTCCAATATCCTTCCCTTGAACACAAAGTCTGTTTGGATGTAGCCTTGACTTCACTCTGGTGCTCACCACTAACAGAGAATGAACTGAGTGCTCAGGTCATCAGGGTGGCTGGAAAACATCCAGCTGTGGAAAGAAAAATATCCTAGGACCAGTGCTTTGTGGCTACAGAGCTTAGCTTCAGGAACAAACATCTAAGCATAGGATGGTAGCTGCGCTTCCAGACACTCGTAACCAGGGAAGGGACACAGTGGAGAGATCACCCAAAGAGGAGGTTTTTTTTTCAATCGACTCTCACTTACAGCATGGCAGCCTATGGGATGCGGGGCAGTCATCCCTTCTGGATCCAGGTTCCAGGTCCTAAGGAGGAAGTGGTCCAAACCAAGCCCTGTGAGTGTGATCTATACCCTGGTTAGCTTCGGCTGTGGCTGAGGAGATGAAGGGCATGAGCCATACTCCCACCACAGTCAAGCATGCTCCCAAACATCATAAATCATTTGGCCAGTTGCTCTAACCACAGATCCCCTAATAAATGCCGAGAGCGGCTGCTCCAAGGTTGAGTATCTAACTGGGTTCAAGCAAGACACTCCGATGCTGAGTTAATCATCAAGCAGGGATTTGAAAGAGGGAAGAGGTCCAGGGACCAGAGGCCAGAGTCCAGCTGGCCCAGGTGCACAGACCTGTGACAGAGGTGCAGGCTAAGATGAGGGATTGAAAGGGTAGAGAAAAGGGAGTCAATCAACAGGGCTAGGTGGTAAAGGAAGGAGGGTCCAGGGAAGAATATAACAAACATGGGGAATAGAGCTGGTGAACAAGTAGGAGCAGAAGTGGTAGGGAACTCTGGAAGCCTCTTACGTATGTGTGTCCAGATGTTTATATATGAGCACACACAGGTGTAGAGATCACATAGCAGTATCAAATGTCTTCCCCAACTATTTTCTATCTTGTGTTTTCAAGCAGACTCTCTCATTGGCCTGGGACTCACAGATTGATTAGGGTTAGACTGACTAGGTCCGGTCTCTACCTCCTAATGCTGGTTTGACAAGTCGATGCCATCATACCCAGACTGAATGCAAGTGCTGTGGGTTGAACTCAGGCCTTCATGCCTGTGTGGCAAGAATTTTACTGTCTGAGCTATCTCCCCAGGCCCATGAAGCTGCTTTGAAGAGCCTGACTTGGTTAGATTAGCAATAGGGAGTGCCTTGCCTTAGGTGGAGACATCCCTGAGGCCGGTCAGAGAGGCCACAAGTGCTCTCGCTGGGACTTGTTTGCCAGAAAGCAGCTTACAAGGAACCTCTCAAGCTACTCCTGTCCATGCATGTTGGTGCTAGGCACCTGGGAGTATCCAGTCCCAGTGTTAGTGATTTGTTGGCACCATGATTCGGGATTTTCTAGCTGACCCCTTGGCTCAAGGAGAATTTCTCCACACCAAGATGGCAGAAACACTGGGCTTTCCTTTTCATGCTGAAGAAACAATGTTGAGTTATCTGACTAGCTGTGATGGGGCTCCATGGGGTATCTCAATAAAGGGATATTATGAAATTGTGGAGCCTGGGTTATAGCTCAGTTATAGAGTGCTTGTGTAACATGCACAAGACTCTAGGTTTAAACCCAACACTGTGAAAAAATATCACTATAGTGTTTGGGTGATAGGGAGGGTTCAAGGAAACAGAGTGTTGTGCATTGGATGCTATCAGGAATAGGGATAATTATATGATTACATATCTTTAATAATTCCTACCAAGGAAATAGGAGGAATGAGGTAAAACTAAAGCTATAATTAGTAAAGAAACAGAAGTCACCCTGATTAGCCAGGAAGGGGCATTGTTGGTCACTTTTGTGGTTTGGACTGTGCTCTTATTTTTTATCTGGGTTCAGACATGATTATAGAGTAATCTTATTTGTTTTGTGTGTTTTGTTTCTGCTCCACTGTGGTCAGAGTGGCCTTGTCTGCTGTTGATACTCCATGCTCACAGGAGCATGGCGTGGGTACCAGGCAGGGGGTAGACTCTCCAGGCTTTCTCTTCCTTGGGAGAAAACAGACACTTTTATCTACAGGCAACCAGGAGCCCTTGGGAGAGAGAATCTGAGGGCCCACAGCATGCAGACCCAAGCAGAAACTCCACTTGAAGGTCGAGAATGGGCTGAGGAAATCCAGGTGCCCTGGTTCATGGCTGCCTCCCATCTATTCTCTACTTGGCAAGCACCGTGGCTGAGTAACACACTCAGGCTCTTGAGAGAGCACACACATTAGTGAGAGACTCACTGCAGGTAGGACAATGAGGCACTTGGTCCCAGGCGGTGCTGAATGCTTCGTAGCAAACATGTAACTGGTAGCGCACAGTTAAACGCTCAGTGAAGAGCTGAGGCAAGGTGCCTCGCGATTCCACAGTGTTTCAAGAAGGGACGTTGGAAGTGCTCACATCACCAGCAACAGGAAGAGGCAAGTCTGTGGCCCATGGGTGAGGAGGAGACAAGGGCAGAGGCAGGCTGGGCCAAGGACATTTGAGGTCTGTTCCTTGTGTCCTGAAGTCACCGGAACCCTTTAGCAAGGAGAACCAGCAGGGTAGCCTCTCCTTGTGAGGCAGAGTCTGGCTTGTCCCTGACATATTGAAGCCAGGCCTGGGACTCTGAATTTCTCCTTGATGGTGGATGTCATGGTTTGGGTAGAGGTAATCTTTTCCCATTACTGCTGAGACTAATTGGCATAGATCCTTGCTCCAAACAACACAAATTTGACTAGTTCTGGGGGTGGAAGCCCTGACATCAAAGGGAGGCTCTTTTCCTTCCAGAGACTGTAGAAAAGCACCTATATTCATAACCTCCCTAGCTTCTGGAGACCACATAACCACCTTCTTTAGCCTGTGGACCCTTCCTCTGTCTTCATAGATGACAGTATAAAAACACTGGCTCTCTCTCTCTCTCTCTCTCTCTCTCTCTCTGTGCATACTTCTACTATCATCTCTCATTCTCAGACTCTGGCCTGTCTCCCTCTTGTAAGATCCCCTGTGATTATCCTGGGTTGACCCAGATAACATTGAGTAATCTCCCCATCTCCACGTTCTTAATTTAATAGCATTGTCAAAGCCCCACGGCCACCCACAGTAACACACCCATAGGTTTGAAAACTAGGTCTGGGGCATCTTTGGAGAACAATTAGTCCCTCTACTAGTGGTGGTCAAACAGAGCCAGAGATCTGAAATTTATCACAGACTGGTCAGCTGGCTAAATGTGTCATTAGCCACCAAGGTTCGCTTACTTACCTACACAAGCAAAACGAATACTCTTCTCATTAACCAGGGGGCGTTATTGCAATCATCCCACGACTTGATGTAGCACCCTTAGAGTAACAAGAAGTGCTGTCAAATAGAAAGCACAGTCTAATGTATTATAAAACCTGTAACATACGGGTTTCAAATGGTTCTATCTAGCAATACAAAAGTTCTAAAACCAGATGAGCCGAGTTTGAGCCCTCTTTTTCAAAATACCTCCTTGTAGAAAACCTTTGACTTTCATTGTGTAAAAGACTGGAAAAATGCTATCTTTTCACAGCAGCAGTAGCGTGGTGTTGAGACCAGACATCACTGGTAGGAACACACTGTAAAATGTGACACGGTGTTCTTTACTCTTCCAAGGAAGATGCATAATGAATTCAGCAGCAGGGTGATACCCATCACACCAAGACAAGCAGGCTTTGAATTTCCACTGCACACAGTGAACCAGAGATTAGCAAAAAGGGGCCATTCTGTTCCCATTGCTCCTCCTCTTACCTGCTGAGGGGTCAAAGGGCAGCAAAAAGAATGAAAATGTGTAGCACTTAAAATGGTTGCTAGAAAAATGCAAAATGTGCTCGTTACAACTACAGGGTCCCCATGTGATGCGTAAGTTCAAGTGAAGTTGACTTTCTCTAGAAAACAGTGGTCTAATCATACTTGATGTTAAAAGTATGAAATGGTTTATTATTGTTGTGTTGTGGTGTTAGGTGGCACTTAGGGTCTTTTGTATAATAGTGTTCTACCATTGAGCCATATCCCAGCTCTTTCCTTGGTGACTTTTGAGACATTTAAACAGTTGCCCATAAGTTGTTCTACCGAAGCAGCCTCTACTGCCTGGTTGTGTGCACAGCATGACTAGGAACCAGTGGGAACCAGATGCTGTCTCAGCATAGGCCGTAGAAAGTTCAGTCTACATTCCATTCTCCAGCACTTGCCTGTGTTAGATCCTATCCTTGGTGCTGGGAACACAGTGGGAGGTAAGACCTCCCTGTCCCCATGGAGTTTAGTACCATAAGCCAAATAATTCATATGCAAATTTGTAACTAAGATTCCTCAAGGCAAGGTTCTTGGTGCCGTGAAAGTTCATCATAGATGCCTGAACTTGGCCTCTGGGCTGTGACAGCTGAAGGAGATCTGAGAGCTGCATATGTGTGTCTGGTAGGAAACTAGAGAGTAGAAGAGCATTTCTGGCTGAAGGAAGGGCATGAAGAAAGGCGAACATGAGACATGCAGTGTGTCCATAGACCTTAGAGGAGGCCAATATGTCTCCACTCTAACCATGACGGGACGGAAGTAATGGTGTAGACCAGGATGCTGGGTAAGGAATGCTGGCTCCAAGAGCCATCGTGTGGACAGGTGCCACGACTGACCAGGCCGGGATGTCCTTTCACATCAGCCAAGGTTTTGTTTTGATTTCAGTGTTGCTGGGAGAATCCCATCATTGCACTAATCTGAAAAACTCATCAGATGGGGAATAATTGTCACATTGTCAACCCTGCACAGGTTTGTAGGCTGCCCAGGTTGCTCTTGTGTGTTCACAACTAGTCAAAGCCCAGCCGCATGCAGTAGGAATCGCCAACAGCTGCCCTCACTCCTCAGAGGCTTTCCCAAGTCTCTCACACAGTCTTGCACAGAGCAGCTGTGAAATGAAAGTGTGTCATCAAGGGGGGCTATCTAGCAACTTGTCCCAGTGCCCAGTGATAGGGCTCAAGGCTCAAGGCCTTGAACTCATGTTACGTTTTCTAGATTATAAAAAATGTATTTTTCCACAAACCACAACTGAATCATCTATATATTCTCCCCCCTCCCTCCTCCTCCTCCTCCTCCAAATTCATAGAACTGCAGCATTTTTTAAGTGGAAGAGAATCTTAAACAGCCACAGCAATCACCTTGTTGGAATCTTCATTGGAAACTTCAGGAAGTTTGAACACTTTGAGAAGCAGTAATATTTTCTTCTAAGGAGAATAGAAGTGCTATTTTCCACTAATGTAAGAGAGAAATGATTATGCTGGCCTTTTTTAGTGACTCACTATTGACTCCTAGCACATGTGCTGTAACGGAAAGATTCTGTTCCTATCCTTAATTCACTGTGACCTCGAAAGGCACATTACCTCAGGCGCCCTGTGCCTCCACACTCAGAAATAAAAACGCAAAATTACTACAAATGATGATGATACATTCTTTTTACATCAAAACACAATGCATGCACAAACAGTACACACAGAGACACAGAACCACATAGATGTACACACAATCACAAAGACACACAGACACAGAATCACATAGATATACACACAAACACAAATACACACAGACACAAGCACACAGTCACACAGACAGACATACCGCGATACAAACATACGCACATACACACAGACACACACACACATTTGTAAACACTAAGACACTGACACACAGAGAGACATGAGCACATGTAGATACACACACACACGTGACTACGAAGATTAGGAATGCAGTGTGAAGCAGATGAATCAGATAGCTTAGTCTATAACACCCCTCGCTATTCGCCCACTGTCACAGAGCTGGAAAGAGAAATTCCAACAACTGGAAAAAATTGGCAAAAAAAATATGATAGCAATTCAATAATGATGCAATCATTTATTGTACATTGTTTTTAAAAATTGCCCTCATTAAAAATATCAAATAATATTACTATAATGGTTCAGATGTAGTTTTTCAAATTTAATTAAAATTTCACTTTATAAAAGTTTTTTTGGGGGGCATATTGAGATGGGGTTTCTCTATGTAGTCTTGGCTATCCTGGAACTCACTCTATTGACCAGGTTGGCCTCAAACTCAGAGATATCCACCTGCCTCTGCCTCCCAAGTGCTGGGATTAAAGGTGTGCACCACCACTGTAGGCTGATCTCTAATATTACGTGATGAACTTGACCATTAACCTATAACAGCATGGTGCTGTACGTGGGATGTTTGTCCATGAGCACACACATTCACCTCGTGACTTTCAGGAAGGCTGTAAAGCTGCTGTAAATGCATGCTTCTGAAAAGTGCTTCACACCTCATGCCTTGATGTCTTAGATTTTACAATTATGACTATTTGAAAATAGGCAAAGCCATCAACCCTGGTATTTCGATGTTTAAGTAAAATAAGCTCCAAATCCCAGTGTTACATTTTTGCCTTTGCCTGTGTAGCACTGGGGAGCCTAGCATTGTCACAAAGCTCTCGGACATCTCTGATGAGAGAATAACAGCCAAAGGAAAGAGAGAAGGGGAGGGGAGGAAGGACAAAAGGAACGAGAGAGGGAAGGGAAGAGAAGATGGTCTGGGGTAGGGTAAAGAGAGCACTGAACGTTGCTTCTGCCTTCGCCATCACTTCCTTATGACAAATGGAAACAAAAGACCATTGCCTTTGCAGATTTTTTTTTTTGAGACAGTATTGCTGGAGTCCCCCGGTGAGGTGGCAATTTTGTGGAATTTCCCTGGGCAATAAGAAGCCAATGTTGCTTTTGACAGATGGTGTGGCCTAATCCCAGGCACTACTTCTATGTTTAATTTGCTATGGTAACAAAAACTATGTTGCAGTAATACTTACAACACTAGTCTATAATTACTGTCTTGAAAGGAGAGTCATGGTTTTGTGTTTGTTACTAATGATTAAAATGATAAATGCTCTTTATTTTTGAATAATGAGAAAATATTAACAGATATTCACAAGAAAGTAAAGATTACCTATTCAGACATGATGGTTATTACTATCTTGGGTTCAGGTTCTTAAAATGCAAACAGAAAAAAGTGATCATGCTCACTCCACTGTAGGTTGTGTGCATTCTGTCATGCAACACCTCTGTCCATCTTTTAAAATTATTGCATTATTCTTCCATTTTCCTTTGACAATATTTAGGCTGTGTTTGGTTACGATAACTTACATGCTAAAGAATATTCTTATGGGGCTACATGAGATGGCTTAACAGGTCCTCAGAGGGCACTTGCCAACAAATTGACAACTTGAGTCCAATCCCAGAGAGGATGGACTCCTGCAGCTATATTCTGATCTACACACACACACACACACACACACACACACACACACACACACACACACACTAAATAAATAAACGTTAGAAATTTTAAAAGAACATCTTGTCTGAATTTTTTTACATTTATCTTATTACGCTGGGATAAATTCCTAGACATGAACACATCTATGTGATTCTTCGAATTTTAGAAAGTGATTTCAGTGTGCCAAACTGCCCTTCAGAAACTTGGAATCAATTTTACACTCCTTGCAATATGTCCATGTTCCTCCCTATTATCTCACTTCTCACAACATAGTTACTGTTTTCAAATGCTTTCAGTTTTATAAGTTAAAAAGTGTTTTCATTTGTATTTTAATGGGTACTTCATTATTACTAGTAAAGTGAAATATTTTTATGTTTATTGTCCATTTAAATTTTCCCTTTTTGTAATTTGTTTGAACTGTACCTTGCCTTTTCATGGATTTCTAAGAGATCCTCATGATTCAAAATTGTTTACCTTTCACTGTCTATCCAGCTTGAAGATTCTTATTTGACAGACCACTCAAACTCTTGGAATAATGGTTGGTGCTTTTAATTACTCTGTAGGCCTGACAGAGGAGAGAATGTCTCTCCTGGATCATAGATTTTCAGATGTGGAAAAACCTAAAACACCTTCTATTCCAATGCCCTATGTTAATGGGTGAATGTTAGAATACAGACTTGTTTATAGTTGAGAATGCTTCCCAAGAAGAGTAGAGATGAGAATCAAAACTGGTTTATAGAGTTGATACAGAAACATGGATGGTCTCCTAAAATGAAGATGGGTGAAGATAGTTGCAGTAAGTGTCTCCCAATGACAGCAAAAGCAGAATAATCCTGGAGTGATCTTCCAATAATCAAAATCTAAGCCCTTGTGGGAAGATAAGCTTCCTGAGCCCCAGTTTGGGAAGAAAGTACAGTGGAACCATCACAGATCCCCTACACAGTAAACATGCAGGTCCACAGGAGGGAACACCAGCAGCAATTGAGGCTTGAGTTCAGACATTTCTCAGTATGGCTCCTCTCACGCTAACAGACTTATAAAGGTCATCCAGGTGGGAAGTCAGTAAGCATTCCTGAGACAGGAAACACAACTGTGACTCTGCAAGGGCTGCATGAGAAACACTTTTGTAGCCAAGGCCTCGCCGGTAGCCCAGATAGTCTGAGGAGGCTTGTGAATGTGTTTTCTGTATTGAGGAAACTCTCAAACTGACAACGTTAAAATCCACAAATTTGCATAATTAAAATATCTTTTTAAGTGTGTAAATGTATAGAACTTAGTAAGATTAAGAAAAAGCCAGCTGTCCATCTCCTAACCTCTCTACTTGTCTAAAGCTCTTCCCAGCAAATGACCTTCTAGTAAGAGCACTGAAGTACATAACATAGTTTAGTTCCTAAAGTGATTTTGTACTTAAATCTATCTTAATAGGAAATACAGTTGAATAGTTCTTCATTGTGACACAATTCAATCACATAAATGAAGAATATTTTGTAACCATTTTCCCTGTACTTGGATATCTGTGTTATTCTCAGGTTTTTTTTTTTACAGTGATGCTATAACTGAGACACTTTTGCATACCAAGGATACAAAAACGTAAGTATTTGTAATTTTGGCAGAAATTGCTCACTATCCCCACTGAGAGACTACTGAGTTCACACCCTCCCAGTAATACAGGATATGCCTCTGCCCTCACATCGCTGTTTGAGTGTGGTCACCCACAAAAAGTCTTTACTAATATGATAGGTAAGTGATGTTGTCTCAGTATGGTTTTAATTTGTATTTCTCACAGGTGACGTCATGAATCTTTTCATTGTATTTCTTTCTTATAAAATTGCTCACACCTTTAGTTCTCTTCATTTCAAATATGGTTGGTCTTTTTCATGTGATTTGTAAGTAGTGTTCATACATACTGACGGGGAATTGGCTGCTTAGTCTGTGATCTTAGTTGCACATATTTTCCCCCTTGGTGTCTTTTACCTTTACCATTAGCGTTTTCAAAATGCTTTCATTTCATTTTTAGTTTATGAATTATTTTCAACAAGGGCTTTCTGGTTCTGAGACAATGGAAGACAAAAGATAAGCCTGGAGATAGAAATGGAGAGTGTACCCTCTCTAAAAGGAGATCACATTCAAAGTCTCTACAGATTTGTAGTTGCTCCATGAGTAGCATGCAGTTAAAATGTGCTAACTACAGTCCAAGTCGGGCTCGCATGACTGAGAAACCAAAGGGAAAAGAGCAGGTACAAATGGATGCTAACACTGGGGAGAACAGACAGTAACTACCGTTACATGTCAGACAAGAAAGCATACACAGTGGTATCAGACTTTTCCAGGAAGCTCCCTTCCACCACCACCACCCCTGTGCAGCAAACACCTCCTCTCTGGATAATCCTGACAGTTTTCCTGCATGACTTGCTCAACTTACCACCATATAAATAGTACTCTTTGGCTCAAAGCACAGAGATTGTAAAACCATGCCACAATCAAGTTCAAGACCAACCACTTGTTAACTGTTTGACCCTGGAAGAGCTACTTAGCTTATTTGCACATGCCTGTTTCCATGCCTATAAAATGGAGTTATTAAGATAATTAATTGGGAGGTGATTAGGCTGCCCCAACTCCAGCACCCTGAGTTCTTACGTAAGCCTGTGTAACTTAAGTTTAACTAGCTTTGCCAGGGACTTTTCACTGGAATGATGTGAATCTGGCTATCACTCTACCCTTCTAGAGCCCGTTTGTTTTTATCGTAGGGGTATGAAGTGTTTTGCCTCCATGTGAGTTATGTGCACCATGTGCATGCGGTGCCCTTAGAGTCCAGAAGAGGGCACCAGATCCCCCAGAACTGAAGTTACACACATGTAGGACTGGGAACCAAACTGAAGTCCTCTGCAAGAGCATCACCATCAAGTGCTCTTATCCACTGAGTCATCGCTCCAGCCCCTACTGTTCTACTTTAACCTAATATTTTCTTTACCCTACTTTCACATTTTCCCTCTCCAAAAGCTTTTTCCTTGTGTGCCACTGGTGGAGCCCCAAACTAGTCCTGGAAGTGCTCAGTTCCTAAGCAATCTGTCTGACCAAACACATTCAGTGAAATGTGATTTAATATGCCTAACTTTGTCTTCTAACTGCCTATAATGGTAATTTCCTTGGAAAATATTTTTGAGGAATTCAGGTGTATTCATACTAATTCAATTGCAATGACAATATATTTAATTTGTTCTAGATTTCTTCATAAATTCCATTTGCTGAGTATTGTAGAAAGAACATTATTTTGGGGGTCCAGTATACCCACTTTATCCCCATTTGAAACTGTGAATATTTATTTAGGGAGGTAAGTTCTTGGGAGAAAGTCCTTAAGATACTAAGATGTTTCATTATTTAAATTTTTTATTTTATGGATATAAAGTTTTGCCTGCACACGCTATATATATACACCATATATGTGCCTGGTGGCCTTGGAGGCCAGAAGAGGGTGTTGGATCCCTTGCAGCTGGAGTCACAGATAGCCATGAGTCACTGTGTGGGTGCTGAGAATTGGAGCCAGGTCCTCTGAAAGAACAGCCAGTGCTCTTATCCACTGTATCAATTCTCCAGTACAAGATGCTTAATTCTTTAAAATGGTATGTGTTTCTTTCTTCTAGAGCATATGACTACATGAGAAAAAAGAACTGTGAGTCAATGACATTATGACAGCACAGAAGACATTGAAGTTTATACCAGAACCCCCACCACCTGTCTGCTACACATGTCTGGTCCTTGGGTGTAAACAATGGGGTGCACTTGGCTCCATCTGGCTGTTTGAGCTCAGTAGGTGGGTCTACTGTGTTCCAGAGCCCAAGCCATTTGCCTCTAACTCTATAGACTTGTTCCCTATTTGTGACAACTCCACGCTTCTGTCATCCCCTCAATCTTGCTCCTTCCTGGAATGTGCAAGAATTGTCAATGTTTCAGAGCAAGCACCCTCTTTAGGAGCTCCCCCAATGCCTGTTCCTATCCTTTGTAATACTTTCTCAAGTTGGAAACTATATTTTCGTGGAAGTATTCACTTAATACTTTCTACTTCATCTTTGTGGTGGCAGCTCTGTCCAATTTTGATTATCATTGGATCTTCAGTGATTAGACCAGTACCCCTAACCAAATAAATGAGAAACCGGTAATTCTAGGGCCCTACAACGTAAGAACATAGTTGATCTTGACTTAAACTTCCGTATCTATACCAAGAGCCTTTGTAGTTTTCTGTTCAGTACCATTCTGTGTAGCCTTTGCTACACATTGATTATTTTTTGTCCAGGTGGAAAATATTTAGCCCAGGGATAGAATCATATGTCAATCTAAGCTAATCATGCCGTTCCATCCACTTTCCCTGCAAGGTGTCAGTGTTATGGCACATTATTCTGGTTAATGAGTTAGAAAGAGATGTCTTCTGGGAGGCTTTGGAAAACTTTGTGGGAGACAGAAATAAAAGGTGACTATTCTTTTACACTGTCACTCTCAGACATGGACTTAAATCTGAGATAAATGTCAGATACAGCTTTATGTGACATTTGTGAAGCATCCAAGTGGTGACAGTTAGGATGAGGTAGAAATGCAGGTCAAGGCTGTAGGGTGAGGAGACAGGATCAAAAATGATGAACATCAAAGGCTGAAGCCAGAAAAGGGAAACCAGGGACCGTGAAAACCAAAAGGTGTGTACTTGTGTGAAATCTGTAGAGTGTTCGCCTAACTTGCACAAAGCTCTGGGCTCAATCCCCAATACCGGCATGCAGGAAGTGGAAACAGGATCCAAAGTTCAAGGTCATCCTCAGGAACATAGCAAGTTCAAGGCCAACTTGAGATGCAAAGCAGATAATCTATTAATTAAATATTTTAAGATATCAAGGGGAAGATAAGACCAGTGCAGAGGGAAAAGTTCAGCAAATAGTCCACAATGGGGGTGGGTCATCCAAGGAATCCAGAAAGGAAATTTTAAGCTTCTTAATTAGCTGGGAAATGAGCTAAAAAAGACATACAGGGTTGGGTTTTTTTTGCAGAAACTTTAAATTATAGTAATGGATATAAAAAAAAAGACCTGAATATGGAGTGATATATCAGTTGCATGAAGCAATTTAGAATTTTAAGAATTGCTGTTCCTAACAACATATGAGACATATATATATATATATATATATATATATATATATATATGAACACAGACATATATATATATACCTGAAATCCAAGCCCATGGGAGCCAGAGGCAGAAAGACTGTTTGAGGTTAGCCTGGGCTATGTAGTGAGTTTGAGGCCAGTCTAAATATGCAACATGATCATGTCTTAAAAGAAAAGAAAAACAGAGTATAACTTGTTTTCCCAAACTAAGTTACTGGTCCTAGGCAATTCCTGTAAAAGATCCTCCTGCACCCTGTAGGAATCCTGACAAAACAATTTTGGAATTTACATACAAGAACTGACATTCAGAAGCAGCTCATTTTGAAAGGACAAGCAAGCAAAAATGGATTGACTTAATAGATATTAAGGTGAATTACAAAGCTATAAGTTTTAAAGCAAAACCCAAAAGACAAAGAGAATGGAGAATCAGGAAGTGAGGCCAGCTGTCCATGGGGACTTGGTATAGGCTAGAGCACAAGACGAATCTCTTGGGAGACAACAGATGAATCTGTTACCAGTGTGGTGACATTCAGCCTCCCCTAAACCACCCAAAAGAAATACCAAAAGATTAAAGACATTGGTGTCAAGGGTAAAACTCTGTGGGGAAATGTGAGACTATTCATGTGGTTTGGAATAGTCTCCTGTGAAGACATTTTGTAAAGAAAACGCAAGAAGGAAGAACCATAAGGAAACGAAAACCTGATAGAATTGTCTACAAAATAACATTGCTGAGTTTTTCTAAACCAGATGTGGTGGCACACGCCTTTAATCCTAGCACTCCAGAGGCAGAGGGAGGCAGATCACTGGTGCGGACTACAGAGTGAGTTCCAGGACAACCACGGTTGCCTAGTAAGACCCTGTCTTGAAAATCCAAGAAGAAAATAAAAATCTTTTAAACAAAAAAAGGATCATAAAAATCCTGCAGGTGGATGGTTGGTTGGGTAGATGCTGTGCAGTATTCCTAGCAGCCAGAACATGCTAATTGAAGAGTTAACAGGGAAAAATCAACACAGCAAAGATGCAATGTTAGTGGTGTAAACTGGTACAGTTATTCTATTCAGTAGTCACTCAGCTCAGAAAATAAAGCCAAGTGAACACTAGCGTGTAGATCATGGGGATATATGGGAAGGGCATTCATCATCTGTGTGTGTACATGCGTGAGTGTAAGTGTGTCTGAGTGTGAGTATGTGTGAGAGTGTATGTGTATGTGACTGTGAGTGTGTATGAGAGTATGTGTGTAAGTGTGTGAGTGTTAGTATGAGAGTATGTCTCCACGGTATATGGTACATGCCTTTAACCCCAGCACTCAGAAGGCAGAGACAGGCGGATCTCTGTGAGTTCGAGGCTAGCCTGGTCTATAGAGCAAGTGCCAGGATAGGCTACAAAGCTACAGAGAGAAACCCTGTCTCAAAAAAACAGAAAAAAAGAGTGTGTGAGTGTGTGTGCACATGTGTGTGAGTGTGAGTATGTGAGTGTATTGTGTGGGAGTGTATATAAGAGTGTGTGTGTCCCCGTATGCAAGCACTTGGAAACAACATGGCACTTGCTAGTAAAGCAATGGCTTGGTTAAGCGTAAAAAAACGTGGATCACTAGTCACACTACAAAGACTAATGAGATTTACATACAATGACAGGGATGGTTTGCTGAAGCATAATTTATATTACGCACATGTATATACCCACAATTTATGTTATTAACATTATCTCCTTGTTTGTTTATTGTTTATTGTATGCAGGGGGCACATGCCACAGTGCCCATGGCACTGACAGAAGACTGTTCGCATGCGTTAGTTCTCTCCTTCATCTTCTGGGTCCAGGAGATGAAACTCATGTTGCTAAGCTTGGTAGCAAGTGGTAACACTCAGCCATCCACTGGCTCCAAGGCTTAATGATCCAACAGTGGCAGTGGCATAAAAACCTGAGCGATAAGCTCTACTCCAAACTCCTAAAGACCAATAAAAATAAATCATAAATACATAGTGGCCAAAGAACTCTCATGCTCCTCAAACTTTAACATCATGAGGATTGACTCAAGATACTGTTAAAAGAAAAAACAAACAGGCAAAACTCAAGAGTCCCCTACCTAGAGATTCTGAGCCTACATTTTGGGCAGAGATGATTTCTCTCATAAGTGAACCATGAATCGTACTTGGAGACACCTTAAGCTATGTCATATCAGTAGAATACGAACATATGAGTAGCAGGATGGTGGCCACGGGGCATTTGCATAGCATCAGCAGCAAAGCTGAGATACACAAGCAGCTGGTCCTGTCAGCACAGACTGCCTCTCGTCCATCGCTTTTCATGAGTTGGCCTCAGTGGGCTCGCCCAAAGGGTTTGGATGACAGAAACTGACAACTGCCATCTGGAGAATCTATCCATGGACAGGAAGCCACTGGAGGCATCTTCCCAAGTCTGCTACTGGATATGGTGCCTCCAGGGGGTTCTAAGCACACCCTTGCTCAGCCTGACTCATAACCATGTCTCTGCTGGGCTGCAGTTCAGGGGACGTGGGCTGTGAAAAGACACACGTGAGATAACCGGATGCCAGTGATTGAGCCTGGGTTGGTAAAAGAAGAACGGCTGGACCATCTCTCAGCAGATCTAATAGTTTCTTTCAGGCACAGACGGTCTGAGCAATGTAACCCTGTCATCCCTGCAGCATCTGCTTTGCCCTTGTCTCCTTGGTCTCTGTTTCTGCTCTGTGCTTCAACAGCTGGGCTGTTTTGTGGCATATTGTGCACCATGTGGTAGGGCATCGTAATAGTGACTGCTGTGACAGTGTACAGATGGGATGCGGTCTTAGGCTTGCCTTTGGGGATGTCTGAAGGCATGCTCAGGGCTGCATCCCCAGTCACATAAATCTACCTCCTTGTGAACTGAATACAACCAACCCAGTCAGAACTAGACTGTGGGCTGCTTCTACCATTATTTATCCAGGCACTGCTCCCCAAACTGCCCAGAGCACTGATGGGAGCTTGGACTCACTGTCCCCTTCCTAATATGCAGAATGGCCTAGTTTCTTAAGGACAAGGAAGGTTTTCTCTGAGACTTGTACAAACAGACCAGGCATATTTGTGGGTAACCAGGTAACAAACCCAGTTTGAAACTTCTTTGGACTGTGTAATTCATAGCTCCAGACAGAAATACTAATATGAACACAGACACTCCAAAGAACTAGGAACAGTGGAAAAGATTAAGAAATGATCCCACATATAGCTCTCTCTAGAAACCATCTGATTCTCCAACAGGTCTCTTGTGTGTGTGTGTGTGTGTGTGTGTGTGTGTGTGTGTGTGTGTGTGTGTAATATTTTTAAGCAAGGGGGAAATGGGAACAAAGAAAGAGAAGTGCAGAGAGTCCAGAGATGCAAATATTTCAGGCTTATTCATACTAGTAAAGTTTTCTTTCTCACCGTAGGAACTAGCTGTTTGATGCTGATTATGTGTGATATGTGAATAGCAGCCTGCAAATCTGAGGATCCTCTGTGCATCTCCAGGACTGCATCTGGCTGTGCCCACTTTAATGAGACCCAGGGCAACTGGAGTTTCTATTGTGCCCAGCATCCCAGGCAAGCTCAGAGAGCCATTCTTCTCTGGCAGTAATGTGTTTGCTTAAGCATGAATATTAGTGTCAGAAGCACTTAGCGCAAAGTGCCCCTTTTGGGGGTGAAACAGTCATTGCCAGTCTGCGTGTCTGGGAATTCATTATTCCCATCTATTTGGGGGGGAGGTAGGGTGAGGTAAATCTTATGTTTCCTAACACAACAAAACTGTAAAATACAGAAACAAAGAAACAAAAATCCCACTGCTTATAAAAATCATCTTCTAAGGAGTGAGTCCAACTGAAAATTTGGACTGATTTGTACAAGGAATGCTTTCTGAAGATCCATAAAATGACTCTTATATGGAATGTCAGCATGTTATGTGGGACATATCCTCCTGGTCCCCTCAGCTCTGCCTCAGAAATGAGGAAAATGGAAGTTATTTTATACCCAGTCTTGCACAAAGCAAATGTGCCTAATTAGTGGAAGCTCTGCTTGTAGGGTGGGAATTTGATTTTAATCAGTCTTCCTTCCAGAGATGAGTACATGTTGTGGCAGACTATGGGCTTTCTCTTGTCTCTCCTGCAATAGCGATGAATGTAAACAGAACTGAAAAGTCTCCCATCCCTATTGCCAGTATGGCCAAAGGCATTCATTTCGAAGGCAGCTAGCCAGTGCTGAGCCAGGGATGACTAACTGGGCCACATAGCTCTGTGCTCACAGCCTTTCTGGTGGTAAGTGCATTCTGGACCTTAGCACAAGACAGAGCTGGAGCTATGACACCACTAAGACACCATCTATCTTGTCTCATCGTTACGACTTTTGGGTATGCTATAAGGACCTGGTACAAATCAGAGCCGTGTGCTGTTACCCCTCCCCTGTAAGTGTCTCTTACTGGCTTCCTGGGTGTAGGTCCACACAATGGGAGAGGCATTTGGCATAAGAATTTAAAACAAGAGCTGAAGCTACAGCCTAGAGACAGAGTGCTTGCCTGGTGTGTGCTAGGCCCTAAGCTCAATTCCCAGAACCATTAAAAAAAGTAAGTAAAATTGAAATAAGAGAGAAAACAAGTCCAAGCCAAATTGCTGCTGGTTACTGTCCAGCGCTGACAATTTAAACAATGTCCTTGTTGAAATGTTCTAGCCTATAGGTTCACGGTGACTGTTGTCCTCAGCACAGGTGGTGGACTCAGCCACAGAGGTGTCTTTTCAGGGGCATCTGTGACAGTTTAGGGCCATGCAAGCCCCTTCCTCAGCACACTGTCTCCAACCTCGGGGACATCACACATGCCTGCATTTAAACAGGTTCAGAATCATCAGTGATGGTACAGAGATGTTCAGATGAGGAGACAGCATATGAGTTTATTACTTCCCTGCTGTACCACTGTAAATTGCAGGGTCTGATACTTTGTACATTAGATCCAAATTTTACTTCATATGTGAGAAATTTCACTGACTTCCAATAGCATGAAAATTCAGTTTTACTTTTCTTTTATGAAAGTTGCTCGTTGTTGAAAGACTAAAGGCCAGTGCCGCCCTGTTCTTTGTGCCCCACCCTATACTTGGCTGTGTTGCCTGCCGTGTGGCTGCCAAAAAGTGTGTGTGTCCTCTCTGAGCTTCAGGAGCCAGAACTCTGGCTCACCACCCAAGGTTCTCCCTCCCTCCTCCGTCAAATCTGGAATATGGACTCAAAAATGCCAAGGTATTTTGGAAGTTGTGTCTTGAGACAAGAATCTTGTTGTATAGCCCAGACTGGTGCTGCTATGTAATCCAATAGTCCTGTGTCTGCCTCCTGAGTGCTGTGTTGGCAGGTACCCGTCATCGTGCTTGGCTTGCAAATCATTCTTACAGGAATGAATAGGAGAGTGTCTAGGAGCAAAGGTGTTTAAGTAGATCCCCCAGAATTGTGGTTTAGCTGGAAGTCTGGCCACCTTAGCTTTGTGTGTTTGTCAAGATTGACTTTTGTTTTGACTTTGAGATAGTCTACCAAATGTCTTCTCTGTGCAAAGTTACTAAAGTTAGAACTGTTTGGTTTTTTTAAGATTTTTATTTTATCTATGTGTCTGCGTGAGTGTATGCCATGAATGTGTAGGTGTCTGTGGAAACCAGAAGAGGGCTGGAGTTGTGACCTGTAGCAGAAAAGAACCCAGGTCTTCTGAAAGAGCAACAAGTGTCCTTACCTGTTGAACCATCTCTCCTGCCCCAGAACTGGTATTCTACATTTATAATTACACACAGTGTTGCTAGAAATGCCAACACATATCTTACCACTTGTCGAATCCTGCTTATAGTCTGCATGTCCTTGGCCACCCTGGCAAGATCATAGGGGTCTGACCAGACAAAAGTCCAGAGGGTCTCTTTGATGAGAGTTGTTTTAGAGTTTGTTAAATTTAAATAAATTAGTAAAGCCAAGGTTCATTTAATAAAAAAAATCTAATGAAAGTTACAGTCAATAGAAAGTAATCAGAAACAGTAAGAAACAAAAAGAAATGTCCCACCAACAGTAAAATCCCAACTAGAAATGTCTCACCCCAGCCTGATCTATTGAGTGGTACACACCTTTAATCCCAGTACTTGGGAAGCAGAGACAAGGGCAATCACTCTGAGTCTGAGGCCAGGGTTGGTCTACATAGGCCAGCCAGGGCTCCATGATGAGACCCTGTCTCAAAAACGTAAGGAAAGGAAGGAAGGAAGGAAGGAAGGAAGGAAGGAAGGAAGGAAGGAAGGAAGGAAGGTCCTACCAAACACTAGTTTTTTTCATTAGTTGATCACTCTAACTACTATTAGAACAAAGGAACGAGTCATTCCATAGCAAGCTGCAGGAAGCACTAACTCCATCCCAGGAATAGATGCCAGTTAGTGGAAATGTGCAGTGCCCTCTCTACCTTTTCCACCATGGGCCTTTCTGGCCCCGTTGCTCTCCTGACTGTCTCTGTTGTCGATGCGCAGCTTTTGTCTTAGACCCTATGACTTATTCAGTTGCTAGTAAGACCCTGCTAAGGCTGAGGACCTGAGGTACTGGCAGATTACTCATCTCCTCGCCGTATTTGTCTGCTCTCTGCCACGTTGCTGAGAGGTGGCTGTAGTCTTTCTAAGTGCCAAAATAAGAAAACATGAGGTGCCAACTTCCTCACCCCATTGTCTCCCACCTGCTCTTCCCTCCACCCCCAATGTGTACACTCGGACATGAACTCGGGAGCATGAGAAAGGCAACTTGATATTCAATCCCACAAAACACCTGCTCCTGCGAGACTTGCCTTCTCAGTCCCCAGGCAGCCTCTTGCTGGCTTTCGTGGGCTGCTGTGTGGCTATGGATGTAGTCACGATCTAGCCCCCAGCTGTCTCTCATCTAGACCCCATCAGGAGGAGGTCCAAGCTGCCTCTCTCATCCTGAGGCTTAGCACTTAGTGTAATGTCTAGTGCTCAAAATTCACTGCTTATGGAATGAACAGAAAAGAGTCCCAAAAGCCCATGTCTTTGAGGGCCTCCTAGGGGTGGAGTGGCTCATATCCCCACTGCCGTGCAAACTCTCCCTTTCAAACTGTAAGCATGTCCCAAGACTTACCCAACACTGCCAATACAGTAGATCTCCACGGATGCTCATTGAAGAGGGTTAAGACAAGAGACAGCCCAAGAACACTCCATTCAGTAGCTATGTGTTTAAATAGTTAAACTTCTTAAGGAGGAAGAATTTGTGGGGATGATGGAATACTATGGTAAGGTTTGCTTTTCCTCGATCCCCTTTAACTTTAGTGCTGTTCCGAAACTGGAACATGCCACATTCCCAGTGACCATTGGATTCACCACTCTGGAGGTCAGGTCAGGAACACTTGGCTTCTCTTTGAACTTTCTCCTTGGAAGTCTCACTGCTTCAGTTCAAACAATTTGCTAAATTATACCTTCTGCTCACACTTGGGGCTCTTCTGGGAGGACTCTGGATGAACAGCATGTTCTTCATCTTTTCAGGTTATGTTTGAGACACGTCTTAAATCGACACCTCATCAAATGCCTGCATGGCTCACCCTTTAATTTGGCTTGAGTTCACCACACCAGTTGTGTGGGACTTACAATAAAGATTGTACTTACTGGATATGTTCAAGCCACAACCAGACGTCTTGATCTTGGGGGTAAGGAGGAAGAAAAAAACCCTATTAGTACTACATACTTTAAAATATTCTTTGCCTTTGGTGGAAAGCAAGAGATTGTTGGTTTATTAAACGTCCCACAGGTGTGTGGAAGGGGGAACTGTGGTTAGTATGTAAGATAAGAAAATAAATAAAATTAAATAAAAATGAGTTCCACAGAAATAGATAAGAAGTTCTTTGTAAGGAACTGGCTTGTGCAAATGTGCAAGCTGGCTAGGTGAGTCCACAATCCATAGGGCATAGCATCAGGAAGTGTAGGCTAGAAACGCAGGCAGGAAATGAGGCTTTGTTCAAGCCAAAGGCTTTGGATCAGTTCCAACTGATTGGATGACATCAATACAGGTTTTTAAGAATAATCCCGTCATAAAGTTAACTGGTTGTAGACCTTTATTACGGCCATTACATACCTTCTCAGCAACACCTAGATTAGAGTTTGAAGAACTGGGTACTACTTCTCCTGACCAAATTAGTGCATGAAACTGTTATTTTCCTATCAATTAAACATCTATAAGAAAGTAGAACCAAAAAAATTGCCTGTAATCCTGTCACTTAAAGAGAACTGCTTTTAATATGTTGTATTCTAATTCATGTGTTCTGGGTTTTTTGCTTTTGTTTGGTTTGGTTTTTAGCAAATTACAATAACATAAAATGAAATAATGTTTAGTAATGAAGGGATGGTTATGGAAATTATGGAATATGCATGAGGTGAAATTATGTAGCTTTTCTAAGTTATCATTAAAAAAAAACTGTATCAACCTGAAAGCATACTTCCAGGGGGGGGGATAACATAGTAAAAAAATCATATCTTTCCTGTGATTAATGCTATGCAAAAATAGAATGTCATAGGGATAAGCCAGAGAAGGAGACATAAAAAATGATGTCACAAATGTCCATATCCCTGGGACACATCCTCTCATGATGACCATTTGTGTGTCCTCAGCCAGCACCTAGCTACTGCCAACACTTACACAGCCACTAAGGGATTCTCCGTCCCTTTTAGTTCATTCTGCTCATTGAAGACAAGATTATTAAGGAACCCATATCCTTCAAGCAACCTCCAACAAATGACTGATGGTGGTGCCGAGGGTAACCGGTACCTCAGGGACAGGAAACCTGGGGGTGAGAGCTTCTAGCAAAGCCGCTAGATTGAATTCTGGCTGCCCATAGTAGTAAGTTACTCCATTTTACCACATTCCCCTCAAGGCTTCAATCACCTCTTATCACTCCCTACCGGCTTCATCATTGTTTCTTAAGTAAACTATGTGTCTTGTGTTCATTTAGTTTGGGGCTATTCATGATCAATAGGTATGACATAGTTACTAAAGGATGAAAATTGATTGCATAGAGAACAAAACTTCACTCTTTTATGCATAAAGTGAATACATATATGTAGTATGCAATGTTTCTGTATAATTGAGGGGGTCAATAATTCACAAGGCATTACACTGTAGTGCACACTCACTATCTCAGCACTTTGAAGACTGAAGTAGGAGAATCTCTAGTGCAAGTTCACCTTTAGCTATAGCGAGTTCCAAGCCAGCCTGAACTGCGGGGGATCCCATCAAATAAAATTCACCAAAGGCACACAGAAATTGCAGAAAAAGGACAGAGCAGGACCTCTATGGCATGGTGGGTGTGCGAATGGAGGGATGGCTGAGGAGACACTTTCTGACAAGGGAGAACAAAAGAGAAGGCTGGAGGGAGGGCATCCAGGATCCAGCAAGTCCCGATGCTTTTATGGGAAGCATGGGAGACAAGAGCAGCCTTCCATGAAGCTTTGAGGTCAGGCTTATTTAGTCTTCACTCCAGAGAAATGGCCGGGTGTGCAGAGGATCATGTGTGGAACTGATTCTTGTTGCGAAGGCTGGATACTGGGAAAGGCAAAGAGGATATGGAGGAACAAAACGGTAGTTCTAGACAGTCTGGTTATTCAGCTGCCCAAACAAAGAGATCAAGTCTGCACTGTATCTGTGCTAGCCATCATGGTACCCTGAATTATTTAGCCAGAAGCCACTAACAGTGTTGGGCAAACGGTGATACGTACATACGTAGCATTGTTCCAAGTTTCTCTTGGGTGAAAAGGAACTGCACGGTTCTAATTCATGCCAGACTGTGCTTCAGATACCTCTCTGGGTCCAGGGAGGGTAGCCCTGACTGGGACAGGAGGTGGCTGGAAGTGGGAAGTGTAATTGACGTGGAATCCCATGAGCTGTTCACATGGGCAGGCTCACACACATCGGGATGACTTAGGCAAAACAGACGGATGCTCAGAGTCCCTTTCTTACCTCTGATTCAGTGAACTTTATGATCTTATGTAAGTGCCCAAGATACTTTCTCCTTGTAAACCTGGAGCAGCTCGTAAAGCCCTTGTGAAGCATGGGGCAAAATTCCACTCCTGCCCTAAGTGCTCTACTTGTGGGAAGTGAGTCACCACCATCTCCAGCTTCTTAGAAAGAGTACTTGGTTGACATTGAGCTAAACTTCTATTTACTGTGCAGAGATGGCACTGAGAAGTGCCCCTGAAGACGCACAGTTGTGACTGTAAAAACCACCTCATCTTTCCTGAGAGCGAGGTCCACCTTACATGAATAATGTTATTTTATTCTCACAACCCTCTGGGGTTATAGTAAGGTGACTGGTGCCTCTGGGACAGATGGGAAAACAGATATTCAGTCAAGTACTTTGCACAATGGTCGTATATCTGGTAAGTGGAGCGATTTGGTTAGGTAGCTTACCTGCAGAGACTATCCTGCCAGTTCCTCTTCAAGAGGCAGAACAATGGGTTCATTAAAGGCACCAGCTGATCGCTCATAAAAGTAGGTGGGGAAAGATAGTAAGAAAGACTTTTGACCAGAGCTGTCCTCAGTGAGCTCTTCAGATAGAAAAGTCCAGAAGGCCAGCACACCTCGGCGGACCATCTACTGTCTTTATCTGTTGATTTATTCATATATACCGTAGTGTCCTTTGGCTTAGCAAAGTGCTCTCCCAAGCTTTTCCCTGTACTTCCTCCCAGAGGGTGCCAGGTACATGAAGAAACTGGGTAAATCACCGTGACTTTGCCAGACAGTTCAAAATGTCTCAGGTTGCCTTTGAGGTCTGAGCATGCGTAGTATCATAAAGGGCTATCCGCCCTCTTGCCAGAGGCATTGTAAGCAACCCAGGTACAGTTTTGTTTGTTTTTTTGTTTGTTTGTTTGGTTTTACGAGACAAGGTTTCTCTGTGTTGTTTTGGAGGCTGTCGGTCCAGCCTGGCCTCGAACTCACAGAGATCTGCCTGCCTCTGCCTCCCGAGTGCTGGGATTAAAGGCGTGCACCACCACCACCTGGCTCCAGGTACAGTTTTGAACCAAGGTCTCATCTACTCCCACCACCTCAGGTACCTAAGGAACTCCCCTTCCTCCTCCTTGTCTCCCAGATAGCTGCCCCCAAGTCCTTCCCTCTCAGTGGCCTCATGTCATCGGTCATGGAGAGCTAGTGTTTCCCTTCGGTTCCCTTCAGTCTGTGCAAGCCTTCATGACATGCATGACTAATAGAACGTAGCAGAGGCAGGATCCTCTGACCTTCAAATCTAGGACATAAAAACCTTGTGCCTTCCATCTGGATGTCTCCGAAGTAAATTACAATGTAAAGAATATGATTGTTCCCACCTTACTAAAAGTATCCCTGAAGAAGGAAGAAAATCCCGAGAAGAGCTAAAGTGCTACACGTTTGTGGAGCTGCCATTTTGGAAATAGGTCACATTGCACCAGCCACCACTGACACCTCAAGGCTCAGAGCCAAACTGCTTCACTAAACCTTTGAACTCTGACCTACAAAAGTCATCGGGGTTTTTTGAATTCAATCAATTTAGTGATTGGATAGTTTTATGTAACAATCTTTAAACTGAAACGATCATTTAAACATACTCGAGCTTCTTGGCTTAAGAAATTACAACGGGACTCGGATTTGGAATGTAAAAAATAAATTAATAATAAAAAGTTCTACTTAAAATAAAATAAATTACAATAGGGCCAGGCAATGGTGGTGCATGCCTTTAATCCCAGCACTTGGGAGGCAGTGGCAGGTGGATCTTAGTGAGTTCGGAGTCCCCAGCATGGTCTGCAAAGTTAGCTTCAGGACATCCAGGACGGTTACACAGAGAAACCTGTCTCGAAAAACCAAACCAAGAAAAAAAGGAAAGAAATAACAACAGGGCTGGAGGGACACTTCAGTTGTTAAGAGCACTGGAAGCCCTTCCAGAAGACCCAGGTTCAATTCACAGCATCCACACGGCAGCTCACAACCATCTGTTACTCCACTTCAAGACATTCAATTCTCTCTTCTGGCCTCTGTGGGCACCAGACATGCATGTGGTACTCAGACATAGATGTAGGCAAAATTCTTATACGCATAAAATAAAATTTAAATTTGAAAAAGAAACAATAGCCAGGTATGATGCTGCTTGCTTTAAATACCATCACTGAAGAAAGCAGAGGCAGGTCGAGGTCTGGGAGTTCAAGACCAGCCTGGTCTACACAGCCAGTTCTAAGTCTTCATGGTTGAGATCCAGTCAAAAAGAGGAAAGCAGGAAGGAAGGAAAAAGGAAGGACGGAGGAAGGAAGGAAGGAAGAAAGAAAGAAAGGAAGGAAAAAGGAAGGAGGAGGAAGGAAGGAAGAAAGGAAGAAAGAAAGGAAGAAAGGAAGAAAGGAAGGAAGGAAGGAAGGAAGGGAGGAAGGAAGGAAGGAAGGAAGGAAGGAAGGAAGGAAGGAAGGAAGGAAGGAAGAAAGAAAGGGTCATTCCAAAGACCCTAATTAAGCTCACTGGGTCATCACTACCAACATCAACAACAAATACGTCAAAGCAAGGAGGGGGCTTGATGGAAAGGAAAAGCTTTTCAGCCAGACAGGAAAGAGGATGAGAAAGGGTAATGGGGAGTGGGAGGTTCCAAAAGTTAGTATACACATGCACAAAATTGCCAAAGAATAACTTCGAAAAGGAAGCAACACTCCCCAAAGAAACCTTTACATCCTCCCCACGCTGAGAGCCAATCTCTTTTCTCTGCTTCACATCTAGTCTTAAGTGCTGGTCAAGTCTCTGCGTCTCCCTCTCATGCCTCCATTCAATTTAGTCAGCCTTCCAGCCTCTTCTGCGATGAGAAATCCTGACGTTCTTTTGCCTTTATCTGTCTGGGCCTCCCTATAGCTCCTAACCTTCATCCATTTCCACTGGAAGCAAGCCCTCCCCTCTGCTTCTTCCTCCCCACTGAGCCTTCCTGCTCAGCCTTTCCTCATCTCCCAATCTTAAATAAATTACATCCCCTTGGCTTCTGTGCCAGACAGTTTTATGCCAACTTGACACAAGCTAAAGTCATCTGAGAGAAGGGAACCTCAATTAAGGAAATACCTTCATAACACTGACCTGTAGGCAACCCTGTAAGGCACTTTCTTAATTGGTGATTGATGGTGGAGGGTCCAGCCCAATGTGGGTGGAGCCATCCCTAAGCAGGTGGCCCTGGGTTCTATAAGAAAGCAGGCTGAGCAAGCCATGGTGAGCGAGCCAGTAAGCAGTGCCCACCATGGCCTCTGCATCAGTTCCTGTCTCCAGGTTCTGACTGTGATTTCCTGTCCTGCCTTCCTTCAAAGATAAACAGTGATATGAAAGTGTACGCCAAATACACCCTTTTCTCCCCAAGTTGTTTTGGTCATGGTGTTTCATCATAGCAATAGAAACCCTAACTAAGGTAGCTTCCTACTCCAATTCTCCCCTATTACAGCATTGCCTTGCTGGCAATATTATACTAAATCTACTACAGGAATAAAAAAAAGAGTTGAATTTTAATATTAAAACCACAAAGATATCACAATAACAAGAGACTGAAACAATCCAAATGTCTCTCCATGGAAGAATGGATGAAAAAAAGATGTGTCATATACAGACCATGGAATGTTATTCAGCCTTAAAAATGAAGGAAATTATGTCATATCCTTCAGTATGGCTAAAACTTGGGGAATATTATGCTATGAGAACTAAGACAGTTGTCATACCTATAAAGAGAAAGGTAAGTACCATATAGTCCTTCTTAGAAAGTCAAATTCACAGAAGCAGAAAGAGCAGAAGTTCTTAGGCTGAAAGAAAATGAAATGGAAAAAAAGATGAAATGGGTATGTTGTTATTGTTGCTGAATACATACATCTAGAATTTTTGTTCAGCATGATTTATATGTTCTATACACAGCAATGTGAGATGGACACCTAAAATGGTTAAGATGATAAATTTTATGTATTACTATTATAACATATAAAATAAAAGATATTGCTATAACATAGTGACATTTTATATATTAATATTTTAAATAGTTCTTTTTAAATGCACTACTATACAACCAATTTTTCAACATAGGGATAAAATTTTGTTCCATGAAGAAAATATTTCACTTTAGATGATAGAATATTGAAAATTACATTTATTTACTCATTATTCATTCATTTATTTAGATAATATATGCATATGTGCAAGTTCAGGCATGTGCACACATGTCCCAACGTCCATGCGGAGGTCACACACTCCCTCTTCTCTCGTGTGGATTTCTCGGATCAAACTCAGGTCATCAGTAGATGCCTCTACCTACTGAGACATCTCACCAGACTGATAAAATATTTGATGTGCTCCAGGCATATCTGCATTTGGAAAGGATGGAAGCCTTGATTATATACCCCAGGAAGTCCTGGGATTATGGGGCTAGAGAGACAGGAAGGTGATAGGCTCCTGTTCTGTTTTGCCTCCCAAAACCCATCACAGTCACACTGTAAATAACAGACCCTGGGAATGATAAAAACTAGGTCTTCCTGATTTCCTGCCCTTCATCCATCCTGGTTTCATTCTGTTTGTTTGTTTTCTTGTGTCACATTATCTTTGGGGATGTAATCAGTAGCAAAGGAAGGAAAAGGGAAGAAAGAAAGACCCCAAATGTAACAGCAAACTTGAAGTCTTGGTGCTTCTGTAAGAATGCTTCTTTAAAAAAAAAAAGCTACCATTCTCTTGCAATAAGTTCCTGTGATCATTGTGTTGTGTTTTTATGTTTAAGAATGGGGTGGTGGTGAAATGGGAATGCTGTTGAAAAATATCCTGTCTGTGGATGCAACATTTGGCAAAGATTCCCAGGTACTCAAAAGAGTCAAAGCCCACCTCAACAGCACTTTGTGGTACCCAGGACCTTGGCAACCAGCAGAACAAAACAAAGAACCAAAGGCACCAGGCATTGCATATGGAGAGGGAGGGGATCTTCTAGGCTGCTGCAGAGCCCTGTAGGGGGTGTGGAAAATGACTAAAATGTCTCAAGACTGTTTAAGGAGGTGGGGAGATGATTCAGCAGCTAATGTGCCCGCAGTACAAACATGCACCCCCAGTTCCCACATAAAATCTGGGTGTGGTGATATATATCTGGAACTGCAGCAATGGGGAGGCTGGGCAGGGTAGGGGGATGAATGACATTGGGGGGCTCCCTGGGCAGGCAGCCTAGCTGAAACAGAGAGCTCCAGGTTCGGTTAGAGACCTTGTCTCAAAGCACAGCATGGAGAACCATAGAGGAGGATGCCCAAAGTCAACCTCTGGGCTCCACCTACACATGCACAGGTGAGCATGCCACACACATGTGCATACACAAACATACGCAGAAGACTGTTTCAGATCCACCATCTTTTAAGTGGTATCCTGTGGAATCAGTTTAACAAAGATAAAGTCTGTGGCCACAAAGGACTAATTTTGACTTGTTGCTGCCTATCAGAAACGTTACAAAAAATAAAACCATGTAACAAAGGTCAAGAATACGAACTGACAGTACACATGGAGGCCTCAGGCTACCTCTGCCTAAGAAACAGGCAAGGCTGTAACTTATCCCCCTTGCCCTTTTACTCAGCAGGGTATACCCCCTGGTTCAATTGGTCCAATTCGCTCTGCAAACATGGAGAGGTTTTTATTTCTGTGGAACGTTGCAGATGTGATCGCTGGTAGGTGAAAGGCAATGTGTTTAGAGGCTGCCTGCCAGCCCCTGGGCTCCCACTTCCTGTCTCGTTTTTCTCAGTAAGGTTAAGAATGAGTCATCACGAGAGTTGGAGGAGAGTCGGGTTCTTTGCCAATGCATCTACGCAATGATTCTGAATCAGAAACGGTTCCCGCACGGGAGATTTGTGAGGCAGATGCGTCTGAGCTGTTCTTCTCTCCCGCAGCCACACCCCTTACTCTGCATCACTTCCAGGAACTCCCCCCTGCAGATGTGCGCCAGAAGAAAGTCTGGAAGAGATGAGTTGTGTCACCATCGTTTCTCAGCTTTAATTTCGTGTGTGAAGTGTGAGGTCAGCATTTCCTGTCTGTCTGGTGTCTTCCACCTTGCTTTTGGAGACAAGGTCTCTCATTGAAACTGTGGCTCGGTGGTTGGCTAGACTAGCTGGCCATTGAACTCCTGGAGTCTGCTTATCTTTCCTTCCCTCAGCAAGCAATGAAGTGACAGACACGTGCCATGGCTTTTTCATGTGTGCTGGACAACCAAACTCAGAGCCTCATAGTTGCTTGGCAAGCTCTTTACCAAATGAGCCATCTCCCCAGTTACTAATTGTGTGTGTGTGTGTGTGTGTGTGTGTGTGTGTATACGCGTGCGCGCGCGCACACACACACGTGTGTGCATGCCTTTAGTCCCAGCATTTGTACTTGGAAGCAGAGGAAGGTGGATCTTTGTGAGTTCTCAGACAGCTGGGGCAACATAATGAGATCCTGACTCAAAAAAGTTTTTTTTTTGTTTAAATTGAGAAGGCTACAATTGTCTCTTCATGATTACATGAACTTACATAAAGTTTTCACTCAAACTTTTTTGAAGATATATATTTAATAATGCCTGTACTGAATGTCTACTAGGCATCAGGTTCTATCATAGGGGTTTTTGTTTGTTTGTTTTGGTTTTGGTTTTTGTGGGTTTTTTGTTTTTTGAGATCTGCCTGCCTCTGCCTCCCAAGTGCTGGGATTAAAGCTGTGTGCTACCAATGCCCAGCCTATCAAAAGTATTTTATATACAACTTCCAATTGAATCATCATACTAAAGAAAACATAATATAGATGAGGAAACCAAAGACAAAGAGTTTAATAAGGAGTAGGCTAGAGACATGGTTCAGAGGTTAAGAGCACTGGATAATGTTCCAGAGGACCCAGGTTTAATTCCCATGACCCACATGGCAGCTTATAAACATCTGTAATTCCAGTTCCAGGATCCAATGCCATCTATTTTAAGGAACTTATTAGATCCACACACATAACAAGGAGTAGAACGTGAGCTCGAAAATAGCCTAATAAAATGATGAAAGTACACAGAATTGTTCTATGTGCATTAAAATTATACCTATATGATGAATTCAAACACCCAGGAAATTAGAACCTTTAGATTTAGTAAATGTCTCACTTCACTGATAGCAATAGATATAAATACTGATTTTTCTGAGTATTTTTTAACATTTTTTATTTAATTTGGTTATGTGTGCGAGTGTGTAAATATCACAGACAATGTTCAGGAATCTGTTCTCTCCTTCAGCCATGTGGGTTTCAGGGATTGGACTCAGGTTGTCAAACTTGGTGGCCTCTGGGTCATCTCATCATTCCAATACTGACATTTTTCTAATATTCTTGCCACAGTTAGTAATTACTTAATACTTTATGTCCAATCATACAGCCTTCTATGTTGGTTAATTCTATATGTAAACGTAGCTGAGTCATGCTGTCCAGACATGGATCAAATATTATGCTAGGTATTTCTGTAAAAGTATTTTTGGAAGAGATTAATGTTTCAATTTGTGGCCTTTGATGTGGGTGGGTCTCCTCTACTCATCTAAAGATTTGAACACATGAGAGTGGGCATGTTCAAGGTAATACAGTTCAGACAAGACTTGAATTGGAAAAAAAAAACCAAACCAAACCAACAAACAAACAAAAACCCTCCCCCAAATATGAGGAGACTCTGGCAGCAGGTACCTTCCAACTGGAATTGCTGGTTTTGAGTTTGTCAGCTTTTGTGACTACATGAGTCAATTTGTTGAAATGCGTTCTGCCAGTTCTGTTTCACTGGAGAACTCTAAAACACCAGCAAAGTTCACAAGTCAGAAGACAGATCTGATAAAAGATAAGCCATCATGAGACATAGTCCCAATATTGAAAATGTTAAAAAACAAAAATGGTTTGGAGCCAGTGAAATGGCTCAGTGGGTAGAGGTATGTATGCCCAGGCCTGACAACCTATGTTCGATTCCTGTATCATATAAAGGAACAGGAACAGGTTCCTGGGAGTCATCATCTGAAGTTTATTGGAGCTTAATAAACCTAGGCTCTATCTTGGACTTACTGAATTAGATTTTCCAGAATTAAATTATCCAGGAATAGAACTGGGGCATGTGTATTTTTGTTAAGCCCCATACTGTGGCACTGTGCTGCTTAATCTCAGTTGTCAATCTGATGAGCTCTAGAATCCCCTGGGGGATAAACCTCTGAGCATTCTTGTGAGAGATCTTGCTTAGGTTAATTGAGGTCAGAACACCCATCCACTGTGGGTGGCACTATTCCCAGAGCAAAGGTCCTGAACTGTACAAAGAGGAGAAAGTCAGCCAAGCCTGAGCATTCACAGTTCTCTGCTTCCTGACTGTGGATGCAGTGTGACCAGTTGCTCAGCCTCTGCCACTGGCACACTCCCACAATGATGGACTATAACCTAGAACTGTGAGCCAAAATAAATCCTTCCTTCATTCAGTTGATTTCATCACAACAGGAGAAGTTGCTAAGACAGACAGCAATGGCTGGATGGAAATAACTACATTATAAGACACTAGAATTCCTTCAGAACAGCCAAAAGATTCAAGGCATTGCTGAGGTAATAAATAACCCTCAAGTCCCAGTGTTCTTGCTTCATGAGTGATGCTGGCTGGGCAAAGGGTCTGTTGCTATATTTGTCCTTTGCTTAGTGTGTTAGGGTCCTGGTAGGAAGCAGATGACATACTCACCTGAGTGGTAAAGGAGATATTGATTGATAGATGGGCTATTTACAAATGTGAGGGTCACCAACATCAGTGGTCAGAAAATACGAGTAGGTACCACTCAGCAAGAACTGGAGATCTTTGGTGGAAGAACGCAACCAGCCCACGGCAACCTGGAAGGCAGAGGTGAACGGTAAAGGATGTTACCCTCCTTTGCCTCCTGAGTTCTCGTCTAGATACTTTGTTTTCATTAGTGGAACTTAAGCAAATGGCGGAGGACAAAAAGAAAAAGAAAAAACAAACAACTGTTGATTGGATCCATAAGAGGCAGTCTTCAAAGCAAAAAGCATCATGGAAATCATGGACCCTGGGCAAATGTGAACTATTTAACACACCCTGGACCATAGACTGAATGTCTTTTGAAACATTGTCACTCAACAAAGTGTAAGCAAAGAAAACAAAGTTAAGCATAAATTTGTTTCTAACTACCCACTACACTTACATATCATTGGCCTCCACCAATCACATAACTAAACTTGACTACAAAAGATGAGAGAATAAAATCTTCCTCCATGGAGGGAAAATTAGTGCTGACGACAGTAAATGCTCTGCCATGGATGGTTGGGAGTCTGGGGAGAGGACAACTTGGGGTTTTGCTGTTGGTTTTTTTTCTGTATATCTTATCTTCTCTTTTGAATTTTGCAACTTATTAACATATTTTTCTTCTAAAAACCATAGAGAATAGTAAAAAAATAATGCTAAATGAGGTCCTATAGCCAACATTTGTCTTTCTTGGCTGCCCATCCGTCCTAGCTACTCATGCCAGTTAAACCTTCTACTGTGGAAGCTGACTAGTCCAGACACATGTTCTCTGCTCCTGATTCTTATGCTGCTAGAACATTGGCTGTATGACCAATTTCTGTCTAACAGTTGTACTTTCCCAAGGCTATAAATTGTTATATAGAGGGACAGAGAGGGCGCTGAACAAATCCTTGAATGTGATAAATGGTGGTGGGAGTGATGACTACACCCAGTTCCCAGTGCTAGCCATGCTAGGAAAGTCACCCAGAGTGCCTGCCACCCAACAACAATGGCATTATGCACTCATAAAACTAATTGTACGACAATATTTTTATCACTTTTTATTTATGTAGGCTCTATGTTGATCCTGCCTCATCTGGAGAGTGTAAGAATGATCAAAATGATCTTTTGATTATATTTTATTTGCCTCTTGAATTAGGCAGCTCAGTGCCTGTTGCTTGAATCTGAGAGTCTTGCCCTGCTACTACAAGCGAGTAAAAGAACCAAATAAAATGCTCTTTAACTTTCAATGTAAAAGAGGAAATCTTAGGAATTGGATAAATTAGTTATGTTATGCTCCTCCTTACTATCATCAAATGCTTTGTAAGAAACAGTTTAAGAAAGGGATGTGTGTTCCAGATTGTAAAGTATACACAGGCAATGATGGAGTCACCTTGGAAGAGTGAGATAACTGATCAGGAGACAGTGGACAGGAAGAGTGGAGTGGCTACCAAACCTCTAGACCTTCCAGAGTGACTCACTTTCCCTGGCAAAACTCCACCTCTTTCTGATTCCTCAGTTTTTCAAAACAGCGCCACCAGGTGGGCAGCAAGTGTTCAAATACATGAGCCTGTGGGACACATTCTACATTCAAACCGCCACATAAGCAAATCACAGCTTAAGTTCCCTTTGGCAGTTCCATACACAGAAAGTCTTTCTGAGCTGGCAGCTTATCGCTGCCTAGAAAAGCTGCAAGGTCAACCCAGGGTTTAAACTATTTTAAGCTCTTGAAAATAAAGGGAGTGTTGACAACAATTCAGATACAAAGGGTTTGGGGATTATTTTTGTTTAGGGTTTTTCTTTTAATTGCTGAGATATTGTGAAAGCATAACTGCTCAGTTCTAGTACAGCAAGGCTAGGGCTGGGTATCCAACTGGGATTAGCAGATCCCTGTTTTCCCATATGAATCAGAGGATTGCTAAAAATCCTTCATGGCTGATACTCTGCTTCTAAATTGGTAAAGCCCAGAGGGAATTCTGTTCCAAATTGGGTAAAGCAGCTCAAAAAGGCGCCAGCCAGATAGAGTCAGACGGAATTACCCTGTATTTAGCTTCTCTGTACTTAAGATTCTTTCCCGAAAATGCATGCTTAGAGATAGGGTCATGGTTGCCTTTCAGATTACTCCGATCGGGACTTACCATTTGCAAGTAATGATCTTTCTCTGCTTTATATTGTCTTCCTTAAACTCAAGAGCTAAGACTCTGGTGACCAGAGCAGCATAAGAGACAATTCATGAGGCAAGAGATTAGCAGATTACATCTGTCCTCAAGACGGTTGCACCCAGCAACAGGCAGACAGAGAGGTGTGTTCAGAAGCACACACAGGCAGTTCTTAAGTACCAGTGAAAACCTACAGAGCAAGGGAAATCTATGCTTTTGTTCAATTAGACGTTTCACCAGCCCTTCACCTTATCCTTATTTTTTCTCTGAAATATATAATCTCTCATTTAAAAATCCTGGAAGGAGTTCAAAATCAAATCTGTTCCAGCGAATGTAATTGAAGTGCATTGTAGAAACCTTTTAGTCATGTTTCTCTCCCGATTGTACACAGTTAGAATAGGAAGAAGGCTTTATTTGCACTTCAAAACAGCCTCCTCTCTCTTGTTGCTGACTCAGACTTCTAAAAAGACCAGCCTGTAGCCAAGGCCAACAATAAAAATTCAAAGTGGAGAAAGCCATCCTCCAAAATTATTGCCCCAAAGAGGGCTTTTCCAAATGATGAGTTGGGTGAAGTTTGTCTTCCATGTCTGACATTCTAACACAGTTGCTGGTTTCTTGACCCCTCAGATGGCAACACCTCCTCTCCATCCATCCGAAACTCTTACCAACAAGGGATTGATACCACATACTCACATTTAGCTGGAAAGCAGTGCACAGCCTCCTTCTGTAATTCAACCCACTGCGAACTTCCTAACATATGCCCACTAGAACCTCTCACTGAGTATGCCGACAAGCTCCTCCACCCAGAATTCAATGGACACTCTTCACTCTTGTACTATCTAGACTCCTACAGGAGAGAGGCATTGAAGTGGCTATTTTCATATTCTACTTTTTATGAAATTTATTTTTTATTTAATTTTACATTCCAACCAAAATTCTCCCTCCCACTCCTCCTCCGGCCCTCCCTTGTCTCCCCCCAGCCCACCCCCGATCCACTCCTCCCAACAGGTAAGGGCTCCCATGGGAAGGCAACACAGTTTGACACATTAATTTGGGACAGGACCAAGCCCCTCCCACTCTGAGTTAAGGGTGAGCATGGCATCCCCTCATAGGGAATGTGCTCCAATAAGCTAGCACCAGGGATAGATCCTGTTCCTACTGCCAGGAGTCCCTCAGATAGCCTAAACTTCACAAATGTTGCCACATATGGAGAGTCTAGTTCAGAGTCTAGAGTTCATGAGTTTCAATGAGCTTGGTTCAGCTGCCTCTATAGATTTTTCCATCTTGACCTCCCTTGCTCATGTATTCCCTCCTCCTTTCTTCTACTAGATTCCCGGAACTCAGCCTGGTACTTAGTTGTGGATCTCTGCATTTGGTTCCATCAATTACTGGATGAGGGCTCTATGATGATAGTTGGGGTATTCACCAATCTGATTACAGGGGTAGACCAGTTCAGGTACCCTCTCAACTATTGCTAGGAGTCTTAGCTGGGGTCATCCTTGTGGATTCCTGGGAATTTCCCTAGCACCAGGTTTCTCCCTAAACCCATAGTGACTCTCTCTATCAAGCTATCTTTTTCTCTTTTTCCTTGCTCTTTTTCTCCATCCCTCCCCTTTACTGGTCCCTCACCCCCAGTTTATCCAGAAGATCTCATCTAATTACCCTTCCCAGGGCGATCATGTGTCCCTTTTAGGGTTCTCCTTGATACCTAGCTTCTCTGGAGCTGTGGATTGTAGCTTGGTAATCCTTTGCTTCACATCAAATATCCACTTATGAGTGAGTACATACCATGTTTGTTCTTCTGAGGCTGGGTTACCTCACTCAGGATGTTTTTTCTAGTTCTATCAATTTGCCTGCAAATTTCATGATGTCATTGCTTTTTATAGCTGGGTAATACTCCACTGTGTAACTGTACCACGTTTTCTTTATCCATTCTTCAGTTGAGGTGTATCTAGGTTGTTTCCAGGTTCTGGCTTTATTATGAATAATTCTTCTATGAATACTGTTAAGCAAGTATCCTTATGGTATGACTGAGTGTCCTTTGGGTATATACCTAAGAGTGGTATCACTGGGTCTTGAGGTAGGTTGATTCCCAGTTTTCTGAGAAGTTGCCACACTGAATTCCAAAAGGCTATACAAGTTTGCACTCCCACCAGCAGTGGAGGAGTGTTCCCCTGACCCCACATCCTCTCCAACATAAGCTGTCCTTGGTATTTATGTTCTTAGCCATTCTGACAGGTGTAAGATGTTATATGAGTCATTTTTATTGGCATTTCTCTGATGATTAAGGATGTTGAGCAATTCCTTAAGTGTCTTTCAGCCATTTGAGATTTATCTGATGAGAATTCTTTGTTTAGCTCTATACCCCATTTTTAAATTGGATTATTATGTATTTTGATGTCTAGTTTCTTGAGTTCATTAGTTCATTATATATTTTGGAGATAAGCCCTCTGTCAGATGTGGGGTTGGTGAAGATCTTTTCCCATTCTGTAGGCTGTCATTTTTGTCTTACTTACCATGGCCATTGCCTTACAGAAGCTTTTCAGTTTCAGGAGGTTCCATTTATTGGTTGTTACTCTCTGTGTCTATGATGCTGGTGTTATATTTAGGAAGCAGTCTCTTGTACCAATGTGTTCAAGACTACTTCCCTCTTTCACTTCTCTCAGATTCAATGCAACTGGATTTTTGTTGAGGTCATTGATCCACTTGGACTTGAGTTTTGTGCATAGTGATAGGTATGGACCTATTTGCAATCTTCTACATGTTAACATCCTGTTATGGCAGCACCATTTGTTAAAGACACTTTCCTTTTTCCTTTGTACCTTTTTGGCCTCGTTGTCAAAAATCAGGTGTTTATCATTGTGTGGACTGATGCCAGGGTCTTCGATTCCATTCCATTGGTCCATGTGTCTTTTTATGTCAGTACCAACCTGTTTTTATTACTATAGCTCTAATGTAGAGTTTGAAGTCAGGGATGGTGGTGCCTCCAAAAGTTCCTTTATTGTACAGAATTTTAGCTATTCTGGGTTTTTTGTTTTTCCATATTTCATATCCTTCTTGATGACAGCATTCCTATTTTATTTGTCCAGTCCTCAGAGATGAATCATGATTAATCTAAGCCAGACACCACAGCCAGGATCACTTTCACTCTCAGTCCTTAATGTGGGAAAGAACCTTGTTAGTGACACCTCAGGAAAAAAAATCTGTTGGGGTTCCCCGTGGAAATTCTCCTCCTCGAAAAGGAATAAAGCAGAGGAGAGAGCCTTAATGTCCCAATTCTCCTTAATTTCTGCTTGGGATATTTTCTAATGCCAACTTTTCAGACATCTCGATAAGGCATTTATTCTGCGTCCCATCCCACTCGATGTGGTACCTGCAGTCAGGGGCATCCTAGCTACCGTGCCCTGTCTCTTTATTATAGGCCTTGCTCCCTTAAGATTCCTCATCTCAGTGCTCTTCTGCCTTCACGTGTTTCTCTTCTATTATCTACTAATAAACACAGATGAAAATATTGGCGTTCACGCTTCCTCTCTGCCTATTCCACTCATTTTCTGAGGAGGACTCCTATCAGCCCGTTGCTGCAGTCACCACCCATGGGCTGGCCAGTCACTCAGTCTGCTCTCACAGACTCCTTCTCAAGATGTTTAAACAAAACCCAGTTATTTCCCTGTGCACACATGCTCTTCCACCTGTCTTCTTCACGCCAACTGGGACTGAAAGCTCTGCCCAGACATGAAGAAAACAAGGACGACATCCTGACTCTTTTATACCCTCTTTTAGCCCTCACCGCAACAAATTGATAATGAAACCATGCTCATTAACCTCCTTGGTGTTTTTCAGAATCCCTCTGCCCTGTCGACTCTCACTAGTTCACACTTGCCCATGTCTTGTTAGACACATCGTGAAGTTCTTCCAGTGGATTCATTTTCTAGTCTTGCCTCCTTCATTTAACCCTACAAACTCCTCAGGAATGATATTTCTATAGACCAAATCTTAGAAAGTCCCTCCTTTACCTAACTAATCCTTCGTTGACTTCCTAGACTAGAGTTCAAGTTCCTGTATCACCGGAGCTCAGGGTCTTTTCATGGCATCGTACCCTCTAGAGTCAAGTAATGAAGGGTCTAGTTGCCCTGAGAAGACTGCTTCCTGTAGTCACCTCTACTGTGTCTCCCTGGCAATGCTCGTTTATCTCCAGGTGTTCAACCACCGAGAGACTTTCTTGACCCTCACCACTCCTTTTCTTTTCCCACCTCTCCAAGACTGTTAGACATTCCCACACAGTGTCTTGTTCATTCTTCTTCCACAGTGTTCACAAACCAGTTCTAGAGTTCTAGAATACTTTGTTCAATTTCTATTCAACTCTGAACACCTTAAGAACAAGGACTCATGTTCATGTTTTCACTCTGTTGTCTAGTAAACCTCTAACAGATAACAACAATAAATGCTTCATGGTGGAAGAATTAAGTAAATCAATGAATATTTTTCTAATTCTCAACACTTTCAGGGTTTTTTTTTTTTTTTGGTTTTTCGAGGCAGGGTTTCTCTGTATTGTTTTGGAGGCAGTCCTGGAACTCACTCTGTAGACCAGGCTGGCCTCGAACTCACAGAGATCCACCTGCCTCTGCCTCCCGAGTGCTGGGATTAAAGGCGTGCACCACCAACGCCTGGCCCACTTTCAGTTTTTTAAAAATGAAACAAATATTAACCCATTAAGGCATGGAAATGAATTTCTGATTATTTGACATACCTTGTTAGGGTTCAGTGATGAGGCACTCTCCAGATGTTGGTGAATCATACCACACTGATATCTATTAATTCATCTTTGGTCTTGCCTGTTAGGTAACTTTCCTCCCAGGAAAAAAAATGACAGAAAATTTGGGCTTTCAACAAGGCATTTCAAAGCCTATAACTTGTCCAAAATTAATTATAACCTTTCATGAATATACTAGTGTTTTTCATGTGGTTCTGGCTTCTTTAAGGGACATATATAAAAACAGAGTTCTTAAAAGATGGATTCAGAAATTTTATGGGATGACTTCAATGATGCTGTACAAGTAAGATCTGGTTACAAATAGCACCTGTAATTGTTATACTTGATGTACACACTATGTTTAACATAATGAGAAGAGTCACACTGTTTTTGAAACAGGATAATCTTTTGTTACAGTATGTGTTGTACTGAATCTTCATTTGTTTGACTCAGATCAGTACTTCTGTAATTCATTTCTCAAATTCAAACTGATGGTAGCACTAGACTCTCCCATGGAAGAGTTGTAAAACACTTATCAATTGCCATCTTATCTCAAGCTTGGAGTTGTTTCTGACAGATCACAATAGCTCTGTGTTCTTTTACTAATTAAAAGATAGATTAAAGCCCATAGTGATGTTCGCAGAACTCACAAATGCCTCCCTCTTATTTTGGCATGGGCATATGAGCTCGTGGTTTCATATCCTACTACATTTAGGTAGTCATGTAAACAAAGATGTCCTAAATGAATGTTTAGGGGCTCTATCACTTGAATAAATTTGAGCAGGACTCTCAAATTACAAAATACATGTTTAATCTGTCTTCTAATTCTTAGTGTGTGCGTGTGTGCGTGTGCGTGTGTGTGTGTGTGTGTGTGTGTGTGTGTGTGTGTGTGTGTGAGTAGATCAGAGGCAAAACCTCTGTTGTCATTTCTCAGAACTTGTCCATCTTGTTCTTTGTAATAAGGTCTCTCTCTGGGACCTGGGGTTCACAGGCTGACCAGAAACCCTCTGACTCCCAAGCACTAGTATTGCAAGTGACTTGCCATTACTCCAGGTTTTTTCTGGAAGATTAAACTCAGTTCCTCACACTTCTGCAGCAAGCACTTCACAGACTGAACTAGCTAGGCAATCCTCTCAACATCTCTAAGACCAGGTTAAGCCGTCTCATCTTATACCCTAAAAGTCTCTTCTTTGTTGTTTGTTTGTTTTGTTTTGTTTTTCAAGATGAGGTTTCTCTGTGTATCGCTGGGTATTGTGGAACTCACTCTGTATATCAGACTGGCCTCAAACTCAGAGATCCACCTGCCTTTGACTCCCAAATGATGGGATTAAAGGTGTGCACCATTGCTGCCCAACTCAAATTCTCAATCAGTAAGTGGCACTACTTACATTTGTATAACTTCTAGTGTTTTCCAATGAAATACTACAAATTATGGAGCCATCTGCCAAGACTCCTTGCTATTGCTTCTGGCAGTCTCTTTGGGGCACTATGAGGAAGACATCCCCAGTGTCCAATTATCTTCCTCATGTGGATGAAGGAAGACTGTATTATGGTTTAGCATTCTTGGAAGGAGCCACCTGGCTTGTTCTAGTTGATGAAAGGCCTAACGGCACCTGGCCATGCCAAATTCTCTCATCTCTTTCCCTGCTAGGGGTCTGAGAAGTCTGCATGTTCCAGCCATTCTAACCTGGCAGCAAGGAACTCTTCTACAGCAGACAAAATGGCACAATAGAAATCATGTATTTAAGAATACTTTTATTCATACACTATCCACACAGTTATGTGTTCGATTTTAATCATCTACCATTGCCTATCTCCAACTTTCCTTAGGGTTCACTAACTAAAACATTTAAATGTCAGAAATGTCCCCGTCTATATTGCAAACCCCCAGGGAAGACTTGCTAAGCAGAAGATGTCTGTTACCCTCTTCAATCGCAGTCACTGTCTGCCTACTTTTGTGGAGAGCTAGTCTCACAGTTCTCTACAGGAACCAATGTTAACGCTGTCAGCCTAACAGAGAAAAATTAACACCATGCAATGTCTTAGTTAGATTTCTGTTGCTGTGATTAAACACCATGACCAAAAGCAATTTTTCGGTGGAAAGGATTTGTTTCGCCTTAAAATGTAGTGCATCCTCATGGAAGAAAGGGAGGGATCCCGGAGTCAGGAGCATCAGAAACCATGGAGGAATGCTGCTCACTGGCCTGGTTCCCCAAGGCCTACTCAGCCTGTTTTCCTATACCACCCACGATCATGTTACCAGGACTGGTACTCCCCCCAGTGAGCCGGGTCCTCCTACATCAATCATTAATCAAGAAAATCCCCTATAGACCTGCCTACAGGACAGTCTGATGGAGGCATTTTCCCAGTTGACATTCCCACTTCTCAGATGACTCTAGCTTGTGTCAAGCTGATGAATTTCAGATAAACAATGGAGACATTTAAAAATGAGCACAGAACCTATACAATCTTGGAATCGTATTTATACTGAAAGAATTAATCACTAGTTCCTTGGAAGTCTAATATTACAGGATGCCCATTAGGTATTCAAAATAGTACTTACACCTTGTTTTTTTTAATAGTTCAAAGTTTACTGAGTGTCCCCTGTCTCATCTGGTAACCCTAGTGGCATGGTGCCTTAGTCAACAGTGTGTTTACTGCTGTCTGTGTCTAATTACTATTAAACCCAAAAGAGCAAGCATTAACTAGACAATTGTCCCTAAGCAATATCCTGCTTGGCCTTGCTTCAAGCTATGAGCTAGGAAAGACTTACTAAGGGAGTGTAGGTTCAACACTTTTTATGTACTCCTATATCTCCTTGACCTTAATTTCTTTAGAACCCCTGGTCTCTTTGGGTTTGTGTCTGAGCCTTTTCTGTGTCACCAGCTCTACTTTGTGGCGTCCATGAAGCCTGACCATGACTCACCTGGTGTCTGTCTATAATGCACGCATCTCACTTTCCACCTCAGAGCTCTCCTGTTGCTCTAAACCAGTGGTTTTCAACCTCTAGGTTGAAACCCCTTTGGAGAATCAAATGACTCCTTCCTGGGGGTCACATATCAGATATCCTGCATATCAGATGTTTACATTATGTTTCATAACAGTAGCAAAATCACAGTTATAAAATAGCAACAAAATAAACTTATGATGGGAATCCCCACAGCATGAGGAACTGTATTAAAGGGTTACAGCATTAGGAAGGTTGAAATCCACTGCTCTAAACTGTGAGATGCTGTGAGGCACACTTGCTGCCCACACAGGGAGAAAAATTTTCATCAGTGGCAGACAGAAGATGGTGAATACAGTCCCCCACCACTCCCACACTAGCTAAAGTGTGAGTTCATATTATTTCCATGGGACAATTGTGGAGACTGAGATTCCAGGCAACATCCGTGTTTTTCTTGGAGTTCAATTTCTGGAAAACCCAACTAAGATATCACATGACAGACGTTCAGTAATGATGCTGTGTCTGTGTGGCAGGAAGAATGGGATCTGGAGTCAAGGGTCCATTTGCAGAATGGATAGCTACCGAGAAAACATCTTGTCTTCATAGATTGCATGCTCTTATTCTGTAAAATGAGGTTAAGAATCTGTATGTCATAGAGTTGTTCTGAGAGAGAGAGAGACAGAGAGAGAGAGAGAGAGAGAGACAGAGAGAGAGAGAGAGAGAGAGAGAATATAAAGCTGTGTGGGGTGGGAGGTGTAGAGAACCTCAAAGGGATTAGGGAAAGGGAAAACATCAAAATATATTGTAAAAAAATTCAATAAAAAGTTTTTTTTAAGTAATGAACATTAAAAACACATTGACAGCTGATTATCTGTCTTGGCATTAAGTGACCTACAGTTTTCCAGTCAGTAGCATCAGAGGTTGGTGTTGCCACCACCTCTACTTTAAAAAACGGAGTCACTGAAACCAGTTACCTGATTCAAGTTCAAAGGTCACGTTCACAGAGCCAGAGTCTAAACCTAAATGACTTGCCTCCAAGCTTATGCCCTTAACCACCCCACGACACTCTTCCTCCAGAATGAAATACTCCCTAGTAGTATACTATCCCTCTCAGGCAAAGAGCTCTGCACTTGTTGGAGGTATCAGTGTCCCCAGCTGAATGGGGACACTCCCTGCCAGCTAGGTGTGATCCTGTAACTAAGCTCTGATTAATATTTACAGATGGTACTTGCTGGGGAGGCTCCCTGTAGGAGGCAAGCTCTCCTCTGACCCCTCCTGTCTCCTGGCTGGGATGCAGAAACGAAGGGGGGTGGGATGCAAGTAGCTATTGTACAAAAGTGATGCCAAAAGGACAGCAGACACAAGATTCGGTCGGAGGTGCTGCGGGAACCACATAACAGCCAGACTTAGATCTGTTCGTAGTCTGTGATAAAACTACCTTTGATGGGGGTGGTATTGGTCTTATTTTCATGCTCATGTGTTTTTTTCTCTCTTATTATACCAGACTAGGCATCTCAGCATCGTCTTAATTGATGCAGAATTTGACGAAAGTTTTGGCGCCTGCCCCTCTGTTTTACAAATCATAAAATGTATTTCAGTTGTAGCTGTTCCATGCATTGTTGATGAAGTGCGTGTCCTCATGAAGAACAGCTTCTACCTAAGCATAACTTCAGTTGGGACAATAAGAAATATGTACACATTTATCTCAAAAACCAAAATTGGTTGCTCTTCCTACACACACCAAAGCACAGCTGCTGTCATAGAAATCTAATTCAGTTTTTTCAACTCAAGCTCATCTCTCCCCCAGGAAATATGCTACTTGCTTCATGTGAATATCTTCCCATTTTCCACCAAGGCATGGTGGGTACAGAAGGTGTTCATTTACCAAGGTGAACTCTGAAGTATTGAACAAAACCTATAACCATACCAATAAAAAACAAAACAAAAAAAAACCGCACTAATAGAACAGTCAACATTCTTGACCAATGATTGATCTATTTGCAAGGAGTTATGGAAATTAATTTTGGGAGGACCATTCTGTTGTGCAAAAGAATATATAGTTTTTAACTTGTCATCTAAAATCACTACCACATACAATATCAAAGAAGTTATTTCAGCCTCATAAACAATTCCCATCTACCCAAACCAAAACAGTTGAGTCTCACAACTCTTGGATAATGAGCATTAAAAAAAAAGTATTTAGATTTTTAAATTTTATTTGTATGTGAGCCGAGATGTCTGTGCACCATATGCATGCAGTTCCCATGGGGGCCAGTAGAGGGCCTCATATTCCCCCACAGCTAGAGTTCCAGAAGGTTGTGAGCTGCTGTGTGGGTGCTGAGAGTCAAACACCAATTCTCTGGAAGAGCTGCCAGTGTTCTTAACTGCTTAGCCATCTCTCTAACCCCACAAATAAATGGAATTTTTTTAAACAGCAATCAAGCAGAATTTATGCATATAAATGCCTACCTTAATCTATTTCATATTTATACCTTTCTCATTATGATTAACATAAGCCATCATAATTAAAAACAAATTTCCAAGTTTTTTAAATTAGAAAGATAAAATTCATTGCATACTTGAGCTAAATTAATTGTTACAGCTAGTCACTGAACCTCATTTGGAGGTTTTTAGTAGCTTGACAAAAATAGAAACATAACGGACTTCATGTAAAGATGTGTTGTGCTCCTTGTCTGATAAAAAGAAGCAATTAAAACTGCTCTACTATAAAATATCTGTATATAGATTAAGAATAAACTATTCTGTTGTCCTGAAAAAAAATGGAACATAATGTCAACTAGAATTTTTTAAAATATTCTAAACATATTCTAAGAACTTCTTCTGCCCTTTTATGTAAAGCCTGAAAGCATAATGTTGAATTGTAACTAAGTAAAGATATCTAATTTGGAAAACTGTGTGAAATAGATTCTTTCTTTGTTTTTGTTTTTCAAGACAGGGTTTCTCTGTGTAGCCCTGTCTTGAAACTCACTCGGTAGACCAGGATGGTCTCAACTCAGAGACCAGGCTGCCTCTGCCTCCTGAGTGCTGGATTAAGGGTTCCCAGTTTACATAGGGAATTTCTTGATTAATGATTAATGTCTCTGTGTGACCCTGTCTGTCTTGGAACTTGTTCTATAGACCAGGCTGGTCTCCTCGGTGTTGCAATTAAGGTCTGCAACAGTATGCCTGGCCCTTGTTTATTTATTTTTTGATGATCTGATTCTGTGGTTTTGCTCAACAGGTGTGTGTGTGTATGTGTGTGTGTGTGTGTGTGCACGCGCGCGCTCACAAGTATAACAAATTGTCACAGAACTGTAAGTTACATGTAATGAATTCCTTCTGTCTCCCTCCTTCCTTTCTCTTCCAGTCAAGAAAGCATACATGAATGCAGATTAGGGGGCATTGCTGTGGCTGTTGTTTGCTTTATTTAAAAAATGTAAGTCATTGGCAAAGCTCTCCCATTTAGCTTTGTTATCAAGTTACTTGCAGCTTAGACTCGTGTCTATCTCTATGATTCCTCTAAACTTTAATATCGAACCAAGGAAAGAGCTGATATTCAATGCTCACGTGACAAACTGAACAGAATAACTTACAGTATTGCAATCAAGACTCCATACCTTGGGCAGATTCTTGGCTTAAACTCTACCTGAACCTTCACATAGGGTCAATGACAATGATGACTTTGTGGAATCTCTCACTTAGGTTTTGTAAAATTAAGGTAAAATGGATATCACACTGTAAGCCTCTATTTCATCAAACCCAGAGGAGTGGAATGACTCAGAAATACCACATTTATCTACACAGCACTACATTGCAAAAAATACTAAATTTATGGTTGGCTAACTTCCTCCTTCCTGGTGTTTCCTGGCAGAATCTCCTATGAAAAAAGTCTACTTTTGTGTTGGACTTAGGAGGATTGGGAGGGAATAAAACCCTACTTGTGAGTGGAAAAACAAATTATAGAAATAGGATTTCTTATGTTACACAAAAGGCATAGAGGTTTATGAACACACTGTGGCTGAAAGTTTCACTATCTCAACACAGGGAGAAATGTTAAAGAATCTAGATTCTAGACTCTAGAAGAATAAGCAAATAACATCCTTTGGATTGTCCTTCCAAATGTTTGATGCTTCACAGGCACTTTGTGACACTGTAAAGTGTGGAGTCACCATTTTTTACTCTGAGAAACCTAGTCAGGGTCTTTGGAAATCAGAAGTAAAATAAGAATAGTGATTCTAAGGTGGACAGAGAAAATTATTACTCTTCCATGTTGGCCTAAGCTATGAGACTATCAGACAAACATCAAGCTACTGTTTTCTAAAGAAATCCTTTGAATCTAGCTGTTCATCTAGACCAGAACTTGGTTTGACAATGAAGAATCATTTTGTGACAATTACGGAAAGCACTATTCTAAAAACAATGATTAAGAATAGGTATTAAAGATCTACAGCGGTGTCCTATCTGTATGATACACTGGTAGTACAAACATTGTAGGAGTAACCAACAAATGTCTGATGGTATTTAAGGTCCACTTCAGGAGACGGAACCCATGCCTGGCACTGTTCATGTACACAAAAGCTGAGATTAGATAAGCCATGGTCCTAGTGGTGAACCTGATACTATTGTTCTGCTGAAAAAGCACAGCAAGAAAATGATTCCTAACAACATTCTGCTATACCCATTCACTCAGCCATCATCAGAGAAGCCTCCCCCTACAGTAGATGGGAACTAACACAGGGACCCACAGCTGGACAGTGTGCAGAGACTGGAACAATTGGAACACTCAGTTCTAAATGAGAGGTCTTTATCAAACCCCTCCTTTTAGGGCTCAGAGAACTAAGCGGAGGCAGAAAGGTTGTGAGAGGCAGTGGGGACAGATGACACCAAGGAAGCAGTGTCTTCCAAAGACAACAGTATTAACACATATGAACTCACAGAGGCTGTGTCAACATGCATAAGGCCTGTACAGGTCTAAGCTAGATGGGGTCCCAGCGATGGATGAGAGGGGAATTGAATACAAGCCCTTATCCCTAACCTAGAAGCTATCTCCAGCTGACAATGAATCCACAGAGGAAAAAATTTGAGTCTCACTGGGTATACAAACCACATGAGGCCCATGCCCAGCAGCAGATGGCCAGCACAAAACGAACTCAGTGGTATTTTTGGAGGTGTTTTGTCTCATATTGCTTTGTTTGGGTTTTTTTTTAACCTTACTTGTCCTTTGCTTAGCTATTATGGTTTCTGATTTTGTGTTTGTATGGGGTGTGTGTGTGTGTGTTCTCTTTGTTTTTGTTTCCTTTCTGTTTGTCTGTTTGTTTTATTCTGGGTTGTTTGTTTTGGAGAGAGAGAGAGAAATGGAGTTAGATGGATGGGGTGATGAAGGGTATCTGGAGATAAAGGAAGGGACACTATGATCAGAATATACTATAAGGGAAAAAAGCATTTTCAATTGCAAAACAAAAAGAATAGATATTAAAAATTGACTGATTTGGCTAAGGAGACAGCTCAGCCAGTGAATCTACACGAGTATAAGGACATGAACTAGACATTATCATGTGTTTCCTGTAATCCCAGCACTGGGAAAGTGTGGACAGGCAGATCTCTGATACTCACTAGCCAGTCAACTTAGTCCAATCATCGAGCTAAGGTCTTAAAAAAAACATTATGAATGACTTGTAAGGAATGACACCAGTGGTTAACCTCTGACCTTCATGTGCATGGGCACACATATGTACATGCACACATACATACACGAAAGAATACACACACACACACACACACACACACACACACACACGATGGCCTTCTAAGTCTTCTGAAAAAATGTTTAGTTTTCCATAATATTTATTGATAAAATTTAGCAAAATGTATCAGAAGGAAATGTACCCAAACTGAGGTGATTAATTATGCTAAGGATGAAACTAAGGAATTTATCAACTATTCATGAAAAAAATCCCAAATGAATGGATGGATAAATAACTCATCTGTTTGCAGCGACTTGAATGAAATCTTTCCCGTAGGCTCAGATATTTGAACACTTGGTCCCCAGTTGGTGGTGCTGTGTGAGGAAGGGTAGGTGATTGTGGCCCTGTTGGAGGAAGTAACACACTGGAAATACACTTTGAACGTTTAAAAACCGCACGCTACTTCCAGTTCACTCTGTCGGCTTCTCACTTTCTACAAGGATATGAGCTCTCAGCCTCCTGCTCCGGCTGCCACACCTGCCTGCCAGCATGTCTCCCCACCACTCCTGTCCCTCTGGAACCATACGCTCAAATAAAACCTTCCTTCTATAGTTTACCTTTGTCCTGGTGTTTTATTACAGCAGCAGAGAAGTAATGAACACGCTGATAAAGCTGGTTCACATTTCCACTAAGGGAAGAAGACTACCAACTGAAAGAGTTCAGCTTTCTTTGATCTTTAGCTATGATGCTCTTCCTACAAACTATTGGTTTATAGGTTCATTTGAAAAAAAAAGCAGAGGGCAGGAGAAATGGCTCAGCGGTTAAGAACACTGACTGCTCTTCCAGAGGACCAGGGTTCAATTCCCAAGGCAGTTCACAACTGTCTGAACTCCAGTTCCAGGGGAATGGACACCCATGGCAAAACACCAATGAACATTAAAAAAAAAATGAATGCATTAGCCATTTGTGGTGGTGCACGCCTTTAATCCCAGCACTCAGGAGGCAGAGGCAGGCAGTTCTCTGTGAGTTTGAGGCCAGCCTGGTCTACAAGGATACACAGAAAAACCCTGTCTCAAAAAAAGAAAAAAAAGTAGAATTAAGTCATTGGCAGAAACTGTTCTTTTGCTCTACCAGGAACCAAGGATCCTATTCTTAGGATCCTTGCAAAATAGAAACAAATGGGACTTACACTCATCTTGGCTTCTTACAATTTAGGCATAGAGCTTTAGTTAGTACAGTACCTTGGCAGTGGTGCTGTATCACAGTGGACAGTAACAATCAATGGCCCAGAAGCACAGAACATCCTTTGGTTCTCTGTTTATGAGAATGACAAATGAGGCCATTAATCTGCACTGAAGAGGACTTTAATCTCTTACCTATTTATGATAAAATAAAAGAAAACAGAGTAGAGAGAGTGATGGAATTGACATCATAAATTCTTTGTTCCTCAAATGAGTATTAAAGTGAGAAGCTTTACCCCATAATTTAAAGAGACAAGTGTGCTTCTGAGAGCTGTCCAACACATTAATAGTCTATAATTAAAGAGATAAATGGTTCCCCTTTCCCATCAAAGGGAACACTAACCCCCCAATTATATGAAGAATCCAGCCTAAGGCTCCAGATTTTCCATCTCCTACATGGTTTAGTAACCAGAGGCTGAGAACCTGGCAAATACAACTGATAAAGACCTGCCCCAGGCACTCATTCTCGAACTATAGTGGTATCTCTTTACCACTGACGTGTGGTAGCCTCTTATCCCCAGACAGGCCCATATTAACCTAATGTTCTGGCCTAATTTATTAATGACACCTCTTTCATCCTCCTAATGATCTCAGTTCAGACACTAAATGCTACTGCTACCTCTAGCACTTAACAACCTCCTATGGAACTCACTGTCCCCAGGGTTTTCCATGAATACCGAGATCTTCCTCTGTCCTAAACATCTAGAACTTGAAAACAGTGCCAGTCTCGGAGTTAACCAACTAAAGAGCTGTTGAGACAAAGTATCTCAGCTCTCTGTATGATTGAGGGGGTCACTTGGCTCCCCTGTACCTCAATTTGCTCATAGGGTGTTGCAGAATATTTGTTTACAATGTAAAGATGTGTCTCTGCCTAAGGCAGCTTCTGGTTGGTTTAATAAAGAGTTAGATGGCCAATAGCTAAGCAGGGAAGAATAGGCAGGACTTCCAGAGAGAAAGCGAGAGAGAGAGAGAGAGAGAGAGAGAGAGAGAGAGAGAGAGAGAGAGAGAGAGAGAGTTACTGGGAGAAGGAATCTAGGCCTGCAATTCACCAGCAGACTCGGAGGGATTCAGACATGGCTATGAGGAAAGGTAAAAGTCACATAACAAAATGTAGATTAATAGAAGCAAGCTAACTCGAGTTATAAGAGCCTAAGCTAAAGGCTAAGCTTTCATAATTAGTAAAAAGTCTCAGATCATTATTTTGAGACTGGTGGTCCAAAGACAGTCTGACAAGAAAGTTTGCTACAATAGAGAGCAAGGGCATTAAAGTAAATGATTTTTAACAATAAATGTCATCCTAGCTGAAATCTAGGACTTTTGGTCCTCTATTTTTGTCTACAATTCACTCCTATGCACCAGGTCTATCTGAGAATGAGAGTTTGGATCAGTGGTTTGCTTAGAGTGTTAGAACACCACAAAGGGTCAGAGGTCCTGTTACAGTCTACTTAAAATATCTCCTGAAGGCAAATGAACTTGACTATTGTGTAGTGCCTATGGTTTGGGTTTTTGTGCTTGTTTTTCAGACAGGGTTCTTGATATCCAGGCTGGCATAGAGCTAGATATGCAGCTAAGGATGGCCTTGATCCCCCGATTCTCCCCCCCCCCCTACCTATCAGGTACTAGAATTATAAACATGTCCGGCCATGGCTGACTGGCAAAAATTCATTATCATATCCCACACTTCCAGAACATTCAAACCAGGAGCCAGAGTCATTAGAATTCTCTGGACTCTGTAAAAACAAAACAAAACCTCTGATTTTTCACCTCAGTTTGTCCCCAAGAACAGTAATGTCTATCCTTTTCAATTGCCTATGGGACTTGACTCCCATTCTCAAGAACTATAGATATATAAATAGACATACGATACTGTTCTGGTTATGTCAACTTGACACAAATTAGGATTATCTAAGAAGGACATCAATCAAGAAAATGTCTGTAGGACATCTTTTTCCCATTTTTTTCTCTGTGTATGTAGCCCTGGCTGTCCTAAAATTCACTGGGCTTAAATTCAGAGATCAACCTGCCCCTGTCTCCCAAGTGCTGGGATTAAGGGTGTGCACCACCTATCCAGTTTATATGGGGGTTTTCCTGATTAATGATTAATATGGGAGGGTTCAGCCCAATGTTGTGTAAAGCTACCCCTGGGCAGGTGTTCCTGGGTGGTATAAGAAAGTAGGCTGAGGATTGAGCCAGTAAAGACTAATTTTCTGTGGTCTCTGTCTCCAGATTCCTGTGAGTTTCTCCTGGTGGCTTCTCCTGGTGATCAACTGGAACCTGCAAGCCAAATCATCCTTTCCTCCGCAAGCTGCTTTTGCTCATGGTGGTTAATCACAGCAGCAGACACTTAACCCGTACAATCAGCATTTGTAATTCCCTAGAGATAGACTTAGGTGTGCGTCTTAACCAATTTATCTTACCATCTTGCTGTGTTTTCCAGAAGAGATTTGAGTTTGCTTTCATCTTCTCATTTAAAGACTACACTCATGTCCGTTTGCGCATTAGTTGCTCTATACTTCAATAATTTCTCCTTAATTAGCAAGAGAAACTGCAAGGGGAGAGGTGAAGACTGAAGTCAGTATCTTTCAAAGCCAAACTTGTGCGCCAGTTTGAGTCATGAGGAGAGGTATGAGAAGGAGGGATCCAAGGAACAGAAGAGGGTGCGCCGCCGCTGAGAAAGCGGAACAGATGCTGCTGGCAGGAAGTTGCAATGCCTCAGATAAGAGATGAAGCCTTTCCAGTTCTCAAAGGGACCGCTTGCCTTTAATGTACATCATCTACGTCTGAACTCTCCTATATCCTTCCAATCTCTCTTGTTTTCATTGAAATTCTGTGTGAGTCTCTAGTCAATGAATCTAAATAAGCCACTGAAACCTCTCAAGATCCCTGTTAATTAGAGTCTCCGTGTCCCTGCAATCCAGGGGAACTCTCAGTAAGAGCCTAACAGCAAAGAAAGAACAACTTTGGATAACGAGGCTTTACAAGGTGCTGTTTGTTCAGGTGTACGTGGGCAGTGGCAGATCACTGAGAAGAAGGCAGTAGCCTGAGGTTCACATCTGTAGTGGGGTAGCTACTCCGGGGCTTGAAAAGGGGAAGGGAAGTACCACTATGTACCCAATGACTGCGTCACAGAATTGGAGAACTGGCTCTGATCTCTGAGAGGTAGTGTTTTAAACCAAAGAACAAAGGCAGCCTGAGATCATAGCCTGCCTTAAGATCCCCTCTTCCAATATCATCCTGGCAAGGAGTCAGTGCTCAATGGAGACCTCTCCATGTGTCTACAGGGTTTCATTTCTCAGAACTGACAGAGCAAAAAGAAAAAGGAAAAAAAAGCTGGCTACATTCACATTTATCTGAATAAATTTGCAGACTGCAGTTTCCTAAGAAAGGAATCAAGTGTCTGTGCTTGTAGCTAAGGTATGAAGTAGCTCTCTCTCGGGAAGGCAGAGGAGTCCCGGTCTGCAAACTCAAGCACACCACATTGTCCCAGTGCTTCCAAGGCAGAGCGCGGCCTTTGAGAAACAGAGAGCAGCGCGCAGGGCCATAACGAGAAGCGGCAGCAGCCGAGTGTGAAATCTTGTCACTGGCCGGAGGCAACTGGAAACAAGGCTGAAAATAGCTCAGGCAGAAACCCAGTTTCAGGACAAGGATGGGAGCGCTGCTTTTAGCAAGAGGCCTCCTTTGTGCCATTTACAGGACCTGTGGACACGATACCGTTGGGTTATTTTTATTCCAAAGCCCCAGAGGAACCCTGAGCCACAGTACCCTTCCCTGTCACTAGGAAAAACAAGACATCTCAGTAGTCCTTGGAAAGCTACACAGAAGGGCACAAATAGATGATAACATACAAGGGCTGGGGCCCACAACACGTCTGCATGACAAATAGCCGGAGAAAACTATGGCTCACCGTCACCTTTGTTTCTCCTGTAGAAATGAAAATATTCCCTTTCGGCACCAGCTTTGGGTAAAGCAATCGTGTCTTTCATTCTCAAATCCATTCCATGAAATCCAATATGGTGGCCTCACAGTGGCATTCTCTGAGGAATAAGTACATATTCCCTGCCAATTTCCCATAAATTCTCCCCTAAAATGATGAAATTTTTCACTAAATATTGGTATTTATAACCCTTTCATCAGAAAAGAAGTAATACAGCTTTTAAATATGGTCATCGATTCCAGAACAGAAATCTGAATCAATATGACTCAGTAGGCTGGTGTTGACTATTGCACAAGGCACTGAGAACATTAAGATGTGTTTAAAATAACTTAATCTTCAAAGAAATGGATACATAAAGAATTATAATATAGTACAGTGCATAAAGTAAAACTTCATGTTTTATTTTTTTAAAAAAGAGTGAGGTCATTGCCAACAGAGAATCAGTTATCTAAGTTTGAGTGGAAGAGAATGGAGCATGAACTTGGCTTCACATAGTGAAGAAGAATTCATAGGACAGCTAACTGTAGGGAAAGCCTCTCAAGCAAAGGGGGACAGGGTGTGTGCGGGCAAATAGGCCAAGTGAGTGAGTCGTGTCAGAGAGGAGGAAGGAGCTGGCTCTTCTCCTCCAGCATTTCTGGGGGAGAAGATGAAGAATAAGGCAGGGACCAGGTGACCCCCAGCAGTCAGCAAAAGGTTGTTGCCGGGGGTGTGTTCTCAGGAATCTAATGGCAGATGGCAGGCTCAAAATAGGCTTTTTGTTTTTGTTTGTTTTGTTTTGCTCAATCATTACACGAGGGTGTTGATCCCTATGAAGTCCCATCTCAGTTGCACTCTGAGAGGAATTCTTCCTAAGCTGGAGGGGTAGACAACATCAGAAGCTGCAGAGAGCGTCACATGTGTGCCTCATGTGGAGCCATGGAAACAAAATGCAGCTAAAGGCTAGAGAGAGACAGAAAAGTGTTTAAGGTGTGTGTGGGGGTCAGATTCTCAGTTAGGGCTGGCCCCTGACTGCAGTGTGAACAGTTGTCAGTAGCTGTTCAGGAGAAGTTTCCTGGGACTGTAGTAACGAACCACCACGCACTGGTTGGCTTAAAACAACAGAAATGTATTTTCTCAGGGTTCTGAAGGTCAGGAATCTGAAATCAGGGCCTCTTGAGACCTAAGGAGAAAGCCTTCCCTTGCCACTTCTAGCCTCTGGTGGCTTCCTTGACCTGTGAACACAACCCTTTGGCCTCTGTTCCTCACTGGCTTCTCTGTGTTTCTTTCCTCTTCTAGAATAATGACGTGTGCTATTACAGCGAAGGCTCACCTGGCCAAACTAGGGCAATCTCATCTTTAGATCCTTAATTATGTGTGTTTGCAGAGTTTTTCCAAATAAGGTAACATTCACAGTGTCTAGAATGCGAGCATAGACATATCCTCGAGGGGGTTGCACGATTCAACCCGCTACTGAGAATCATCTTATTCCTGCATCTGTGTTATAATCTCATGCAATGCTTCACCCTATCACTGCAAACTACTAGATGTGATTGGGCCTGGCCAGGAGTTATCAGTGACCATGCCAATCAACCTGTGGGTGCGGTAATTAGAATTAGGGTGGCCAAAACTCTGTGGTGAGGGATGAGGATGTAGCTCTGTTGGTAGTGCATGACTGGCATGCAGGAAGCCTTGAGCTTGACCACTACCACTGCATAAACTGAGCACAGTGGTGGAGGCAGGGAAATGAGATATTCAAGGTTGTCCTTGGCTACATAGCTAGCTTAAGGCCCGGCTGGGATACATAAGCCCCTGTCAAGTAAACAAACAAACAAACAAACAAACAAATTAAAGCAACTCAGCAGTGATCTGAAGGAAGAAGAAAGAAGTAGGAGGTCACCCTGTGGTCCTCACAAAGTCTCACTGACTTAGGGGGGGATGCAGGGAAAATATGACAGCTCAGGGTCCTCAAACGATGCGAGGAACAGTGTAAACATTCTGCTCGGCCTTTACATGCAATTCAGAATTTCCATTTTTATGATTTCTTTTTCAAATGGCCACATAATGTTAGTTTAAGTGGTTGGCTTTGTTGAGTCTGATTTCTCTTGTCTTTCCTTCACCAGCTAAGACAGGAATATGGGGGAACTAGTTAAAAATGTGAGTGGTCAGGTTACCATAGGGCTTTCCATTTAGGGAGGCTTTAATTGTATGCTCTCTGTGCATTTGCTTCTTTTTTTTCCCTTGAGAGACTTGGACTGAGTCTATCACTCTCCGCATAAAAATGCCTCTCAAATACTTTCGACAGAACTATTGAGTCCCCTGTGGCGAGCTCTCCAGTTAAATCTCTTCATTTCCTTTAGCTGTCGGGCCCTGTTTCAGCCCTGTTTTAGACGTGCTCCTCACGTCTACTTATTCTCCTCTCATTCACTTAACAAATATTTGTGCGCACACTGCTGAGTGTGCCGTACAAGGACTGTGTGTTCAAAATGGGAAAGCAGAAGCTATACCCCCGTTTCAGCTCAAAATCGTTTTTTTTTTTTTCTGAAGTTGTTGAAGTTAACAGTCCTCAGAGCTAAGACCAGTTGTCCCTTCCTTTGTTTGGGGATTGTGCTTTCACTGCTACTAATTATTAAAAACAAGGCTGTGATTGTCTTCCAATTAATTTTCTGAATCACCAGACAGGATGCACTATTTCCTGTTTGAATAAACATGAGCCATGGATTTAGTATGATTTTTTTCTTTCGAAAATAAAAATTGAGATTATTTATTTTGTGTGTATGTTTTGTCTGCATGTATATTTGTGCACCATGTTCATGCATAGTGCTTGTGGAGATTAGAAGACAGGGCTGGAAGTAGAGTTACAGATGGTTGTGAGCCACCACACTGGTACCAGGAACTGAACCTGGGTCCTCTGCAAGAGCAACAAGTGCTCTTAACCACTGAGTCATCTCTCCAGGATCACACTGTGATTTTAATTTTTGATACAAGGGCATATGCAAACGGAGCCATATACAATATACTATAGACTTCCATCCCTTACAAAGAGAATTCATGACATGCTAACAGTAATGCAATGACGAGAAGTGAACCCATGCAACCCCAGGGCTAAGCATTTTGGGGGGCATCTCTAAGAAACAGGTGCTCTATGAAACCAGGAGTGGTGACGGGCTTCTTGGGGGCTCAGGTTGGCATGTGTTCAGTGAAGCATGCCAAGATTATTTGAGTGAGGGACCCAGAATGCCCTTTTTTCTTTTTCCATAATTTTATGTCCATTTCTCTTTTTTAGTAATGAAATAAACCCACAATAAAATGAAGGAACATCAACCAAACTAATAGGAGTTCTTTCATTACAAATGTCTTTTTAATTTATTTATTCACTAAGGCAATCTCCCAGGCTTTAGAAATGACATTCTTCTTTAAGGGAACACAGATGTTTGACTTAAAATTCCGTATTTGTGACATTTCAATATTGCTATTCTCGTTTTTTCCTAATGAAATTATGAGAAAACAAAATCTGCTTGTCCCACAGCGTTTTGGCTGTGATTCAAAAACCTTTCCATTAAAATGAAATAACACACTCTGCAGACCTAACTGCAGAGGAGCTGACCATGCTTAGCAAACAGTTGTCTGTGATCCAAATGAAGAAGCAAGCCAGAGAAACAGTATGAGGAGATAGAAGCATGGAAATTTTTTTAAGTTCTAAGGAATCTGTTTCTGCTATGGTCAAGTCTGGGTCCAATTGTTGCTTTTAAATGGAAATTTAAAACTTTATACCTCACTTAAATTTCAATACAGTTTTCCTTTCTGAGACAATGATTTGCTATGTGACCCTGGATGGCCTCAATGTGCTCTCTCTCCTGTCTGAGCCTTCTGAGTGTTTGGGTGACAGGTGTGCACCACCAGTCTTGGCTCTCCTTCTAAAATGACACATTTATTTGGCCCCATAGAGCACAGTTCATGACTGTTTGCATTTGGACAGCATTAAGTTGGTCAACTATAGCCAATATTGAGAGCAAGAGTTAGTAGAGCATGGTTAGAAAACAGGCCAGGATATAAGAAAGGTTTAGGAAGATATGTATAAACATAGAGTGGGCACAGGAACCAATTCATAAATTCTAAGTGAAAATGTCTGATTAGGCAGTCAGTTCTTGCTCAGTAAGAATGTTTAGGGTTTTGTTTTGTTTTGTGAGTTTTCGTAAGTTTGATTGGAGGACAGGGTCTTCCTGTACAGTCTAGGCTAGCCTCAAATTTGTGATCCCCGTGCCTCAGCCTCCCTGTTCTTAAAATGCAGGTATTTCCATATCTGTGACACCACAACTACACAGTCAGTTTTATACAACCTGTGGTTTTATTTTGCTGAGACAGGTTCATTCTCAGTAACCTAGTCTGGCCATGAATTCATGGTAACCCTACTTCTATGTCAACTTCCCAAGTGCTGGGTTTATAGATGTGCCTACCATGCTTAGTAGAGTTTTCTGTTCTACTGTCTTAGATCCAACACTAGGTATATATTAAATGCTGCGCATTTGTAAAATGAAGACACTAAGTGAAATGAGGAGCAAATAAATGCTATGCCTCTTGGTTTTTGTTTTTTAGTAGAGATATGTGTCACTAAATGTTTATATATTCTGACACCCATATTCAACTTGTACACATGGCCCACCTACCCTGATTATCACTGTAAACAGAATACTGCATGGATGTGATCATTGTTAGTCCTTGCTCAATGGTATTCTGTCACAATTAACATTTAGCTAAATATTTTATGAAGATATTTTACCTTTAAATTTTATCATGACTAGAATACAATTTTATCTGCAGTGCTTCCTGAACTCTACTGTAGCCCTAATCAATGAGGTAATTCATTTTGATGACTGACATCTTTGAAAATCTGATGATCTTCCATGATAGTTATAGTCACGTCTCACACATACACTTAGCCAAAGCCAAATGGATTACAGCAAAGGTGTGTTTACACATGCATGTGTGTGTGTGCATGAATGTGTGGTGTTGTGTGTGTGTGTTGTGTGTGTGTGATGTGTGTGTGTGTGTGTGAGAGAGAGAGAGAGAGAGAGAGAGAGAGAGAGAGATCACAATGTTAGCCTTTGCCTGTCAGTCAGTCCTACAGGATGTTCCCTCTTCCACTGTTTGAACGAGCAACTGAGCACTTGACCACAGAGAAGAAAACCTAGTGTCTCCTGCAGTAAAGCCCTTCTTGAAGTTTTCTCACTTGTTGCCAGTCTGCTCAGAGACTGCCAGGATATGATTAACCTTAGTAGATCAGCTCCCAATATTGCACAATGCATTCAAAAAACACAGAAGCTAATAATACATGATGTCACAGAGACAAAAACTCTGCAGGTAAAAACTAGCATAAAGCAGATAAGCATTCTCTGACTGGGCTACATAACGCTAAACATCTTAAAATAATTAAACCTCATTCTAGAAACACTCTGTACCTGATGAGAACTGCCCAAACTTGTTTGTGAACTGTTCCATTTTATGTCTGCAGAGTCTAGTACACTAATTCATGTTCTTACAGTTCAATCCATTAAACTATTTCAGTGCTTAGGCCATTTATTGATCTAAGAGAGTTAAGAGTGTCACTGTTAAAATCAAACCTGTTGTTTATTTCGGTTAAAGATGAGAAAAAGCAATTTCTGCTAATGGTTATGGAATCATCCTATTTGATTAAAAACATATCCTACTCTCCTATGTGTACGCAAAACATTACCAGAGCCTCTCCTTAACTAAGTGGTCAGATCAATTGTTTTGATGTCAATGAGGCCCAACGGTGAATTAGGTGATAGGACTATGAGGTTGGGGCAGGTGTAACTTCATCTCTGGTAGAGGGGGCATAGGCATAGAAATTGACATGGTCACAATTATGACCTTGGCTGAACCTTCGAACAAAGGCACAGCTTGGTCAAAGGAGGACACCTCTCTAAGCACTCTTGGCTCTCCTCAACATGGAATGGTAGGTTTGGATAGGTGCTACTAGCACCTACTTTTGTAGGTGAAAAGATTTGGACACTTTTCCAGGGTGAGGCTATGGATTAGGGTCATAGCTAAGATCCTCCATTCAGCAACAGTGTTACTGGGATACTGTGTGTAGAAAGACTGACGTATAAAGAATGATTATTCTTACATAGGACTTACTCGTGGTGCTAAAAACTAAAAAGAGGGTGGGTTGTGTGAACAGTCTGCCTGATTTTGAGGAGCTACACATGCCAGAAAAAATACAACTGATAAACTAAACAGTCTCACATGAGATATAGCAATTGAACCCCTTGGTATTTATCCACCTTATTTGAGAATTTATAAATACACACACACACACACACACACACACACACACACACACACACCACTACATATAACTGTTTATAGTAGCCAAAAATCAAGAACTAACATTCAGTAAGTGAGTGGATAAACTGACATATCCAGATGATAAAACATCTTTTAACGATTTTTTAAAAATGATCTATCAAGTTACAAAGAGGCATTAATAGTGAATAGGAATAAAGCCAAGTGAAAGAGGCCAATATGAAAGCCACATACTTTTTGATTCCTAATATAAGATATTCTGGAAAATGTAAAACTACAGATGTGGTTAAAAACATTAGCGGTTTCCCAGAGCCCAAGAAGAGGCAAGCAGCATTAAACAGAGGATTCCTTAGGGCAGTGAAGCTGTTTTATACAGCAATGTGACTGTGGATAACTGATACTGTGCATTTGTCAAACCCATAGGATGTTACAGCATTTGTAGTAGCCATCTTATGTGCAAACCTAAAAAATCATGTAGGAGGCTGAAAGCTCCTAGAATGGAAGGCAGGAAGTGGCAACATCATCTAATGATATTAAGATGCAGGAAACAACATTGCTGAATGAGATGCTAGGTAAAATCAGAAAGCCTAAAGGCAAAAGAAGTAGACATGTAATGGATTTTAATGGACATACCTGCTTTCCCTTGTTTCAGTTAGCATTTCTAGTACTCTCCACATTCATACTGCTGCTGAACAATGAAAAGTGTAACTGATGAACAGTTGAGAACCAGATTTCTCATTGAATGCACAAAGGAGCAATGAGAATAGGCTATGCTGGTCCATGTGAAAAATGATTAGAACTAGAGATGTAAGTATGAACTCACATTTAGCTAAACATTAATGCATATGCAGGTATACAATAGACACGCCTATGCACATGCAGAACCTAATATACACACATGTATGTGTATTTTCTCCTTCTGTCAATGAGAGAACCCAGAGAACAATGACACCCCAGAAAGAAGAGTATCTTGGTTCTTATGTCATCCTCCAGTTACAGGAACCAGGGATTCTTGCAGAAATTATCAATTCTTGGGTCAGCATGTGTATAAGACAATCCTGGAAAGCCTTGTAAGTAAGGGAAATTACGGAAGTGTTTTAAACACACACACACACACACACACACACACACACACACACCAGCAATCTTGAGCTTGAGAAACACCGGTTGGGACCGAAGGAGACAGTGGGAGTTAGAGAGAGATATTTTTGTAAAGGCACTGTCCACTTTCACTTCCTTAATGCACAACAAACTGAGGAGTGGGCAATAGAGGTAATAGCCCTGTTGCCTATAGCATTTCTTACAGTTCTGACAAGGCATATATTAGTCTAATCATTCTGGGAAAGCTAAAGTTGAACATATGCATATTCTATGCCCCAGCAATTCCACTTACAGAAATACACTCAATAAAACATGCACATTTGTTCATGAAACAACATATACTAGAATGTCCATAACAGCACTGTTTATGAACCTAGAACATACACACTTGTCCTTTAATAGTGTAATGATAGATACATCCTGTCATACGCACATAAAGGATTATTATAAAGATGCAACATTAAAACCATAACTATGGGAATCAACGTGGATGGTTAACACAAGCACCCTGTGAAGACAAAGAGGCCGGTTACAAAATAATACTGCGTTGGCGATTTTCTTGTTGCTATAATCAAACATCTGATGAAAGCAACCCAAGGAAGGAAAGACTTAATTTTGGTCACAGTTTTGAGGATAGAGTCACAGAAGGGAAGTCATGGCAACCAGATCATGAGGCAGGTAGTCTGTAGGGAGTAGATGAAATCCTGAGTGAATATTTGTTATAGAGTTGAACATGGCTATGTCAAGGACCCCAGGGATTCAGTCCTGTGGGAATGACAAGACCTTCGCCTGGACTGAGTATGGATATTGATAGCGTGTACAGAAAATATCAAGCACAGTTTCTTCCTCCAGGATGATTGCAGCCTGAGACCTCTGCCCTTCAGAAACCTCCTACTGAGAGAAGCTAACTGGTCTACTTCCGCTGTGTATAATAAACCCACCCTCTTCATTCAGCTGTATATAATAAACCCCTTGCCTTCTCATTCCTGCTTCCTATAATAAATGTGCTGAGTCTCCAGGCTACTGCTGGGCTTCTCCATCATACCACACAGCTCACCTGGCCCCAGTTTTTCTGTGTGTATGTCTATTGTTTCTTTATTCCCCATCTCACCAGTCAGGTCAATCCCAACAGCTTGGGGGTGGCAGCACCAGTCATAGCGTCTCTTCAGTCAGGAAGCAGAGAGAGGTGAACGCTGGTGTTCAGTTCTATTTCATCCTGTTAAGACTCCAGCTCAGGGGTCTCAGAGCAGGTCTTCCTGCACAGTGAAACATTTCTGGAAACATCCTCATAGACACACAAAGAAATGTGTTTCCATGGTGATTCCAGATTGCATTGTGTTAACAAGAAAAACTGTGATTCCATTCATGCAATGTGCAGATGTGGACCAAAAACCTGTGAGTTTTAAATTCAGCTTAGGATAGTTGGGTGGAGACAGTGGCTGGGAGAGACATCTCAGGTGTGAGTAATATGTTTTTTTCCTGAAATGAGTATGTTACTGGGGTGTGCTTCACTGTGAAAATTATAGAGCTATACTCTTAAAAAATATCTCTTTCACCACATATAGTATAATTTCATAAAAAGCTTTGTGAAGTTTTCTCTTGATCCCATCTTTCCATCAAGTCAACACTCCACCTATCTCTTTCCCATTAAAGGAAATATTCTAGAATTGTCTTTGATCACTCTCTTGAACCCAACCCAGCAAGGCATCTTGTCAAGATTCTACATGGCAGACTCTAGTAAGGTCAGTGATGACCTACATACAACCAAATCCAATGGTCAGTTTATCAGGAATGGTTTCTACAGATTACCACTCTTTCCATACTCAGCTGGCTTACTGTCCTTTGAAGAATGAAGAAGCCTTGTGGCTTGAAAAACCAGGGACAGTCTGCTCTCTCCCTAGTTTATATCTTTAGCAAGGTGTAATATGATTGTTTTTCTGGCCCTGTGAGGGTCTGCCTACCCTTCTCTACCCCAAAGAAACATGCAGATGCTATATTAGTTATAAATACTGTTGGCCTTTGGCTAAGGTTTCTTATTTTCTAGCTTAATTATTCACCCATTTTCTAATAATCCATGTATTTCTACGTGGTCTTATCTTATCGGGGAAAAGGTCTGGTCCTCTTACTCCTTTGGGGTCTACATTGCATCTACTCAGCTACTCTGCAGAGAAGAGAAGAGAAAAGCAGAGAAGAGAGAGATTTCCTGCTCATCCCTGCTTATATAACTGATTCTGCTCTGCTACATCACTACCTACCTGGATCACATGGTGACTTCTCTTTACTACATTTCCCAGAATCCTACTCCACTCCTAGTTCCACCTGTCTTGCTTCCCTATTGGCCAAAAGTGCTTTCCTCACCAACCAATAAGGAAAACATAAACACAGCAGTCCATTCCCCATCATCTAGGCTTCTTCTTGGTAGTGGCCCCTCTGCATCCAGTTGCCTCCTGCATACTCACGCTTGGCAGTCTAACAGTCAGGTCAGACCTAACGAATCCCAAGCTGGCTTCCTGATACCCACAAGCATGTTTCTTGTTTCTGCCCCCTGATTATTTTCATGAATCTTCTCAGCTCTACTCCAACCCCCTAGGATCCCAGACCCTTGGGTTTTCCCCCACTACCAATAGCCAGAAATATTGATTTTTACCTTCAAAATACATCAGAATTTGCCCAATTCTTGCCTCCTCCACTGATGCAATCCTGGTCCAGACAATTATTTCTCATCTAGCTAATTCCAAGAAATTACAAAAAAACTTCTGCCCTTGTTGCTCACAAAGAATGGTCCTAGATAACACTAATTCAGATAGCCTCATTTGTCTGATCCTAATGCACTCCATATGATTTAGAAAAAAGACAAATTTACAAATGATGGACTTCAAAACTGTGACCTTATATTAGTAACCAATCTTCATCTTCCAAGACTGCATAGACACTGTGTCTTATCATTTTTTTGTCAGTCCCCAAACTGAAGGCCCAAATACAGCTGGGCTTTCCATAAACTGTCTTCAAGGTTTTCTCCCTGATATACAAATGCCTTGTTTCTCTTTATTCAGATGTTTACTCAAATGTCATCTTTTTATAAGGAATCTTCCATTTAAACTTTCATATGTATGTCTTTTAATACTCTTTCTTGGCATTATTTCTCTTTGACACTTGGTGTGTGTGTGTGTGTGTGTGTGTGTGTGTGTGTGTGTGTGTGTGTGTGTGCATATGCTTATTGAAGGAGCAACAGATTATCTTTCTCTTGAAGTAAGTTGCAAGCTATGAAGACTGTTTTGGTTTGGTTTGGTTTTTGTCTTTTTTCCCCCTCTCTTATTTTTTTTAATGCTCTGGCCCAAAGTGCAATCAGTGCACATCTGAGTCAAGGTCCACCTGCCTAAGGTATTCCAACTATTGCCATAAACCAAGCCATCCTTCTCCTACAGCATTCCCTGGAATCTTTGCTCCTGCAGGAGAGATTTGTTGGTTTTGATGATCAATCCAATTTTCACCAGCTTCATCAGGACTGTTTGTAACTATCATGATCTTGAGGAATTTGCTCCTTGGTGAAGACCACAGGGAGCTGAGTCAGAGGGCAGTTTTTCACCTGACCCACCCACCCATACATGTGATCTGCCTGCCGGTCTGGAAGGCTCAGGGCAGCTTGCTCTGCAAGCCCTCGCATCGCAGCCTGACATGTCACGGCCAGTCAAATGCCATCTGTCGGCTTATATAACTCAAGATCTGGAGCAATATTCAGTGTGAGATTTGTTGCCTAAATAGAATCATTTCAGACAGGAAAATTAAGCTTTCTGTTCCAGGAAAAGGAGAAACTGCCAGGAAATCTATTGTTTCTCCGAGTGTAAATGAACCTTATTCCAAAATATATAAACAAAGACGACAAGTTTTGTTTCACTAATATTTTCCTGCATTAAATTTTTTGTTCAATTTTGCTAAGGGCAAATGCATTCTTAAATTGAGAAGACAGGCTTATTAATGGAGTAGGAAATTATTCTTTTTATTGGATTATCAGCCTGTGTGCTAATGATTCAAATGAAATTCAGGATGAGGACAGAGGCAGAGTGCTCAGAACTGCAGACTTGGCAAACTTATTCTATAGAACACACTTCTCTTTCACAGGGAAGGAACACATATGACCCCCCCTCACCTCCCCATCTCACAGCAGAACCGAAGCCCTGATGTGTTTTTCTAACATTATTCTAACTAACCCAGTGCCTCCTTGAGTGACTAAAGAAAATCATTTTCTAAATAGCTGCCTGGAGTTGAGGGTCTAAACTGTAACTTGGTGTATCCCAGGTTCTCTCTCAGAGTTTACTCCCTTAAACACACAGTAAGTCTGTTGCCCTTGTTCTTGCTGGCTCTCTGGGGTCACATAGTGAGGGTTTACGCTAAATAGCACTCATTATTGTTTTCTACAAGGGACTAGAACAACTGTTCTCTGTGATTTATATTCTTTGAAGTAAAATCAGCCGATACAGAAAAGGGTAGCAGTGGAAATAAACATCAATGTGATTGCTACCTGAAGGCCAAATGGTTAAGATGTTCTGTGTACCCTTCTGAATTTTTTATATTCACATTTTGTCGGGGGGAAAATTATCCTACTACGTATTCCAAATCATATTGCTTCTGGAACCAGAGGAGGATAAGTTACATTGTGTAGTTGTTTAGATATCAAAGAGAATCCGGCCATTTAGAGTGAAGAGGATTAAGACAGAGAAGAAAGCCGGGCGGTGGTGGCGCACGCCTTTAATCCCAGCACTCGGGAGGCAGAGGCAGGCGGATCTCTGTGAGTTCGAGGCCAGGCTGGACCGATAGCCTCCAAAACAATACAGAGAAACCCTGTCTCGTAAAACCAAAAAAAAAAAAAAGACAGAGAAGAAAACAAATTGGGTAGACTACAATGGCTGCTCGCCCAGAATGGCTGGCTGGTGGACAACTGGGTAACTGTGTTTAGTTAACTTTAGCCAGTTCTAAAAAACATCATGTGGGCAGAGACCAGTCAGATGTGAGAATCCAGAGAAAAAGGCCTGTACAGTGGCAGGAAGACACACATGCAACAGCACTGGGGCAGGAGTGAGCCCAGAGGGCAAAACAACAGCAAAGGAAGCCCAAGAGCTAGCACGGGACGAGACAGACTAGAGCCACAGGTAGCGTTGCCAATGGAAATTCTCTTTCCCGGTTTTTCAACCCCTTTCAGTTTGACGTTAGCCTGTACTTGATATTCTTCCGATGTTTGCATTTACAACTTTCCACAAATACAGATTTGGGGATTACAGTCTTTCGAGGTAATTATATTTAACTGTAACATAACATTGCTTATTTTTATTATTTATCTTTAAAAGTTAGCATACAAACGAATGAATTTTACTGTGCCATTTTCATACACATGAGTTATGATGCTTTGTTCTAATCTAGCCCTCTCTCCCGTGGCCTCCCCAATACCCCCGATCCTCCTCAGCTGGTACCCTTCCCACATTCTGTCCTGTCTGCTTTCACATCACATGAATTCCACTACTCTGTGTCCCATCCCTTAAAATAGCTTCCTTCTATTCATGATACCCTTTCTAGTTTTACTATCCTCAAATATATATATGTGTGTATGTATATATTATACACATATATAGCACATGTACGCATATACACATAACACATATTAATATTATAATGTGCATATAGATAACACACATACATAGTTACAAATCTAGGTCCCATGTATGAGAGAAAAACATGCAGTATTTGTCTCTCTGACCCTGGCTTATTTTGTTTAACATCCATCTTCCTGACAAAGCCATGATTTCAATTATCTTTGCAGTTGAGTAAAACCCCATTGTGTGCATGCACTATATTTTCCTTGTCCATTCATGTGCTGATGGACATTCAGACTGGTCCCACGTCCTGAATATTGTGAATCGTGCATCCATAAACAAGGATGCACATACATCGCTGTGGTGGTTTGACTTAGTCTTCAAGTATATGCTCCAGAGTGGAATAGCTGAGCTGTATGTATACCAGTTACTTTTTGTTGTTGTGATAAAATACCGTGACCAAAGGCAACTTGTAGAAGGAAGGGATTATTTGGGCTCATAGTTCAAATATAGTCCATAGTGGTAGGAGAGGCACAGCCACAGGTGTTTGAAGCAGAAAGCTGAGAGATTACATCTCCAGTGCACAGAGGAGGGTCAGAGAGGTGAGGTAGGGCTATAAACTCCCAAGGCACAGTCCCCAAGGATGCTCTTCCTCCAGCAAGGCTTCTTGCCTGCAGTCCCTTAACTTCCCCAAACCACATCAAAACTTTGCAAGAAGAACAGTTCTCACCAATGTAAGTAAACTGACCCTAAATGAATCCTGCATCTACTGTAGGAGTGGAAGAGAGGATCTGATGGACCACACTTTAAAGTACAGGAAGCCGCATTCCCGAAAGAGGTGCTTTCCGAAGGGCATAATTCCAGGGACACGTTAAATTACATGTGGACCTGGGAAAGCCCGGAAAGGACTGAAACATACAAGAAGAAACCAATGAGTAGGTTTAGAAGCGCACAGATGTCTCAGAGCCACAAGCAAGCCCAACTTGTTGAACCAAAGAAGGAAGAAAGACTGTTTAGTCATCTCCATTCCTAAAATAAGCACCTGGTCTAGGTGCCTGTGGGTTAAACTGGGCCTTCAGATGTTCCTCGATGGAGATCAACAGCTGTAGCTTTTTCAGAGATCAACAGCTGTAGCTTTTAGACTGGGACAGCGAAATCTCCATTGCTGAGTGACTTTTCTAGAAAATTAGAGAGAGAACAATGGCTAGGAGGTAGAAGCGGGAGAAAGGATTTGAGGGCCACATTTGGACAAGCTATAAAAATTTTCTTGTCACTGCTCATATATTGGATGGTATTTAAATTAAATATTATAATTGTTCCCATTAAATTTACCCTGGCTCATCTTTTTCCCTTTTCTACTTCTCTAGGTGGGAGCTGCGTGGACTTATTACTCTGAACAAGGTATGTTCAACTGACAGAGAAAAAAATAAAAACACCCTTAAAATAGTAATAAGATAAAATCAAGCCGCAATAAAAATGAGTAAGAAGCGTTGGCCACAAATGGTGAAGATAAGCATAGAGCTAGCCTTTCTCTCCAGATGTCTGAGGGTGGCTTAAATGACTTTTGGAGGTTTCCTTTGGGGATCAAAACGCTCTAGCGATTAACATGCTCGACGGGAGAAATAGTCGAGTTCATTTGTCTATTTTTAAAGACTGTACTCTCTGTCTGTAGATGCATACCTGTGAAGACGTTTTAAATCCTATTTCTTTCAGCTCTCGTTTACGTGGGAAGCGAGTGGGTAACAGAGTGAAAAGCCGAGGGTGGAGGTGCTGTGTCTAAAGTTACAGGAAGACATCGATCATTCTGGTGAGGTGCCGCGATACGGTGATGACCAGGCTTCTTCAATGATTTCCTAGCAACAGCTTCGTAAACAAAAGAAACAAAACCACGCAGAACAAACAAAAAACAAAAAAAGCATGTTAAATCTAAGAATGTTGCTCTTGACAAAGTGTACAATTCTCAGGGCCTGCATTGTAAAGCGGTAAGAAATCAATTTGGATACAGGGTTTCAGACAATCTGCGGCAGGGGCCCTGCTGAGAGCCTAATCATTCCCAGTGGGAGAGGCTGTGCTCTTTGTCTAGGGAAAATCAAGTGGACATGCGTTAGAAAGAACAAGTTTCTGCCACACAGGACAGTGCATTCATGCACCCACGAAGTAATCTCAGCTCTTTGGCGGTGGGGACAGGAGGACCAAAAGTTCCAGCCACTTACTGAGTTCAAGCCCAGCCTGAACTACCTGAGAGCAATTCTTATGTGTGAGTTCTGCAACAAACACAAAAATGCTGAGAAGCAAAACTAAAACATGTATTTTGAGTCAAGTAGCAGAATCCACAAACATGTAGTTAATAGCATGCAGGTTATAAAGCATAATCCAAAAATCAACAAAAACATCACATATCAGAACTTTTAGGGCAGTTGCAGGTATTTTAACATCTGTGTAAAGTCACGAAACACAAAACGGAACATGAGTGTGCAATTCACCACAAATGTTCAATTCTTAACTCTCCTCTACCAGCATTGGCCAATTTTAAACCTTTCAGAGTGAATGAAGAGACTATGATCAGTCAGATCCCAAAACATAGCCTTCTGCCCTCTGCTACAGCAATATCATATCTATATAGGACACATACACCAGAAAAGTGAGATTGTGCAATACAGATTCTAATACAACAAAGGAGACATGTGGATATGTACAGCCAAAGACCCTCTCTATATGGAAGACTCAAATCAAACCCACTGAAAGAATTTGACTCAGTGCCCTCTCCAGAAGTAGTTAGCAAACACAGAAGTTAGACACAAGGTACTCATGATACTCATGTCATCAGCAGGACCCCCAGCCTTGCTTGGCTCAGGGATGGACTTGAATGTTCACTGAGGAATCCAACTTTGCTAGCCCTTCTCCTAGGTCATGTTGTGGTTGGACATGCTTATATACTCCTGGGGTGGATGGTGCCAAGTGACTCACCTTGCTGAGTCATCCCAAACTGGCTGGGCATGTAGAATTAGTGATTTAATTAAAGTGCCCTTAGGAGTGTTTAGAGCGAGGCCCCACCCTCTCCCTTCTTGCTCTGGGTGTAAGTGACACAGGACAGAGCTCCACACCGGATGTGATTAATATGAGACAGTCTTGAATAGTTTCTTGTTTGTTTATTTTTAGCTAAAAGAAGGGGAGTCTGGCCACTTTTTATAGGTTTAATAGAGGAAAAGTCAACCTCCCAAGTTTTCTATCTATGAAAAAGAATGCTGGGAAACAGCCGTGGGCAAACGAATAATTATATCCTCCATCTCACCTTCTATGTGTGGGAAAGTCTTACCTACTTCTGTCTTTGAATTGGTCCTACAGATACAAGAGTATAAGAAAGTTCTAGTAGTTAAGGCTGTGAATCCTTAGGGAATGTTGTCCACATCTATAAAACCCATACTCTAACGATAGAGACAAGGAGACCATGAGTTCTTGACCAGCCTAGGCTACATAGCAAAATTCTGACTTGAAGCAAAGCAAAACAGAGCACAAACAAAACCTTGAACTTAAGTCTTTACAGTTAACCAAAGATGTCCACATCAATAACTTACATTGTTTGATGTGTTGTTTTATTTTTAAAGTAGGGTTTTACAATGTATATCAGGCTGGGCTTGAACTCAAAGAGATCTGTCTGCCTTGGACTCTGGAGTGCTAGACTAAAGCACTGGGCATGGGTGGGTGTGTGTGTGTGTGTGTGTGTGTGTGTGTGTGTGTGTGTGTGTGTGTATGCACACCATTTCTGTATCAAGTGAGTCAGAATAGTTCTCTGTGTATGTGTTGTTTTTAAAAATTCAAAATCACCATAATATGTATATGATGTCCATTGTACACATAGTTTTCATTGTTCCTTACTAGTGTAGATAGGAACTCTTCATGAGAAATGTTGCAATAGAAGCCACTAAGTCCCCACAAATATATACTCCACCCTACTCCAAAATATACAGAAGAATGATAGTCTAGAGAAAGTGGACACTTGCACCTTACTGTAATTTTTCCAAAACAGGAAGTGGTCTGTAGAGCAGCAGAAACAGGAAGCTAATGCCTTCCCCTTTCATTTTCTCTGAAGCTATGATCCAAGGCAGGGATGCAAAGTGTTTTAAGCCCCATCACTCCCCGCAGAAGAAGACACAATTAAAAACATCGAAGGCCAGAATTAGAGAAAAGCATTTTCTAAACATGTTAAGAAACAACGCTCAGCATGTGGTATGCACACATGCATGTACTAAGTAATGGAGAATGGGATTTCTTTAGATTACTTTTCTTTAAGAGCTTAACATTACTTCTATTTTATCCTAGTCTCAAAAATACATTCTTGGATTTTGGAATATTGTCTCACAGAAGAATCAGTCATGATCTGTTATTATATACATGGTGTAAATACTACTGTCTACTTCGGCAATTACTATAAAGCTGACAAGCTTATGGTGTATGTGTGTGCATGTGTGTGTACATGTATGTGTCTGTCTGTGTGTGTGTGTGTGTGATTTTAAGCAGCCCATACAACAATTTGATTGTATTGGTTCTAGACTCTCCCTTCCTCTCTCCCTCTTCCTTTCCCTCCCTCTCCCCTCTCAATGTTGCTGACTTGTCTCGCAGGCTGTTCCCCCTATGTATCTCTCTATCCATGCTAGTCATTGAATAACTTCTACTTCCTCCAAGGGTACATTGTCTCTCCCTCATCCCGCTCTGGTTAACAGGTCCTCTACAAGAAGAATAATATCCGCTTATGAACTATTTCTCTCCCTTGGACTCCTTTCATATCCACTGTCCTTACATTTTGTGCCAAAATATCTCATTACAAGTGTTTGAATATTTGTTTTAAAAGTCATTTGCTGATGGCTCACTGTGTGCATGCAGGAGTGAAGGACTGGAGCTCATCCAAATGGTTTTCAGTGGAAGATTAGCTAAATAAATTATGATGGCTTTATGAAATAGAATACCTTAATACAACCATGGAATATACATCTGCTTCTTGTCATGAAAGGCTATTTGAGACATTTTTTCTTTTTTTCTTTTAGAAAGTGGGTTACAGATGGTATGTTTAATACAAAGGCATTTATATGAGCATACGTATTTTCATGGAAATGATTTAAGAATGATTTATTCTGAATCATCAGAAGGGGCGGCCTCCATAGAGTGAAACTAACAATTCTTTAATTTTATTACCATTTTTTCCGTATCTGTATTTAGTTTTGTGACAAACTGTGTAGGCTCACATTGCAAAAGAACATTTCTAAAATATAGTAATATTTGTCCCTGCTTCTCAAAGTCATGTCCTAGGGACTTAATTTGCCTACTTTCTCATGATGACCCCACTTTATGGAGTAGGAACCAGGAGAAAATGTCAAACATGAGAGGACAGAAGATACACAGAGGCTTTATTGGCTTCCTATCTTCCCTCTGCATTCTAGATCCGGTATCTAACACACATACAGCCTTGGAGTCCAGTGTGCCTCCTTCCCTGGTGACAAAAGCAAAACGTCATCTAAATCTCTCAGGGTCACACACCTGACTCTGGGCCAAGGCAGAAATCTATACTTCACAATGCCCTGTTGCCAGTGTCTGATTTATTTGCCCACAGCTCGGATGGCAATATAGATCCTAGTTGATGCTGTCTTTGAAGATCATGGCCAGGGGAGTTCCCTGTGTACCCAAGATGAGGGTATCCAGGGTGATGTTTGACCGGTTTAAACAAACCTACTAGCCACAGTTCATTTAGTAGTACCCTGTGTGTGTGAAGTTGTATAAACAGTTGCAACAACTTCTCATTATTCTTATCTGCTCAGTAAATGACTTAACAACCAAGGAGACTCATTGCTGTCCATTTGTTTGCCTTATTCCAATCTTGAAGTATGTAATAAAGCTGCACATGTTAATGAGTCTTCAATGATTCAGACGAGGCACTCCTCACATTGATTTAGCTCAGTTTTACAATAATAAATGTATCCATGAATTAATGGCTCCTAAAGCAATGCATGAGGTTTATACATTGATTTCTGGATAAACAGAATTGCTTATGACCATGTGCCAAGTGCTAAGCGAACCCCAGTAAAATGGGTAGAGAAGATAGTGTTTACATACTTCAGGACCTCTAAGGCTGGTCTAGGCTACAGACAGTAGAGGAAACAGTTGTTCTCGGAGGAAGTAAGCACTGTGGTAGTTGCCCCCACTCTCTCTGGGCTGATAACTCTCAGCCCCCAACTTTCTTACACATATTCAGCTATTTTCAGGATATTTGCACTTGCCATGTTCCTCAGCAAAACAGAAGAAACTCTGAGTATTTAAACAGAGTTTAGGGCCTGGAGAGATGCCTTAACTGGTAAAGTGTTTGCCATGAGAGTACGAACCTAGATCCCCAGGACCCACGTTAAACAGCCAGGCACAGTGGTGCGTGACCATAATCGCAGCACTGGGGAAAGGCAGAACCTGGAGTTTCCCCGGCCATCCGGTCTAGACGAATCGTTGAACCACATCCAGTGAGAGACCCTATCTCAAATGATGATGAGGAGGAGGAGGAGGAGGAGGAGGAGGAGGAGGAGGACGAGGAGAACAATCAAGAAGGAGACCCAACATGGATTTCTGGCCTCCTCACGCATGGACATGCACACACATGTGCATGCAACCACACCCACACACTTAGACAGCAAACTGAGAATAAAACAACATGGTAAATGAAATACTGCACAGGGGAGAGAAGAGCTCAAAGTCTAAACAACAAACACCGGGGAGCCCTCACTCTAGCAACATCAGAGAGTCACCACCACACCAAGAGCGGAGGGACAAAGAAAAGCAGCTAGGGTGCAAAGCTCCTGACAGCCCCTAGAACACAAGATCGGAGTGCCTGGAGGAGCCTGAAGTGAGGCTGCTTGGAGAGAGAGAGCTGGAGTTCCAGAGATGAGACATCCAGTGATACAGACGACGTCTGAGGCAGAAAGGGAGGAGTTGTATGGGCTTTCCCTTCCTTCTGTCCTCTGATCCCTTGCCAGGACCTCTCGTTGCCAGCTGACACGAGAACCTGGAGCTAGGAAGTGATCTCCAGTGACACATTCAGGGCAGAGGCAGAGCAAGGAGAATACTCCATGGACCAGCCGTACAGGCCTCATTCTCACCTCAAACATTCAAAACTTGAGTGCTACGTTTTGAGTATGAAATGCCTCCAGACAGACTCGTGATTTAGAACATTTGGCCCCTACTGGTACTGTTTTAGAAGGTTGTGAGTGTCCAGAAGGTGGAAACTGGGGGAGAAAGTCCATCACAGGGGTTAGGCTTTCAGGTTTCATAGCCCAGCTCTGCTTCCGGTCCCCTGTCTCTGCTCCTTGGTGAGTTCCATGTCATAAGACATTGCTGTGGGATCCTGCCTCCATAGAGCCTCCTGACACCCTGCCTTCCCCACTGTGACGGACTATGTTCCTCATTGTGAGCTGAGATACACGCTTTCTCTCTCGCATTGTTTCTTTCGGGTGAGCGATCAGTCCAGTCACAACAACCGGAAAAGCGACACTTTGAACTTCACTTTCTCACAGCCCAGCCCCATTTTCCAGAAATCTTTCTATCAGACCCTGTTCTAATGATTGCTGCCAACAATGCCCAAGTCAGAAGTGTGGGTGTCATTCCCTGATTCCTCCAGGTCCTCACTCTAACAGTGGGCCGCCAAGTCCTCTGACCTCTGTGTCCTTCATCTGAAACAACCGTCTTCCCTCCCAACAGTAGTCTCCTCTCAGGTCACCTTCATCTCTAGCAAGAGATTCCTCATCCGTCTCTCACTCTTCTGATCACCTCTCAGTATCCTTATCATTCGTTTACCCAGAGGGAAAGAACAAGTTGGAAGATGTCAGTTTCTGTGTAAAGTCTTTCCTTCATAATCCAACCCCTTCCTCTTTCAGCCTTGTTCACTTGCCCATTCATTCAGAAAGCGTCCATCAGGTAGTGACTGGGAAAAGTAAGGGGATTGTCCCTATCTTGAGAAGGCCAAGCTGTCATCACCCAGCAGCGCATTTCACATTCCCTCCCTCTTTCCTCTATCCTGGTTACCCCCTCCCTCTCTCACTGCTTACTCCTAACTCAGCCTTATTTTTTCTTCACATCTAAGATGAATCTCCTTCCAAGTAGTCATTTGTCACTCTTCAAGTCTGGACTCGTGTCCTTTCTCTGTGTCCTCATAGAACCTCATACAGACTTCTTTTGTGAGATAACTATGCCTTATTGAAACTGTTGCCTTTACTGCCTAATTCCCCAAGCAGTATATAAATTTCTGGAGAGCAAGAACTCTGTTTTATTCGGTACATTTTAATGACCTAACACAGTTCTGGGCATATCATATCCTCCAAACCCTTATTCATTTAATTAATTCACAAGTACAAACTTCAGTGGGAAGATGCCCTGTGAGGGCTGCCTCACCCGAGCCCAAGGGATGGTGAAGTGGTAGGAACACAGGTCGGAGAAGACTTCTCTGAGAAGGCAATGTCTAAACTGTATTTTGAAGGCTATGTGGGAAATGTTGTTGGCTTTAGGAAGTAGAGGAAGAAGGAGGAGACGAGGAGGAGTGATGGTTCTAGATCCCTGAAAAAGAGAGGAGGTGACAAAGTCCAAAAACAAGAGCAGAGATAAGTACTGGGAGCAGGAAAGGCATCTGTGTCTAGACACAGAGATAAGGACTGGAGCAGATGTCACTGGCTGTGTCAAAAGGGTTGCAGGAAGCCCGGAGAGTTCTGCTCCAAATGCCTCCAGTTTCTGTGTGAAGTGTTGGCACTCATGGCCTCTGACAGGGATAGGGAATTGAAGAGGCTGGAACCACCAAGACAACATAAATTCCTTATAGACTAAAAATGTTTACCACATTTATTGGAATTAGAAAACCATAAGGTACTGTAAAATACAGTTAATGCTCTACTGAATGACATGAAACATAATTTAACCTTTTTAAAATTTCCAATGAGCCAGGTGTTGATGGTGCACGCCTTTAATCCCAGCACTCGAGAGGCAGAGGCAGGCGGATCTCTGTGAGTTCGAGGCCAGCCTGGTCTACAGAGAGAGCTCCAGGACAGCCTCCAAAACAATACAGAGAAACCCTGTCTTGAAAAAAAAAACTTCCAATGACTATAGATTATGGGGACTCCTCAAATTATGATGAGATTATATCCTGATAAACCCATTTTAATTGGAAATACCATATACTATAAATACATTTACTACATGCAACCAACCAGGAGTCACATCTAGCAGCATGGTACACGGGAGAGTGTTGGTTGTTCTCCTGATGCAGGAGGCTACCTGGCAATTGTGATCAGATGTTACCCAGTCCTACAAGAGAGTGCTGTATTGCAAACCACTAGCCTGGGAAAGGTCAAAATTCTCAGTGTGATTCCCACTGAATATTTATTAGTTTTGGCCTGCATATACATGTGCATCCCACATGCATGCCTGATGCCCGGGGGAGTCAGCAGAGGGAGTCAGAGCCCTTGGAACTGGAGTTAGAGATAGCCGTGAGACACCATGTGGGTGCTGGGAATTGAACCCAGGTCCTCTGTAAAACCAGTCAGTGCTCTTACCACTGAGTCATCTCTTAGTCCCTGGAATATGTATCAGTTTTACACATTTTTCTTTGAAAATCAAAAGGCTGCTAGGCCAAGTCATCGTAAGTCGTTTTTATTCTTATAGATGTCAACAAAATGGCAATATAATTGGCCTGAAAGCTTGAGAGGACAGGAAGTGCTGGCTGTGGAAGTTTCTGGGTGAAAGAGTCATACCTTTCCACTGTGAGCAAATGTCATCCTGCACAATAGGAAAAAAAATGCTCTCCTCCTCCTGCACTGCTCTCAGTGCTCTGCTTATGATGTCACAGGTAGGAAACTCAAACTGCTCTTCTTCTCCATCGGCACACTCCACAGAGAACATGTCTGTGACCAAACTGCATGAGAATTTACCCATACCAGCCAGATTTGGGTCACTAGTTGATTGTGCTACACTCAACTCTGATGCCGTGTGATGGCATCAGATTCCAGAGGTCAAGGGTTCAATCTCAAAAGACTGCTCCCGATTTCACATACAAGCATTTAGTCCCCAGGTTGTCAGAGCTCTGGTGTCACTTGGAGGTTCCCACAGCTCCCTCCTTAGACTCAACAATGTGTTACAGTAGCCCATAGAACCCAGAAAATGGCTTATTTGCTATTGCTTACTTGTTACAAAAAAAGTAATGAGTGCTACAGATGAACCACCAGATGAAGAGGTATTTTAACGCAAGGTTCAGAAGGGTGCCAGCCAAGGCAGCGGCTCCTTGGAACCGATATGTGGTGTACATGGACATGTTCACCAACAGGGACGCTCTCTGAATGTCATATACTGGGCAACTTAGTGGAGGCTTCCCATCAGCAGGATCGGTTATTAACTCAGCTTCTACTTCCCCGCTTCCTGGAGGATGGGGCAGAAATAGAAAACCCCAAACTCCTAATCCTGCTTGATATTTCTTTGGAACATCAACAAGGGTCATTTTGTAGAAATACAAGATGCTCCTATGATTCAGGAAATTCCAAGAGATAACTGCTTCTGTGTCAGAAGCCAGGGTCAAAGACCAAACATTAGAATGAAAGATCTACAAATACCCTGATCACTCAGGAAATTACAGGCGTTTCAGGAGCTCTGTGACAGGAACCAGGCCAGAAATCAAATACATATTTTGTTTAACCAAGTCCCTTGTTTACAGATATGAATCTGGAGTTCCTGTGGCTTTGACTCCAGATCCCCACCCGTAAAGAAAGGTTTTGATCACAATCAATTGGGTCTTAATTTTTATGCTTAACATGTAAGAGGATTTTAGTGGACCTAAGTAGTGTGCTGTAAATTCTGGTCAGAAGGTAGTGTTTTTGAGGATGTTTTTGTGAGCGGTATTCAAAGAATTTTTTAAATTGACACAGCTTCCACTTATCAAGCCATAAAATCCCCCAGGGCGAAGAACTCATTGCAGTGCACATACACACACACACACACACACACACACACACACACACACACATTAACCTAAACAACAAAGGATTGAATAGTCAATCTCTTCTATAAGTTAAGTTCTTTAATATGGATAACTATGAAACATCAAGTTAAAAGTATCACTTTATTGAAATGAATAGTAACAATGTATTAAAAACGTTTAAATCTACTTGAGCATTTGTTGGTGACATTCAGACCAGCAGAACATCAGAAAGATCTCACAGTGTGAGAGGGAATCATTTTTCTTTGCTACCCATCTGTCCTTTCGTGTTCACCTCTACTTCTTTATCCCAGTTCCCCCTAGGGGAGAAAAAAGTCAGTCCATTTTGTACTTAGAGATAAATACTTGTACTTTTCTGCAACTGTTCTACATATGTTTGTACAACAAAAGAAACTTCTCTAACCGTGAATAAATCAATAGATATTTATTTGCCTAAGACTGACAACAAAAAATGTTACAACAAAGTTACAACAGCCACCAGGTTACTAAGTTCAGTCAGTCTGGAAATTTGGGTAATACACTAAAGTAGCTCCTGAGATTGGCTTTCCTGGAAACATACTCGGAACTCAAAAGTTGGGGGAAAAGGATTTCTTGAGGAGAAATCAAAGAGAGGAAGGCAGACTTGGGGAGTGGGAGAAGGCATGGACAACCTGTTTGTCATTGAGGCTTCAACAGGGAGCTGGGTTGGCCTTTCCAAGATGCTTTAGACTCAGGAGACTGTGCTGTGCCATCGCACTAGCAACTAGCTAGCTATTGGCTGCAGTCTACCCCATAGGGGGTGATACAGACTTTGGCAAGTCCTCCTCTATAGCTAGAGACATTGCTGCAAGCTTCCAGCTGATAGTCTCAGCAGCCACAGCTGAATGTGCCGGTGATGGCGCAGGCTGGGGTGGGGACATCATGTAAAGTAGTTCCCAGGTCTCATGTGGGCAGCTCCATATGCAATAGCACTTGAGGCCTGTGGTCATATGGTCTCTTTAACGGTGGCCATAAGCCTACCAAGCAACATTTTAGATGGTTTGTAGCTCTTCATAGCCTTGTGCCACAGCCCCCAGAAGCCTATGCTGTGACTTTCACTTCAGAACCTGTCATGAATTTAAAATAACATTTGTTCCACCCCAAATGTTTCTGACATATTCATCTTAATAGTGATATTGACCACAAAAGGGCAAAAGTAGTAACCTTGAGTGGAAAAAAGTTCCTCTCAAGTATTAAAAAGGTGTGGTTCTCTCTAAAGTTCAACTCTATGTGATAATCTTATTTCTTCATATTTCATTTCTCTTATTGAGTTTCGTTGGGCCTCATACTAGCAACGTTGACATGAACACAGACTTCATGGAAAATGCACAAAGGTACATAAAATCAGTGTGTGAAAGTAACAAATGAAGGGCTATGACTGGCAGACTTAAAGATGCTGAATTTTGTGTGTCTGTTGGCTACTACTGGATGCCTATTAGATGCTATGTGCAATTGCTTATGCTTTTCCCCCTATGGGTTGCATTTTGAGAATGAAATCGGACTAGTTTTTAGCCAGGTGGTGTATGTCTCTATCCCAGTCCTCTGAGGCAGAGGCAGGAAGATTAGGGGTTCAAGGTCATAGAGACTCAACAAGATTGAGAGTTCAAGACCAACCTTAGCTACATAAGCCTGTTTCAAAAATAGTTTTATTTAATTCTACAAGTCCTTTAACCCATCATTAGTTATGTCAAGTACTAAAAAGAACTATTGCCAGGCGGTGGTGGTGCACGCCTTTAATCCCAGTACTCGGGAGGCAGAGGCAGGCGGATCTCTGTGAGTTCGAGGCCGGGCTGGACCGACAGCCTCCATAAAAAAAAAAGAACTATTAAAAATGCCTTACTATCAGCAAATGACTTTATCAAAAGCTCATTCAGCTCAAGCACTGTGTATGTTTGATATTGTGATGCTTCTTTTCTAACTGACCGTGTAAAGTCATTAAGACTCTTTGATCCAGGATGCAGAGATGACTCTGTGATTAAGAGCACTGGCTGCTCCTCCTCACACAGGCAAAACATCAATAAAATTTTTAAAAAGTAAAAAGACTCTGATCTTTTGAAATGAAAATATCCTGATGATGTAGGAAATCTAAAAACAATTCCAAATTTTTCCTATATAATTTTTAAAAATGCAACACTATTGTTTCTTTAGTTTTAAAGACACATACACAATGATGATGATATTGTAATAATTGGGTCTTAACATTTTTCGGAAATCATTATAAACCGTGGTCATACTCAAACAATTGTTGAGACTGGCACATGAATGTAGAGTCTGCAATTGTGAAGCAAACCCAGTATTTTGAAAGAATAGCCATTGGTGTGTGACTAGCTTTGGAAATATGTCTGTGAGTTGTCAGATAACACTGAACAGCAACTAATTGGAATGCAACAAACAAAAATTTCCCATTCAGATTGGTCAAACAGCTCTAACAACAAAAGTCTTCTAATGACAACTGTTTGTTATTCCAGTGATGTCTGAAGTTACAAGGAAGGGTTCCTGCCAATTCTTTTGAAACTAACAATACTATAGCATCTATTTGGTTGAGTCAGGCTTGGTGGTACAGGCCTGTAATTCCAACACTTTCGAGGCTGAGGTGAGGAGACCGTGAACTGAAAGCCAACTTGAGCTTGAGAGTGAGGCCCTGTCTCAGACAACAGCAAAATGTTGTTTTGACGAAACCTAAGTACCACTAGGGACCTAGATGTTTCGAGAACAAACTATGGGAACTATGCTCTAAAGTTCTTGCACTAAACTTTGTTGTACATTAATTCTTTGGAAAAATATTAATTCACAACTTTGCCACTTTTACACTGTAGATAGAAAATATGACTGCTTTTATAGAAAACAATGTTGATAGGAAACACTGGTCAATGTTTTTTTTTCTACATACGGAAGTCCAATAATTTTATGAAACCAATTGTCAGCAAAATTTGTAAAATTTCTTGATAAGATAATTCATTTTTTACTCAGCGAAGAAAATGCATGTTTAGCAGAGGAAATCAACAAGCACAAAATAACATTTATGTTTGTGATTGCATTTCTTATTCAGTTAATGAAGTACTTGAGCAAAACTAATTTTGACAAGGTGCATATTAGCAAACTTCACTGGAAAACTGTTCAAGTAATTGAATGAGAAATATGTCATGTTATATAGAAGCATTGATGGCTTATATAGGTTGTGAATTTCTAATCAGAAAGCATGCTGGCATAATAAGGCTTAAAAAGTGCCAAGCCCAGAAAAGAACACTCACTGTCTTATAACCCAGGACAGTATTTTACTAGTAGAAGTGCCCCTTCTGTTTAGTCAGGAGTTCCAACCCTCCAAAGTATTCCCAAGAACCTCAGAAGAGTATCTCACAAGCTTTAGTTCTTTAGTCTAGGACGTTCACTTTCCCAATGGTGCTTGGTTGCTGCTCTGCAGGGGCCCTGTTGAAAGTAATTATCAGCGGGAGATAGGATACAGTGTTGCTTGCCCCATGCCCTCACTCCTGTAATCCCAGCCTTTAGGATGCCAAAGCATGAGGGCTCAAGAGTTCTATGCCAGCCTGAATTCTGCAGTGAATTCCAGGTGAGGCTGGCCTCCGTAGTTAGGTCTCAAAAAAAAAAAGTCAATTTTAAAGTGCTGTCACATTCAAAATGTTCTACACCAAGTGCAGCTCCTTGTCATCCACTGCAGCTACTTGTGGTCATATTGTTTGTTTCACTGGTACTATTTAGCAGTACTGTCTACAAAGTGGGAAAGGAGACAGTTGTATCTCCTCAGCATCATATTATATTAGAGAGTCCCTCAGCAAGACTTCTTAAGCCCTAATACAAAGGAAACAGAATTACTCTGCCCCAACTCCTTAGCTTTTGTAGCTGCATCCTATTTATGCCAAGACTTTCCCCTATAGGGTAAATTGCCTGGATAGTCAGCTGTGTGCTCTTCTTAGCCTATAGGGACCTATATATACCTGCAATATGACAATTATCATTATTCCAATTATTTTCCCTGAAAATATAATATCAGTGTAAATATCTGTGTAGATAAAATTAAATGGACTAGATGCAAATAAATTTAGGTGACAAGGATGTTGTCCATGTCTGTCCATAGCTGTATTGGAATCTCAACTTTCGCCTACTTAGATTGCATTATTACATTCTTGTGGTCATTTTAAAAGATGATGTATATCTAGAAGAGGAAGCAAGCTGTAACTAATAGTCTTATATAATCCCTCTTTTCCCAGGTGACCCAACTTCTTGGTGTACTCTACCAAACATTGTAATGAGACTGCTTTGAAAACCCAATAGGGTGATGAATATGAAAGTATATAAAAATATGAGTATTATGATCCCATGTGAAAGATGTGGAATTTTGAAGTGTTAACAAAATTAATCTTGTCCACCTATTTAGCTCTGATTTTTGCTGTGTGTTTCTGTGTCTTGTTCCTCTAAGGACTATGTGGGATTATTTTTATCTATTTATTGCCGTATCCATTAATTTAGTGGTACTTGAACTCAGAGCTCACTCATTCTGGGCAAGTGTTCTGCCACTGAATCACACCTTTAACCCAAGAAAAACTATTTTAGAAGTGATTCATTTTAAGGGACTTTGTGGTGACTTAGCTCAATTCCCTGATTTTTCTTTCTTTCTTTTTTTGTTTTTTGTTTGTTTGGGTTTTTGTTTTCTTGTTTGTTTTTCAGACAGGGTTTCTCTGTGAAACAGTCCTGGCTGTTCTGTAACTCACTCTGTAGATCAGGCTGTCCTCAGACTCACAGAGATCCTCCTGCCTCCGTCTCCCAAGTGCTGGGACTAAGGGCATGCACCACCACTCACTGCCTGGCAACTCCCTGATTTTTCAAATGAGGAAAATGAGGTCCAAAGGAGGAAGGATCATTTAGCTTGTGATTGACAGAACACAAGTTTCTGGTCCGCACAAGTGTTTACTTCACTACATCATAGAAGAGTGTTCTTCAAGATATTCTCTCTCACGTTCTGGGATATCCATACCAACAGGTGTCCAACATGTTCATTTATTGGGTCATTCTTATACCATCTCTCATTTTCTGAGCTTCTACAGTGTTTGTGGAGCTCAGTTTTTATAACAGCAACACAATGGTACCTACTGATTTTTCTGGGTAAGGCACTCTTAGGGAAACTGGAGATAAAGACAACTAGACAGACACACCACTGCATAATAGAGCTTATGGTCCACTGAAATGGTAGACATAAAATTACTGGAATATAGGTGGGAAAAGTAAGCTGCTTTCTGAAGTTTGTAGGATCCACAAACAACACTGATCTGAACAGCGTGTATCTTTAGTTAGGAATATCTACAGGGTTTTCCCCCTCTCTATCCTGAAGTAATATGCAAGTTTCACACTTCCAATAGGTGGTTCTCAAGTTCTCAAACCATGAAAGAACATGTCTGTCTATGTGGATGCTAAGACATACTATGAGGACCTCCCATGTGTCTCAGTTGTCTACCCCAAATTCAAACTATTTGTCTTGAATATTAGTGGCATTCACAATCTAACCATGTTTTTATCGGCATCTGAGCAGGAAAGAGCCAGCTCTAGACTCTTGTGTCTGCCCTTCTATGTTTCCGACCAATGAGAATTCATCCAGTTTGTTGACAATCATTCTAGTTTGAATATTTTGATGAGTTTAGTGATACTATACAAGGGTATGAAAAGCTCTGAAAAATGGAGCTGAGTGCCGTGAGTCAATCTGCCACAGACAAAAACCAAGATATACAACGAAAGGCTATGGTGTAGACAAAATCTGGGTGATCAACCAACTGACAGTTGAAATGTAGCCTGACAGGATCCCATCAAAGACAAGAACAGAGATTAGAAGAGTTCTCGGTGACTTGGAGGCATGGCTCTTCATGACACGATTCCTGCTAATTGACTTAATAGAACATGATTTACATGCAATAAAACAATTTTTTTTACTTTATATGAGTTTGGTGTGTTTTGAGGTATGCATATTCTCTCTTATCTACCACAGCACCAATAGTACCATGTTTTGAAATGCTTTCCCATTTTCTCACCACATATCCTCGCCAACTCCCTCTTCCTGCAGGCCCCAGGTTAGCTACGCTCTGAGATTATCTTTGCTCCAGCAGCAAATATCATAGAAGAACTTTAGCCAGACCTGGAGGCAGACACTTGACCCTGAACCTAGTGACCACAGACCTCATTAATAAGATACAAGACAGACAGGGTTTGGAGAAATGTATCACAGATGGGATCAGAGAGGTTCTGTTGCCTGGTGACAGGAAGGACGAATCAGTTCAAGGAATCAGACATCTACCTTCCAAATGCAAAACAAAAACAAGAAACTTCAGGAACTCACAGGACAGTCTTCCATTAGTCACTAACAATCTCAGAATAGTAGAGCAAAGGTGAGGTGTGGAGCCAAAGCTGGAACTTAGAAAGCTTTGCTAAGAAGTGTGTTAATCCCCAAGGTCCACCCCCAAACTTGGCACACAGGGTACACTGAATGTTATTATCTCTATCATAATATTAAGATCATAACTCTGCAGAGCTTTGGCTTCCTCGGGATGGCCACTTACACAGGAGGAACCAACCTGTCTTTGCAAGTCCTTGTATAAAATTAATCAAGATCTTGTAACTGACTCTGGAGCTTCACAGGCAAGTTCTGACACACTTAACCATAGGAAACTTTATAAGTTTTCCAATAGAAGAGCCAAACAGCTAATGGTCCTGCATTACCCACCAAAAAAGAAAAAAAAAAAAGAAAATCAAAGAGAAACATTACCCACCCGATATTTGGAAAATATGAATTGCCATTGGCTCAGGGCACATGGAAAGAAAACTGAGCTAAGATAAATATTAAGCAATGTGAGACCCTTCTTTCACTTCTGCTTTAATTATTCTATTACAAGTTTTATTTTCAATGCTTATTCTAAAATACCAGATGATTGAAAAAAAGGAAAAGATGCAACTTGCAGTGGAAACTAACATCTAGAGGAAAGATATTTTTGGATGTCCTATTCACTGGCATTTTTAATGTTTGGGTAGTATTTTTCCTCCGATGGAAACCATGGTTGTTTTGAAGAGAGTGATGATGTCATACAAACAGCTTATTAAAGTGAGCGCTTCTGTCCTAAGAGTCATTCTGACATTTTCTTACTTACCTTTCATCACCTGACTGTCTGACTCATGACATGGAGAGGGGTGGGGGAGAGAAAGAGACGCTTTTCCTGTACCATGGAAGCAGAGTTGGATGAAAATGCACAGAAATTCTGGAGCGCTCTCCATCTAACAAGAGCTTCTTGTTTAGAGATGTCTGGCCAGATGTCCAGCAGACTGTGTACAAAGCTTGAAGATGTTTTTCCCCTACAGACAGGAACAAATTTTAAAGTTTGGCTTTAAGTAAATGTTAACTACATAATGTTAATTTGTATAGTGGCTGTAACATCCTCAATTTCTTTAAAACTCCTTCTACGATACAGACTCTTTAGAGTGGAGGGCTGCAAAGGTGGCTTTAGTGGTTAAGAGTGCTGGTTGCTCTTTCAGAAGACCAAGGTTCAATTCCTAGATTCTATGCGGTGGATTACAACCTGTAACTCCAGTTCCAAGGGTCCATTCTGGCCTCCACAGGCACCAGGAATGCACAGGGTGTACAGACAACATGCAGACAGAACACCTATACACATAAAATAAAAGTAAATTTTTTAAAACTCTTAGAGAGGTAGTATACTTTTTACAATTCACCATAATAAAAATCATATTAAATTTAAGCTGATGCAAACTGCATTATGTAATTGCTAATCATCTGCCATGAAGAGATTTAGCATTCTTGCAGTTGAAAAATTATGTATGATGTAAACTTGAAGTCTTAACTCTATAGACAGTGAAGACTAGGTAAAGTTAAAGCTAATTTTTAAGCTAGGTGGAAAGCAATTTTCTCTATTTGTAATTTATTCAAGGTTTTAAGCTTTCACAACCAGATAAGGAAATTGATATGACTTTCCCAGAGAAAACTATATCATCTTTGCCTCTCTGTGATAATGTATTATGTTCAATCTAGCTAGAAAAACATAGTTTAATTTGAAATCAAATTCAAATGATCATTGTTCATAAATATCAAGGTGTCTTATTAGGATGTACTGTTGCTGTGAGGAGACACCATGGTCAAGGCAATTCTTATAAAGAAAATATTTAATTTAGGGGGGGTCACTTACAGTTCAGAGGTTCAGTCCGTTATGGTGGGGAGCATGGAGAAATGCAGGTAGGCCTGCTATTAGAGAAATAGCGAAGTGTCCTACATCTTTCAGGCAACAGGAAGTCAACTGACACACTGGGCGGTATTCTGAGTATATAAAACCTCAAAGCCCACCTCCACAGTGACACACTTCCTCCAACAAGGTCACGCCCACTCAATCAAAGTCACACCTCCTAATAGTGCATCTCCCTATGAGATTATGAGATTATGGGATTATGGGATTATGGAGGCCAATTACATTCAAACTACCACACAAGGCTTTACAGTAACTGTAAGTATCTTAGGGTTTCACATTTCACTTCATCATAGGCCAAGTGTGTTGGCATATGCTATGGCCCTAACTTTCTGGAGGTAGAGCTGAGAAAGTCAGTAGTTCAAGGCCAGTCTGGTCTACATAGAAAGTTGAGGTTAGCCTGAACTACTTGAAATCTGATATAAAAAATGTATATTTGTATGTGAACCTATAATACCTAACAATACTGTTGTATAATCAGTCTACAGGTGGATGACATATATTACCTTAGCATTTGTACATAAAGGAAGGAACAAAAAATACAGACTAATAGGATATCTCTAGACCAGCTTACAAATACTATCAACCTTGAACAACACAGGCTTAAATGTACAGAGCCAGTTACATGAATATGTTCTGTTGTGAGATATGTAGCAATTTGAAAAGGCTTACAGACTGCATAGACATTAAAGAAATTAAGCAAAAGGTATGTCATGAGTGCATAAAATATAATTAGGCAATGATCTAGCTTATCACATACTACCATAAATATGTATAAATCTTATTTAAAGGTTAAAATAACTTTTTTAATCGAAGCATATGGACCTAAACAAGTACAGACACCAACCATGCATGGCTCCATTCACAGTGGAGAGAAATGGAAATAAATGTAAATAAACATAAAGATGCAAATTAAGTCAAATCTGCATACAATGTACATATGCACATATGGTACTGGCATAACCTTGTGCAGCCTCCTGCAGCTACTGATGTGTGCTCTGGTGTCAGAAGTGTCTGATTAAAAGAAAGTTATGTGAAGATAATCATCTCTATGTGAGTAGTAACTCGTGGCTTGCAATGAAAAATAGTCTTTCATAGGCAGGGGAAATGATCAGTGGTAAAATGGTTGTTAGGCAAGCATAAGGACATGAGTTCAAGTCCTCAGAATTCATGTAAAGCTCAATAAGATACTGTATGTTCATAATCTTTGCATTCCTATAGTCAGGTGGGAGGTAGAGACATGAAAATGCCTGGAACCTTGCAGATCAGCTAGTCTGGCATAGACAGTGGCAAACAACCAGAAAGAAACGTCTCAAACAAGGTAGAAAGTGGAGACCAATACCTAAAGTTACCATCTGATCTCCACATGTAAACACACACATAAACACACACACACACACATACACACAGGAGAATGCACAAGCACACATAAACACACACACACACACACACACACTCACACAAACCAACAAAATAAATACTTTAAAACAGAGTTTATGTCGGGCAGCTTTGGTGCCATGAGTTAAACACACCAGCTAGAGAGGTTCTGAGAGATCTCCTGAAAGTGTTCATTTGCTGCTTTTGAAATGCCTTTAGCCAAATTCATGCCACACTTAGAAATACACACTGCTGTTCAAGAGTTGTTAAATAGTTGATAAACCATTTTAGGGCACACCCGTATATTCCAGAGTCCTGAGTTCTCCCAACACCACTATTATAGTAGCTTGAGTAGCAAAGGGTGTGGCATGGTCCAGAACTCTGTTTCTCCTGCTCCCTAACCCTCAACTTAGTTTTTTTTACCTGTTCAATCATTAATTTCTGATGCATACTATGATCATCATAATTCCCACATTGTAGGTTTATCATGGAGCTGGGATGAAAAGGCAGCATGGGCAAAATACACAGCTTAGGTTTAGAATGCTTAAAAAAGAGAGAGGTTGCACTTGTGTATCAGGTACCAAGTCTAAATTATAGAACTGCCCAGATGAAAGGGTTTTCCGGCCCCTTAGTAACTTGAAAATGGCATGCAAGCCTGCAGATTAAAGTAAACTTGTGTTTGACTATCACAGAATGGATACTTAATAGAATGATAGAGGGCCATAATCTAAATCAGCATATTGGTGTGGTGGGGATAGAGGGCAGAGATGGGGAAGGCAGACTCACAAACATATCCCTTCTGTTAACTCATGTGCTGCCTTAGTGATGGTGAGGTCATTTACTTTTGAAATGAGTGAATTTAACAACTTAAACTTAAATCTACAGGTGAAGAAATATGATGAAAACTTGCAGGTGTCTGGACCAGGAGGATGTTACCACTGATTTTCAGAGCTGAAACTCTCACCCCTTTCTCTATGTCTTCCCTTTCTAGAACCTTCTCCTAGCTGTGACTTTTGAGAGTCCCCTTGCTGACTGTGATGTTAGCATATCCAAGAGTCACTTTCATCTCTAGTCAAAGAAGCACTTTATCATTCCTCATCTCAGAAAATTTAAACCTTCTGCTTTGTTCACCAAGATTTGAACTCCTGGACTTGAAAGGATATCTCATTTTAAAAAAATCATTAGACATAATTTCATAAAGAATATGCAAATTTACTCAAAAATTGAACAAAAAGTGCAGAGTTTATACAACCTTTCCTTCTGTACACTTCAAATCCTGCTGAACTGTCTTGGCACCCTTGCCAGAGACAGAGTGACTATCTCATGTGTCTGTTTCTGGACTGTCGAGTTTTGCAATTCTAATCATTTGCTCTTTGCCAACAGCACACTGTCTTGATAACTATAGTTTTATAGCAGGTCCTGGTCAGGTGGTGCTACCCTTTTGATCTGCCCCTCTTCTCCTGTAGTCCTGTTCCGGTCTTCTTTACTGCATTCATTTTAGGACTAGTTTGCTGATAACCACAAAGCAAGTTGTCGGAGGTTTTATTACACTGCACTGAATCTACTGCCCAACTGGGTAGAAGAACTACTTAATCATGGGGGGTTTTCCTATTCTTTAATGTGAAAAGCCTCTCCATTTCTTTAGATTTCCTTTGTTCTTTCATCATCAGAATTTTGTAGTTTGCATCCTGTGAGTCATATACATGCTCTGTTACATTTATTCTCAGGCATAGCTCCATTTTTTTTTTTTAGTGCTAGTATAAATGAGGCTGTTCTAAACTCAAATCTAGTTGTTTATTTTTCCATGTACAGAAGAGATTAATTTATATATTAAATGTATCCTGCAACCTTGTTATAATGGCTAATTTGTTTCGGGAGTCTTTATATACATGTGTGCTCAAATGTTTGTGTATGTGTGTGCATGTGTGTGTGTGTGTGTGTGCGCGCGTGCACGCGCGTGCGTGCGCCAGCGTGCACGTGCCCAACTATGCATGCATGTGTGGGGATCAGAGGTTGGCACCAGGAGTCTTCTACTACTTTCCAATCTTCTATTTTTTTTTTAATTTTGAGACAGGGACTCTCACTGAGCCTAGAGCTCTCTGTTGTCTAGGTTAGCTGGCCAGTGAAACCCCAGGATCTGCTCGTCTGGGCTTCCCTAGCCTAGGGTTACAGGTGTGTGCCACCTCGCCTGGCCTGGCTGTTACATGGTCTCTGGGGATCCAAACTTCGGCTCTCAAGCTTGCATGGCAAACACTTTATCCACTAAGCCATATCCCCAGCTCCGTATTCTACTTCAAAAACTTTCGTGGTTGCCTTGGAGTTTGCAACATACATTTATGACTAATCCAGGTCCACTTCCAAATTTTACCCTGCCTCACTGGTAATGCAAGCAGCCTATACCAGTTTCCTGTTCCTCCCTTCCATCCATTTTCACAACGGTGTCGCTCATTCACTCTTCCATAAGCAAGAAGTCAGAATACTTTTCTCTACTTGTTTTCTAGACAAAGTGTTCCGTGTTAGAGCAATTAAAGGTAAGAAAAAAAAAGTGTTTCCTTTTCCTTTGGCTCCTTCTGTGGTTCCTTGCCTTGGTTCCTTTTTGGTTTTTACGAGGTTTCAAGTTTCTGATCTATGCTATTTTCAAGATCTTCCAGTGTTTTGTACAAGGCAGGTCTGCTGGCAGCAGCTTGCCTTCATTTTGTTTGCCTAAGAAAGTTACTAGACATCGTTCTGAAGAAAGGAAGGCACTTTGACTCTTCTATACTTTTGAAAGATAATTTGGCCAAGCATAGAATTTTGTGTTTCCTCCCAAAGTTTTAAGTATTTCATCCCACTGTCGTCTTGCTAGAATGGCTTTGACGAAAAGGTTGACGTAGCTCTCATCTTTGCTTCTGTGTAGGTAAATAGTTTCCTCGTACATCTCTTTATTCTCAGCCTTTTCTTCCTAACTCGTCTTCTCTGAATTCTCCAGTTTAAACACACTAATCCTGAGTGCCAATTATTTTTTCAATTTTTATGGTTGATTTCTCTGAGATTCCAGCATCTATGGCTTGACTTTTATCACTGTTTTGAAAATTGTGAGCTTCTGATAACCCCCTTCTCCTGTTACAGCTTAGCTTTATATTTTGTCCTATGCTCAGTTGTTGGGAATTATTCTGCCTTTTTTTTTCAGTTCTAGAAGTTTGTATTGACATATCTTCAAACTCATGAATTCTTTTGTGTGTGTGTGTGTGTGTGTGTGTGTGTGTGTGTGTGTGTGTGTGTCTGGGTCCAGTCTATTGATGAGCCCAAAACAGGCATTCTATTTCTATTTCCAGTACTTGCAGTTATTCTTTTTTATTGGTTTTTCGAGACAGGGTTTCTCTGTGGCTTTGGAGGCTGTCCTGGAACTAACTCTTGTAGACCAGGCTTGTCTCGAGCTCACAGAGATCCACCTGCCTCTGCCTCCCGAGTGCTGGGATTAAAGGTGTGCGCCACCACCGGCCCGCCTTGCAGTTGTTCTTAAGCCTTCTATACTATGCTTGCATTACTCGTCTGATATTGCCTTCTTTCCATATTTTCTATTATAGTCCTTAATGTATTAACTGACTATTTTACATTTCTGGTCTCTTCTACATTTCAGTCTGATTCTGGTGTTTTGGTTATCAGTTCAGATCATGCCTGGCGTGTGTGTGTGTGTGTGTGTGTGTGTGTGTGTGTGTGTGTACACCTGTGGAGGATATACACGCATGGGTGTACATGTGCTTGCAGAGGTCACAGGTTGACATTCGGTGTCTTCTTCAGGCGCTCTCCACCTTATTTTTTTGAGACAGAGTCTCCCACCAATTTGGCTAGACTTGCTAGTCAGTGAACCCCAAGACTCCTCCTGTCTCCACCTTCCAGCATTGGGGTTACAGAAGCACGCTACTCTCTGCACAGTCTGTGGGACTGAACACAACTCCACATGTCTGAGCCATAAGCACTTTACCAACTGAGCTATCTGTCCAACCTCTTCCTCTTTCTTTTTTCTCTTTTTGCCTTGGCACTTCTTATTTCAATACAGATGAACTATATTAGGAGTGTAGTAGGCAGGCCTATAGTTTACAGTTTCAATCTGACTAAGAGTTAAGCTATTACTATTTGCTGTAACAACCAGAGACTAAAATTTCCTCTTGTGTCTATGTTTTCATTTGCCACGTTGTCTTCGGGTGTCCCTAAACACTCCTACAACTGGGTGAGAGGCTTGAGTTCTTTTAGGTGTACTGTTCTGCTATTATACAGACACTCTGATGTGGTGGTAAGGGTAGGGCAGTGTTCTGTAGTCCTATGATTGGTTCTCAGGCACTCTAATGTGGTGGTAAGGGGAGAAGACAGGGCTGTGTTTTGTAGTTCTATGATTAGGTCTCAGTTCTGTTGTTACTTGGAGCTGAGTAACTACTACATGCAATATTACAACTGGGTGGAAATCGGTGTTTCCATTCACTTAGATTAATTTGATTTTGGTAGACCCCAGTTGGTAAGGCACCAATAAAATCATTTTCCTGGAGGGCTGTTGAGCCTAGTTAAGAAGGAGAGAACTAGAAGTTTTATTTCTTTATTTTCTCTTGTGTTTTAAGGCTAGCATATAAAGTAGTGGGTCTTACTGAGACACGTTTACACATATGTATCATCATGCTTCATTCCCTACCCACCTGCCTTTCCTGTCCCCCATCAGCTGGTTTCCCTCCTTCCTCACAGCTCCTCCCCTGCTTTCGTGTCGCATCTATTTCATTGCCCTCTCTTGTTCCCCCTCCATGCTCCTTACAGACTCCCCTTAAACCTTTTTCTTCCCTCTACTAGTCTAAAGGCATATTTAAGGTCTCTCTCTCTCCCACACATACCACATATGCACATGCATGTGTGCCCCTTTGACAAAAGCATAAGGATAACTCACTCAGATTTTCATAGCAGCATCTGGTTGAGGGCAGCTCAACAAGGTTAAAACAGTAAACCTCAAGGAAAGTCTATAGGCGAGAGTATCTGGAGTCTTGACTTCTCAAGTTGTTTCACACTGAGCCTGGTAGATTCCTGGTCTGCAGTTTCAAGTGCTCCTGCTGATGATACATTTCTGTCTGTGCTACTGGCTCTGCTCCAGGTAAATTAATGTGCTGCGTAGTTTTATGTCAACTTGACCCAAGCTAAAGTTATCTGAGAGGAAGGAAACTCAATTAAGAAAAAGCTTTCATAAGATTGACCTGTGGGTAAGCCTATAAGGCAATTTTCTTAATTAGTGATTGATGGGAGAGGCCCCAGACCATTGTGGGTGGTGTCATCCCTGGACTGGTGGTCCTGAGTTCTATAAGAAAGCAGGCTGAGCAAGCCATGAAGAGCAAACCAGTAAGTGGCACCCCTCCATGGCCTCTGCGTCAGCTCCTGCCTCTGGGTTCCTGTGCTGCTTGAATTCCTGTTGTGATTTCTTTCGATGATAAGCAGTGATTTGGAAGCATAAGCCAAATTAACCCTTTCCTCCCCAACTTGCTTTGATCATGGTGTTTCATCACGGTGACAACCCTAACTAGAACAGCTATGAGCTGTGGTCATCTACATCTGCCTGTCTCTCTAACTTTGGGGACAGTAGTTCCTCTGTGACTTTGATTCTGATTAAATACTTATTGATTTCAGTTTGATGAGCTTTTTTTCTTGTCATAGAAGTGGAAATGGCAATTTGTGGGTTTTGTCTTTGGTGGTACTGAATATTAAATCTAGGGCATGCTGGGCAAGAGCTCTGCCATTGAGTTACACCCCCAGCAACAGGCTCTTTTCTTTTTCCTTCTCTTTCTTTCTTTCTTTCTTTCTTCCCTCCTTCCTTCCTTCCTTTCTTCCTTTCTTCCCTTCCTTCCTCCTTCCCTCCCTCCCTTGCTTCCTTCCTTTCTTTCTTCCCTTCCTTCCTTCCTCCCTCCCTTCCTTTCCTTTCCTTTTTGTTTTTCAGACAGAGTTTCTCTGTGTAGCTCTGGCTGTCCTGGAACTCACTCCATAGACCAGGCTGGCCTCAAACTCACAAAGATCCGCCTGCCTTTGCCTCCCTCGTGTTGGGATTAAAGGCACATGCACAATCACTGCCCAGCTTCCTGTGTTCTTTCCTCGTGGGACAGAAAACAGGAAGTCCTTTAGCATTTCTTTGTGAATCCTTTTTTAAGAAGCCTATCTGGGGCATTCACATAGGGCAAAGGGGAAAGCACCTGCTGTGCATACCCAATGACCCAAGCTCCATCTCTGGATGGGGAGAAAGAACTGGCTCCTGAAAGTTGTCCTCTGACCTCCGTGAGTGTCACTAGCTGAATTAGCCAGTGCTACTTTCAGATGTTCTCTTTGTATTTTCCATAAATTCAGATCATATAAATCTTTACTTTGTTTTGATTCTTGTAAAGAAAAAATGTTTAGTGCCTCAATTTTCTAAACACATTCCTTCCAAATCATGTACTTTTATCACTACCGTTATAAATACATAGAAGGAGGAGAAGGAGCAGAAGCAGGGAGGAAGAGGAGGGAAAGGACCAGCAACAGCAAAGGACAATGCTAAGCCACACATCACTTGTTAACACTTATCTTTCCCACACGGTTTGTTGTATTTTAAACTGTGGGCACCTGGTGTATTTCACTTTCAAAAGGCTCATTGCTCCATGTTTTTTGTAGCAAATTAAATTTAGTTTTACTCTGACTCCATGTGAATCACTGCAAATTGGGTTAAAGGTCAATGAAGTGATTTTGCAATGTTTCTTAAACTCCTTAGTAAGTTCTGCAAAGTGAGTTGGAGTGGACCTTGGACACTGGTGAAGATTATGAAGTGATGAAATAAGACTGCTCACCCACATGTAGTTATTTGGTTGCAACCCAAATGCATGTGTTAATAGCCAGCTTATAACAAAAGTGATTTTGGTTTTATTCAATAAGAAAATTTGCCTTTCAGGGTTTGGTTGTTAGCAGGATAATCTGAATTAGGAGATAGTATTTGGCACCTTTGTAATTGTGCTAAAACTACTTGGTTAAATATTACTGCTCTCCATGTTGGTGTCTATTTATTATACCCACCCACAAAATATCATATTTTATACATTTTTACACAGCAAAATGGGAGTTTGACAAAATTGTAATATATATTCAAAAATATCTTGTTCACTGAATTATCATTCAGTTTAAACTATTTGAAATCATTTTAAAAACTTTTAGAAACAATAAAAAACTTTTAAGTGAGTTAAATCTGCTATTACTCAATGTTCATACTTTAATTTTAAAAATGTTATATTCTCTAGCTATGATCCTTGGCCAGAGAGAATTGCTTAAGAGTTATAAGAAAGGAAATGATTGAGGATTTCAGGAACTGTAATTTATGCAGATGGAAACACTCTGGGAAGTTATGATGTTAGAAAAAAAGAGAGTCTAGAAGCATTTCCACTAGCATAATTGGCATTTTTGAATAGTTGAAACTGGTTAAAAGTACAGAAGCCCAACTAATTGCTGCTGCAGACACATGAATTTGGGGATAATAAAAACAAGACCACCAGAATTTATTGATGGCTTCCTACTGCCATATATTGTTTCAAGTGTTTTGCATGTATGATAATCATCCATAGTTCTGTTGCATAAATGCCATCTCTCCATTTTACAAGTGCATAAACTAAGGCACAAAGCGGTTACCTGATTGTGAGTGCTAGTGCTTAGAACCAAGCTCACTCTAAATTCTGGAGTCATTGTTCTGAACACTGCATTTTCAGGGTGCTCCACTAGAAAAATATTTCCATGATTAAAAACAAATGGAAGACAAGTCATTATTTTTGGTCTTTTCCTCTTTTCAGATACGCCCTGTAGCTCTTTTGGAGGTGGATGGTGTTCTAAATTTCAAACAAAAATAGCATTAGAATCTATCTACATAGGTTTTTTTTTTTTTTTTGGTTTTACGAGACAGGGTTTCTCTGTATTGTTTTGGAAGCTGTCGGTCCACTATCTACATAGTTTTGACACTTATTTGCGTCTGCTAGACTACTGCTGTGCTACTGAGCTACATCCCTAACAGTAATCATCTCTTCATGGGTCGATTGAGATGCCTTATGCATTGTTTATTGTCTTACTAGACGTGGACATTATGTATATTTATAGAGGGCATTGTTTTAGATTTGAATGTAATTTAAATTTACCACAGATATCTACATGAATATGTAACCCAAAGTTAGATTGTAACAATGTATTAATAAGGCAAAGATGGGATATCAAACAGTTTAGTGTCAGGCAGAGGTCCCAGATCCAGACTCAGCTGTACCCCTAACACCTGTGTGTGTGTGTGTGTGTGTGTGTACACCTGTGTGTGTGTGTGTACACCTGTGTGTGTGTGTGTGTGTGTACACCTGTGTGTGTGTGTGTGTACACCTGTGTGTGTGTGTGTGTGTGTGTGTGTGTGTGTAGTGAATGTAGTGTTCCTTTTTTGGGCTCAGAATACATAAAACAACAAAAACTCATACTGACAGGCCTAGCGTTTATGCTTCCAAAGTTCGACCAAAGCTGATGTTTTATCTCATAGCTCCCTGCTTAGCAGGTGAGCAGTCAGTCTACTGGAGTCTGCAGGCGAGTCTGCATTATTCTTCCTTTGGTCTAAACAGTGAACCAAACTCAGCCTCAAACGATTCTTGCACCTTTTTTTGTGTGTCCATTAAGATTATCTTTGTCTCTTATAAAAGCAACATGGAAGCAAAATTAGTCTCTCAAAGCCTTTTCCCTTCTTCCACTCACATTCAGGCTTAAGCTTTCACTTACTAAAGCTCTGTTATTTGTTTGTAAATGCTTGAGATAGTTTGTTTTAAAATGGCCCTGCAACTTCACTTCCCTTGAGAGGTTTTGCAAGAAGGATTTCTTCTACGTTTTTATTTGCTTTTGCTCAGTAATCAAACTTCGGCTCAGAAAATCTTAACGACATGGAGACTTCCCTTGTTCTGTGGCAGAGCGCAGAGACTCAGCCGCCTCCGGGTCACCTGGGAAGGAGGGACCCCACTCTAACACCAGGGGGCTGGCTGCCACGACGCAAAGTCGGCTTTTTTTTTTTTTTTTTTTTAACAACTGGAAACTCAGAAGGGCTGGGCGGCAACCCGGCCCGGCCCTCAGCCGCGGAGTGGTCCAGCCTCAGACGACTCCAGATAGCAGGGCGGTGTGAGGCAGGCTCGGAGCTCGGCAGCCCACCCTCTCCAGCAGCGCCTCCCAAAGCCAGACGCCGTAGAAAGCGCGGAGTCCCCAGGCCCGGGCTCAGCCGCACCCCTCGCTCCTTTCTCTTCCCTCCCCAGCGGCACACAGGCTAGCACGTGAGCGGGGCAGCGCGTCCCAGCTGGGGCTCAGCTGACCGCCTCCTGATTGGCTGAGAGCAACGTGGGCTGGGGTGGGGCCTGGCCGCCTGCGTCGCTCGCCATTGGCTGTCGGGGAACCCGCCTCTGCTCAGGTGAGGCGGGTCCGCGGGCGCGCGCGTCGGGCTCGGCGGGCGCGAGCACTCCCCGGCTGCCCTCCCCTCGCCGCGCGCCCGAGCGCGCCTCCGCCCTTGCCCGCCCCCCGCCGCTGCCTCAGCGCCTCAGTGCACAGAGCCTCCTCGTCTGAGGGGACGCGAGGACTGTCCTCGCTGCCGTCGTGGGCAGTGTCTGGCCTGGCCCTGACAAGCGAGCGGGAGGAGCGCCTGAGAGCCCGAGCCGGAGCCCGGCGAGCGCAGCTGCAGCTCCCGCCTCGCCGTCCCGGGGGAGGGGGCGTCTCGCCTCGCACCCCGCCTCTGGACTTGCCCCCTTTCTCTGCGCGTGCGGACCGAGCCAGCGCTTAGGCCGGAGCGAGCCCGGGAGCCGCCGGCCGGGAAGGCACCGCGGGCACCGATTCGCCATGGAAGGCGCCGGCGGCGAGAACGAGAAGAAAAAGTAAGCCGGGCCGCCGCGTTCCGAACGGGGGCTGGCCTTTTTTGTCTCCGCTCCCCTTCCGTTCCCCCCAGCCTCGCGCGCCGGGCTCCCCCGCCGTCCACGTCGCCATCTTGGCGCGGGGGGTGGGAGTCGCGGGCCCAGCGCTCGGCGGGGCTGGGGTCTCCGCCCCGGACACCCTCCCCGCGCCGTCGCAGCCCAGCCTGCCCCGCGCGCCTATCCGGCCGAGCCGGCCGGGGCCGAGTACGCCCCTCGCTTCCGCGCCTTCCCGCCCCTGTCCTCCGCGTTAGCCGCGAGAAGCCGGCCCCGGGCGGACCCTGCGCGCGCTGCCAGCTTCCTGGGGTCGAGGCCCTCCGAGGCCGACCCGGGGCTCCCCCCGAGCCGTCTTGCTGAGCCGCGGCCGCCGCCGCCTTTGTACGTTAGGGAGTTGCTCCGGGGACCCGAAGATGCGAAGATGCTAACTTTCTAGTTTGCACGTGCAGGTTGTGATCTGGAAAAAACTTGCATCCTCCAGAGTAACGGGAATTTAGGGAAACAACAATTTTTACAAACTTGTGCCTGCATCAGCTGACAGGAGAGCCCAGACGTTGTTATGAATATGTAAAAGCCTCTTTTCACTCCCGAAAATAGCTTACTGATAGTTTTGGTTAAACTTTTGGCCGATAATTTAATGAGATGGGGGCTGGGGGAGACTATATAATGCGAGCAAATGAAACTCATCAGTTAAAAATGTTGCAAATTTGTCGAAACACCTGAGAAGAATTGTATCAGAAAATACATCCGAAGTGAGAAATTGTCTCTGAAAAACTTAATGTGAGTTTATGAAAACTCTTGTGGTTTGAGTCTAAGGAACACCTCATAGAAGTGTGGGTGCAGCTAGTAGTAAGATCGACCCTGCCGCCAGCACAGTTTTGTCTACTTCAATATTTTAACCTTGAGGAAATCAGTTTAAGGAGTTGAAGGTTTATAGGAAGAGCTGTGGTTAGAAGGCTTGCTGAATTTACTGTTGAGTCCTTCCTGTCTTCTGGAAGAGATTAAATCCGTATCATATCAGCAGAAGATAAACTTACTCGTTTTCTTGCTGTTCTGTGGGTCCCTTGTCTTGGTCCTTACTCCATAGAAAGTTCAGGTCTCAGTTTGAGTGCACCAAAGGAAACACCTTGGAAATGTTTTAAAGTGACCAAACAAGTCTAGACTTAACTCCACGAGTTACCAGAATTAGTTGCAATTAATTTTGCAGAAGTGACTACAATGCTTTTGATGAAATGATGGGGCTGCTATAATCTAAATATTAGGCAGATTGCTATTGTGTAGTACCATTTACTGTCCTTACTAAATACTGAATTATATTTAATACAACACCAAGTTATACACCAGTCATTTCTTTGTTATATGCAATATTGTTTTAATCAAAAGTAATTTGATAATGAATGAGTGAATTAGTTGTGCATTGGGCCTAGTTCTAAGTGGTTTTTAGTTTTTCCTCAGACCCATCTGTTATTTAATTTTTCTCATTTGAGATGTTAGCAGCTTTAGATCAGATGGGATTATATTTCTTAATATAGAGGTTCTTAGTATCGCTAAAAGATGATGAACATATGAGTGATGGGTCTCTCAGCAACCTTTAGGTGCTGTTTGTTAAAGATGTACTTCTGAAATCATAGTTTATTTGAAAGATTGAGGTAAAGATTTTCTGTCTGTAGCTTTTCCTTCTTAAATTCACCTCCAAAGTGAGCATGGGGGAAAGAACTTTGCTTTTTTTAATAGAGGGTATAGAAAACCCAAACCTTGAAAATTTGGAAGAAAGCAGAACAGAAAATGCATAATAGATTTAACAGTGGGTATGGGGTGTTGACTTTTTGACTGTTGGGGCTGCACTTGACTGACTTAACATGCATGTGGACTCTTAAGATTTCAAAAACATGTCAAGCTCATGCCCTGCTTCTAGCTTCAAGCTGAGCCTCTCAAAGTTTTCTAAAACAAGTAGTTAATGGGCCACTAATGTAAAATCTCTTAAGAAACACATTTCTTAATTTTCCCTTTAGCTTTGCCCACTAAAAATAAAAAACTGATTTATTAATAAACTTTCTTGTTACAATTCAGCTTTCTCCCTTGTTTGAAGAATCAGCATTCTGAAAGTTTTGGAGGGTAGGGGTGGGGAGGCAGAGAATTACCCACAAGTTGGAGTCCCAGGCCTTTCCACTTGTGATCATTGGCAAGCTAGTGAATATTTCTGGATTATATGCCCCACTCCCAGATGATAATACTAACCCTCTAAAGATGAGGTAATGCGTTTAAAGCACTTAGGCCAACATGGAATGGGAGTCTTTGTAACATTTCTTATACTTGAAAATAGGTGTTAACTGGGGAAGTTATAGTTCAGACTTCCATAACCATTTAACTTTTCTGTCTATATGTCTATCTGTTTCTAAATATGTTTTAGCTCTTCTGTGCTAATTTTTTCTCTGTAGTCCCCAAAATGAAGAGACTGACATTGAATTAAAAGGTTGAAAAGGGGTTCTTTCCTGTTGAAGCAGTATCTAGCATCAGTTGATTTACTGAGCATATGATACACTCTAGACCCCCTCATCACAATTCCTCATTACAATGTTTCCTTCCTAAATAGGTCATTTTGAATTTACTGTGGGCTCCAGTCATAAACACATATTCTAGTCATGCTGTTCATTTCCGCAAGAGAAACCTAAAGTAATGTAGTTTTAGCACTGGTAGTAACTTTTTGTTGTTCTGATTACTGGAGTTTTGAGTAGACTAATTTCTGTAGGAATTCAGTAGCAATATGGTGCTTTGCTTATGCCTACCTCAATAGTTAAGACATTGGCCTTCATCTCAAGGCAAGACTTTGAATTTGTATTGGTCAGATGTTTGCAGCTCATTTGTATGAAATATGGGTTAGTAAACTCTCCTGTTTAGTGTTTACTGAGCTGTCAGGGTATTTTAACATGCTCCAGTTCATTCCTGTAAGCACCTTGTGAAGTCTAAAGAGTGTCCCAACCCTTTCTCTGGGTTAACTTCCATTGTCTTTGTGGCTCTGATAGTGTCCAGACTCAAGGTTTTTAGATAGATATTGTGCTTACATTCCAAATTTTTGTATGTCAACCATGTTGTATAGGAGGCTAAGGCAGATTAGACTCTTGACTTTTTTTATATAAGAATTTAAAACAGTTTATGATGTTTGGTTGTAAGATAATATTTCCATACACGAGTAGTAAAGATTTAGGTTAAACCTCTAAATACAGTTTTTAAAAAGCTGGTTATCAGAAACACTGCATCACTTTTTTACCTAAGATTGTTAACAAAGGTCCATTTCCTTATTAATAGAAAGTAGTCTAAATATAGATGTGGGGTTGAACTGCCTTCTTACCAAGAAATTTATTTTTTAATTCACAAGAAAAAAACTTATTTTGTTTTAGTCCCCTCCCCCCTTGAAACTAGATAACAATAGGTGGGTTTTTACCTAGCCTTTTGCTACTTGTGGTATAGATATTTAGTGGATGTTTTCTGCTTGATTCTGAAGGGTTTGGAAAGGATTTTTAAGGAGCCAGTGTTGTCATTGCTCAGTGTTTCTGGTAAAAGTATAATGAGAATGTTTCAACTGACTAAGTTTTTAATTGTAACAACATTCTTAAAGTATCAAGAATGAAATACTTTGTGTCACATTTAATTTGATATTAATGCTCATCCTTTCTCCAATAAAAGTTGACAAACTTGTCTGTTTGCCAGGCATAGTCTTTTAGACAAATGTAATACAAAATTCTAAATTCTAAAGCAAAAATTAAAGAGATTACTCCTTGACTATTTTCCTACAGCGTTTGAAGTGATTGTGTATGTTTTATTTAGTTGTTAAGAAAAAGACTTAACATAAAATTTCCTATTCTGGCCATTTCTAAATATAAAATGTATCAATGACAGATTTTGCCATGTGACCATCTTTTTGCAAAACTGAATCTATAGCCATTTTACAACTCCCAGCTTCCCACTAGGCTTAGACCCCTGGTACCATCATTCTTTCTGAATCACAAACCTGGATGCCTCGTGTAACTAGAATCATACCGGTTTTGTCTTTCTGTGAGTTTCATTTCAGATGATGTCTTTTAATTCATGTTGTAATATGTGTTAAAATTTCCCTTCTTTCTAAGACTTTGTGTTGTATAATTATGCCACATTATTTGTTCATCGACACTTGGATTCCTTCTCCTTTGCTTCTGTGTGTTGCTGAGAACATATGTGCAATTATCGCACGAAGGTCCTGTTCCCCGGTCAGTCCTGCTAAATTATAAGGCAACAAGTCAGTTTTTGAGGTGCCACCATATTTTTTCCATAGCAGTTTCTACCTTTTTAATATTCCTACCAATAGTACACAAAGCCCTCCCTAGCACTTTGTACCCCCACCCCCAGGTGGGGAGGGCAGGATATTTGTTCTTTGTGGTAGCCATCCTAATAAATATATTGAGGAGGTTGTTTCTTTATTGGCTTGTGGATGGTTAGTAGGCATGAAGCTACTTACAATAAAACAAAATATCAGTTAATGTTAAATACCTTTAAAATGGGAGCGAGATTTTTCTAGTAGCTTAGAAAGAGTTGGCCTACTAGACTTTTATCAGAAATATTTAGTGTCAACTAGTGCTTACTTGTTCTGGTGAAAATAAAACCTCATTAAGATAGTAATTGAAATGGTACCATTTTTATAAAACAGAATGATCTCATTTAATTTTTCTGTTCATGTCCACTATCACTTATTAATGTTTTCTCATTGAATTCTACTTGGTTAGAATACTAAATATAAAGATTATTTTAAGGTGTCATTTTGGAATTTTATTTTCTTGTTAATGGGAAAAAGCTAGTGGTGGAACATAGCTTATGTTTTCAATCCTTGGTTGTTTAGAACTGTCATAATTAGACAAATCAAAAGTATTACTGTTTTCACTGAAGAGTGACAAGTGTTTTCTATTTACCCCCATTTCCTAATAGTTTGTGAAGATAAGTTTGTCCAACTAAAACCACTGTTAAAAAAAAATAAGCAGAGTTTAAGGGTGGAAATTTGGAGTCTTAAAGTAGTTTGATATATTTTAGTTCTTATGGGTATTTTCTTATAAATGTAGACACTAAGCAAGTTTCTGTAAAGAGACCGCTCCTTTTATCCATTATAAAATTGGGTGCATGCTTCTATAGGCAAAGTCTCAAATAGATTGAATTTGAAGAACATCTAATAAGAAATACTGGCACACGTGAGCCCTAAGTATTTGAATGAACAAATGAAAAAACTAATAGAAGATAATTGGATGAATACAGAAACTGCAGAAGATCTTAAAGGGTGCTGTTTTCTTTTTTTCAAGTCTTTTCCTATATCCCCTCATTATTTTTCATAGAAACCCTTCTTACGATTTGGAATCTCATGCTTTTTTAAATCTTGAATTTAATTTTCTGTCACCTTTTTGATACGTTTTCTATTTATTAGAGCCAAACTAGAGGACATATTTAGTTAATAAGCATAGCTGTGTAATGTGTCCAAGGCCTAGGAAGTAAGTTAGTATCCTTTATGGTATGTTAAAAATGCCTCTCTGTTCTCTATGTTCAGAACACTGAGTAAACAAGGCATCTGTGTATGGGTGTGGAAAGTCTGCTAGGTAAACGTGTGGAAAGTATTCACTCTTGTTTGATCTTTAGCAAACATTTATTATGTGTGGTACACCGGTCCATCTCGAGTGGATAAGTGCATATTCTCTGGAACCTGGCTGCCAAAAATGCCATTGTGTACCACTGAGTAATACTTAGCTTCCCATGCCTCTGTTTCCTTTGTTACAAGCATTGAATGTATGTATGTACCCTTACACAAATATGATATAGAATAATTAGAATATTAATGATAGCTGTTAACTGTACAAGTATTTTGTTGATGGAATAACAATGACTAAAATAAAAGTACTCTATCTACTGGAAGGGTCATCCATAGGACAACCATAGTGTTGCAGGCTTGGAGGTAACAGTACTATTGAGGTCTACTACCTTGAAGAAGGTAATCAATTCAGTTTTGCTCTAGTAAACAAAGAACATTCCAGAATCTCTTGAAGAATTTGGATACACTTCAGATCTGGCCTTTAGGTTTTTATGACCCGGCTACAATCCAAGCCTTCTCAGAGAACATTTAAACTTTTTTTCTTTTTAAAACACAACACAATTACAGCATATTTCTGTTTTTATTGTAATATCTATCCACACATAGTACAAATATATATGTGTATATATAGAGAGAGAGAGAGAGAGAAAATTATAGAGTAGAAGAAAAATTGAAAGTTCTCTTCCTTAACTACCACCACTACCAGCTTGATGAAGCAATTACTCTTAAAGTTTATTGTGTCTCTGATAGATCATTTTAATTCACATAATTCCCTATTTATATAGCTTAAAATATATTTGTTGTGCCCAGCTTTGGTTTACATGTATTCCTTCACTTAATCTTTTTTCCTTTAATACTATATCTTAACTATCTTTCATTGTTTGCTATAAGAACTACATCATTCCTTTTAACTACTATAATACTTGGCATGGATGTACCACTACTATTGTGCTATTATGAACAAGACATAGTGAACAGCCTGAATTTAATTATATAATCTTAAAGTGATTGTTCAAAATCATAGCAAAACATTAGTGAAATACCTAAAAGTATGTAGAAAATGTGCTTGTAATTATGTCATTTAAAGATCACTGTTGACACTTAATATTCATCTCGTGTGTGTGTGTGTGTGTGTGTGTGTGTGTGTGTGTGTGTAAATTAAAGGCCAACCTCCAGTGTCATAGCTCAGGAACTATACACCTTGTTTTTTGAGGCAGTCTCCTACTTGGGACCTGAGGCTCACAGATTAGGCTAGGCTGGATGTTCAGTGAGCTCCAGGGATCTGCCCCTCTCTGCCTCCCCAGCAATGGGATTACAGATATGCAATACCAAGCCGACTCTTCTGGGGGTTGAATTTGAGTCTTTATGCTTATGTATCAGACACTTTATTGAGTGAATAATTTCCCCAAATCTGTTTTTTATATAAGCACGTAGATATGATTTTATTAGCTAAAATTATACTATTTAATATACTTTCATATCCTTTTTCACTTTTTGTTAGAATTTCCTTTTTGTGTCTTAACCACGTGTTCTTATAGCATAGTGGCTCTAGAGAGGTGGTATTATGAGTTAAAGCACTGCTGTTAAGAATGCCTGGGTTTATGTGGATATACTCCTATCCCAGCGCCCAGGAGGCAGAGGCAGGCAGTTCTCTGGGAATCCAAGACTACCCTGCTCTACAAAGGACATACATAGGGCAACCAGAGCTATATAAAGAGACCCTGTCTCACACACATACAAAAAAGGAATGCCTAAGTTTAAAACTCAGTTTTATTACTAACTAGCTGGTGTGACCTAATACTTATATGATAATGTTTGGTGTTATTTTGGTTTTGCTAGCATTTGCCTTGTGTTAGACGTTGTTTCTAGATTTTGTTACTATTAACTGATTAATTATGTCTTCCTTTAATTTTAGGCCTTTGAGATGAGTATAAATTTATTTACAAGATAAAAAGACTTTGACTTAAAGATAGGGAAAAAATTGAAAATAAAATTATTACAACAACTATTTAGAAAATGAAAGCCTATATTCTGGCACAATGAAAGCCTAGGCAGGAAGATTGCCAAGTCTTGAGGCTAGCCTGAGCTATGTCTCAGGAAGTCAAAACATGAAATAGAACAAAAATTGTTTTATAGAGGCTAGCATATCATTAGCATTACCCTTAAGCTTATACAGTCTTTAATAGTTTTTACCCCTGAGAAATATTAATATTCAGCATTTGATCCACTGAATTTTCCTTCTTCTTCTTGAGTAAGTATGATACAACTTTGAGAACATCTTTTTGAAAAGCACATAGTGCTTTTAAGTAGTGCAGATAAATATCATTTAATGTTTAATTTGAGATTATACTTCTAATTTTGAGATTTCAAGGCCTATATCATAATATTGAAGCTTTAATTTGAAGCATAATTGATGACCTTTAGCTAGAGATCAATTCATTCCTATCAATGAGTATGATTTACATATGGTAAATAAGCTTTAAACTATTGGAGTCTGTTTAAAATCTATTAAATGTGTATCATAACATAAATCTTCTTTTGAATGCCATTAGAGTGCTATATTTCTACTTGGGAACATTAGTTATGTGTTTCAGACCTGTAATGTGGATATCTTAAAACAAAGATGAAGGCACATGACCTCAGCAACTACTGAAGTATAACGTTTCTTCTGTTTTGATTGATTGTCTATCAACATGCAGAGTCCACAAGCTGTTCCCAGCCCAGAGTTCTTGCGTACCGGAAGATCTTTATATCAGAGCACTTCATGTTCTCCTTTGCATTATCACATCTAGTCTGAGGCGCTATTCCTCAGCTGTCTCACTCCTTTGTCTGAGCCCTTTTGGGTTCCCTTTAATTCTTTGTTTCTCCTCACTGTATTTTCTCCTTCAGCTGTCTTTTTTCTCTGGCACTACCTAAAAAGAAGAAAGTTAAAGGGTAATATTCTTTAATTTTTCTTAATAGATACTTAAATTCTCTTCCCAACATCTCCACAAAAATTTCTTAAATCTTGGTAAGGATAACAGTAATAAGGCTAGCACAATTGCCTTCTCCCATATTTGTAGTAGATATTAGCATCATTTTCTCCCAGTGGTCTCATGACTGGCTTCAAGATTTTGTTCAATAAACTATTACAGGGTTTAAACTAGCCATGGAGGTAGCCATACTTCTTTCTCCCCCTAGCCCTACTATGGTATTAAAATTATTAATAACTTGAAAAGAAAGCCTGTGGGCTAGGCAGATAATTCAGTCAGTACTCTTTTGTTTTTTTGTTTTTTGCTTTTTGTTTTTGGCTTTTCGAGACAGGGTTTCTCTGTGGCTTTGGAGGCTGTCCTGGAACTCGCCCTGTAGACCAGGCTGGCCTCGAACTCACAGAGATCCGCCTGCCTCTGCCTCCCGAGTGCTGGGATTAAAGGCGTGCGCCACCAACGCCCGGCTCAGTCAGTACTCTTTGTAGAGAACTTGCATTCAATTCCTAGAAGCCCTCTTTAAAAAGCTGGCTATGGTATAACATGTACAGTCACAGCTTTGGTGAAACAGGAAGATCCTTGATGCTTGCTGGGCCAGCCAGTCTAGCATACTTGGTGAGTTCCAGGCCACTGAGAGACCGTGTCTCAAAGAAAAAAGTTGGATTGTTTGGATTGTATTTGGGGAACCACTTGAGTTTATTTGCTGATCTCTCCACACATGTACACCTAAGCATACACAGACGCAGAAAGAAAACATTGGACATATTAGGTACAGGTATATTATAATAAAACAAAGTTGGGGTTTGATCATTACCTTTGACATTTAAGTAGGAATTCTCTGGATACATTCAAAATCATTTGATTTGCTAATCCATTTTAAAGATATTTAATGAAACTTAAGAGGTTTTAATGGATAGAAAAGATTTGAAAACTATGCAGATACACAGAAATTATGAACACCTATTACTTCACTACCTAGAGACCCTTGTTCACATTTGGGTGTGTGTGCATATATCTGTTTAAAATGTAGGGTAACCTACTTTTTTAAAAAATCTGTATTTTTTTTCCAGTCTTAAAAATGGAGAAGACTTTAGAATTCTATAGGAATGGTGGTTAAACAAGATAATAGCGCTGAGGGTGTAGCCAAGTGTGTATGGCTCTCACTTTTCTTTAGATATTGGATATAGTCTGCTTATCATTATGACCTTTACAGCAAAACTAATTCTCAAAAAAAAAAAAAAAACAGACAAAACCAAAAGTCATCAGAAGGGTAGATGCTTCCGAAGACTGTAGCTAGGATATAATTTACAGGGGACTATTAACGGGTTAACTAAAAATGTTTGTCTTGGTGTATATAGCAAACACTTAAATATTGCCAATAAATAGTGCTGTTTGAAAGGCTGAATGAAAGGCATTACATTGTATAAATGTTCTCCTATTTCCCTACTTGGCATATTTAGAGTAAATCTAAAGCTCCCTGTCATTAACAGAGGTAGGATTAATAATGGCTTTTAATTCACGTTGCTTAACTTGAGAAATGGAGTCACTGGGTCAAAAACCTGTCATTTCATAATACTTTCAATTGCATTGACTATTATTTCCACGAAAGTTTGAACTAGTTTATACTTTCTCCAGTATTGAGTGCCATTTTCTTTCTTTACTTTTTATTTTTTATATGTGTTTTGTTTGTACATATATACACCATGTATGTACAGTGCCCAAAGGGGTCAGAAGAGGGCATTATATCCCTTAGAACTGGAGTTACAGATGGTTGTGACCTGGCTGCCATATGGGTGTTAGGAATCTAGCCCAGTCCCCCTCTAAGAGCAATGACTGCTCTAAACTGTGAAAGTATCTCTCTAGCTTTAAAAGAGTGCCATTTTCTTGAACTTTATCATCTCTAATGGTTAATTTGAAAGAAACCCTAGAAGTATTCTTTTTATTGCATGTGATGAAATATTACTCGACTAGTGTACTTAAGAAAACACAGTTGTAGCTCACACTGTTTAGCTTTGGTTTAAGAGACAGTTAAATTGAGAATCTCAAATTCTGTGTCTTCAGAATGTAATTTCTGGCTTTATCTGATTGTTACTTGGCATGTATACTTCTGTATTTGCATGCTATTGTAACTCTGCCCTTCACAGGCTACCTATGTAGAATTAAAGAATGTAACATTCACACATCTACATGCATGTAGTTTATGATTAAAGAAAAATGAAAAGAAACTCCTTTCCTTATTTGGCTATCAGTTTCCTGGAAGAATGCCAGTTTGCCCTGCTTGAGTTATTCATTGTTAGCTATGTGAATGGGATTTTCTGATTACATGAGTCAAGTGACTCACTGTAGATTTTTTGGTTGTCTCTGAGATTATCACCACCTCACACATAGGGCAAGACTGTGACCAATACTGGCATTGCAATAATGGGTTGTGGGTTTTTGTTGCAAATGAGCCAAATTGGTATTCTGTAGCTGTTTTTTAAATTTTTTCTCTTATAATTAACAAATTTATCGATCATTTTCTGCTATTCTATCTTCTTAAGAAATAAAGTGACAATGGCACGTGTGTCTCTAGGTCTGGCGTATGGGTTAAAGTAATAGAAATCATTACTTTAGAGGATGTGCAAAAGTGAGAACAGTTCTTGGTACTCAACATTCACTTTTTAATGCTTATTAAATTGTTTTCAGAAGAGTTCCACTCTTTTGAACTTTGAAGAGTCTGTTTAAAATTATTAAAGCTTTTTTCTAATCCAATAAAGAATGAGGTCCTTGAGCCAAGTTAAAATGAACTGTAACCATGGTAAAATAATTAATGCTCCTCTTTGTTTTTTCCACATATATCTAGACTTTGCATATTAAAGGTTCTGTTTTGTTTTGTAATGTATCCTAAATATTTTCCATAGTGATACTAATAAAGAGGGAATGGATTTTCCGTTGTTATAGAGCAGGAACTTATAGATATTTTCATATTCTTTTGGTATCAAGAATCCTGTCAAATAGTTTTTAACTTATTAGTAAAGGAAAGCTGGAAATTGCCTGTCTTTGTAGACAACACAATTAAAATTGTATTTAAATGATTCTTAAGTTAGAGCCTCCACTGTGAATGGATTAAGAAATATTGCCTTATTAAATATGAATAAGTTGATTGTTTTTTCTATTTTTCTTTAGGAACTGGAGAGATAGCTCAGCAGTTAAGAGTGCTTTGCTTCTCTTTCAGAAGACCTGAGTTCAATTCCCAGCATTCACATTACAGGCACTCACATCCACCTGTAACTCAAGCTCCAGGGAATCTGACATCCTCTTCTGGCTTCCAATACACACAAGCACACATGTGTCACACACACATACAACTACACCTATAAACAAACATTTTCTATTAACTATTAATCACAAAGCTAGCATTAAACAACTATGGCCTGCAATTACTCATGTATTACAGATATTTGTGTATCAAATTCATTGATACACTAATTATGTTACTAATTACACTAATAATTTTGATGGTTCAGGCTATAACTGAATAGTTTTGATATAGTTATTTTTACTATGTTCTACTTTATTATATTTTTTAGTACAGTATGATTTTTAAGCTTAGGGTTCTTGGAACATAATGGCCTGGATTTAGGTTTTCAACATTATTTTTCAAGATTTTTAAAAATTTATTTGTACAGGTGTTTTGCCTGAGTGTGTGTCTGTGCTGCATGTATACCTGCCAGTAGAGGGCATAAGATCCCCTGGACCTGAAGTGACAGCAGGTTGGGCATCACAGTGTTAGTGCTGGGAACTGGATGTAATCTTGAGCTGAGTGTAGTGGTCCATGACTGTAATCCAAGCCCTGATGAGGCTGATATGGAAGAATCTCAAGTTCAAGCCCCGCCTGTACACTATTTCAAAAGGGTAGGGGATCCCAGATTAACTTGGGCTAGAGCATGGTAGTGTTTAACAAATTGTGGATGTTCCTAGTCATTCCTGTAATCCCTTAGGCTACAATGTGAGATCTTAAATAAACAAAGTAACCTTTTTAGTGATTATCTGATATCAGCCTGATCACCTCAAAAACACTTATGGCAGGAGTGTAAAACTATGTAGAGGTCAGGCTGGAAAGATAGCTCGGCAGTGAAGAGCACTGGCTGCTCTTCCAGAGAACCTGGGTTTGATTCCCAGTGCCCACATGGTCGCTCACAGCCATCTGTAACTCTGGTTCCATGGATCTGACACCTTCTCATCTCTTCAGGCACCGGCAAGCAAAACATCCATGCACATAAAATTAAAAATAGGGATCATTTATAATCCAGAATATACTTAATTTCCACCAAAATGAAAACAGTTTTGTAATTCTCATAAAATGTGCCTTTAGCACTGCTTTGACTTCTTTGATTGAAGTCCTGCCATGTTGTAATAAGTCACCAGATCTGTCTGTCTTTTAAATGTCTGAAGGTAACTCTCATTTTATTTTAACTTTAAAATTACGTGTTAAGTGTCTGAAATGTAGAAAGGCATAGACCACTTTAAATATGGAGGCATCTTTTTTCACATGGAATCTGAGACTACTACATATGATAATGTTACCATTTTCACAGACATGGAAATGAGATCAGAGGGTTTTTACTCAGAAAATTTACTATCATTGGTTGGGAGCAATTAGAGTAGATGGTGAGTAGAGATTCTTGTATTACAAGAACTTCTTTGTCATCATTTTACAACTTCTTCATCATGGTTAACTTTTAGAACTAATGAGGGGGAAAACTTCGAAGTATGATTTCTGTGTGTATACTTCTAATCTTTTATAAAACTTAATCATCCATCATATTCAAGGAAATCATTTTAAATGACATAATCTCTTCGATATATACAAAAAGTTTAGTTTCTCTTGCCTAAATTTGAATCTATTACTGTGTCACAGTATCTAATCAAATAATCTGAAAGAGGTATTGTTTGCTCTTGGGTGATGTATCTATAGATCCAGCCAAGTAGGGATTAAAACATTCTGGTGGAAAGTAGTATTTCTACTGAACAACACACAATCATTCTTCAACAGTGTAGCAACTATAAATCCTCTAGAGAATGTTACCATTTTATTTGAGACAGGAACTTCTGCAGATATTGGTATCTTTAATGTGGAGGTGGAAGGGGCTTTTGGAAGCAATTGCCTAGAATACAGAAGCATGACTAATGCAAGGAAGGTGCTGTCTGCACTTTGTAGCCTTGGGTGCACATCGGTAGATTCAGCCAACCAGGAATTGAAACATCTTGTGGGGGTTTGGGGTTGCATCTCTACTGAGCACCCACTGTTCAGTGGGGAGTAGCTGGTATGATTTAGGTAAAACCATTAACACAGCTGTTACTGATGAACCACTAATTCTTATGACAGCTGTAGCATTCATAAAGGTGTTTAAACGTGATTTTTTTTTTGATCTTCATGTGCAAAGCCCTTGCTTCCATCCCCAGCAACATACACACATGAATTTCAGAGAACGGGGGGGGGGGGAGGGGACCACAAAATTATTTATTTGACTGTCTTTGAACCCTACTCATATTTTTGAGGCAGTATTATTTTATATTTTATTAAATTCACAGGAATACTTAACTTTTTGTCATTATTTTTGTAGTGTATTTCCATCAATTAAATCTCACACTACATAGTGTTTTATAGTATATTTAGTTACTATAGCAAAAAATATCGCTGCCATTTTTCAAAAATTACTGGCCTGTATTTATTAAATTTGATATAAAGCCAGTTCTCTGCTGGTTTTTATCTTATCTAGTTAATAACTGCCTGTTTAGTTTTATGCCTATTGAAATTTGATTTGTTAGGTTAGTTTTTGTTTTTTGATTATTACTAAATAATAAAACAATGCCTCTTGATCCATAGTTATTGGAACACTCAACAAATCTTTGATCCCTGGTATACTATAAGGTGCTTTGCTAAGAACATAGAAAATGTGTGTGCAGTTTTTATTATAATATGAATTATTCCAGGTTTTTAAAATTGTATGTATGTGGGTGTTTTGCCTGTATGTATGTCTGAGCAGCACATGTATGCATTGCCCATGGAAGCCAGAAGATGGTATTGGATCCCCTGGAACTAGAGTTGCAGATGGTTAGTTGAACCCCAGGCCCTCTGCAATAGCAACCAGTGCTCTTAACCACTAAGCCATTTCACTAGCCCATTATAACAAATTTTAACATGCATCACAATCCCCAAAGGGAATTCTTTTAAAAGATTTCTGGGCCTTACTCCTCTGTGTCCAATATAGGAAATCTAGTCAGTGATTGACCTTTGACATATATAAATACTTATTTTTTCTTTATTCAAATAGTTCTGATAAATTAGTTTCAGATAATTCATACAGAATTTTCAAAATCTTAAAATTAGATTGTTAAGTTTCTAGTCTTCCTGGAAATATGTAAAAGGTCAAGTTACTACTTTGTATTTTTTCAGAAAGGGTCTCACTGTGTCACCTCAACTCTTGAACTCAAGTGAATCTTCTGCCTAAGCCTTCATGCAACTAGAGAAGTATTCTATTATGTCTTATTCTTTTCCTTCTTATGATTTATTTTTAATTTTGTGGGTGTGGGCGCGTGCACATGTAGGTATCTATGTGAATGCAGATGCCCTTAGAAGCCTGAGGCCTCTGATCCTCTAGAGCTAAACATGAGTATAGGTTCAAATCTCTTGTCCTTTGGAAGTTCAGCTCTTAACTGATGAACCATCTCTCTAGCCTCCTTTACTTCATTTTTGGGTGGTGGTGGTGGTGGTGGCGGCGGCAGAAGAGAATAAACTCAGCCAGCACAACCGCCTCCCACCCCGTTTGTCTGTTACTGAGCCAGGGTCTCTCAGTGTACCCTTTTCTGCCCTGGCACTTGCAGTGTCTTGGACTCACAGAGATCCACCTGCCTCTGCCTTGAGTGTGTGATTAAAGGCATGCAACACTATGTCAACTAAAGTTTAATTTTTAAGTTTATTGGTTAGAATTCAGAAGATATTTTATAATGCCAAAACTATAACTTGTACCTAGGTTTGCTGGGTTTCCCCATTTGTGATTTATTTGTATTAATGTTATCAGGTTTAGATACTCTAGTTTTACTGACAGATGAAAAGAGCCTATTAATAAAAATACTTTTAAAAACAAATATAAAGTACTTGTTTAAGAATAATGTCTATCCCTTTTTTAAAATGGAAAATTGATGTGGAACTAATTTACTGAACACTAACAACACTTTTGGGTAAAGATTGTAGAAAACAAAATTAATTCAATCCTGTTTCTGGCGGGACTTGGGAGATGTGTTTATAAGATAATAAATTTTGGGGCTAGGGAAGCGGCGTAGTGAGTAACACCACTATGCAGGCATGAGGACCTCAATTCAAATCCTAACATCCACTTTAAAAGCCAGGTGTGGCTGCCCAGTGCCCAGCACTGTGAGGTGGAAACAAGATCTCCCAGATCAGTAAGAGAGCCTGTCTCAGAAGAGTGATAGATGAAGATACCTGCCTTGTCCTTTGGTCCTCTCATGTGTACATATACACACATAGATTGACTCAATAGATTCAAAATGTAATTTGTACATTTTGGTGACCACATTAGCTCAGGACAAAAATCGTAAAAGACATGAGTGCTATGTGTGTAATCCAGTACTTAGAGAGCTGAGGTAGAAGGTCTAGAGATTGCAACCATCCTGATCAACACAGCTGGACCTTGTCTTAAGAAAAAAAAAAAAAAACCTAGCTAATGCCTAAATTAGCCTGTGTTCACATTTAGTTCATGATTTGTTTACTAAACATTTTGTTGTTTCTTTCATGTGTTAGGATTGTGCTAGGTAAATGAATGGATTTATATGTATATTTATATTAGCTGTCATGGTTAGTCATTGCTGTATTTATTTTGGTAATCATACATATATATGTATCTATTCCAGCCAGTCAATAAATTTTCAATTAAGCCAGATGTGGTGACATATGTTTATAATTTTGGCTATACAGGAGGCAGGGGCAGGAATACTAAAGCAAGGGATACATAACAAGACCCTTTCTCAAAGAAAAGGAAAGAGAACAACTTAATAATTCATGTATTTGTCCACCAGTTGTCAAACATTTTATAAGTCAAGAATTGTTCTTAGAACTTGGAATGTATAAGTTGAACAGAACAGATAAAAATCCCTGCCTTTGTAAAAGTAATTACGTTTGAGTGTGAGTGTGGGTTTGTGCAGTAGAAAATAAATATTGCGACAAATACATTGATTTACACGTATAGGTGATTAAGTCTTCTGGGAAAATAGAACAGGGCAAGAGAATCAGAATGGAGGCAGTAGTTATTCGTCGCAATGAGAATGTGAGACTGAAAGAAAACCTGAAAAAAGTGGAAGGGTAAGTTTTGTTGGGTGTTAGGGAGCTGTGTTCCAGAACAAATAGTGAAAAGGTTCTGGAGGGAAGGTGAAGCTTTAAAGAACAGCAAGGAACCAGTGTAGTTAGAGCAAAGTGACCAGTGTGATAGTGCACACCTTTATTTAATCCCAGCATTTGGGAAGCAAGAGGCAGGTGGGTCTCTGATTTGAAAGTCACCCTGGTCTACAGAGTGAGTTCCAGGGTAGTCAGGGCTATATAGATATCCTGTCTCAAAAAAAGAAAAGAGAAAAGGCAAGAATAAGGAAGAGGAGGGCTAAGGTAAGTGGAAGATGAAATCAGAGGCAATGGAGCAATTCTTGAGACACACATGGGCTGCTATGTAGACTTTGGCTTTGACTTTTATTAAAGGATGAACAATTAAAGCAAAGGAGTTTATGACTTTCCTGTTTAAAAAAATTATTCTGGTAACTATTGTAGGAAAAAAAAGACAAAGCAAGTAGAAAGGAAATGAAAGACTTTAAGGTTTATGCCCTCCATCTAATATGCTTACTTACATTTTCAGATACTTATGCCAATAAATATAGTTAATTCCAGTAAAAATGCTTTGTGCCCAGTATTGACTTTGTTGCACTGGACTTCCAAGCATGGTGGCATATTCCCGTCATCTCAGTATAAGAAGATGGAAGCTGAAGGGTCAGTAGTTTGGGGCCAGCCTTGGCTACAGGAAACCTGTCACAAACAAAACTGTAAGATCATAGGAGTACTGACAGAGCATAAATTTGGAGATATTTAAAAGGGATGTTGAAGAGGCTGTTAGTTCTTTTCTTGATATCAAAGTCAAACTTATGCACATTTGTGCTGAGAACACAGAAGTAAATGAGACAGTTTTCTTCTGGAAGAAGCTTGAGAGTTCTAAAGAATATGAATGAAGATAGCCAGCTAACTAGAGGACTACAAGGGAGGAGCAGTTTGGGAAAATGCTAAACTAGAAACAAAACAAACAAAATGGTGTTTGAATTGAGTCTTGAAAGTTTCTCACATAAATTTTCCATCGTGTGTTGGGAAGGGGATCCAGGCAGAGAGTAGAGACAGTGACTCTCAAATATTATACTTTCTTCGGAGTAAAAAAATATTTCTGCCTTAGGTCTGCTGAGTTAGACTTTATAAAGATGAGGAACTGGTAGTTGAAATGTGTATCGTTTCTCAAGTGATTAATGGTATATAGTTAGACCAGCATGTGGAAATATTGCATTAAGTCACCTTCAGTAAACCTTCAACACTATGTATTCTTTGTCCATAAGCACAATCTTGATGTATATAGTCAAACTAACATAAATTTATTTATTATAAACAATAAAATATAAACTAATTTTCTGTAACATATTGAATACATATGATTTTTTATTTTTTCTGGTCTGTTTTTCTTTCTACTGTAGCAAAAGGGTTTATTTATGTGTATGAATGTTTTGCATGTGTGTATGTAATTGTACCTTGTGTGTGCAGTATCCCCAAGGCCAGAAGAGGGCATCAGATCCTCTGGAACTAGAGTTACAGACAGCTGTGAACCACTGTATGGGTTTTAGAAACTGAACTCTTGTCCTGTGTGAAAGCAGTGAGTGTTCTTAACTGCTAAGTCATCCCTCAGCCCTTCTCAGTATTTCTTGAATGAAAAAGCAATTTCTACCATTCTGAGGTTCAAGAAGGCCACTTGCCTTTTAAAGGGGAGGGGGCTTTCTAAGTGAGCTACTAAGTGCTTAGTATTTTTTTTTAAACCCTCACCTTTTCAAAACTCATGATACTTCATCCTGTAAGGTATCTTGGTAACTGGTTTATACTTGTTCAGATCTCCTAAAGGGGACACTCAGATTTGTTTTGCCTTGGATATTTATCATTATAAGAAATATCTTTAGACAACTAGTGATTACTAATGCTTCTTGCCAAATGAAAGCTAACCCCTGTAATTTCTTTATGCATTTGGATTTTTTAAGTCAACAGAGTTTAAACTTTGTATTAATAGCCTAGATTTATGAATATTTGTCTTGGTGATTATTAATAGTATGAATTCTTAGCCAGACTGCTTAAGCTAGAAGACAGGTCTTATTTTATTAACTTTGTAACCTCAATCTGTGTGTGTGTGTGTGTACACGCACTCGCACATTGTGTGTACACATGCACAGATATATTCATGTGTTGGCAGAGACAAAAATGGGTACAGATCATTTAGGAAAGCCAGTACTCTCTTAAGTAACCATCGTCTTGAACATTTATTTCCGAGTGTCTTTTCTTGTAGAAAAAAAACACAACTTTAAAAAAAAACAAAAGGAAAGAACAACTTATTTTTCAAAGCCACAAAGATTTGTGTCAAATAGTAGAGTTCAGGGATAATTTAAAAACTTTATGTATCAACCATTTTTAATAAGTCTTATCATCTGCCAGTATTTTTAATGTTGTGATTCAATTTTAGGGTTTCTGTTATTGTTCATTTGTGTTTTGTTTGTTTTGAGACATTTTCTTGTTCTGTAGCTTAGGCTGACAGCAAACTTGCTATCTCCTGGCTCAGTCTCCATAATTTCAGTTCCTTTTTAAGAGATTTTATTTTATTTATCTATATGTGTGTGTGTATACATATGTGCAAGTGCCTGTGGCAGTGAGAAGAGTCTTGGATTCCCATGGAGCTAGAGTTACAGGCAATTGTAAACTGTCTGCCATAGATGCTGGGTACAGAACTCTGGTCATCTGCAAGGACAGCAAGAACTCTAACCCAGTGGGCCCCTAATTTCATTTCTTAAAGTCAGGAAGCCAACAGGCTTTCTGGTATAATGAATAGACAACACAAGTATATGTCTTTTTTTTTTTTTTTTTTTTTGGTTTTTCGAGACAGGGTTTCTCTGTATTGTTTTGGAGGCTGTCCTGGAACTCGCTTTGTAGACCAGGCTGGCCTCAAACTCACAGAGATCCACCTGCCTCTGCCTCCACAAGTATATGTCTTAAAACATCTATAATTATTTTGTGTTCTTCACCTAAAGAATAATAGGCTCTTATCATAATACAACAAATTCATTCACAAACTTTGTATGTAAACTTTAATAAGGAAGTGGTTTAAAATACTTTCTGGAGTTCTATACAAAATACATTTTTTTGATGATGTTGTTTTTTTGAGACAGGGTTTTGGAGCCTGTCCTGGAACTAGCTCTTGTAGACCAGGCTGGTCTCAATTCACAGAGATCCTCCTGCCTCTGCCTTCCAAGTGCTGGGATTAAAGGCATGTGCCACCACTTGCTTGGCTATACAAAGTAATTTTAAGATTATTAGTTTTATGTTGAGTGCTCTCATTTTTTTTAGCAGAAACCACTATGCTACAAATATTTACCTATTTTACTAATATGTATTATATCTAGAATAGTTGTGAGAACTGATAAGCAGATTATTCAAAAGACAGAACTTTATATACTTGGCTGAAATACCACTTCATATGGACATAGAAGAAGCAGAATTTCACTTGATCTGTACTTAAAAGCAACACAAATGGATTGGTAGTACTTTGCATGCTGCAAGTCTGCTCATTTCCTTTGTGAATATATTCTTTGTGAATCCTGCAGTTCTGCTGTAGATGACTAATACAGAGCTTTCTTGGGAGTAGATAAGTGGGTAGGCAGTTCAGGTTCTAAAACCCTGTAAGCTTCTTTCAGTTTTTTCCACTCAAGTGCTTCATTGAGTGGCTGTTTTTAAGTAGTTTAGATTGGCTAAGTGGTTTAGAAAAGAAAGAGTAGTTAAGTGTTTTGAGTTGCTTATAAGGTTCTCTACACCTAGACTGACTTAGTATTTAGGTTGATCGCTGGTTGTCCAAGTAGAGTACTGCTTCCCACAGCCACCACTGTACACAAATTTAAAAGAGGAAAAATGTGCCAGGTGTGATGGCACATGTCTTTAATTCCATAGCTGGGGAGCAGAGACAGGTGAATGCCAGCCAGGGATATACAGTGAGACCCTGAAAAAGGGGTGTGTGTGTATACAGCATTTGCTAGTGTCCATTATAACCCAGTGGACCTCTGCTATCTTCCTCCCCCTCCCCCAGAGTATTGTATTAATTAAATGAGTTTCAAAAACTATTTTATTATACACTTCATTTCAAAATTCAAATGGAAAACAAAGCACTTTTAATACACTTAAAATGTTCAAACTATTGACATTGTGAAATTCTTTTGTGGCTCTGATACATATATATATATATATTATTGCAGAGTATTAAGAATATACTGGTTCATTTAGATAAGTAGCTCCAAGTGATGTTTTCTTTATTAAAAAATTTTTTTTTGTTTTTTTTTCCAGACAGGGTTTCTCTGTATTGTTTTGGAGGCTGGCCTCGAACTCACAGAGAGATCTGCTTGCCTCTGCCTCTCCAGTGCTGGGATTAAAGGCATGCGTCACCAACGCCCGGCTTATAAAATATTTTTATTCTTTCAGAATTTTGTACCTGTATGGAGTGTATTTTAATCATACCAACTCCCCATTTGTGACAAGTTTCTTTATAGCCCTACTTAAAATTTTATGGTTCTTGAGTCAAATTGCTCTAGAATCAGATGTGTCCAGCTAGTGGCCCGCAAACCACATGTGCTCCACAATGTTGATGAATGTGGCTAACACAGGTAATAGTAAACTTACATAAAATGTAAGTTAATGAGGTTTTATTGAAATTTGTGGCTCAGTTGCACAGCTGATGACAATGTTGTGTCCCAATATCAAAAAGCTGGACACATTCACTAAGTATTTGAATTGAAATTTTTGTATTGCAGTTTAGAATCTAACAAATGTATACTTTCTTTATTAACCTTGGAGAATTGTATAACAAGAGAGTTGCTGAGGACGCTTGACAGTTACTTAAGAAAGTAATTTCTATGCTTGTGGTTTTCAGCCTCACATTCAAAGGAAGGAAACTAACATGCTTCTTTCATAGAGTACAAGAACTGAGTAAAATAAGTCCCTATTATATTATTAAATGTTTAATAGATTCTAAGCTGCTTTCAACATTTAGCAAATAACTGACCCAATAAGATTGGAGCTTAGGAATAAAATAGAGGCAGCATTCTCCATTAGTAGAAAAGACTGGAAGAATAAAGACAGACACTAGTGTTCCTATCCTATTTGCTGCACAATTGCTGTTTAACTATGGAACCCCAGTTTATTTTCATAAAACAGGGTACTGTTGTTATGAGATAACTAAGCACCTCATACAGAGTAGTATTTGATAGTGGAAGGCTTATAGAAGCAACTAAGAACAGAGAGCCGGGTTTAGCCTGACAATCAAATTAGAAGAGCATGTTGCTAGGAAGGTAAGCAAAGAAAGTCAGCTCTGCTTGATATGACTTAAACAAACTGGACCAGGCTTTTTCTTCTTTAGGCTACCAGCCTGCCCCCAAATCATGACACAGAGACTAATATTAGTTATGAATGCCTGGCCTTAGCATAGGCTTTTTTCTTATTGGCTCTTATAACTTATCCTGTTCACCTATTTTCTGGCTCAGGATTTTTTACCTTTCTTTCACCCTGTATATCTTATTTCACTGCTTCTCGTGTCTGGCTGGTGGCTGCCTGACTTCTGGCCATGCTTGTGTCCTTCTCTTTCTCCCTCATTCTCTCCTTATTCTCTTCTCTTGTTCTTTTCTCCTCCTACTTATTCTGCCTACCAGCCCCACCTATTCCTCTCCTGCCTAACTACTGGCTGTTCAGCTCTTTATTAGATCAGTCTGGTACCTTAGGCGGTCAAGGTGAGAACAAATGCAACACATCTTTACATCGTTAACAAAAGCAGCAGAAATGCCTTCACATAAAGTAATATTCTGAAGCATAAGTAAATCTTTAACACATTTTTTGCCTAGCTAAAATAATACTTCACAACACAAATCTGTTTCTGGAAGATTCTTCAGCATGTATCATTCATTGTATTGATGCTTCTATCACCTTTACTCACAATTCTTCGACATTCTTGCATTTATTTGGTATCAATTACGCCAAGGAGTGTTTAAGGAACTAAGCAACCTGACGGTGGTAGCTTGTCATAGCTGCTAATATAAAATCCCATAGTCAGAGTAGGTGGGAAAGTATTGATGTCAAAAGAAACTATAGCGCCGGGCGTTGGTGGCGCACGCCTTTAATCCCAGCACTCAGGAGGCAGAGGCAGGCGGATCTCTGTGAGTTCGAGACCAGCCTGGACTACCAAGCGAGTTCCAGGACAGCCTCCAAAGCCACAGAGAAACCCTGTCTCGAAAAACCAAAAAAAAAAAAAACAAAACAAAAACAAAAACAAAAGAAACTATAGCTATTGATATCTTAAACTGCCCATAAAATTACAATTTCAGTTTCTTCAAACTTATTTAGGGCTTTCTCTATGCTGAGAATGCTTTGGAATAACTGTGAGACATCAGATAGGCTACCGTAAATTTGGAAATGTTTAAAGTTTGGACATCTTAAAAGAATTTATTATGTTTTCAGTGATCCAAAATATGTATAGCTATTTATACAAAATTTTGTTCATCTCCCATACAAATCTTACATAATTACATGCCTTCTTCTAATCCTTATACAGTACACAGGAAAATGCAAAATTAGTTTTATTCAAGTTAAGACAAACTAATATATACATTCTTGTCTTTTTATTTTTTTCTGTTAAGTAGGATGAGTTCTGAACGTCGAAAAGAAAAATCTAGAGATGCAGCGAGATCTCGGAGAAGCAAAGAGTCGGAAGTTTTTTATGAGCTTGCTCATCAGTTGCCTCTTCCCCACAATGTGAGCTCACATCTTGATAAAGCTTCTGTTATGAGGCTCACCATCAGTTACTTACGTGTCAGGAAACTTCTGGATGCTGGTGAGTTCTATAAGAACATAAGAGACCTAAAAGTTAGAATTTAAAACATCTAGAAATTACTTTAGCAGGTGGACACAATGCTTTTTTTTTTTAGATTTATTGTGTGTCTGTGTGTCTATGTATGCTCACTCATGTGTGTACATGTTAATGTGCTCATAAAGGTACCTGTGGAGGCCAGAAGAGGGTGTCAGATCCCTTGGAGCTAGAATGATAGTTATTTATGAGCAACCTGATGTGGGTGTTGGAGTCCAAAATACGGTTCTGTTGGTTGAGCAGCAAGCATTCATAACTGGCGCCATCTCTCTGGCCATGCAATACTGCATGTATATAATTAAATTTTTATTGTGTGAGTGGATGTTTTACCTTCAACACTTGTATGCCTAGTACCTACAGAGGCCAGAAGAGGATGTCAGATTCCTTGGAACTGGAGTCACAGCTGTCAGTGCTGGGAATTGAATGTGCTGATCTGGAAGATCAGTCAGTGCTCTTAACTGCTGAGCCATCTCTCCAGCATGGCCCCCACACAATGCTTTTTAAAAGTGCCTTTCAGTATTCTTTCCTCCTTTAATCAAGCTTTGATTTTCTTAGTTATCTGTGAGAATAATCCTTTTTGTAATGTAAGTTGTTTCGGTTTGCTCTTGATTTTTAAACATGTAAATATAACTCTATAGCTCCTGGTACATTATTAGCATGATCAGTGTTATAACCCAATGAAGTTCACTGTTCATCCTCTAGAATACATTCTCGATTCTTCCACATGATAGCTTCATTTAGGCATTTTCAAGATACTGACCTTTTCTCTCCGTTGCCTCCTGCTGTACCTATCTCCTACCCTCACACATACTTTTTTTTTTTTTTTTTTTTTTTTGAAGACAGGGTCTCACCATGTAACCCTGGCTAATCTGTATCTATGTACAACAGGCTGCCTTGAACTCACAGAGATCCACCTGCCTCTTCCTCTTTAGTACTGGGTGTAAAGGCATGGCCTGTCTACTTTTTAAAATATTATCCTTTTTAATTTTTTTTAAAGATTTATTTATTCTTTACACATACAGTGTTCTGCCAGAAGAGGGCACCAGATTGAATTGTAGATGGTTGTGAGCCACCATGTGGTTGCTGGGAATTGAACTCAGGACCTCTGGAAGTACAGTCAGTGCTCTTAACCTCTGAGCTACCTCTCCATTCCCAAAATATTATCCTTTTTTTTCCCGGTGATTTACTTGCAAATTCATTTTAAACAGTTATATAAGACAACTGAAAACTCCTGTGAAAATATACAGAAATACATATAAATGTACTGTAGATGTTTAGAAGTATCTGAGATGAAGCCTCATTTTGTTTCTTTCCTCTTGTGCCCTTGCAGGTGATCTGGACGTTGAAGATGAAATGAAAGCACAGATGAACTGCTTTTACTTGAAAGCCCTGGATGGCTTCGTTATGGTGCTAACAGATGATGGCGACATGATTTACATCTCTGATAACGTGAACAAATACATGGGGTTAACTCAGGTAAAATCCCCGTATATGAAAAACCCTTCTGGGTGCTTGATTATATGATCTAGATCTCATTTTTTTTAATGTGTGTTTACAGTTTGAACTAACTGGACACAGTGTGTTTGATTTTACTCATCCATGTGACCATGAAGAAATGAGAGAAATGCTTACACACAGAAATGGTGAGAAGAAAAATCTGTTGTTTGATTTAATATGAAAGGTGATTTTTTCAGTCAGATACTGTTACTAATTATTTTATTTCTTGGTAATGTACTGACTTAAAAGAGAACGTAATTTTACATTTAATGTTAATACTGTTCTTTGTTAAAACTGTTATTCCACGCTTAGGAAATTCACAAAAATGTTTTAAAATTCATTGAATTAATAAGTAATTATACACACAAGTAGACAAAATGGAAAAATAAATAAAAAACCAAGACATTTATAGATGAAAATACAGTAGTAATGCAAGAAATCATAATACAGATGGCAGGTAATAGGATTTTAGATGATTATTGAAAACACAGGGGCAATTTGGGTTCCAACTTTCTTAATGCCTAAGTGGGAGGGGGGCAGGGTTTGACCAGAATTGTAAGTGCTTTGACTTCTCAGAATGTTTCATTAATTGGAAACTAGTTGGAAGGCCCACATATGGTGTTGCACACCTTTAATCCTAGCATTTGGGAGGCAGATACAGGCAGAACTCTTGAGTTCTGGGCCAATCTGGGATTTATAACTAGTTTCAAGCTAGCCAAGGCTACATAGTGAGACCCATGTCAAAAGCAAAAGAATAATACGTTGTGGATGCTTGCACAGTAACAGTAGTAGTAAGAAGCATGTAACTGTTGAAGAGTTTTGTGAAGTACTTGTTGGATTACAGGGGCAGCAGTTGAAGTTTCTTCACACTAGTATCTTCTTGCATAGTATACTAGTCTTTCTTGATTCCCTCTGGCGAGATTGAGTCTCTTCTCTTTGAAAGCATTCTTATTAAGCCTTGACTACTTTACTTTGCATTGCTATTAACCCTATTATATCTAATACATGCTTAAAGGTATTGCATCTAATTATTCGTCTTTGCATCACTCATAGTATACATATTAGATCCTGAATGAGTATTTTGTTTGAATTTTTCCTAAGCTTTTAGTTTTATATTCCCTAAAATGTACCCATTTGATACATTTCAGTATATTCACAGACATAGGCCAACTACCACCATACTTTTAATTTTAAGAAAAAAAAGGTTTTGTTTTGTTTTGTTTGTTTGTTTGTTTTTTTTTTTTTTGGTTTTTATGAGACAGGGTTTCTCTGTATTGTTTTGGAGGCTATCGGTCCAGCCCGGCCTCGAACTCACAGAGATCCGCCTGCATCTGCCTCCCGAGTACTGGGATTAAAGGCGTGCGCCACCACTGCCCGGCTATTTTTAAATTTAAATTAGAAACAAGGTTGCTTCACATGTCAATTCCAGGTCTCTCTCCCTTTCCCTCCCCTCTTCCCGTTTCCTCCTACCAACCCCCCCCCCCAATATCCCCTCATTTCCCCAGGGAGGGTGAGGCCCTCCATGGGGGTGTCCATAGTCTGTCATTTCATCCAGGGCAGGGCCTAGACCCTTCCCCAAGAGTTCATGGTGAGAGTGCATCTCTCATTGTTGGATGGGAGCCCAAAGTCCATTTGTATGCCAGGGATAAATACTGATCTACTACCCAAGGATCAATAGATTACCTAGGCTGCCTCACTGACACCCACATTCAGGGGATCTTGATCAGTCCCATGCTGGATTCCCAGGCATCAGTCTGGGAGTCAAGAACTAACCCTTGTCAGATCAGCTGTTTCTGGGAGCTAAACCAGCCCAGTCTTAACCCCTTTGGTCATCAGTCCTCCCTCTCTGTCACTGGATTTCTTGAGTTCAGCTCAGTGCTTAGCCATGGGAGTCTGCCTCTGCTTCCATCAGCCACTGAATGAAGAAGAAAAAAAATTTTATTTTGTTTCTTTGTTTGTATTGAGACAGGGTCTCACTATGTAGGCCTGGCTGGTCTAGGACTCCAAGTAAACCAAGTTGTCCTTGAACTCATAGAGTTCTGCCTCCCAACTGCTGGAATTAAAGACGTGTGCCATTATACTCAACAATTTTAGACAATTTTCATTGCCTCATCCGTCTCCTTATACCTCTTATTCAGTCCTGAGCAACCTCTAATCCACCTTCTCTGGGCATTTCATATAAATGAAACATTTGTTTTGAACCATACTAAACAATTAAAATAGGAAATCAAGATGTTATTTCAGAGCCATCTGAATCTAATCTCATTTTTTAGTTACAAGGTTTGACATAGGACTAAATAGACTTGAATTATTTATCTCTGCTTTATTTCTGTGACTTTCTTTTCATGCTACTGGAGAACCAAACCCAGGGCTTCCGTGTATGTGCTAAGAAAGTGCTCTTCCATTGAACAACATTCAATTCCCATTTCTGAAACTTTAAATAAGGTCTCACTGTGTAGCTTAGGTTGGCCTAGAACTCTCCATCCCCCTCCCTCAACCTCCTGAGAGTATTGACATGAACCACTATGGCATGATTTCTGTAACTTTTGATTAAAACATTCTGTCTGGGTTTTACATACAGGTACTATTTACTACCAAAAGATAGTTGGCATTTTTAAAGTTCTACAAATATATTGCTGCTTATTCAAAATTGAATTATTACATTGGTAAAGGATATGATTTATTCAAGTTCTTGGGGGGCATACTTATGTACTGTCAGCACACTTAGGGCAAAAGCATACCATTTTCATATTTTCTTTACACCAGCACAGATGAATAACAGTCATCTATCTAATCATGTGAACTCTGCTCCTACAATTCAGGGAATCTCTGCAATCTTATAAATACTGCCTCTGGGTGGAGCTGTTAGAACTAATGAGTGTGTCAGAGTGGGTGAGCAGGGAGCAAATGTTGTCTTAATGCTGAGATGTCACTTTGCTACTTTTATCGTAACAAATTTTTATGTTTAGCTAGGATTTAAAACTTTGTTTCTTGCTTTTATTAGGTCCAGTGAAAAAAGGTAAAGAGCAAAACACACAGCGAAACTTTTTTCTCAGAATGAAATGTACCCTAACTAGCCGGGGGAGAACAATGAACATAAAGTCTGCAACATGGAAGGTAAGTACGCTGAGCGCGCACTTGATTTATAGATAATCCATGCACTTACATGTTGCCGGTGTCAAGAGCTTTCACCAGGAGTGGTGAAAGTGACCCTAGCACCTGGGAAGCAGAGGACTGCTGTAAGTTAGAAGGCAGCCTTGTCTACACAGCAAGTTTTCTGCTAGCCAGGGAAACACAGCGAGCCCGACCTCAGAAAACCAAGCAAACAGTACCTTGTCTCAACCCTCTAAAAAGAGTTTTAGAGGTATGGGGGGGGGGTTGGGGCAATGGCTTAGTGGTTAGGAGTACTTGCTTGTCAAGGACCTGGGTTTGGTTCTCAGCACCGATGTGTCCCCTCACAATCATCTGTAACTCCAATTCCAGGAGATCCAATATCTTTTTCTGACCTCTTCTTTAGGCACCGGGTACACACACAGTGCACACACATACATGCAGGCAGAACACTTACACACATAAAATAAAAATAAATTAAAAAAAAAAAGAATTACAGCCGGGTGTTGGGGGCGCACGCCTTTAATCCCAGCACTCAGGAGGCAGAGGCAGGTGGATCTCTGTGAGTTCAAGGCCAGGCTGGACCGACAGCCTCCAAAACAATACAGAGAAACCCTGTCTCGAAAAACCAAAAAAATAAAAAAATAAAAAATAATTACAAGGGGGAAATTATAATTGTTCTCTTTTTGCATATTTGCACTTGCATCCAAGTCTATGTAATCTCCATTTAAAACAGTGTAGTAATTTACCAGTTTGAGATATAAACTTAAGTTAGGGGAACTGTGATATTTCAGTACCAAGCTAACTTAGTCAGTTGGCTTTGGCAACTAGTATTTAAATCCTGGTTTAGTTTAATTTTCTACTCATCACTGTTTCATTTCCTTGTTCAATACTGAACCATAGTCACTACAGCAAAATCAACTATAATAATAAGATGGGTGAAGAAGACAGCCTAGACTTACATTAGGGGATTAAAAATAAAGATGTATTATTTTTGTTTTGCGTGTGTGCGCACGCACGTGTGTGTGTGTGTGTGTGTGTGTGTGTGTGTGTGTGTGTGTGTGTGTACATGTGTTTTACTTGGATGTATGTAAGTGTACCAAATGCTTGCAGTGCCTTCAGAGGCCAGAAGAGGACATTAGATCCATATTCTGTATTACAAGTGATCCCTAGTTTTTATTTTATGTGAATAAATGTTTTGCTTCCATGTATATCAGTGTATATATGCATGTTTGGTGCCTGAGGAAATGAGAAGGCATCAGATCCTCTGGAACTAGAATTACAGGTGGATGTGAGTGCTAGGAATCAAATCTTGGTTCTCTGGAAAAGTAGTAAGTACTCTTAACCACTAATTCATCTCCAGAACACCACCCTCAATGCTTTTTAAAAAGTATCTAATTATCTTATATCTTAACTGCCAAGCCATTTCTCTAGCTCTCCCTCTACCCCTTCTTATTTTAAAATAACTGTAGTACATAGATTAGATTGTAGATGGCGTTATGGGGAAAACATTTTTTTTAATTTTCAAAGATAAACTTTTATCAAAGTTTGTCAGGTCAAACTCAGCTACTGACCTACATTTCTTTTTCCCCCTTAAACAACAAAAAAAAAGGTAACTGCTTGTTTTCTTTCTCATAAACAGGTGCTTCACTGCACAGGCCATATTCATGTATATGATACCAACAGTAACCAACCTCAGTGTGGGTACAAGAAACCACCCATGACATGTTTGGTGCTGATTTGTGAACCCATTCCTCATCCATCAAATATTGAAATTCCTTTAGATAGCAAGACTTTTCTCAGTCGACACAGCCTGGATATGAAATTTTCTTACTGTGATGAAAGGTAAATTAATTCTATTTTATACTTTTAAAATTTAAATTTTTCTGTAGCTTTTTACACTCGCTCTAATAAAAACTTAATGGTACACTGCAAGTGTTCATGAAATTAAATATAAAGATGTATCCTGGGACACAAAAACATAAAATTGGCTTTGTAAATTCATGCATTATTAAACATTGACTGTGTACTATAAATATTCTGCTAGGTGTTATACAAATCTATTAAGATGAGATTCTCAGCTGGATCTGGTGGCACACTCCTGTAATCTCAGCAACTGGGAGACTGGCAGGAGGAAGGGGAGTTCAAAGTCAGTTATCTCAGAAAAATATGTTAAAGGGCTAGGGATGTAAGTCAGAGAGATGGATCACTTTTGAAAAGCATTGAGCAATCACAAAAATCATGCGTTCCTTACCTTTAGGGAATCCTGCTTAAATTGAGAGTGTAAATTTCAAAAACATAAAGCTTGTGTAAAGTAGGCAACAAAATTTTGGTCTTGAACCTACAAGTTTTCCTTGAGTACCTTCAACTCCACCCACAGTTCCTGTCACCATTTCCCAAATCTGTTACTACTTGTGTATAATTGCCAACTTGATGTTTCTATCTAGATCTTTTTCTGTATAATGAAGTAAATACTTGTGTTCCTGAACTGCACCACTACTGTTCCCAAACAGCAGCATGACAGACTGCTACTCCTCTTGTGGTGCCTGGTGTTGTTGACAGAGCACTGTTGACACCTGACTCTAACTTGTACCACATACTACACTTACTTGTCTCTAAATATTGTAAATGCATTGTTCAGCTGTCTCTCCCCGTCATTCTATCTACCTTTGTGCTCCTGTCATTGGATTCTTTACTTCATTACCTTTGGCCTGAGGTGTTGCCAGAAACTTGGGAGCTGCATTTCTACCAACAGATTGATGCCAATTTCTTGTTAGAAATGCATCAGTTGTTTCTTGTAGGATGGTAGGTGGGAAGGTTTTTATTTATCAAAAGGTGCTGTACATTCTGGGAGTGATGGTTTATGTCTGTGATCTCAACACTTGGGAGGCTGAGACAGGAAAATCACCAAAAGGTCAAAGCCAGCCTGGACTACATATGGACTCTAGGACTGTGTAGTCTGTCTCAAAAGGAAAAAAAAAGTGTGCAATTAAATCTAAATGTAATAAAATGACAAGCAAACTTATTTATCAGAAGATTGCCCACAGGTTAGGTTTTCATGTCTAGAATAATGCTAGAAACATAACTGTTTATTTAAAAAGTATTTCATTATGCTAGAACTTTATTTACATGTGTAAAACTATGTAAGAGCAATTCAAATAATTTTTAAGGCTAGATGCACTTCCACACTCTGCGGTGGAGTGTGTGAGTGCATGTATGTGAGCTCACGTGGGTCCCAGCACAAAGAGAACAGCTTGTAGTTCATTCTCACCTTCCACCACATGGGTCCCAGAAGCTGAACTCATGCTGCCAGGTATGGTAGCAGGTGCCTTACCTGCTAGCCCATTTGATGGTCCTAGATGCTAGAAATGTGATATAAAGGTTTTCTTAAAATTGGGCAAATTTTTTTCTGTGTCTTGATTCTGAGGGGTTATAGAGCAAGAAATTACTAGAAAACATTTAAAACTGAAAACTAGTATGCACAAGGTCCTTGGTTCCATCACCCCCAGCACCAAAAGAGGGGAGGGCCTTTGTGTAGCAGTGTGAACTCCCGTATCAGTGATTCTTAACCAATGGGTCATGACCCCTTTGAGGATTGACAGGCCCTTTCACAGGGACTTAAGACCATTGGAAAACACAGATATTTACATTATGATTCAAAACAGTAGCAAAATTGCAGTTATGAAGTAGCAGGGTCACCACAGCATGAGGGATTATATTAGAGAGTCTCAGCAGTAGGAAGGTTGAGAATCACTGCTCTAGATCCAATCCCTGCTACCATTCTGGAATGGAGGGGGAAACATGTATTTTTAAAGCACATTTTATTTTTCTTTGTAATGCTGCCATCTAGTGTTGGTGTATTTTGGTTTATCCCTTTTTGAAGAAGTGAGTTTGATTTATGCTTCACTAAATCTGTTTTATTGGTTTGAGAGCAAATGGCAGATCTTAAACTGTGACAGGGCAAGCTATATTATTATTATTTTTGGGGGGGGGTTTACAAGACAGGGTTTCTCTGTATTGTTTTGGAGGCTGTCGGTCCAGCCCGGCCTCGAACTCACAGAGATACGCCTGCCTCTGCCTCCTGAGTGCTGGGATTAAAGGTGTGTGCCACCATTGCCCGGCCTCAAGCTATATTATTTAACATACTGTTATAAACAAAGATACCTTACTTATGCCCACTCTGTAATAAGGTGTTTGCTTTTTGGACATATTAGTATCTTTTACTTGCACCTTGGTTTTTTTGTTTGTTTTGTTTTGTTTTGAAATCTAAACTGAGAAATTTTAACACTTGGTTCATGTTTGTTCCCAGAAAGACTTCAGTGGGAAATGTTTGTAATTGGCTTAATGTGATGAGTACAGCCTTGTCTTCCTCATAAAAATGGGTTCTCATGGTTTCCAGACTGATACAGGGAGTCAGCTCAAGTTTCCACCCTAAAGGAATTGCCAGGGACCAGGCAGGCTACCTGAATCCATTTTCAGCCCATTTTCTTTTAGATGCCATTCTTTCATGTGAAATTCTCTTAATTTTAGGAAATTAATATGGAAACCAAGTAAGAGTTATCTTCTGAAACATCACAATAGTTACTCCTTTACTTTCCATTTAGTATGGATGACCTTGGCTTAATAGCGAAATTTTATAGTTGATATTAAAGTGAGGCCTTGCCACAGGCCTAAAAATAATAAAGATTTGAATGAAAAATAAACTGCTATAGATTTACACTGTATTTTAAGATAATTGTAACTATCTTTGGAACTTTTATCATTTCATTTAGCATCATTAAGATTTATTGATATACCCTGCTTTGATATCAACAGTATGTATAATGAAGTTTTTAAAAAATAGGTCATGAGTTTGGCTAAAAGGGATGAATCAAATATCAGGGATGGATCTAAGTAACTTTATACTAAGTATTGAATTGGGTTTTTTGTTTGGTTTGTTTTTGTTGTTTGGTTTTTTGTTTGTTTGTTTTCTGAGACAGGATATCTCTGTATAGCCCTTGCTGTCATGGAACTCTCTGTAAACCAGGCTGGCCTGGAATTCAGAGAGATCCATTTATCTCTTCTGCCTCCAAAGTGCTGGGATTAAAGGCATGCACCACCACCACCCAGCAAAGTATAGAATAGTTAAATGTAAGTTTTAAACTTATTAAGCAAAAATCTTTTTTTTAAAACAGAATTACTGAGTTGATGGGTTATGAACCAGAAGAACTTTTGGGACGCTCAATTTATGAATATTATCATGCTTTGGACTCTGATCATCTGACCAAAACTCATCATGACAGTAAGTGCAATAGAGGAACTCAAGGAGTTAAAGTCCTGCAGTCTGTCCTGTTTGTACCTCTAACTTTCTAGTTAAAATTACCACCCAGTCTTCTTAGACCAAGAGCATCCTACAGCCCCTTCGCAGGATGTCTTGATCATGAAATTATTGTTTTGTTATAAATATTAATGAAAAATAAAATCAATAATACATAAAGCATCCCATAAAAGTCAAATATTATAGATTATCTAGCTTACATACATCTACATACATATGTACTGAGATCAGTGGTTGGTCAATAGAAGGTAGTCACAAAGCATTTGTTCATGAATTAGTGAATGGGATTAGTATACACTAATAACTGACACCCTTGACATATACTAGGTTTCTGAATTTTACTCAGATGAATCTATAACACTAAAGTAAGTTAAACTTCACAATTCCTCACTTGTCTGTTTAATCTGGACCTAAACATGACTTCCCAATATGATTGAGGGTAGTGAGTATCACTGAATTAGTGTAATTTGCCTTGAACTACAGAGTATGCTTAAGTTGTAGTCAGAGCATGGATACTCATGATGGCATCATCATGATTGATTTACTACATTCTCTTAAGTCAGTAATTAGTTTAGACTGCATGAATTGCCAGAAGGCTACAGTATGACATGAACTTATATATTCTAATGTTCTGAGTATAATTTTTTACAGTGATTGGTTCTCAGGTGCTTAAGGAAAAGGTGGTACCATTTTCGTTTCTTTTTTGAGACAGGGTTTCTTTGTGTAGCTTTGTAGACCAGGCTGGCCTCAAACTCACAGAGATCTGCCTCCTGAGTGCTGGGAATAAAGGCGTGCGCCACCACTGCTCAGCTCCATTTTCTTAAATGTACCCTGTGATCAGTCTCTAGTCTGACACTTTAACCATAAGTCATTAAAGGAACTTCCGACACCCTGTCCCTCACTCCTGGCTTTCATTCTTTTACAATAAGATAGGAATTTTCTTTGAGGTTTATTTTCAGGTGTGTTTGGTCTTTATCAGTTTAAACAATCACAACTATTTATTTAAATATCTCTCCCTTAAAAACAAAAACAAACCAACAGAAATGATCCAGTCAAGCATGGCAGCATAAGCCTTTACTTCCAGCACTGGGGAGGCAGAGGCAGGCAGATCTCTGGGTGTGAGACCAGCCTGGTCTATATAAGGAATTTCGGGACAGCCAGGGCTACATAGAGAGACCCTGACCTAAAAAAAAAAACAAAAAACAAGTCTACATTCACCACTTTTTTTTACTGAAAATTCAGTTGTTTTCTTTGAAATCCTTTCTTATCCCTAGTGTTTACTAAAGGACAAGTCACCACAGGACAGTACAGGATGCTTGCCAAAAGAGGTGGATATGTCTGGGTTGAAACTCAAGCAACTGTCATATATAATACAAAGAATTCTCAGCCACAGTGCATTGTGTGTGTGAACTACGTTGTGAGGTAAGATTGGAAAGAGACACTTTTTTCATTTGTGTGCCTTTATTAAGAATGGATAAAATGATAAAAACTGAGTTTTATTTTTACTTTTCTTCTTCTATTGGATTATGATTTATACTCTGGCCCACCTTTCCAAACCAGCTATTCCTGTGATCCCACAAAAGAGTATCATTTTTTTTATCAGTCTATGGATCTGTTTTTCTGGTAGTTCTGTTTCAAGCAGCTACTATCCTGGGGCCAAGAAGGTTCTGTGAAGGTTAAATGACTGTCTTCTAGGAAGGCACTATGACAGGCTATATATTGTGACATGGGACTTTTATTATAGTCATGAATGCTGTAAGTTATTTCAGTAAGCTCTGCCCCATTTAGTCACTCTTTGTATTATGAAAACATTCTAATTTAATTGCCGAGCAGAACTCTCTAGTGTGAATAGCTCATTTTCCAATGTTCCATACCCTTTATCTTCTTTTTCCTGTCTCACTGAGTAGGCCTGACTGGCCTAGAACTCACTGCAGACCAGACCAGCCTTGAATTTTCAGCTGCCCTGTGTAGGTAGCAACTTTCACAGATGCTACCAAAATCCAGGTTGTGAGGAATTTGGCCATTGTTTTTGTTCTTACAACTTCTAGTTTTCTGTTGTTTCTTTGGGGGGGTGTTTTTGGTACTAGGATCAAACTTCATGCCTTACCACTTCTAATCCCAAAGAATCATCTTAGTTCCAAAGAGTTCTTTTGTGATTTTTGCCTTTATGTAAAACTATTCTTCCTCTCCCAGTCTGCCTCATGATTGTTACTTGAACCCAAATTCCAGCTTGCTCTCCTTTCTATGAAACATCCTTTCTCCATTTTAGGAGTGATCACAGTGTATTGTGATCTTATCCATTTCACATTGGATATAAACTACTTGAAGGCAAGAGTTGTATACATCAGTCTTTGTATTCTTTAAACAGAAGTGTTTTTTTTAATATCTTTGAACATATAATAGGTTAGCTAAAAGTACCCTGATGCCAGACCTGGGGCTGGGTGGTGGTTCATCATCCCTTTCCCTCTTCTTTCCTCTCTTATGAGTGACATCACTATATTATTTCCACCAAGAAAAAAAGAAGACTCCTCTCATAAAGACTGTGGTCATTAGCATTACACTGTAAGATCATCTATAGACCATGTCGAATGTGTTAATGCTGAAGAGTAATTTTGTGTCCTTTTTATTGTATGCTTTAGCACAAATGTCTTAATCTGCTTGTGTTGTGAGTGTTCTTGTAACCACTATTCTCAAAGAGTGTTTCAATTCAAATAAGTTGAATATTTTAATTAGTGGATTTTATTTAAATTTTTATTTTCATATTGGTGGTTTTGGGTGGGGGGTAATTAGAGACAGGATTTCTCTGTGTAGCTTTGTAGACCAGGCTGGCCTCTAACTCACAGAGATCCACCTGCCTCTGCCTTCTGAGTGCTGGGACTAAAGGCATGCGCCATGACCACCTGGCTTCATATTGGTGTTTTAAAACAATATACATTTCTCAATAGTAGAATGCTTTCCTAGTGTACAAAGGTCTTGGGCTCAACCATTAGCACTGGGGAGAAAAGGAAATGTAGCAAATATGCATAAGAGATTATTCATCTCAAAGAATGTTAACATGCTTTTTTTATAAAAGCATTTTATAAAGGATAATTTAAGAGACAAGGTCATACCATCATCATGTCAAGTGCTAATTTACAAATACTAATGTTTCCTTTTTTGACAGTGGTATTATTCAGCACGACTTGATTTTCTCCCTTCAACAAACAGAATGTGTCCTCAAACCAGTTGAATCTTCAGATATGAAAATGACTCAGCTGTTTACCAAAGTTGAATCGGACGATACAAGCTGCCTCTTTGATAAGCTTAAGAAAGAACCTGATGCTCTAACCCTGCTGGCCCCAGCTGCTGGGGACACAATCATATCTCTGGATTTTGGCAGCGATGGTGGGTACTTAGTCTGTCCACCTCTCCAGTTGTGTCTGCTGCTTCCTGTCCTGGTTTACTTTCTTGGCTTACATATTTGCATGATGCTTACACTTTTTTTTATAGTATTTCAAAAGTATTGTTTAATATATTTCTGAAATTTCATAGCTTTCTTACTTCATTTTTGTGTTCTGTTGGGAGCTGCAGTTCAGAGTGCCCTGAAGGTACTATCTATGACTGTTAAAATTCTGATGTTCTTTAGATTGATGAAATTGTTCTTCTACAGACACAGAAACTGAAGATCAACAACTTGAAGATGTTCCATTATATAATGATGTAATGTTTCCCTCCTCTAATGAAAAAATAACAAATATAAATCTGGCAATGTCTCCATTACCTGCCTCTGAAACTCCAAAGCCACTTCGAAGTAGTGCTGATCCTGCATTGAATCAAGAAGTTGCATTAAAACTAGAGTCAAGTCCAGAGTCACTAGAACTTTCTTTTACCATGCCCCAAATTCAGGATCAGCCAGCAAGTCCTTCTGATGGAAGCACTAGACAAAGCTCACCTGAGGTGGGTACCATGATGAAAGAAAAGGTCAAGGGTAAATACGCCTGATATTGATTGATGGTTCTCAAAATCCAACAGAAGTAGTTTTTTTAATATCTATGTTGAACCAGGGCTGAAAGTGTCACAAACAGCTGTTTCCAAATCCAGAGCAGTTCGGTTTCAGAGCTTTCTACTATTAACCCTGTGCTTGGGAGCAGGGAAGCTTCGATCTGAACTTTGTAACTGGGCTAGTGAAGCACAGCTAAGTCTGAATTCTATATTACACTCAAACCATTTTGGAGAATATACTCTGCTTTGATGACTTGCCCAGCACAGAAGTATTTGATTGTTATTGCTGTAATGAAAGATAAGGAAAAGCAAATTGTTATGCTTAGTATACCAAGCTACAGTATTTTTATTGAAATTCTTACCATTAACTCCTAACATGATATAGTAGGCATTTAAGATTCCAATGAAAGTATCTAGTTAATTGGATAGTTAGGTACCATTGTAGAACTTGAATTGTTTGGTGAATTTTATTCTTTAGAATTAACAAATTTGGAGGGGGGGTGTTGGTTGGTTGGTTCTGGGTTTTTTTGTTTTGTTTTGTTGGGGTTTTTTTTGTTTTGTTTTGTTTTGTTTTTTGAGACAGAGCTTGGAGCTCACTTTGTAGACCAGACCAGCCTCAAACTTATAGATTCTTCTGCTTCTGCCTCCCGAGTGCTGGGATTAGAGATGTGCTCATCCACAGCCTACTAAACAAATCTTTTTATCATAGTTTTTATTTTTTATTTTTTATTTTTTTGGGGGGGTTTACGAGACAGGGTTTCTCTGTATTGTTTTGGAGGCTGTCCATCCAGCCTGGCCTCGAACTCACAGAGATCCGCCTGCCTCTGCCTCCTGAGTCCTGGGATTAAAGGCGTGCACCACCACTGCCCGGCTTATCATAGTTTTTAGTTAGACAAAACTTTATAATTTTTATAATGTCTATTTGCCTGAAACTTATTAACAAGAAAACCTAAGGACTTCTTCAGAAAAATAAACACTCCTAACTCCTTTCACAGCCTAATAGTCCCAGTGAATATTGTTTTGATGTGGATAGCGATATGGTCAATGTATTCAAGTTGGAATTGGTCGAAAAACTGTTTGCTGAAGACACAGAAGCAAAGAATCCATTTTCAACTCAGGTATGTTGCCTCACTTATTTTGTATTTTATTAATTTTTAGTCCAAAGTGACTGGGTTTAACTTGTCTTTCTTTTACAAGATGTGGTCATTATGAAAACCCCTATTTATTTATTTGCAAGGACACCGACTTAGATCTGGAGATGCTGGCCCCCTATATCCCGATGGATGATGATTTCCAGTTGCGCTCCTTTGATCAGTTGTCACCATTAGAGAGCAATTCCTCAAGCCCTCCAACTGTGAGCACGGTGACAGTGTTCCAGCAGACCCAGCTACAGAAACCTGCCATTGCTGCCGCTGCCGCCACAACTGCCACCACCACTACCACCGCCACCACTGACGAATTAAAAACAGTGACGAAGGACAATATAGAAGACATTAAAATACTGATTGCATCTCCATCTTCTACCCATGTACCTCAAGAAACGACAGCTGCTACAGCATCAGCATACAGTGCTCCTCCTCACAGTCGGACAGCCTCACCAGACAGAGCAGGAAAGAGAGTCAGAGAACAGACAGAGAAAGCCCATCCAAGGAGCCCTAATGTATCTGTCACTTTGAGTCAAAGGTATTTATTTGGACATGGTTCTTCTGTCATATTCTAATACATAGGTGATGTTAAATGATTTCTAAACATACAGCCATCTTTCTGACATGTGCTCTAAGGAACATCATAAAGTTACCTTATAACTTCCCCACACAATCCTATCAGTTGTCCAAATGTAGAAGGTCAGAAGGATATCTTCCAGTACCTCTACAACTAAGTCCAGCTGGTAAGTTATAAATGTAGGTATTTATACCTAAAGAAAAGCCCTTCAGCTAAATGTTTCTTTCCCATTCCAGAATGAGACTGGTAGTGTTTAGTCCTCACTGGTAAATATGGATATTTGCAGGCTTTCTTTTTAATATCTTGTATATAATTTTGAGTCTTACACTTACTGTTATTCTTCCTTGCATATTTTTGTGTTATCATTATTATAAAGAAAATAAGCTTTGTTTAGATCTACCAAAAGTCCTAGAATGACTTACAATATTGTTTCTGTGGAATGAAGCAATGTTTGAGCAAATATTTAGAATTTCTGTATATAATATGTAATGGTATTTGATGTGTTTTAAATTTGAAGCTGTACCTAAAAGTAATTTTCACTAATTGAGTGGAAGAAAAATGATTCCTTCTGTTCTGTGCCTAGACAGAGCAAGCTGCCCCTGACAGCAAAAGGACTCTGCTGTAACTGGGCAGACCTTTGTTCCCCTTATCAATCCTCCTACTGAAGTGCTAGGTCAGCCCAGCCATTTTCTCTTCCTTCCTTCCTTCCTCCCTCCCTCCCTTCCTTCCTTCCTTTCTTTCTTTCTTCCTCCCTCCCTCCCTTCCTTCTTCCTTTCTTTCTCTGTGGCTTTGGAGCCTGCCCTGGAACTAGCTCTTGTAGACCAGGTTGGTCTCGAATGCCTCTGCCTCCCAAGCACTGGGATTAAAGGTGTTTGCCACCACTGCCTGGCTTAGGCCTGCCATTTTCTAAAGCTAGGAAAAACACTTGGGGCTCTAGATGAATTCAGTATTTCCAGTTGGGTATAGTAATATATGCCTTTACTCCAGGCTCTCAGGCAGCTGAGTCAGGAGAAGCTTAAAACCAAGGCTGAGTAGTGGTATACACACACACCAAATAAGCAGATATAACAGTACAACCAGATGATATTTACATGATAGACTGAATTACATTTCATGAACATAATATATTTACATAAAGATTTTTAACAAGCTTGCTTATATACTACATGGTTTATAAATATTTTAAAATTAAAAACATACATTTATAGAACCATTAGTCACATATGAGTTAGCCATTTGGCTTTCTGTTGGAAAACCAAAGCAAATACAAGAAACTTAACTGACTTCATAATAGTTCCTTGTTGCCTAATATTTCAGATATAGCAACTCAGATATATTGGTCAGTATTGAGGCCAGACCAGTATAGTGCAAAGGTCACTGTGGAGGAGATAGGTATGTGAAGGCCTGGCATGTACTTCCATGGCTATAATTAATCAGCAGTGGGACTTAGAGCACACTACCTCACTGGCCTCAGTTTCTCATTTATAAAATGGTTATGAAGTACCTGTCATATCCATCCTTGGATGTTACAGTAAGGTTTAAATGAATGTAAATTTTCTTTGGTTGTTTTGTTTTTGAGGCAGGTTCTTACTATGTAGTCCAGGCTAACCTTAAACTTAAAATGTAGCCAGGTTGTATTGAAACAAGGATTATAGGTACATAACTCTGCATCCAGCTAAAACAATTATAAATTGAAAATACTATACAGAAACGTCTTGCATTTCAGTAGTCCCTAAAACATGACTCCACTGAACAATAGTGGGCTTATATAGAATGGTTGTTTTTTTCTTTTCTAGAAATACTGTTCCTGAGGAAGAATTAAACCCAAAGATAATAGCTTTGCAGAATGCCCAGAGAAAGCGAAAAATGGAACACGATGGCTCCCTTTATCAAGCAGCAGGAATTGTAAGTGTGAGTGGTGTGTTGTCTTCCAAATAAGTACTAAAGTTGTATTTTCAAAAGCTACCATGGTACTTTTTTTTTTAATTTATATTTAATGAATAAATTCTGGTGTGAAAAACACAAACCTAGCAGATAAATTGAGAAGAAGTAAAGTTTGCCCATTACTTAACCCTCAGTATCACCACCACTCTCATTTTCATTTCAGTAAATTACTTTCCTAATTACCAAAACACTGGGGCTGGAGAGATGGCTCTGTAGTCAGGAGTACTTACTGCTTCTCCAAAAAATCCAGGTTCAAATCCCAGCACCCATGTTAGTGGCATCTTGTTTTGCCAGTGAACTTGTGGTGGCCACACCCTACGGGTGTGACTTCAGGTGTTCAAACGTGACCCTTTATAAGGTACAAGTACACTGACAAAGCAAGATGCCACTACAGTGATCACAGCCCTCTACAACTCCAGTTCCAGCAAATCCAATCGGATCTTCTGACCTCTGCTGCACCACACACCTGTGGTGTCCAGACATACACACTGGCAAAACACCCAGACACATAAAATAAATCTAAAATATTTTTAAAAGAGGCACTATGTTTTGGGAACAGTTGAGGCTAGCTTATCCATAGAACACATTGACTGAAAAGTATTTCAAAATATTAGCAATAAGGGGGAGTAAATGGCTTTATCATAATATTATAAGAATAAGTGAAAGATTACTACAGGAAAAATTTAAATTCTAAAGCATTGTTTAAGAAACTGACTTATAGGTTGCTATTAAATGTATGCTGACTGCAAGGTTTTTTATTGTAAGCAATTCAATATACTAAGTGCTAACTTTATTCTTTTTTAGGGAACTTTATTGCAGCAGCCAGGTGACCGTGCTCCTACTACATCACTTTCTTGGAAACGTGTGAAAGGTTGCAAATCCAGTGAACAGAATGGAATGGAGCAGAAGACAATTATTTTAATTCCCTCTGGTTAGCTTGTTCTTTCTGTTCTTAACCAGCACAAGGGAAAGTTTAAACATGAGATTATTTTAAGAGTCTCCCCTCCCAAGGTTTTGGTACCTTAGGAAGACTAAAAAGTGGCTGGGTGGTGGTGGCACACACCTTTATAAAGAAAAAGAGGGGGCGGGGGAGAGGGAGGGAGGAAGGAACGAACGATGAAATACAGTAGCATTTCATCTGCTGGCAGCAATTGAAATCCAGGGGTTACACATTTCAGAGCAGACTCTGCATAAACATCCTGACAGCAGAAATTAACTTGATTACACTTTCTTGTTTGCATAGCTGAGGGCTTGCCCCATAGGCTAAAGAAAAGAAAATGCTTCCAGAAATTTATTTTATTTTACCCAATACCTACTGCAAAATAGGTGTTTAATGAATTTAATGATACTTAGGTATCTTTTGTTTTTCAGATTTAGCATGTAGACTGCTGGGGCAATCAATGGATGAGAGTGGATTACCACAGCTGACCAGCTATGATTGTGAAGTTAATGCTCCCGTACAAGGCAGCAGAAACCTACTGCAGGGTGAAGAATTACTCAGAGCGTTGGATCAAGTTAACTGAGCTTTTCATATCTCATTCCTTTTGATTACTTCCCTTTTTTTTTTTTGTTATTGTTATTGTTTGTTCGGGGTTTTTTTTGTTTGTTTCTGTTGGTTATTTTTGGACACTGGTGGCTCAGCAGTCTATTTATATTTTCTATATCTAATTTTAGAAGCCTGGCTACAACACTGCACAACTCAGATAGTTTAGTTTTAATCCCCTTTCTACTTAATTTCCATTAGTGCTCTTTTTAATATGTTCTTTTAATGCCAGATCACATTCACATTTCCTCAGTGTTCTCACCATTGCATTGCAGTAGTGTCATTTAAAATGCACCTTTTTATTTATTTATTTTGGTGAGGGAGTTTGTCCCTTATTGAATTATTTTTAATGAAATGCCAATATAATTTTTTAAGAAGGCAGTAAATCATCATGATCATAGGCAGTTGAAAATTTTTTACTCATTTTTTTTCATGTTTTACATGAAAATAATGCTTTGCCAGCAGTATATGGTAGCCACAATTGCACAATATATTTTCTTAAAAATACCAGCAGTTACTCATGCAATATATTCTGCATTTATAAAACTAGTTTTTAAGAAGAAATTTTTTTGGCCTATGAAATTGTTAAGCCTGGATCATGACACTGTTGATCTTATAATGATTCTTAAACTGTATGGTTTCTTTATATGGGTAAAGCCATTTACATGATATAGAGAGATATGCATATATCCGGAAGGTATGTGGCATTTATTTGGATAAAATTCTCAATTCAGAGAAATTATCTGATGTTTCTTTAGTTACTTTACCACATCAAAAGAGAACAGTCCCCTATGTAGTTATGAAAGCTTATGCTAATATTGTGTAATTAATATTAAACATAAATGTTCTGCCCACCCTGTTGGTGTAAAGACATTTTGAGCATAATGTAAACAACAAAAAAAAATCATGGATTGTTAGTAAACTTGCCTAGTATGTTAATTTGTTCAAAATATGATGTTTGGTTTATGCACTTTGTCGATATTAACATCCTTTTTTCATATAGATTTCAATAATTGAGTGATTTTTAGAAGCATTATTTTAGGAATGTAGAGTTGTCATAGTAAACATCTTGTTTTTTCTATGTACATTGTATAAATTTTTCATTCCCTTGTTCTTTGTGGTTGGGTCTAACACTAACTGTACTGTTTTGTTATATCAAATAAACATCTTTTGTGGACCAGGCCCCCATGGGTCAGCCTTTATGTTTAAATAAAACATTTCAGCATTTCCAGGTCATAAAATGATTTCCCCCAATTTAAGTTCTTTATAAAAGTTACATTGTACATTTCTACATTCATTTTTGCTATTATCTAATGTATGATGTGTTCCCAAATGTCATGTTAAGTAATGACAAATCATAATATTGCACTGTAAAGAGAAATTTTTTTAGAAATTTGCCATTATAAATTTATAAGTCTATTAAAATAAAAAAACATAAAACTTCAGTATTTTCAGTATTCATGAATGGAATACATGAAACAAGTCATGACATCATTATTATATACTGTTGTAAGGGCTCCAGGCTCCTCTACATTCCTAATCTGTCCCCATTAACAGATAAATAAAGCTAGAGATGAAATAAGACAGTTCCTCAAGCTCCAAAGGTACTAAGTGGCAGGTCAAAGACTCTTAACATCTTAGAACATTATCTTGGTTGGTTTGGTTTTAATGACATGGGTACATGGCACATTAATATGTAGATGTGTTTTACAGATAACCATACATTAGCTGATGTTTCTTTACTTTGCCAGGTCAAAAGAAAACAATATCCTGTAATTGTCAGTTTTAGAGACTTCCAAATAAACACCACATATCTTTCCAGCTATATGCATCACTTTTAGTATTTTAAAAATATTTTAAGTAGCTTTACTCAGTACTGGAAAGATGGCTTAGTGGTTAAGAGCACTGACTATCCTCCCAAAGGACCCAGGTTCAAGTCCCAGCCACCTACATGGCAGCTGACTGCTGTCTGTAACTCCAGTTCCAGGGGATCTGACATCCTTATACAGACATACATGCAAGCAAAAACACCAATGCACATTAAATAAAAAATGTTTTAAGTAGCTTTATTCTCCTGTGTTTTTCTTTAAAAAGATAACTGTTCTGCTTTTACATTCTAATTTTTAAAAAATCAAAGTCTAGAAAGATCTAACCCTGATATGGAATCTGGGACTACTGGTGCACTCCTGTAATCCCCACACTTAGGAAGCAGGAGAAGGACTACAAGTGAGTTCTAGGCCAGTGTGGGCTACATAAGAATGTCTGTCAAAAAAAAAAAAACAGTTGGGGGAAGGAGAATGCATAACCACTACACCCCGATTAACAGTCTTTTAGATCCATCTTTAGTGCTGAGGGGTCCATCCTGGGACCTCACACGCATGCCAAGCAAACTATAGCACAGCACCAAGCAAGCCTAGAAACATATCCTCACTGACCAATTACATAACCAGTGGAGAGCCTTGTCCTCTAGTGTGAGGTATAAATCCTAAACAAAGTGAGCTAAGTCTTAGGGAGCTGCTTTAATCTTAGGATGAGCCTGTGATTAGAAATAACCATTTTGGCACAATATCGTAATTCTAATCCAAAATTGGGGGCACAGTGTACCATGGGCCAATGTGCTTCCACACTCAATTACAGACAATTACAGACAGCAATGGAGGTACCACTTTAGAATAAAGTTGTTGACTAATATTCCCATTTCACAAAATTTCAAAAATGTTTATTTAACAAATTCAGTTGAAAACCTGAAGTACAGTTTTCAAATATTTGTAAATTTGTCTTTATAATAGAAGTCTGAGGAAATGACTTGTGAGCAAAGATTCAGAAGGAAGCTATAAGGAAAATTAAGTACCTATATGTGGTTTCTAATCACCTGAAGTACCTAGACTCCAGATACTGTCAGCCACTCCTTCCCAGCATCGCCCACCATCTTGAATTTCTTCACACTGCCTTTATAACCCTGCTCTGGTATCCCAAGCACTGCTCTCCCTCCAAGGATAGCTATGATGCCCTGTTCTCAGGAGTTTTATTGGTAGACAGGGAGGGAAAGGGGGTTGAGATAATGAGAGACGACAGAGAGAGAGATGAGAGTAAGAAGATGAGATGGAGAGGAAGACGGAAGACGAGAGTAAAAGAGACCGGAAGCCGGCAGGGGTCAGTCCTTTAAAGGGTCCTTTGCACCTGCGTGGTTCTCACAGAACTCTGGGCTGGCCAGAGTGCTGCCTGAGTGCATCCTGCCAGGTAACAGGGCAGGCCAGCGTGATGCCTGAACCTTTCAACTTTTCCCAGACAAAAGCATAACAAAAGTAATTAACATTTTGTTCATTTGTTAGTGCCTCTGCTAGGCCTAGAAAATGGTTACCCATTACCAAAGCTGACTGTTGCTAAAGTGCTTGGCGAAGTCTGCGTCTACATGACCCTACTGTCTGTTAAGTACCACATGCTGGACTTAATGCTAGCATTTTGCACATTTAATTCACAACCTCTATGAATTCATGCTTGTTTTATATATTATAGATTCTGGCCATCAGTGACTACAGAGCCAACGGTCCGCAGAACATACTGGTTTCCCCATTGCCAAAGCACAGAGGAAAACGCAACGAGAGTAAAAAATGGAGGGTCGGATGTCGCTTGAGAAGTGAGGTGGAGTGTCTAAGGGGAGTGGCAAGATACAAATGAACAGCGTGTTTTTAAAGCTACTTATTGGATTCTGAGTTTGGACTAAAACTTAAGTTCCCTGGGTACAAAGAAAGACAATGAAGTGATTAGAAGTGCAATGTATGACAAAGCGCTTGACATATAAAAGGCTTATAGAAAGATGCATGTGACTTTCTCAAAGCTGTTGGAATTAATGGCATAATAGGCACGGTTAAAACCTCATAATTACCATTCCAATCTTAACTTCCTCCTCCAAGCTTCGATAAGAGGTTTGAAAAGTTCAAAGTTCTAAGGCAGCAATGTCAAGCAAGAGTTGTGGGGAGAGAAACGGGAAGGGGGGCAGCGGGCCTCTTTAAAGTTTTAACTCAACAAAACCTCGAACATGTTACTGCTGGAATAAGCAAAAAAGTAAAAGAAAAATACCTATTGCGGTGCTTCAAGTCTGCCCCGATCATTTTGCTCTTATGTCTTCCCCTTAACTACGTTGAACCTGTTGTCCAGTTAGAGTTGGCGCAATCAGTAGAATATGATCCTACATAGTGTTCTGTCAGATAAAAAACGACACCTCACCACGCCCGCTCCTCTGAACGCCTCCTGGAGCTCGGTATTCACACCCTTCAGGGGCTTGGGGATCATTTTTATTCTTACCTGTCATTGGGTGGTTTTTATCCAAGACGCTGCTCAGACACCCGATCTCCGCTTACTATGTAATTCCCTTTATTCGGTCTTGGCTGCTTTCCGGAAAGCAGAGAGAAGCAGGTGCCTGAGAGCGAGCGGCGCAGCCTGACCCTCGCTGGCAGGCGGAGAGCCTGGCACTCCTGCTCCGGGCGGGCGAGCGCCGTGCTACCTGCTGCGGATGGAAAGGCCGCCTCGGCTGCGCTGGCCCCGCCCCGGTACGTGCCTGGGCGCAGCGCCCCGCTGCTGCCGGCCGGTGTGCGGGGCGCGGGACCGCCCGCGGCTCCCGCCTACGTGTGCGAGCGCATGTGCGAGGTTGGCGGGGGCGGACGCGCCTCAGTCCCCACGCAGCCCGCGGGGACCAAGTTCCCAGTGCCCGATCTGTTGGGCCTGGGCTGTCCCTCTCTAATGCTTTCGGCTGCCACCTGTCTTTTGTGGGGCAGAAATTCCCGAAGTCTAGGGACATATTGGATCATCGCAGTTTTAAATGAGTCTTTAACTAACCTAGTCAAAAATGAGGAGTTACAGCGGGCGCGCAGGCGGAGGGGCTCGAATCGTAGTCCTCCAGAGGCTGAGGCAGGAGGATTCCTCGAATTCAAGGACAGCCTGGGATACCGAGGAAGATGGTGTCTCAAATAAATAATAAGTAAATAAATAAAGAGTTGCCCCTTTAAGCCTGAATAAATCACCTTGGGATGTCTGATTAAGTGTATGAAAACTCTGGCTTCCCCAGGTGGTGAGTTTTGTTTGGTTGAATTTTTAAATTTGGTTTTGTTATACGCCCCCCCTTCCCCCGCCCCTGGTTTTGTTGTATGCTAACCATTGAGAATCATTGGGAGAAAATAATCTTGTTGGACAGACCGAGATGAGTTTACAGAATATGGAAGCCCTTGGGGCCTTAAATTGTAATCTTAGCTTGACGGTTGTATCTTGCTGTTTGCTGTGAAGTGCAAAGCCGAGGTTTGCTAAGAACAAGGAAGCCTGCTCTTCAAAGCCATTGTTCCCGATGCTCTGCAATTTATTTCCTTTAGGATTGTTTATGTGTCTTCACTGGAAGTAAGGATCCATTTTTGTTTTAAATAAGTGGTCGAGGTGTTCTAAATAGTTTTTGCCAATGAAAACTGATCTGTAGCACAGGTTTAGCAACAGAGGTAGGTGCCGTTTAAAGAGAGCCTTTTGGTCTCTGTGGATGTTTAAATACAAAGCAGCTATCGTGTACTGAAATACCACAAAGTCATGGCTTTTTGAAAGCTGAATAATATATATTATTATGTATGTGTGTGTACATGTGTGTTTGTATATATATGCACCTGCATTTTGTTCGAGATACATACATACATACATACATACATATATATATATATATCCATCCTGACAAGAAGGCTAGGATTCTGTGAAGTCAGATTTAATTTTAGAAGTCTTTGAAACTAATGTGTGCTGCTTTAGACAGAATCATTTCCAAATGCTTTTTTTTTAAATGAGTTTTCAAACAGTTCTGTATACAACAGTACAACAAAACCTTTCACAGGAAGGCAAACTAGACCGTGTGGTGACAGTGTGACCTGGCCTGACTCCTAATCTGCTTTGTAAACCACAGAGAGCTTCAGAGCATGGGCGGGTGCACACTGTAAATACTGTCACCTGGGCAGACATCACTCCTCTCTACCCCCCCCCATTGTCTCTACACACTGTAAATACTGTCACCTGGGCAGACATCACTCCTCTCTACCCCCCCCATTGTCTCTCTCAAATCTCCTATGATTATTTGTGGGTGTTGCAAGCTCACCTCCCCCATCCCTCCAGCTCTGAGTTCTCAGTTGTGTCACAATCCCTCCACTTGGACTGAACAAGGGGCAACACAGGACAGAAGAGGGAGGAGGGTTTCTTATGTAACGGGAACCAGACAGAATTGCAGTCATGGGAATGAAGTGGAGAGAGCAAGACTGTTCTCTGGCTTTTCCAGGGGAGTGCATTTCATTCATGATTAATTGTACAAGAGCACAAGCTCAGACTGGTGCCTGCCATCCTGAGTGTTCAATAGTCCCCAGCAAAAAACAGTTAAAATCTAAACAGAGGTTAGATTAGTCATTTGGGAAAGCCCTAATCACTGTCAACTGCCTTTTCTGTGAGCTGCTGTCTTACTAATCTAATCGGTATCAACAGCCCACACTGCTCACATCTGCTAAAATTGGAATGATAAACAGAAAATATAGCTTGGTCCTTGCACAAGGATGGCCTGCAAATTTGTGAAACATCACACACACACACACAACTACTCAGTAGTTTAAAGCATTTGCCTTGAAAGCCTGATGACCTGAATTTGGTCGCTAGGTCGCACTTTGGAAGGAGAGAGCTGACTCTCAAAAGTTGTCCTCTAAGCTGGGTCTGGTGGCACTTAGCTTTAATCCCAGTAGTCCAAAGGTAGAGGCAGGAAAATCTCTGTGACTCACAGGCCAGCATGATCCACACAGTGAGTTCCAGGACAGCTAGAGCAAATAGTGAAACAGTCTTAGGGTTTCTATTGCTGCGACAAAACTCCATGTCCAAAAAGCAAGTCTGGGAGAAAAGGGTTTATTTGTCTTATATCTCCACATTGCTGTTCACCGCTGAAGGAAGTCAGGACAGGAACTCAAACAGGGCAGGAACCTGGAGGCAGAAGCTAATGCAGAGGCCATGGAAGGATGCTGCTTACTGACTTGCTCACCATGAGTTGCCCAACCTGCTTTCTTATAGAACCACCAGCCAAGGGATGGCACCACTCCAAAGGGCTGGGTCCTCTCCCCACCAATCACTAACTAAGAAAATGCCCTTCAGCTGGATCTTATGGAGGCATTTTCTCAATTGAGGTTTTCTCCTTTCACATAACTCTAGTTTTTGTCTTTCTTCCCTCAAGCCTAAACTCCTCCTCCTCCTCCTTACTCTTCCTGCATGGAAGTCCTGCCTATACTTCTTCCCTGGCTATCAGTCATTCATCTTTTTACTAGACCAATCAGCTGCCTTAGGCAGGCAAGGTAAAACAGTGACACACCTTTATATAAGTGAATGCCACAAATACATGTTTACATAGCTAAACAAATATTCCCAAACATAAACAAATGCAACACATCTTTGCATAGTTAAACAAATATTCTGCAGCAGTGGGCTGCCCTGAAAGGCTATGATAGTTCCTGAACTGAAACAGTTCCCAGAGGTCCCTGTGTCTACCATTCCTGAGACAGCTAAGTGTCTCATTCCAGTGTCACCTGGTACCAGCTCAACACCTACATGGCCAGGTCTAGAGACCTATATTGGTCTAAATATTACCAACTTCTTGCCTCCAATAATGCCACTCCTGTGAGCCTATGCAGGCCATTTTCATTCAAACCCCACACTCTCCCAGCACATTTTCCATCTTCTGCATACCCATGAACTTGCCTTTCTCTGTGTGTGCAGAACCCTTCCTATCTCATGTCTGTTTCCGAAATAATGTCTCTTTTTCAGAACTCATCCTTTTATGCACCGAGCCCCAAGACTCTCCTAGACGTTCCCTTATTGCATTGTGCTTAACTCTTTCATACTACGCTAAAATTGTACCGTCTACTTTTAGTGAGTTGTTCTGCACTATCAGGTTAGCAAACCTAGGATAAAGACCATGACTTTAAACGGATTCCAGCAAACTAGCAACATAAAAAGCTCCATGGATTCACTCCCAGTTTAAACAATTTTATTTTTTTGTTTTGATTTTCATTTTTGTTTGTTTGGTTTTTTTTTTAGAGAGAGAGGGAGAGAGAACATGACTCTGAGTGGGTAGGGGGTGAAGAGGATCTGGGAGGAGTTGGGGCAGGGAAATAACTTGATCAAAATATATGGTATGAAAATTTTTAAATAAAAATAAACAGTGGGGAGGGGGAGGTGAACACCTTTAATCCCAGCACTTGCGAGGCAGAGGCAGGTGACTCTGTGAGTTTGAGGCCAGCCTGGTCTACAGACTGAGATCTAGGACAGTCAGGACCACACAGAGAAACCCTGTCTCAAATAAATAAATAAAGTAAATAAGCTATCTTAAAGTAATCATTTGAAGTTTCTTGAAATCTCCCCAAGGGAATACAGTGAATAAAGAAATAGTCATTCAAGAAAATCTGCTACACCGTAGCTAACGGCAGCACCAGTGCTTCTTGAGTCATGATGCTGCTCACCTCCACAGCTTAGCAAGACCAAGATCCACTCCTGTCAGCGGGGTCAAGAGCTCAGCACTCCCTTCGTCTTCAGATCCCAGGAAAGGACTATCTAGGAGCGGCAGTTCCTGAACATAACTCATCATCTCAAGCTTCTGTTGTAAGATGCAAAGGGAGTTGTGACAAATGTTCATTCACTGCAGAAAGGACACATCACCAGTGATAGACCCTAGATACGATTCCACCCGAACCTAACTTGGAGAACTGGTAAGTTTATTGGGTTTATTTACAGGAGCATGAGTAATGGTTTACAGGAACATGAGTGACTCAAAGGCAACTATGTCACCAAAGCCGCAACCCCAGCATGGGTTATAACTCAAGAAAGCTGCATCCTCAGAGCTCCCTGCCCAACTTGCAGTCAGCTCCACAGAAGAGAGTCTCTTCTCTCTCTCTGCCAGCAATGGCTTGTTGCTTATTTACTGCTGTGGAAGAGCCTGGGAATTATGTAACTTTCTGAGACTCTGCACGTATAGTGAGACTACTGTTTCTTTAGCTTCCTGGGATTTATGACCCCCACTCCCCACTTCCTTTCAGGGGATACATTTCTTTTTTTAATTTTCTATTTATTTAAAAGATTTTTTAAAAAATAGTTCCCCCTCCCTCTCCTCCCACTCACCCCCACCTTTCCCCCACTTAGCCCCACATCCACTCCTTAGAAAGGGTAAGGCCTCCCATGGGAAGTCAACAAAGTGTGGCATATCAAGTTGAGGTAGGACCAAGTACCGCCCCCATCAAGGTTGAGCAAGGTATCCAACCATAGGGAATGGGCTCCAAAAAGTCAGTTCATGCACTAGGGGTAAATCCTGGTCCCACAGCCAGTGGCCCCACAGATGGCCCAAGCCACGGAACTGTCACCCACATTCAGAGGGCCTAGGTCTTTTGTGGGTTCCCCAGATATCAGTTGAGAGTCACTGAGCTCCCACTAGCTCCAGTCGGCTGTCTCTGTGGGTTTCCCCACCATGATCTTGATCCCTTTGCTCATCTAATTCCTCCTCCCTCTCTTCAACTGGACTCCTGGAGTTCCAACCAGTGCTTAGCTATGGATTTCTGCATGTGCTTCCATCAGTTACTGGATGAAGGCTCTATGATGACAACGATAGTTGTCATCAATCTGATTGCAGGGAAAGGCCAGTCAGGCACCAGGGGGATATGTCAACTTGGAGGAAATAGCTACACAATGAGAAGCTAAATTTGATCTAAGTATGCCTTGGAGATTGGAGAAATTAGATACTCCTCATTAACTTTATCCCAGCTGGCACTAGGAGTTCCATAACATAAGCAAGATTGAAATAACAAAGCCATGGTCCTCTCTCAAGAGTCTAACCTGTAAGACAGGAGAGTCACTCCAAGAGAAGGCTGCTGCCTCTATCCCCAGCTCTGAAGTAGTGGTTCTGAGAATCTGCCCACGAAGAGGCAGCCATAAGAACAGGACTGTGACATTGTCTCTGTAGGAATCGGCTTTATTTGGAACAGGATATGGGTGAGCACTAAAGGTGTTCTTGCAAACAGTGAACACTTGGGTGGTAATCAGTAAGAGGAGACTGGTATCTCTCTAGAGGCAACAGGGTATCCAGCAGGCAAGCTAGTTTACCAGAGGACCAGAGAAGGGAGCTATTGACAGCCCCAGGGGCAGACCATACATCAATATATGTAAATTCAAAAGCTCCCTCCACAGACTTCTTAAATACAACTGGTTTATGCCCCAACATGCAATCAACTACCAATTAGTGGAGGCTAACATCTGGTTGTAATACCATAGGAGAGCGGACCAGAAAAGGTGAAGAGCACAGAAAAGCATCTGTATCCCAGAGTGATCCTGTGAACCACCAGGGTAGCAATCTCTGAAGACCCGCACCGCAGGTGCTGGCCCTGAGTGCATTGGGTCAGAAAGACAGACCAGGGGGAACTGCAGGTGTCACACAGGAAAAGAACCCTGCAGAGAGTTAAGAACGAAAACCTGGTGCAGGTTGACTTCCTCAACCTGGACCAGACTTCAGGGAGACTAGGGCCAAGCAGTTCACTGTCAGAATCATATACTGTGTTCCCACAGTCCATTTGGGAAAAGGCTTCCAAACAATCAGTCCAATCCCAGGTGCACGATAAAGCTTAAGGTGTGATGACATAGAGACTCTTTATAAAGTGCATGCGATCATGAAGTTGGCTTCAATAGCTGAAAGGCCTAATGTGGTCTCCAACTGACAGCATAGAGGTCAGCAAGTCATAAAGGGCATGTGACATCTCCCCCATAGAGGGATAGTGGTCTAGGGAGGGAAGAATCTGGAATAACCATTCTGAGGAGTCAGGGTGAGCCCTGCCTCCACAGATAGCAAAAATGTCACCAGGACATTAACAACATCCACTGTCAGCTTTCTGGATGGAAGCAGACATTTGATTTTACCTTCTCCATTTATCTCCACCCTGCATGATTAACACTCCTGGCTTCTCTTAGGGTTTCTCTGTGAGCACAAGGACCTCTGTGTCCCCAACAGCCAGACATGTTTGTGTCTTTCCACAACGTCAGAATGTATTGAGTCACAATGAATTCATGAGCTACATTAGTTTTGTTGCCTGAAATTTAGAAAATCACCCCAGTTTCCCTTTAGATGACCGTTCGCAAACACAGTTGCTTTTATTCTAATCTTTGCTCTCTCTCTCTCTCTCTCTCTCTCTCTCTCTCTCTCTCTCTCTCTCTCTCTCTCTCTCTCTCTCTCTCTCTCTTTCTCTCTCTGTGTGTGTGGTGGTGATGGCGATGGCAGTAGTAGTAGTAGACACTACAACAGGGTCAAAGAGACCTACTACATAGAGACAGAGGCAGAAGGCTGATAGACAGAGTCTGTGTGTGGGTGGAGGAGCATTGCAGGGTGACAAGTCTGAGCTGAATCTCAGGGTTGAGTTGTTGAAGCAACGAAGCCATAGAGTGCAGACCCAACTGCATTCAAGTAGGCCATGTCAGCAGTGATGACTGACTGAGCTGAAGCCCCTGGGACCTTCAGGAGTCCTTTGTCAGTCGCCTGATGCACACAGTGGTGCTGGTTGGTTGAGCTCCACAGCAGTAGGTGTTTTCCCCTTTGGGGTCCAGATGAGGGTGTTTCACCAATCCTTGGTCTGGTGATGCAGTGAGTTCTGGGGCCTAGTTTTCCTGATACTCTCATGGGCTCAAGTGGTCACAATTTACTTTGATGATTTCGTGGGGAGCTGTTTTCTTTTAGAAATAAGTTATCAGTCTGTGCCTCATGAAACCACTGGAGGGATGATGACATATATGTATATATGTATATGCATGCAGTATATATATTATATTTTATTTATATAATTATATGATACATAGTTATATATAATTATATATTATCTATATGTAATTATATATCACAAATCATAATATCTGATAGTGTATTATATAATTGTATAATTAATGACATATATATTACTAAAAATGAGTCAAAGACTGCTTGTACCCAGGACAAGGCATAACATGAAGAAAATACTCTTATTTGACTAGGAGTATCTTTTTTGTTGTTTTTATTGGTTTTTCAAAACAGGGTTTCTCTGTCTAGCTTTGGAACCTGTCCTGGAACTTGTTCTGAAGACCAAGCTAGCCTGGAACTCATAGAAATCTGCCTGCCTCTGCTTCCTGAGTGCTAGGATTAAAGGCCCGTGTTACCATTGCCTAGCAACATGGAGTATCTTAAACAGGACACAGGCTGATCTTACAGGCACAATGTAATGGAAATTAATGTCTTACAATAGTCTTGCCACATGACTAAAGAGGCAAGTAAAAGCAATAAAGCTATAGGATGTGTGTGAAGAACTTCAGTTACACCCACAATTAAAGTTTGCTATAAATTGTAATTATAATAAATTATTAAATCTATAGGAATTGACTTTAGACAAAATAACTATGAGATATTAAAAGAAACAGGAAAAATTGGCACACAGAGAAAAATGATGATGAAAAATTATGTATCAGAGGATCCACATGGCCAAGTTGATAAAACATTTTAAAGCAGGGCTGGAGAGATGGCTCAGATGTTAAGAGCACTGGCTGTTCTTCCAGAGGTCCTGAGTTCAATTCCCAGCAACCACATGGTAGTTCACAACCATCTATAATGAGATCTGGTGCCCTCTTCTGGTGTGCAGGCATATATGCAGGCAGGATACTGTATATGTAATAAATCTTTTAAAAAAACATTTTAAAGCAGCCTTTCGAAATATATTTAGAGAATTCTGGGTTTCTGTTGCTTCACACCTTTAATCCCAGTACTCAGAAGGCAGAGGCAGATGAATCTCTGTGAGTTCAAGGCCAGCCTGGTCTACAGAGTGAGTGCCACGATAGATTCCAAACCTACACACAGAAACCCTATCTTGAACCCCCCCCAAACAAACAGCAACAAAAACCCAAAACAAACAAAGAAAAACAACAAAAACCGTATTTTCAGAGAGTCAAAGGAAACCACACTTAAGAATGCAAGAATATATGATGACGTCAAATACAAGTTAGGGATAGATGGTGTAGTAGTTACTCTTACGTTTCTATGATAAAATAGCTTGATAGTAAGCAAGCTAGTTTTCCTGCAGTGTACCTCTAAAATTTCACCACTTGAGAAGCAGAGGCCTCTTTCTGTGAGTTTGTGGCCAACCTGGTCTACACAACCAGTTCCAGGTCAGCCAGGGCTGAATAGTGAAACAAAGAAAAAGAAAAAAGAAGGAAGAGAAGAAAGGGTTTCTTTGAGTTCACAGTTCTAGGGTGATACGGTGCCCCACGGGAGAGAAGTCATGGCAGCAGCAGCAGGCCGGTGTGATAGCCAGGAGCCAGGCGGATCACATTTCCACCACACACAGGAAGCAGAGAGCTGGAAGTCAGGCCAGGCTGTGAAACTTCAAAGCCAGCACACAGCGGTGTACTTCCTCCAGCACGGCTCCACCTCTTAGAGGGTCCATAGCCTCCCCCGACAGTGCCCCATCCGCGCTCTAAGTGTTCAAAAAGGGGAGCTCTTGGTGGCATTTCCTATTCAAATTGTAACAGATGGGAATTTTGTTAAAGAGCTAGACAGAAATCCTCAAACCTGAAAGAAAAAGAACTGAAATGAAAATAGCCAGTAGATGCTTTACTGTGCACCCACTTATACCTAGCTCCTTTAGGGACACACTCAAGCTTCTACACTTATATTTAACGGAAGCGATAGTTTGAGCCACACCCCTCCACACACAGTCATGTTTTATAGTCTTGGTCCTCAGTGCAGCGTTTAAAGATGGAGCTATGGGGGAATGGTTGGTCTATCACGGCTGCCTTCATCTTTGGATTAATCATTGATGAACTCCTTATTTGGCAGTCGTTAGAGAGCTCTCAGAGGCAGGATCCTGTTATTCTTGGGGGTCTGGTCCTCTTCTTACGACCATTATGTGAGCAGTTTGCTGTGGCCATGACTTCACACATTGATTCTGTGTCACCACAGCCCAGAAACAATGGAGCCAAGTGACCACAGATTGAAATCTCTGAGAACACGAGGCAAGATAAATCATTTTCCTTTCAAGCATTTTGAAGACAGGTTAGATGTAGGTCTCTTCCTTCCTCAGGGATCATTGCCCACCAGTCCACAAGAGTGGAGGGAGCAGAAGTGGAGAGATACATTGGAGATAGCCCTCTGGGATATGACTTCAGTGAGACAACTCAATTTTATTTCAGAGTATAGGAAATATATAGAATTGGGAAGCCTGTGGACAAACCCTAGTTTGCATTAAGTGGCACACTCCTATCATATAGCTGGATTAGTGGAAGTATGGTCTATCCAAATGGCTAGAGCATTACCCTAATTACCTTGTGCTGCTGAGAAGAGCATTTGCAGGGAACTATGTCAAGGGTCATCCTTGAGATAAGTCAGGCTTCAGGGCCTAGAGACATCCTCCAGATAAGCTTAGGTAGGGAGCAGGAAGTCCCTGATAGGGAGGAGGGAGTCCTCCATGTTACTGAGCTTGGAGAGGGCTGTAAAATGAAACCTCTGACCGGCAGGGCCTCCCAATAGCTACAGGACCCAGTCCTTTCTGGAGGCTTTTCTATTTGTTTGATTTCATCTCTCTCTTTCCCTCCCTTCCTTCCTCCCTGGAGCTGAGGATCTAACCCAGGCTTGCTAGGCAAGTACTCTTCTACTTAAGCTAAATCCCCAGCAAATGCCAATGTTAGCTGGTTTTGTGGTAGTTTATACTTATGATCCTAGCACTTGGGAGGCTGAAGCAAGAGGATTGAGAACATTGCCGTGAAGAGCTCGGCCCACCTGAACTAAAAAACAAAACCGAACAAATAAAACCCCTGTTAATGATAAGTATTTATAACTGTAGGCACCATTTAATGTTTATTTTTCCTTCAAATGAGCTAAGCTGTTTGGGGGTGCAGCATATTTGATAATTGTCAAAACCTGTATTTGTGCCTGTCTTGAGTGGAAACTCAACTGAGACACCCCTTTTGTGGCTTGGCTGCTTTGAACACTTGAACTTCCACAACATCTTGAGGACATCACACTCGAGTTTCCGGCATCTCTGTTATTCCAGCACCTCCACTTCTGCCTCAGCCTTGACTGTGCTGGTCAACCTGCACCTCTTTTTACCAGGACAAGGCAAGCCTAGGGGGATCCTCCAAGCCTGGTCAGCTTGTGCTATTCTTTCTTAGACTATAAGGGAAAGAGTCTGCCTCCGTACCTCAAGAAAAAGTTGTGATGGGTACAATGTGAAGCTTGTACATGGTCACTATGTAAGGTTTTATTATTATTTTCTTAATTCCATTTTTTTTTGCCTCTGCCTCTGTCTCTCTATCTGTCTCTCTCTGTGTGTGTGTGTATTTGTCATATGGTGTGTATGCAGATGTCAAAGGACAACTTATGAAAACTGGTTTTCCTCTTCTGTCATGTGGGTCCCAGGGATTAAACTCAGGCCATCAGTTTTAGCAGGAGGTGTCTTTTATCACTGGGCTATCTCACCAGCTCCTATGTAAGACTCATGATTGATAGTTAAACAAGGCTGTAGTTGTTGGAACTGAAAGCTTTGGTGTTATTAATGGAAATTAGAATCCTGCCCTTTTACATTCCACCCACACCCATCTGGCTCTATAGCTAGGCTCCTTGCTACACTTTTTTTTGTTTTTGTTTTTTTGAGACAGGGTTTCTCTGTATTGCTTTGGAGGCTGTCCTGGAACTTGCTCTGTAGACCAAGAGATCCGCCTGCCTCTTCCTCCCGAGTGCTGGGATTAAAGGCGTGCGCCACCAACACCCGGCTTTAAAAAATATTTTTAAAGTGTAGCAAGGAAGCCGGGCGGTGGTGGCGCGCGCCTTTAATCCCAGCACTCGGGAGGAAGAGGCAGGCGGATCTCTTGGTCTACAGAGCAAGTTCCAGGACAGCCTCCAAAGCAATACAGAGAAACCCTGTCTCAAAAAAACAAAAAATATTTAAATCACATTTATGTATTCTGTGTTATTCAAATATGCAATGCAACAGTTCATATGTGAAGGTCAGAGAACAATTTTTTAGCAGTCAGTTCTCTCCTTCCTCCAACAGGGATTGAACTCAGGTGGCCAGATTTGGTCTACCGTGTTCAGGCTTGGTGGTAAGCACCCTTACCTGCTGAACCATTTCATTCTCCCTGCCTCTCCATACTCTTTGATTCAATGAGGAGGTCTGCTCCTATGAGTTGCTCCCGAGAGTTGCAGCATGAGGCCCACTGTGGTGACAGCAGCAGTGACAGCAGCACTAGCCATCAAGATGGGCACTGAGCTGACCCAGAGAACAATCAGGGTGAAGAAACTGTGGTGAGCAGCAGCAGATAAAACGGTGAGGGAGAAAAGGTGGCCGAGACCATAGAAGGTGAAAGGTTCTGAAGACCAAAGGTGAAAGACTGCAGGCCTTGGTCACTGAAAGAGCCCTAGAGACCTCCCAACCCCTGACAGTGGAAGACCCAGCACTCAGAGAGCTGCAAGGAGGTACAGCTGGGGACTGAGGGCTCCAGTGCTCAGGATTGAGAGTTATAACAGCAGCCACTGTTAGGGACCAAGTGTGTCATCTCCCTAGACACAGGGGCTGCACTGACACTAACTTCTCCTAATGTGAATGGCCATACAGAGATGGGGAGTATGCTAGCAGTGGGGAGCCAGACCCAGGTAAGCAAGGCCCACAGCAATAAACAGCTTCCTAAGGGCCTGGAGCTATAAGTCTCTGACTCTGAGGCGTGGAGCCATGGTAACTACTGATCCAACTTCAATCCCGGTACCTGTCATGCTCATGAGTTACAGAGACAAGCTTCTGAAGTTGTTGGATCAGTCCATAAACCTGGTACTCAAAATCCTACTCATGAGTTCCATCCAACTCCAGCAAAAGGACCCAAGATAGCTGACTGGTAACAAATCATGTCAAATATTTTGTCACAGCATTGAGAGAATGACTAGCAGTGAAGTAAGAGATTGAGAACATTGTGCATTGTTGTGAGGTATCTACCAGAGAAGACCACTCAGATATAGGCTCAGGACGATAGAAAGTTTGTATTAGCCAATTGACCACTGTACTGGGTTGGGTGTTCACAGAACAGAGCCTTTCTTGGGCTGAGATTTTAAACACAGAAATAACATCCTTGGTTGGCACACCACAGTTAGCAAGAATAGTTATCCAGAAGCAGAACTACAGAAGCCAAAACACAAGGTACATTTAGAGACTTCTCCAGAACTATGGGTGAGGTCTTTGTTCGTGTTGGGGTGATGCTGCCTACATGCTGGGTTCCAAGGCCTGGATGGTATTTCCATCATGGCGTCGGTTGTGCTAAGGCTTAGGGGTCTGTTATGTCCTTTGAACCAAGCAATCTCTATCTTGGGGAGATCGGTTGTGCCCACTTGCAAATTATCACCACCATCTATGGTATGTGGCTTTGCCCTATTTGAACATGGCCTCTGGAAGGGCTAGAGTATATAGGCTGGGGAGACTAGGGGATTGTGGGGGCTCATTCTGCTGGCTAGAGGTTTTCCAGATATGACCTTGGTGGGGAGAAGTACCCACACCCATGTACGTAGCCCTTCACCCATACTCTGTAAGGAAGTCCAATAAATTCATTGGTTCTCTAGTGTAAACTTTGGTAGAATTGTGCCGCAGTTTGTCACTGGGACTTTAGGTTGAGGTAAAAATTATTTACATTCCCTACAGGGAAGGGATTTTAGCAACAAAGAGATAGGAGGAGAGTCAGGCATGGTAGTGCAGACAGAGGCAAGTACTCTGTGTGAGTTGAGGCCAGCCAGATCTACACAGCAAGTTTTAGGCCAGCCAAGCTATACAGTAAGACACACACACACACACACACACACACACACACACACACAGACACACACACGAGACAGAGAGAGGGGGGTGGTGGTGGGGTGGGGGATGAATCAATGTGTAAATGAATAAATAAGTAATACTGATTTAAAAAAGAAAAATAGAAAAAAGGGTCTACAGGATAGATTAATTAGTGAAACTTTTTTTTTTTTTTTTTGGTTTTTACAAGACAGGGTTTCTCTGTATTGTTTTGGAGGCTATCGGTCCAGCCCGGCCTCGAACTCACAGAGATACGCCTGCCTCTGCCTCCCGAGTGCTGGGATTAAAGGCGTGCGCCACCACCGCCCGGCTAGTGAAACTCTTGCAATGGAAAATCCAAGACTTGAGTTAACAGTCCCAGAATCCATGTATAGCAGGAGAAAACTAAGTGCATAAAATTATTCTTTAGTCCCACATATCTGTCATGGCTCACATGCCCTTAATAATGTCAAAAGAAAAACAAACAGTGACAAACATCCCCCCCCAGAGTCCCATCAGCTGAGTGCCCCTAAGGCAATAGGGCCAACTCACAATCAACTGAAACCTCCCACCTATGAGCCCAAATACTCTATTTTTTTAAGTTGATTATCTCAACGTTTTGTCACGATATAAAAGTTGACTAATACACTCCAAGTTGAAAATACATGAATATACCTTAAAGTTTACCTGACAATTCAAATTTGATTGGGTGTTATCCCTACAAAGTTGGTGGAGACGTGTAAGAAAGTGATTGCAGTAGTATTGTTTATGATGGTAAAACCTGGAATATAAATAAATTCCAAGAGGGAACCGTGGATAAATTGTGTAGTAATTCAACAAGGTATTAATTCAATAAAATATAAGGCAGCAGAGAAAATGAAGTACTATCACTATAAGTAACATCATGAATACATTTTGAAATGTTAAGCTTAAAGTTAACTTGAAGAATATGAATTGTAGATTGCAATTCCATTTTCATAAAATTCAAAATCAACTACAAAATATATGTATACACACCGACTTCAGCCTCTGGCCTCCACATGGGCCTGCAGGTGTGTTCCTGAAAACACACACACACACACACACACACACACACACACACACACACACACAGAGAGAGAGAGAGAGAGAAACTAGAAATGCACACTCATAAATAACTTTTCTAAACATCAGAATGACTTCCAAACAGAAACGCAGTTTCAAATACAGAATGCTAAACCATAGCAAACTTCTGGGAGAAGCTAAGAAGTCGAATGTCCAGAGAGCCGATTCAGCCATACGCTAGTGTGTCAAATAGGAGCTCTTTACTAAGTACTGTGCTAGATTGTTGGAGACGACAAGGGTAAGAAACAGCAACTGTTTCCGAGAGGTTGCAGATTACTAGGAAAGCCACAAATTGGACACCCAATTAAACAAGTATACACTGTAGGGGATCTTGGCGATCAGGAAGAAACAGGTGAGTCCCTTTCCTAAGAAGTTCTCTTTAGATCCTCTTCTCACGTGGGCCACTTTAAAGACAGGCAGGCAGGTTAATGCTAAATTATAAAAGCCAGGTGGCGATGAAAACTTCAGATCTTTTGGGGGGGGCTCACTGTTCGTCGAAATCAAATCTTCCTGTTCTACCGTGCGGGCACATTACTTAATATTAAATGAATTCATTTATTGTGAGACAGGGTCTTTTTATGTAGTCCTGGATCTCCTGTAAACCACAGAAATCCTCCTGCCTCTGTCTCCCGAGTGCTGATATTAAAGGCGTGTGCTACCACGCCCGGTTTCTTCGTTAAAATTAAAAAGAGCTAATCTCTGCACAAACGTTTGGGCAAATGTCAACAAAGAGCGCCGCGTATTGACGCACGCGCGACTAGGGCTGCGGGAGCTAGGAATGGCCCGGATGGAGGCGGGGCTTGAGGTCCCGGATGATACGTCATGGAGGGGGCGCGTATGTGATGCTGCTGCGGTGGCGCGTTGGGACCCGGTTCCGGATGGTGATGGTTTGCCATCCGTGAGCGAGCATGGAGATCCCCGCGGACGCCGGGACCCGTCCCGTGGGCCCCGGAACGCTTGCGGGCGTGGGGACCCCGCCGGGCTTGCAGACCGACTGCGAGGCGCTGCTCAGCCGCTTCCAAGAGCTGGACAGCGTGCGCTTCGAGGACTTCGCGGAGCTCTGGCGCAGCATGAAGTTCGCGACCATCTTCTGGTGGGTGTGTCTTGCTGTCTGGCGGGGGCGCAGCCCGGGTCCCCGACCTCCGCCTGGGCGATCTCCCTGGCTCGCCCTGGCGCTCTGCTGGCTCGCCCCTTTGCAGCACTCATCTCCTCCATCCGCACTCAGCCTTTCGACCTCCTCCAGTCTTGTTCTCCCTGAATGAATCCACGGTTAGAAACAAAGCAACCACACTGAGACAGGGTCCTCCACAAGTGAATTCATTTAGCGTGCAACAACCAAAACTGGAAGCGCAGATTTGAGCCTCTGTTGAACGCCTAAAGGTGATGAAGCCCAGTTTCAGCTCAGTGGCTGCTTCTGTCCACAGCTTCATTTCCAGTGCTCACACCTTATGTCACTTTCTTGCCCCAGCGTTGCTGATGGTCCTTCACTAGCGCTTCCTGGTCTGGGAGTCTCCGCCCTCTTTTTTCTTGCTCACTTCTTCCGTCATATTTAAACCCAGATGACAGTCGTGTCGTCCCCCCCCCCCAGCCACCCCGTAAGCTCCATGTTCTTATCTCACCTGCCTCGTTATATTTCGTAGTTGGAGACCCAGTATTGCATAATGGTGAAGAATACAAATGATGGCTCCCAGGTATTAGCATTTGAATTCAGCTCCCCAACCCTCCCCAACCGAGATCTGGGACAAGCATTTTTTTGTCTGTGAAATAGACATACAAAACTAAATAGTAGTGTGAAGTTTTAAATGAGGGTTGAATGAGCCAATGTATTTGGTGTGTTCCACGTTTGAAATTAATGTTCAGCGTTATCACTAATTTTTGATTTCCCCCTTAGACTGATCTTTGTGGAACAGTGACTTGATAATTGTGGTATTTCGTCTTGTTTTTGTTTATGATTCATGACCTCATAGTGTAGCCCGGCTGGCCTGAAATTTGCTATCTAGACCATACTGGCCTTGAGATCTGCCTGCCTCTTCCTTTCAAGGGCTGTGTTACAAGCCTGGGTTTAAATATGGTAGAACTCTCGCTCTGTAGACTAAGCTGGCCTCGAACTCACAGAGATCTGACTGCCTCTTCCTCCCGAGTGCTGGGATTAAAGGTGTGCACTACCACCTCCTGGCTAGAAAACTGAAGCTTTAAGATTTAAGGAAGTTAGCCGGGCGTTGGTGGCGCACGCCTTTAATCCCAGCGCCCAGAAGGCAGAGGCAGGCGGATCTCTGTGAGTTCGAGGCCAGCCTGGTCTACAGCGCGAGTTCCAGGACAGCCTCCAAAACAATACAGAGAAACCCTGTCTCGAAAAACCAAAAAAAAAAAAAAAAAAAAAAGATTTAAGGAAGTTAATTTCACCAAGTGTGGTGACATAGGCTTGTAATTAGGGTGATCAGGAGGATTTCAAGTTTGAAGTCAGCCTGGGCTGTAAAGTGAGACCCCCATATTAAAAAATATCTAAACTAATGTTTTCCTGTTCCTTTTAAAATGTAATTAAATGTTACTTATTTACATATTATTGACTGGCCTGGACTGTACAGTGTTGGCTAGGCTGGCCTCTGATGGGATTGAAGATGCTCACCACTAGGCTGAAGAAATGGCTCAGCAGTTAAGAGCACAGGCCGCTCCTCCTAAAGGACCCAGGTTCAATTCCCAGCACTCACATGGCAACTGTCTATAACTCCAGTCCAGGGGCTCTGGCACCTCACACAGACACACATGCAGGCAAGACACCAAGGCACATAAAAATAAATAAATCTTATTAAAAATGAGTGACAACAGGCCAAATGAATGAGGGTACTCATGGACCCAAATTATTTAAGCCTTGGGTGATAGCACATACCTTTAATCCCAGAGGGATTAATTTGGGAGGCAGGGGTAGGTGGATCACTGTAAGTTAGCCGCCATCATGGACGAAAAACAAGTTCCAGGACAGCCAGGGGTACCATAGAGAAACCCTGTCTTGAAAACCAAAAACAAAAAAATAAAAGTACACACCACCTTGGCCAGCCTATTTTCCATTTTTTTTTGTCTTTTCTGTTTCTAAAATCCATAATTTTTCACTGTAGTAAAGGGAAAGGGGGTGACATCAAGGAAGTTTATCTAGGTTATTCTACTAGAGGGGTGGTGGGCTTCTTCTTCCTCCACCTTTTCTTCCTCTTCCCCCTCCTCTCCTCCTTCTCTTCCTCCTTCTTTTTTTTTCTGAGACAGCATCTCTCTGTGCAGCCCTGGAACTCAGTATGTAGACAAGGCTAGCTTCAAATTCAAAGAAATCCATCTGCCTCTGCCTCTTGAGTCCGACCGCTGGGATTAAAGGCATGTGCTGTTTCACCTGGCTAGATTTTCTTTAGGAATCATTTTGGTCTCGAGACTGTGGTAGGTATTTCATGTTCTTTTATTGTGCTTATTATATTTATTGTGGTGTCTCCTCTCCCATTTGTAGAGAGATGTAATAGGTTGCACTGGCTAAAGGTCTTAGGTCTTTGTTTTATTTTGCTGTTATTGAATGACAAATGCAATATATTTATAGTTATGTGAATGTCAGCAGCTTGCATGTGTTAAATGTGTTTTCAGGCATTTTTGATAAGGTTCTATTTAAAGACTGACTTTGTTTTATCAAAATAGGATCTGGACATGACAATCTGCCTCTTGTCTTCTGAGTGCTGGAGTTACAGTCTGGGCCACCGTGCCCAACTTCTTGTTTTGTTTGACACTGGGTCTCTTGTAGCCCAGACTGGCCTTGTCTCAGTATGTAGCCAAGGATGACCTTAAGCCTTTTGATCCTTCTGCCTCCATTTCCCAATTGCTGGCTTTTTATAAATGGAGAATATTTTTAATCTGCTAATTTAGAGTCTATCATAAAACATTCAAAGTTGCCCTCATTTTTTAAATAATTTATTTGTATTTTATGTACATTGGTGTTTTGCCCTTGCCCACATGTATGTCTTTGAGGATGTCACATCTCCTGAAACAGTTGTGTGGGTGCTGGGAATTGAACTCAGGTCCTCTGGAAGAGCAGTCAGTGCTCTTAACTGCTGAGGCATCTCTCCAGCCCCAACTTCATTGTTTTATTCAGTTTTAAGAGGAACATCATGCCGGGCGGTGGTGGCGCATGCCTTTAATCCCAGCACTTGGGAGGCAGAGGCAGGCGGATCTCTGTGAGTTCGAGGGCGGGCGGGACTGACAGCCTCCAAAATAATACAGAGAAACCCTGTCTCATAAAACCAAAAAAAAAAAAAAAAAAAAAAAAAAAAGAGGAACATCACACTGGCTTTTGTGTTTGGTGAATGGGAGGATGGGTTATGTTGGGTTATTTTTCTTAACTTACACTTAAGCCTTCTGTTTCGGGATATTTGTACACCATGTGAAGATGTGTTGCTGTGGTTGGTGTAATAAAAGGCTGAGTGGCCAATATCTAGGCAGCAGGAGGTGGGTGGGATTTCTGGGGAAAGAGAGAAACTTGGAGGAGGAATCTAGGTAAGGTATTTGCCAATAGACTTGGAGCAAGTTGGACCTGCTGTACTGAGGAGGGGTAGAAGCCACGTGGGAAAATGTAGATTAATAGAAGCAGGTTAATAACCAGAGTAGTTGGGAACATCCTTTAAAACATGTTCATAATTAATAAGATGTCTCCAAGTTGCTATTTGGGGGGGTGGTGATCCAAAGATAGTCTGACAAGAAAGCTTGCTGCCATGATGTACTTAAGTGCCCATGCTGGTGATGACCAACCAGCTATTCCCTGTCTGCAATAAACCAGGATCCATCCCAGGAAACTGAAAAGAACAGGGAATGTGCAAAACACAAGGCTCTGGACTCTACATATTTATCACTGTGGTAGAACACATTTGGCTATGGTGAAGTTGCATGTATTTGCCTCTTTCCATAAGATCCAGGGCATAGCATGGAAACTTTTAGAAGCCCACCCCCAACATTAAAAAAAAAAGTTAAAATTCTTCAATCACAAGAGAAATTCTTGAGCGGCTTCTCAATGATTCCATTAACAAAAGAAAGAAAGAAAGAAAGAGAGAGAGAAAGAAAGAAAACAAGCTTGCTGCATCCTTCCAGGGACAGAAAACTATGCAAATGCTGGAGTCTGTTGGGGAAGTGCATGTTACACTGTAACAACCACGATTGTTTTCATAGTAAATGTTTTAAATTCTGAATCTGAAGCCTCTTCTACAGTCCTCAGTTTGGCAGCAAGGCTGGTGTTTTGGTGGCAGTGTCACAGTTACTTGGCAGTGTGTGGTGACAAGCATGGTAGAAAATGAGTTCTGGGGCTGGAGAGATGCCTCAGGGGTTAAGAGCACTGCCTGTCCCTCCAGAGGTCATGAGTTCAATTCCCAGCAACCACATGGTGACTCACAACCATCTGTAATGTAGTCTGGTGCCCTCTTCTGGCCTGCACGGGTACATGCAGGCAGAATGATGTATATATAACAAATAAGTCTTTTTAAAAGAAAATGAGTTCTTTCTGTTTGACTATCAAGAGGATCAGGTGTGGCCTCTCCATTAGTCCCCAGCAGTTACAGAAGCGTGTGCCTCCAGTAACTTTTGTCCATGTTTATGTAACAGTCGGCATATCTCCTTTTTGTTTTACAGTGGCAAGATGAGGAACTTGAAAAAGAACATGTTTACAAAAGAGGCTTTAGCTCTGGCCTGGCGCTATTTCTTGCCTCCATACACCTTCCAAATCAGAGTTGGCGCTTTGTATCTACTGTACGGGTTGTATAACACGCAGCTGTGCCAGCCAAAACAAAAGGTTGGTGAATTAGTTTCCCCTAGTAGAAACTTGAACCAAGCACTGTATCTTAAAAATCATAAAGGACTTAGGTGGAAATACCAGTGTTTGAGTTTACATTCCTGAAAAAGGGATCCAGACCATTTCACACGGTGGCTTTTCTCCTCCTGGTTGTAGATCAGAGTCGCCCTGAAGGACTGGGATGAAGTTATTAAATTTCAGCAAGACTTGGTAAATGCACAGCATTTCGACGCAGCCTTCGTTTTCAGGAAGCTTCGGCTAGACAGAGCCTTCCACTTCACAGCAATGCCCAAGCTGGTATGGTGCCTTAAAACAAAACAAAACAAACAAAAAGACGTGGATTGTCAAAACAAGCAGTTACATTTCCTTGGCAGTGGCCTGCTTTGCTCTCCTGGAAATGGGAAGTCTATTAGTGGTGATCAAAACTGCAGCCCTTCTTAGAATAAGAAAAATATTTTCTGATTGTTTTCTTTTCCCTGCAGACAGAATTGAGCCTCTGCTTGAGTGCAGGGTGTTTGTGGATGGCACACATGATGCCAGTTGTTGTGAGTGGGAAGAGATCTGGCATCTGTATCTGCCTGGTTTTTTTGTTTGTTTGTTTGTTTGTTTTTTTGGGACTGGGGTTCTCTGTGAAACAGTCCTGGCTGTCCTGGTACTCAGTTTGTAGACCAGGCTGGCCTCGAACTACTGAGATCCATCTGCCTCTGCCTCTGCCTCTCAAGTGCTGCGGCTAAAGGTGTACGCCACCACCACCTAGCTTGTGTCTGCATTTTATCTCTCTCCAGAGCTGAGGGTTCAGTCCTGAGCTAGGAAGTTAATAAGCACTGAGCTGCCCCCTGGTCTTTCTACATTTGTGTAGGAATGTGCAAATGGGCCTTTCTACATTTGAGTGTCCAGAGGCCTTGACAAAGGTATTTAAAGCTCAGTTGGTAAACAATTGAAATTTGAAATAAAGCCCACCATTTCTTGAGTTTTTTAACAATTGAGACACTAGATCTGAGGAGCAAATCCTTCTGGTAAATCATGTGACTTTTCAAAGCTGGGCAGACTCTGTAGCGTGCAGTGTGGCATCTGATACTTACAGATACCTGATAGGCTCTGAAAATGGATAGCTAACAAGTGTACTTGTAAAGCTGCTCTACTCATGTGAATTTACTCCTAGCTTATATTTAAGCACTTTAAAAGTAGCCTTTAAAAGATGTTTAACATGTTTGAAAGGTTTTCATGGTTGCGTGCGTGCTTGCATGCGTGCTTGCGTGTGTGCGTGCGGAGTTGCAGCTGGTTCATGCTCCATTGTGCACATGCCACTTTGCATGTGTGAAGTTATCAGGACAGCTTTGTGGTGTTTGTTCTCCCCTTCAGCCTTGATGGGGGACTCTAAGGATCTACTCAGCTGAGCAGGCTTGCTTAGCAAACGACTTTGCTCGAGGCGCCATCTTTCCAGCCCAAGACATTTAAAAGACATTCTTTGTATTTAGCTTTCATGTAGAATGAAGAAAAAAATTCAACAAACTGAAGTGACCCAAAAATTTAAGGACCCAAATGATCGTGTAATGAAACTTATCACTTCTGATGTATTAGAGGTGAGTTTGTTCTTAGACTCTTGAAGCTGGGGAAATGGTTTTATTGACAATATATGCTGAGATTATACTCTTCATCAACTGGATATATTGACAGTTTCTGCAATGATGTTAGCATACATTCTGTTAACTCTAGTCACTTTGGAACGTAATTGTATTTTGAATTAGTTTGCCTTTAAGATTGTCCTTAAAGATGGAAATAAAGGACCAAGTATGGTGGTACATGCCTACCATTACGCCATTAGCCTGGGCTACATAGCAAGACCCTGTCTCTTAATATAGAACAAAATAGTACACACACACACACACACCCAGCCCCGGTATTCACACAAGAAATAAAGGGTTTCTGTTTTCACTTTTAGGAAATGCTGAATGTTCACGATCATTATCAAAATATGAAGCGTGCTATCTCAGCTGATAAGTCCATGCCAGACAAAGCCCTCAGCCTGGTAAAGGAGGATTTTTTTGACAACATCAAGAACATAGTTTTGGAGCATCAACAGTGGCACAAAGACAGGAAGGTAATTACTTGCGTGTTGCTGACCTACCCCTGCATGTGTACAGATGTTTAAACGTGAGCAGGGCAGAGAAGGCAGCCTGGCAGAGTGGCTGCCTTGCTGTCCGGGGAAGATTTGGAGGGCTCTACCCTTCTAGTTAGGGCTTTGTCACTTCAGCCTTACAAGTGGCCGTGGGGGAGAGTAAATCTTTTTGAACTGTTTTTAGACCAAGCCAGCATATAGGTTAATTTTGTTTGGTGCAATATTAATTCCAACATTGTTGTAAAAATTTGAATTCATTTCCAACATGCAAATATTAGTGGGCTTCATATAAAATTTTGGAAAACTGCCTTTTAAACCAGAGAGGCTGGCTGCAGGGCCGCACTGGCTCCATTTACTGCATAGTAGGGGACCCTGCACCCCAGTGGAGGCTCTTCTTGTTTGCACGCGCACGCACACACACACACACACACACACACACACACACACACACACACACACACACACAGTCTTGGAACTCACTATGTCAACCAGGCTGGCCTTGAACTGCACAGAGATCCTTTTGCCTCTGCCTCTCCAGTGCTGGGATTAAAAATGTGCACCATCATACCCAGCCACAGAAGTATATGGTATTGTCCATTAGTTAAGGGGAGTTAGGTAATTTAATAATGCTTTCTGGAACTATTTTGAAAATTTGTGCCCTTTAAAAATATTTTTACACTTTTGTGTATGTACACATACATGTGCATGCGTACATTGTGTGCTTGTGGAAATCAGAAGACAACGAGTGGGAGTTGGTTTTCTCCTTCTAGCATGAGGGTCCCAGGGATTGAACTCAGGTCATCAGTCTTGACAGCAAATGCCCTTACCCAGTAAGCCGTTTCTCTAGCGTGGAACTCATAATCTTAACGTTATCCAGTGTGCTGCTTAGTTGTCTGCTAGCTTGAGGAGGCTGGAGTCATTTGAAAAGAGGGGAGCTCAGTGGTGGAAATGCTTCCATTGGACTGTCCCGCAGGCAAGTCTGGGACATTTCCTTGGTTAGTGATTGGTGTGGGAGAGCCAGCCCTCTGTGGGTAGTGCCGCCGCCGCAGGTGATCCTGCGTGGTATAAAGTAGTCTGAGCCGTGGGGAACAGGCTGTCAGCAGAGCTCCTCCCTGGCGTCTGCCTCAGTTCTCATCTCCCGGTGCGTCCCGAGTCCCTTCTCCGACCTCCCTTCCTGATGGACTCTAAGCTGTAAGGTGAAATAAACCCTTCCTCCCCAAGTTGTTTTCGGCTGTGGTCTTTATCACAGCAATAGAACAGATGGTGACCCATGCTGCAGGAATATGAAACGACATTCTGCTTTTTCAGTAATTAAAGGAACTGTTCAACTGTAATCCACAGCTGGCGATGGTGGCGCATGCCCTTACTCTCAGGGCTCAGGAGACAGAGAGAGGCAGGCAGATCTCTGTGAGTTTGAGGCCAGCCTGGTTTCCAGAGAAATAGTTCCAGGACAGCCTCCAAAGCTACACAGAGAAACCCTGTCTCGAAAAACCAAACAAGAAGAAAAGAAAACAAAACAAAAAGCCCTAGTAATCCACTGATTATCTGAAATTAATGGAATTATAATGTGTGTACATTAACATACGTAAATAACATTTTTGTTCTTTCAGAATCCGTCCCTAAAACCAAAACTTAAAGATGGAGAAGAAGACAGTAAAGGCACTTCACAGGAACCAGAGGTCAGCAGCTCATCCCCTTTTATGTGTGACTAATTCTCTTAGTGTAAGGACCCTTGGCTCGGTGTTATGTAAACACGGGAAAATTCTGCTCTGTGTGTCCTGAGGTAGCCAGTCTGCCCTTCCCTGGAACCGCGCAGAGCATTCTGAGCTCAGGTCGGGAGTGAGGTGGTGGCTGTTCTGAGCAGGCGGGGGCAGGGTGAGGGAGGTGCTCTTCATTCTCGGGGGCAGGGTAAGGCCTGTGTGGTAGCTCCCTGCGTGTCAGCCTTCCGGCCTTGTGAGGCTTGGGTGCTTTTGCTGTTCCTTATGTTCCGTGTTTCATCTGTCTAGGGAGCCATCGTTAGGCACAGGCAGATGAGGGAATGCCAGTCAAGAGCTCTGAGCAGTCCCTAAGGCTGCTGTCCCTGCTTCCTTCACGAGTCTTGAAGGAAATGGTCCTCAGCTATGAGGACGGCATTATGCTGCTCGCTGGCTGTGCCAGCAGGCAGAGGATGTGGTTTTGTATTGATGTGTGTCAAAACATGTTAGTTTCTTCTAGTTTACCTTTGTCTCAGATCCTAATCCTGACTATAGCTCCTTGGATTTTTGTAATTTCTCTAATGTTTATGTTTGAACTTTGTTTTTCCGTGTTTATTTTTCCTTCCAGAGATGTGAAAGAGCAGTGTCTTTAGCAAAAATCAAAGCAAGAGCCTTTTCAGCTGTTGCCCAGGTAGGTTCCTTGTTTAATAAATGAATGTACAGTCTGCTCGCTCCTAAGTGGCAGATTAGTTTTCATCCATGAAATCCATATAGTTTAAGAATCAGTCACCTGGGCTGGAGAGATGGCTCAGAGGTTAAGAGCACTGGCTGCTCTCCCAGAGGTCCTGAGTTCAATTCCCAGCCACCACATGGTGGCTCACAACCATCCGTAATGGAATCTGGTGCCCTCTTCTGGCCTGCGCAGATACATGCAGGCAGAACACTGTATACATTTTTAAAAAGTCAGTCACCCAGCAGTCCAGTCTGTACCCGCAGCGCCTTGCTGTCACCTCTTGCCTGGTGCGCCTCTGTACCTCCCTCCTGTAGCTCTTCTCCTGTGTGGAAGCCATGCTCCCTGTTATCTTTCACCTTCTGGGCTGATCCAGGAGGAGTGGGAGTTTGCTTTGTCCCCAAAGTTCAGGAAGTCCTTGGGAATCTAACTTGGGTTTTTATTGATTGTTGGCATTCAGCTGGCTGAGACCTTTGTGCCTGAAGAATCTTTTTTTTAAATCCCGAGTGCTGGGTTTAAAGGCGTGCGCCATCACCACCCGGCCTGAAGAATCTTTTTAATTATTGTTTTTTTATTGTATCTTTTTTCTCTTTACCCATCTTGTATCTTGTTTTTGTTTTTTCTTGGCTGTTTTCGGTATGTTTCTGTTAGGGTGTTTCTTAAATGTTAACTTCTTGGCCATTGATTTTTGTATTTTTTTGTTTTTTAGTATTTGTGCTGAAATTTTTTCTTTATTGAGACTATTCTTATTTTTGAATGTTTCCTTAAACATATTTTTGCCTTTTTTTCACAGGATAGAATATCTGCCATTAAGGATATTAATTTAATTACAGTTTTTGGTGTTTCCTCCTATTTCTTTTGAATCCTTTTCTCTGTTTATTTTGGTCTCTGCTTTTCATTCTCTTGGCTTTGTTCCAGAAGAGCGGAGCTCCTCAGATGTCTCTTTATATTGAGTGACTAACAGTTGATGCAGGCTTTTAACTCCTTCATCTCTGTTTCTTGGATCTAGTCATTTTACTAAAGAGGAGGCTTCATTCCCTCTCCTGAGAGAGGAGGGTGGGAAGCAAGCCTAGCTGCCAGTGTTTCCAGGGCTTCCAGAAGGTCAGTCAGGAGGCGTGGTGTCCGTGCTCAGGCAGCCTGCTCCACTGTGATGCCTCCCTCTTCCCTCCCCTCCCCTCTCCCCTCCCCCCTGCCTTCCGTCCTTTCTTCATTTATTATTAAAACCCTAAGTCTCTCTGGTTTGTTCTTCCTAGAGAACAGACTCCTGTTGTCCTAGAGAGATGGTCCAGTGCCCAGCTTTGAGGCTGGGGAGCAGCACATGGTTCCCCGTGTAGATTTTCACTGTTTCCCTGTGGTTTTTATGCAGTTCTAGTGGGGTGAGCTGTTTTGTAGTAGTTCTTGTGTGGCAATTAGATTTCTTTCTCTCTTCCTTTCTTCCTTCCTTCCTTTCCTTTTTTTTTTTATACAGGGTTTCTCTGTGTAGCTGGCCTTGAACTCAGAGGTCCACCTGCCTCTGCCTCCTGAGTGCTGGGATTAAAGTCATGCACAACCACCAGCTGACTTCATTCTTAATTCTTTGTGTTTTTCGTGTGTGTGTGTGTGTGTGTGTGTGTGTGTGTGTGTGTGTGTGTGTGTGAGTGTGTGTGTGTGTGTGAGTGTGTGTGTGTGTGTGTGTGTGTGACTATTTTATGGGAAAGCAAGCATCATTTTCTAACTGTAGGAATAGAAAGTAATAATCAGTATTTGGGATGACACAGGTTAGGTGTTACGACATTGCTGTACACAGTAAGATGAGTATAAGAAAAACACACCAAGAAAGATAAATGGATTATAGTCTGTTATCTTTAACCAGAATTCTCTTTATGTATGGAGAGAATTTGTTGTCAAATGATGTCTAATGTATATCTTAAGTATCAGATAATTTTGAAAATCTAATTACATCATACCCCACAGGTTGTTTCAAGGCTATCATTGCACAGCTGTAGTTTTTCCCCTTGAGGTACAGCTGGCATTTTACATAATTGCTCTTGAATACTCACTGATAAGGTGTATCTCTGTGACTTCAAGGCCAGCCTGGCTCATATAGTTTATATAGCCAGGGCTATGTAGAACAACTCTGCCTCAAAAAAAAAAACAAAAAACAAACAAACAAAAAACCAGCAACAAAGCCCTTGGCTTGCTGTGGTCTTAGATACCATTAGGACTGGAACTTCCCTGTTCACTTTTCTTGTCTTTCTCTTCAGTGCTGTTCATGGTCCTGACTTTGCGTTGAAAGCTGGTGTTCCCTTCCTGGTAGTTAGAGGTCGAAAACACAGTGAACAAGTCACGGTGTTGTGGGCATTCAAAACCCGTCTTGACCAGTCTGAGTCAATAGTCAAGCATTGGGAGGTACATTACTATTAGTCAGACCTCATTCTTGTGAGGTTCGTTGGCTAACCATTCTAGGTGACAGCAGCTGCATTTTAACAGTGAGAACTGATGGTGAGGCAGCTGTAGGAGTTGGTTACAAAGTAAAAGTCTGTCTGCACAGAAACTATGTATACCACAAGCCTGGTGGTGGTAAAGGGCACGATGGCGTGTGCCTCTGCTTCCCTCTCCTTTGTGGTCTGTCCCTGGATTCATTTTCTCATTCCTGGTGAGTAACTGGATTTCTTTTAATAAGGTGTCCAAGTCCAGGAGGCATCGCCAAGCCAAACTTGACTCTTCTGACTCTGATTCTGGGTCAGGACAAGGGCAAGGCAAAGCAGCTAAGAAAAAAAGAACCAGAGAGACGGCAGCAGAACCAACAGAAAGGAAGAGGGCTTCCAGAAGCAGAGGTACTTTGCTTTAAAAGTCTTACTAAGGCCTGGCAAGGGTGAGGAGGTCCTTATTTCTAGGATGGGTTAGAGCTGGGTGTGGTGGGGAGACATCTGTAATACCAGCATTCAGGAGGCTGAGGCAGGAGGAGTGTCTGTTTAAGGCCAGCTTGAGCTACATATACATAGTAAGATCCTGTCTCAGAATAAAAAGAGATTTGTTTGGGAGCATCATGGAATTTAATATTAAAAATAACCCATTTTCATAGCTTCTTGGGCTCTTGTTGCTGAAGAGAGACCCTACAGATTTTATCAAATTTACTCTTCAGTGTAACTAAATTAGTAATGATGTGTGTGAATTAAGTTACATCTAAAAAAAGGCCAATAAGCAATGTAGTCTATAAACTATCTCCTTCAGTTAAATTCATTAGGCTGTCTTTGTTTTTTCCTTTGTAATAGAATATCTACAAAAGACCTTATCATTTGATGTTTAAATGGCCATGTATTTTAATGATTGAATGTTTCAAAACTTGAATCAATGCTATATAGCCAGCACAGCTAAGGTTGGAATGTATTAGTGATAGAGAGCACAATAGAAACATTCACAAATACTTAATAATTTTATCAGACACACTCCTAGATACCTCAGGGGCTTGGGAAAGTAATTTACAGCCTGTGAACATGTTTCGTTTTTCCTGTATTGAGGCAGTGGAGGGGGAGTCGAAGTTAAATAGCTTCAGTGTATGTCAGATATGATTCTGTGCTGTGAGGGTTGCCAGAGCGTAGAGAGGAGTCAGAGGAAGAAACCGCCACGGTTGTTAAGCGTAGCCAAGAAGTGCTTTCAGGAGCTGGCAGGCACAGTGAAGACAGCTCTGGGGACTAACTCCAATTGTATAAAAATCCTAAGGTACAAAAACAGGCCCCCAAACCAAAAGCTCTTCCTGAATCCAGTTGTTCTAGAATGTAATCATGACCTAGTTAATTGGAATCTATTAATATAATTTATCTTATATTAGCCCGAAAGGGGAAAATACATATAAATTGTAATAATTCTCAGCGAAGATACTGGATACTATCTAGTAGCCATCCTTGGGTTTAAAAACTCTCTAGATTAGGGGATAAAGGTTCAGATAGCCAGTATTGTAGACTTCATAGGCTAAACAACTTCTTTCACAGCTTAGTCATGCAGCTACTGATACAATATGAAAGTAGCTACAGACAATCTGAGAACTAATGATATATCCCAGTAAAAGTACACTTGTAAGTAGGTGCTAGGTCAGGTTCACCACAGACAGCCATATCAACCCTGTCCTGGAGAAAAGAAATAGGTATTCCTTTAATTTTTTAAAGACAGACAGGCACACAGACAGAGAGCCTAACATAAGCAATGATACACTAGAAGAATGCTCTATCTGACGTTGCTAATTGGTGTGATTGGGAACATGAACTTGTACATTATCAGAGAAGCTACACAGTTCTCCTGATCTGTGGGTAGCCAATGTTATATGTAAAAGGTATTCTAGAATTAGCTGGACAAAAAAATTAAGAGCAAAAGTTTTAGTAAAGTTGGAGAACCTGCTGCAGAAGTTAGAGCTGGCAGTGTTCATAAAGAGAATCTGGGAATCTTAGTCTAGTAAGTTAAATAGCGACAGATTACAAACTTTTCATAATACACAAGATAGGAAATCTGAACAACCTTTTATCTGCTAAAGGAATGAAACTTGAAGATGCTCTACTGGACGTCTTTGCAGGATTGTTTTGTTCGGTCCCGGGAATTGATGGGCCTGTGTGCATACCGCCACTGCTCACTGCTCCCGTGTCTAGTCCTCGGCTCTATGAGACAGGCTCTCGCCGCGTAGCTCAGGGAGGCCATGAAGTCTCAGCCATCCTTCCTCAGTGCCCGCTGTGCTAGCATTAGCCCTGTGCCATGGCACCCAGCATGTAGATGTTTAAGAAAAGAGTAATGTTCCTATACAAATGCTTTCAGAAAATAGAGGAGGGAACACTTTTTAGCTGCTTGTTATTGTAAGAAATGAAAGCTATAAGACCAGTACCTTTCCTGAGAAAAATTCCTTGCTAGATAAAACATATCAAATCCAGCAACCTATTGGAAGAACACATCAGGAGCAATTAGATTCTATCCCAGTAATGTAACAAATAATCCGTCATAACTCACATTAGCTGATTAAAAGGGAAAACCTCTCATAGATAAGAGTATCGATAAATCTATTATCTGCTCATGATAGAAACAATGAATTACTATTAGATGGAAAAGAACCTAATGGATTGTAGCAGACACAGACTTTAACATCCTCCTTCATGAGGGTCCTGGGAATTGGACTCTGGAAGAGCAGCCAGTAATTGCAGCTCCTGATCTTTTTTCCAGTTGCATGGGTAGTCACCATTGAGGAGAGAGTTACACATTCTAGATTACGAGATCTTTATCATTAATCAGGATTGTATTTTGCATATATTTTTCCTGGCTATAGCATCTCTCTCTCTCTCTCTCTCTCTCTCTCTCTCTCTCTCTCTCTCTCTCTCTCTCTCTCTCTCTCTCTCTCTCTCTCTCTCTCTGTCTCTGTCTCTCTCTCTCTCTCTCTCTCTCTCTCTCTCTCTCTCTCTCTCTCTCTGTCTCTCTCTCTCTGTCTCTGTCTCTGTCTCTCTGTCTCTCTGATATACCTTTAATCCCCATGCTAGGGAGTCAGAGGCAGACAGATCTCTATATCATTTTGTTTGTCATGTTTTGTTTTGTGAAGACAAGGACTCACCTTGGCTCTTTGTGTAGACACAGATGGCCATAAACTCCTGAACCTCCTGCCTCTGCCTCCCTGGTGCTGGCACTAAACACACACTACCACACTGGTGTAAGAGCCTTAATTTTGTTGTTGTTGGTTTTTTTTTTTTTTTTAGTTTTTCGAGACAGGGTTTCTCTGTATTGTTTTGGAGGCTGTCAGTCCATCCCAGCCTCGAACTCAGAGATCCGTCTGCCTCTGCCTCCCAAGTGCTGGGATTAAAGGCGTGCACCACCACCGCCCGGCTAAGAGCCTTAATTTTGAAGAGGTGCAATTGATCATTTTTTTTCTTTTATGATTCATGCTTTTTGTGTTACACGTGAAAAAGTCTTATCTGAGAACAGTGAAAAGTGGTTTTTTGGAACGTTAAGCATCACTTTCATGACTGTGACATATCCGAATCACTTTGTTATTTATGCAGTAAAACTCTATCAGCGTCGTTTAAGACAACCCTTTCTTTACCAAATGGCCTTCAGACTTTTGTCAGAAATAAAACAGAGACCATCTCGATGGCGCAGCAGGAAAAGGTGCTTGCTGCTAAGCCTCACCGCCTGATGCCAGTCTTTCGGACCCTCATGGCAGTAGGAGAGAACCAGTTTTCAAAAGCCGTCCTGTGACCTCCACATGTGCACTGACACACGAGGGCCCCGGTGTCACATGCATAGTCACAGTCACAAAAAGATTTGACTGTTACTGTGTATGCATGATGCATGCGTTAGAGCATGACTTTGTATTTATTTTAAAAACCGATCAGGGCTGGAGAGGTGGTTCAGTGGTTAGGCTCACTGGCTGGTCTTCTATGGGACCCAGGTTCAGTTCCTAGCATCCACATGGTAGCACACAACTGGCTGTATCTCCAGATCCAGGGGCTCTGATGCCCTCTTCTGGTCTTTGTGGGCATGAGACACACAGACAGACATGCAGGCAAAAATACCTTTGCACATAAAATAAAAATAAAGAAATCTTTAAAAACCTAGAGGAAGTCCATAGGCTTAGAAAGGCAGAGCAGATGGCTTGAAAAGGACAGTGTCTGGGGTGTATAGAGTGAGGCCCATCCTGGAAAAGTATGTTCAGTGTTATATCACAGCCTGCCCTCAAAAATGAGTCAGCATCCTAGGTCTAACATGGTAGGTAGCGGTGAGTGGCATGACTTGAGTTTCCTTGAAAACCAGGAGTAACATGGTTTGGTAGGTTTGAGTTAGCAGACTGCAGTGGGCTGCTGTGGTATCTCAGGGTTAGGAGTGGTACCTAATGGCCTTGGTTGTAGGAACTAGAGGCATCTTGACAGTCACATAGCTGGATACAGAGGCTGATGTTGGGGATGAGATAGGCATGCTAAGTTTCAGCATGTAGACGATGCTGGTGGGCAAGTATGGGTGGAGTGATGAGGATTTCATATGGGGGAAGATTTTCTTAGTCTGCCTGGCCAGATCCAATTCCTATAATGCCTGTCTGTCCTTGAACTTAATACACACACACACACACACACACACATATGTATGTATTCAAGGAGGCTTTGAACTTCTGGTCCTTCTGTCTCCACTTCCTTGGTTCAGGGACTATAGATGTGGGCCACCATGCCTGGTTTATGGTGCTGGGTATTGAACACATTTATAGATGTGTCCCATGCTAGGTTAACTCTCTGCTGACTGAGTTATATCCCAGCTCAACTCCAGTGTTTTGTTTTTTTGTTTTTTTTTGTTTTTTCGAGACAGGGTTTCTCTGTGGCTTTGGAGGCTGTCCTGGAACTCGCTCTGTAGACCAGGCTGGCCTCGAACTTCCCAAGTGCTGGGATTAAGGGCGTGAGCTACTACCCTGTTTTGTGTGATAAAGATCAAATGAGGTATAGCTCACTAATTTTGTCTTTTCTCATTCTCCATTTTACCTAATGGAAGAATTATATTCTATATTCAAAGTACAGGGTTTTCTTTCTTCTTTTTTGTTTGTTTTTTGTAGCTGCACGGTTTCAGCATGTAGCTCAAGTTGCACTGGAACTTGCTATGTGGCCCAGTCAGGCCTCAGACTTGTAACCCTCCTGCTTCAGCTTCTTGAGTGCTGGGATGTTGAGTGAAGCCTTTTCCTTGCCAGCCGCTTTGGGTTTTCACCCTCCAGTCGCCTGGGCTCTGCTGCGTTGTAGTCCCCAAATAACACACAAGACGCTGTATTAATTATGAAGCTGTTGGCCTTGCTTGTTTCTTACTGGCTAGCTCTGACTTAAGTAATTACCCCATAATTGTTAATCTAAGTATTTATCTTACCGAAGAAAAGGGTCTGGACTTCTTACCCCTATGGCAGCTACATGATGACTCCCTGTGTTTCTCCCAGAATCCTGCTCGACTCCTAGTCCCACCTATCTTTTTTCCCTATTGGCCAACAGTACTTTATTCAACAACCAATAAGAGACAGATTTACAGAATGGCATCTCCCATCACTGGGATTAAAAGTTTTCCCCTCCCTCCTTCCTTTCCCTCCCTCCCTCCCTCCCTCCCTCCCTCCTCCCTCCCTCCCTCCCTCCCTCCCTCCCTCCCTCCCTCCCTCCCTCCCTCTATCCGAGGCTGGATCTCACTGTAGCCCAAGCTGGCCTCAAAGTAAACATCCTCCCAAGTGCTGAGGTTATAGGTGTGTGCCACTGTGCCCAGTGACACAAATATTTTAAGAAAAGCTTTGAGGGAGATGAAGAGAGGGACCAATCAAGGCTGAGGATGAAAAAGAAGTCATAAGGAAACCTGGTAAGCTAAAGAGAAAATAAACATTTAAAGGGTTTGTATTCTGGAGTGCATAATTACGTTATTATAATTTCAGTGTTGAAACATATAAGGCTAATATTCTTGTTTTTATATGCAGTTATGTCTCACTGTCTCTAAATATTCCTAGGTAACGCTCAGAATGAACAGAAGGAAGAGAAGTCTTTACACCTGAGTATGCCCATAATTGCAGAAGAGGAGGAGGAGACTTACGACTTCATCGAAGCAGGTACTAGTGCATCTCATTATTAGTGGAGGAACGTGGGCTTGCAGAGGCAGGGTTAGAGCCCTCCCCATGACGGGCGACTCAGTTCTTCTGACCCCTTTCCCTTGGCTCCTTGGAGCATGTCAGGGTTACACTAGTAACCATGCCTACCTCTCTGCAGCCAGCGATGATGCAGTACGTGGGTGCGGACTGCTGTTGGGGGCTCTGTTGGTGTCACTGTCGCAGGAGCTGCTCACAGACCTGTCCTGCTGTGCTCTTGGTCCTGGCTGCTTCTCTTCTAGGAATGTTTTTTTTTTTCTTTTTCTTCTTAACTCCCCACCCCACCTTCCCTGGTATTCCCTCTTTATTTTTTGTTGATGGGGATTATATCTTTTTATCATGTCTTACTACTGTTCTTTCTGTGTCTTGTGTTTAATGATGGTTATTTGTATGCTGGTTTATGTGTTAGCAGTGAGAACCAGAAAGACACAGAGCACATATGTGTTGTGTTATGTTTCCAGGGCTCATTGTAATGGAATGGAAGTCTTCACTTTGTCTTTACGGTAGCCTGGATAACTCTCAGTTTCCTTGCCCTGGGTCCATGCAAACTATAGGGAAGGCATACCCCTGGGGAAAGTTCAAGCACCTTGATAATTAGAAGTAGGATTTAGAGTGATGGAGATCTCCTATCTTATTGGCATCTCAGTAAGATTGTAATCCTGCTGTTTCATTGGAGACAGGAGTTTCTAAACTGCAGTTTCACTGGAAGAAAGTTACATGTATGCCCCAGCTAAGATTTTCTTTAAATTAGCAATAAGGTAATGGGCTCCCCTGTGTCATGAAGTATATGTTAAAAATTAATTATATATCTATAAACTGTGTGTAACATATACATATACATACATTACACATTTGTGTGTGTTGCTCAGCTTCCTCACTGCTTTCCTCTGGATCTTGGCTGTGAGGACATTGTTGGGTTAGACTAGCTAAACGCTTATACAGGTGAAGTGCATATTATTTGTTAAGCCTGTCATTTAAATGTCAATTTTTTAAAAGAATTGATGGAATTCTTAACCTTATATCCATAGAGTTCACTGCAACCAAGAGGAAAAGAAAGCGATGACCAGGAGCCTGGTGGAGTTCTATTTAAATTCTGAGTTTTCTTACAGAAGAACAGGTTTGTTTTGTTCTGAGCAGGAGGCTGGCCAGTGAGGACCAACATCTGAGAATGAGGTCATTTCTGTGAAATGGGAGAGTTGGGATAGAATTTTACTCTGAAGTTTAATTTAACATTTCTGTTAAAAGTCTATGTGAATGGAGATAAAAGTTTGCATTTAGAATGTAAACAAAGATTTGTGCTGTCACCTTAATGCATCACTGTAATGTCTACTGTCCTAGTTTTAAAACATTTTCTTAAAATACTTTTTGTATAAATGACTCATACCTGTCATCTAGCAATGGATTGGACTGTGGTTTTGGTTTAATATTTTATGTGTTATGGTTAAGTGCAATAAAATTTTTTCCCACTTGCTTTACAAAATTTGTGTGACTAGTGACTTGACTAATAAGTTAGGATGTTAACACTTCTTTTGCACTTAATGTTGTATTCCTGTTTGTCCATTTACTAGACAGTGTCTTGCTGTGTATGCTAGGTTGGCCTTGAACCGTCCGTACTCCTGCCTTAGCCTTCCCACCGCTGGGGTTGTAGACATGCACCACTGTACCTCACTCGTTAACTTCTTTAGTGTTTGCTTTAAAGTTCCCGTGGTCTACTGTCTATGAATACATATGTACACGTGTGTGTCCTTGTCTACACATAAGATTAGCTAATAAATTGTTTAATTCTTATATACCACTTTCTAGTAAGCATTGAGAAGTAGGCATAGAAATTTTAGAATGTGTCTTTGACACAGAATGTTTGTAAATCACAGAAAAAGATTTCTACAGCATGGTGCATGTACTGCTCTTTTAATTTCTCCTTCCAGGAGTTTAAATGGAAGATGCTTGAGCTGTGCTTGAACGCTAGAAGGGATCACCTCCATGACATGGGCTAGTTCAGCCTGACGTATAGTTCATTATTAAGGTTCCAGGTCTGGGTTGAGGAGAACGTTTCCAAATTTGATGATTGAAAATATATATCTTGAATATATAATATTTTAAAATCAAAATATCAATGTTGCCTTGAGTAGAACTTGGGTTTGCTATCCTGTTTGCTACTAGGACTAACTTCAGCTCTGTCTGATAATGGGTGGGACACTCCACATGTTTATAGGCATTGTACAGCTGTAACACTGTACGGCTGAGTCGTAAACTATTTCTCACAAAGCACTCATAGAATACATGATATTATTTCACAGACTAAAGCAATGGTGAGTAATATAATACTTGAGGCAATGTTTCCTGTCATAATGACTGAAAAGTTGATCAGACTAAGCTTGTGGTTAATGAGGTATAATATAATACCCTCTTCTCAGTGTAGTGAAAAGACTGATATTTCTGTCTATTTGTCTGTCTACTTACAATCTGCCTTTTTGTTTTTTGTTTGTTTGTTTCATTTTGTGTTTTGAGACAGGATTTCTCTGCACAGCCCTGGCTATCCTGGAACTCGCTCTGTAGACCAGGCTGACCTTGAACTCACAGAGGTCCACCTGCCTCTGCCTTCTGAGCGCTGGGATTAAAGGCGTGTGCCACTATCACCTGGCTCAATCTGCCTATCTCTTGAGAAAATATTTTACCCGGGCGTTGGTGGCGCACGCCTTTAATCCCAGCACCCAGAAGGCAGAAGCAGGCGCATCTCTGTGAGTTCGAGGCCAGCCTGGTCTACAGCACGAGTTCCAGGACAGCCTCCAGAACAATACAGAGAAACCCTGTCTCGAAAAACCAGAGAGAGAGAGAGAGAGAGAGAGAGAGAGCACGAGTTCCAGGACAGCCTCCAGAACAATACAGAGAAACCCTGTCTCGAAAAACCAGAGAGAGAGAGAGAGAGAGAGAGAAGAGAGAGAGAGAGAGAGAGAGAGAGAGAGAGAGAGAGAGAGAGAGAGAGAGAGAGAGAGAGAGAGAGAGAGAGAGAGAGAGAGAGAGAGAGAGAGAGAGAGAGAGAGAGAGAGAGAGAGAGAGAGAGAGAGAGAGAGAGAGAGAGAGAGAGAGAGAGAGAGAGAGAGAGAGAGAGAGAGAGAGAGAGAGAGAGAGAGAGAGAGAGAGAGAGAGAGAGAGAGAGAATATTTTAAAAATGAACTTTATGCACTAAAAATGACTTTTATTTTTCCTAGGTTAGCTTAGGAAAATAACCATAGTTACTAATGCTTCCCTTACCCTTGATGCTTGAATTAAATTACAGTTTGAAGAAGGCTTACTTTTTAAATGGCTTGGAAAGAACTCTGTAGGTGTTAAACTATTCACATTTTCATTTATCTTTTAAACGACTATGTAGTAATCTTCATTGCACATTTTCCTTATTCTCTGTGTTAATGTAAATGTCAAATCCCAGACTTGAGGTTGTATAATCTCTTTTATGTGATATTTTTAAGTGCCTGAATTATTCATTCTACTGTGATGTGTATTACAGGTCTGAATTTTTATTTTAAGAGACATTTGAGCAGGCTCCTTTCAGTTGGAAGAAACAAAAGCATCCACCCACTCCCTTAAATGCTAGAAGCTTACTGAAAGAATACGGCTAAGTAAGTAAGGGACCCCACCAAAGACACAGCTTCCTCAAGGACTTGGAAAATTACTATAGGCTTCCTTTACATCAGTTGATGCTACTAACTAGGATAGAGATCCCTGGTACACTGGGTGTGACCTGTGTATCCAACAGGTGACAGAGAAGGACCCATCTGTGACAGCTTTCCTAGAAAAGGTGAACGGGCAGGCATCTAGAACCTCAGGGTTTCCCAGTGCGACCATGATGTCATCAGGGAGGGACACAGACATTCCCTTCACAGACAGCCACATTGCGCAGTGGTAAAGAACATCCGCCCTGGGCTTCTGGCTTTGCTGTGGCATTACAATGTACACCGGCATTTAATACTTACTGTCTATGGTAATTCGGGGCTGCATATGCTGTAACTCAGTGTTAGGCTGGCAAGAGCTCCTCCACTGAGCTATACCCAGTCCTGTGTTCTACTAGTTCAGTCTTACATGATGGACTTGGAATTTCCTGTGTAGCCCAGACGGGTCTTGAACCTTCTATCCTCCTGTCTCAGCTTCCTGATTAGATGGGTGTATAGACTGCCACCCAGCCCAAACAGTTCTGTCTCCCCACATACGAACCTTGTCCATTGCACTTTATTTCTTAGGGAAAGCCATGCTTCTATCTGCAATGGATTTTTTTCAATCTGAAGAAAATCCTGACTGCTTGAAACTCAGCACGGCTGCAGACCAGTTCTATCATATTTTCTTTGGAAAATATCTTTCATCCTCATTTCTGAATGGTAATTTTGTAGGATTTAGAATCCTAGCTAATTTTTTTTCTCCTTTCCTGTTAGCACCTGTAAAAATTTTTTCCATCCCATCATCTGATGGGAAACCATTCCTCTGGTTCCCTTGTAATCCTTTTATTTGGCTGTATTGTTTTTATATTTTGGTGCTGGGAACCGAACCTGCAGCCTTGCATGTGCTGAGCACAAGCTTTTCCAAGAGTTCCTCCAGGTCCTCTCTGACTGCCTGCAGTCTGGTCTTTTGTTGTTACTGTCACTTAGCAATGGATGTGCGTGTGGTGTGGTTGGTTTTTCTAATCCACGATGCCTTCGGCACTGGCCTCACTAGCTTCTCTTCCTGGGGCTTCAGTTATATCTGTTGATCACTTAGGATAGTCTCATGGGTCGTATTTCGCCTTCTCCAATAACACTTTTCCTGTGCTGCAGGGTGCCTATTGATCTGTCTTCAAGTTCATGATCTTTCCTTCTCTTGTATTTGATCTGCTTTTGATTTTCTCCAATAGCTTTTAATTTAGAGGCACAAATTTTTAGTTCTGTAATTTCTCCTTGATTCCTTTCCATAGGTTTCTGTCTTCATTGCAATGACTCGTTTGCCACCCTCTCTAACCATATATAAATACATACATATATACATACATATTTGGTGGGGTGGAGGCGGAGGTTGAGACAGGGTCCCTCTATGTACCTCTGACTGTCCTGGAACTTGCTATGTAGACCAGGCTAACCTGAAACTCACAGAGATCCACCTGCAGCTGTCTCCAGTGCTGGGATTAAAGGCTCATGCTACCATACCTATGGGCACTTCTAAAAAGTTTGTTTCTGAAGTACAGCACTGGATTGTACTCGTCACGTGAATACACCCTTCCAGGATTTGAACTTTGGACTCAGGAGCCCCACGAGTGGGGAGCTGCTGAAAACCCTGTCTAGTAGTTTGTGACTCCACCCACTTTCCAGCCCTAGAATCACCAAGTTGCTTTGTGTGTTGCCAGAGAGATGAGAATTTATGCTCAGGTTTGGGGCGCTGTCACTGATGGCTGTTTTTGGGGATTTCTCACTTGACTTACCATGCTAGTAGCCAGGAAAAGGAGACTAGCTATAAGGTGAAACAAACCCTTTGCTCCCAAGTTGCCTTTGGTCAGGGCCGTTATCACAGCAGCAGAAAGCAGCTAGGGCTATTGTAACCAGAGAACTTAGGGCCATGCTAACTACAGTCAACTTCTTTGAGAGAGGACAATGCCCACAAGACGTGTTGAACATGAACTCTTTGTGGTAAATGTATTATAAGTGACTGAGTTTTGCTAAAGCTTCAGAAATTGCACACACTTTGTTAAAGGTTTTGGATGGCTGATTTATCTTAGTTTCCTGCAGCTTAACTGATCTATTGCGGCCCTGGGTAAGTATACACAATTAGATAGTCAACTGAATGCATTCTCTTTGTAAACTTCAACTGCTCCCTTTCTATCAACAGTGCTTTGAGAAAGAAACTTCTGTATTGTAGTCGAAAATGAAATACCCTGTCTTTTTTTAAAGACCAAGTTTCTAGAAACCTTCTTGCTTGCAACTTGATATAAAGCAAGCAAACAACCAAAAGATTTAATTTGTCTCTGGAATACAACAAAACGTTGAGTTTGCCATGCTCCCGGTGAATAACCCTATTGTTCTTTCGACAGATTTTCTTAGATTTGCAAATATGATTTATTCTCATGACTGCAGTCTAAGGAGCTAGAACACATTTCTCTGTAATGTTTCTGGGTCTATGTAATTAGGATTTAATTGCTTTGGAGAGGAAAATGAAATTGTAGAATGACTCCTCAGGGCTGTATTGTCAAATTTTCATTTTCTTTTATTATTTGGTGGATTTATTCCCCCCTTCATATCAACCTTTAATACAATGAACAGAGGATTCCAGCCAACGTGTACAGTCTGGGTGGCCCCAGGAAATGAAACAAGGCAGATGTGGGCATCCAGGAAGAGCTTGTTAAGCCCAGAACTTGTGGCACCAGAAGGAGGGGCCAGGTCCAGGCAGGGTCATTCTTGTAGCCACTTAGTGTTGTTAGCTCAGTTTTTGCTTTTATTTCTTTTAGTTTTTGAGCGCTTTATTGTTAACTAAGATGTTTTGGGTGGTATTCTTTGATCAGTTTTTCAAGATTTCCTTAAAAGATTCAAGCGTAGTTATTTTACCTCCCGTTTCTGATGACGGCAGTATCTGAAATTCAGCAAGGCAGCCGCGTTGCTCTGTAGTCTTCATGCCTGGCGGCTGGTCTCAGTGGTGGTGTCTGTTGGGAGCTCAGATTTTCTTGACCAGAGTGCTGGGACCTTACTAGATGCTTTCCTTTAGGAAGGAAGGACGTCTGTGTTTACTGTACACCAGATATGCTATTATTTTGGCACCCCCAAGCCTCCCTCTGTCTCTCTCTCCTGATGGGACTCACCTGCTACAGTTCTCAGCTCGGTCTCTGCTCTACTGGCCTCCTGCCTGTTCTGGTTTCAGTTCGGCGTTTTCTTTTCTCCTTTGGACATTCTCTCACTTTTCTATCGGGCACAGGACACCATTCAGTTACTTCTGCAGCGGTTTATCCCAGAGGTGCAAGATCACCTGTTGTTATTTTTCAATCTTCTTTCGCTTTAAAATATTGTTATTATTTGAGGATTTCATACAAAGAGGGCCTTTAAACGTATCGGATCTGGAGCTGGTAAAGCAGGCTCGGGAGTTAGGAGCATTAAACTGCTCTTGTGGAGAACTAACTCAGGCTCCATTCCCTGTAGCCACACCATAGCCCTGGGGTACAATGCCCTCTTCTGGCCTCTTTGGGTACTGCATGCATGTGGTGCTCTAACAACAGTCGAACACATACATATAAATATATATACAACAAATCTTGTCTTATCTGCTTTGACCCACTGCTAGTCCCAAAAGCCATGGTAGGTAGGAGTTTATCAGAAGAGGAGGAAAAGGCACATGGATGTTATATGACTTGCCTAGGATCATGCTGGAGAGTGGGGAGACCAGTACTGGAATCTGCGAGTCTGACTGTGCCACCTCCACTTGTAACCACTGACCTGGGCCAGCAGTCTGTTCTTCAGTGACAGGTTCCTGAGAGGGAGGACCAGCAGATGGGAGGGAGAAAAGGATACTGAGAAGCTGGGGCCAGGAGGTCTTCCATAAGCTATGTCTTATGTCAGGCAAGTTTGTAGAGGGAGGGAGTCAGCAGAAAGCTACCGTAAGATGGGACAGAGTCAGCAGGAAGCTATTCAATGTCACACAAGGGGACACAGGATATCTCAAACCGCAGAACTGATAACCACAGCCCTTCAAGGAGGGGGAGAAATCGAGTTCCCAGGATCCAAAACCTTATCTCCCTCAAGGACCCCAAGTCAGAACTGACTTTGCTAAGCATGTGCCTGGTTTCAGACAAGAAATTAAGTTTTCTTTCCCTATGTCAGGGCCTGGGGGGGGGTGTCCCACACTGGCCTGGCTCTCAACAGACTACCACACAAGGCTAGACCTCAGAGGATGTTGCCCTAGTATTGCCAAAACTTGGTTTCGTTTTGGGAGCAGGAGAGGAGCACCAAATTCAAGGGGTGCCTGGTGGTCCTTAAGTCTGGGAGGAAGTTCAGGAAAAAGTGTTAGAGAGCTGAAGGAGGGAGCAGTGAAGAGCACCAGCTGTGGCAGTGAGTGAGGGCAACGACGTTTTACCCCTGGAACCTGGCAACTAGGAGGTCACGATCTGAGGGCAAATGTTGTCATCATCTAAGGACTGAACGGGAAGTAACGCCCAGCCCCTGGGAAGTGCAGGCTGTTCTTTTAAATTGGAATGAAACACCGGGAGAGTCTGGGTCGGTGAGAGGTGGGGCTTGAGGTCAGGAGGTGGAGATAAAGATTTAGACGCCAGACCTAAGAAGAATGAAATTAGGAATGAATTCACAGACCACACATTTTTTTCTAGTTTGAAATATGTTAATATTGCAAATTAGTGTTTTGAAACTCAGGTTTCCCTTTATAGTTAAATAGCTCTCTCTTGAGCCAAGTTGAAAAAAAAAGACTGGAAGATAAAGCGCATGCTGTGTTTTCACACATGCTGTGTTTTCAGATACCTCATGCCTCTTACTTGTGCGTCACCCCTTAAGAAGGCCGCAACTTTGAAACGCTGTATCTTATTTTAGCTAAAATCGACAAGTACTTTGATAGAGAACCAATGTTACCAGAAGAAAAGAAAGCAAATGTCCATAAATGGACTTGCCCTCACCCAAATTTGTAAGATCTAACTCCCTTGGCGATGGTATTCAGAAGTGGGGACCTCTGCGTGGTGACTGATTCAGGAGGGAGGGAGGATCCTCCATGAAAGAGGGTGGTGTCCCTCAGAAGAGTTCCCAGAGAGCCTCTTCACCCTCTCCACCCCATTAAGGAAACAGCCTTTTACACACATCTTCCATACACTGAACATGAAGGTTTGTGGGAGATCTATGTTGTTTATGAACACCCTGCTTATGGTTTTCCATTAGAGCATCCCAGAGGGACCAAGGCTTTCTTTCTCTCTCTCCTCCCTCCCTCCCTCCCTCCCTCCCTCCCTCCCTCCCTCCCTCCCTCCCTCCTTTCCTCCCTCCCTCCCTCCCTCCCTCCCTCCTTTCCTCCCTCCCTTCCTCCCTTCATTCCCACTCCCTCCCTCCTTCCTCCTTCCCTCTCTCCCTTCCTCCTTTCCTTCTTTTTTTTTTTTTATTCCCCAGGACCTTTTACATTATAGACAGCCACATTCTCTGTCCACATATGAGGACTTAGTTATAAAATTGTGAGCAGTTCCTCATCTCCCTTGGAGAATAAAAAGACAAAATGGACTTTCCCCCATTTTTTCAAGTAATATGTATGGTGTGTATGCATGTTCACATGCATGTGGGTAGAGGTATGTGCATGTATGTATGTGTGGAAATCCAAAGTTGAGATCATGAATATTCCTTGAACACTCAATCACCTTAGCTTTTCAGGCAAGGTCTCAGTCAAACCCAGGCTGGTCTCCTTAGCCACCTTGCTCTGGGAGAGTCTGCTGTCTCTGCCTTCTGAGGCTGAAATTAAAAGGGCTGGCTGTCAGTCACATCTACTCAGAATTTCCATTGGTTCTGGGTCCCAATTCTGGTCCTCTTTCGTGATGGCAAGTGTTTTACCTGCTGAGCAACTACCCACCTCCACCCGCAGCCCAGCACTCTTGTTTTTAAAGTGGATTCTTTAGGCATAAGGGGCATTTAATGAGAGGATTGGTTAGCACAGAATTTGTTTCCTGGTGGCTGAATTCTCAGAATTAAGTGCCTTTCCATTGCAGACAAGACCAAAGCAGAAACTCATAGTTACAAAATTACAAGTCTTCTGTGGTTTTGGTTCTTGTAACTAGCTGCTGTTGCCTGGATTAGGGGTTCTTCAACTTCAGGATCTTATAGAAGCAGAAAGACCATGTTTAGTAAGCAGATTATAGGGTTCCACTCTCAGCTTCCAGACCATTACGCTTGAGATGTTTGGAGTCTAGGAATCAGCATTTTTACAAAACTTCCAAGGTAACTGGACCATGTGGTCAGAGGTACACACTTGGGGAAAGCTGGCCTTTGGAAAACCAAAATCATTAGAATGCAGTTCTTGTCCTCTGTAAGCATGCTGATGCCCAATGACACTCCCTCCACCTCCGGGTGAGCATCTCCATTGAGATAGTTAAGAATTATCTCCATAACTATGAAGATTTGTTTGGAGTGCTGGGATCAAACCCAGGGTCTTGCATGTGCTAGCTAAGTATTCTTCAAGCAAGGTTACCCACACACATGCATACCAACAGTTAAACTATATTTAAAAAATGAGTTAATCATGTATTTTTGGACTATTTATTTTTCTGTTTATTTGTTTGAGACAGGATTTCTCTGTAGCTTTGGAGCCTGTCCTAGGACTCGCTCTGTAGACCAGGCTGGCCACGAACTCACAGAGATCCATCTGCCTCTGACTCCTGAGTGCTGCGATTAAAAGCATGCGCCACCACCGCCCGGTCTGGACTATTTCCTGAATGATTGCTAGAAAGTACTCTCAAAGAAAAAGGCTGTTCTTAACTCTGTAAGAAATGGAAAGTAAGCCGGGCGGTGGTGGCGCACGCCTTTAATCCCAGCACTTGGGAGGCAGAGGCAGGCGGATCTCTGTGAGTTCGAGGCCGGGCTGGACCGATAGCCTCCAAAACAATACAGAGAAACCCTGTCTTGTAAAACCAAAAAAAAAAAAAAAAAAAGAAAGAAATGGAAAGTAGATTCAGAACTCATACATACAGAATTGTGAATAGCAGGACCACCATTTTGACCTAATTCTGCCAAATTCTTTTACTAAAGACTACCTTTTTCTTGCCTCACCTATATCCATGCATATAAATCCCTTAAAACATGCTTTATGACACCAGAAAATGGAAAGACTTCCCATGCTCTTGGATTTGTAAGATCAACATAGTAAAAATGGCAATCTTACCGAAAGCAATACACAGATTTAATGCAATACCCATTAAAATCCCAGCACAATTCTTCACAGACCTTGAAAGAACAATTCTCAACTTTATATAGAAAAACAAAAGACCCAGGATAGCCAAAATAATCCTGTTCAACAAGGCAACATCCAGAGGCATCACCATCCCTGACTTCAAGCTGTATTACAGAGCTATATTCCTGAAAACAGCTTGGTATTGGCACAAAAATAGAAAGATAGACCAATGGAATTGAATTGAACACCCTGATATTAAACCATACACATATGGGCTGGGCGTTGGTGGCGCACGCCTTTAATCCCAGCACTTGGGAGGCAGAGGCAGGCGAATCTCTGTGAGCTCGAGGCCAGCCTGGTCTACAAGAGCTAGTTCCAGGACAGCCTCCAAAGCCACAGAGAAACCCTGTCTTGAAAAACCAAAAAAAAAAAAAAAAAAAAGAAAATCCATACACATATGAACACCTGATCTTTGACAAAGAAGCTAAAATTATACAATGGAAAAAAGAAAGCATCTTCAACAAATGGTGCTGACATAACTGGAGGCTGACATGTAGAAGAATGCAGATAGATTCATGTCTATCATCATGCACAAAACTTAAATCCAAATGGATCAAAGACCTCAACATAAATCCAGTCACACTGAAACTGTTAGAAGAGAAAGTGGGAGATACCCTTGAACGAAGTGGTACAGGAGACCGCTTCCTGAACATAACACCACTAGCACAGACACTGAGATCGACCATTAATAAATGGGACCTCCTGAAACTGAGAAGCTTCTGTAAGGCAAAGGACGCAGTCAGCAAGACAAAAAGGCAACCCACAGATTGGGAAAAGATATTCACTAACCCCACATCTGACAGAAGGCTGATCTCCAAAATTTACAAAAACTCAAGAAGCAAGTGTTCAAAACACCAAAGGATCCAATCAAAAAGTGGGATACAATATTAAATAGAGAATTCTCAGTAGAGGAGTCTAAAATGGCTGAGAGGCACTTGAGAAAGTGCTCAACATCCTTAGCCATCCGGGAAATGCAAATCAAAACAACTCTGAGATACCATCTCACTCCTGTCAGAAATGACAATTTATGCTGGAGAGGATGTGGTGAAAGGGGAACACTTCTTCACTGCTGGTGGGAGTGCCAATTCGTACAGCCACTTTGGAAATCAATATGGAGATTCCTCAGAAAAATGGGAATCAGCCTACCACAAGACCCAGCAATTCCACTCTTAGACATATACCCAAAAGATGCACATTGATACAACAAGGACATCTGTTCCACTATGTTCATAGCAGCATTATTTGTAATAGCCAGAACCTGAAAGCAAACTAGATGCCCCTCAACCGAAGAGTGGATAGAGAAAATGTGGTGCATTTACACAATGGAGTATTATTCAGCAGAAAAAAACAATGAAATCTTGAAATCCACAGGCAAATGGATGGCACTAGAAGAAACCATCCTGAGTGAGGTAATCCAGTCACAAAAAGACAAACATGGTATGTACTCACTCATTTATGGATTTTAGACATGAATCAGGGGAGTGCCAGCATACAATCCCACCACCAGAGAGTCTGGGAAACAGAGCCTTCATCCAACGACTGATGGAAGCAGAGCTGACACCCACAGCTAAACACTGGACTGAACTCCTGGAATCCAGTGTCAGACAGGGAGAACTGATGGGCAAAGGAGTTAAGAGTGGGCTGGCTTAACCCACAGAACAAAGGGGAGCTCTTGGCCCCCAGATTGATGGCTGTGTGGAAAGCACAGCCCCTGAATGTGGGTGTCAGTGAGGAGGCCTAAGTAATCTATGGGGCCCTGGGTAGTATTTATCCCTGGCGTACAAATAGACTGAGTGCCCATCTCTCAGCCTGGACTTGTGGGAGGGTCTAGGTCCTGCCCTGGATGAAATGACAGACTCTGGAGATCCACCATGGAGGGCCTCACCCTCCCTGGGGATTGGAGTGGAGATTGGGTAGGGGACTTGGGGGCCTGGTGGGGAGGGCGGGGGAGGAGGGGAGGGAGAGGGAGCTGGGTTTGGCATGTGAAACAAGCTTGTTTCTAACTTAAAAAACAAACAAACAAACAAACAAAAAACATGCTTTGCTTGTACAGGTTTGGCAGTGAAGAGACATCTTGAATCAGGAGACAGATAACCATAATCCTGAGGTTTCTTTTCATCTAGATGAAAATTTCACCCTATTAGCCTCTTATCCATTCTCAATATAACTTGCAAAGGTTAAACCAGAACATAATGGCATTTATTACCCATTGGCTATATTAAAAAACATGTTTTAGTTACCACAGTCTATCATAACTGCATGTTATGAAATATTTGAGTTTGGTGACTTAAACACCATCGCAAAGAGCTGAAGACATCTAATGAAAGTTAAAGTAAATTCTTTAAAAAAGTATTTTACATGTATGGTTTTTTTGCCTGCATGTATGTCTGTGAACCACATGTGTGCTGTGCCTCTGGAGACCAGAAGAGGGTACAGGATCATCTGGAACTGGAGCTCAGATGGTTTAGTTGCCATGTGGGTGCTGGGAATTGAACCCTGGTCCTTATTAGAGGAGCAGCTGAAGCTTTTAGCTCATTGAGCCATTGTACCAGCTCCCCAGTAAATTCTTACAAAGGAAATAATCAGACCTTGTTCTCTTTCTTTTTGTGCCTGATAAAATGTTAGTACCTGGCAGGCACCACACACAAATCACATTTATTTAGCTTTATTTTCACAGACTGATGCACACGTGATGGCTGTTTCTAGCATCAGTAGCTGTAAAACACCCACTCTGCAGCGACCATGGCCCTCCACCCCTCGTCGCCCTCATTTCTCATTCACAGCCAGAATGTTGAGAGAGCCAACAGGAAGTGGGCATGGATCAGGGGCCAGGGTCTCCATAGGAGACAGACCTGTCCTGTTGGATTGAATTGAACTCAAGCAGTGCATATGGTGACAGCTGAGCCCCTACTCAGAACTCTGCCGTAATCAAATCACCTTAGCAAGAATGCTTGTCTATAGACAGGCTCTCACTGTGTAGACCAGGTTAGCCTGAAACTTACAGAGAAGCTCTTGTCTATGCAGCCAGCGTGTGTGCACCATGCCAGGCAGCAAGGGCATTTTAATTACAAATGCTTGGTCCTGCCCTTCCCTTATCCTAACCTTGTTCTCCCAGCCTAGTCTGTCCTCCTACTTGTCATCTCCAAGGTCCTCAGGTTCTGCCTCCTCAGTTTCCTCTCTGTCCTTACTCATTTCCACGGTGGCCCTTCTGTCTCTGATTCCTTAGGTGCTGGGCTGGCTGTGCCAGGGACTCTGACACTTACTGGGCATGTGCTTTCGTTACTTACTCCCAAACAGCTGTTTGCTTTCTCTGCTCCTTGGGTCTAGTCCTAGGAAAGCCCTGACTATTTATTACTTATCATTTTCATTCTGTCTCCTTTTACCAACACGAACAACTTAAAATCCTTTTGACTCTATTGAGTTCTCAGTCTTCCCTGTGTGCTCTACCCCATGGCTTGTCTTTTCAAACTGATTAGATTAAGAGATGCCTGAGAAACTCGTGTGTGTGTGTGTGTGTGTGTGTGTGCGCGCGCGCGCGTGCGCGCGCATGTTCCGACTTAATGAGTTCATTAATCACTTCATGGATTCATAAATGACATTTGGAGGCTGTGAGAATTGGGGTGTTGGGGCCTCACTGTCGGAAGTAGGTCATAGAGGGTGTGTCCTTAGGGGCTATGTCTTGCCTCACCCTCTAATTATATTCCTCTTTACTTGGCTCCCTGGTCATATTCTCTCTCTTTCTCTCTGTCTCTCTGTTTCTCTCTCTCCCCCTCTCCCTCTTCTTTCTCTAGGGTGAAAGCTTGATGCTTTCCATGCCAGCACTCTTCATCCAACACCCACTGCTATTTGTCTTTAATTTACGTCTTCCCACTCCAATCACCCTGTCTTAGTTACGGTTTCTATTGCTGTGAACAGACACCAGGGCCACAGGAAGTTCAGTCCTTTACCAGCCCTGATGGGGAGCATGGCGGCGTGCAGTCAGACATGGTGCTGGAGCTGAGAGGCCTACATTTTGACTCAGAGGCATTTTGACTGTCACACTGAGTGAAGCTTGAGAAAAAGACCTCAAAGCCTGCCCCAGCAGTGACACACTTCCAACAGAAGGTGTGACCTAGATTAAAAGTGTGCCATCCAATCCCAAGGTCTGGATTAAAGTCCTGTTATCATCCAGCCTCCCCCAACAAGACCACACTTCCTCCTAACAAGGCCACACCTCCTAACAGTGCAACTCCCTATGAGTTTATTGGGGGCCAAATACATTCAAACTACCACACCCCTCTCCTCCCTTTGTAAGCACTCTAGAATCTGAGCTCAGCATTGACTACAGTTTTCATTCTTGCTTGATTTCATTTACCAGGTAGATCTCCCATCTCTAGCTAGACTTTGCCATTTATAGTCTTTTAAAATATTTTTTAGATATTTTGTTTTATCCATATGTGACTTTCCCTTGCATATTTATATGTACATCATAAGGTATCAGATCCCCTGGAACAGATGGTTGTGAGTCACCATGTTTATGGGTGCTGGGGACTGAACTCAGGTCCTCTGGAAGAGCAACCATTGCTCTTAACTGCTGAGCCATCTCTCCAGCCCCTAGTCTTAAGTTTTGTAAAGAGACAAAGAGCTGAAGTGTTGGCTTTTAATTTCAAAATCTGAGGGCAACTACAAGACACAGATTTGCAAAACTCAGGATGTCGTGTGGTGAGTGATAAGAGCCTTGACACCATAGCTTTTCCTGTTTGCTCAGAATGGCATGGGTGAATAGCCATGTGTTTTGCCTCAAGGACAATTGAAAAGTCACAAAGGTCAGACTTGCGAGGACTTTGGAGGTGGGTGACAGGGCAGGGAGTAGTGGTTGTCACAAGCATGGACCGGTAATGTGTCCCTCCACGACTGAGAGCTCCGTGGTGTACTAGGTGGGTCCAACATTTTGACACTGTGACGTGATGTCATTATCTACAAAGTTCATGCTTGAGAACTGCAAAATCAAGATTAAAAATAACACACACACACCCCTCCCATTGTAAGTCAGTTTATAATTTTGTGTTTGGTCAAATTTATAGCTATCTTTGACTGAATGCATCCTGTGGCTGTGTGCTAGACACTTCTGTAGACAGAAGCCAGGTGATGGCACCTGATGCCTCTCAACACACCCCATGTTACCCTGTGCTTACCCACCCAGCTCGTATTGCATGCTCTGAGGGAAAGAGGAGTTACCTCAGATGAACCTGAACTCATGGAACTGACTGAAGTGAGTGAAACCAAGCTTCCCAACAATGGTGGAAGGGCACTCAGGGCAGGAGGTTAATTTGATCGTATAGAAAACAATTTTTTCATCAGCATATTTATGGATTATCTTGTGGAACAATCATTTATCCCAAACAATAAACCTCATGTCATCCCTGCTCTTTCGACACTCTCTTCATCCATTTACTGTCAAGCATGTTGAGAGACTGTCATACTTGGGGCCTCCCCATCTTTGAAGTCCAGAAGTCTTCTTAACCCTTTCCAGCTGACATTTGGCTGCACTGGCCCACATGCTACTCATGGCTTTGAGTCATCACTATCCTTCCAATAGTTTCGGAAAGCACTGGGATTAATGAGTAAGGAACCTCATCGATGTCCTACCCCTCGAGCCAAACCCATCTCTCCATCTTGCCCCTCGAAACAGCCTAACCTCATGGCTTCGAGCTTCGATGCTCTTTTCTTTTTCCTTTCCCCCACTCAGCGTTTTTCAAGGTTTCGTTGTCTCGTTTGTTTGTTTGTTGGCCTGTCATAGAGGGTTATTGTAACTAATACACGAGCCTGGTGTCTGCGCTTCTTAGGTGTGTTTGAGAATCACACATGCTCTAGATTAAAGGCACCGTCCCAGGCCAGCAGTGTGGAACGGGGGTGTGGCTCAGCCTCAGGGCTGACACCCTCACCTGCATCCTGTGTTCTCAGAGGATTCCTCTCTTGTTCTCCTGGACCTTCCTTTGCTGGGCAAATGGCAGCAGCTTCCCACTCTGCCTTACTCCTGAATCTTGTTGCTGTACAGTCATGCCTGGGATGATGCCCATTGGCACCCTTACTGTTTGGGTTGGATGAGCATCCCGAGTGGACCAAATGCATCGTGCCTGCCGAAAACAAATGGTTTCCTGTGCATGCACTACAGGCTGTGTGTTTGAGCCACCTGACGCTTTCCCGTGTAGGATACGGTGGTGGTTTCTCATTTGCTAAATACAGCAAGAATCCTTCGGTAATTGGTTTCCAGCCTTCAACGAGATGTACGGCATACAAGGCCCACAGGTGGACTCATTTGGAAGCCCTTTTAATCACGATGGCCCTTGAGGCCATACCGTTTGACTTTCTCATTGAGCTGGTCCTTTACAAGTGATCTGACAAGCCTGTCTTGTCCACAATTATCCACCAGCTAGTTGCCCATTCGGTTCGCATCCAATTAGTTATCTGGCCATTTGCTCACTCGTTAGTTCACGCAGGTTTCCAGTGATAACGCCCTCCATTAACTCATCTAATAGCTTTCTGAGAGTTCTATTTTCATCTCGGGGACAAAACAAGAGAAGAAGAGGAGCACCTGGTGAGTCTTGGTCCTCAAGCCCTGGAGGCACCTGGGTGACTCTTGCTGCCCTCTCCCACCTGTTGCCCCTGCTTGGCTCCTTTCAGCTGGGGCTCAGAGTGGACCCTGCTGGAAAGAAAAACCAGATCTGAATGAATTGAAACAAGCGAGGCAAGAAAACAAGCGTGCAGGGGCCAATAGAGCAGGCAAGGTACCTGGAGAGGAGTGGGCCAGGTTGCTGGCTGCTTTGTCTTTGGGAGGGAAGCTGCTGCGGGCTGGGCTGGGCTGGGCAGGCCGGGTTGAGGGCCAGCCGTGCTCGGCTGGGGTGGAGGGAAGCCGGCGGGGGCGACCACGGGGCGCGGGGCAGCGCGGCGGGGGCGCGCGGCTGGAGCGTCTGTGCGCGTCGCGGGCCCCCGAGCGCGCGGGGCCTGTCGAGAGCGCGCGCGGCCGGGCGCGGCGTGGGTACCCCAGCCGCGGGCGGCCGCCCCACAGCCCCTGACACGACCATGGCGACTGACAGTAAGTACTGGGGACCCTGGGGAGGCCGAGGCCCCTGGGGTGGCGAGTTCTCCTCCCGCGCGCTCCTGCTTTTGTGGCCGGCTCGCGGGAGCAGCGTCAGGGTTCCTCATCTCCAGAGCGGGGGCCCTTGTCACCATGCCCATCATCCCGTGTAACCGGGCAGGACCTGGGAGGACAGGAGGTCCGAGGGCCCCTCAGGAGGGATGCTGCACCTGGCTGGAGGGGACACTTGATGTAGGGAGTGCAACGGAGCTGGGCCTCACAGCCCTTCGGGGACTGTCTCCAGGCCCAGAGCTAGCTTTTAGGGAGCCCAGTATTGGGGCGCTGTGAGTTCAAGGTTCTCCAGGAGTTCTGAGTCAGACTGGCACGCCCTCCTCCTGCCAGGTGGCTCCAGTGGGCTCTGTTTCCAGGCCCTGAAGCCAGAGACCATGTCTGGCTGCCATGAATGAATGAGAGGGGCGTGCAGGGAAGGTTGAGATGGAAGACTGGAAGTGTTGGGAGGCTCTGACTGGCCTGCTGCTGGCATCTTGGCGTCTTTGCTGTTGTCTTTGGAAATTAGGATTGCTGCTAAGAAAGCTAATTACATGTAGCTGGAGCTTGACCTGTTGTTAGTGGAACCTCGAAAGGAGCACGGAGTGGAACATCAAGTCATACTTGTCTTAGATTTAGCATCTAAAGCCCTCAGCAGGGCACACAGTAGGGATTTTATTCACTGAATGAATGTATGGTATGGTTACAGATGTCATTTATAAGGCAATCTTGAGAGATTAGAAGGGACAAAGATGGATGGTAAGGGTCAAAATTTCACTATTTTTCTTTTAAATTGAACCACTATCCAGCAAAGAAAACAGCTTGGATACAATACAGAGGATGCAAGTTGATTTGTTTTTGCTTTTAATTAAAAGCCACGTTATTTATGTCTCCCAAACTCACCGGCTGCAGGATTGTGGCCCTGCCTTCAACCTTAAAGCTATCACCTGGCTGTTGGATGTGAGGGCACACATCGGTAATCCCAACACTTGAGCAACTGAGTCGGGAGGATATCAAGTGACAAACCCTGTCTCAAGAAAAGCATGTGCAAATGTATGTGTACATGTGTGTATACATACACAAACATGTCTGTGACAAGACTGACATGCCCTGAAAAGCAATGGATGTGTCAGAAAGTGGCGAGCACTCAAAGTGAAAGGGACAGGTGTGTACATGTCCTCTCTTCCGTTTGCCACGGTTTTATCCTCGTGGAGAAGCCAGCGTACTCCCTCTGCCTTCAACAGGGTAGATCAGGTGTTTAGCATGAAATCAGCTAATAGAGATCAATCATTCTTTTTGTTCTCAGTTCTGCTTATATATCCAAAAAGTGCAGTCATGGGGAGAGAGGGTCTAGGGGAAGAAATGGGAGACTTAACGTTTTTATGAGTAAAGTACGAAACAGTTACACCTGGCCTTACTCATGCAAATGGTAATTAACAAGTTCTAACATTATAGAAGTTGTCTTCAGGTAAGGGGGCAGGGTGACGGGTGGGAGGCAGGTGGGACATCATGCAGTGGGATTTCATTAGGATGCATTAAGCCTGGGCACACTCTGCCTTCGTGGTAGCTGATTGCTTTTTTTCCACTTTCCTTGTCTCCCTACATTATTTCTCCTTGAGGGAAAAACCAGCTGTGGAGCCAGGGAAAGTCCAGACTGTTGTACTCTAGTCATTCTAGGAATCCAGAAGAACCTTCTCTATCAGTGTAGCATCAAAGTGTATGTACAACACAGAGATGTTTCAAAAATATTTGCCTGGAAAACAGTGTCACACAAAATAGACTGTGACCCAGAAAGAATGCCCTTTTGTCCAGACAGCTCATAGTTTGAAGGGCAATTTCCAGAGATGCAGAGAAGTTGGAACCACAGCTGGTCCTTGGCAAGTCATTATGAAACGGTTAAACAGCTAGGTTTGTATTGTAAGTGGTGGTGTTCAGAGGTGTCTTGAACCGTGTTTAATGTAATGGGTGTTCCAGATAATTTCGTGTTCTGAGAGTGAGGTGTTTGTCTGGTTCTCTTTCCATCATGACATTTATTGCATTATCAATACTTTTTAAAATCATGGTTCTTCATTTCTGAATCACTATGGCCTGTTTTTTTGGAAGTGCATTTGTATGTGTGCATTTTCAGTGTGTGCTTTTAAGAGTAAATTTCCTCAAGTGGCTAGAGAGATAGCTCTTCAGTTAAGAGTGCATACTGCTCTTCCCAAGGACCCAAGTATAGTTCCCAGCACATATGTTGGGTTATTCAGTCATCATAACTATGGCTCCAGGGTAACCCTTTTCTGGTCTCTAAGGGTACCTTCAATTATCTCCAAATACACCCTCACAGACACATATATTCACACACATAATTTTAAAGAATAAATCTTTTTAAAAGGGAAAATAAACACTCAAGAAGCATTGTATAAAATATAAAATTGTCAAAGGACAAATCAAATATTCTAAAAAGGAAATAAAAAGAATAAATTCTCAGGGATGACAGGCATGTTTTGAAATTGTTGCAAATAGCTACCTGAATTGTGCCAGAAACCTTGGGCAAGTTTTGAGTTTCTGGTTCTCTTAAGATGTTGCGGATAAGTGTTTTGTGTCTTAAGGAATTCCTCTGGTCTCTTTAGGTGGTTCTTGTTTTATTGCATGGATGATTTGGAGTCATTTTTGCCTCCACCAGTGGCCTTTCCTTCCCTTCCACTTTCTCCCAGCAACCTGCAGCTTCTTTTATTCCCATCTTTCCAACTCCATCAGCCGTTTCCACTCTGCTCAGTGCGGAGGGAAGAGAGCGAGCCAAGGCAGGAAGGGGTAAATGCAAGTCCCTAACAGGTAAAGGCGGGGGTTACCGTCAGGTCGGGACTGCACATGTTCTAGTACAATGTGTAGACTTTAGAAGAAAGTGCCCGAGTGAAAATAGACTCATTGTCGAGTAGAATTATCTCCAACCACAGTAATTACCAAAGCATTTACAAATGAGGGCAACTAAAACTGTGGGCAAAATGACAACCTACCTGGAAAGTATTCGTCAGTGATGGTGTCTTCAGGAAATGCACCGTTTCCTAACAAACACCACTGGTGATCGCTTCCATCAAGAATCACCTGTAAGGTTCCTGAACTAGCGTGTAGAAAGTTGAAGAGGAGCTGCTCGTTTTACGGTCAACCTGACACAAGCTAGAGTCATCCGAGGAAACGCCTCGGTGAGATCTGGGCTGGAGGACATTTTCCTAATTAGTGATTGACATGGGAGGGCCTGGCTCATTGTATGCAGGATATTCCGGAGTTGGTCCTGGGTTCTATAAGAAAGCAGGCTGAGCAAGGAGCAAGCCAGGAAGCAGCCCCCTTCCATGGCCTCTGCATCGGCACCTGCCTCCAGGTTCCTGCCCTGTCTGAGTTCCTGTCCTGACTTCCTTTGGTGATAAACAGAGATACAGAAGTGTAAGCCAAATAAACCCTTTTCTTTCCAACTTGCCAACTTTTGGCCATGGTGTTTTATCACAGCAATAGAAACCCTAGCTAAGAGCCGGGCGTTGGTGGCGCATGCCTTTAATCCCAGCACTTGGGAGGCAGAGGCAGGCGGATCTCTATGAGTTCGAGGCCAGCCTGGTCTACAGAGCGAGTTCCAGGACAGCCTCCAAAGCTACACAGGGAAACCCTGTCTCGAAAAACCAAAAAAAAAAAAAAAAAAAAAAAAAGAAACCCTAGCTAAGACAAGCAGAATACTTACATTCTTAAAGAATTTCGAATTTCCTCACAGACTTCTCGATAACTGTAAAAAGGGGTAAATGGTAGTTTTACAGTGGGAAAACCTGGGATACATCATCTTAAATAATCTCTAGAAGCTGATGTCCTGATAGAAAGGAGGCTCTGAGGAAGGACACCCCTTACAACCCGGTTCTAATCACGAGAAGGCACTGCCTAAATCCCAATTGCTACATGTTTTGTAAAGGCTAATGCCGTGGGAGACCCCTGAGACTTTCATCTATACCAATGAGGCAGCCAAGGCAATGTGGAAGAATTGAGATCAAACCCTGGGTCAGGAACAGCAGTATAGAGGACAGTGCTGTGACAGCTGGTGAAATCTGAAGATGGACTGCAGTTAATATATGAGATAATTGCCATCAATGTCAAATTTCACAAATTAAAAATGGATTTCTTATTAGGGGAAACTGAAGTAGTTAGGGAGAGGGAGCATATATCTGCAGCTAAATCTCAAATTTGCTGGGGTAACAAATATATATGCATGTGTATGTTTATAAGTGTACGCAAAGTCATATGAACAAGAATGGGCTAAGACAAATGAAGCAAGATGTCATTCCATAAGCCTAGCAGCTCCTCATTTTGTTCTTGTAATTTCTCAATAAGTTTTTGTATTCTAGTTACTCCGGACTTGTATTTTAGAAAGACTCACAGTGATGGACTCCTAATTTTTGATTGACACAATAATGTTAGCTCTTTTTTTAAAATAATTACCTATTGTTTTATGTATATGGATTTTTGCCCACATATATAGACATACACAAGCATAAATAAGGCATGGAGACAATATTCTGAGCTGATTAATTCAGTTGATGTATCAATAAAATATTCTGGGAGTTAATCTGAATATACATGTTTTCATACTATTGGAGTTGAATCATACTTGTTTTTTTTTTTTTTACGAGACAGGGTTTCTCTGTATTGTTTTGGAGGCTGTCGGACCAGCCCGGCCTTGAACTCACAGAGATCCACCTGCCTCTGCCTCCCGAGTGCTGGGATTAAAGGTGTGCACCACCACCACCTGGCGAATCATACTTGTTTTAATCTCTGCTTGACATTTTAAATTGGTACACACACTATACATTCTCATGACTGACTTGACTCTCTCAATGCGTATAGTATGAGCCTTACCTGTTTCATAACAGCAATGGGCCAGCTTTCTCAGGAGGAATAGGCTTCTTCCTGAGTATGGTGGGTTTGCATGTCATATACTCAGGTCATTTAGATGTCATTTAGTCACTGAGATTCCATTTAGCAACAGAATTTGTCTATGGCTATCTATATAATAAAATAAAACTGGACCAGTCACGGCTCTTTCTAGGGCAGTGGTTCTCAACCTTCCTAATGCTGCGACCCTTTAATGCAGTTCCTCATCTTGTGGTGACCCCAACCATAAAATTATTTTTGTTGCTACCTCATAACTGAAGTTTTGCTACTGTTATGAATTGTAATGTAACTATCTGCATTTTTCTGATGGTCTTAGGTGACCCCCGTGAAAGGATTGTTCAGCCTTCAAAGGGATCCTGACCCATAGGTTGAGGACTGATGTTCTAGTGGATGAGGGAGGTATCTGAAACACACTGTGAAGTTCCGCATGGCTATCTTCCTGTTAAGGATGCTACATATCTCATGTTAGGGAGTTTACAGTTGTGGATGGGTGCCATCCCTTTAGAATAGATCTCTTTTTAAAACTATCAATTTCTAGTTTCTTAGCAGCATAGATTTTCATACTGTCAGAGTGTGATATTCTTTGGATTCTAATTTTAGGAATGCAGCAAGTCTCACTTTGTAGTTTGACTCACAGTGGAGTGAAGGTTAAGATTCATAAAATGATTTATGAAAACTCCCCTGGTTTATGTCAAGCGAACACTCTAATCTACCAATCACGCCTGGGTTTTTGAATGGTGTAATTCATGCATCTTAGAACCCTGGACAGCAGAGTGTGGTGCTGTGGGAAGGACGTCTGCTTGGTTTCAGAGGGGCCTGAGTTAGGAACTCTGGCTTTGCCACTCGGGGACTTGATGATATCAGGTGAATTACCTTCCTGGAGGACCTTGCTTATTCCACTCCCAGGAGAGACAAGAAACAAGTGAGATTATGCAAAGCCCCTGTCACACAGTAGGTGTTAAATAAATGTCTATCCTTCCCCTTCTACAAGATGCCTCCCATAGCGTACAGCTAATCTCACGATAACAACCCAGAAACAGGGTACCGAGTGATTAATTCTGTTATTGTAAAGAATATAAAATGAAGATCAAATGTTCTGTTCAGAAATGTAAGACTCTATAACAAACCACACAAGGTGCCGAGCTCTAGATTTTAAATAGAAGCATTAATCATAGAGTTTTCTTCTTCCATGTTGATTGTTTTGTGTAAGTGTGCTTGTAGTGTGTACTCTGTGTGTGTGCGTGCGCGTACGCGCACTTATGGGACATGTGCTGATAACACAGATGCTAGTGACTTTGAGAAAGTTGAGTTCTGGGTTGAAAGTTCTGGAAACTTTTATGCTGATTTGAAGATGGCAGAACCCATCCAGTTATATGTCACCCATCAGTAACACCCAAATCTCTTTCTACATTGTTACTTTCTTTGTGCTTACATTGAGTTTGTTACCTAGTGCTGTGAAAAGAATTTCCACAAGCATAACAGGTTAGAATAGCAAATCTGTCAGCTTACAGCTTTGTGGGTCAGAAATCTTTAAGGCCTCAGCTAGTAGGGCTGAGTTCTCATAGGAAGACTGGACCAGGAAGGATCCACTTCTGATATCATAAGAAATTGGCAGGAGTCAGACCATAGGCCAAGGGACTAAAGACCTCAATTTCTTACTGGGTATTGTCTGGGATTCTTTCTATGTGATTCTTCTAACTGATAGACATTATTTCATCCAGGTAAGCAAGTGGAGGGTGTTGGGGAGATGACTCAGTCAAGCACTTGCTTCATAAGCATGAAGATCTGAGCGTGAATCCCTAGTACCTATGTAAAACTCAGGGTGTAATGGTGAGCACCTATGATTCCATTTCTGGGGGGCAGAGACAAGGATGATCTCTAAGGTTTCCTGGCCAGCCAGTTTAGCCCAATGAGGGAGAGACAGGTTCAATGAGAGACTTTGTTTCAAAAATTAAGGTGGAGGATAATTGAGGAAGACATTTTGGCATCAGTCTCTGACCTATGGACCACACACACAGGCACACATGCACACACACACACACACACACACACACACACACACACACACACACACACACATGATCCACAAAGGAAAGTATCTTAGGAAGATGGATGATAAAGTCTTACATAATAGAGTCACAACACTGATATCTCCTCATCTCTTTGGTAGTTTGTTGCTTAAAGCAAGTCATGGGCATGATTTCCAACGATGGACGACACAGGCTGCTAAAGTCTGAAATAATTGCTTTGGTCACAGAAATTCTTTTTCTCCTGGGGCTAATGGATGCCAAGGTGTGAGGTATTTTGGAGAGGACAGGATGTTGCTCCAAGTTTAAACTATTTTCATTGAATTTATTTATTGCATGTGTACAAATGTGTGTGTATGCACACACATGCCATGGCACACATATTAAGGTCAGAGGTTCTAAGGTTTAAGAGCACCACTTATAAAAACTAGCTAAATGTGTGTCTAATCAAATTTTATTTAGAAGTATCCAACTATTAAAATATTATCCAGTAGTTAAAAGTAGCAGACTGGTGTAAGCGATCAAGGTGTTTGATAACCATATTTGAAGTCTATTATAATGTAGTCAGAGAGACCAAAAAGGAGAATGTTTTCCCTTTCATCCTCCAAGGTAAGTGAGGTCCCAGGGGACTGTGGCTCATCCCTCGATGTTCTGCAGCCGTGAAGAGTCACCTGTTCTCGTGTTGAGGGAGGCCATGGAGACCCCACAAGAGTCACCAGCTCTTAAAAGCAACCGGTTCCACGGACTCATCCAGCTGCTGGGTCTGTCTGCCCACCGTCTCAGCAGTCCTGGGCTGCTCCTGCTTCCTAGCTGTTGTGGACCCACACCCTTCTTACACTGTTTCTTTGCACAGTAACCGACTCCTTTTCAGTTCCTGTACCATGGTAGAGCTCCCGAGACAGCCCTTGCTTCCTCTGGCCTTTTACCATCCCCTGCTCTTTCCACAGTCCTGAACACTGAGCTGTTTCTGTCTTCCACCTATAACTCTCCTGGCTTCCTTCCCTTCGGACCCAGTTCACCCCTGCCAAATACCCGTGGCCCTTTGAGACACAATACAAACCTGTCTTCTTGCCCTTTATGCAAGCTCCTGCCTGTGGACAGCTCCTCTCACCAGCTGACCCTGTCCCATTCTCCTCCTCCTCCCTCTGCCTTCCTGGGCAATCTCTCAGGTTCATTCTGGAACAAAATCATCTGTTTTCAGCCCTCTGACAATTCTTTTTCAAAAGTTTCTTCAGGAGTAGTTGACACCAATCCCACGATCCATCACAGCTGATCAAGTTAAAACTCTCCTGCTAAGTGATCAGAGGACCCACCCACCTTCCCTCCCTCCCTCCCTCCCTCCCTCCCTCCCTCCCTCCATCCGTCCCTTCTTTCCTTCCTTCTTTTTAAATTTCTTTTCTTCTTGGGACAGGGTCTTTTTATGTAGCTCAGGCTGTCCTTGAACTCACTGTGTAGGCCAGACTGACCTCTTCTCACAGAGATACTGCCTCTGCCTCCCAGGTGCTGAGATTAAAGGCCTGTGCTGCCACATCTCTTTTTCAACAGACCTTAAACTACCCTCTCCAGAGAAGACCCTTTCAGCTTGAAACAGCTAAGAGAGAGACAATGCCCCTGCTCCTTTTTTTGTTTCGTTTTGTTTCAGGGTCTGTAGTGCTAGAATGCCCTGGCTGCAGGAAACTAGAAACCAACCCTCCCTGAGTCATCTAGCCGTCTTTGCTCAACCCTTTTCAGCTAGATACATCTACACCTCAGTGAGAACTGTTTGCTGAGACAGGCGGTTTCTCACGATGGCCTGCTTTGCCTGAGCAGGAGCTGGTAAGTTTCTCAGGCATGTCTTAACGAGATAACACTTTTCAGGATTATTATTTTTTTATTTTTATTTTTATTTATTTATTTTTTTGGTTTTACAAGACAGGGTTTCTCTGTATTGTTTGGGAGGCTATCAGTCCAGCCTGGCCTCGAACTCACAGAGATCCATCTGCCTCTGCCTCCCGAGTGCTGGGATTAAAGGCGTGCGCCACCACCGCCTGGCTTCTTTTCAGGGTTATTACCTTCTGCATGTCCAAGCCCCTTACCCACCCCTCTGTGAGCCCTGGGTAGCTCCCTCTGGAGCTAGTGAGCACAGTCTCATCTGTGGAGATCAGCCATGCGTGGGGCTGGCCGCCATGCTTCCTTGCTGTGATGGTGGTGGACGCCCAGCCCTCTGGAACCATAGACTACAGAAACCCTTCCTTCTAGAGGCTGCCTCGGCTGTGTTTCAACACAGAGACAGACGGGTGACCAGTGCGGAGTGCAGAGAGCCCAATGGTGCTGGAAACATAAACAACCTCAAATTGAAGATGAGACACGTGCAGAGTAAAGCCCTGTAACTGCCCTGCCGCTCCCCTGCCCGCTCCTCAGTGTCCTCTACTGCGTGAGCTCTCCTCTCAGTGTTCTATAGAGCACTGCCGCCATTCCGTCTCCTTCCTTTTCTTCAATAGCCAGGGTTCTTATTACGGACGAGAGAGCCCACACAACTACAAAAACAACCCCCCAAATCCCAAACTGATTTCACTCTTGACGACATGGCAGCTTTCAGAGTCAGTGAGAGGACCAGGAGAGTCACTTGCAGGCCATCGAGTCACAGGGAATATCTGCATTCATTTATGTTAGTCTGCTTTCTTGATGCTTTTCTTATTTGTCATTTTTGAGTTGAAGCCCTTGCTGTATAGGTCCTCTGGAATTGAACTTACAGATGGTTGTAACTGACCATGTGGGTGCTTGGAACCAAACCTGCATCGGCCGCAAAGGCAGCAAGTGCTCTTAACCACTGCCCCATCTCTCCACAGTGCACTTGTGGAGGTCAGAGGACAGATGGATTTTCTCCTCCTAAAGCATGGTTCCCAGGGGTCAAACTCAGATCGTCAGGCTTGGGAGCAGGCATTGTTACCCACCGATCCATCCCACATGCTCTGCTTTGCTTTTTTTTTGTGGTCTCAAAAATGAATTCCAGTTATGTTTTTGGTCTTTTCTGGTTGCTCTCAGGTTTTCAGTCTGCCTACCTCCCTGCAGAAAGTAAGGTGATTAGAAAAACATGAAGCCCCGCTCAGCAGCTGCTTTTGCTTGTCCGGGACAACTGGCTGTGTGTTGGATTTTGAGACTGTCTTTTCTTCTCTTTAAAGACCTTATCCAGACAGGGCTGTTCCTAATGGAATTCCATTGATCCTCCTCCAAAAGAAACGTCATTGCAGTGTATGGAAGCCACGTTGGCCTCACTAAGGCTCTAGAAGTGTCTGTCTCCATGAAACAAAGACATCAATGAGAGGAGAATCAGTCAGTCGCTCACCTGGAAAGCTCCCTAGGACTAGTCTCTCCCTCCACCTTAACCTTAATTCTCCGCTGGAGTCACTAACAATGCTAAGGTTCCAGACTGTAGAGATCAGCTCTGGCATGCAGAATCACCCTGCCACCGTGTGGCCATGTTAAGAACTGCACATCCCCAAATCCTAATGTCCTGCAAGGCTGGAATTGGTCACCCTAGGGGTTTCTGCCAATGGCTTTTTGAACTCGTGTAATTTGAAGAGCTTATATAAAAAGGAAGCTTTCTAATAACATTTAAAAGAAATAAGTATTTAATCAATTTCTTCAGTTGTGCAAAAACATCTTGGTGTGTAAGATAATGCGTGCTCAAATCAAGACTGGGCCAAGGTTACGTACCGAAGATGCTTACGGGGGATGCTCTGAGGTAGTAAATTTCCTGTGGCGTAAAGCAGCATGTACTGCAGGCATTAATGTTAGATGGCAGTTATCCTTTTCTTTTGCTACGTTGATTTTTCTAATTAGGTGCTCCTGACTGAGAAGGTGAAACGCAATTCTGTCATTATTAAGGTACCTTCCCATTCCTTGGGATAACATGAGCCTGAGGCTGGTGCCAGGGTACTCTCCACAGAAGGTTCCAGGTGCTACTGCACGCTCGGACTGACTCTGGGCAGCTAAGCTGTCAGAGGACCCCTCCTAGTCACTCGAACCGTTGTCCGCTGTGGAACAGTGCCTTGGAGCCACCATCTGCGGACTTTCTGGGATCGTTTCTCCAGCCCCTACCCACCTGGTAGATACGGGAATGGGACTTGGTGTTCAGATGAAAATACACCCCCTTCAACCCATTCCTCACTCTGTACTGAAGAATATGGGAGTTCTGTTCCTCTCTTACACAAACCACTGCCTGTGTGGGAACTGCGTGAAACCTCCTTAGGAGTCTGTAATAATGAAACTACTAGGTATATTTTGTGACCATTGCTTTAGGAATCTAAACCTCCATATGTGTAATTGTCTGCCACCTTTGCAGGGAGCATGCCACGTGATAATAGAAGCTAGCATCAGGAAGACAACATGCACTGCCGTTTCCACTGTGCTAGGTATATGCAGTGGATCTGATGCCTCTGCTGGCTGAAGTCAGCTCCTTGCTTGGGTGAACCCCAGCAGCTGCAAAGGCACTTATCCAGCAAGGCATAACTTTAGGCTGAGCCCAATACCAGGTTCTAGCAGCATGAGGATGATGTCACGGCCACAAGCGCTGAACACCAGAGCGGGCTCTGAAGGCAATGCTGGAGGAAGCTCTTGTGGTCTGAATGTGTGTCTCAAAGATCCCAGCGCTACCGTGGTGGCACCCAGTGGGTGGTGTGGAGGACTCGGCTTCATGAGGGTTAATAGTGCTGTGTAAGGGCTTCCAGGAGTGGCTTTCTCACTTCTTTTCTGCTGTGTGAAAATACATTTTGTCAAACGAGAATGTAGTAAGGCCCTGGCCAGGTCCTGAGACCTTGATCTTGGGCTCCTAGCCTCCAGGGTTGTGAGAAGCAAGTTTGTTTTGAGTTAGCATGCTATTCTGTTACAGAAGCACTAGATGGGCTAAAGTCGAGGTGACTACTCTGCTCTGGGGTCAGGAGGTAAGTCACAGAGGCTGGCATCTGACCGCGGGCACACTCCACTCCAGGTAGTGGGGCCAGCATCAGAGCGAGAGTGAGGAGGGGCTGATGCTGGCAGGGCGCCATGGCTCAGTGTGGTAAACCTGGAGGAGTTAATTGGAGAAGTGAATAGAGGTGAGTTGGGCAGGAGCCTAACCACAGAGGACTTCATTTACTGTGCTAATACAATTTGCTCTCTCAGCCCAGCACACCACAGTCCATTTTCTATTGTATTATGTCCCTGTGGGCTTACTTAGAGGACTGTGCAAGTCTCTTAGGACTGACTGCATGTCTGTGGTTTTAATTTTCCGATCAAGAAAAAATGCTTCTAGACTGGGAGTACTGCGGAGAGGAAGGAGAGAAAGAGAAGATGAATAGAAGGAAGAAGACTGGGAAGACGAAAGAAGGATAGAGATGAGTTAGCTGTCATTAGCCGGGGCAAGCAAGGGGTGCTCAGGGTTGAATTTAGGCAATGTGCAGACATAGGAATCATCTTAGAGACAGTATCAAGAGCGTTCCTGTGTGAGGGTTGGCAGGTCTGGGCTTGGACACTGTGGGTGGGGGGAGAAAGAAAAGATGAGAGTTTTCAAGTTTGGGAAGTGGCTGCATGAAAATGGTACCCTTGAGACAGAGATGAAGCAGGAGGCGATTTGGAGCCAAATGTATCTTAGGGGTTCATTTAAAGTGCACATCAGATTTCTGGGTAGTGAGGCAGAGCGGCATACTGGAAGGCTGAGTGTAGCGCTTGGCAGTGATGGAGGTTTGAGGTTGGGGAGCACTGGTGACTAAGCCTCAGAGAAGCCCTAGGAGTGGGCGCTGTCACTCAGAGATGAGGAGAGTGGGTAGAGGACTCGGGTCCAGAGCTGCAAGATTGGATTCCCAGCACCCACACGAAGATTCACAACCATCTGTAACTCCAGTTACAGAGGGCCCAATGCCCATTCTTGCCTCTGCAGGCACCAGGTATGTGCACGGCGCACAGGCATGTATGCAGGCAAAACACCCATGCACATAAAAAAAATCAGTAAATGAAAAGTAAACGTTTTAAGTATCTATTTTGTAAATGCAGACATTTATTTGCTACTATTTGACTTCCTTCTGGTTTTGCTTGTCCTAAATAGAGAGGCAAAATTGGGAATGAGAGGGAGAGAGAGAGAATATGTATGCATTCGGGTTCATCCGTGTGAAAGCTTGAGGTTGACCTTAGGCATGTTCCTCAACTGATCTCTATTTCCTGAGGTGGGGTTTCTTGCTGAACCAGAGCTTGCTGATTAGGGAACCCTGGTCAGTCAGCTTCCTGGGAGGTGGGGGTCCTTCTATGCCTATCAAGGAGGAAGAGTTCAGGTGAGTCCAAGCCTACCTGGCTCCAGTCCTTCACCTGAACACTTTCCATAGAGCAACTTCCCAGCTCTGGGGAGTCACTTTTGACCCTGGAGTTGCTAAGGCTCCAGAGAAGCTGGGTGTCTTTGCTCTATTGCCATGTTCAGGGTTGGTTTTTATGTGTGTTGCTTCTGAGTCTACTCTTTAATACCTGAGCCATCTCTCCTGCCCTCAGGGCCAGTTTTAATTCTTAGTATCACACTGACTGCCATGATCTGGATGTGTGTGTCTCCCTCCCCCAAGTTACCATATTAAAGTCTTACCTTTAAGGGTGATGGTGTTGGAGTGTCTTTGGGGAGGTGATTAGGTCATGGGGAAGAAGCCCTTTTAAAAAGGATTGGTGCTCTTATAAATGCATCCAGAGAGCTCCTTGACCTCTCTTAGGTCTAGGAAGACATGGCAAGAAGGCACCTATGAAGTAAATTTGTGACAGAAGTCCCACACCCTCTGCCACTGTAAGATTGATCTCAGTTTTCAGGGGGTAGGAAATAGGTTCAATTGTTCATAAAGCATCCAGCTCCAGGTATTTTACTATAGAAGCCTACAAGAACCAAGATACTGCCATTTTGAAAATGAGGAAACTCAACCTGAGAGAACAAATAAATGAGTTATTTGGAAAGTTCCCAGGGAAGTTGTCATGAAGCACAGTTTACTGGAAGGTCAGTTACAGGTGTGATCACCTTTGGCATGATTAATATTTTTCACAGGCTTCTTATTCACTAAGCATTTAAAATTCAGATTTTTGGATCTCACGTCCAATTGAGGTTGGCGTGTGTGTGTGTGTGTGTGTGTGTGTGTGTGTGTGTGTACAACTGAAGAAAATGTTTTACCCAGAGATTCATTTTCAAGAGCGAAAGAAAATAAACTCTACATTATACCACTGTGAATTATGATTTTTATAAATCTTATGGTTATCTTGTAAATATCATAATTCCTTTCCCCCTTTAAAAGATGACTAATTTGTTGAATGAAAAAACTTAAAGCACCCACCAGTAATTTTAATGAGTGTGTAGGAATGAACACACCACAGTGCATGTATGGAGTTCAGTGGGCAGCTCTCAAGAGTTGTTTCTTGCCTTCCATCTTTGTTCTGAGATAAAAATCTGATGTAATCTTTGCTGCTGTATAGGCCATGGTAGGTGGCCTGTGGGTTTCTAGGTAATTCTCCTGTCTTAGTCACCCATTTCTCATGGGAGTGCTGGGAATACAGATATGCACTCTACCAACTATGTTTTCTGGGGGTCAAAGTCAGGTTGTCAGACTTGTGTGCCAAGCACTTTTACCCACCGAATCAGTTCTCTGTTTCCAAAGATGCTTAGTCTGTTCCAGCCATTCCTAATTTAAAAATAGTTTAAAATCATATTTTAAACTATAATGTGTAGAAACTAGTATGCATATGAAGTATGTGTGTGTTCAGGCATGCATGCATGTTTGTTGGTACAGATGACAACTTGCGGTTGGTTGTTTCTACCACGTGGGATCCTCCCAGGAATCCAGTGTAGTCATCAGGCTTGGCAGTACCTTTGCCTTCAGACGTGTCCCACAAGCCCATTAATATATTTTTATTATACCATAAAAGCACAAACTCTAGCACATATATATTATATAATGATAAGACCTCTGAGGTCTTACATTAATTACTTGTCAATAATTTATAGAGAAGATGCATTTCAGGTGTTCCTTTGGCTAAGTTAGCAGAGCAGAGAGGAAGACTCAGCATTGCTTTCTTCTGTAGGAGCATCCCTATTACATGCTTGCCATGTGTATGTGTATATACACTCACACAGAGCAGTGCAGTGATGGATCACAACTCCCAAAGGTTTATAAAGACTTACTGACTCTGGTTTTCTCACTTGTACAACATACCACACATAGCAATAACTTTTCTGCCCTGATACAGCTTTGGCCAGGAGAGGGGTGGTGGAGGGGTCCTCTCTTCCCTTGTCCCCCAAACAGTTTCAGTATTTTGGCTCAGAAGGGTGTTGCTGGTTTTTCTTCTTATCACACTTGCTCTTTCAGGAAATGGGGGAATAAGTAAATGGGGGAATATACGATGCATTCCTTATCTGCATGCTCAGCCTTCCTTAGTTGCCTGTAGTTCTTTGTCTAGGGGTAGGATTCTGTGAGAGTTCCCACTTCCATGCTGATGTGTCGGTACTGAGCTTCCTCAGGTCTTGTTTAGGCCGCCATTTTGTTGAGGTATCATGGCTAAAGCTTCCCAGTCATTTCTAGGAGACACTCTCACAACAGACTTTCTGGTCCTTTTACAACCTTCCTGTCCCTTCTTTCTTCATGTTCCCTGACCCTTGGGTACAGGAGGTATAACACTGTTCCTGTTCCCTTCATTCTTGTCTCTTCTGGGACATCTAATGCTAGATCACAGCAGACCCAGACTTTTTGTAGGTTGATTTCCACTTAGTAACATTCGTCTTAAATTTCTTCATATGTTTCATGGTTTACTAACTCGTTTCTTTTTACTAACAAATAAAAACCAAGTCATTGTCTGGATGTATCAGTTTATTCATATCTGTTTCTCCCACATCCTGACAATTAGAATAAAGCTGTTATAAGCAACCGTGTACTTTTTATTTGTGTGGGTATAAAATTTTAACTTCTCTGAGACCAAGTTGGCTTCATCCTATAGTAAAACATACTCAGCTTTACGAAAAGTACAAGACTGTTTTCCACAGTGGTGTGGAAGTTTTTCATTCTTATCAGCAATGGGTAAGAGTTCTCATCACTTTACACTCAGGGTTTGTGTTGCTACTGTTATGGATTTCACTTTTATAATATGTATGTAATTTTTTTTCACTTTTGTTTTAATTTGACTTGCCTTGATGGCCCATGACATGGGCAATTTTTTTAACATTCTCAGTCCTTTGGCCCATTTTTCAGTTACATTTTCTTCCTTCCTTCCTTCCTTTCTTTCTTTCTTTCTTTTTCTTTCTTCCTCTCTCTCTCTCCCTCCCTCCTTCCCTCCCTTCCTCCCTCCTTCCCTCCCTCCCTCCCTCCCTCCCTCCCTCCTCTCTCTCTCTCTCTCTCTCTCTCTCTCTCTCTCTCTCTCTCTCTCTCTCTCTTTCTTTCAAGTGGTGTCTCACTGTGTAGCACAGGCTGGTCTTGAACTCATGATCTTCCTGTGTCAGTTTCTTAAATACTTGGATGACAGGCAGTACAGGGCCTGACTTAGGTTGCTGATGTTTTTATTGTTGAGTTTTTAAGAGTTCATTAGTATATTTTGGATTCTAGACCTCTATCAGATACTTGTCTTAAAAATCTTTCCCTGAGTCTGATGCCTGTTAGTCTCTTGATAGTATCACTCACAGGGCAGAAGTTTCACAGGTCATTGTGAAGTCCAGATCATCAGTCCTTATTTTGGTGGATTGTGACATTGACAATGGATCTAGAGTCATCATTGGTGGCTGATGACAACCATAGATTGCCTTCTGTGTTATCTTGTCCAAGTTTTCTAATTTTGTGTTTGCTGTTGAAGTCTGTTGATTCAAGTTAAGTTTTGTGAATGGCCTAGGTCAAGACTGTCCTGTGTATGACCTTCATCAAAGGCCAAACACTTGGTCCTGAACATTTAGCCTCCAAAAACTGTGAACCAAATAACCCAATTTTTGTCTTTATAAAGGACTCAACCCTAAATATTTTGTTTTAACAACAAGAAATGGACTACTTTGGGGTCGTTAAATAGTAAATCTTGAAATTGGGTAATGTCAGTCATCTAACTTTGTTCTTTTTTTTTTCCAAAAAAATCTATTGGCCATTTGGGGGCTTTGTTTCCTTTTGTAGATAGAGATAGTCTATTGCTTGGATATACCATAATCTGTGTATCAATTCAATAGTTAATGGATTTGGGATTATTTCAAGTTTTTGTCTCCTTGATTAAAACTGTCATGGATGCTCATATAAAGTACTTTTATGGATGTTTTGATTTTTCATGCTATAGAGGTTGCCAAAATATCTTGCAAACTCACATTCTTATTGCCACTATGAAATTTCAGTTGTTTTATACTGTTTATAACTTTTGATATTGCCGACATTGGTTTTATACATTCTATTAGATATAAGAATATATTTCAAGCTGGTAGTGGTGTGGTACATGCCTATAATTCAAACAAGAGTTCAAGGACAGCCTAGGCTATGTAGTGCAGCAGGGGGCAGGGCTTATCCAAAACAAATAATTTCTGATATTTTATTTTGGGTTTAATTTGTTTCTTCCCAATGTAACCATCTTTGTATATGCTTATTCACTGCCTAAGATGTTCGTTGTGGAATTGTATGCATTTAATGCTTTTGTTCCTTTGACAACTGGGTTTGTTTGTTGTGTTACAAAGGTTCTTTATTCCATCTGTATGTTCTTTCTGCAGCTCCACTTTTCATTTTTTAATACACACACACACACACACACACACGAATGTTTTACATTTAGTGTAACCTTAATCTAGTTTATGAGACAGGGTCCATGCTGTCCTTGACTTGACTTGACTTGTGATCTTCCTGTTTCAGCCTAGGGAGAACTAAGTTTACGTGTGTGTGTGTGTGTGTGTGTGTGTGTGTGTGTGTGCGCTAACATACATAGCAGGTTTTAAGTTTGCTAAAATCCAGCTCATCACTTCTGAAAATTCTTTGTACTTACTATACTGCATGTAACATAACATAAATTAACAAATATTTTCTTCAATTGTCCCCATTTGATATTTTTTATTTAAATTAGAAACAATCTTTTTTTTTTACATATCAATCCCAGTCCCCACCCCTTCCTATCCTCCCATGCCTCCCAACAACCCCCTCTCGCCCCCATCCCACTCCCTATCCATTCCCCAGGGAGAGTGAGGCCTTCCATGGGGGAATCATCAAAGTCTGTCATATCATTTGAGGTAGGGCCTAGACCCTCCCCCATGTGTCTAGGCTGAGAGAGTATTCCTCTATGTGGAATGGGATCCCAAAGTCCATTCGTACACTAGGGATAAAAACTGGTTCCACTGAAAGAGGCCCCGTAGACTGCTCAGGCCTCCTAACTGACACCCATGTTCAGGGAACCTGACTTGGTCTTACGTTGATTCCCCAGCTGTCAAACTGGGGGTCATGAGCTCCTCCTTGTTCAGGTCAGCTGTTTCTATGGGTTTCCCCAGTATGGTCTTGACCCCTTTGCTCATCACTCCTCCCTTTCTGCAACTGGATTCCAGGATTTTGGCTCAGTGCTTAGCTGTGGGTGTCTGCTTCTGCTTCCATCAGCTACTGGATGAAGGCTCTATGATGACATATAAGGTAGTCATCAATCTCATTATGGGGGAAGGGCATTTAAGGTAGCATCTCCACTATTTCTTAGATTCTTAGTTGGGGTCATCCTTGTAGATTTCTGGATATTTCCCTAGTGCCAGATTTCTCTTTAAACCTATAATGGCTCCCTCTATTAAGGTATCTTTTTTCTTGCTCTCCTCTATTTATCCCTGACTCAATCTTCCTGATCTCTCATATTTTCTCCAATTTTTTAAAAGCACATTTTTATTAGCATATGTTGATGCTGTATAATAATGAGTTTCATTATGACATTTGATCACATTCTCTCCTTCTTGTCCCTCCTACTATCCCCTTTCTCATTTCTAATTTTTTATTGCATATTTGTTTGCTTATTTATTTATTTATTTATTTATTTTTGAGACAGGGTCTTTCTCTGCTTCGTGTCTTCTCATAAAAGTCTTATAGTCAGCCGGGCGGTGGTGGTGCACACCTTTAATCCCAGCACTCGGGAGGCAGAGGCAGGCGGATCTTCGTGAGTTCGAGGCCGGGCTGGACCGACAGCCTCCGAAACAATACAGAGAAACCCTGTCTTGTAAAACCAAAAAAAAAAAAAAGTCTTATAGTCTTGCATTTAAGTTTGGGATGAATTTTCCAGTTCAGTTTTGTTTATGTTTTAAAGTAAGGGTAAGTTTCTTTCTTGCTCTCTCCTTTCTTTCAAGTAGACATCTAATTGTTTTAGCAATGTTGTTGGGTAGGCTTATCCTTCCTCCTTTGAGTTGCCATGGTGCTTTGTTGGAAATTAATGGCCAGAGATGTGTGGAATGAATTCTGGATAATCTCTATTTGCTCAGGGTTACATTTGTCTGCCTGTATGTCAATACCACACTGTCTTGATTACTGAAGTTTTACATGTAACCAATGCTGACAGTAGAGAGTATAAAGTCTTACTCTTTTCCTTTTTGACACAGTTTTGAGTAATTCCAGCATGTTTATTACCTTGTATTTTGGAATCAGTCTGTCAGATTTTTATTTGTTTGTTTTTACATCCCAAGTGAAGTTTTCAGTCCCTCCTCTCCTCCCAGACTCTCCCTACCTCCCCTCTGCCCCCAACTCACCCACTCTTCCTTCATTTCTATTCAGAGAAGGGACGGCCTCCTATGGATAGTGACAAAACATGGTATATCAAGTTGTGCTAAGACTTGTGCACCTCCCCTTGTATTTAGGCTGGACAAGGCAATCCAGCATGAGGAGTAGGGTCCCAAAAGCCATCAGTAGAATCTGAGACAGTCCCTGCTCCCACTGTCAGGAGTCCCATAAGAGGACCAAGCTACACAACTATCACATGTATGCAGAGGGTTTAGGTCCGTCCCATGCAGGCGCCAGGATTTTCAGTTCCTATGAGACCAGGTTAGTTAATTCTGTGGGTTTTCTTGTGTCCTGCCCCTCTGGCTCCTACATTCCTTCCTTCCTCCCTTTCTTCTGCAGGATTCTCTGAGCTCCACCCAATGTTTGGCTGTGGGTCTCTGCATCTGTTTCCACCAGTTGCTGTGTGAAGCCTCTCTGACGACTATTGGCTCTATCCTTTTTCTACCAGATGACATAATTTTATTTTTCTTTGTGATTGAATAAACTCCATGTTTTGAGTGTATATTAATTTTATTTATCCATTTATCTACTGATGGACATCTAGGCTTGGTTCCATTTATGGTGACTAGTGCTACAAAGAACATGAATGTGCAAACATTCCTGTGGCATAATGGTATAGGCTCCTTGAGGCCAATACCCAGGGGTGGTATAGCTGGCTCACATGGCAGTTGTGGGGTTTTTTTTTTGTATTTTGTATTTTGAGGTAGCTCCATAGTTTCACTGTTAGTAGAATTAGACTTTGTTGTTGTTTAGTCCTAAATTTATTGTGTTCTATCTTCAAACTTTTTAAGTATTGGGAAAATTATGTTTTTTAAAACTAAACTACATGGATGATGGTTCTTCCTCCCAGCAGCACTGTGGCAGGGATCCGAAATAAAATATGGAATATGTTTAGTAAGTAGCAGTCATTGTCAGTAGTTGATTCACACTACATATGCAGTTCAATATGCTGACTTTAATCCAATGGTGAACACTCGATGCATTGTTTTATAGCATTCATTGATGCATGATAAATACCTAAATGTACAGTCATAAAGTCTTCTCTTATTTTTGGATGCTTAGGTTATTTTCCATTAACACAATATGTTATTTTCCCTCAGTCATTTTTTATCATAGTAAAAATATACACAGCATAACATTTACATTTTAACTCTTCTATGGCTACAGTTTAGTGTCATTAAATGTGTTTCCATCATTACCTAATCACTCTCCCTGTCCATCTTCAGACTTTTTACCCACATGCTGCCTGACTTTCCTTGGGAGAAAAGAAGTGTCTCTCTCAGAATTGGAAAGACATCAGAAGCCCAAAAAGCAGCTGAGACAAGTTAACCTGGTTAGTAAGTAAACGAACTAGTGGAAATTCAGACAGTGGAAGGATATAGACTGCAGCATTTCCCCAAACCCGTCAATCCCCTGCCTGTCAGGGTTCTCTCTAATTCATTTATTTTTCACAATATGCCTTTATAGCAATAGCTACCTTCTACAATGGATGGAGCCAGAAACAAGTGACATAAAGTAGAAAGAAAAAATCCCCCACATTTTCTCTCATATGCAGAATCTGTCTGTATATCTGTCTATCCATCTGTCTGTCTATCTCTATCATCTATCTATCATCTATCTATCTATCATCTATCTGTGACATGTGGAGGTGGAAGGAGCTTAAATTGAGGAGGGTGGGGAACTGGAGAGGGTAGTGGGAAGAAAAGAAATACAAATATTATGTGTTCTCTCATATAGGGAATCTAGATTTAAATGTACACGCATGGCATGAAAACAGAAAGGGAGGGAAGGAAGGGAGGGAGGAAGGAAGGAAGGAAGGAAGGGAGGAAGAGGGAAGAAGAGAGCCAGCAGGAGGGAGCGAGGAGGTGGACAGGAGGGAATATGAACAGAGTACAATGATACATATGTATGAAAATGGAGCCCATTATTTTGTAGCCTAAGAATGAATATTTGATTATAAAAAGCTGTTAAAACTGTCTTGTAAAGATTTGAAAATTCTTAATATAGACAATTTGAAAATGAGTCTTGATTTGAAACTCATGTCAGAAATCTCCCTGCATTTGCTCATTCCCAAATTAACCAAACTGTAGAAGATCCAACTCTTCATTGTTTCTGTTCTGAGTCTTCTTTATTATTTGGGGAAGGACCTTGCTCAGGGTTTCTGTGAAATCTGAGGAGAAGGCTGGACAGCAGGCAACTGGGCTGCTGAGCAGGTGCGGACAGCATTTGGAACCTTTTAGCTTTTTGTTCTGAGCTTTTTAAAGCACAAAGTTTGGGTGAACTGCCTTTGCTGCAGCTCAGAGTCTTTTGTTTTCTTCTCTTTCATGGTTAGACGTTAGCTCTTTTCTTTTTGGGTCTATAATTTGGTCTCCAAAGAAGGAGTTCAGTTTTGCATAAACAGCAGTAGAGTAAAAATACCTCACCAGACTTTTCAGTAAGCAATCGAGTCCACGAAACCTGCTTTGGGGTTGTGTGTAGAAAAGAACCATAGTAAGAAACTAACATACATACAGTTATGCCCATTGAAAAATAATTAGCTTCATATGTTTTCTTTTCATGAAAGGGAATTTTTTTAAAATAAGGCTCTGTGTTTTTCCTGAGAATGGGTAGGCTAACCCATTGACCACAGATGAATCTTTCCTGGGAAAAAAGGTAACTTGTGAGCAGTAAAAGCCAACAAGCTTTCAGCACCTGTGATCCTGCAAGGGGAACCGTGTGAAAGATCTCCCTGAACTAGGTTATCTGAAATTAACTGGATCACAGAAGCCAGCTCTTCATTGTGTCTGTATTCTTTTATGTATTCTAAAAAAAAAATCACAGCTCAGAAATAAAATGGGGTCCAGAGGATGGCAATTTGTTTATTCCTGGGCCATCTCCAGCTTCCCTCCCACCAGTGTTGGCTTTCTGTTTCCAATTAGCAACTTTCTCCTGGCTTTCCCATCAGCACCCATGGTTAGGTAACTTGACATATTGTTCAGAACACCCACTAGAGAGCAAACCTACCATATCTAATTTTGATACTTTTTTAAATTAAAATTTCTTCACCTTGGTGTGAGACTCTTTAATACCTTTGCAATATTCCAAAAATCCTTTTGTAAAGCCCCAGCTCTTGGCTGAGTCTGCCTTACCCTTTCCTAATTTCTCTCAAGAGACCAAAAAGAAAGAAAAGAGAAAAGAAAAATTGTGTTGTATCATTTTTTTTTCCTGTGGCAACAACTGAGTATAGCAACCTTACAAATGTTCCTAACTAATGTGTTATTCATTATGTTGATAACCAATGTAAGTTATCTATCATAATTTAAGAAGATAGGATAGCTGAGAGTAAGTGCTTTCTCTAACCTGTGGCCTTCTAAGAAACTGTAGACTGGTGGGACCCGCCATCTCTAGAGTATGGGCAAAGAGGTGGGCAGGGGCCTGAATTTTTTTTAAGTATTGGGAAATTTTGGACATGGTTAGTGAGGGGCTGTTGCTATTATAAATACATAATGCCTTCAGAATCACACTGGTTAGTGTTTAGAAAAATATGATGGGCAATTTTGGGGGTAAAAGCTGCTTAAGTGGTGTATGAGTGCTATGGCGGAGGGTGAATGTGAGCTCTAATTGCACAGCATGTTGCAAGACAATTTTATTCATTTTGACAAGAAATAGGCTTTTCCTTTTCAAAGACGTTGCTATGGAAAACATCAAGTGTATGAGAGGGAAGGGAGGCTCAGGGCGGGTACATAGAAAACACTTCTACATAAGGGGAATTAGGAAGTACAGCTGCTTTGTGTCTTTACAACTTTAGGCTTAGGTGTTATTGTGCTTCAAGGATGGCTCCTTATGCTTTTAATTTACATTGGAGAGTCTACCTAAATGAGGATCTTTGGGGCCATGAAATAGTCTTAGTGGATAATCTTCAATATGCAGCTGAAAACCTAAGTGGTTGTATTACATGGACTATTGAATTTAACAGTTTCTTAACCACACAGTTATATTTATATGTTCTAACTCTTTATACGTAGTATGATTTCCATGTGAGATAAGGCATGACCCATATTGATGGCGTCTGTTGTCATTTTAAAGTGTAGCTATTCTAGGAGCTGGGGATGTAGATCACTTGATGAGAGACCTTTGCTTAGCACACAGGAAGCCCTGGGAGCAATGCTCAGCACCACATAAACTGGGTATAATGGCTCATGTCTGCCATCCTAGCACTTGGAAATTAGAGGATCAGGGGTTCAAGATCACCCTCATCTGCATAGTGAGTGTCCCATTGTGGGATACAGGAGACCTGGTCTAAATGAAACAAAAAACAACAAAAAGTACTACACTCTTCCCAAGATCCCCAAACAAACAAACAAACATACACTGGCCTGGATTACTGCCTGTAATTTGAGCACTAGGGAGGCAGAAGGAGGTGGATCTCTGTGAGTTTGAGGCCTGTCTGGTCTACAGAGTGAGACCCTTTCTCAAAACAGCAGCAGCAACAAAAACAACAGCAACAATTCTTACCAAAATCAAACTATAAAGTCAATTTATTCCAGAAACATAGCCAGGTGATGGCAGTGCACGCCTTTAATCCTAGCACTCAGGAGACAGAGGCAGGAAGATCTCTGAGTTCGAGGCCAGCCTGGTCTACAGAGATAGTTCTAGGACAGCCTCCAAAGTCACAGAGAAACCCTGTCTCAAAAACAAACAAGCAAAAAAGCAAACAAACAAAAACCAAAGCAACAACAAAACCCTAAAAGAAATAGCAGAGTGGACAAACCCCAGAAAATGGGGAACATACTGAGTTTTACTTATCTAGACGCTTGCTTATTCAGTCCTGGGGCAATTTTACTCTGGAACTTAGGAGCAGTTTTACTTTGGGACGTAGGAGCAGTGCTTGAGTACTGAATAACCTTGCAGTGCAAACTGCTGTTGGAGCATGGGCATCACTTGGGAATGCCTCAGACCTGCTCAGTCCAGGTCTATAGGTACCACTGTGCCTTGGGTATCTCTAGGCAGGAGGAGATCTGAGAAGAGCCCCCTTTGATGGTGATGTGAGGACTGCCTGCAGTGTCCACAGTCTGGGTGTGCTTCAGTAAGCAGACAGAATGCTGCTCCAAAGAGTGGTCAGTCTGCATCTTCTTCCTGTGACTTCTCTTCTTGCTTTTCGTTACATTTCCAGTTCCAAGTGAGGAGCGAGGGGCTTTTCAGAATTTAGAGACATTTCTGTGCATTAGTGAGACGTGAAATAATGAGCAAGCAGTCAAGAGTTGGGAAGAGCTGGAGAAAGAGTGAAAGGTAATAAAAACTCCGAATTATTGATCTACATGTGGTAAAATCATGAAAAGCTTAAAGAATTGAGTTCCAACTGCATTGCATGTGTCTGTGCACCATTTGTGTGCCTGCTGCCAGGAGAGGGCATTGAATCCCCTGGAAATGGAGCTACAAACAGTTGTGAGCAGCCGTGTGGATGCTGGGAATTGAACCCACACCTTCTGGAAGAGCAGCCAGTGCTGTTCACTACTGAACCATGGTTCTAGCCCTATGACAAAAACTAAGAGGTCTGATGGAGGGTTTTTGTTTGTTGCAATAAATCCAAGGCTGGTTAATGGATGCAGCCGGTGAGTTGTTTAAAAGGATGTTGCCTGGGAGCTGGAGAGAGATGACTCAGCTGTATGGAGCACTAGGTACTTTTTGTAGAGAAATAAAGTTGGGTATAATTGGAGGCAGAGCTTTTCTTTTGTCCCAACTGCCCAGTTTCAATTTTCTCTCTGACAGGTCCTATACAGTGTACACTTGTCTTCGAAGCTGTAAATCCAGGGATAGGTCCTGAGGCAGCTTGTAGGCACTGTTGTTGAAGCTTCGTTTTTCTTACTTGCACTGTTGGTATTGACTAGCCCTTGCTTTCAAAAAGAATGCTGGGAGAGCTCTGTATTCTTTGGGTGCCTAGAATCCCAAACTCTGCCTATCTGGGAAGGTATGCCTGACATTTTCATAGTCATTGTGGGACATAGGCATGATCAAGTTGGGGGGAATCCCTCAAACATAGGAAGAGATTTCAGATGCAGGTGGATAAAAGGGTATTTGATAGAACTGTCTTCCTCTGTGTGCGTATGCATGCATGTGAGCATGTGCTTAGTTTCTTTGGGACATTTATTTCAGTAGGATACCTTTATAATTCTAAGGTGGTTCATAATGGGGAAATAGAATTCATCCTGCAAATTTTTTTTCTTTTATTGAAACTGCTAATTGGGCCTGAGGTAGCTTAGTGAGTTAGGTGCATGCTGTGCAGACCTGAGTTTGACCCCCAGCACTCATGTAAAAGCAGGGTGTGGTGGCTATGTACTTGTAATTCCAGTGAGGCAGAGGCAGAGACAAATAAATTTCTGCGATTCCCCAATCAGCTAAACTGGCCTGATTGGAGAGCCAGCCTCAGGTCCCAGTGAAGGGAGGGGGTGGGGAAGGGTAACACGGGCAGTTCCCGAGAAACCCATCTGAGGTTCATCTTTGGCTTCCATACCCATTGTGATCACCATCCCCATGCACCTGCACACGCACGCGAATGTGCTAATGGACGTGCACATCATGCGCTCTAACGCTTCGAGGTTTCATTTAAGCAGGAGAAACTTCATTGCAAAGCTTCCTAGAATGCACCCGGAAACACTCAGCTTACAGCGTTCACTTTGTCAGTGAGCACCAGTTTAGTGAATTCTGACCATGTGATTGGGCCAACAGACTTCAGACTGCCCAGTGACTCAGTTGTGGAATTACACGCTCTGACTTCTGTTCTGATGGGAGACTTGCCTCATTGTACATAAGCAGAAAACAAACGCGGCACATGCTGAGTCATATCTGAACAGAGAGAACACCCAGGAACAGCTGTGGCTCTTTGAAATGACTCCATTTGTTTGTTAACTGCTGGGTAAAACAGTGTCACCGCTGGTCACTTCTGGATGACAGATGTTGCTCTACATTGTGTTCCTTCCCTTGTACCCAAGAAGAACCGGACTTCAGAAAATCATTGACTGTGGGTGAAGAGAGAGAGAGGCAGTCCATTTCAAGCTCTGCTCTGCAGGTCGATAGGAAACAGGTTGAGCTGAAAGAAACAGCGAGCTGAGTGATTCCTGTCTGAGCCACAATGGGAAATGAAGGCACCTGCCTGTTGCTTAGGAACGGCAATACCATATGCTTCTGCAAAAGAGAAACCAGGTCGCTGGCTGTTGGAGTTCCCTGGTGGGCTGTGCAAACAGAGCTGAAGTGAGCCCTCTTTTCTCCTGGGCTTCTGACTTGCAGGGAATCTTTCCCTGATTAGGCTTCCTACCTTCCTTCTGCACAACAGTGAGCTGCTCTGAGGGTGTTATCTCAGAACCATTAAACTGGGGCCAGGGAGGAGGTGAGAATTGATCTTCAGGAACTGGCCTTTGTCCTTCCTTGACAACGAGGTCACGTGGGACTGTCCTGTCTAGATGGTGTGTGCTGGTTGACAGCTATCATCCTCATTTCTCCTCAAGGGGAAGGTTGTCATACACACTCTTAGGGTCCCACAGTTAGATCTAGAGTTCAGGAGGGAGACGGAAACACAAGGGACCCTCTTACTTGTACTAAGGAAGGAATGTGGGTTTTGACCCTTTTTGGGAAACTTGAGAAAGCCACTCCCAATACTTGTCCCTACTTCTTCCTAGTTCCCACATATACTGATTCAGTAAGTCTGAGTGGAACCTGGTTCTTAAGTTCCCATGTAATTAGAGCTTAAAATATTAGTTCTATGTTCTCAGAACTCAGTCTCTGCTAGAGTGTTCTGGGGGAATCTGGTGTGATATTCATGGGCACTCTCATTCCTGTTGACAGTGAGTACTTGCCCTTCCCCATGTGAAGCCCATGTCCTGTAGCTTGTGATTCAAGGATGGATTGGGGTCTTCATTTTCCCTATCAAGACTACTCAGAAGGAGAAGTAAGGCTTTGTGGTTTGGATAGAAACACAGCAGAAATACCTAGAAGATAAGTAGATGATGGGAGCTGTCAAGAAGAGCCCTAATTTCTGGGTGCCAGAATGATAGATGTAGAACATTCCAGAGACAAAGACCCTATCATAAATAAAGCAGGCCTGAACAAAGTGTTGGAAGGAACGGACAACACGCAACTCTCCCCATGGTTCTTAAGCGAGAAGACAGACAGCGTCAGTGAATCTACTATAGTATGCAGAGGCTAGTAGAATGAAGTGGAGTTCTAGTTTTTCATGACAAAAGAAAGTGATTATTGATACATTTGAAATGAAGGTGATTGATTATACAACCTCTAAAGCGTTTCATTATAGCGATGGGATCAATGCCCAGCCTTTTTATTTATTTATTTTTATTCTGTTAGAAGCCCACAGGCCAGAGACAGCTATTTCTTGGCTCTCTATTTTTGCTCAGTTATGCAACAGCCTTTTGTGGGAGCATCAGAGTTGGTCCAGAAATCTCGTTTTAAAGAACGTTGAGATGTGGACTTGTGGGATGAAGGGAAACACGGATTTGCGTGGTTTCCCGAAGAGAGATGTGACTAAAACCCAATGGGGCTGATTTTCAGTTGTCCCTGCTGTGAGATCAATCTTAGTGGCTACACAGTCACCCTTGGATCAGACTCACACCACTCACAGTGGCTTGCCTAGTCCTGGGGCTTTCATTTGAGGAATAAGAAACTTCAGCCAGCTTTGTGAATAAAGCTGGGCTTTTTAAGCAGTTTGATTCTTCCGTCTTTTCTTCACCCCCTCTTCCCATTGCTTCCCTTCATATCAGCCTAGAATCCCAAATAAACTTGTAACTCACCCTTTTCTGGTGGTGTGGATGAGAATGAGTCCAAGAAAGGTTATAACTGTCCTTTGGTGGGATGCTCAGAATGACCAGGCAGGTGGTACTCAGGGTGGCGTCCAGGAACCATTTAGAGGCCTTATCTAGAGACTGTATCTATTCAGCAAGCATAGGTACTATGTAATACTTACAATGATTAGAATGCTGGCTCAGAACCTCCAGATCCAACTTCTGGTGCCACCAGAAGCTACTGGAAGTTTTTTCTAGTCAGTACTGGATACCTCACCATTGCTCCCCTCCTCCCTTTCTCTCTCTCTCTCTCTCTCTCTCTCTCTCTCTCTCTCTCTCTCTCTCTCTCTCTCTCTCTCTCTCTCTCTCATAGATTCTCACAGATCCCTAGCTGGCTCTGAACTCACTATGCATATGAGAGTGACCTTGAATTTGTGATTTTCCTGCCCCCATACGTTTAGTGCTGGGATTATAGGTGTAAACCATTGCACCTGGTTTATACAGTCTTGGGGACCAGGCTCAGTTCTTTATTCATGCTAAATAAGCATACAGGTGAGCTACACTCCCAGCCTTTGCTTCTAGCTCTTTGGTTTCTTCATGTGAATCTGTTTCTCTGGATACTGAGTGTTCAAGGAAGAGGCTAGTTAGCTTTCCTTTTCAGAATGCCTCTTCAGCAGCCAGAACAATTTTAGTATTATTTTTCCTAATCAAAAAACAAAGAGCTATGCTTCTTCTCTCTTGTGCTTGACCTCCAAGTTAATGAAAGGACTGGCTGAGGGCTTATAGCTGCCAAGAAATGAGACGTGCCATGGACTCTTGCATTGTCTTCACCTTTGTGCTCCTGGAAATACTAGAGTGTGACAAATGTCTCTCACCACTGTCTCATGTTTCTGTCATTTCATCAGCCTCAGCACACTGTGGTCAGCTTGGTGACATGCACCTTCGACCCCAGCACTTGGGAGGCAGAGACAGGTGGGTCTCTGTGAGTCTGAGGCCAGCTTGGCCTACATTGCAAGTCCCAGGCTGGCAAGGGTTGTACAGTAAGACCTTGTCTCACACTACCACACAAACATTATGGGGTCTATAATTTTGTGGCCCTCCTCTGACCTTTTATCATCAGTAAATGGCAGCAAGATAGTGGCATCTTTGGTTTAAAGAGCCTTTGGGATGAGTGTTAGCAATTATTTCAGCTTCTCCCTGGTAGTCCTGCCACCCAGAGACCCATTCGTCCACCAAGTTCTCACATTTTCTCTTTGGTTTGAGACAGGGTGTCTCTGTGAAGCTCTGGATGTCCTAGAACTCATTCTGTAGACCATGCTGACCTCTGCCTCCCAAGTGCTGGGATTAAGGGCATGCACTAACACCACCTGGTTAAATTTTCACATCTCATTCCCCCATCTTTTAGTTTAGAGTTACACAGTAAGTACTTAAGAGGCTAAATGTTACAAATATGAATTCCATGTGTGTTCATTCATCTGTAAATTCATGAGGTAAAACTATGCCCTGGCAACCCCGATATCCTTCCTTAGTATATGTATTCCTTTGCACAGTAGAGCAATTATACAGCCTTTCTTCATCTCAGCTCCTCAGCCCCAACTGATGATAAAGTCCCAAAATTTATTGCAAAAATAATAGTAAGGCAGACTAAATACCCACCATCAAATCTAATAATCCTCCTGTATTTTTATCTGTATTTATTTCTCACTTCTATCTGCAGACAAGGTGTCTTTGTTCCCATCAAAGGCTGTTTCTGTTTGTTCCCTTCCAGCTCCCCCAAAGATAGCCAAGCACACACCCTCCCCAGCTCGGTTCAACGATGGCTTATGTTTGTTGGCCTGATGCAGTCATGAGTAACTAGTTCTCCTGAGGACCCTGGCTTTTGTGGCCAATTTTATGGGCTCCTTATGCAACCGAGTTCCATGGGACAATCTCTTTGTAAAGGAGATAGTCTGAATTCCTTTAGCCCTAGGCTTTCCCAGTTCCATCCTAGCTAATCACCTAGCTCTGTAGCAAGGCCTGATACATGGCCACGATCATTCATTTCATCTTTTTCCCTGTATATGACCTGTTTTCATTGGCCCTTTACTCTTTCATATGCATATTAGGATCAGTGGATCACATTCTCCAAAACTCCATTAGAGTGTTGGTCAGATGAACTCAGGGAGAGTTGGCTTATATAATCATTGCTTATTAGTTCTTTCTTAATATCTTGCAGTGAAATGTTGCCATTTGATGTATTCAGGCTAAACTGAATGAATATTTTTTAGATACTACAAGTTTTGTTTGAGTGCTATATTATTAAACATCATGTCTTCTGTTTCATTGTTATTGTGAAGTTGGCTTTTATATTGTCCTTATATACAGCCACTTCACAGACCTTGTTTTTTTTGAATAGTTTCAAAATCTGTCAGGTTCTTTTGTAACCAGTCATCACATCTAAAAAAAAAAAAAAAAGCATTGATAAAAGCCATGCCTTGTTCCAGCCTTCCTCATGCTTCTGCTTTAAAAGCACCTTTCAAAATGAACAGCAGCTTAACCCATGTCCTCCCTCCATCAGAGTCTCCCCAAAGGATACTTTTTTGTTGTTTTTAATATGTTTTCTTGACATGTTGATGTGGCTTACAAAAAGTCCTCTTGCCAACACCATCACACCCCACCCCCTCTTTCTGGGATTCTCTGAGAAATTTCCAAATGTGCTATTATCACCCATCTTATTAAACTCTTCCTTGACTTAATGTCACTTTCTTGCCACTGGTCATTTTGTTGTTGTTCTCAGTGAAACATTTCAAGCAAGTGCATTAAAGTCACTGTCTACGCGTCTTTCCTTTATAGCTTTCAATCCATTTTATATGGCTTCTGTTCCCAGTATTCCATTGAAGCAACTCTTGTCAAGATGATAATGACTGTCATGTGACTATCTCCGGTAACTATCACCACTAGCTGTTCTCTCTATACGTTAGTATCATTTGATGAAATTGGCCCTGGCCAACCTTTAGTTGTCTCATTTTCACGATCTTCATTTTTCTATCTGTTTGATTACTGGTTTAATGTTCCCCCTTTTCCCCTTTCCTTTTTTTTTTTAGTTTTTATTTTTTTGGTTTTGTGAGACAGGCTTCTCTATGTAACAGTCCTGGCTGTCCTGCAACTCGATTTGTAGACCAGGCTGGTCTCAATCACTGAGATCCGCCTGCCTCTGCCTCCTAAGTGCTGGGGTTAAAGGCGTGCACCACCACCCAGATAATGTTGCCTTTCCTATATAAATTTAAGTTACAAATATTTTCATCATTTTGTTCTAGCATTCAGTAGATAATAGATAGATGAGTCTTTGGATGATGATGAGCATCCAGTCACTTTTGTCCCTTATCTACTTGCTGTTGCAAATTTATCTTATTCTGTAAACCCTGCTCCACCGATGATGTCACTTCAGCATGTATTAGTACTGTCTGTAAGGCAGAGACCCTGCTCCTTACTCTTTCTCACTTAATCCTGCCACTAATACTTGACCACACCATTGCCCAATGTTTTCCAAATCCACCCACTTGCCCTATTTCATTCTTCTGCAAGGCTACCTCATTAAGTGACTGCAACAACTTCTGAACTCTTTTGGTTCTGAACTGGTCTGAACTCTTCATTCCAATCGGCTTTCTACATTAGTCACGTAGGTTCTTTTCAAAATGCAAATTTAATTAAATAACCCTTTTGTCTTAGGATTTCCATTGCTGTGGAAGAGGCGCCATGACCACAGCAACTCCTATAAAGGAAAACACTTAATATGGGCTAGTTTACAGTTTCAGAGGTTTAGCCCATTATCATCATGGCAGGACCTGGCAACATGCAGGCAGACTTGGTATGGGAGAAGAAGCTGAGAGCCAGCACATCATGATCTGCAGGCAGCAAGAAGTGAACTGTCTCACTGGGTGCAGCTTGAGCATAGACCTCAGAGCCTGCCCCCACCCCCACAGTGACACACTATCACTAATAAGGCGATGCCTATTCCACCAAAGCCGCAACTCACAATGGTGCCACTCCCTTTGGAGGCCATTTTCTTTTTAAATTACCACACCTCTATTAGTTACTTTTCTTGTTGCTATGTCAAAACATCTGGGAAAAATAACACAAGGAAGAAAGGGCTTACTTTAGCTTGCAGTGTGAGGGTACAGTCCATCATGATGAGGAAGTCATGGCAACAGGAGCTTGAGGCAGCATGTCATATTACATCAGCAGTCAGAAAGCAGAGAGTGGTGAAAACTGGCTCTTAGCTCTTTCTTATGTATTTAGTTTGGGCTCCAGTCCATGTAGTGGTGCCACCTACATTTAGGGTGGGACTTCCCATCTTAGATAACCCATTTAGTAACTCTGCCATGTGTTAATGGAGGATTCTCTTCCACCCTCCAGTTCCCGAATAAACGCTCTGAGGCTTATTAATTATAATTGTTTGGCCAATGGCTCATGCATATTGCTTACTAGCTCTCACAATTAATCAACCCATTTTTATTAATATGTGTATTGCCACATGGCCGAGGCTTGCAGTGATGTTCTGGCATCTTACCCCTTCGGTAGCTACGTGGTATCTCCTTGACTCTACCTTCTTTCTCCCTTTTATGTTTGCTTGGATTTCTTGCCTGGCTCTATTCTACCTGTCCATTGGCCAAAACAGCTTTATTCATCAACCAATAAAAGCAACACATATTCATGACATAGAGAAGGACATCCTACATCAGCCATGAATATGTTAGGAAGTTTACGGTAGTATTCAGGCATCTGCACTGGCCTGTTCTTGGGGTTCTGACAGGATAAGCCCTTGGCTGCAGCCACTAAGAGCACCACCTGTGCACATTCACTATGTTCCCTTTTAAAAGGGTCTTGCCCACCTCCCCTCCTTCTATCTTTCTCTTCCCCTCTCTGTTCTGCTGTCTCTCCCTTTCACCTCTCTCTCCCCTTCTTTCCTCTCTCTCCCCCTCTTTCCTCTGTTGCCTGTCCTGCTGCTCCTGTCCCCAGAGGCCAGTCTCCCCCATTTCCTTTCCCATTTTTATGATCCCTTTCCCTAAATTTAAAAAGCCCCTCTGCTTGAACCCTGTCTCACGGCATCTTTCTCTTGCACACTGCTCTCGCTTTACAACAGTTTGTCTCCTGTTGATTTTAATCCTGTCAAGCAGATACTCAGTATTAACACTATTACATTCTCTTAAAGCAGATGTTACTTCACATAGCATACTCCAGATTATAAAACAGACCCAACATAAGTTTGAACAATGCAGCATACTGCTATATCACTGAAACGTCACCATTTTTTTAAATCTGCAAAACATCCCAAGGCTTTCACTGCAACCACCATTCTTTCCCCACCCTCTGACCCACCAGATCCTTCCCCTTTTTACCCTTAACATTTTATTTCCTCCACCACCACCTCATCTTCCTTCCTCCCTCCCTCCCTCCCTCCCTCCCTCCCTCCCTTTTTTCCTTCCTTCCTTCCTTCCTCCCTCCCTCCCTCCCTCCCTCCCTCCCTCCCTCCCTCCCTCCCTCCCTCGAAACAGAAGGACAAGCAGTTTCTCTCGTCCACTGGCTGATGGCCTACATAGTTGCTTATAGGAAAACTGATTGAAGGACAGGCTTCACACATTCTTTTTTATTATTACATGCACTGTTTTTATATCTGAGAGTAACAAGGTGTGACTATTGTCCTGTTCCCAGAATTAGCAGGAGTAAAAGGGCAGGATGAATAGGGCTCATTATGTCTAAGATGTCGACTGGGCTTTTATTTATTTTTTTTTCACAGACAATAATTGCCTTTCTGAAGTGCAAAGACTTGTTCATTCAGTGTCAAGATCTGTTATGGTGACTGGGGATGAAGTCACTCTTCCTACTGTTTGTAGGGCAGAAAAATCAATATGTGGGATCGGTGGCTCCGTGCAACATTGAGAAGTCTCCAGCAGCTTTCTTTCTCTTGGGTCCACTAAAAATCAGAAGGCTGTGGGCAAGAAAGCCAAATTGTCCTCTTTTGACACAGGGCCATAGACACAACGAAACTGATTTCTTTGGGGGAAAATTTGGGCAAAATGCTCTCCACTGATTTTTGTCTGTGTCACACCTACCTTGTTTTCCTTCTGAGATGCTGTTTTAACAGAAATTGTCATTGGAGTTTCCTTTTTTTGTCTAACATTGTGTCTGTGATTACACAATTTTAAGTGGGCACAGGGAGGCGGCAGTGGCGTGGAGAGTAAGATGTGGGCTCTTGAACCAGACGCGTGGCTTAACAACCTGGCCAGCCAGTTCTTTTCTTGCGTGAGTAAATTCACCAAGAAGAAAGCTTCCATTCCTTTATCTATGAAATGGGTTGGGGTCTAGAGAAATGCTCAGCAGTTAAGAGCATTTGCTGTTCTCATAGAGGACTTAGGTTTGGTTCCCAGATCCTGTGTTGGCTGGCTCACAACCGCCTGTAACTCCAGGAGGCCCCACACCCTCTCACAAACACACACCAGCACGACTTCCCACAGACTGCTTTTGTGAGGAATGAGCTTTTCCCTGTAAGGCATGTGGTGGGTAGCAGCTTTATACTCTTGTTATTATTTGTGAGATTACAGGAGATTAACTACAAGTGTGGTTGAACCCTTTAGGATGCAGCAGTTTAGTAGTCAATAAATAATTACTTAGGATTTGACAGAGCAAGCATACTCAACCACTCACAGGCTTTGGGTTCTTTGACTTTTTTCACCTTCCACCAAGGACAGACCTAGTCACACGGACGACTCAAGAGCCTCACCAAGGTTTTGGTCAAAAGAGGCAGTCTATGCCAGCCTGCTGATTGCTCAATTCAGACAAGCCACCACAGATAAGGGTGGTCTGTGAGTGAAGAAGACCGAGAGGAGGCGGAGTGTGGCTCAAGTCTCAGCTAGCCTCCCTCCTTGGTTTCAGGTGTCCTGAGACTGCAGGCCTCTGGCAGAAATAATGAGGGGGAAGGGGCTTTGGGTGGTGAGTAGCTGAGTGTGGAGAGCTGAGAAAGGATGGCCATCTGGGATAAAGGACGTCTGGGGCGGGTACTAGCGCTGTGGATGAGGGACAGGCTGCAGGAAGGCCCTAGAAGGTGCTTTGCCCTAACAGGCTGCCCACCTTGCACCACAGGTTGGCAAGGGGGACAAGGACCCAAGCTCATGACCTTTTCCAAACTGGAGGGGCTGCATTTGTCCTTTGGGGCCTGTAGAATCACGGATTCAAGGTGCAGAAAGGAAGTTGGAGGTTCCTAAAACTAGTCCAGGAGTGTTTTCATCATTACAATCACTCTCACAAAATTTAACTGTCTAGAAGAATGGCAATTCTTGTTTCTTTTGAGGGAAAAGAACAAACAGAAAGAAAGCCCCAGCTCTTTGTCTACGATGCCCTTTTATATAGACCCAGATTTTTAGGGAGTCTACAGTGTCCTTCTATATAGACCCAGATTTTTTAATGGAGTCTTGAATTTCACTGAAATGTAAAAAACTGAGGCCACCGTTGACAAGAATTGTGTAAGTTAGTAAATTATGCATAAGAGGAACAGTAAGAAAGCACGCTTCTGGGGCTGTGCGGAACAGCGGTGCTGGGAGTGAGTGAGGGGGGCTGGCTTCCTGAGTGGAGGCGTGCTGGCTGCTGGAGGAAGAAATTAGCATGCCCTGTCTGTTCTACGCTGAGAAAGACTGTGTGCCCCATGTCATCATATCATTTGGGTTGAATGGATATGAAATATAGTGGGGAAATCAGCCCAAGTCCCCGGGGGCAGACTCCAGTTCTGCCTCTTTGGCTGATATAAAAGGAGGGGAAGTTGCCCCTCCCACTTGTCTAACTGCTTTCTTGGTTTTTGCCTTTTAAAATTCCGCTAATGCTTTTATTCTGGGCTTAGAAAAAGGCAGGCCGGTTTATTCTCTGATGAGAAATTGAAAACTGAATCCCCTGGTTTACCTTCTGCTCCCACACTTGATGTGTGCGCACGTGTGCATGCTCCCACACGTAAACACACTCTCAGCCTCCACCCCTCCACTCCCCCCCACTTTTGCACATTTGAGCATGATTCAGTTTCAAACTGTTCCTATTGGGAATGGGGCTGCAGGGAGACCCAAAACAGGGAGCTTCAGCTGACTGTTGACATGGTAGGCTTCAGCTGATGGCCTGTGGGCTCAGCCAATGTGCCCCAGTAGCTGCCATTGCATTGCTGAGAGTCCTTTGGGAGCCGGTGTACTGACACTCGGGACACTTACAGAATTCTAAACGATTGTGCACAGAGACAGGGCAGGCTGCATCAGGAATAGCGGATAAAGACAGATCAAGTTTTTAGACTAGGGAACAAGGGGAACGGAGAGGGAGAGAGAGAAGAACCAAGCTAGAAAACTCAAACGCATGTGATCCCAGGCTAGATTAACATGGAGGAAGCCATCTTGGGAAAGACAAAAAGGGTGAGATTCGAAATTGCTCCCAACATCGAAAGATCGCTGTGGTTAGAAGGTAGTAGGTTCACGCCCCTGTGGTTGTGTTGTGACACTTGCACGTTTCTACCATATTCTTTAGGGTTCTCTTTGTTTCTTGTGTAGAAAATCTGAGGAAATCCAAACCTGGGGCTATAGGGAATGTGGCATTAGGGAGACTTAGAGCACTGAGCTTAGCCGACGGTTGGCTCACAAAGGATGATTGGTACTGCAGCTATTTGAGCCTGTAGCTCAAGTGGCAATTAAAATGGATAAATGCAAAGGTGTGTCATTTAACAGAGATGTCTCGGTGCAAGGCTGACTCAGTGTGGCTGGACCTGGCACTATCTTGGTGCCATTTACTAATGATAAAAGATGTAGATGTCTCACTTGTCTGGCTCCTTCCCTCCTTCCCATCCTTGTTTTCGTTTCCTGGTCTTTATTTCTCGGCATTACTGCTCTTGCTCAACCTCCCATGTCCCATCATCAATCCTCCCTCCCTTCCTCTTCCTCATCTTTGTCTTGGCCTCCTTGTCTCTGTCCCCAACTTTGCCTCCCTCCAGTCTCTTCCTCTGTTCATGGCTCTTGTCACACTGCCTGTGATTTCTCTCTGATCCCATTCGTTCTTCATCTCTCCCCCTTCCATCTTTGCTCCTCTAGCCCCTCCCACCCCCACCCCGTCCTACTTCCTGCCTCCACTCTTCATATTCACAGCCTTTTCTCTTCTTACCCTGTGTGGTCACCTGCTCTGCTGGCTGCCCTTGGTTCCCCTCTGCTCCCCCCCATAGCCATCTGTCTTCTCAGTGCCCCCCATCTCTTGGTTCATGCTGAGCATGTCCTAGTGTAGACCCTCTCTCCCATGGTGACTTCCCTGCTGCTCTCGATGAATCCTGCTTAGCTTGGCCTTTTCCATGGGAAAGGAGTTTCTCTTTCCCAATAGTTTTGTCCAAAAGACAAAACTTGCCCTTCACACAAAGATTGCCCTTCATATGGTCCAATAGGGCCTGAAGTATGCTGACAGGCCCGGAGCCGAAGAGGGAGAGGGGTATTCTTTTGTTGCCATGCACATTTCAGTTTAGGAAAGACACAGTTGTTTAGAGAAGGGAGTTCAGGGGCTAGATTCAGAAGAGAAAGGATTGGGTGCAGGACAGGTGCCATTGCTGTGCCCGTTGGTCAGGCTACTGCTTGTTAGTGCTATAAGTGACCCCAAATCTCAAGAGAGTGTAAAATTGTTCTCTCTGTTTTCCACTGTTTAGTGTGGGGGAGACTGCCCCTCACAATGCTGTTCTCAGTGGCAAGGGTGTGAGGTTTATTTCTCATGTGCTCTGAGCGCTTCACGTCAGGATTCATGGATGGGAGGGGAACTTTGGTGGTGGTCTGTACTCAGGAAGAACTTGAGCAGGACTCAGGGAGTGCAGGGCCCTGTTAGGACCAGAGTCAGGTGGTGGGGATGTGTACTGGACAGCAAGCTGTTGGATCTGATCTAGGTGATTCTGGGTATATAAGACACCCCCCCACACACCACACCCCTTACATATCACACTCACAACATACACACCACCCACACTCACACACCACACACACATACCACACCCCATACATATAACACTCACATCACACACACACACACACCACACACACTCACACACCACACACACACACCCCATACCTATCACCCACACCACACATACACCACACACCCCATGCATATCACACTCACAACACACACACCACACACACACCCCACATCCCATATATATCACACTCACATACCACCCACACTCACACACTACACACACACACCACACCCCATACATATCACACTCACATCACACACACACCACACACCACACACACACCTTATACCTATCACACTCACACACCACACACCCCATGCATATCACACTCACAACACACACACACACCATACCTATCACACTCACACACACACACCGCATACCCCATGCATATCGCACTCACAACACACACACACACACACACACACACACACACACACACAGAATTTCCGCTGAAGAACTTTCCATCCTTCCCCCGAAACTCTTTTTTTCAATAAGTCTTTTGATATTATACTTGCTGACAACATGGACTCTAAGCTCAAGTCTCTCCATTTTCTAAGTATAATGTTGAGGAAAATAGCTTTCCTGAGCTTTTGTTTCTGCCTTTTATATACCATGCAAAGAACTACCATTATTTTGAGCCGAATTCCAAAGGCACACAAACTAGTTTGGTGGTTGTGTCGTTTTCTGTTTTTAGCTGTCGTTTTACTTAACAATTCAGTGACTCTCCATGGGGTTTGCTTTACAGCTGAGCATGGGCTATGTGCAGGTGCCCATTCTCCATCCAGTAGAGTCTTGTAAGTTCAGAGCTGAAGGGGAGTCCAGGAGCCATCCATTCCAACCCTTACCTTTCCTGACAGGGAAACAGAGGCCCAGAGAGGCTGTATGCTTGTGCAGAGTCACACAGCCGGCTGGTGGCAGAGCTGGGGCTAGAGTCACATCACACACCCACGTCCCACTCACAGGACTCCTCCCCTGGTGCGGCCTTTCTTCTTTCCTGACGTTGTTATTTGGACAGACCCAAACCTTCCAGCCAGACTCGAAGTCAGCTCAACCCTGCCACCCAGCTCATAGGCGAGTCTGTGGTGTTCCATAGGTTGAGGGTTCTTCCCCTCATGCCCCTGCCTCCGCTCCCTCTTCATGAAGTGCAGTTTTTTTCCCCCTGTGTTCCGGCCTCAGAGACTGTCCTATGAATAGAAAGTGCTGTGTACAGAGCGGGCAGGCACAGCTGAATGAGGGGTGATAAAGACATAGGTAATTGCCACAGAATAATCCCGCTGCCAACAAGATGATTGAACTCCCACACAGAAGGTGAACAGATGGTATATTTATTGAAATTCATAGGCTGTGAGATGGAATAATTTAACTGATGGCTGCGTCCCCTCATTTCAGATGGAGGGAGGTGCGCTGAACAGGGAGTGTGCCACTAGGTGGCATGATCCTCTCAGGTCCAGGGCTCCTCTTGTCATGGAGGAAGCCCTGGTTCTGGGTACCCTGAACAATCAGTTGAGTTCAGTTCCTGATTGAGGCTAAAAAATCATCTCTGTGGATAAGGAGGAAGCCACCATGTTTTTAAAACAAAAGGTAATTTTAAAAGGGCATTTATATAAAGAAAAAATCGTTCAAATAACATGGTATCCAATCAATAAGGAGACAGGCCATGGCAATAGGGGGTGGGGGATGGGGCAGTGGTGTGGCCTGGATGAACTGACGGTCCAATGGCCTTTCACGTCATTGCTTCAACTGGACCTACCTTCTTTTACCTCCTTTCATTTCTTTCCCTCTCAATATCTTGCCTGTAGTTTAGGCTAGCCTAAAGCTTACTATTCAGCATGGTATGGCCTCAGACTCACAGTCACCCCCCCCCATCCTTCTGAGTAGCTGGGAAGAGGCCTGTGGCAGCAGTCCAGGTCTCCAATGGCATTCCTTTCCTATTGGCGGCCTCCCTTTTCAGCATTGCCGGCCTTGTTAGCACAGGATGGCAGAAACAACACTGGCTTTAGAAACCTCATTCTGAAAGCTATGAGAAGAGTGTATGAGTCCCCTGGGAAGACCCGTGACAAGATAGAACTGACAAGGAAAAGGGGCTTGGTGACAACCTAGTATTTTCCCCACCCCCCAGGACCTCTTATCTTTTTTGCCTCTGTTGTCTTATATAATTTTAAGGTTCCTCCTCTGGTGGAGGTCCCCCCACTTTCCAGATTCCCAATACTCACCAGCATTGCTGGGGACAGTGGGGTCCTCCCACCTCCCTGACTCTGTGGGAGTCACTTCTTATTTCGGGCTCATAACTGTGCCCATTTGTTCACTGAGCAGTAGTCATAACGTTCCTTTCTTGTTCCTGCAGGGTGTGTGTGTGTGTGTGTGTGTGTGTGTGTCTGCCTAAATGTTTTCAAACCCTAAAATGGGGATATAGTCCTCTAGTATAGGATTGCTTATAAAGATTAAGAAGACAGTTTTGTGTAAAATGTTTGAAACAAAGTCTGACAAATAGAAAGTACTCAATGAATCCTAGCTTCTGCTTATGGTGAACTACCACAGCCACTGTGCAGTGCACACTGTATCCTGTGGCTGTTACCGCTGCTTCTCAACAGCCACTGTAATACATTGTTACTTTAGCATGGCTACCACTGACTTAATTTGAATTTTTGGGCATTTATTTGCACTGGATGTAGAAAATTTTTAATCTTACCCACTTTAAGGGGCAAGTTCCCTTTCCTCATTTTTTACATATTAGTGAATTTGAAAAAAAATTTCTTCTCAAAAGAATAGGTTAATCTGAAGCTATATTTCCAGTCTTGCAGTACAGACAGGGACAGGGCTATTATCCTATCTGCCCCGAGATACCTTGTCCTTACTTCAGATTGGTCTTTGTTCTCTGTCCTTGCACATTTCAGAGATCTCCACTGTTTGGCTTGTGGGATCCTTTAGTGTCTAGCTCCGGGAAGCTCCGCTCAGCTAGGTCTTCCTGCTTTAGCCCATTTTTCCTAACAGCATAGCCCTTTGTTACAGTGTAATTTTGTGTCTCACATACAATTGCTTGTGCTTGGTTTGATACACTTGTCCAGACGGTAGGCTTGCATCCTCACCACGATGCCTGAACAATGTCTTCTTTATTGCCGTTAGGATGGCTGTTGCGTCATTAGATGATAGGAAATCTTCAGCTGCATATGACCTTATGGGACCACTCGAGTGTGTAATCTGTGGCGAGTGACCTTGCACCATGCGTGCACGATTAGTTGCTTTATGGTGCTTAGACATTCATTGTGTACATTTGTATTATTTAGAAGGAAATGTCTAAATTCCAGCTCCTCATCCCATATCACATACACAAAGGAGGTAGATTAACACAACTTCCCCTTCTGTATTATTTCGGATATAGTTGTTTGCAAGGACTGAGATTTATATTTCCAGTCTGTGATGGATGAGGGCAGAGGTTACTAAACCATGAACTGTGCCAAGCCCAGTCCGTTGCCTGCTTCGTGTCTGACTTGAGAGCAAAGAATAACTTATACTTTTAACTGGTTGAAAAAGAGTTGAAAAAAGGTTGTTTCATGACACATGAACATTATGTGGAAATAAAGTTTCGGTGTCTATAAATAAAGTTTTATTGGAATGCAGCCATGCTCATTCGTTTACGTATTGTCTGTGGCTGCTTTCTGAGCACACTGGCAGAACTGAGTAGTTGCAACAGACACCATATGGCTTGTAAAGCTGAAAATATTTACTAGTTGACCCTTTATAAAAAAAGGTTTACTTACCCCCTCTTTAGGACATGGGTATAAAGTGAAGTGAAGAGGAGTCTCAGAGTGCTATGCTTAGAATTTTCTTCCACTGTTTACGGGGAGGAGTCAAACAGCCACACTGTGCAGAGTCCGGTCTTCAGGAGAACAGACAGGGAAGCTGTGCTTTCACCAGCCAGCATGTGATGTCTATGTGGGGTCCACCCCTCATCCATGGTTCCTGATGCCTGCTGTTGTTTTACACCGTCTGCATAACCCAACTTGCACCTTAAATGGAGATCTAGATACCACTTGGGCTTTTTCAGAATAAGGAGAATGGCTTTTATGAAGCCATCTGTAGACGAGAAAATAAATAGCAAATAAATTCTCAGTCCTGAAATGTGGGATCGAGGGAGCAAGTGAATGGTAAAAAAGAAAACAGTCAATTTGCTCCCCAAGTCGAGATACCACTGAGGACAATCCAGTACCTACTATCTTAGGGAGGCTGGCAAAGGCATTTAGGAGGTAAAGGCAGATCAATCCTTGAATCCATACCATAGGCACACTGGGCTTGGGCACTGGTGATAGCCTCAGGAAGCTTCACTTTCTGAAGGTTTCCCCTCCTCCTAGGGCCTGCTGGGCTTTCTTGAAAGACCAGAACGAACCTCTCTTGGGAAGCTGCCCCGTGATGTTTCCAGTACATCTCCAGTGAAGAAGATATCTGAAGCTCAGCTCTATTTTTATCTGCATTTGCCTCAACAGTGTCAGAAAGGGACAACATGATTGATCTTGTCATTTTCTTCCTTTCCCCCATATCTCCTGGTTACCCTCAGATAAGTTGTCAGAAGAGTGCTCCATGGCCTAGCTTCTGAGGGCAAACCAGAAGAATGCAATCGAAATAGAGGTGAACGTGGGGAGTGAGAGCAGTTCTCAGCAGAGGTTGAATAGCCCATGCCCAAAGTGCTTAAGGGCCAGATGGTTCCAATTCCAGGAGTCTTGAGTTGGGGACATTTGAACATACTACTGATTGAGAACCCTCAATTAGAATGTCCTTTGGATTTCAGAGCCTTTCAGGTTTGGGGTTTTTAGATGAGGGGTGAGCAGGTTGCATGAGAGTTCTGTCATTCCCTACTCCCACTTCTACTCTCCTGAGTAGATACAGACCCCCCAGCAGAAAACAGGAGGCAAGCAAGAGAAAGAACATGAGAATTCCCCACCCACTTCTGTGTTCCCTGATTTCTGAAGCCAAGGCCTGGAGTGACTGGGTAGTAGAGTTCCTGCTACCTGTTTCATCTAGGACCATGGGAAAGAAAGGATTCAAGTATGGCATCTTGTATGAAGTTGAAGGAGGCAGCAGACCTAATGAAAGAAACTTAGTTGTTACCATGGAGTTGTGTGTAGAGCCAGCAGCTTGGAGTGGCCAAAGCTGGGGACGGTCCAAAGATCTCTGTGTTACTAATCCATATGCTCACACTTGAAGAACTCCTATGTCTCCTTGCAATGGGAGGATCTAGCATTTCTACATGCATGCTAAAGCCATATTTATTAAATATGTGAACTGGGTGCTATACAAATGATTTCTATGCATTTTACATTTAATATTCTTTTAATAATGTTGTGAAACAGGTGTTACTAATCCCTCTCTGCAGCAGAAGCTGAGGTCTTCTGAGATGCCCTTATTAAGAGTAGCTCTTCAGAAGGGTAGAGCTGGGCTTCTGGCCCAGGTGTTTTGCCTCTGTGGACCCACTATCTGTCGTCTTAGGCTAGTCCACATAAAGGTCCTTTGCCATAGTTGCTAGTGGTGCAAATCATTGTTTTGTCAGTAAAACCCTTTCTGGGTCTCTTTTCATGCCAGGTGTTCTGCTAGGCATGGGATACAAATGAATAGCATTCACTCCCCCCCCCCCCAGTGATGTAGCAATCTGCCTACATTTGTTCCTAACACATGGAAGGTGCTCAGGATGGGCTGGTGGAGTGAATACATTTTGAAAGGTACAAAGCTTCCGTAAGGGGAAGAATGTCTTTGTCTATTTCAGGTGTAGCACTGGGAACATTGCAGCCACACTCAGAGAACTTGAAAGAGTCGGGAGACCGAGCTGGTGAAAAGATTCAACTTGAGAATGGATTTCACTGCAAGCAGTGGTTGGAACCCTTATCCCAGTTGAACAAAATCCTAAAGGGGCTACTGGGCTCAGCGCAGAGGGATGGATGGGCTGATTGGAGAAGGTTCTTTTATTCTTAACATCAATGGTAAGGTGCTGATGAGCAAAATCAGTGAGTGAATCCCTGCCAGGGTGGAACTGTGTTTGAAGGGAGAACTCATTTCCCTCCAAAGCACTCCTTCTGGGTGTCCATAAAGCTAAAAGAAAAAGGATTGCTAAAACGATTGACTTAAGTATAAAATCTGGGTCACGCTGTAACTTCTATTATCACATACCACACACTGTGTTGAATATGAGATATGCCACGAGGCTTCAGGTGTCTCTAATGGGAAGAAGAGAGCTGGTTCTGGCATCATGCCCTCAGCTGACCATAAGCTGTGAGTTCTGTTGCCAGGTAGTGAGTTGCCAACCTTGAGGTTTCTGCAGTTTTCTTGTTGGCACCTCTAGTGTGAATGCAAATGGCAAGGTGATTATTGTTTGGATTATACCAGGGCAGTGGAAATATTGGTGACTTGTAATAAGCTCACTCTGTCTGTCTGTCTGTTTGTCTTTTGAGACAGAGTCTCACTATTTAGCCTTGGTTGGCCTGAAATTCTCTATGTAGATTAGACTAGTCTTGAGCTCATAGAAATCCAGTGTCTCTGCCTCATGAGTACAGGGATTAAGGATGTGTGACACCATGCCTACTCCAGCTTCATTCACTTTCTCCATCATCCCTCTATTGATTGACTTCAAGTGGGAGAAGGGCCTGTTTTGTCTGGTTTGGAGATGGTACTCACTCTGTGGCCAGGAGAAACCAAGGCTTCTTGACTTTAGTCCCAAAGACTGATGCCATGAAGAAGAGACAATTCCTTCAAGAAATTTGTGTTTGCATGTGTGTGTATGTGTGTGTTTGTGCATGCATGCATGTGTACACACATGTACACATTAGAGTTCACCAAAAGAATGTGAGATGTGTGCCAGGCAGCCATGTCAACACTTGGGCTGAAATGGCTGTCCTCCTCGAGGCTCAGTTGATGGGGGCACAATTCCTTGGTATGGCCATGACCTTGCTCTCCCACCTGCCCTGGAACTTACCTGTGACGTCTTCCTCACCTGCCACCTTCATGCTCCTTCAGCTGAACTCAGTCTCACTTATTCATTCTGATCCGTGAGGCTTCTCTCTCTGCTCTTGTGTCAGGTCCTTGTAAGAAATGTGTCTCTTCTTGTATGTGAGCTCGTGAAACTCGTTTTTGGAAGTGTTCCATACAGTTCTTATTTTCTGGCAGAAGAATCTGTGTAGACATTGCTGCTGCTGTAGCAATACAAACGGGGCCCTTCATCTGTGCCAGGCTCTGTATCCCAAGCACTTCCCCTGTGTAAACTCATTGACCCTCCCCCATCCTACATTGTAAGTATTTCCAAGTTCCAGGTGAGAAAACTGCCAAGGGAAGTAACTGCCAACTGACGTAAGTTACCCAAATTCCAAGAGCTACCGAGGGACCGGTCTAGAACTTGGTGGCAGTCTGAGCCCTTCACTAGTCTTGACTGTCTTCATGCTTAGCCAACCCTCATCATGTATCATACATTTGTCCCATCTCTAAATGATCCTGTTTTCCCGCCATCCCCGTGCTTTGATTCAGTCCTGTACAATCAGTCTGAACAGCAATATCAACTGGTCCCCATTCTTGAAGAGTTTCTCAGCACACTGCCACCACCACCAAGCGAGATGCAATCACATTATTTATCTGCTTGTAATCATCTAATGGCTTCCCGCTACCTCTGGTGCCAAGATAGTTGGAGTCTGACTTTACTTTCCAGTTGCTTCGTCCATTTTCCTCTCCACAGTCAGTCATCTAAGGTCATCCATCTTCTGTATAAAGCTCAGGAAAGTGCTCAGGGCATGCAAAGTGACAGTTCCACCAAGTACTTAGCATTGTCTCAGTAGGCCTCATGTTTTCCATCGTTGGCATAGTCTGGAAGATCTTTATGTCTTGACTCCCCCATGTCCATGGTACAAGCCCTAAGTGTGTTCCAGGGTCCTGTGCACATAGTATCCCTTTGGGAAGCCCTTCCTACTTCATTACAGGCCAGTAATTCCTTGGAGAAGTTGGCTTGCTCTTTGTTATATTCCTGAACTCTCCCAACCACAGGAGAGGGGATCCCAATGCTGCTCCTATGTACCGATTGACCATGATGTCACCCATTTCCTGGCACTAATGGATGACCACTGAGTACCAAAGCAACTGCCCATGTGTATCTTCTCCTTGGGGCTTCCACTTCTCTGGAAGTTTGGGTGCTCTCAGTTTTGACACATGAGTGGGAGGGTAGGAGCTTGATTATGACTCTCGTCCCTAGGAAATAAGATTTGCTGTTTCTTTGACTTCTGTAGCTTAGTATCGTGTGAAATGCAAACCCAGGCTTCCCAGCACCTTGGGAGGCTAGGGAGTAGACTCTGTTTTGGCACTTCTGTGAAACCATAAGAATGTGCTTGTTAATAACACATTCATACTTAGGACAAACTTTTAGGAAACACCATGAGTACTGCCTTCCCCTGGTCTGAGAGTTAAGGGTTGGGAGGGAAGTGTGTGGAACTGACCTGCGCTTCAGGATTAGGAGCTTGAGTGTCTGGCTGGCTGCCCTGCCTCCATCTAGAGTTGGATGATTGGACCCTGTCTCTCACCACCCATTTGCTACTTGGTCACCATGTGACCATATCATGAGCATCCAGTTGTAATGATTTCCGAGAAAGGGGAGCTCTCACAAACACCTGTAGTACTGACATTCTGGCCACCAGAGTTCTGGGGCCAGGATCAGGTGGAAGATGTCTTTGGCAATACTCATTGACTTATCACATCCTTCTCGTTGGGCCTCTAAAGGCACGTTGACTAAGACTTTGGCCCACTTTTTTCACATGTATTGTTTTTATGAATTTTTCCCTTTGTCATTCCTGGATCTCATAACTATAATTAGCAGCTCCTAATCGTAATTCACTTGAGCCACTGGGAGGTTAGAAACATAGCAATTATTAAAGGAAGGAGATCATTAAAATTTACTCGAAGGAAATGAAGGAACAGTCATGAACACATTTTCTTAGGTGGCCTAAAACTTGCAATTCTATCTAATTGTGTCTGTTATATTGGGGTCAGGGTAGAATATCATGCACTTATCTTACATGCACCCACTTTGAAAAATCATCGAGGACCTGTTAGCACCCATTTCCTTTCATAAAAAATGATTGGGAACCCTGACTTTCTTCTCAGGTTCCTGAAATTCTACCCAGAGCAATCTTGTAGTTTAGTGTCAAGATCTATGCTGACAGTATTTTTTCGGGGGGGGGGACTTTAAGCTATTATCAAGTACTGACCCCATTTGCGAATGAGTGTTGTTGTTAGTGAGGTTAACTGACCTGCACAGTTCATGTTCTCTTCATGTAGTGGAGAGTTGGTGCTCAGAGGTGGCTGCTAGGGTAGTCACTGGGACTTGTGCCTGTGAAATGCAGTTAGGAGTGATGTAAGTTGCCTTCAGGACTGACTTCTGTGTCCTCCAGCATGGGCTGACTGACTGACTATCCACATCCTGGGTCTTCTCGGAAGTTAAGGGTTGAGACAGCTGCATCTTTATCAGTTTAATCTGTGAATTGGGGGCGGATCCCTCTTATCCTGGCAGCAGGTTAAACTTACTTTGTGTTAAGTCTGTGTAAGTTGAGTTTTCCTATTCTACAGCTAATACCATACAGACTAATGAAGTGGCAAGACATTTCCTTAAAAACCTGCTTTGGTAGTGATTTAGAGCCAGCAAGTGCCTTGGGGAGGAAGGGGGAAGAAGGGGGCAGGAAAGGGGAGGAAGTTGTAACTGTAGGTAAACATGGGAAGGATCTAGAATGGAAAGCAGTGGCTACAAAACAAATTTCCATGCTCAATTATCATTGTCAGGGTTCTGCACTGATTGTAATATTGGCTATAAGGGATTTCTCATTGAGTTAAGATTTAAGATTCTTTTTTCAGTTTTCTTAGGATAAAGTTTCCTTGGCCTGTAACAAATATTTGTAAATCATCTCTGATTGACACAGCACTGTCTCAAGCATCAGTGGGCAAATTTTTTGCTTCTGCAGATCCCTGTCAAAATCCCAAGATAAAAATGCAACTATGCTAAACAACTCATGGTGTATCATTTATCATTCATCCACCCATCTACCCACCCATCTACCTATCCATCAATTCATATACCCACCCATCCATCTACCTATCCATCCACCCACCCATCCATCCACCTACCTACCCACCTACCCACCCATTCACCAACCTACCCACCTGTAACCTGTCAGGGCCCATAAAAATGGCTTTTCTTCATCTTGGCTTAAGGTCAGAGAGTTCAAACTATCCTTACTCTTCCAAGGTTAAAGTCATAAGACCTAAAGGTCTAAGGCATGATTACTATAGGATGTTTGGTTTTAAGTGTTAAGTTTTATCTAAATAAGAGACTTGGTCTAAGGTGTGTGTTGGCTTTACGGACGCTGTAACGATACGCGACACACAATTACGGAAAGTGAAGCTAAGTATTTAATGTAGAAAATTACTCACAAGATACCAAACCCCGAGAAGCCCAGCAGATCTCCGCTAGCGACTGGACCGGAAGCCGAACTCCAGGAAAAGAGAGCGAGACTTCCTGTGCGCTGTCTTTTATGCCTTCCCCCGTAACGCCCCTAGCCATGCCCAAAAGTGGGCCTGGCTAGTGACGTAGTTCCGCCCACGTACGTATACGTCTTTACGTCCAGCCGTATACGTCTTTAGTCCTGCCTAAAGTGGGTGTGGTTAGCGGTGTGGTAAACCGCCCTTTTATTACCTCATCTGTATGCGCCTCTAGTAAGTCACATGTTTAATGGCGGCATAGACTTAGTAAGTCACATGTTTAATGGTGGCATCAGACTTCCTCCTACAGGTGTGCGTGCTAAATGTTTGGAGAATTAAGGAAGAAGGTCTGTTTCTTGTATCAAGATAAAGAAGTCTTTCACCATTTCCCCCTTTTTGGTTTGAAGAATAAACTTGGGGTATTCAGTATTCACCGGATTGCCCTCCTGACTCTATTCTGTGTCTCTGTCTTTTCCTGAGTATCTTTACCCTGTTTCTCAATCCACACTCTCCTTCTCAAATGGAGTAAGTCGACTGGATTCAAATGAAGCACCACAAAGATGGGTTAATACAGGCTGACACCACAATGTGGGACTACTATAGCTCGCTACTTCATCCATCCATCCATCCATCCATCCATCCATCCATCCATCCATCCATCCATCATGTGCCAGGAATAAAGGGAAGTTGTACCCACAATCTCCACATAATGCATTAAATCATGCACTTTTCATTTAAAAATTTCTGAATGTGGATGCCCATTATCATGGGGTTGGGTATCATGACAACTTGCTGGCTACCATTGTAGCTTTCTTCCATAACCTTTTCACTTGTAGAAACACCACTTAAAAATGTATGAACATGTTCCTACAAAAGGATTTATTTAGTCTTAGGGCTTTAACAACAAGTTAGCTATTTTTGTGTATGGATAGTCATATAATTTTGATTTTCTATCTTGTTTTCCTCCCAGGACTTGGACTTTCAGACACTGTTGAGTATTTAACATGCTATCTCACTGTTTACCAGTTCTGAGCATAAGGTGGCAAGATACCCCAGGGCGGGGACATCCTTTGGTCTGATGGGCTACTTTCCAATTTCTTCTCCATGTTAACTGAAAACTGATTTTGGTGTAGAAAGCTTTGATGTCTAATGAAATCACAAGGTTTCATTAATCGTTAATCCTTTAATCAGAAACTTTGTGAAGATACTATGAGCAACCTGAGGCGAGTCAGGTGCAGGGCATGTACAAAGTCAGTGACTCACAAACATTTCTGGTCCTTGGAATTACCTGTCATGAGAAATATAGGTTTTCATCTTTTCCTAGACCTACTAAATCAGGACTGGCTTGTGGGTCTTTTTTGGTGTGTAATGTTTGTGTGTATGCATGTTCACATGTGTGTTGGTACATGTATATATGTGTATATGGAGGTCAGCGGTTGAGATCCAGGATCTTCCTCTATTGCTCTCTATGAGTATTACTGAGTCATGGTTTCTTGCTAAAGCAGAGCTCACAAATTTGGCTAGTCCAACTGGCTAGCCTTCTCCCTGGAGCCCTGTGCTTGCTGGGATTACGGCAGGCTAACATATCCATTTATTATGTGGATGCTTAGGAATCTAAACTGAACACAGTCTTCAAACTTGCAAGGCGAGTGCTTTACTCACAGAACTGCCACCACAGCCCGATTTCTTTCTTTTTTTTGTTTTTGGAAATTTATACATTTAACTTATTTTTTAAAGTCTTATATAAGATTATGGAACACTAGGTTGACTTATAGTGGTAACATTAGTGAAGTGAACTTCTGATTTACAAAAGAAGTCAGTCCTCGTTAGTATGAAATGGGAACAGGGGATAGGAATGAATGGTCTTAACATGCAGGAAGTGAGTTTTCCTAATTTTCCTGGTGGTTATGTGGCCTAGAGGGAGCATGGGTAGAAGGAAGGTCTGATTGTGCTGCTGTCGTGGTAGTCTGAGCTCCAGAGGGCCTTCTGGGCGAGCGACTCTCCCTGTTTGACGTTTAGTACTCAGAGATATAGGATCTTGTAATATTCCTAAAACTCAAGCCAGCTTCTGCAGCTGATGTTCAATCAAGAAGCAGTCATTTCAAGCGCTAAAGTCACAGTGGGCCTTGATGGATACTTTTTGTGAGTGCTTGCAGGGTAATAGGGATGCTCAGAGTAATTTAGACTACATGAAATTTTTATTTCATAGGCTAACTTTAAAACTCCACTAGAGGGCCTGGGGTGGGGGTGGGGGTGGATGGCTCAGTTAGCAAAGCACTTTCTTGGCAAGCACAAGGACCCGAGTCCAGTTCCCCAAATGTGTGCGAAAATAGCTGGCTTGGTGGTATGCTTTCAAACCCATTGCTGAGGGGGCAGAGGCGGTCGTAGCCTTGAGGTTCTCTGGCCAGCCAGTCTTCCCTACTTGGTGAACTTCAGGTTAGTGAGAGACCATGTCTCAAAAAGAAGATGGACATGTCTCTGAGGATGATATCCAAGGATTTCCTATGGCCTCCACGTGCGCGCGCACACACACACACACACACACACACACACACACACACACACACACACACACAAAACTTCACCAAAAAGTATAAACTACTTAAGTTCCCTGGGCTGCCGTAAACAAAACAATCCTGGCTCCTCAGAACAATAGCAGTTTGTTTTCGTGTAGGTGTGGAGTCTGAGATCAAGAAGTTGGCAGAGTCCTGCTCTCTGAGGGAGAATCTTTCTTTGCATCTTCTGATGACTCTAAGTATCTCATGAATTATGACACAGACTTCAATCTAACTTTAGTTTGGTCAACCCATGTCCTCCCCTACTTACCCCTCTGTGTCTCTCCTCTATGTGTCTTAGAAGGACAATTGTCATTAGGATTGGGGCCCATCTTGATAATCCAGGGTGGTCTTATCTCAACATGCTTCATTACTTCCACAAAGAACTTTATCCCTCGAGTAAGGTCACAGTAATAGGTTTAAAGGCTAAGACTGTAACATAGAAAGCAACCCAAACGTAGCATAACATAATATCTAGAGTTGACAGAGTGCATATAGAGCCTTTAATTATGAATGGCTAAGGGACTTTTGGTGATGTCCTTGGTCTTACCCACCCCCGTGTCTATTCTGAACCACTCTTGCCTTCTTTTCAGATGTCTCTATCTGTCCTGTCCTCTGTGTTGAACCAGATGTCATGCTGGGTCTGTTGCTTTTTCATTTGTGTGACTCAACATCTTGTTCTATAGCCCAGGCTGGCCTGAAACCCATGGTCCTCTTGCTGCAACATTCTGAACGATGGAATTACAAGTGTGTACGTCCATGCCAGCTGGTTGCCCTTTGATGTAGTGGCCTTTTCACAGTCAGAGTCCTCAGCTTCTGCTTACCTTCAATGAAAGTTCAGTCCTCATTCCCCTCTACCTACACAATCACAAAATGTTTCTGTCTATTCAAATAGAAGAACACACAACCCCCAACTTTTACCTATAAGGCACTCCATTTCATTTATGTGTTAGATAAGTAATGTTCCTCATGGAACATTGTGGTTCCTGGGTCACAAGCCAGTCCAAGATATCAGGAAAAGAAAGACAAGATGTCTGGCTGTTTGTACTAAGGGAATGGCAGTGTTGCTTTTATTGCCAGGAGAATGTGTGCGTGTGTGTCTTTATTGCAAGTGCTAAGAGGTCTCTCTCTTGTAGAGAGGAAGTAGTCTTATATACAGGCTTACAGCACAGTGGAAAAGCCCCAGGTAGAAGAGATTGTGTTTTCTTCTGCTAGATGATGTCAGAGGGGCAAGGCCAGGGGAGTAAGCCAGGACTAGAAAACAGGATGCACTTGGAGTGGAAAATAGGATGAACTTGCTGACTGATCAGCAACTCACAGAGACCCCCGTGGGGGCTGGGATCCAACAGAATGTTTTACATGCTCCATGCTTGGTTTATTTATTTACTTAAGCATTTTATTGATTTTTTTTGGATTTTACACCAAGCATCCTGATCCCATTCATCTCCCTAACCCTTTGTGTCTGTCCTCTGCCCTTGCAACCTCCCCCCAATAAGATAAAATAAAATTTAAAAGGAAAAAAAGTTCAGTACTAACAGAAAATTACTGCCCCATGACAAGTATTTCCATGGTAACAGTCATTTCTGTTCCTACTTGCACTCCATGCCCAGGCACTCCAACCCCATTATTTCTCAAGTAAGACATTGTATTGTCATAATGCTTTCTGCAAGATGTCCCTTGCCTTTAAAAATATTCCAGACATGCGGCCGGCTCTGGTGCATAGGACAATGAACTGTGAGAGTAAAGGCACTGAGTGGCTTCTTGCTGCTTTTCAGAAGTAGCTCTCCTGGGCTCTGTTTTCAGATGCTACCCTGAGCTCTGCTGGTCTCCAGTGGCAGCATGCTGTCTCTCTGGGATTCTTCTATTGATCAGTTTCTGTCTATCGATTAACTGTGAAGGCTGCACTTTGAACGTGCCTACCAGACACCTCCTCAGACAGGTCTTGCTTAGCCTGATGGACAATTAAAGTCACAGGGATTCTAACTGGATAACTAAACACCCATGAAATCAGTACAGAGATGACCTTTTAAATGTTGCTCCTAAACTAGAACCTAAAGATCTGTCTCAGAACCAGGCACGTTTTAGAATGGCTCCAATGTCTCAAGACTCTACCTTTACCATACACTCAGCTCATATAGGTACATATAGGGTCTTTAGATTTAGAAGTACAGTGTGGCCATTCCTGTCGACAGAGTTCCAGATTGAATGTCATCAGAATTAGAACAGCAGGTATTTCCCCAAACCCTTTCTTCTTTAGCCAAATGGCCATTTTCAGCTGAAAGTCTACAGAAGAGGTCAGTTAATTTGCATCATTGAAATGAAAGTTGGGCAGATGACTAAGAGACTCTGAGGAGCTGTGCACTGTGTATCTCAGGCCAGAAAAAAAAAAAAAGAAAAAAACCCTGAATCCGCAGCAGCTTAAAAAAATTGAAAGCATTAAAATCAATATTTAAAAAGTTCATTTAACCATAGCAAAAACACCTTGGAAACAGACTTTTTTTTTCACCATGCTTTGCAAAGGGAAGTGGGGGTTGTCTGAGCTGGGATTGGTCACTTGATGTGGGGAACCTGCGATAAAGAACTCAATGTTCCATTGAACTGGAAGCAAATTATGTTGCCGAGGAAACAAGCTCTTCTGTGCTTCTCAGGTGAAAGGATGTTTGAGCTTTAAAACAACAAAAACAGAAGCTTACATGAGGAGTATTCTCTGAATTGCCCAAAAAATTTGTGGTTAGGGGAAAATGAGAGTATTCTTGCTGCAATTTGCCCAACTATAATAAAGGCAGGAAATTGCTGGGAAGGCATTTGACTTGTTTCCTATGAAGTGTGCTGGTGAAATTCAATTGCAAATTCATTAATGTCATGTATGATTATGGAGGTAGTGTGTCTTCAAGGTGTACTGCCATTTTAGAACTAATTTTGATCAGTCAGTTAATAATTTGGTTTTATTTCTCTAGATATATGTTTCACACTAGCTGACTAAAGATTTATCAGTGCACTCTTCCAATTTGAAAAAAGGCTCTTTTTCCCCTCAGGCACCAAGAGAGAATCAAGCATGAACAAAAGGGGAAAACATGGACGTTTTCTGAACTGGAGGGTAGGCTAGGGTAGTGTATGTCACCCATTTTCAGTTTGCTTACAGTGGGCACAATAACAGATCTTATAGTGTCACTTTTTATGTACTTAGGAGTCACTTGTTACATGTGATTTCAAGAGTCCGTTTGTGTTAACCTGCCTTTGGGGCGCTTTTTGAATTGCTTGTGTCTTTATCCTTGCTGTCTAGCAAAGACTGTTCAATAATGAAGTACATTTTTAATCAAAGATTTCCTCATACTCTAATTCTTTATTTCCCAATGGGTCTAACCCGATTTACTATGCCGAACACTCTGCATGGAGCATGCATAGCCTTGGTTTTCTCTTGAGGGTTGTATGTTGACTTTTGAGGCAGCAAGGAAAAAGAGTTTTGACTCCCGGATGTACTTGAGTCTCAGACTATCCATCCATTTGTCTCTCTACTGAATGTTTTATCTCCCAGTGCACAAGGCAGCAAAGGAACCACAAAGATAAATAAGACCTGGCCCCTTAATAGGAGCAGGGAGAAGCAGGATAAGTTAAAATCACCAGAGAACCTCAGGAAGAACACGTGGGTGTGGCAAGCACTCAAGGAATAGTTGCCAAGTAAATGAATAAAGATGTAAGTGCGTGAGACCAGACGGCATGGTGCCTGCTAGGGAATAAGAGGTCGTAGTCCTTCTCATTTCATCCACATCTTGGCTCAATGTCATACTCATTGAAAATCCTCACCCCTACTTAAACCTGCCTTTGGACAACTCACATCTATTGAGATTTGCTTGGCTTACTATATTTTTTTATCCTAACATGCGTCATTGTGTGTTTGTTGGCTAGTTTGTTCATTTTTCCCTTGAGAGTGGGAGCCCATGTGTGTAGGGGTTTTCTCTTTGGCTTGCTGCTATATCCCAAGAGCCTTAGTGCCCAATATGCAATGAACACTCATCAAATGCAGTTGTTAAAAGGATGAAATTTATACTGGGTTCTGGGGATGCAGTTTGCTAGTATGGACTTGAGGGCCGTATACTTCATTATGACCTTAGTGTATAGATTTGAAGAGATTGCTCAGTTGGCCAAAAAGTTAAGAACTTTCTCTCATACTTTAGTAATAAAGTTAATGCAGTTTATCACAGAATACTGATGTACACTACATGCAGAGTTTTTTTCCTTTTCAGTATTTCACTAGTATGTACTTTACATAATGAGCTTCATTTCCATATATGTATACTAGTCACCCTTTCTTGCCCCTTCTCACTTTTGTTGACTTCCTTTCCTTTCTCAATGAGTTTAATTATGGTTGCTTACAGGAGGGCGGTGTGAGGGTGTGTTTACAAAACAAGCATGGGTGCCTCAGTGGTGGTTACACTACTGAAGTGCATGTCCCTCTCCTAGTACCATTAACTATGTATAAATCACCAGGAAGGGGTGGAGCCTCATAAACTCCTCTCCCCCCATGACAGGGATTTGGTGGGTACAATCTTGTGTAGTCTATGCAGGTAATCTCAGTTGCTGTGATTTAAAGAGTGCCATGGCTCTGTTATGTCCTAAAGTCAGTCTTCTACACCATTCCCCTACTGCTCTGCCCCTTACATCCTTAACCCACCTTTTCTTTAGTTTCCCTGAGTCTTAGGAGAGGTGATACAGATGTCTGTTTATGGCTGAGCACTCAACAGTCACTTACTCTTATTGCGTTGACCAGTTATGAGTTTCTTCAGTCACTATTGTCCACTGTGAAAAGAAGATTTTCCCACTGAAATTGATGACAACATTGTTATATGGGCACGGACATAGTTATTTAGAAGGTAATTGGATGGACACTTCATATCCATTAGCAAAAAAGAGCAGTAGTTGTCCCATTAGGGCCTCTGAACTCCTCAGTCACTGCCTCCTGATTGGGTCCCAGTGCCAGATACGAGCTCCTCCCTGTGGAGTGGGCCTCAGATCCAGGTAGTAAGTAGTTGGTTACTCCTATAATGGACTTGTCATTATTGCATCAGTGGGCCTATCTTGTGGGCCAGTTAGTAGTGTTGTATACAGGTCTACAGCTAGTAAGACTATTGGCAATTGTTCCCCAGCAGTCTGCATAGCACATTCTGTAACTATGAGGTCTTGTGAACAGAGAGGATGTTTCCAGCCCATTTCCAGCCTGATTTATTTTTCTCTGCCTGTGACCATAAGATTTTTTAAAAAGTATTTTATTGGTATATGTTAATAATAACAATATATATAGACTGTTGATTGCTTCAGGAATTGGAATACAACAATTTCCCATAGATAGAAATTAAAGAAACTATACTCTACTTTTATGATTATGGTTGTGGACATGGAATTTTATTTTCAAATGAAAACAAAGAGAATAAAACAAGATTATCATATGATACATTTATATCCTAACCCTCTTCCCACTGCTCCTTGATGACACACAAAGATAAATTCAGGACAAATCTAAAGAGAGGAACTTGTTTGACACTTAAAAAAGATATAGAAATTGATGTTCCAGAGAAAAGGGCTCATTAATTTTAAAAGCTGGGGCTACAGCTTTGGTTTGCCCAACCCAGCCTCATCTGCTGACTCGCTTTTGGCAGTGCAATGGAGAAGCCACGCACAACTGGAGAACACCATATTCACTGTAACTCAGTATGTTGAAGCTGGTCTCAGAGAAGTCCAGGTCCAATTCTTTAGCATCTAGAAGAATAAGCACCCCCAGACCTCTCAGGGCAGTCACTCATATTCTTTCATATTATGGGAATTATCCTTGGAATTAAAATAAATCAATATATTTATGGTCCTCAAATGTAAAGCCCATGGGCATCTTTGCAATTGCACAGGAGACTAGAATGTGTTCAGTGTGAGAAGGCATTGATTTCTCGGTAGTGTCCTGTGTTGTTTTGGAGGTGCAGAAAAGCCTTTGAAACTCAGGCCCAGCCAATGTTTCTTTGCCAGAAAAACCTTTCACTGCAAGAAAAAGCATGGGCTCCATACCCAGAGGAAGTGCAGAATAAACCTATTCTTTTTGTTAGTTTTTGCTTGTTTTCTGTGTTGGTAAAGCCAAAGGCTTATATGTTGAATCATGTGTATGTGAAGTCCCTGGGCATGAGTTTCCAGTGCTGCCCTGACATCCAGAGCCATTTGTCTGATCAGAATCAGATGCTTCACCTAAGCACCTCTAGGTGAACCTGGGAGGACTAAGGCAGACTTCTGAACGCTTCCTCCCATCTGCCTCTCTACCACCATCCCCCAGCTATGTAAAGTGGCGTTATCTGTTTTCTGAAGCCAAAAATCTTGCAGCTATTCTAGACATTTTTAAATGCTGTATCGGTTTATCAGTCACACCTGTTGGTTTGGATGCACCTCTGTTATTGTCAGCCAGGCACAAGTCACTCTATTCCTCTCTTGGATTCTCTAACTAATTTTTTCTCCACCTTCTCCTTCTAGCTGGTTCTCCCAGGGCAGCAAAGTAAACTCTTTAAGTCACAAATCAGGACCTGCTATATTCGAGCTAAACCTGCTAATCATTTCCTACCACAAAGAGAATGAGATCCAAATTCTTACATAGCTTATTGATGGTACATGATCTGACCCAACTTCTTTCCATCACACTTCTTATTTACTAGCTCCTGGCATGTCCTGAACTGCTTAAGTAGGACAGCAAAGGGAGCCAGATGGTGAACAAAATATAAGCCTTTTTGTTATAAAACTGATGGATGAACATAGCTTTAGTTCTTTGCCTAAGAGAGAGAGAGAGAGAGAGACAGCAATGAAGGGAACAAAGGCCCTTTTCTCATGGAGCTAATATTCAAAGAAGATATATTTAAAACACACATGTAACGCTTTATATACATACATACTTGCATATATAAAACCCAGACATTAAAAAGAACCAGGGAGGGTGGATCTGAAAAGAGTCGGGGAAGGTGAGTATGATCAAAACATATACAAAACTCTCAAATGATTAATAAAAAATTAAACATAAAAAAGAACTGAAGTATTTTTTTTTCCTTCTGGGACAGGATGTTGATGTGTAACCCAGGTTGGCCTTAAGACTGTTTCTAAGGTCTTTTAATAGTCTGCCGATATGAAGGAAATACGTTTCTTCATGAACAATCTGCCTTAACCTGCTGAGTACTGGGATCTTGGGTGTATACCGTTATGTCTCGATAATATGAAAAAATTGAAGTTTCCCAATTGACCTATAGGAACAAATTAAGAATTATTTTTGTAGAGAAGTAGGAAATACTTAGAACTAACCCAACAGGGAAGAGTTTATTGATTATGTTTATGAATGTGTCTGCATATATATTTATTTACTAGTTACTCTTACTTCCCAACGCTCACCACAATGGAAACTTTTATTGGATTACAGTGCCTCTGTGATAAAGATGATAACTATATGTATTCCACTGTCGGAAGGATGGCTCCTCTGTGCTAGGCTCCAGTGTGCCTTATCAGCTGGTCTTTCTGTGGCAGCATTCTTCAGACTTCTGGAAACCGCACAACTCACTTGAAGGTTAAATTAAAGCATGGATTATTAATCTTTCCTTTGCTGACATCAGTGCATCAATGATACAGTCATTGCCAAAGATGATCTCATGTGTTTGAGGACAAAGGAAGCAGCAATCTGAAAATTCAACACGAGCCTTGGACCATTCTTGTGTTCCCCGATAGGAGCTGTCTGTCAAGGTGAAAGAGGGGGCAGTTTTGATTCACTGTAACTGCATGTGTTTGAAAGTCACTTTTGTCATGACTAGCTGCTGCTAACAAAATGAAACACTGATTAAATATTAAAGATAACTTAAATTCTATATTAAAGCATCTCACAGTTTCAGCTTAGTCAAACCAAACATCTTCAAATCTTGCTGAGATTTACCTTTGAGCAAAATTTTCCCTCTGCTCAAAGCATTTGGGTTAATTTCAACCTTTGTTCAAGAGATACAAATTGATGCTTGCATCAAGAATAAGCAGGGAACATAACTCTTTGTAAGGTCTCTTTATACTCTGCCGGTATGAGGGAGACACATTTCTCACCCCAAATGCATTGTATGCAAAACTTTATGGTTTTCTGCAGACTTTTGCTTGGTTTCTTCTGTAAAAATCATATGCTCAATCTCTGAGGGGTTTGCAACCTCAAAAAGTTAGCATTGCTATGCTAGAAAGTTCCATCCTTTCAATATGTCTACTGTTTTTCTTATACAGTGTTAATTTCTCTTTCAGTAATCTCATCCCACTTTTTTGGGGGGGCTGTCTTTAGTATGCAAAATGAGAGGCCTAAGATATCCACTCATAACCAGATCAGTGGGTCTGGTCATTCTCTGGACCATAAGGACCAGTGTTAGAAACAAGTTTATTACCTGAATGGTCCAGTAAGACCAACTTCTGAGATTTGAGAGGGAGCCTCATAAAGGCAGGCACTATGTTCTGTTGGACTTGAAATACAATGACAGAAACTGGAAGTTGCTGTGGTAACCTTAAGTCAGTGGTTCTTAACCTATGGGTCTTGACCCCTTTGGGGGCTAAATGACCCTTTTCTTTGGGTTATCAAGAGACTATTGGAAAACACAGATGTTTACAATTCACAATGCTCACAAAATTACAGTTATGAAATAGCAATGAAAATAATTTCATGGTTGGGGGTCACCACAACATGAGGACCTGTATTAAAGGGTCCCAGCATTATAGGACAGTTGGGAACTGCTGCCGTAAGCACACTGAAAGCCAAGCCAGGAGGTCAGTCCAGGGTATAATCTCTGTAGGATACTGTTTGAGCTTTTGGATTGGATTACATCTGATTTAAGTTATGTGAAACAGCTTTTCTTTTCTTTTTTTTTGATGAAAACTACTTGAATTGGATTTTTAGACACTTGAAAATAAGAATCAAGAACATTCTTTACAAGGCTTTTATTCTCATTAATAAACACAGAAGTGCATTATAAGAGATGGTAAATACAGAATGTTGTCTTAGTAACCAAATTTTAGCACTTTGGAGATTTTCAGGTAGATACGTATTGCTGGTCGCTGGAAACATTAAAAAGGTTATACTTGTTCTGCTTTAAGCACACATTGACCTCATCATTATCCAGGATCATTCTGGTTAGAGGGACCCAGAGACCTTATAGTCAGTCACATGAGAAAGTAGATGGCAGACTGAATGTAGAACACTCAACCAAAGTGATTACGGCAGTAGTCATGACCTAAAGTCAGTAGTTGGTGGTGACCAAATATGCAAGAAAGGAGGATGGAGGCAGGGAACATGGAAGATGAACATAAAGGAAAATCCCAATGAAAAAGAGACCAAGTCAATATATTATGGCATTATTTTATGTTGGAAATAGTTTATAGCCTTTAAGAATTATATTTCAAATGTCTATTTTTACTGAAGATTCTTAATGTACTTCCTAGTAAGAAGAGGACAGTGTTTTATGGGAGTGTGGTTACATTTTAAAAACAAAACACATGTATAAATATTAATATATTGTTTTCAAAGACACATTTGAAATGCTCAAAAGCAATTATCCACTGTGGGTGGGGTTACAAAGTTTTACCTTTTCTTTTGCTTGCCTGTGTCCTGACTTTTCTACAATGAATAAGAATTATTTGAGTGAGAAAACGGCAGCAGAAGGCACACCCTGAGAACAAACATAATCGGTGGTGTGAACACATGGACCAGGCGTTTCTAGGTGTCAGAGGCACACAGAGTAAAGATCAGGGAGTCAGGGAAAACATTTTAACTCTCAGAAATAATAATAATAATGATAATAATAATGATAGGTGAAACTCAACATATGAGAATGAATCCTATAAGGGAAGACGGGACCCGGGTGCCGTCCTGTAGGTTCCCTTGAGGACAGAAGACCATTCTTTTAGCTTTCTCTTGGCAGTAATTTCCAGTTCAGTTCCATAGACAGGCATTTCTCCAGTGGGGATGTATTTTACCTTCACCAAAATACAAGTGTCCATGAATAGATCAACAGTCTTCTAGGAATGTGTTGATGGTGTCAGTCAATAAACACAAGGCAGTGTTTCACCTCTCAAAGACACACTTTAGTTTCTTATTGCTGATGTAACAAATTACCACACAGTTGATGCACAGAGGCGTGCAAATTCATTATCATTGTTTGTGGTTCATATGTCTGAACTGTACCTTCCCGGGGTAAAAATCAAGATGTCAGCAGAACTGTGTCCTTCCTGGAGGCAACAGGGGACTGTCCATTTAGTGTCCTTATCTAGAGACCACCCACCTTTCTGGCTTTATGGCTTCATTTCAAAGCATTAGTGGTTTGGAGTCTTCTCATGTGTTTATCTGTTATATTATCTTTCCTGGTTTCCCTCTTCCATTAATTTTTTAAAATTAAATTAATTTATTGAGTATGTGCCACAACACATGTGGAGGACAGAGGACAACTTGCAGGAGTTGGTTCTCTTCTACTACACCAATCCTGGGGATTGGATTCAAGCCATCAGGGCGGTCAGCAAGTACTTTTATCCACTGAACATCTTGTTGCACATCCTCCATCCCCATGCTTCTACTTCTAAGGATGGTCAAGGTTTCATAGGACTCATCTGAATAATTTGGGATAATCTCTCATTTTAAGGTCACCTTGTTGGCAACTTAGAACCTTGATTCTCCTTTGCCATGTAGCCCATATCCACAGAGTCTAGGGACCAGGGCATAGACATATGGTAGCATTATTATGCTTCTCATGGTATTATCCATATACTTGTTAGAAAAAGCTGTTTGGGACTCACACTGAACCAGACATTTATCTGGTTAAAACATTCCTCAGTCTACTGATCTCTCCTTCAACTGTCATACAAGTGTCACCATTGTATGAATAATTCTTATGTCAGTTTTATTCCATCACTGTTACCTCTCAGTAGAGACTAGGAAAGTTCTGAAGTTCTAGAAATGTCTGCACCTCCCTTTATTTCTATACTCTGCTCTTATTCCTCGGTTCACCTGGTTGATATGCGGCTTTTTTCTTCCATATCCATTGGATCCTCTTCCCTGTCTCCTGTTTTTCCTGAATGCCCCTTTCTCTCCTGAGTCTATGTGTTTAAGCTGGTGAGAAAAACTTGATCATGACCTTATTTTTCACCCTTTCTCCTTAAGTGATCTCATCCACTGCTTTGATGACAACTATCTGGTCATTAGCAGATTTATGTCTCCAGACATAAATTCATTCTCTCTGATCATTTATCAACTTTACATCTCCAGATACAATTTATTATAGCCCCAACCCAGACCTGCCTCGAGGCTTGTATATACAGATGTCTGCCAGAGCCCTTTAAGTGGGGGCCTTGATAGACTGTAGGCATTTAGATGAAGTCATGGTAGGGTAGATGTCCTTTTGATTATCCTCAACTCAAATGTTTGCAGTCATTCATTGTTGAGTGTTCCTTAGTCTACACAGCAATAGGAAGAGGGAATATTTACTGGCTTTCAATTTTGTATGCCAGACACTCTTGTAGCTTCACTCTTCATAATGTACTAATGGAGCAGAGGCTATCCTTACCTCCATTTATACATGAAGAGATTGAGGCCCAGAAAGGTTAAGTGGACTGTCTAGGCAGTTAAGTGGTCTGGCCAGATCAGTTACCCTTGCCCACTAGTTTAAACAGCTAAAAGGTCTCAGGCTTGCTACCAGTGAACCCCCAGACAAGGCTAACTAAGGAACTCCCTTCACTTGGCTGTAGCCCCCCCCCCACTCACTCCCAGTTTGGTAGCGAGCTTGAGACATTTAGATAGTGTTTTTCTCTTCTCTCCCTCTGGGGAATGAACATTCACTGAATCATTTCTGTTTTCTTAGCACCTTGTTCTGAGCCAGGAAGACACAGCTGTTGATCAGAAACCCCTTTTGGTTGGACCTAATAGACGTTCCTGTTTTGCGTCGGTGTTACCGTGTCACTCATGTCGCTGTAGCATTCTCTTTGAACCTTCTCCTCCTGCCCAGGGCACCACTCTGCCTTCTGAATCACTGTCTGGCCCAACTTCAGTTTTCCTCACTGCACAAACCACTGAGTCCCCTCTGATCGCACCTGGAGTTCTCCTCCGAGGAGCCTTAGCTTGCCACGGGCAAGGGCCCACTCTCCCAGTTGCCTTCTCTCTAACAGGAAGTCACTGTGTTTCTAACCTTTGCTCTGGAGCCAGTGTCAATATTTAGTTTTGTATCTGCCCTGTGCACACATTCTCTTTGCTGCTATCTGGAGTCCACTCAGTGGCATGACCTCAGGCATGAGCAGCTGCTCCGAGTGCCTGAGGCTTTGACCATTAGAGTAAGGGTCTCAAGAGGGTCAGGAGAACCTTTCTGCGTGATCCCTTCCTTTTTTAACATGTTCTAACTCAAGTCAGGGCTTCTACAAGTTGCCATTTGTTATATGAGGGGGACCCAACAAAGGATGGACAGATATCAATCAGGTGGGGTGGAAGTGTCAGAGTGGTTAAGAGAAAGGGTATCAGAGCAGACAGACATGGTTTCAAGCCTTAGCTTTGATCAAATGCTAGATAGTTTGTCCCCAGTGAGGACTTGCATCTGTGTTTTCTTTTTGACATTAAAGTGGGCTCAGTGTCCTTATCAAGTGGAACTATCTGGCATGTATTTAACAGTTGGCACAGTGGTTTCAGAGGGCATACCATAGCACCATGTGCAAAAAAGAAGGGCTTTATAAGTTGATATTAGTAGAGGGAAAATGAATAGATTCATTCTGTTCCTTTAGGCATGCTGGAAGAGAATGGCCCTTGTGAATTTTTAATTATATAGAAGGTTATTAGGATACCAAAAGAATCTTCCAATAGCCGGGGCCCAAATGATGGCATTGTGGCACCAAATCACTCCCAGAAAGGATGCCAATAAAAGCTAACCATGCCTTACCTTTATTATTAAGTTGTGTGTGGCTTGAAGTATATTGATCTTAGTGATAAATTCTATTTATTTCTGCTCTTCTGGTTTATTGCATAGAGCAAGCAACTGTGCCAGAGACTCCAGGCTTGTCTTTGTCAAATGTCTTGATCGTACCACCGGATTATAATTCCTTCTTGTGTTTTGAACCATGAGTGAACAAATATCTTATGCTGTTTGTTATGCATTTGTGTCTTTAGAGATAACCCAGTGAAATCTGGAGGAAACCGTATTTTTTCCTATGTTACCAGTTACCTTTGTGTTATGAAATCTATCTAAAGGTTTTTGCAACTTCCGGCACACACAACCCTAGAGGCCAAGTCTTTAACATATGGGCCTCCATGGAAACATTATATACCAGAGCCATAGCAGTCTTCAAAAATCTTAATAAAATTATTGGGACACAGAACAGCTAATGCCCGTGCCAGACAAATGGAAATGAATTCCAGCTTGTGTTTGAATGTCAAAACTTAATTATCCAGTATTTGATATATTTTTTAAAGTGCATAAAAATCAATCTGTCACTTCTTTGTAAAGACTCAAAATCAACATGCTATTAATTTGACCTTCCTTCAAAAACATGTTGGTAAAAATGATTAGACTACATTCTTCATTAAGGCCACAATTAAAATGTTTTTGTGATGGCTGTCAGTCTTTTTTGTTCTTTCAGAAGTGAGTATTTTCTCTCAATAGTTAAATACCTTGTCAAGAAAAGCTAAAAGTTAACACAGAGTGCCCTGTATGAATGACCACTGTTCACCGTGACTCTTATGTGGGAGAAATGGATGTGAAGACACTGAAATTAGTTTTGACATAAACACTGATTGGTGAGAGAGGCTTATATATTATATAGCTCCCACAAATGGCCTTTGTCACACCTAGTGCCATGCCAGGTAATATGGTGAGGCACTATAACAGAGTCATTTGGTGAAGATTATTTATTCAGGTAATTGACTCGAAACACCACCAGCCTCTGATGGCTTGTGGGTCTTTGAGAATTTCAAGACAATGGCTCCTGTGTATCATCATGCATGGAACTTTTAACCATGACATACAGTGCTTAGGGCAGATGTTCAGATAGTGCTGTAAAGCAAGGCTTGGAGATTTGATGGTAAAGTTGAGAGTGTAGGTATTAGGAATAGCAGAAGCAGCCATTGAGCATGCAAACACACATCCAGTGTGTTATGCCTTTAGAACTGGGGTATGGTCCCTTTCCAGCTTGAAACCAAGTGCCCAAGCTGAGTATTGGTATGCTCAAATCTGAAAATTCCACATAAACCCCTGTAGGCAACGTAGTTACTGTCATTGTCAGTATTCTGTGGCAAGACATGCTTGTCTCTTACACTGCCATACTTTCCTCTCTACATATGGAAACTTGCTGCTCAAGAGAGAGCTTAGCAGAAAGATTCTTCAGTTGCTTACTCTGCAAAATAGTGACGGCAATACTAGCTACTAGGAGGGTTATATGGATTTAATAAACTTGCTGTTGTGAGGGGTAAGTTAAATGATAAATGACAGGTATCCCAAGACAGTAGTACTTGAAACTGCTTACGAACTTACCTCTCAGATAAGCTAAGGCCACAGGTAGTTTAACCCTAGGGCTTAATGTTGGCTGTGTGTATGTTTGTGCAGATGTACATTTGCCTATGACTGTGCACATTCATGGAGGCCAGAATGGCTCTCAGCTGCTGTCCACATTTTTTGAAGCCATCCTGGAACTCACTGAGTAGGCTAGACTGGTCAGTTAGTGAGTCCCAGGGATGATTCTGAATCCACCCCTACTCCCAGTACTGGGATTTACAAGTGCGTGCCAACATGATTGGCTTTTTTATTATTAATTTTTTTTATTTTTAAGTTTAAATTTAGATTAGAAACATGGTTGGTTCACAAGTCAGTTCCAGGTCCCTCTCCCTTTCCCTCCCCTCCTCCCTCATTATCCCCTCATTTCCCCAGGGAGGGTGAGGCCCTCCATGAGGGTGTCCATAGTCTGTCATTTCATCCAGGGCAGGGCCTAGACCCTCCCCCAAGAGTTCAGGGTGAGAGTGCATCTCACATTGTTGGATGGGAGTCCAAAGTCCATGTGTATACTCGGGATGAATACTGATCTACTGCCCAAGGCTCAATAGATTACCTAGGCCTCCTCACTGACACATCCATTCAGGGGGTCTTGATCAGTCCCATGTTGGATTCCCAGGCATCAGCCTGGATTCAAGAGTTAACCCTTGTCAGGTCAGCTGTTTCTGGGGTTAAACCAGCCCAGTCTTAATCCCTTTGGTCATCAGTCCTCCCTCTCTGTTACTGGCTTTCTTGAGTTCAGCTCAGTACTTAGCCGTGGGAGTCTGCCTTTTCTTCCATCAGCCACTGAATGAAGTTTCTGTTGCCCCGGCTCTCTGGCCATGGGATTGTAGTCTGGCACTCCCCAGATCTATGTCTAAATTCCATATATGAGAGAGTACATGCCATATTTCTCTTTTTGTGACTGCGTTACCTCACTCAGGATGGTTTCTTCTATTGTCATCCATTTGCCTGCAAATCTCAGGATTTCATTGTTTTTTTTTTTCTTCTGCTGAATAGTACTCCATTGTGTAAATATACCACATTTTCTCTATCCACTCTTCATTTTAGGGGCATCTAGGTTGCTTCCAAGTTCTGGCTATTACAAATAATGCTGCTATGAACATAGTGGAACAGACATCCTTGTTGTATGAATGGGCATATTTTGTATATATGCCTAAGAGTGGAGTTGCTGGGTCTTGTGGTAGGTTTATTCCCATTTTTCTGAGGAATCTCCATACTGCTTTCCAAAGTGGTTGAACCAGTTGGCACTCCCACCAGCAATGGAGGAGTGTTCCCCTTTCACCACATCCTCTCCAGCATAAACTGTCGTTGGTGCTTTTGATTTTTGGCTTTTTTTTTAATGTGGATTCTGGGGCTTGTTCTTGTGCTTGCAAGGTAGCACTTTACTGATGAAGCCATCTTCCCAGTCTATTGCTATTGGTTTCTGTCCATCTGCTTCACCCTCAATAGGGCTCTAAGCTGCCCATAAGACGTGTACTTTCATTGCATTGTGTTTCCTGGGTAAATGGTCTCATCTTGTTAGAGGTGCTGAAATGCATCCTTATTCTGGTCCAGCCATGAGCCTAGTTAAAATTCAGCGGTTCTATTGCTACGGAAGGAGAAAGCAGAGTAGGCAGCAGTCAGTACTCTCTGGCACGGTAGTCTAGGAGTGTTTGCCATGCGATGGTCTCAGCTGCTTCCTTACGGCTCCCTCTTCGTCCGTCACCCCTTCTCCGCTGTTTATACCTGGGGTGGGTCCCCATATGTGGGTTAGAGGGTGCTAAGTCTTGAAAATAAAGCTTTAGGGAAGGAAGAGAGGAATGCCTGTGGCCAGTTTCTGTTAATTTGTGGAAGAAAATCTTGGCACAGATTAGCATCACATCGTGTGTTGTACAAAGAGTGCTCAATGTGGACACAAACTGCTGTATTAGCATTCAAATTTAAGTAGCTAATTATATTCTCAGCATTTAAAAATGTGGAAAACAAACACTTTCCAAGATTACTTCAGAAACTAGTTAGCACTGTTTAGACCCATTATAATTAATGCACACAAAAAAAGGAAGCGCTTCTCCAGCCTGGAGAGTTGTGTAATTGCAGTGCTCTTATGTGCACAGTTCGTTCTCTCGGGGAAATCCATGGTCAGCCTTTCTTTGGACTGTTCTTCATGTTTTTGCTTGGGTTTGTGCAAGCATCTTTTGGTGCAATGATTATATGTATCTCACTTTTCACCTGGAATGAGTCATAATCTCCCTACTTGAAGTTAAAGTCTTGGAAGAATTGTATGGAGCCTGTACACAACTGATATTGTGGCCTGCCCTCCCCAGAAAAGATGTGGATTTCACAAAAATGGAGAAAGACAAGAAAATTAAAAAATTCTAGGATCAAGGTTGTGGTCAAGATGGCATAAACCCATGTGTACTCCATGTGGGTAGGGGCCATTTCTCCTTCAGTCCTGGGCTGTATCTCTAGAATGTGCCTGTACATAGTAAGCTGCCCATAAAGTATATGTTCTAAATAAGTGAGGGCTTAAATTGTTAGCAATGGTAGGCGATATGTCATAGCAGTCCATGTGTAAAACACAGGTTTTTTGTTTTTTGCTTTTTTAATTATGAAGCTGTTGGCCTTGTTTGTTTCTTACTGGCTAGCTCTGACTTACGTATTTACCCCATAATTATTAATCTTAGTATTTCTCTTACTGGAGAAATTTCCGGGCTTCCTACCCCATGACAGTTACATCTCGACTTCAAAACACAGGTTTTAATGGACTGAGAACTACACAGGAGTAAGTTGTGGCTTCCAAGTGATTGAGACATTAGGTACTAGAAGGAATTTGCTTTCTTTGTAGCTAAAAAGAAGTTTAAGCAAATTAATGCTCCAAATGAAAGGAAAATATGTTGTATGTGTGGTTGAGTTTCACAAGAAACACAATATTTAGTTTTCAGTGCCAGTTCTGTGAAGGGCATAGACAAATTGCCCTGATGTTCTGTTTTCTTGTTTGTTTTAAGACAAGGTCTCTCATAGCCCAGGCTGGCCTCAACCTCACTGTGTAGCAGAATATGACCTTGAACTTCTGATCTTCCTGTCTCCATTGACTGAGAGCTGATATTACAGGCATGAACCACCACACCTGGATTTCCTGGTGCTGGGATCAGACTGGGGACTCCAGGCATGCCAGGTAAGTGCTCTGCCAACTGAGCTGCATCTCAAGGCTTTCTTTGTATCATTCACCCATGAAATCTCAGATGGGAATATACTTCAGAGGCCATTTGTTCTGGGTTCTCTCTAGGTCCTTATATTGTTTCAGCAACACCTCTAATAGTGAGTGTTAAGTCTCTGTACATCTCTGGTAGGCAGTCAGATCTCAATTCATTTTGAAGCATACTATTTCATCTTTTAGAAAAAGTCTGTTTGTATGCTTTGGGAAATGAAATATGTGATCAGGAGAATAAAGGAGTATAAAAAGCATGCCCAGTCAAGGTCACCTGGAAGCCCAGCATCTTCAACTCTAAAGAATGAGATTGTGCAAGAGGAATTACCTTGGTGTCCAGGTTGCATTTGCTTTGCACAAAGGTGCTGGTCTGTGTCACTTGGGAAGGGGGAAATTCTCATCTTAGATACAGGGATCCTCAGAGGCCTTTTGGGGTGGATGTTAAGAGAGCCTCTATGAGGCTTTGTGCCTGGAGAAGGTTCAAAGTTTTCATGTTTCAGAGGGTTTCCTTGTCCCGGTATCTAGGAGCCACTGTTTGGGGTCTCCTGTATCAAGAGCTTGCTTGCTTTCTATCTGTCTTTCTGTATTTCTTGTGTCTACAAAATTAAAATACTGGCTGTGTTTCCTTGTACTTATGGAAAATAGACTAATTAGATACTCTGTAACAATTTCTCAGCTGTAATTATGCGATTCCTCCTGCACAAAGAGGAGAATTTAAACTCTGTTATAGCCGAGCCACAGTGGTGTTTCATTCCACAGATTTCACATTTTCAGGTTTCAGGGAGTAAGCTGATGGGTATTGCTTCTGCCTTCACGTCTCACCTATGCAAAACCAGGACTTTTCACCTTCTCTGATCCTCTTGGTTTTAAATTCTGGGAGTCATGACTTCACCTCTGCCCAAACCTCTATGGAGCTATCTAGAGAAGTTGTGATGTGTCAAAACATGAGGAATCATGAATTCTCATCCCAGCTTATGATGTTCGTAGCAGACTAGGCATTTTGTCTTCGTCAGAATCCCGTTTGTTATCTTGTATTTGCTTTTCAGTATAGCGACTATAGGCACAGATAAGAGAAAGTCCTTTTTATGATTAATGGAAATAGTTGTGGTAGGAGTCTGGGTTTAATCACTACAGCAACTTCTACCTGCTCCTTGAAGGGAATACTACTTAAGTTTGACAGATTAACAACTTGTAGCGAAATTTTCAGGAAGATAATTTTGCCCATAAAGCAAGAACTAACTCCATGGAACAGGTGGTTAAAATAAAAAAAATGCTTATTAAATTCCTAAGGCAGACGGTTCTAACCGCAGAGGTGGCGAGTCAAGCAAGCTTCTCCTCCTCCTCAGCAAACATTGCTGTGGTGAGTGTCACAATTCAAGTAAGCAGCCAGCTTCCCTTTCTCCCTGCCAAGTGAGAACGGTAACGGTAGGCAGCTGGAGAGTTAACTCCAAAGAGGGTTACATTGTAATGTAGAGATAGAGGAAACCAGAGTAACCCACTCTTAGGAGGAGTGGGAGTGACTACGGGGTTGCCATTTCAGGAAATAGTGGGTAACCCTGAAGCCATTGTTGAAACAGCTTTCAAAGAAACATTGTGTCTGACTCCAACTTGCTTTGCACTTGGGAAGGCTCCTTAGAATCCGGTGAGTTGGACGCTCTTCTAGATGATTCTTGTGCTAACTTTGGAAGGTTGTTGCTGGAAATGTGCAAGGACTTTGATAGTTAACCTAGCAGAACTTCTTTTTTTATGATTTTGACTGCTGCAAATTGACATGCTGTATGGATCCATGCCATAGGCTATCACTTACCACTACAGGAAATAGAGGAGTTTAAAAATTGGAGTGGGACACAGGCTGGAGGTGGGAGTAGATGAATGAATGAATGGGTAGTGACCAGATTTGCTCTTTCCATCACAGAGATAGGAAAGGGCACTCAGGGGCTCCCAGGGGAGAGGGCGATGGAAAGTCATTCATTGCATAGCAATTGTAGGAAGTGAGGTTATGAATTTGTGTACTAGCTGTGACTTTGACATAGGGCTTTGAGCCCAGTGTGAACTCCTGGCCAGGAGACCATGTATAGGAGGATTAGCTATGTACAGCCAGTGAAAATCCATGGCAACGGGGCCTGGCTTTATGCACAGTTGATTCTTTTATGTCTAGGTGCAAAGCTCAGCCTTTGGGGGCTTGGCAGAACAGGTGTTGCCATTTCATTTGGTTAGCATTTGCAAGGTGTCTTGGCTATTACATGGGCTCTTGTCTGTGGATATTGGCTTCTCCTCGGTTCAGAAGCACATTAGAGGTGTCTGGTTATTTTTTTAAAAATAATTTGGGCTAAAAGGGAAGCATTGCCTCTTTCTGGGCTAGAGCATAATAGAGTACAGCTGGTTGTCAGGGTCCTGATAATAGGCTAAGCACATAAGTGGGGCTAGAAGCACTTTGCAAAGCCCCATCTCTAGCCAGGGAGAGAGGCGACTTAGCAGACAGGAGCCTGGCACTTCCTGTGTGCACAGTCATTAGTGACAACCTGTGGGCACGGGGAAAACATGTTTTGTACTGTGGAACAAGAATATTGCAAATGTCCTCCCCACCCCCAAACTAAACATGCCTCATAGGTCACCTCCTCAGCATTGGCTACAATTCCCTTTATTTCCCCAGATTTTTTTATTTAAATTAGAAACAAGCTTGTTTCATATGTCTATCCCAGTTCCCCTTCCCTCCCCTTCCTCCTCTCCTCCTCTGCCCCCCACCAACCCCTATCCCATCCCCTTCTGCTCCCCAAGGAGGGTGAGGCCTTCCCTGGGGGATCCTCAAAGTCTGTCATATTATTTGGAGCAGGGCCTAGGCCCTCCCCTGTGTCTAGGCTGAGAGAGTATCCCCCTGTGTGGAATGGGCTCCCAAAGTCCATTCGTATACTAGGGATAAATACTAATCTACTACCAGAGGCCCCATCGATTGCCAAGGCCTCCTGGCCAACACCCACTTCAGGGGGTCTGGATCAGTCCTATGCTGGTTTCCCAGCTATCAGTCTGGGGTTCATGAGCTCCCCTTTGTTCAGATCAGCTGTTTCTGTGAGTTTCACCAGCCTGGTCTTGACCCCTTTGTTCATCATTCCTCCCTCTCTAACTAGATTCCAGGAGTTCAGCTCAGTGTTTAGCTGTGGGTATCTGCTTCTGTCTCCATCAGTTACTAGATGAAGGCTCTAGGATGACATATAAAGTAGTCCTCAATCTCATTATCAGAGAAGGGCAATTAAGGTAGCCTCTCCACTATTGCTTAGACTGATAGTTGGTGTCATTCTTGTAGATCTCTGGACATTTCCCTAGTGGCCAGATTTCTTTTTTTAAAATGTATTTCCTTTTTAATCCACCCTGCAGCCCAGTGGAAGAACTGTGTAGGGGCTACAGGACCCTCTGGCTTTTATTCATGGAGTTAGCTATAGCGGCACTCTGGAAACAACTTAAAGCAGGCTCTGGGAAGCTGGCTAGTTGAGCCTGCTCACTAACCCTTCAGGTTTGGTAGCTAGAGCAAACATGGTTGGAATTGCTTGAGGATTGAGTCATGGGTTATGAAATAAAGTTTTTGGTGTTTAAACAGAAAGGTAGATGGAAACAGATATGGTGTGCGTGTTGAGTGGAGGGGAAAATGTATGGTGATCAGGTGAGGAGGAACAGTTCAGAAAATGTTGGGGAAGATGAAGTTGGGATTTGACTTAGTCAGGGTGGGTCTGAGGGACCCACTGGGGAAGTAGCCTCCTGGGAAGCCACCAGTCTCCTCTTAGTCCTCTGTCCTACTTGAGTTACTCAGATGACTGTAATTACCACCACAACACTCCCTCTGGATTTAAACTGGTTCACAGGGAGAATGTGTGCTGAAGTCATGGTTGGGCAGTGACAAACCAATACATCCATTAGTACTTTTGTCTTTGCTCCCAGATTGCTGTGGAGGCTAGTTTGAAATTTCTTGGGTGTTGTTACTGCTGAATGTGTTATGAGAAGGTGGCAGCTTTGTGTGACCAGATGGGCTTTATTAATTTTCTCTGCATCTGTTTCTAAATGATAGTATCTTAACAAGGGTATTCCAGAACTAGTTATGAGTTATTGTAAACTTGCAGTGGCTTAAATATGCTTTCCAGTGGTATACAACGTATAATGTTTTTATTGGCAAACCAGTTAAGACTGCTATAGACACACTGTAGCCTTTGTATAACAGCACTGTCTGCCAGGTTGATGTATACACAGGCAGCTATATGTTGTGGTTAACTTACAGATATACTTTAGAATTTATAGAAATGCAAGGCACATTTCCCTATGACTTTAATTGAGCAAAGAAGTCCAGCTTGCTTAAATCACTTTGGTATTAATGTCATGTTCCTATGTTATTCCATGTTTCTGAACTTGAATAAAAATGATCAAGTCCATTAAGACAGGCTTGTCTGTCTTTCCATGTCACTCTAGTAGGGAGCTTGATCTTCTCCCTTGCTGGGCCCATGAGCTTTCTGCTGCCATCACCCACTTATTTGCCTGTAGTGCAAACTACCCACCATATCACTTGCTTACAAAGCTAAATGCTACAGGACACAGAGACTCCAATGGATGGGCACGTGCCATGCTCTCTTACTCCCCGCATTGCTCCTTTGCATGTGTTTCTTGCTTCCATGAGTGCTCATAGCTGGTATGGGGCACCTAGACTCGCATTCACTGACTAGCTGCAAAGACCTCGAGCTTTCTGTCTTAGTTGCTGATGGACTGCCTTCTCTATCCCACGGCTTGGGTGTAACCCCCACCCCCACCCCCAGGACCCATGTCTGGGTTATGTTGGACAATAACTGGTAAGAATATTTTTGAGGGGGAACTGAGATTGCTAATGGCTGATCTTGAAACAGAAGACCTGAAATCTTGAGGTGAGATCGGTATCACCAGAGTGTAACAGAAGAGGGAAGTAGGCACAGTGATCAGAGTGGTGCGCGGCCAGATCCACTCCACCAGGAGCACTTAAATCGATGAGAGAAAGACCGTGATTCAGGGAATCTGAGCTTCTTGTAGAGGCAGAAAAATGCAGGCAAATCCATTCTCCTCCTGTTCCTGAAAGGGAAGGTAGTGCTTCTAGACCTTGATCTTAGCCTAGGGAGGCTTCGTTTGAACTCACGACCAAGTAAGATACCATGTTGGTGTTGTTCTAAGCCTCTGTTTGTGGTAATTTACTCTGGCAGCAACAGAAAAGGAATATGACGGTCACCCTACCTCCGAAGTGTCTCCCTCTGATTGCGGTTCTCACAGCATTTGCTCGTCTTTAAGCACCTTTACTATGTTCAGTCCCTTTCCATTGTTTTGTCTCCTCAGTGCTTCAAGGCTTTGTACAAAGGAAGCAATGGGTAAATGTTGAATGGGTCTAACCTAGCTGGGAGCTCTCTGTCAATTTTTTTTATTGAGGGGATAGAATAAAAATAAATTGGGTACTTTACATTTTTACATTCATTTCTGGGAGCAGGGTGGAACTAGAATTTATTTATATTTTAAAAATCACTTGTTTACTGAGTCAATTTGTTCCTTGAGCATTTCATCCATGTGCACAGTGCATTCTGTTTACTTTCAATCCATCCTCTTTTCTTTCTCCTGCCACCTGTAGCCCTTGCTGGTCCACTTCCCACATTCATGTCTTTTGTTTTGTGACCGATTTCATCAAGACTGTGTGCATGGCCATGGGCTTGGAAATATTCACCAGAGCCTTGTAGGCTCATTCTATGTGACTAAACACAAATGACTACCACTTTCCCAGAATCCATCAGTTGCTAGAAGTTCACCAGGGAGGAGTAAGGCCCCTTGAGCCCTTCTGTGATCCATGATTAGTGGTTTACAGGCCCAATCTTATGCAACAGAAGCTGCTGTGACATTATGCTTGCAATGGTGTTACACCCTGAAGCTAGCCTTTCCTAGCTCCTTCCTCTCTTCTTTTGCAGTGTTTCTGAGCGTTAGAGGGGGATCTCTGCATTCATCATGGTTCACTGACAAGAGAAAGCTTCTCTGATTAAGGATAAAGGCAGCATTTGTCTATGGGTATAAGCATAAATACCTAGCCTATGGTTTAGTGTCATGTCAATTTAGCTACATCATAGCATGGGACACCCCTAGGGATATGACCTCCCCAGCTGTGGATTTTTGACAGGGTTTACAGTACCATACTTTTAATTTGTTACACTTTAAACAATTATGTAACAAGCATTTTATTACAGATAACTTTTAATAAGTGACAGATCTACATACAACAAATCCATTCGGAGACCATCTTTGTTATTTTTGAAGTTATTTTTTTTTGTTATTTACCTCTATCTGTATTTTAAGAAAAATTTATATAAGCCTTAAAACCTACTCTTCCTTTAGTACAATGCAGACATTTTTGACTTCCCATTTCAAGGTTTCATGGAGTTCTGCATAGCTGAACTGAACTTTATTTAGCTTCAGTCTCATGTAATTGAACTCTGGACTGTTTTGAATTTCCCTCTACTGTGAACATCATTGCCACGAATGTCTTTGCAGTTTCTTTGTGTGCATCTGTGGTGAGCTCCTTAGAATACCTTCTTTATGTGCAATGGCTGGGTCTGCGGGAAGTTTGTGGTAATCGATAAATATTTCTAAGCTGGAGAGGTGAATATGATCAAAATACATTGTATGAAATTCTCAATTAATAAACATATTATTAAAAGCTATCCTCAAACTGCCATCCCACTAATAGTACCCATTTGTGCAGGCTCTTCCTGCTCTTAGTATCATTGTAATGAGAACGCTGAAGAGCATGGTATGGAAGGCAGCCTGAGGATACATTTGTATTGGACACGCCCACTGCTTTAAGCAGCTACCCTCTGACTGGGTACTGTGGCCAGCAACCAGCCCACCTAGCTCCTGTGTAACCAAGGCATCTCACCTTTCACCCACTGAGATCATCACTTCTCAGAAAACTCTTGAGAGTCATCCTTCTGCTTCCTACCACACCAAACACCAGCAGATGAGAACCATGGCCCTCCAGTTTCTATAGGCGGCTGATTTCTGGCAGGAATCTGTATATAAAGGAGACATTGTGGGCTAACAAATACACCCCGCCCTCTCTCCTGGACCGCTTTGCCACTCTGGCTCCAGACCTTATCTGCTCATGAGGAGATAGGTACTGTATGCTAATCATTGGGGTGTAAGTCTCCTAAATGCCTGCTGAGTGGATCAACCTGACATTTTGTCTATTCAATAGCAAAACAAAAATCAACTCCTAGATGTCCAGGCCCTAGGGTGGTTATAGTTAGCCTCAACTGTGGCTGGTTTCGGCAACATTCTTTAACTATGTACCCCCTCACCCCTACCCTCTCCAGTGCAATGGTTTTTTTTTCTGTTGTTGTTGTTTTTCTTTTTTAATTCTGTGAGTTTAGGAAAGCCAGTCTAGTCGCCATGGCAACACAGAAGCTTTCAGGCACTTGTTTGTTTGTTATATTCCTTTGTCATTTGGAGTGGTCTTTGGAGGCTCTTGAAGGATGTGCTGCTTACAGTTTGACAGTTAAATCACCAGCTGCCTGTCAGAGAGCAGAGCTGGGAGGAGGAGGAGGAGGCCAGCCACAACCCACCCCCCCATCTGCTTTCACAAACATCGACTTAAGGAAGGTAGCACCAGAATGTACAGTTTTTACCCAGTATCTCTCTCAACTCATAAAAGAAAACCAACAAAGGCTGCAACCATAAAGCAAGACTGTTACCCTGTTTTTCAGCTTTCATCCTGTCTTCCTTCCCAGATGGAAGGCTGTAAGCTGCAGTGAACTTCTCCAGAAAGTTGGAGGCACTACAGCCCTTTAGACAGCTCAGGAACTCTGAAACAGAAGTGGGGCTGGAGAAAGAGGCCAAGATGCTCTCTGAAGGATGTCTCAGCACTCCTCCTGCCTTTAACTCCGTGGCAAGCCCCTGCGCTGTGTGGTCCTCCTCCATTGGAAGAAACCGGCTGTGTTCAGGACCACAATGCCCCTCAGAGGTTGGGCCTCATCGTCTCTTTGGTAGGATGGCTCAGTGAAAATGATGAGAGTCAAGTTGTCAGACACATTGGAGGGGTGCCTGGATAGAGAAATGTATGAATAATTAAAAAAGAAATTTATTTAGGAAGAAAACAAAGAGGTATCTCTACAGCAGAAAAAGAAAGAACGTGTTAAAACTATTATGTGTTACTTCCCTAAGCCCAAATTAACATTTTTGTGTGAATTGTGTGTGTGTGTGTGTGTGTGTGTGTGTGTGTGTGTGTGTGTGTGTGTGGCAAGAGCATGTATATGCACTTGGGTACAGATATGCATGCCTATATGCTATGGCCAAAGGAGGACATCAGGCATCCTGCTCTGTAACTTTCTGCCTTACTTACTGAGACAGCCTTCACTGAACCCGGAACCAGGAGAGCAGCCAGAAAGACCCAGCCATCCTTTTGTGTCCTCCCATACCCTCACTGCTAGGAGTACAGGCATGTATATGACCATGCTCATTTTTTACATGGGTTCTGGGATTTGAACTCAGGTATTCACACAGCATATGCAGCAAGTGTCCTTTCCCATTGCAAGAGTAATCTTGTCTACTCATTCCTCATTTTTCTATTTACATTCTATTTCTATTTTGCCTATATGAAAAATATACGCTATGGCATTATGATATCCATAGACACAGCAACATTACCAAAGGCACACAATTAAACACATTTATTACATATTACCTATGCCTATACTTTTTCCTACTTGATCTTACTGGGCATGGGAAGCCACTCCACTTTGAATGAAGGCAGATTTGATGGCACTGTCAATCATAATGCCCACCACTGCAGCCCACAGGTCAGCATGTTCCTTCAGACCCTTCAGTGGAGAACTTAAGGTCCAGAGAATAAAAGTTGCCACCAGTTCTTCCCAAATGACCTGCATTCTGGCCCCTTTGGAAACTTACTTCCCTTTCTTTCTAGCCTTTATATTTACATTAAAAAATCACATGCTAATTTCATTTTAAAATTCTCTTTTATTTATTTCTTTTCTCTTATTTATTATTTCCTCTTCAATCCTGTATCTTTTTATTTGAACATATATTTTTCATATAACATATTCTACTTACACTTTCCTCTTCCCCAATTCCTTGCAGATCCTCCCCACCTCCCCACTAACCCAAATCCTCTCCTTTTCTTGCTATTGCTCATTAGAAAACAAACAGGTATCAAAAAAAGAATAAAATAAAAACATGAAAAGGACAGAACAAGCAAATAAACAGAAAGAAAGAGCCAAAGAAAAATCACAGGAAACACATATAGATGAAGAGACACACACATTGACATACATAGAAATTCCATAATGAAACAAAACCAGAAACTATAATATATAAGCAAAAGACTTATAGGGTAAGGGGGGAAGAAAGCCCAGACAAAGCATTATAAACCCTTCCCCCAAATACCCCACAAAACAAAAACAAACAAAGACCAACCAACAAACTGAGTAAAACAACCCTTCAAAAATATCATTGAGTTTGTTTTGTGTTGGCATCTACTGCTGGGCATGGGGCCTGCCCTTCAGTGTGGTTTGAAGGTAGGGTTTAAATGAGTCAACCAGACCCAAAATAAATGATAAATAGTTATTATTAGGGAAGCACTTACACAGATTAGAGTAAATAACCACCACACTTTACCTGCTCCAGAAGATGCAGTCTTTGTCCTTTTGATGCTCTCTACAACCCAAGAGAGTTCGAGCCAGCCCCTCCTCTACCTTTATATTGAGTCATATCTGCACCCAAAACCACGTCCAAAGGGTGTGGCCACCACCACAAGTCACTGGCAAGATACCATACAATGGTTTGCTAATTTCATTTTTTTTAAAGTCAGTTTTTGCTGCCTGCAATAGAAAATTGTCAACCCTTCATTATTGGTACCAACCTCGTGTCAAATCTCCAGTTGGCCAAGATTTTGTGCTCAGGGGTGAGGTGTGCTATCTCTGCATCCAGATCTGTTCCAGAGAGGTGGTGGGTAGCACCTACCTAGAAAAGCTGTTGGGGATGGCACGGACAATGCTCATGGCTGGTTCCTGGCTCTTGCCTTCAACCCTGAGCTTCATTGGGATGGTGCTTGCCTGTGAACCTGACAGTCATCTGGATGTTTCAGCTGCAGACTACATCAATGGACTTAGAAGGGCGTTTCTAATGATCATTGTAATGGGCTCTCAGACTTGCTTTGTACTGTGGTAAGCATATAACAGACTCATCTTCACTTTTGTTTCTATTTAATTTTAGGATTTTTTTGGGGGGGGCGGGGAGACAGGTTTTCATGTAGCTCAGGCTGGCATCAAACTCACTTTGTAGCCAAGGTTGACCTTGAACTCCAGATCTTCCTCCCTCTGCCACCTAAGTGTTAGTAGATGCTTCTTATGGGTATGAGTCTTAGAATGACTCCCAAAAGCCATTGAAACAGAACACAAAAAAGAATTCTGTGATCCTGGAGTCTTAGCAGTACATTTTCTTTATCATTCATGCTTTCATTCACTGGGCAAAAGGTTCGAATAGTCAGGTCCTTTTGGTCAGACCTTGTAAGTGCTTTATCAGAGGGAACCTTTTTATCTAACCTTGTTGCTTTATAAGAATTTGAGTTGTACAGGAATGCTTTAATTATCAGAATCTTCTTTAGAAAAAGCCTCTGAGGTTTGTGATAAGTTTACATATTATTATACGAAGCACAATTTTCTTTAAGGGCTTATCTAAATCCCATCTGTTTGATTGGAAAGAGGAACTCGGAATGAATCCATCTAATTTCCAGTTTTCTTCCTTAGAGAGGATTATGATTGAAAGTCAGAGATGGGTTATGTGCTTGCCTTTTCTTTCTTTCTTTTTTCTGATGATGATTTCTAGAGGAAGTTTTAAGGTTTCCATAGTGACATCCAAGGAGTCATCATTTTCTGCAGTGATTTCCCAGCAAAGAAAAGAGTATTGGTGTCCATGGCTTAGTAGAAATGAAAAAGATGGCACCAGGATCAGTCTAAATTGGTCTGTCTGACAGAGCAAGACACTGCTTTGTCAGCTGAATGTGACTGACTCCAGCTCAGGAGATTACTAATCACTCACTGGCAATGCTAGGCAAATGGGCCCCTTGCTGTGACTAGTTTGCGGTAGGATCTTGTTTAGTGAGCCTGGCACTGGCTAGTGAGTTTGCATTTTGGAACCCAACGATGTTGCTGCCAAGTCCTCCATCACTTTCCTCTCTTTCCCATACCCCCTAGCCTTCCTGTCTGCTCTCTGTTCCACTGGCCTCCTCCTTTGATCCCTATCAGTTCCCCAGCTATTACTCTGAAAGCTTGCTCCAGTTGCTTGAGCCCCAGGGAGAGTAGGCCACAGGCCCCACATCCGGCATCCTCCAGGCGCTGGGCCTGCTGCGTTCCCTTCCTTCTAACAGCGAAGGCTATTTCATGTTTTCTGAAAGAGGGCAGCATCTACTGCTCATGCCTCTCTACAGTCCACTTCTGCGTTTCCTCAAACCTTGGGGTAGCATTTAACTAGGAGGGTGTTTCTGGGGAGGAGTTGGATTAGAGGCCCATGGCTTAGACACGGATATGTAATCATTCTGTCCAGGGGTAGTGAGTTGAACATACTGTTAAACTGAAAGATTCCCATGGAAGCAGAAAGCCATAAGTTGTGTTAAAATTAGATACCATAAATGGAGACATGATGGGTTTTATCTTGTAGCTAATGAGGAACAATTAGCCCCAGTTGAGGTGAGGAGTGACAGTAAAAGTCATACTTGGTAGGAGATGGATTTTGTGTATCATCCAGCAGGATGAATTTAAGGGGTACAGGGGGATAAGTAACAGAGAATCTAAAGGCATTTTGTGTTAATTCATAAGGAATAGAATAAAGCTTTGAACACTGTGCTCAAAACTTTGTTACAGAAACCTGGAAGGTTTTGTATCATTTTCTCTTCCCAGCCCTGTGAGTCGCATGATCTCTTCCACAAACTGCCTGTCAGTCTGTTTTAGGATTGGGAGACATACATATTTAGTCAACGAGACAGCAAGTAATTCTCTGATAGACATCTGTAGTTGAAAGCATGCAGCTGTGCTAGTCGGCCGGCTGCTGTAACAAATACCATTGGCTGTGAGGTATAAACAGCAGCTGGTCTGCAGGGAGCAAGGGCTGGTCTGATTCTTTCTCATTGCCATAGGTGCTCACCTGCCTTTATCTTCAGAGGTTCTTTCTCCCTACGCGCACACGCCTGTGGCCAAATTTCTTCTTGTTATAAAGACAGCAGTTGTGTTGGGTATGGCTCCATTCTTAAGAACTCTGTTTATTTTATTTCTCACCAGATGGTATGTCTAAATATGGTTACGATCCAAAGTACTGTGGATGGTTAGGACTCCCACATCAGAACTGGGGAGGGGGCAGGGCAAAACCTGGGTTGTAATAGCATCAAAGGGGAAGAAGGTGTAGAGCAGAATGGAAGCCAGGTTCCCCCCTCCCCCAACCCTCCTGCCAAACCCCTGCAAGCTCCCTCTCACTCCTGTCCCCGTTGATGGAATGAGTCACCTCCAAAGAGAAAGTTCCAGGAGCCAGCTTCCTGTCATTCCTTTTCTAAGAGAATTTAGGCTGATGTCATTTGGGGGCTTTTCAGCTCCCAATCTTAGAATTAGCAGCCTTTCTCTCTTTCTTTAAAAAACCTTTCTGGCAATGATAGTTCCTTACCATATTTATTGCAGTCATCTGCTTATGCGCAATGGTAATTTTTATCTCGATGGGAGGAAATCTCAGACTGAGAACATACATAATAAACAGATGCAGCAAAGTGCAACCATATAGTTTTTATTGTTGTTTGTTTAATATATATTACTCTCCTTTCAGGGTCAGCAAATATTTTTGAATTTAACTTTGACCTTTGAGGAGACATCCCTTTTATTTCTAGTTGGGTTTTTCCTCCCCTGTTTCCATCTGTTGGCTCAATTTAGTGTCCATGATCCTCATGTCATTCTATATTCCTGTTTACTCTTCAGACTTCAGACCAAAGTTGTTGTGTTTATGGTTGTTAAATCTATTGCATTCTAGTCTCAGAAAAGTTCCAATGACAAGTGGCAGGCTAGCAGAATTATTAAATGGAGGACTCAAGCTAGATTGCTGGGGTCAAATCCTGGTCTGACACTTACTACCTTGTGACTGTGGGTGTTTCACTCATTTTCTACAGCTCAGCTTTGTCTCATCTGTTAAGTGATGATAATAATAATTTCAATTTCACGGGACCATTGTTAGGCTTAAATGAGCGTAAAAGACCTGGCACATGGCAAATACCAAGTAAGTGCAAAATATAATAATTATGACTCTGCTTGCTTTTGTTCTGCATAGCTTCCCTGGAGATTCTGTTCCTGCTTGGCTCAGTCTCTGTTTCTCCCCTACTGGGTTTTCTGTTTGTAACCCATGCAGGGGTAGGCAGGCTTCCCTGGAATCCTCATTAGACCAGCTGTCCCCAGATGAGACTAAGAACCAGAATGGCTGACAAGGTCTGTAAGTTTACTCAACTTAGGGTGGGGATAACACATCTGCCTGAGCAGTCAGAGAAAGACTTCTCCATCCTGGTTCCTGGATCGACCACAACACTTGCCTCATTCTCATGCTGCTGACAGCCATTTTGGAGGCAGGAGGTATACTCCACAGGAAGCTGGCTGGGCTTGAGTAGTTAGTACATTTCCATATCATCTAAATCTGGCCAGATCAGAGCATTGATATAGAAAGGAAGGGTGTCTGTGTCTACCTTTCTGACACTATTGAACAAGTACCTGATCATAGTTAGAGTGTGCAAATACCAACACCTTTCCTTGTCCTGTGACCTGCCTTGGGTTGGCACCTGCTAAAGAACTTCCCAGTCATAACCTATTCCTTAGTGAGCCATAGTGAGATACCATTATCACAAGACCTCCAAGGGATTCAAGAGTCACAGTTCTATTAAGGCACCATCTCCTATGAGTAATCAGTAGTAATTTAGACTCCTACCTTTATCCTCCCTCTGAAGGCTTGTCTTTGCCTGGGAGAATGGTAGCTATTGTTTTTGTAATTCTCATCCCTAACCCTCCAATCCTTCCTTGTAATCTGGGGGTTCTCATAATTCAAAGAGACTCAGTGGGAAGATCTGAATTCTCTTGTTTAGTGCCTCTCATTGGACTTTCCCTTGCCCCAGGCTCCACCTTTAAAGACCCCTTTCCCTTTACCTGACCAAATAGAATCTCTCTTCTCTTTTTACTTCCATGGCTCATTTTTGTACTTCCTTCCTGTCCTTATTCTTTACTCCCAAGTGCAAGCTCCATCATTATTTCCCTAGCACAAATTTGCTCCTTCCACATATCAAGTTCCCATATTTCTGCATCAAGGAAATAGGGAATAAGACCTTAATTTCCAGTTTGTGGACAATTGAAATGATTCTATATTAAAAAAGATATTTTAAGACACATCAACAAGCACTTTGGAAAATATCTGGAGATTTTTTTTCGTCTTGTTAGTAAGGCTTTTTTGGCCATATATAAAATATTTCTCACTAACTAGTCTATTTATCAAATATTTGCGATGATTAGAAATTAGCAGATTATACTGGTTTTTTGTTTTGTCAAATTGCAAGAAGGCAATATATTCCATCAATTACTTTGGTCTCTTTAATATCCACATTTCAGATGTTGGCCTTATTTTTATTGCAGAACTAACAAGAGTACTTATAGAAATAGGTAATGGGGTGTTTAAAGCTAAGTTCTGGAGTGATTCTTGCTAAGTCGCATAGCAAGAATTCTTTTGCAAGGCTCGTTGAATGTGAAATAAATGTGTGAATGGAATCTTCTGTGAAAACCTTATTAAACTTCTTAAAGTTAGACATCAAGTCCCAGTCATGAATGGATACCCAATGAATGGTTGAATTATTGAAGACATCATCTCAAGTTGGTTCTTCATGTTCAAGAACAGGCCGTCTTCAATCTCTACCCTCTTCAGTGGAATCTCAGTGGTCTTATCAGAATGGGGCTCCACTAGATTTAAATAATGAAAGCATAGCTGAAAAGACGTGAGAAAGCTGAGAAATACATTTCTTGTTTCATTTTTCTCCTCACAGTGGGATTCTGAAAGAGATGCTCGGCAGGAGTTTAGATGGTTGCGGCCCCATGGAAGACGCGCACTGAATATTTTTGGTTTTGAAATGATGCTTTTAAAGCAAGTTCTTTCCTAGATTAGCAATGGTGGTGGAAAGGGGAGACATAAGAGAGAATGTTTTGAAGTCTTTTCTTCCATTCTGGAGAGTTTTGGTCTGACTTGCCTGGGATACAGGATGCTGTGGCTCTCTGTCTGCTCCCCTCAGAGCTTCAGCTGCAGTGTATTTATTTTTTTGTTTAAGTTAGAAACAAGCTTGCTTCACATGTCAATCCCAGCTCCATCTCCCTCCCCTCCTCCCCTGCCCTCCCCACCAGGTCCCCAGCCCCCCACCCAATTTCCACTCCGATGCCCAGGGAGGGTGAGGCCCTCCATGGTGGATCTCCAGAGTCTGTCATTTCATCCAGGACAGGGCCCTACCTCCCCCTCCCCCCCCGCCCGCCCCAAGAGTCAGGCTGAGAGAGCATCCCTCATTGTGGGATGGGCACTCAAAGTCTATTTGTATGCCAGGGATAAATACTACGTAAGGCCCCATAGATTACTTAGGCCTCCTCACTGACACTCACATTCAGGGGGTCTGGATCAGTCCCTTGCTTTCCACACAGCCATCAATCTGGGGTCCAAGAGCTCCCCTTTGTTCAGATCAGCTGTTTCTGTGGGTTTCACCAGCCCAAACTTAACTCCTTTGCTCATCAGTTCTCCCTTTCTGTCACTGGATTCCAGGAGTTCAGTTCAATGTTTAGCTGTGTGTATCTGCCTCTGCTTCCATCAGTCGCTGGATAAAGGTTCTGTTTCCCAGACTCTCTGGCAGTGGAATTGTATGCTGGCACCCTGATCCATGTCTAAAATCCATATATGAGTGAGTACATACCATGTTTCTCTTTTTATGGCTGGGTTACCTCATTCAGGATGGTTTCTTCTAATGCCATCCATTTGCCTGCAAATTTCAAGAGTCCATTGCTTTTTTTTCCACTGAATAGTACTCTATTGTGTAAATATACCACATTTTGTCTATCCACTCTTTAGTTGAGGGGCATCTAGGTTGCTTCCAGGTTCTGCATATTACAAATAATGCTCAGCAGTGTATGTAGATGCTTATGGTCCCCTTGGTTTCTACTGAATAGAAATTAGTTTGAGAGCAGAATTCTCTCAGGTAATGTTTATTTTATTTTATTGTTCAGACATCCTACCGAGCTGATGGCTGTGGGAATTTGCAGTGAACATTCAGAGAAACAGGCATAGGGTTGGGAGTAGGGGGTCAGGGAATGTAGCTCAGTGGTAGAATACTCACATGGGCAATCTCAGTACCACCATGAATGAATGAATGAATGAATGAATGAATGAGTGAAGAGCCTACAAAGGTCCAAAGAACTCACTTGTATTTCTTTTTAAGCCCCAAAGCTGTTAAGGATAAGGTCATATTCTATTGGGGAAGAGGAGGGAAACTAGAAAACTCCCATTGTTTAGGTTAGAGAAAGAAATCTGGGAGACATAGAGCTGTCATGAGATACTCACAGGACTGACATTGGCAGGGACAAGATGGAAAGGGTTATTTGGCAGAGCAGTGACCTCAGCTACCGTAAGCCTTAGAACTAATGCTGCCAGCTGTCAATCATGGGGGCGCACTTCGGCTGCCTCATTTGGTTAGGCTGGAGCCTTTGGGGAGGAGGGGGACATTCCTCTGAAGACTGCAATGTCATTGAAGAGGATGTTAGGGGCAACAGTGGGGTGTGGGGGGGAAGCAACACCGTCACAACATGTGGGGAAGCCAGGATCAGCCTCAGCCCTGCTCCTGTGTTGCTAGGTATGCTGTGTGCTTCCAAAAGTAATGGTTTCCTTAGCCTGTGCGTTTGGTCATTGGCTGCAGGCCTGGAACCATCAATGGACCTAAAACCACAGGGCAAAAGCAACAGAGCCACAAACTGACAGAGTCAGCAAGAGCAAGAGGTCCCATTTTGTGAGGAAGCCCTGAGAGGCTTATCTTTTTCTAATTCAGTGACCATTAACTGATAGGAGGACTACAGATCAATTGGTCTAAAATAAAGGGAAATGTTACGGGTTATACTTTAAACTCACATAGATTTCAGCTCTCTTTAAAGAAAGCGTCAAGAATGGGATGAGGAATAAAGAGGAAGCCACCCATGGCTTAAGTATGCTGACTAGTGGGGCTTACCCATGGGTTAAACTAACAATGAGGAAACATACTGATCTCTGTGTAAAGATATGCAGAGGACGGTGTCATTAAATCTGCCTAGTGAGAATGGAGTGATGGAGACACGTGAGGTTTCAGAGGACTTTTGAAACAGGATGAATTAATTGAGCCTTAAGCTTGGTAATACGGCATTGCTTTAATTGGAGTGAGCCAATTCACAAGCTGAGCACTTCTGTGGGAATTTTCAATATCATCATCTTTGTAAAGCCCCGAAATTGGATTGAACTGTGGTAGTTTCCGAGGATGTTGCTTGAAGCCATCCTACAGCTTTCAGGTTTTACAGTATTTGAAAGGATCTTGGTTAACCTCTAAAAGAAAGACGAACCTTTCTGCTACAAATGACCAGCATCTAGTGTGCTGTAAACCAGAGCTTTGTTTCTTGTGGCTCTGTGAAGCACATGAATAAACCCATTACCTTCTGCATTGTAAGGGGCTTTAACAACTCCTGCTTCATCTTACACATGTAGAATATCATGCTGTGTGGACTCTTCTAATGGATTTTTGTGTTGCACTTTTTGAATCCATATACATATATACCCCTATATATGCATACATATATACATATATAAGCACATATACATATACATACATACGTACATACATACATACATATCCACCAAGATTCAATTGGGATCCACTGGGAATAATAGTTTGATTTTTTTTCTGCTTTGAGAATTTCATGCATGAATATGGTAGTTACACAATTTCCACCCCACTTTCCCCATCTCTCTCTAAAAGTCATTACCTCTTCTTTAAAATTGTTACATGTATGTGCATGTAGGTATAAATATAACTTGCTGAGTCCATTTGGTGTTTCTCATATGTATGTGTGTTTAGAGGTGACCACTTGGGATTGGAAAACCCCTCAGGGTCTCAACCCTGGAGAATACTGATTTTCCTCTTTTGGAAGCTATTAATTGCTTATAGCTCTTCATTAGGAGCAGAGTCTTGTTAGATTCCCTCATTCACATTGACATGTGAACTGGTGGAGTCATTGCACAGGCAGGACTTGTATAGGTGACTGTACTTTTGGAATGTCTTGGGTACAGCTTCTGTTGTATATAGTAGATACCATTTCACAGATTTCCCAGTCCTCTGGCTCCTATAGTCTTTTTCTACTTCCATGATATTTCCTAGCCTTTGGTATATGGGGTTATGTTGTAGATGGGGTTATATTGTGATTGGGGTTAGACACCCCATGAGTAGGTCTATGAATTCTGAACAATCATGCATTTATTTGATGGTCTTTGCTGCACAAAGAAGCTTCTTCGGTGAGAGGTGCACTTACCTGTAGATATAAGTGAGGATATTTAGAATATAGTTGGGAATTATACTAGTTTAGGAAAGTGACAGTAATAGATTCTTTTCGAGGGTCTGTGACCTTCACCCATGGGTAACTGGTTTATAGGTTTACAGTGCCAGGCATACATAATTCCCTCCTGTCAAGTGGGATTTAAGTCCAATGAGACGGTTGTTGGTTGTCCCCAAGATACAAATGCCACTATTGTACTGTTGGGGATATCTTGCCATGCTGGTTATTTTTGAGGTTCATAGACTTTATAGCTGGGTAGAACTGTTGATTTCTTTTCTCCCTTAAGAGCTTGCATAGCACTTTTGCATACTATGAGAGTTAGTCCTCAGGTAGGAGGCTTCCAGGTCAGTTCCAATTTGATTCCTCCTATTCTTGTGCCTGAAGTATGTGGCATCTTCAGAAATGGGCTCTTACCTTCTGATTCTAGAAGGAAACCAAGGACAATGACAGTAGCTTACATTGTTTTGAGAGAGTCTTCAAATTGCACAACCAACAAGTTGAGGCAGGGGCAGCTTCCATTTGGAATAACTTTAAGAATCACTTCATGTTAAAATATGTTTAAAAATACCCAACCTGTTTACATCCCAAGAATTGGTTAGCTCTCTAAATTGGCTTCAATTTGGCAGTGTAACTGGGGGTAGTTTGAAGGTATCCTTTGGCTGAGTCAGGTGCTTCTATTCAAGGTTGGAAATCAAGGAACCTCTTAAATAGATCTGTCATAGCTATGTTAGAAGATCAGCAGTCACGTATGCCAAGCAGAGTCAGACCTCTGGCTTCACAGCTGTACCCGCCAGACCCAATATATAATCTTCCCTTGATGTGCAATGATAATCACCAAGTGGGATGCCTGGTACAGATGGCCTTCCATGCTTCAGTGCACGGCCCCTCGGGGTATGGATGATGTGCGGTAGAGCGACGTGGGTATGTAAGTGGGTGGAAATTTTCTAATGTGTCACAATAATAACAATGCTGAATCCTATTGCTGCTCAGCTTCCTCTAGAACTTCAGCCCACACAGCAGCCTACTTGGTTCACATTCCTATGTGAATGCTAGACAATTAGCAACTGATAATGAAAAATGCCATGGGAACCAGTGGGAAAATAATAGCTTACTCCAAGGATATAATGAAATGAAATTAGCACAGACAGTAAAACAGACAATTTATGGTGTTTTTTTCTTTTTGTAATTAAAAAGAACCAGTAAATACTTAGAGAAATCTGAGAATTCATTAGACCCCCATCTGCTTTGGAAGAGGCTTCCCCCACCAACCCGTAAATCCATCTAGAGGAGCTGCCTTGTTAGAAGGTACTTCTGCTAAGGTACAATTGTATGAAAGTTTCTGTTTTATTTGAAAACCATGACAATTTTGTTGCCATTGTTACCCAAACGGCTGTCATATGGTCTGTCATATGTCATATCCCCTTAGGAAAGGATGCTAACACTAGATACTTGATTTTAGTGTTGGGGTTATACAACTTTGATCATGGCTAAAATGTCAATAGATTTTGATGTTCTCAACTAACAAATTCTTATGCTAACAAGGTGAACTTGACTCTGTATACAGGTAATTTTCTGAACACAAGAAAATGTGTTATACATGAAGTTAGAAGTTGAAAGCCTTTAAATCTTCCATGTATAGGTGTGTCATTCTGTGTAACATTGAACATTTGAAAAATTTAAAAAATGAAGCATTTCATAATAACCATCGAAGTATTTAATTGCTCTAGGATGCAAGAAAATGATTTTTTAAACAAAAAGGATTGGATTAGTTTCAAACAATTCTGTTAAAATTTCAGTCTCCCTGTGTGGGTAGTCTTCTGTGAGTTGAAAAATAAAGAAGTCATAAACAAATCAAAATTATATTCACTCCAAATGTTCACTCATTTGTTTTGGAGTGTTGAAGAAAGTTGAATATTATTCTAAGATATTTTACCCATCTGAAGTAGATGTCTTGCTGAGTCCCTCTCATTATCAAAAATTTACTTATTTATTTGAAAATTAAATTACTCTAATTGATCTAAAAAAAACCATCCCAACAAATACAGATACCCACAGCTGGACAATATGCAAAGAGTAAGAGACCTTGCAACACTCTATCCTAGATGGGATGTCTCCACCAATTCCTTCTACTCAAGACTCAGGGAACCCTGCAGAAGAGGAAGCAGAAGGATTATAAGAGCCAGTGGGATGGAAGACACCAAGGAACCAGGGTCTTCTAGAAGCAACAGGGCTAATGCCTGTATGAACCGAGGCAGCATGCATAGAGCCTGCACAGGTCTAAGCCAGATGGAGCCCCAGTAGTGAGAGAAGTAAACACAAGCCTCTGTCCCTAACCCAGAATAGAGTCTCACTGGGGAAACAAACCACTCTTAGGGGCACTCCCCATGCCTAGCAGTAGAAGGCCAACACAAACCCAACCTGGTGGTTGGAATTTTTTGTTTTTATTTTCTCACAATGTTTTGTCTGAGCATTAAAAAAAAGAACTTTACAGGTCTTTTGCTTATATCTATGGCTTCCAGTTTTGTGTTTTTATGGGATTCCCAGGTGTATGACTGTGTGTCTCTGTGTCTGTATGTGTTTCTTGTGCTCTTTCTTTGGTTCTCTCTCTTTTTCCTGTTTGGTTGTTTTTTTCCAATTCTGGTTTGTTTTATTTATATGTGTTTTTTAGATGCCTGTTTGTTTTTCAATGAGAGGGAGAGAGGAAGAGGGAGAGGGAGAAGATTTGGGTATATGTGGGGATGCAGAGGATCTGGGATGAGTTGGGGGAGGAAAAACCATGATCAGAATATAGTGTTTGAAACAAGTCTATTTCCAAAGGAAAAAAATCCTACCCATATCATACAACTGTATAAGCTCTGAGGTTTTCACAAGATATGTCCTTATTGGGCACATGCTCTCAATTTTATCACAGAATTTTATTAAGCTGAGTAATGTTAGATGGTAATGAATGCAATCACCCCATGATAACTATTCAGGTTTCTTTGCAAATGCTAAATTATACAAGGTCAATATATTGCTCATTTAAATTCAGGTACAAGAGCATGCTAGTAAGATTCTGAGAGTCTAGAAACATCAGCAGAGGCTTTAAACACTGGAAGAATTACCTAATCCCTCGAGCTTGTTTTCTATCTTCTCTTCCTTCTGGGAAGATGAAGGCCTTCTGGGCCAGCAGAGTCGTCACAGTGTCTAGGGGAACGCAAACCCTGGAGGAAAGTCCCAAAGCCTCAAGCTGCCACTTGTGGGGTGCATCATCACTGCCTTCCCGCAATTTTCAAGTGTTGCTTCCAAACCAGTATCTTTGAGCATAAAGGGAGAAGAGATCAAGCTTGCTTGATGAGTCTTGACTTCTAGGAGTGTGTGTGTGTGTGTGTGTGTGTGTGTGTGTGTAAGCTAAGTGAGAATTTGTATTTGAACATGTAAATCAGATAGGTTAGACCACTTAATTTTCAGAAGAAGATGGACACATTTCAACACATATACTACTATATTAAAGATAGCACTCCATGCGTCCCCCAAATGTATTCTCAAGTGTTTTAAGAGATGATTGGTTGCTGGTGACTCCATATGTTGCTATGATTTATTTTGGAACATGTTAAAATCTCACTTAGGTTTCATTAAGCCATTCCTTCTCCCCTATTTTTTGAAAAGTCTATTTTTTACTTCCAAAGAATTTGTTTGAACATGTAGTTAACTCATCCTTGTTATCTAGTCCTAGGATGAAGGTTTAAGTGGGGCTGCACATTTCCTCACTGTGTGTGAATATAACTGTGTCTGCATGTATACACATATGAAACATTTCACAGTTCTAAGATTATGATTTATCTATGAAGGCTATTGAGTATATATTATTTAATTACACCCAAATTTAGAACCATAGCACAATATGCTTTCAAATACCAAAGCTATTGTTCTTTTATTTATTTTTATTGTAGAAGGGAAAAGAGGGAGAATTATAGCTCTTATTTCATAAGAATTCTATCTATCTATCTATCTATCTATCTATCTATCTATCTATCTATCTATCTATCTATTTTAGTTTTTTGAGACAGGGTTTCTCTGTAGCTTTGGAGCCTGCCCTGGAACTAGCTCTTGTAGACCTGGCTGGTCTTGAATTAACATAGATCTGCCTGCCTCTGCCTCTCAGGTGCTGGGATCAAAGATGTGTGTCACTACCACCTGGTTTTTTAAAAACAGGTTTTTTTTCATATTTTCTTTTTAATTTTATTTTATGTACATTAGTATTTTGCCATGGGTTCCAGAACCCCAGGAGCTGGAATTATAGACAGTTGTGAGTTGCCTTGTGGACACTGGGAACTGACCTGGGGTTCTGTGGGAGAGCAGCCAGTGCTCTGAATCTCTGAGCCATCTCTCCAGTCCCTTGATAAGAATTTTCAAGTGGTTGATTCAACCTTGTGGTCTCTCTCTGTTTCTGTCTCTGTCTCTCCCCCGCTCCTGTCCCTCCCTCCTTTCTTCCCTCCCTGCAATGTATGCATATGCTTGCATGTGTGTATGCAGGTATACTTACCCATGTGTCCACATGTGGAGGCCAGAGGTTGCCTTTCATTTTCTTTCTCTAGTTTTCCACCTCATTTTTTTTTTTTTTTGTTTGTTTCTCGAGACAGGGTTCCTCTGTGTAGCTTTGGAGGCTGTCCTGGAACTCGCTCTGTAGACCAGGCTGGCCTCGAACTCACAGAGATCCGCCTGCCTCTTCCACCTCATTTTTTGAGCCAAAGCTCGCAGCGATTTTCTTGCATCTGTCTAGAGCTGGAGTCACAGGTGTGGACAACCATCCCCACCCCCAACTTTTGCAAGTCTTTTGGGGATCAGACTCAGGTACTCATGCTTGCATGTCTTATCTTACCCATGGAGCCATCTCCTCAGCCCCTCCCCCCTCTCTCCTTTGGTCACATGACTTGCCTTTGTTTAGGTGTGCATCCACATTCCAGCATTTAGTGTCCCTGAACAGAGTGGGAAATGTGGTAGTGAGCCAGGCGGCCAGGTCACTGATCAGAAAACACTGTGACACGGAGTTTTTCCCGGTCATCTCTGAAGGCCTAAAGAGCAGTGCAGAAAGCAGAGTGGGTGGGGCCGGAGCCCCAAGCTCTCCCTGCCAGGCTCTGCATCACAGTGCCTGCTAGGACCCGGTGTGAATATCTTTAACGTGTGTAAAAGCAGAGCCCTTATTAGAACAGGAACTGATGCAGAACTTCGTGTGCTCAGGGCCCTCTGGGTGGCCTTTCTCCAGGGGTGACCATCAGGGACCCTGAGCTCTGCCAGGTCTATCTCCTTGACTTCTCTGTTCACCTCACCACTTGAACTCAAAGCTGGTGACTGTGGCGGGCTGAGGAACAGGCGCCCCGTTTCCGGAATGGTGGTGAGTGTGATCCGGCACTCAGCGAGGGAAGCCTGGTTCTTCCAACCTCATTGATTCTTTGGGCCCCAGCAAGTTTCAGGTTGTGAAGGGTGACAAGGGAGTCTAGGAAGAGTCAGAAAGCAGCACCCCTTGATAACGGTGGGGAGAAAAAAATGGAATGATCTGAATTCTTTACTAAGGGCCAATTTCAGCGGGATTGGAGGACTATAATCTAAACTATGCCTTCTCAGCCATCACCGTGTCGCTGTTCCTCCACTCCCACCCTAGGGACACGGTGATGGCTAAGAAGACATAGGACTTAAGACTTAAAGGAAGCAGGGGTGCCGCCCGAGCACCTCGAATGCAGAAGTAGTCCCATGGACTGTGACCTGAAGACTTACGGTTTGCACTAAGGGCTGTTAAGCCGAGGCGGCTGGAGTGCGGGGTGGAGCCGGCACCCGGTGATTGTGTGATGCCTCTCGTGCTGGTTTACAGTTCCCTTTGCTGTGCCCGCCGCTCCTTATGGACACACCTTGATTCGAGTAGGCGGACATCGGTTGCATTCATCGGGAAAATGTTACACAGCACAATTGGGGTATCTCAACTGGACAGGAAATTAGGATCAGTACAGCATCTCAGGATGAAGTCTGGGTGGAACTGCCTCTCTAGGACTTTGAGGTTCTAAAACATGTGTCTAGAACATCCACACCTTGGAAAATGGAGAGTTAGGTTGGATGGGGGAAGGAGAATCTGGAGCCTTGGTGACTAATTGCTATAATACTGTGCTTTGGACAGCTTTATTTATTTTTATTTATTTATTTATTTATTTATTTATTTATTTTTGCATCACCATGCCCGGAAGTTCCTGCAGGATGACTTGGATACCATGGGAGTTGTGCCACTTTACCAGTACTGCCATGGGTCTTGGGTTCACACTCCATTTGAACTACTTCACATCACTCTTGCTGGCTTTTCTTTTTTTTAATAATTATTTTTTACTTAGGTTAGAAACAATCTTGTTTCACAAGTAAATCCCAGCTCCCTTTCCCTCCCCTCCTCCACCCTCCCCACCAGATCCCCCAGTCTCCACTCCGATTCCCAGGAAGGGTGAGGCCCTCCATGGTGGATCTCCAGTGACTGTCATTTCTTCCAGGGCAGGGCCCAAGAGTCACTCCCCCAAGAGTCCCGGCTGACTGAGAGAGCCTCTCATATTGTGGCATAGTCACTCAAAGTCTATTTGTACACCAGGGATAAATACTCCTCACTGACACCCACATTCAGGGGGTCTGGGTCAGTCCTATGCTTTCCACACAACCATCAATCTGGGGTCCAAGAGTTCCCCCTTGTTCAGATCAGCTGTTTCTGTGGGTTAAACCAGCCCAGGTAACTCCTTTGCCCATCAGTTCTTTCTTTCTGACACTGGATTTCAGGAGTTCAGTTCAGTGTTTGTGGGTATCTGCCTCTGCTTTCATCAGTCGCTGGATGACTTGACTCTGGCAGTGGGATTGTATGCTGGCATTCACCTGATTCCTGTCTAAAATCCATATATGAGAGAGTACATATCATGTTTCTCTTTTTGTTACTGGGTTACCTCACTTAAGATGGTTTCTTCTAGTGCCATCTATTTGCCTGCAAATTTCAGGATTCCATTGTTTTTTTCTGCTGAATAGTACTCCATTGTGTAAATGTACCCCGCGTTTTCTCTATCCACTCTTCAGTTGAGGGGCATCCAGGTTGCTTCCAGGTTCTGGCTATTACAAATAATGCTGCTTTGAACATAGTGGAACAGACATACTTTTTGTATGAATGTGCATCTTTTGGGTATATGCCTAAGAGTGAAATTCCTAGGTCTTGTGGTAGACTGATTCCCATTTTCCTGAGGAATCTCCATATTGATTTCCAAAGTTGGCACTCCCACCAGCAGTGGAGGAGTGTTCCCCTTTCTCCACATCCTTTCCAGCATTAACTCTCCTTGGAGTTTTTGATTTTAGCCATTATGACAGGAGTGAGATAATATCTCAGAGTTGTTTTGATTTGCATTTCCCTGATGGCTAGGGATGTCGAGCATTTTCTCAAGTGTCTTTCAGCCATTTTAGACTCCTCTACTGAGAATTCTCTATTTAGTTCTGTACCCCATTTTTTTATTGGATCCTTTGGTATTTTGGAGACTTGCTTGAGTTCTTTGTAAATTTTGGAGATCAGCCTTCTGTCAGATGTGGGGTTAGTGAATATCTTTTCCCAATCTGTGGGTTGTCTTTTTGTCTTGCTGACTGTGTCCTTTGCCTTACAGAAGCTTCTCAGTTTCAGGAGGTCCCATTTATTAATCGTCTATCTTAGTGTCTGTGCTACTGGTGTTATGTTCAGGAAGCGGTCTCCTGTACCAATTCGTTCAAGGGTGCCTCCCACTTTCTCTTCTAGGTTCAGTGTGGCTGGATTTATGTTGAGGTCTTTGATCCATTTGGATTGTTGGCTTTTCTTATAAAAGTCAGTGAGGTGCTTCTGGGTATTTAGGTCCACATTTGATTTCAAGGCTTATATCTATTTTTCACCAATTGTTCTTGGAGGGCCAATTGCCATCCCCACCTATCTTTTAAGAGTCACATCTTCATGTCCTCTAGATCCCAGCCAACTCTGCCCTTGCCTCCTCCCTTCTGACCTTTTTCCAGCTCTTCTAGTCATAAGAACTTTTGAGGGACTTTTGTTCAGCACTTGTGATAGCCACCATCTTACATGGCCAGCTCTGCTTTCTTGTTTTTAGTGAGATTTCTCTTGCTTCCTAAAGGAGTGCTGGGAAAGTTCACACCCAAGAGATTCTGATCTTCTGTTGTCATTGTTCGGTTACTTCTGGTTTCAACCTTACTATTTTTGTTAAATGTTGTTTTCACTTTCTTTTTTTCCCAGTTCTTATGAGCCAGATGGCTTTAGTTGACCATAGAAAGGAATTTATAAACATCTAGAGACTATGACACAAGTGACTTCTCTATCACTCTGTGCTCTACTGGCTCCTTGGGCTCTTGCTTAAAAACCAACAGATGGAGCCTTCCAATGACTTGCCAGAGACACAGCTAACTTTGAGGAAGTTTTCAACATGAACTATGTGACCGAACTTCACAGCCATCTGATTTCCAATTTAGTAATTACTGGAATAATTAGATGAGCTACTCTGCAGATGGCACTTAAGTTTCATGACATATGTGTCCTTGTCATCCATAGCAGATGATATATGGAATATTTGCTCTTCACTGTGATATGATATATATATATATATATATATATATATATACATGAGAGATGCAAAATGCCTTTAAGGCTTTTCTTTCTAAGCTTCTAATTTTGCGTAGAACCAACATCAAACCTGCTTTGGCTTGCATTGTCAGAACTCTTGGCTTGCTGTGTTCGATGTGCTGATGCTAGTTCTTATGACTCCTAGTATTTAAACTCTATTTATAATTTTAAATGTTGAATAATAAAATTATAGAATGTTCAAACATGAGGATCATCACTTACAACAAATCTTAGAAAACTAGGATGATTTTTCCCCATATATTTCCTTCTAGTCTTTCTAAAAATAGTAGTTTTGGAATTCAAAGCTTATTTTTGAATTAAAATTCATATACTATAATTTTCAAAAAATTAAGATTAAAATTTTGGGAGGAATTTCCTACATGTGCACTCTACAGATGGAGACTTCCACATCTTTAAAAAATATAGATAGAAAAGCAATTTATTCTATTATATGCACGTACACAGTGTTGGAGAATAACAGTTCTTATAGCATCAAACTATAGTGGTTAAGGACTAATTTCTAAAAAAAGAGCAACTTTTATCAAGGATTAATTTAATTTTAAAAACAAATATCAACTAGCAATTCATTCTTTCCCAGCTTGACAATTCAACTGGTACAACTGCCAGGTAGAAACATACATCTTTTCAACTTGGTGGTCCCAAATTAAACACACACACACACACACACACACACACACACACCAAAAACCATTTCACAGAAAGGAAAAGAATAATGGAATTAGCTCAAGAAATACAACTGATGAGCAAAGATATATGGGGAAAGAGGAATATGTAGTCTTCCCTTTCATTGAAGACAGATTCTTTTCTCATACAATATATCCTGATCACATTTTCCCCTCCCTGTACTCCCCTCAGTTTCTCCCCACATCCCCTCCTCAGATCTACTTTTTTTCTCTTAATAGAAAAGAACAGGCTTCTAAGAGATAAGAACAAAATACAACAAAATTAAATAAGATAAAACAAACCCCACTATATCAAAGTTGAGCAAGGCAAACCAACAGAAGGAAAAGGGCCCAAGAGAAAGCATAAAAATTAGAGACCCCACTCAAGTCACATACTCAAGAGTCCCAGTGGCTGGACTTTAGAAATATTATTTGAATGAGCATCCCAAATCGTAAGTTTCTGATCATCAGCAACTGAACAGAGACTCATGGAGCAGATGCCAGGAAAGGTCCCCGTCTGCTGCTGCATGTCCTAAAGAGACTGTCTTTGCATCTACCACTTTTCCTTCTTTTAGAACTACCCTGATAAGGAGTGGTGGCCATGCAAGATGGTGGCCATGACAGGCTCTGGAGTCCCTCAAAATATCTGGCTGTGGGAAGAGCTAGAAAAAGTTCAGAAAGGAGTAGACAAGGACACAGTTAGCTGGGGTCTACAGGACCGTGAAGATGTGACACTTAAAAGACAGACAAGAATGATCATTGGCTCTTCAAGAACAACTTAAGAAAAATGAAAATTATACTAGTCAGAGTATAAGCCACAGAATTTATGGAATTAATTTCTCTCTCTCTGAGAGAAAAAGTATATAAAGGGAATTTGCTAGAATATCTTACAGGCTGCCGTTCAGCTAATCCAACAATGGCCAGCTGTGAATGGGAAGTCCAAGACTGGGTATTCCAGCTGGTCTTTCCGTCTCTGCTGGAATCTCAAGGAAGAAGGCTCCAATGCCAGTGAAGGAATGGATGTGCTGGCAAGGTGAGGACCAGCAGGTTTCCCTCTTCCGTGTCCTTATATAGGCTTCCCGAAGAAAGTGTGGCCCAGATTAAAGGCGTGCCTTCCCACCTCAACATCTGGATTAAGGGTGTGCTTCATCCAGCCTCCAGATGCTGATCGAAAGCCGGTGTCTTGCAGCTTCAAACAGGGACCAAATGCCTGTTGTCTTCCTGACTGAAGATCTGGATCACAGGTGTGATGGGAGTGGTGGACCCAAGAACCATGGCAGTGTTGGCAAAAGTGGCACAGTTCTCACAGGATCAATGTCATCCTACAAGAGCACCGGTGTGTGGTGATGTCAAAGGATAAAACAACAACAAAACCCAAACAAACAACAAAGCAAAGCAAAATAAAACAACAACTACAAAATGGAGACGGGAGGGAAGGAATGGATATCTGTCTGTCTATCTGTCTGTCTGTCTGTCTGTCTGTCTGTCTGTCTATCCATCGAGAGTCTCACAAATACATTTCATCAGGGAAAGGTTCTTGCTGCCTCCCGGGTGATTAGGTTTAACCCCTGTACTCATATAATGAAGGAGGGAAATGATTCACACAGTTATCCTTTGACGTTCACACTTGCCCCTCCCTTGGCAAATATGCGTCTAATTGTACGTTTGCGGCATACACACAAAGTAAATGTAAATTTTAAAAAAGCCCTCTTTCCTTAAACATAAGATGCAAAATCGAAAACAGAAAAACAGCATTAAAGTATCACAGGAAACTGAGCAGTAGACTCTGGCTAGCACTTTGGTCTGGGAATGCCGGTAGGAAGCCCACCACGGGCTGGGGTAGCTGTTATCCGAGGAGGATAATCTTGGCAGGCCCTGTTCTGTAACACAAATGCACTACTACACGGAGAAACCTGGAGTGACCAGCGGTAGGCGGGGCCTTAAGGCAGGGGTGGTGCTGGGATTAGACTTCCGTCCTGCCGGAAATCACACGTAGTACCAGAGGTACCTGTAGTCCAGCTGGGCAATCCGAGCCATGCTCTACCAAGATCCGGGCAGAGTGCTGCTCGCTCTGATATGATTCTGGTGCGATTCTTGGATATTTACAGGGGTCAGCACATCACATCGAATGACTGCAGCTAGCTTTAGGCATGGTCCTGGGAGCTGCCGCCAGACCAGAGACAGCCGTACCACCAGTTACAAGACACTGAGGGTATAGCTGATGAAGATGTATGAAGATGTATGGTGGACCATCTTTGGAGACATGGTCCTCTCACTCCAGCGAGACATTTTTGGTGTGGATAAGAAAGGTGTATCTGTAAGGGTTATATTTCAATGTGCAGGAGCCAGTCAATGTCCTTGGAGGTCAGAGGAGGGTTTCAGATTTCCTGGATCCGGAACTACAGACAGAGGGCTGTCAGCTACTATGTGGGTGTTGGGAACTGAACCTGGGTCATCTGCAAGGCAGAGAAGTGTTCTAAACCGACGATCCATCTCTCTAGTCCTGGCTATATTTGTTTTTATTTGTTTATAACGTAGGAAATGGAAGTACAAAGAACTTACTAGATTGCCCCAAACCATATAGGTATAATAAGAAGAGCATACTTTCAGCTTTGGTACTGGGATTGCTGACAATGTGTGTGTGCATTTGTGCATGTACATGTGTGCGTGTGTACGTGTGTGTATTTGTGTGTGTGCATTTGTGTGTGTGTGTGTGTGTAAGTATGGGGGCAGAGGGTGATCTCAGGTATTGCACCATCTTCTTGAGACACAGTCTGTCTCTCAGAATCAATGGATCTCTTGTCTTCACCACCTAGAGGGCTGGGCTTATAGAAGTGTGCATGGCCTTGGCAGGCCTTTGTGCTTTATCAGCAAGCACTGTTATCTCAGAGGATGCCTAGAGAGCTTCTGGTCTCAGCTTATGCAGCATTTTTTTTTGAAACAGGGTTTCTCTGTGTAGCCCTGGCTGTCCTGGAACTCAATTTGCACACCAAGGCTGGCCTTCTTCCTGCCTCTTGCTTCCTGAGTGCTGGGACCAAAGGTGTGTGCCACTGCAGCCTGATTTATGCTGCCGTTCCAAAGAGCAGGTTTTAACACTAACCAGCTCAGTAGTGGGATAGATACCTTCTAAAGAGAGTGAGGGCAAGTAGGCAAAAAAACAAAAGCTTCCTTCTTCCACGTCTTAATGTGATCTGCCCCTAGAAGTTGAGGCCCTTATGTCGCTTATAGGAGTCTTCCCTGAGCTGGGTCTGCTGTCTCTTTGATGTGCACATAGCAGAATTACTAAATATCAGGGGCTGTTTACAGCATATGGAGTTATTGTCACCATCACATTGCATATTTGCAAAAGTGACTTTTCCTTCATTTGCCAACATTGATGGATGTATCCTTAAAACCTTTTTCAAGTTTTCTATGCTTCCAGCAGTTGTATTTTGTAGTAGCATGGGTTTATAGCACTGGACAACCATTTGTAGCTCAACTCATTTGAAGAATCTGTCTTCATGTTTGTGATAATGAATACCAGGCTCATGATAGTAGCAAGAAGATGTGGGGCATTCACCAGAGAAGACTGTTCAGACGTGTTTAAATCAATAGAAAGTCTCTATTAGCCAGCCAGAGACTACACTGGTGCTTGGTTTCCAGTGTAGCCCTGAGCCTTTCTCAGTGTGAGCTTTTTAGCAGGAAAACCATGTTCTGGAGCTACAATCTTCAATTAACAAGAACAATTAGCTGGAAGCAGAACTACAGAAGCCAAAAAGCAAGGTTAGTACATTTTGAGACTTTTCCCTGAACGATATGGATTTTCATGGATCAGGCCTTTGTGTTAGTTTTGGCAGGTGGTGTTGTCTACATGCTGAATTCTTCCATCACGGAGTCAGTTGTGCAAAGGTCTGGGGCCCTTTTACAAAGAGTGGTGTTCCATGTAGAAGAAGCCCCACATGCAAAGGCATGAGGGCTGTCATGTGAGAATTCTGCCTAGGGAGGTGAGCCCAGTCATAGTCCCTTCCTTTCCCTTTAGCACAGTTTGGGGATGTTGCCAAGAGACAGGCTGCAGAGAGTGTTTATCATTCAAATGAGTTTAAGTACCAAATCTATTCAGTTGTGAGAACCAAAAGTTGGGTCATTGTAATAGTGGTGACATTCTTTTTTTCTTCACTTGTGTTTTCTTGCCAGTCACTCCTGAAGCCATTGGGTTCCTGTCTGCCATAGGGGTCTTTGTTGTCCTTCTGGCTGTCCTTGCACTCTTCATCAACAAGAAGCTGTGCTTTGAAACCATAAGGAGCCATCCACAACGAGAACAAAGAGGGAAGAGGAAGCAGTCTTTGAGAGAAAAGACTGGGGGCCACACAGGACCAGGTAAGCACCACATTTTATGTTCTCCTGAGCTAAAAAGTGGCACTCTTTCCAAGGTGGCCCCATAGAATTCACAGCTGAGCTGGCCAGTAATAGCTGTGTTAGACATGATACATGGCGCCACAAAGGGTGCCTCAGCTCTTCCCAGTGTCCTTAGAGCTGATGGGGAAGGACCTGTCTCCACACTCCATCCTCTGTGCTCTTTAGATCCTTAGTTTGAAGAAGCCCTCCTCCCCAGCAATCCTGAAGGAGAAAAAGTGTATGTTGATTGACGAGAATCTGGACGTGTTTTACCTTCATGATGGAACAACATTGACTTGTTGCTGCGTTAGCTGTTTTTGAGATATTCAGTGTTTGAGAGCCGTTCCCACCCTGGAGCACAGTAGCCCCCTTTCCAGAGAGAAAATTTCAGTTTCCATATCTAACTCTATTTGATGAAGGAGAAGTCATATGAAGAGAAGACTTCTTTCTCTTGAAGGACTTACTCTTTCAGTTGTATAAGTACAGAATTTGGTGATGGAGGGCAGCATCATAGGGTCCAGGCTGTCACCAGGGAGATTAGACATGGGAAGGTTCTCTTGCACTTCATAGCCAGATTCTCATTCTCCTCCACATGCCCCTCAGGTTATGTTTTGACACCGGTCAAGGAGTTACTTTGTATGCTCTTTGGGGGGAAGATCTAAGGCTGTGAGAACACCCTCCAATTACAAGGAGTTGTGGACAAGACAGTACATTTGGTTTATTGACAGGGCAGCTTTTGTAGGCACAGACAGTTCAGCTTTATTGATAGTAGGGACATACCTTAGAAATTTAACCAGGCCAATTACCTATTGTTTCATGACAGATCACTCACAACTTAGTAACATATACATCTATCTAAACTTTTTGTAGTTTTGAAACCCAGGAGTGGTTTATTTAGTCGGGTGTTCCAGATGAGGGTCTCCTATGAGGCTGTAGGTAAGTCAGTGAGTAAAAACACTTCCAGAATGGCAGGGGGCTTAGTTCCAGTTTTGTGGATACCTCTAGGGCTTCTTGAATTTTCATATCCTAGCTTTCTGAGCTCAAGAGTCACAGAGAGTAAGGAGGAGCCACAGTTCCCTTTTGCAACCTCAAAGTCACACATTGTCACTTCTCTCCGCTCGTGTTTTTCACTGACTCCAGTCTTTCCCCGGGGACTGGAAATTAGGCTTCACTTTTGGAGGAAAGGAGTATCAAAGAGTGTGTGAGCATGTTTTAGTGTCACCGTGGAGTCAGTCATGGGGAAGGGTGCAGCGGTTGGCAGAGGATGGGTGCCACTGCCGTTGCCTTGCTCTTTTGAACTCCACTCATCTGACTCATCTTTAGAAAGCAGAACAGAATACTTTATGGAGCTTGTCACATAAACTCAGCCACTTGGGAATCCTTTAGCCACTGCTGTCCCAGGTGGGTCTAGGTTAAGGGAAGAAGAGCAGGGATGGCCATAGTCTGGTAAGGGGATGGGACTTCAGACTCATGCTTCTCTTTTGGATCTGACTGCCCCTCTGATGTGATCTTGGTGAATTAGGGAACCACTCTGACCTTCAGTCTTTTTTTTTTATCTGCATCAAATAAGTTGGAATTATTGGATCCCAGCAGGGTTGTCTTAGAACAAATGATTTATTTTGTAAGGGTTGGCATAGTATCTACCATGAAGGTCCTTGTGGAAATTTAACTACAGTTGTTGAGCAAACAAGCAAGCCTGATACCGATGCCATATGCCAGTACGTTGCGTTCTTTACTTCAGCTGGGAGGTTGAGGCTGGTGAGCTGTTCTCATTTACGATAATAATAACCAGGACTAAGGCTGGGGCTGCTTATAGCACCCCCTTTGTGTCTTGTTTCACTATTTTTTTTGTGAGTGTTTTAGGGACAATTCTAAATTATACTTGCAAAAAAGTTGAGATTTTAAGATCATGTTGGAACACTAAAAAGAAGGCACAAGGCACAAGGCACAAGACACTGAGAAGTTCTAGCCTCAGACTCAGAGCAGCATCACCAGGAGTAGCTTTCAAAAGATCCAAATTGGGAGCATCTTGGGGTGATGCCAAAAAGCAAACACTTCCTTTGATATCGCTTCTCTGAAAGAGTTCATTATCATGGATCTGAAGTCACGGAAAACACATTACTATTCCACATTTTACCTAACCTTTGATATTTTCTTTAATTGTCATCCCTAAAGCACTAAGTTCTCCATGAAGTTGAGATGTTCCTTACGTATTTTGACAAGGGTTGAGGAAGGAAGGCAGCCCTGTGTGGTGGAGAGAAGTGTGGGGCGGACACTTGGAGCTTCCTTTGCTGCTAATTGGCCACACAGTATTTTGGGAAACCCACTTTACCTCTCTGGGCTTTAAGTCCTCATTTGCAAATTGATAAGTCTGGACTAGTTTCACCCAGCTTTCATTCTGTGATCCCATTTGGCTCATAGGGTTACCATAGCAACCCTGTGGCTCTGTGAATGGAAGAGACCTAATAAGAAAGATTAAACATCAACTAGGCCATCTTACTCTTAGACTGTACTGTATGAAACAGGACTAAAAGGATGGCCTTAGCATCCACAACTAATTAACCAATTCTAATCCATGCAAGGGTTTGAAATAGGAAAGCAGTCTCTTAGCTCATTTGGTATTGTCAGAGATGAAGGAGCACTGGCTTGTTTTCTGCATCTACTGTGCAAAATAATTTGCCCGACAAACACCCTATCTTCATTTAGGCCATGCATTTTTCCATAGGTAGAGGTCTACACGAAACATCGTGCCTGGAATTTGAAAGGGGAAGATGTGGTGAGACGGTATCTTCCTAGTAACCTAGTAACCTAGCAGGCAGTAGCAGTGATAGCTGGTAGCTGACATTTATTTAGCGCTGCTATTGCCGTGGCCTGACCCAGTATTCCACACAAGTTAGGTGCTGTGTTGATCTTTGGTAGTGATTATTTTGGGGGGAAATATCACTTGGAACAAAGAAGGCATTCTTCAACTTTGAGATAGAAAATTGATTGAAAATAAAAATCCACAGTGAGGAGAGAGAGAGAGAGAGAGAGAGAGAGAGAGAGAGAGAGAGAGAGAGAGAGAGAGAGAGAGAGAGAGAATAAATTGATAAATGGATTTTATTTTGTTTCCCCTAAAACATCCCTTTTTTGACCCTTTTTTAAATTTCATTTTACATTCCAACCACATTTCTCCCTCCCACACATCCTCCCTCCCATCCCCCCTCACCTCCCTCTCAGCCCCCTACACCTCCCTCCCAGACCTCCTCACCTCCCTCCTGGCCCACCCACCATCCACTCCTTATCACGGGTAAGGGCTCTCATGAGGAGTCAACATAGTCTGGCACAATAGATTGGGGCAGGGCCAGGCATCAAGGCTGAGCATGGCATCCCACCATGGGGAGTTAAGCATTATTTTTTGAGACAAGGTCTTACACTGGCTTCAAACTTGCTGCATACCTGAGAATTATCTTTAATTTTTACTATTACAATTATTTATATTTTTTTGTGTGCACTCATGAATACCATAGATTTGTTTTTGTTTTTTCTTTGTGTGTGCTCATGAGTACCAACATATATGGAGATCGGAGAATGACTTCTAGAATGGTTCTAGCCTTTTGATGTGTGAGTTTTGGGGCTTCAACTCAGGTCATCAGGCTTGGCAATAAGCACCTTTTCCTGATGTGAGCCATCCCGCTGGCCTCCCAAGGATGGCCTTACACTTCTGATACTTGACCAGCCAAACTAACTACACCTGCAGCACTATGACCTTACAGTTCTCTCAAGGGATCTGCATTTTCCTTGTTAATTATGCTGTTCTTGCAGCCTGAATGACCAAAAAGAGGCACATGGGAACCTTCCAAGCACTGCTGTAAGACAGAGGTTGATTCCTCTCGTCGGGGGGTAGCTAGCAGGAATAAAGTATTGTGCTAAATCAGCTTCAGCCTGTGCTGCAATGTTCTCTGCATTAAAGGATCATTGGGAGTGAGGGTAGAACTCTCAAAGACCATATTCCTTATCCATAACGAAACTGACACAATCATACTCAGTGGGCAAGTTGAAAGTTTAGTTTCTTAATGCTGAACATGGGAAAGGGGCTCCAGAGAAAGGAGGATGGGAGATCCTTCTTAAGAATGAATAAGGAGACAGATTTTTTTAAATGTTTAAGCAAGCAGACACAGAGCTGATACTCAGCCGACAGGCTATGGCAGCTGGTACTCTGAAATGCAGTTGTTAAAAGGTTTTTCTCTCTAGTAGATGAATGGTTCCTTCTGAGCCTACCTCCACTTCCTCATCCTTATCTGCAACTGTGTGGTTATTTCCTAGTCTAACAGAGATCCCCTATTTACCCCAGCAATTGCTTTCATTTGGGCTATAATATAGATTCTATATATTTTTAATTGAATCTATACATTTAGGTTATAGTATGTTCAAGTACACATTTCCCATGATGTAGTTCAGTGATTAAGTCCTATTATCATCTATTTTCCCAGTGAAGAAGCTGTGGTTTACTATGATGAATGTTCATCCTAGGCCAATACTCAACCTTCCTAGTGTTTTGACCCTTTAATACATGTAGTTCCTCATGTCTGGTAACCCCAACCATAAAATTATTTCACTGCTACTTCATAACTGTAATTTTGCTACTGTTCTGAATCATATTGTAAATATCTGATATGCAACAGGTTGAGAGCCTCTGCCTTACACCATTCTTAATTTCTGTTTTTTTTTTACTTTTATCACCTTCATAATTCATCCCATTCCATCTTGCTTTTGCATAAAGATGGGTGTAATAGAAGTTGGATGTGCGGGTTGGGGTATGCTCCTTTTATGTGGTTGCTATTGGCAGATTGCTACATACTTGGTGTCTTAGTGGAAGTCATCCTGGTGCAATTCTGGATTTGACCCTGACTTGAAGTTAGGATGCACATAGGGCCACACTCAATCTGGGAAATCCAAGGAAGAGTCTGCTCCCTGCTCCTCTCCTTGTCTGGTGGCTGTCCATTGACCTTGGCATCCATTAGTTGTTCTTGAATCACTATATTCTCTGCTTCCAACTTCACATCACCTCTCTTTCCTATATTTCTTCTTCTTCTTTTTTTTTTTTTTGGTATTTACGAGACAGGGTTTCTCTGTATTGTTTTGGAGGCTTTCGTTCCAGCCTGGCCTCGAACTCACAGAGATCTGCCTGCCTCTGCCTCCCCAGTGCTGGGATTAAAGGTGTGCGCCACCACCGCCCGGCTCTTTCCTATATTTCTTTCCTAGTTTGTTGCTTGTCCTTGTATTTAGTCCTCACTAATCTAGGAAGCTTGTCTCATCTCAGACCATTAATTATACCGTCAGATACCCATGCCACCTTTTTTTTTTCAAATAAAGCAGCACACCCAGGTTCCGGGGTTATGGATGTGGCCATAACTTCTGGAGGACTACCTTTCAGGCTACTGTAAGGAGAGGATGACATCACCTGGGAATGTTGATTAAGTATGGAACACATGATCCTCTTTTCACCGTCCTCTAGTAATCACTTCCCCACATTCCCCAGGCAGGGTGAGGGAGGTTTTACAAAGACATAGAACTGTCACCTGTCAAACATTTATGATATAGATGATGGTTAGGTATCAGAGATGCAACTCCTCTTGGTCAAGCTGAGCTATGCTGGATTTCATTCCTCAAAAACATTTACAAAAGCTATTACTCAATGCCTACTGCAAATTAATTAAGAATAGGGAATGACAGTATCAGGGTAATTCTTTAAATTCTCTAAAAAGAATTCCAGATGATTTAAAGATGTTGGGGTGAGGTGGGGCACCCTGATGAAAGGAGTGAAGATGAACACCCCTCACGGTATCTGTGGGGGCCTTTGGTCTTACTGCATCTGTTCCACCTTAGACAGAGAGCGGGTTTTGTTCCCTCACATTTTCCTTACCTGCATATCATGACTCCTTACACAAAAACTTGGTTCATGGATTTAAATAATGAGTATTTGTGAATATTCGAGATTATTGTATTATAGATGTCTTAGTTAGGGCTTCTATTGCTGTGAAGAGACACCATGATCACAACAACTCTTATAAAGGAAAACATTAGATTGTGGGTGGCTTATAGTTCAGCGTTGTAGTCCATTATTGTTACGGTGGGAAGCATGGCAGCATGCAGGCAGACATGGTGCTGGAGAAGGAACTGAAAGTTCTACATCCCAATTGGCAGGAAGCAGGAAGATAATGCCATGCTGGGCCTGGCTTGAACATCTGAGACCTCAAAGCCCAACCCCAGTGACACACTTCTTCCTACAATGCCACACCTGTTCCAACAAGGCCACACCTCCCAATAGTGCCAGTATCTGAGTCTACGGGACCATTTTCATTTAAACTACCACATTCACTCCCTGGCTTCCATAGGTTATAGCTATGTCATAATGCAAAATGCATTTAGTCCAACTTCAACTGTCTCCATAATCTACAGTAGTCTTAAGCTTGTTTAAATGTCTAAAGTTCAAAATCTCTTATGAGACTTATGCAATCTCTTAACTATAATCTATTGTAAAATCAGAGTGAAAAATCAGGTCACATACTTCCAATGTACAATTACACAGGATATACATTACCACTCCAAAATGTAGGGAAGGGGGCATAGTGAGGAAATACTGGACCAAAGCAAGACCAAACACCAGCCAGATAAACTCCAAACCCTGCATCTCCGTGTTGGATGTCAAAGTGTACATCACATCTCCAACTCCTGTCAGATTTGTTGGCTGCAACATACTTCTCTCTCTTGCACTGGTTCTGCTCCCTGTTAGCAGTTCTTCTTGGCAGATGTCCCATGACTCTGGCATTTTGAGGTCTCTAAGACAATCCAGGCTTCACCTTCTGAGTTTTACACACTAGCCTCTCTGAGCCTCCATGCAGGGATACTCCTGATACATGTCTGGTCTTAGCAGCTTTCCTTAGTCATGGAGGCAAATTCCACAACCCCTTTCTTGTATCCTTGACTCTAAAGCCAGAACCACATGGCCAAGGCTGCCAAGTTCTGCTGCTTGCTGGGGCTGGAACATGGCCCCTCATTCAATTACATCTTCACCAGCATTCTGGTTTTGATGGTTTTCTTTACTGCCTAAGGTTGCTGTCCTGAAACTTGATCTGTAGATTAGGCTGGCCTCAAATGCAAGAGATCTGCCTGCCTCTGCCTTCAGAGTGCTAGGATTAGAGGTGTATACTACCACACCAGCTCTAAGCTTTTCTTTAATTCCTTTTCACAAGTTAGAATCTTAGCTGGGTAGGACCTTGCCCTGGGGTCACCACTCCCTTCACTTCATTTAACATCAAGATTTTCTTTAATCTGTTTATGTCATTGAACACAGGATTTAGCTCCATTCCACTTCCTGGTGCTGCCCCCCTTTCTCTTCAGATTTTACATTTTGTAACTTCCTTGCTCAGCCTGTTCCTTTTCATTATAGATTTGTGTTAAGTGTGGTAACTAAAAGCCGCACGCCACAGTCCATACTAGGTTGCTTTGAAATCTCGCAAATACAATCCAAAACTCTTCAATTTAGCCCCAGACAGATTTTTTTTGACAAGGGCAGAAAGCAGCCATATTCTTTACCAAGATATCCCAAGAATAGTCTCTAGGCCACATGCTAACATTTTCTTCTTCTCCAAAACCTCTTGAGCCAGACCCCCATAGTCCATCAAATCACACTCATCACCACTGTCTTCCATGATCCTACTGGTATGGCTCATTAAGCCTCATTTTAATAATTCAACTGCTTTTCTAATCAAAACCCCCAAAGTCCACATTATTTGAAACAACAGTATAGTCAAGTCTATTACAGCAATACCCCAGTCCCTGGTACCGAGTTCTGTCTTAGGATTTCTATCACCGTGAAGAGACAACATGACCACAACAACTCTTTTTTTTAATTCAGAATTTTAATTCTTATTTTACATATCAATCCCAGTTCCCTCTCCTTCCCATCCTCCCATACTCTCCAATGAACCCCCATTCTACCCCCCTTCACTCCCTAGGGAGGGTGAGGCCTTCCATGAGGTATCATTAAACTCTGTCAAGTCATTTGGGACAGGGCCTAGGCCTTCCCTTGTGTATCTAGGCTAAGAGAGTATACCTCCATGGGAAATGGGCTTCTGAAGTTGGGCACTAGGGGTGCATCCTTATTCCACTGCCAGAGGCCCCATAGACTGCCCAGTGCTCCTAGATGACACCCATGTTCAGGGGGCCTGGTTTGGTCCTATGTTGGTTCCCAGCTATCAGACTGGGGTCCATGAGCTCCCACTTGCTCAGGTCAGGTGTTTCTGTTGGTTTTCCCAGTGAGGTCTTGACCCCTTTGTTCGTCACTCCTCCTTCTCTGAAACTGGATTCCAGGAGTTTGGCTCAGTGCTTGGCGGTGGATCTCTGCTTCTGCTTCTTCCATCAGCTGCTGGATAAAGGGTCTAGGATGGCACTTAGGGTAGAGAAAATATTTAATTGGGGGTGGCTTATAGTTCAGAGGTTTAGTCCATTATTATCATGGCAGGAAGCATGGTAGCATACAGGTGAACATGGTTCTGGAGAAGGAGCTTAGAGTTCTATACCAGATCCACTGGCAACAGGAAGAGAATGAGACTCACTGGGTCTGGCTTGAGCATCTGAGACCTCAAAGCCTACCCCCAGTGACATACTTCCTCCAACAATGCCACTCATACTCCAACAAGACCCCTTCCCAATGGTGCTGCTCCTTATAAGCCTATGGTCATTTTCACTGAACCACAAAAGATATATATACACACACACACACACACACACATATATATATATATATATGTATATATATATATTTGTGATTCTGAGACTTACAAGATTTCAGTAAACTTGTCCAAAACCTAAAAGTGTGGCTGGTTCTGCTATGTATTTACTAGTGTTATAATATTTATTTTAACAACACTGTCTTATTTTATGCCAAAATAACAAAAGTCAGTGAAAAATTTTGTGGAATGATGTGAATTAAGATATGAGATATGTATGAGAATAAAAGCACATAGATGTATTCCTGGATTAGTAGAGTATGCCTATAATTCTAGCACTTTTGAGGCTGAGGCATGAAGGTTGGGAGTTTAAGGCAAGCCTAGGATTCACTGCCAGATTCTATCTCAGAAAACTAAAAAACAAAGCAAGGAATCAAAGGAAATAAGATGATTTAGTTATATAGTATAGTGACCAATATATATTCATGGTTTTACTTTTTCTTTCAGCCTTTTGAGATGAAGAGGGACATGCAGACATGTGCCCATCTAACTGTCATCCACTTTCTCACATTTCAGGTTTTTAGTATAGTTGGTGAGTTAAATATGCTCATGGAGCAGTGTTTATGGATAATGTAAAGCATAATTCATACTCAACTTGCTGGAGTGGTTTTTTGATATTGTAGTTTGAGTACCAGCATCGACATTTTCAGGTTTCTTTTGGGATATCCTACTCAGATGAATTTTAAATAAATATAATATTATATAACCTCCAGAGGCCCAATATTGTTCTAAGAAGACGATTAAAAGCTACACATCCCACTGAGATACTTTTTTTTTTAAATCACAAAATTTAGGATTACACTGTAATTAAAAATTATAGGTCGGATAATCTTTTGAAAGTTGACATCTTCTCCTTCCCTAAACACTTTTCTTTCTTTGTTCTGAAGCATGACCCACCCCTTTCATAGTTCTTGTGTAACTCTTCCCCCACTAGACATAACTAAAATAAGACCTGATTTGTTAGCAAGTTAAGCTGCATGGTATTTTCTCTCCTGATTTCATCACCTTGGTTTACAGAATCTGCACATCTATCTTTGAAATGCCTTTTTTTTTCTGGACTGGAAATTTCATATGCCTCAACCAAATACAGGAGATGCAAAACACTTGAGAATTCTTTAACTGTAAAAGATATAGCAAAGCTTGCATTTCTTTGTAATGACCAGTGACTTTTTGGGTGACCTTGATTGAGACACAATCTATTGTGAATTGGTTTTGGTTTTGTACTATGGAAAATTACCTAAACTTGCAGTAACTCAGATGGTTCCATCATAGTCTGACTAATTGAACCCTGTTTGTTTGGTGAGTGAAATCCCAGGGAGTCAGTTGATGGTTGCTGCTTTGAGAATACGCATTTCTGCATGCATCAGTATTTATTGGGACTCTGTGTCCTGCTCCATGCTGTGCGAAGTGCTGGAAGTAAAGTGGCACAGACGAGTAGTGTAGCCATTAATCTCTTGAAAATTACGTTCTTTTAGTGAACACAGGTAAAACTAAAGAGGCAAATAATTGACATAATTATAGGTTATTACAAATGGTATAAGCACATAAAATAAAGACTAATTGATGATACAGGGAGATTCACATTAAATGGGATTGTAAATATACTTTTTATTACTGGATAGAATAACTGAATAGTTTGAGTGGGCCATTGTGTGTGTGTGTCCGTCCGTCCGTCCGTCCGTCCGTCCGTCTGTCTGGGAGGTAGAAGAGAGTGTCAGTTAGTGAATTATGTGGCTAAGGAACCTGGCAAGTTTTGGGTCTGCAGGGTGGGCTTGTCGACTGGAGACCAAGCAAAGATTCAGTGTTGCAGTCCTGTCAGAAGTGTGTCTGATGGCAGAATTCCTCTTTCTCCAGGTCTTAGTTTAGTTCAAGGCTTAGTGTTCAGATTTGGCTTACCACACTAGAAGAAAATCTTCATTGTACAAAGTTCACCACCTTAAATGCCAGTCTCACACAAAGAGCACCCTTCAGAAACATCCAGAATGATCTTTGACCAGCATGTTAGCATAGTGGCCCAGTTAACTTGATGCATACAATTAACCTTGACAGGAACTTATCTTCTATCTCTGTGTTTCTGTTCTTATTTCCTTCAGTGAATTGTGGTAGAGAGGTTGGGGAAAGGTTGTCACTAAAAACCTTTATTAGGAAAATGTTCAATCATACAAGAAAGTAGGGAAAGAATGGTGTAATGAACCCATGTGCCCATCATCCACTGTTATCACTTTGTAACAAGATGATTCATTTCTGAATTATACCCTCTTGTCTCAAGTTCTTTGTCTTTTTCTCAAGAGGTGATGTTCCCTTAAACTCGCTATTAAGCTTAACTAAACAACTGTCTCCCTTCTTGCAACTCAGAAAGCAGGCTGTAGTCTCCTGGCCAAGAATTTCATTTAGTCCATGAACTTGTTATCCAGTCAGCTGAATGTGAAGATGAAAGCATCAAATGGGGAGGCTGGGAGGAATGGTGAAAGCCTTGACAGATCTGGGCACACTCACAGTTGAGCAGCTCTGCTTCTCAATTATTTACATAAGCAAGCATGGTGAGTTACCTTAGAAACAGATTCTTCTTGTGGCATTTGAGCTTCCTCTCTGATGCAGGCTATTAATAAAAGCAAGCTCGAAGCTCTTTATAAGCATGGATCACTGCTGGAAATGTTTAGCGCCTAAGTATGAGAGCTTCCTAAAACACACATCATGGTTTCAAAAGCTGCAGATTTCCTCTGTGATTTTTTCACATTTCCAATAACTGTATAACATATGCACGCATGTGTCTGACATACAGAATTCCATCTTATTTTTAGCAGAAACCCTGGAGCCTTTTCTGTTTTGAAAATGGCCATGGCATGGAGTTTCACTATGGAGAGTTCTAGACAGCTCTTCCTAAGCCTCAATTGTCTGCCTGGGCTCACCCAGTAGTGTCTGTGACTTAGCATCAGTCTTACAGTTGTCCTCCACAGGATGAGTGGGGTGGGGGTGAGGGTTATGGAGTGCTCCATCACACATATTTTTGCTGGAGCTAGTGAAGGGATTTCACCTACTTTCTGGATAGCTTTGAGAGCTTTTTGGTGTATTGAAGAAGTACATACTATTTTAATCATAGGGGAACAAAGTTATCATAAATGAAAAGCTTCACTTGCATATATCAAATAGCAGTACTATTTGAACCGTTGTTTCCTCCTTGGCATTTCCAGAGAAAATTTTCCAGGTTACAGGCAGTCTAGAGGAGACTACAAGGCAGTGCTAGTTACATTTGACACAGGATTTTGGATCTTTTGTGCTTTTGTCAGCCAGACAGTAGTGCTCATGTGTATTTTAGAGAGACATATGCTTTCAATCTTTTAAAAAATCATTTATGGGTAGGCGGCAAGGAAAAGGAGTTATTGTTTGAGCAGAATAGAGTTAGTAGCACAGATTACTGCTCCAGCATAGAGGTGGATGTCTGGGAACCATACACTTCACTAGCTGTTTGAGCAATCAGTTTTAAAGAGATTATTGAAGTAACTGGTTTAAAGTCTCGTCACTTACTTAGCATGGCAGGTTAAACTAAATGAAAGGACCTGTCTATAGTTACTTCTTAAAATATTTACATTCTCCTTAAACATGACTAAGGAGCAGAGGCCTTCTTTATAAAAGCTCTCATTATAATGGAAATCCTGGGATTCCAGGTTTGATGGTTGAAGTTTAGTGACAAGATGACAGATGCTGTTTGAAGTACGTGCATTTAGGAATTCCAAAAGCATTTTAAATCTTAACTTTCTTACAGTTTCTCCATTCGGGATCCTCTAAATAGTTCTTAATACTTAGAAGCAATTAATGTAAGTGGCAGAGAATATTCTTATTTGCTTAAAACCTTCTTGTACTGGTTTCTCCCTAGCAAAGTCTTGAGAGAACATCACTTCATTGCTGTTAAGTCCATAGAAGTGAAGGACATTTTATAGAAGAATGGTGGGAGGAACCTACTCTTAACATATGAGCACTTTGAATGTTTCAATTTTGTTATCACATTTGTGTGTGTGTGTGCATATGTGTATGTGTAGGTGTGTGCATGTGTGTATGTGTGTGTGCCTGTGTGTGTAGGTGTGTGTGTATGTGTTTGCATGTGTGTGTGTGTGCACGCGCATGTGTGTGCATGTGCACACATTTGCACCAGCATATGTGTAGGCATATAATGATATGTTGTGGGAGTTGGCTCACTCTTCGTCAGCCATTTGGATCTGGGCACTGTGCTCATGTTTCCAGGCTTGTTAGGAAGAACTTTTACCCACAAAATCTGACTGACCCTGAGATTTTTAAAAAAATCACCATGAAGCAAAATCCAAATTGAAACCTTGCAAACCATATCACAGAAGTTCTGGTGGCATCTAAGGGTTTTGCACTGACTTCTAAAAAAATTAGGCACCATATACTTTATATTTTTTATTACATTTATTTATTTGTGTGTGTGCATGCCCATATGTGACAGTATGTATGTGCCTGCATGTGCACATGAGTGTGTGTACATGTGCATATGTATAATTCAGAGGACAACATGTGGGTCCTAGGGATTGAGTCTAGGTCTTCAGGCTTAGCATCAGGCCTACCTGCTGAGCCGTCTGGCCTGCCCTTCCCTAGACTCTTCATTACAAAGTTCTTCATTCTCCATTTTGGGTTTGTAAAGGCCATTCTTTATTGCTGATGTTACTTAATTACTTCTAATGATTAAAAAGAAAGCCCTAAACACACACACAGACACTCAGACACACAGACACACAGACACACACACAGCTAACATAGAGGACAATGATTAGTTAACTAGGTTTGAGCTATTCCATATTTATTTACACAAATGAAAATAAAACTTCTAGCCAGCTGGAGAAAAACAATTGTGTGTGTTCTTTGGAATGAGTCTCACCAGCAGGAAGCTCTTGTTTTAAGTTAGTCTTTGATCTTCCTAAGTCTCTCCTTTCCCTCTGTTCTCTAGACAGTAATGCCTATGCCAGCTGCACTTCCTGCCTTTTGCTCTAGTTCAGAACCCTTTACAATGCTTGCACGTGCTATTTCTCCTGTACTTTGCCTTTGCATTTAAGTTCCTAACTCTTGTTAGTCTTGGGAGCCTTTTAGGGAAATAATTTAATTTAAATTAGAATTTTCCCAAGGAAGCTGAGCCTAGCCAAAAATACATATATTCGGTGTGAGAGTTTGTTCAGGATGGAGGCTAACAGGGAACACCCTTTTCAAGTGATGGGGATTTCTGCTCATTACCTGTTCCTTTGCCGTACTCAGGGAACACTAGAATTCTCTTTGGAACGAGATGCTGTTGGTAGTTTTGCCTGCAGACTGTCCTGCCTCCCAGGAGGCAGGCGTGAGTCCTAGCTGAATGTGAGTGGGACCATCTGAATGGAAGATCATAGAGGTGTTTAGTGTCTTCAGCAAGCAGTATTTGATGCCTTTTTGTGAGGAAGAGAGGGAAAAGACAATAGGCCGGCATAGTGGGATTAAGACAGGGATATAATTAGCATTTTGTTTTAGCTGAATAGATGTAGTGATTATACATGTATGTACATATTGCTTTGAAATAGGTCATATGCATGTAGTTACTTAAGAGACAGTTGGCTCCAGTGTCATACTCAGAAAACAGTGCTTCACAGTTCTCATGTGGAATTCTCTGCAAGAGGCGAGGGGGATGTAAAAGCAGTGCTTCCAAATGTTCTTTGGGGCCACCTTGTCTGAGCAGACCCGAGGGACATTGTGTAGCCCCTGCCTAGCCTACTTCTGTTTGTAACCACAAAGATCCCATTAAAGCTGATGATTCTGATGGGGTCTCGGGGGAATCTGATTACTAATGCTTGGCAGACACAAAAGCATTGACATTGTCATGTTATTAGCGTCACTATCCTAAGAGCCCAGTCATCAAGGACGCCAGGAGACCGAATCTTCATAACCGCTAATGAAGGAGATAAAATGTGTAGCAATAGTCATGTTTGTAAAGACCGAGTTTACTGAAAGCTTGCATAAACAACCAAAAGGAAACCATAGGAAAAACAACTGACACTTGTAAGCATTGATTTAGCTTGGGGGTTTCAGTTGATGTCCTCATTCACAGACACGAGGGGGTTCCAGGATGAATGAGACTATGGGCCTGTGTCCTTTAACCTTGCAGGACTACATTCGATGGGTTAGTAATTTGTGATGGATTGGATTTCTGCTTATGCATGAAAATTTCATTAGATGAAAGATTCATGTTCCCTTCATTACAAACCTAATGGAACCAGGTTAAAATCTGTTGCATAATTGTTGGTCATGGGGTATCTTTCAGACAAACTTCAGCAGTCTGTGTTGTCTGTAGTAGTGACAATGGCAACAGGGACTCATTGAGACTCTGGGAATGATATGAACATCATCTTCAGGTAACAGCTTGTTAAGTAAACAGTTTGAAAATAATGTAAAATTTCTAAAAAAAAAGCAATTTGTAGTTTTAATGTGTGTTTAGTTTCTTGATTAAACATATTTGATTTTTGGAGGCCAGTCCGAATTCAGTTCATTTTGATAAAAAACTTTTTAACTGCTATCATTTTGCCATATTTTGCAAATGTCAGACATTTTGATAAGCTCATTTATCTGTATCGTAGATATGTTTGACACAAATGAATTTTATGTGTTGGGTATCAACAGCAATAACAACCCAAAGAAGGGGGCTAAAGGAAGTTCCCAAAATGCCATTAGACCGCTCTCTTTATGGAATCCTGGAGGTTTGCTGGATGTGCCTTTCCTATTTTGCAGAAGAAATGGATACCCAGGGAATGAATTCTCTTTTACAAGTCATCGCTACTTATAGATCTAGGAATGGCACATGGTGCCTCCCCCGCTTTAGTGCTATTTAGCTTTGCTTCTTGTTTTTCAGTTGTTTTATGGTTCTGGCGATGGAACCCAGCATGTGCAGGGACTTGCTCTACCATTGAGCTATATCCCCAGGCCTTTCCTAAACCTTTCACTAAAAAATACTTGTTTTTATTTTATCATTGTCATCTTTAGCCAGCACAACTTTTCCCATACGAGTGACTGTGGGGATAATGATTCTGAGCAAGAAAGGAACATCACATCTTTTATTTTAGTAGAAAATATGGAAGGAAGTCCGACTCTTGGCTAACTTAGTAATGTGAAAATCATTGTATCCTAGCAAATGCTGTTCTCATCCAGGTTGAACATTTACCCTCTGTAATAGAAGGACTGCAAAGTCCTTAAGATGAGGCAGTTTCACAGATGTGAATTTGAAAAAGAACTTTCAGGCTCCAATTGAAAAATTTAGTTAAAAAATCTTCAATCATTGCAAATGGAAAACACAACAGGTTATTGAAACATGTCAGGCTGCTGAGTGAAGCAATCACTATAAAATATGTGCATGTGTTTATATAGGGTTTTCACTGCTGTGTGCTGTGGAATAATCCTTTTGTACTCTGTAAAGATTTGTTGCTTGGATTGGTTTAATAAAGACGCTGACTGGCCAACAGCTGGACAGGATAAGGTTAGTGGGAGAGCCAAACAGGGAATGCTGGGAAGAAGCAGGGCGGAGTCTGAGGAGTGGTGAGCAGATGGAGAGAGATGCAAGATGGACACACCATCAGAGAAAAGGTACCAAGTCACATAGCAAAGCATAGATAAAAGGATGGGTTTATTGAAAATGTAAGAGCTAGCTAGTAATAAACCTGAGCTATTCACTGAACATTTATAATTAATATTAAGCCTCTGTGTGGTTACTTGGGAGCAGCTTGTGGGACAGAAACTTCTACCTACACACCATGATCATAAACAACTTGCTGAGAGAAATCAGGGCAGGAACCTGGAGACAGGAGCTGGCATAGAGGCTATGGAGGGGTGCTTCTTAATCGCTTGCTCTCCCCATGGCTTACTCAGTCTTGAAGATGGAGGTTTCTGTCCCACCTGGTCCCACAGCTGTTTTGCCCCAAATAAACACAGAGACTTATATTAAGTATAAAATGTTTGGTCGATGGCTTAGGCTTCTTATTTGGCTGGCTCTCTCTTAATTATTAATACATTTGTTTTAATCTATGCATTGCCATGAGACTGTGACTTACCGGTAATCTGGCATGTTACTCCTTGGGCAGCATCGTGTCTCCCCTGGCTCCTCTTTGCCTTCCCTTCTCCAGCCTTCTCCTGGTATGGTAGCCCTGCCTATGCTTCCTGTCTGGCTACTGGCCAATCAGTGTTTTATTCATCAACCGTTAAGATAAACATATATACAGAAAGACAATCCCCCATTACAGCCTGAGTTTTTTTATTGCAAATTTTTCATACATTTTAATCATGTTTTCTCCTCCCCCAATTCCTCCAAGATCCTCCCTACCTCCCTATCTACCCAATTTTGTGTTCTTTTTCACTCTTTAAAAACCAAACCAAATCAAATCAACCAAACAAGACAAAGACACACACACAAAACCACAAAACCAGAATCCAAAATATACAAGCCAAAGAAGCCCAAACAATGCAAAATGAGACAGAAATCTACAAAAACTCCATTGAGTTTGTTTTGTGTTGGCCAACTACTCCTGGACAAGAAGCCTACTCTGAAGTGTGTTAATATACCTAGTGACACTCCATTGGAGAAAACTAATTTTTCCATTGCCAGTGGGTATCAATTGCAGAGCTTGTTGGGTATGAGTGGAATCCCCCATCTATTTCCCTCTCTCAGTGCTGGAACTCATTTGGACTGAATCTGTTCAGGCCTTGGGCATTCGGCATGCCTTCTTATACACTCCAGGACCATCTGTCCAGAGGTGGCACAGCCACTGTAGGATAGTCCCTCTCTCATTAATGTGAATTAAGTAAATGCTTGTAGGCTTGTTTACAGCATAAACTTATGGAGATATTTTCTCAATTAAGGTTCCCTCCTCACTGATGATGCTAGCTTGTATCAAGCTGACAAGAAACAAGCCAGTACAATGGGTATATATATTCAATATTCAAAAATATTGATTGCCTGTCTTCTGACTATCAGGCACTCTGCTACATGCTGATAAAACACCAAAGACAAAAAAAATCAACCAGTTACCAGACTTCATTGAAAATCTGATTTATTAAAGAAAAACAGATGTGACAAGAAATAAGTCACCAGCAAGCTACAATTGTATATTATTAAACTATAATATAATATGTGTATTATATTAATTAGAATAAGAGGTGCTGTGACAAAAATGGCTAATAAATTCTTAAAAATAGTTAGCATTTTTAGCTATCAGGAAGATGCAAATTAAAACTGCTTTAGATGCCATTTTACCTCTATCAGAATGGCTATCAACAAGAAAACAAATGAAAAACAAAGGCTGGTGAGAATGTGGGCAAAGGAGCCCTTATACACTGCTGATGGCAATGCAAACTTGTGTAAGTCCCATCAAAATCAGCATGGAAGAAAAACAACAACAAAAAACAGAACTAAAGTAGAACCAACATACTATCCAGTTAGACCACTCTTTGATATACGCCTAAAGGACTCTGAAGTCAAAATACCATATAGACACTTGCTTATCCATATTTACTGTTGCATTATTGACAATAGCCAGAAAATGGAGTCAGTCTCTCAATGGACTATTATTGTGATTTTTGTCACCATAGGTCACCCATCCGCAGGTATAAAGGGATAAAGAAAAAGTTATACACACATGTGATGGAATTTATTCACCCACAAAGAAAAGCAGAATCATGTCATTTGCATGTAAATGGGCAGATCTGGAAATAAACAGGTAAACGTATTTAACAAAATTAGCCACACTCAAAAAGACAAAATAAGGAGGCAGAGCTCAGTGGTGGAGCATTGGACTACAGAAAGAAACTGTGTTTCTTCTTACACATAGAACCTGGATTAAAAATTATATACCTGCATGTGTGTGTATATGCAGGTATATTTACATATGTATAGGACATGCAAGTAGAATGGAGATCGAGAGAAAGAGAGGAGGAGGTCTTCAGAGAGGTGGGATATAGAGAGGCTAGTGAAGGCATGTGATGAGAGAGCAGAAGGGGCAACTGTGTAGGATGGAAAGGGATTCGGCTGGAGGGGAGAGGGGGTGTGGGAAAGGGTAGTAGGAGGGGAGCAAGGTTTATAAGAGTGCTTGGAAGGGTTATTTTAGGCTGGCTTAATTTAGTTTATGTTCAGGGGGAAGGAAAAGAATTCTGAAAAAGCATAAACTGAGAACCATAAAGAGATTAGTGGGTGCTTTTGGGTGGGAGTAAGGGAATCCCAGAGGCAGGAGAGCTTCAGGGAAGGAGCTGAAGGATTTGAGGAGAAGATGCAGGTATAGACAGGAAAGGGCAGCACCGGACATGTACTCAAAATCCTCTGGAGTAGGAGAATTTGGTAAGATTGATGGGTGTATTAGTCAGGGTTCTCTAGAGGAACAGGACTTATAGAGTGAATAGATACAGAAAGAATATTCATTAGAATAGCTTACAGGTTGTGGACCAACTAGTCCAACGATGGCTGTTTGCCAGTATAAGGTCCAAGAATCCAGTAGTTGTTCAGTTCACTGTATGTCTCAGGTATAAGTCTGTATTTCTCAGTTGGTCCTCAGTATGCATCAGAATCCTGAAGATGTAGGCTCTAATGCCGGGGAAGGAATGGACTTACCAGCAAGAGTGAGAACTAGCAGGAGAGTGCAAGAGCTCCCTTCTTCCATAGTTTTCATATAGGCTGCCAGCGGCTGTGGTCAAGATTAAAGGTGAATCTTCCCACCTCAAAAATCTGGATTAAAAGTGGTTCTTCCCACTTTGGATGATTAAATTAAAAATAAAATCCCTCAGAGGTTTTAGTTAATTCCAGATGTAGTCAAGTTGACAGTCAAGACTAGCCATCACAATAGTACATCATTATTGTAAATGCTAAGTGGTCTCATCAAGTATGTGTCTTGGAAAGATGTTAGAAGTCATCCTGGGGAAATGGGGTGAAAGTGAATTTAGGGAGACTCCTGAAAAGGCTGCTAAGTGGAATGGGTGGCAACCAAGGTGACTTTAACTCAGCTGAAGCCTGTACTGGGACAAAGAGCAATCAATTCAAGAAGGAAGAATGGGTGGGCCTGGGTGATCAATTCTAGACACAGTTTCAGTTGTTGAGACAATGACTAGCTTTCTGTGTTATGATTACAACTCTGTAAATTGCATGGAAAAACAATGTCATATTCCTTATATACAAAGTAATCAGTTGTATCAAGCAGTGGGATTCTTAGTGGTCACCTCTCTTTTTAACCACATTGTTATAGGGCTGGCTACTTCTACAGTTAACAACTGCAGAATGCTGACTGGGCGAGTTTTGCTTAGTCAGTCTCAAGAGGGCTACAATGACCATAGTTTCATATTTCCTCCTTATATTTGGGCCTAAGATGTATCTTCAAGTGACACAAATGCTTCTCTTCTCTTGGGACAAACATCAACTGTTGGGTATCTTTATCTTGGAGTTATTACTGTAAATTTTTTTCTTTCCCCAATTTTATCACATTAGTTCTCAATTACATTGCATCTTTTCCTGGATGTTCTTTGAAATTCCTGAATCTTCTTCATCAGGGACCTGTTGATGTGTATGCCAGTGGCCTTGGGATCTGGGTGACTTGCTGTCTATCAAAAAGGAGGTCATGCTAATCACTTGAGATAGGTTTTCCCTTCTTAAAAGTTATTTTAGAATTATATATATATATATATATGGTATTTTGTCTGCATTTATGTATGCATGTGAACCACATGTATATCTGGTGACAGCAGAGGCCAGAAGTCAGAAGACAGTGTCAGAACCCCTGGAACTAGAGTTGCATATGGTTGTGAGCCACCATGTGGGTGCTGGGCTCAAGCCCAGGTCCTCTGGAAGAGCAGCCAGTGCGTGCTCTTAACCATTGAGACAGCCCCAGGCTCTATCTTTAAAAGGTAAATATTAATTAGATCATTTAGCCCTCCTGAAGATTTTATTATATGTATTTGAAAATGGGTTTCCCTCTAAGAGCAGTAACAGTCTCTTTAGAAAATTGTTACTGAGGCTGGTTCAGTAGTCCCTCTGGACCCTCTGAGGACCTTGCCTGTTTGTGTTATAGCCACTGGGTATTTATGGAGCATATTTGAATTTCCTTGGCTGTAATAGATACTCAAACACATGCAATGGGCTTATGAAACCTGAGTATTTAAAAAGTGCCATCACTGTAGCAGCATAAACCTTGAGGAGTTTCACATTTCAGTTGAGCCAACTCTAATTTGTTTTTACGTTGTCCTGCTCAAGCATACCCCAAGGTATGTTCTGTCTGGTTTAGGAATGGACTTTAATAGAAGTCTTGTGTGACTGAGAAAGCAATTGAAGATGCTTTTACTTTATCATGCTTACTTTGGAAAATTAGTTGCAATAGTTTGCATGTTTTAAATGTTTTCCATTAGTGAAACAGGTTAAATAGAAATGGAATGAGATCAGTCCTCCAAGTCAGGGGCTGGTGATGGGGCTCAGCAGGTAAGGGTCTCTCTGGCAAGCCCAATGACTTGTATTCGATCCCTGGTACCATGTGGTTGAAGGAGAGAATTGACTACTGCAAGTTGTCCTCTGATCTCCACACTTGTCCCTTGCCCTGTCCCATAAAATGAACAAGCAATGTAAAAAATATGCCAAACCTCCAAGTCAGACAGGCGTCTCAGTTTGAACCCAACATTTTGTCTTTTCCCGAGAGAATAGTCCCACCTTTGATATGTCTACAATTTGCCACAGTCTAACTGGCCTTTTGTGAAGGTTTGGAGTAGTCATTCGAAATTCCACATGAGAGAACTGGAATGCCATTTTGTTCTTTAACCCAGATAATAAGCATCAAATCAAGGCATGGACCCTTTCTGAGCCTCAGTGTTTCCATCTGCAAAAGGGAAAAGCTATTGTCTTTTACACAAGTTTTTGCTTGTGAAAATCCTCAAAAATATTGTATACAGTAACATGCCAGAGAAATAACCTTTTCTGAGATATTCACATATCAGAAATATCATATCATATAATATATAATATCATATCATATAATCAGGAAGATTATAAGTATTTAATGTATTTTACCTTATAGAAACACCACAAAGTTCAATATAGTGAATGTCTGCTAATAAGTTCCTGCTACACACTGGATTCTTTCTATATGTCTTAAAAATATTCTGTAATAAAATTTACAAGATGAAGTACAATATAGGGAGTCATGATCTCCGCATTATGAATGAAAACATTCTGGTGTCCAGGTACATGTCCATAATCCGGACTGCCTGAAGCGTGGATCCAAGGCAGCTCTGCTTTGCAGTGACTTTAAAACAATTGTGCTCTCCTTCCCTGCCTCTCTTCTTCCCTTTCTTTCTGACTCATTATTCTCATTATCAACTGACAAATATGTATTTTGATTATAAGGAAATTCTCCTTTGATTTTTATCTACTGTCCTTCCTCACCTGCCCAAAGCCCAATAGTAAAGGTGTGTCCAGGACCCTGCAATGACAATGTGGCTGTATTGTATCCATATTACTGTATAAAGACTCCTTGGAAGCCCTCCTTTTGCTTTGTGTGTGTGTGTGTGTTGTATTGTGTTGTAGTGTGTACTTGTCAGTGCAAGTGTATGCACAATGCACTTTCAGGCTAGAGGTCAACACTGAGCATTCTTCCCCCATTGCTTTGTGCCTTATGTTTTGAAACAGGGCCCGCCATGGGACTTGAAGTTCACCAGTTTGGCTAGGCTGGCTGGCCAGTGAGCCCTTAGGATCCACCTGCCTTTGCCTCCTCAAATCTGGGATTACAAGTATGTGTTTCTGTGCATGGTTTTTGGGGGGCTTATTGAACTCATGACCTTGTACTTGAGCAGCTAACTCAAGTAGTCCATTTTTATATTTGTTAAGATGCCAACATGTCTTGGACAAATGCTTTGGAAAGTATTTCATTTCAATGCAAAGATTTCTACCCACATAATGAATTTGCGTTTTAAAAGAAAACACCTGTGGATACTCTGATCCCTGTGAAAGACGGATGACAGTCCATTTTGTACTTCTTATTTCTGCCGCATGCTTTATTCATCTTCCAACCCTTCTTAGGCAATTCAAAATGACTTTCTCCATCAGGCTTGATAATGGTAGACTTAATTAACTTAAGGATAGTGTGTCAATAATAAATAACTACATTTTGTAGACATGGGAAGTTATCTGACAGCTGCCTGCAAAGAATGCACTCTAGATAAATTCAGTATTCTTGACTTCTCCTTAAATTGACCTAAGAGTCATGGTGAAGAGTGAGAAGGGTTTTTACAAGGTGATTTATCTTTCAAAAAATGTTAAACATCCCCACATGTTTGAAGGTAGGTTTGTATATGATTTTGACTTAGGAATTGGTTACCTGGAAACCATGCCATTGGAATCACTTTTCCTGCCTTTCAGAATGTAATTTATTCTCCAGGAGCTCATAAACCTTTAAAGATGACACAGGCATGCACACTTCCATCATAGATTTTTATGGTTTTCTACAAGCTGATGTCTCTTACATCCTAACTCTTCCTGCCCCCTGTACGAAGCTGTCATTACAAGAAAAGGAGGTCAGAAAGATTTAACTGACAGCCTCTATAGGTCCATAAGCATTTGTATTCTCTGTTCACAATTGCTTTTGGTGGAGCACTTAAAAATATATAAGAAAGCATATAACTCAAGGATTTCATAGGTTTCCTATATAGAAACACAATCTATTGTTTCCTGCTTAGTAACTTTCTATATTTAAAATGATCATAGTTCAATTAATTACCAGTACAATTAAAACAGAATTCTAATTAAAGTAGGATATCAAAAACACACTTCTTGGAAATACACCAATGGCTTTCCTTTTCTTTTTATTTATCAATTGTTCTGTGGCTTTATATTTCTAGATTATTCTGGGTACTTTGAGAGGTAGTAAATCTCCCTCCACCCCGCAACAAGAACTCGTGTGTTTTATACACTCCCACACACTTTCTTTCATGCACAAACATATATATTTCTGTTGTTGAATTTCTATGTCTCATAATGATATTGTACTAATAACTACCAATGAGCCTTTTCATTACTTTTAGTGTATTTTTCCTTTTAATCTAGGGATCTGGACAGGATCAACCAACCTCCCTCCCTCCTTCCCTCCCTCCTATCCTAATTAACATTAACTTGTCAATCCGACACATCCTAGAATCACTTGGAAAAGGAGCCTTTATGAGGTTGGTCTACAGGTGTGTCTATGAGAGATTATCTTGATTGATTATTAATATAGGATGCCTCAGCCCACTGTGAGCAGGGCCATTCCTGGGAAGGTAGTCCTGAGCCAAATAACGGAGCTTGCTGAGCCTGAGAATGAATGAGTGAGATGGAGTAAGTCAGAATGAATGAGCCAGCAAACAAATCTACTGTGTTTTCTGCTTCACATTCCTACCTGAGTTACTGTTATGACTTCCTTCCATAATGGATTATGACTGTGAAATTTAAAGTTTAAGTCAAACCAACCATTTTCTGCCCAAGTTGTTTTTAGAGTTTTTTTTTCACAGTGACATAATGAAGCTCTTTCTCTTCCCCCCTCTCCTCTGTCTCTCTTTCCCATACATTCATCCCATCAGGAGCCATGCCACCTTCTCACTAGCTATAAGAAAGTACTCCAAAGAAGTAGACCAGTAAATACGTATTTGTGTCACCCTTGGTGTCCCCTCTCAATTGAGTTGACTGCTTTGTCTGTCCTGATCCTTTGGGTTTAGGTTTATTTTATGAGTGATACCCAGTGTTGCCAACTCCGTAGTTTTCTGTTCCTTCTCAGTGTTCTAGAATACAACTAGACATTTCCCCTATATATAAATAAAGATTTGGTCTCTTTTGCATTGTTTTGAGATAATATGATAGTGAATTATCATATTATCAGATTAACAAAGATTTAGAATTCATCCCTGAAAATGCAATTTTATTCCTAATATTTCCAGTCTCAGCTACCATGCTCTTTGGTATATATAGTATGTTCTTGGATTTTAGAGATGAAAGGAACTGATAGAGTAAGGGGATCCCATTTTACAGATGATGATAAATGATAGAACCAAGACCATTTCGTTGTAAACATTTTCATTAGTACCTTCATCCATCCACCTACCTACCCACTCACCACCATCTATCCATTCATACAAACACACACACACACACACACACACACACCACCCCTACCTATCCATTCATCTATCCATCTATCATCCATCCATCCATCCATCCACCCATCCATCCATCTACCCACCACTTATCTATTCATACACCTGTCCATATGCATATGTACCCACCCATCCATCCACTCATCTACTTACCTATTCCATTAACCTACTTGTCCACCCCCACCCATCAATATATACACATATCCATCCATCCATCCATCCATCCATCCATCCATCCATCCATCCATCCATCCAGCATGTTCAGAGCTCCTCCTGCTTTATGTGGATTACGGAGCCATAACCTGTAAAAATACTCCCCAAACTTGTGGACTACTAACCCTTCAGAAGAATATTGACAAATAAATTTAACTTTATAACATAAAGACATAGTCTAAGTACTCTGAGGTCGTGCCTTTATTTGCAGATGAAGAGTTAGCAGAGAAAACCATTAAGAGTTTCAATGCAAAAAATGAGGCAGGCTAGGTGTGAGGACATCTTGGGATAAACAAAAGTCAGGAAAAATCGAGGTCATTTTTGGGAATTCTCAGTGTATCAGCATGACTGGCATAGAGGATCTCACAGTGAGAGGTAATAAGGAGTGGCTGAGTCCTCACTCCGTGGCAGGTGTTTTGAGGCCAGCCTATGCTCAGCTGGACATTCCATTAGAATGAAAAGTGGGGCTGTATGAATTGTGAGGACAGGAGTAGGTGGCTAAAGCCACCGATTTCTCTGAGAGGCCTTCTAGGTCTCTTAACACCCTGAAGCACTTTTGCTTAGGCAAATATTTTCTGGGTCATATGTAAAATAAATGAAGTCATCTGAGCAGTGAAGGTATCACAAAATGGTGGCTTGTGAAATTGGGTGGAACAGATGCTGACAGGATAATGTACTAAATAGGAAATTTATGGAATAACACCATTGGAGATTTTCATGACAGCTTTGTGTAGGTTTTATTTGTAAATTTAACAAAATTATTGAGTATATAATTTCTTCTGAGCACTGTTTCTGGCATGATTCTAATGAGATTAATGATTTTTTTTATTTACTGATTCACTTGCCATGTGTTCAGTGCAATTCTAGGCACTGAGATAGACAGAGCACAATAGATGGCCCCCATTCTCCATGGTGCCTCCATTCCAAGTTAGAGAGGCAATAAAGCCAGATGAAAGTCAGGCTGCGGGGTGCAGAGGGTTCCATGGAAGCTGGAAAAGACAGGAGACTGAAGCGAACCAGGCGAGTGATGTGAGAGAATGGGAACTTGGGAAAGCAATCTCCAGAGAGCAAAAGCTAATTGACTGGAAGAAAACAGAAGGGGAGTGCATTGAAGGGAGAGTCACAGCCGTGAGGCCCTGTGACCCAAGAGGTGATCCCCCGCAGCAAAATGACATACTGGGTTTGAAATAACTGAATTTATGATTTTGGTATGGCACATTAATGTGTATCTGTTTCCTTACATCAGTTTTTAAAAAATATTTACATTTAGTAGGGGTTTGGTCCTCCAGGGAAGATAACAGAAATACAGAGGCATTGGCCAGGATTATTCCTGCAGTCAGCCTAGGTCTTTGTGTGCTTTATTACTTTCCTAGATGACTCTGAACTACCAAAGTCCAAATAATGCTGACTTGGATTTGTGGGAAGAATAAGAAAAGAAGGAGCCAGCTAATGACTGGAGATGTTTGTTTTGGATTTATAAAAGTTTAAAACTAAAATAGGATTGAGGCTGGGGGCATGTAGTTCAATTGGTAGCATGCTTCTTAGAATGCGGAAGTCCTGGGTTTGGCCCCAGCACAATATGAACAAGATGCAGTTTTACAAGTTTGCAGTCCTAGCACTCATGATGTGAGGGCGTATGAACCACATGTCCAAGATGTCCCTTGGCTACAGAACAAGTTGAAGATCATTCCAAGAGACACAAAACTGTCTCATACCAATCAACCACTCAGTTAACCAAGTAATCAAACCAAAGAAGCCAAAACCAACCAAAGAAACAAAAATAGGGATGGGTTAGCCTTCCCAGCAGGTAGGTATAAAGGGGAATGAGGAGAAGGCAGGGGCCAAGGAGTGATTGCAAATATACCATTAGAGGAAGACAAGAGCTACAAAGTGATTTATGAATCATTTGGTTTCAGAGGAGAATTCTGAGAGCTTAGTTTCTGTTTAACTGAAATGATGGTTTCATGAGGACAGGGGTCTTGGGATTACCTCATGCCTGGCCTTACACACAGTACTTAATAGATACTTAATCAGTATTTATTTGTTTACTGAATGAATCAATAAGTCGCAAGAAATTTTAAGGAAATATAAGCAATTGTACTAAAGGGTGAGATCAAGAGGGTTGAAACTTCAGAAATGGAATGATTCTTAGGGAAGGTGTTGCTATCAAAGAAACAATGGCATTTGTCCTACACTGTGATAGCAGTGAGATACCTACACCATGTGTACACATGAATCTACCTAGGTTTATGTCTGCATATGAGTATAAAAGCATAGGCATATGATATTTGGCCATCACACTGTCCTGTTCTATGGATGTCCAGGAGCTCCATCTTTCAGAATAAGAATCCTATGAGATGGAATATGTTTCAGAAGACCCTCAAGTTGTAGAGGGCTAACATTAGGAGATAGGGGACACAGTCAAAGGCACAAGATACCAACGATATATCTCCAGAAAGCTGGATGATGCGTTTGCCATACACATATTTTCAGTGATTTCTCCCCAAGAAGAGACATCATTTCTAGAGATTGCATAAAACTGTAAAACTCTATTTTAAGACTTGTTGGAATCCCTTAAATTCTAGACACACATTTCCTTTGAGAGGATAAACCTTTGTGTTGCAAAACAGAGATGCCTATTCGTTAGCTCCCTGGGTCCTGCATGTTTGTTCATGAAACTTCCAGCTTTTCTTGCATTTTGAAGTGTTATGCCTAATTGACTGTTCCCATGGATCCTTTACTCTATTCACATTATTAAGCTGATCTGTGGGGAGCAGACTTCTCTCAGTTTATGTGCCTAGAAGCCATTACTGCTAATGGAAGTTGTGCATGAGCCTGAGGAGGTGTACTGGTATGGGTAGAACCCACATTGAGATTTTCACGGTCATTTTATTTAGCCGTCATGAGAGTTCAATATAAAGTTTTGTTGTCTCCCCTGACCCAAATGCTATTGGACATTGAGTATAGGTGTCTGGTGATGGGTCTGCAGTTGTGACTTTAACAGGTGTAAGCATGTCTTTCCTTTGTTTCAGCTGAGAAGTGTTGAGAGTGAAATGTTCACAGCCATTAAGAGACTACCCTATCAAACACAGTTGCTCTGTTCCCTGCAAAGACCTACTCCGTACACCTTGGCGCAGGAACCAGCATGCTGCCTGGTTTTAGTTACAGCCAACGGTGCTCACGTACTGCGCATGTTTTCTTTATGTATACATTAATAAAGTTTTGCCTGTTCTAAAAAAAGAGACCTCAAATTTCTCATCGTGCTTATTCTGTATTTCACATAAGCCCAGAGCTCTAGAGGAACCAAAACAGTGGACTCTGTACAAGTGAGGTAGTTGGCCATGGTGTTGGCCATGGCATCTCAGGATGTTCAGAACTTCTTCCAGCCTTTGTCTTCCTGGCTATCCCGGGTTTATGAAGCTCTCCAGCAAGCAGGCGATGCTCTCTCTGCATCACTGGTTCTTCTAAGCAAACATGATTCGGCGTTGAGTGACAAGCCAGACCAGGACTTAGATGATACTAAGATTCAGGAAACCTACTATGAAGATGAAGAGCAGGGCAATGATGGGAATTCAGAGGAGGCAAACTCCCTGTTTCTTGAAGAGGATCGTAATAGTGATTTGCAGGACTCTGGCAGAACGGCAAGCCCCAGACTTGATCAACAAGCCAAAGACTCATGCTCTATAACACACCAGTGGCCCAATCAGACCCCAGCTGGCCCGAAGCCCCTGCACATGCTTTCTTCTATTGCTGAGGAAGAACATCACTTTGAGAGGCAGAGATGTGGTCTTCAGCTTGGCTTTGACACCCAGGTCCCTGGCACTGTAGAAAAAGTTAATGGAAAAAAGCAAGGTAAGCCGTTCAGTACCCATTGTCCCCACATTCTCCTAGAAGCCTTGTATAGTCCATTTTGATTTGCTTTTAAGTATCACATTGAATTTTACTTCTTCTCTGCCACTTACACATCCCCTCGTCCTGGCTTCTGATTGAAAGATAGAATCCACGGGGATATTTTTGTTCTATGGAGCTTTACAGGCTCCATGTTTGGGCTCCATATTTCAAAATAATAGTTCTGAGCAAGTGAAAAGCTTAAAATGAATCCGAGGGCTTGCTGGAGAAGTCCCTGTGCACATGCCATGCTTTTTAAAATATCTTTTAAAATGTTCTTTTTACCCTTCTCCCTCTAGGTTAGGAATTTCTAGATGTTACTATATTATTCAGTGTGAAATCCTGTGCAAACAGCCATACTTGTTGCAGAATTTGTAGTTGATAACACTCCAAGAATACTTCTCACAGCGTCTCACTGGGACATGATATGGGATGACAGTAGATGAGGGATCTTTGAAATAGGATAGCTTCATCTGCTTTTAGCCTGGAATGATAAGGACATAGTTCATAAAAGTTGCCTATGACACTTTATGTTGTCAAAACTGAGAACAAAGTGGGGATTTAATAAAAACGCCATGGATATGACATAAATGTAATTAAGTCTGGGAAAGCTATGGCCGTGTGTTTCAGCATAAATTGTCCATGGTTCTAATACTCTAACCTGTAGAGAGGCCATCCCACCTGGTTAAGAGACAAAGGCAAATGGTAGGCTGAGGTGAGGGGTGGGATATACTCGTCATGTGTGCATTCATAATCCATGCATATTAGATTATTCATACCCAGACAAAGTCATTACTTCCTTTCTTGTTAGATACCATATTGTCTTTCTATTTGTTTTCAGTGATTCTTCCTAGTGTCATCTTTTTAGGGGAGGATCTTACCAGCCATGTGGGATCTTAATGTTTAAGGTAACAAAAGTATCCCATTTTTGCAACACTTTTCTTCTCTCTGTGTGTGAGCTTGCGTGTGTGTGTGTGTGTGTGTGTGTATGTATGTGCTGTTATGTACATGTATGATTATGCATGTGATGTTCAGACACTGAGTGCCTTCCTTAATTGCTTTCCATCTTTTTTTTTTTGTTTTACGAGACAGGGTTTCTCTGTATTGTTTTGGAGGCTGTCGGTCCAGCCGGGACTCGAACTCACAGAGATCCGCCTGCCTCTGCCTCCTGAGTGCTGGGATTAAAGCATGCGCCACCACCGCCTGGCGCTTTCCATCTTTTCTGAAACAGGGTCTCTCACCAAACCTGGAGCTTGTGTATTCAGCTATACTATGTGGTCAGCAAGTCCCTTGAATCCTCCTTCCACTGTCCGCCCCGATACTATGATTATAAATATACACCGTACCCAGCTATTTCTATGGGTTCTGGGAATCCAGACTCAGATCATCATTTTTCAATAGCAAGCTGCTTATTGACTGAGGCCTGCCCCCACCACCCACAATGATTTCTTGATTCTTATTTGATGAGTTGGTAAAACCAGGCAGGCAAATATTCTTTCTGAAAGACTAACTATAAATGATCACAGTTTCGAGTCTTCTAAAATATTATTTATAAAATATTGGTAGAATTTTAGATTTGAGTTGAAATTGTTTTCTGATTTTATAAATTTCTTGCCTAATTTGAATTGTATCTGAAATTAATGTGAATTTGTCTTAATAGATGCTCAACGGTTATTTTTCTGATTAATTTTCATAACTGTAAAATCTAAATGTAAACATTAATTAAACCCAACTTTCAAGTGAGACAATGGAGACCGTGGTGTGACTTTCCCATTGTACCTGCAGTGGTGAGCCCTGCATTAGCTGTGAGGCAGGATGAGGCAGAAGGGAACTAATCACTCTGAGAGGCAGCCACTTTACTTTCTTTTTATAGTTGCAGAACGTTACCTAAATTCCACATTTGGGAAGAAGCAGTGTTTAGGTGGTCTGATCTTAGAGTTTACATGTACACAGACTTGTTCTTTACTCCCTATTAAAATACGATTTACCTAAGATGAAAGTCATCTTAGCCTACTGTTTTGTTACTGTTTGGAGCATATTGTAGCCACAAGTAAGGTAGGGAGCAATCTGATCACTGCAAAGAATCCCCACACAGCTCTCTGTGGGCAATCGTTTACCTGCAGATGATGGCAAACATGATGATATTTTTTTTCTGGCTCTGTTACTCTTTGTGTTTTTAGAATGTCATCTAAATGAAATGATGGCGTTGGTACCCTTTGAAATCTGGCCCCTATCACTTATTATAACACATTTGAGATTTGCACATCTTGTTGGTCCTTTATGTTGTTGAATCCTGTCCCACTGGATGCACACACTAGTTTGTTAATTGGTTTGTCCATCAAGGGATAGTTCACTTGTCCCTAGTTTTATTTCCTCCTAAGATTCAAACTCATTCATCCTTGCTCTTGTCTGGTTACACTGGATAGTCTCTCTATTAAGATGCCAAACAAGAGTGATGGGAGTGGGTTTTCTTGTCTTCGTCCTAAACTTAGCATAAAGCTTTTGTGACTACTTCATGGCTAGACACAGGTTAAAGAAGTTCCCGTGTGTACTAGATGACTTTTGGCAAAAGAGAGTATGGAATTTGGTTAAGCAATTTTGTGCCAAACTAAAATATCCACATGAATCTTTTTGTTTGCTATGTTGCAGTGAGTTGCATTGTCTCTGAGATGTTGAACTAGTCTGATGTAGCTTGCAGAAAATACTTCTGGTTGTGCTGTTATTATTTTCATACATTGATGCATTTGACTGAGGACTTTTTCATGTATTGTCATCAGGGATTTTGATGTGTGCTCATCTTTTGTGGTACTGTGGATGAAACCCAGAGTCTTGAACAATCGACAAGCACTCTTTTTTTTTTCTTTCATTTTTATTCTTTACTACTAAGGATGGTATTATTTTTGATTCAACTCTAAATAATTCAACAAATACTTCCTTAAAAACCAAGAAGATGAATTGTCATCTCAAGGTTCTTGCAGACATGAAAGGAAAACTGGAAATACAGCCTGTACTCTCTGAGTTTGCAGTTAAAATGAGAACCAGACATAAACACAGATTTGCACGCAGGTGTACAAAAGGCATAGGGTAACTATGCACAGAGACTTAAATGTGCTTTGGAGATGTATGGTAAGAAAAACAAATCTTAATTCTGCTTGCAGGGGCCTGAGAGGAAATTCATGGTAGAGGACATGGAAGGCACAGTGAATGTTTTCAACAGTGGTAGAAAACATCAGGCTGGGAGCAGAGATAGTGACAACACCAGGATGACAACAACCATGGCGCCCAGGGAGGAGGATGGGGGCTGTCTGGGATGTCTCAGGGCTGCAATGGAAGTCCAGCAATGCACACAGAGAGCCAGTGTGGCCAGATGTTTTGAAGAGACTTTTCACTAATACTGGGAAAGGTGTCTGATCTGTGCCCTATCCTCTAGCTAAGCTGGAGAGCTACTGTGACAGCTTAAACCAGTGTCCCCTCCAAATGATTTTCTTTGTTGAAAATAGTTTTTTTTCATACAGTATGCTCTATTTATCATTTTCTCTCACCCTATGCCTTCCAGTTCTCCCTTCCCAACTGAATCCACAACCTTTCTCCTTAGAAAGCAAACAGATATCCAAGGGATAATAATAAAATAAGATAAATCAGAATATGAAGAAAACAATCAAACAAGAAAAAGAACAACAAATAAAAAGCACAATACATGTATATAGATACAGAGATAACACAGGCTTGCACACCCAGGAATCCCCTAGTAATCCCAAACTGGAAGCTATAATATACATGCAAAAGACCTATAAGACAGAAGAAAAACCAAGGCAGAACAAAAAGCCTTGCCTCGATGTAGCATTACGAGATAAAGAGCCTCCAAAGACACTGCTGGGCATGCGGCCTGCCTTTGAGTAGTTTGTTTCCCCAGTGAGAACTCCCTAGGAGAAAACTAATTTTTCATTTGTAACTGGCTATCAGTTGGAGATGGCGTCTGGGTTAGGAAAGGGGGTGTGTATCCATTTCCCCCAGTTCTAGGACCCCGTCTGGTGCAGACCCCTGCAGGCCTTGTTCATACTGGTACAGAAAGTTCACGTGTGCCCAGTCCCGATGGTCTAGAAGGCCTTGATTCCTTGGTGTCCCCCTATCCCCTGGGTTTGCCATCTTTCTTCCCCTTCTGCAGCTTCCTGAGGGGAGGGATTTGATGGAGGCATCCATTTTAGGGCTGAGTGTTCCAAGGTCTCCACTCTATACATCATGTCTGACGGTAGGTCTTTGTATTTGTACCCACATGCAGGAGAAAGGTTCTCTGATGACTGAACCGAAGACTGATCTGAGTACAGGACAATGTCATTAAGGAGTCATTTTATTGCTATGTTCCTTTAACAGAACAGTACTATTTAGATTTCCCCTAGGCCCCTGGCCTGTCTAGTCTCAGATTCTTAGCCACCCAACCAGCATCGGGCGTGGGTTCCATCTCATGGAGTGGGCATTAAATCAGATATTGGTTGGTTACTCCCACAAGCTGTGTGCCATTATTGTACTAGTGTATCTTTGGAGGCAAGTCATCCGTGTAGGTCAAATGGCTTGTAGCTGGGTTTACCTTTCACCTTTGGAACCATGCAAATTACCTTTCTGTACAATGAACATTAGTCTGTAGGGGTGAAGGCTCTAGGTAGGCACCAGTTTAATCCCTCTCTGTGTTCAATGAATTGTCTAGGTGTTTTTGAATAGGCATTCTTGATTTTAGCATCTGTGTGATGTTCATGTCCTAAAATTACTTCAGAAGTGTTTGTCCTTCTTTCAGTTCAGAAAGTTTGTGTAGGTTTATTGTTTGTTAGCATTCAGTAGATTTTTTTTAAACCAAGAGCTTTATTTGTGTGTGTATGTATGAGAGAGACAGAGACAGAGACAGAGAAGGAGGGGTAGGAGAGAGAGAGAGAGCATGAGAGATGAGAGCAAGCATGTGGAATTCAGAGGACATCTTGGGGGAATCCATTCTCTCCTTCCCTGCATGGGTCCCAGGGATGGAACTCATATTGTCATGCTTGGTGGCAAGCACCTTTATCCACTGAACCATCTTATGGGCCTCCAATTAAGGCATTTGAGCCCAGAATTTTGTGTGGGAAGGTCTCAGAATAAGAATTCAATTGATAGATATTAGATTATCTTGGTTTTATTTTCTTAAGTGATTTTTGCCATTTTGTGTTTTTCAAGGACATTTTCATCTATATTATTGAATTTATGTTATGCTATTTCTTTACTACCTAATATTTTTAGGTTTTAAAGTGACATTTAAAGTATTTTTGAATTGGTCTGCTATAGAGAGAATTGTCTGAAATTTTATCTATATTTTCTGCAAGAAACTACCTTTTATTTTTTATTGTTTTTTCTCTATTTTTGGTTCTTAATTTCATTGGTTTCTATTATGCTTATTATAATGTGTTTTTTTATTTTTAATGAAAATGAAACTTAGGATACAAATTCCCCTCTAAGCAATGTGTTATCTGAATTCAACAAACAACAGTGTGTTGTTTCTGATTTCATTCTGAATTAAAATAGTTTATAATGCACACCCCTTTGCTTACTCTTTCATATGGCCGTTATTTAAAACTATGTAGATTAGATTCCAAACACGGAATATTCCAGGTTCTTTTCTGTGGTTGATTTCTCATTTCATCGCACAATGGCTTGAGCTTATACTTTGTATGACTTAAGTTAAAAAAAATTAACATTTGTGGTTGAGGATTTAGTTCAGTGCTAGTGGCTCTGGGTTTGGTCCCAAGTTCTGGGAAAAAAAAACTTCAGATTTTGTTCTGTTAACCTGAGTGTGTGTTGACTTGCTGACTGTTTTATGTGCACTTGACTAGGCAGTATTCTGTGTGCTCAAAGTGTGATGTATAAATACAGCTATATAACATGTTGTCTGCGGGGTTTTACCACATTTTCTAATCCTTGTTTGATGTCTACTGATTTCTGTGGGGTGAGGATACCGATTTTTGTTCTATTGATTACTGAAAGAGAGGTATGGGACTCTGTAACTCAAGTTATTGATTTGGCAATTTCTCTTTTCCATTTCTGTCAGGTTTTTGCTAATGTAACCTGGAACTCTGTCATTGATACAGACACATTTTAGAAACTTGTCTATGATTGGAAGTCTTTGTTATCCTGTAATGTGTCATTTTTATCCCTTGTGATGTTTCTTGTCCTAATCTCTGTTTTGCTATTAATATGACCACTCCAGCTATTTACATTTTGAAGTTTAATGTCGCACAATATAGTCCTTTTTATTTCTAACCCCCCTCCTCTGTGTGTGTGTGTGTATGTGTGTGTGCACGCGCACGAGTGTGTGTGTATGTGAGTGGGGTACCCACGAAGGCTTGAATAGGGTACTGGGCTTCTTAAAGCCAGGGTTACAGATAAACCTCAATATTGGTGCCAGGAACCAAACTTGGGTCCTCTGGAAGAAGAGCAAGCATGCTTAACTACAAACCCACCTTTCCAGGGACAATACAGCCCTTTTAACTTCTTTAAACCAATCTATATTTACTGAGAGTTTCTTACAGCATAAACTTAAGCCATTTTAAGCTAGTCTGGAAGTCTTTCACTTTAATGTGCGTGCTTGTAATCAATTGCCTGTCATCAGTGTAGTTACTGATGCTGTTAAAATTTAATTCCTTTCATCTAATCTTTGCATCTTTCAGTCTTTTCCTGTTTTCTTTTGAAGAAAACGTTTCTATAATCCCACCTTGTATCCACCCTGGTTTTTCTTAGAAAACATGTAAGGTCATTCTGGGATTTAAGTGTCCATCTTTCACTAATTTCAGTCTATCATGAGATAGCACCATACTACTACATATGCAGCACGATGCTGCTGCAGGCGCACACTCCAAGTTTTCATTTATATCCTTTGTCTTATTAATATTGATGTATTTGACTTTTCCTCATGAAAAACACATTGATTCTGTGTAGCTTTAGACTATCACTTATCTCTCGTGATGTTTAAAATGGAAAAATAATTTTACATCTACCTCATTTCTGCCACTTGAAGCATGCTTTACTTTTTCCTTTGAAAGAATATTTCTGTGACCTTTGTCATTCATTCAACTCAAAGCAGTATTCACTTAAACATTTTCCATGTACATATATGCTGCAAATGAATGGTCTCAGCTTTGTTTTTCATTTTGAAGAGTATCATGTATTTAAAAATGTTTTAGGTGTGTTTGGTGGAATCCTTTCTGAACCCCAGACTTGGCACTCCTTTGTTTTCTGTGTCTGTCTTGTGAGAAGTGTGCTGTATCCTCACAGGTGTTTCTCTGAACATAGTCCTGTCCCTTCCCATTGCAAAGCTTTGTTTAAGAAGTTTTTATTTAATCTTTGAGAGTGTCACCCAATATATTTTGATCACATTCATTCCCTTATACCCATCTTCTCCAAAATCCGCCTGACAACACCCAAACTTCATATTCTTTCTCTCTTGAAAAAACAGAAACAAAAATAAAAATGTAGCATTGTTTTCAGTAGCATGTTTCTGGAGTTTGTGTGCATGTGTGAGTGTACATATGTATGCATATCTTGTTAAATTTGCTTTTGTTGGTGGTGTCTAAGCTTGGGCCTATCTATGTAGATGGAAAAAGTTCTTCTGAAAAATTGTTGTCTGTCTGTCTGTTATTTTTTTCAGGTACTTTTTCTAGTCGGTTCTCTCTGGCTCTTTCTCCTAGTGTTCATCCATTTGATATTAACCTGCAGCCCTTGGAGATTCTCTGTATATCTCTGTATATGTCTCCAGATGTTGCTTTGTTGAGTAAGGTTGTTTTGGCTATCTTGGATCTTTTGTTTTTCCATATGAAATTGATTATTGTTCTTTCAAGATCTGTGAAGAATTGTGCTGGTATTTTAATAGGGATTGCATTGAACCTGTAGATTGCTTTCGGATTTACTATATTGCTCCTACTTATCCAAGAGTATGAGATATTTTTCCATTTTCTGATGTCTTCTTTAATTTCTTTCTTTAAAGACTCAAAGTTCTTGCTATACAGGTCTTTCACTTGTTTAGTTAGTGTTACCCCAAGGTATTTTATGTTGTTTGTGGCAATTGTAAAGGGTGATGTTTCTCTGATTTCTTTCTCAGCCCTTTTATCATCTGTATATAGTAGGGCTACTGATTTTCGTGAGTTGTATCCTGCCACTTTGCTGAAAGTATTTATCAGCTGTAAGAGTTCCCTGGTAGAGATTTTTGGATCACTTATGTAAAATATCATATCATCTGCAAATAGTGAAAGTTTGACCTCTTCATTTCCAATTTGTATCCCCTTGATCTCATTTTGTTGTTGTATTGTTCTATCTAGAACTTCAAGTACAATATTGAAAAGGTATGGAGAGAGTGGACAGACTTGTCTTGTTCCTGATTTTAGCAGAATTGCCTTGAGTTTCTGTCCATTTAGTTTGATGTTGGCTGTTGGTTTTCTGTATATAGCTTTTATTATGTTTAGGTATGTTCCTGTTATCCCAGATCTTTCCAAAACCTTTATCATGAAGGGGTATTGGATTTTGTCAAAGGCTTTTTCTGCATCTAGTGAGATGATCATGTGATTTTTGTTTTTCAGCTTGTTTATATGGTGGATTACATTGATGGATTTTCGTATGTTGAACCATCCCTGCATCCCTGGGGTGAAACCTACTTGATTGTGGTGAATGATTGTTTTGATGTGTTCTCGGATCCAATTTGCCAGTATTTTATTGAGTATTTTCGCATCAATGTTCATGAGGGATATTGGCCTGAAGTTCTCTTTCTTAGTTGTGTCTTTGTGTGGCTTGTGTATCAAGGTTATTGAAGCCTCGTAGAAAGAGTTTGGCAAAGACCCTTCTGCTTCTATTGTGTGGAATACTTTGAGAAGAATTGGTATAAGCTGTTCTTTGAATTTCTGGTAGAATTCTGCACTGAGGCCATCTGGACCTGGGCTTTTTTTTGGTTGGGAGACTTTTGATGACTGCTTCTATTTCCATAGGGGTTATAGGTTTATTTGAATTGCTTATCTGTTCTTGATTTAATTTTAGCAAGTGATAACTATCCAGAAAATTGTCCATTTCTTTAAATTTTTGAATTTTGTGGAGTACAGGTTTTCAAAGTATGACCTGATGATTCTCTGAATTTCCTCAGAGTCCGTTGTTACGTCCCCCTTTTGGTTTCTGATTTTCTTAATTTGCATGTTCACACTCTGCTATTTGGTAAGTTTGGACAAAGGTTTGTCTATCTTGTTGATTTTCTCAAAGAACCAACTCTTCATTGCATTGATTCTTTGCATTGTTTTCCTAGTTTCTACTTTATTGATTTCAGCCCTCAATTTGATTATTTCCTGGCATCTACTCCTCCTGGGGGAGTTTGCTTCTTTGTGTTCTAGAACTTTCAGCTGTGCTATTAATTTTCTGGTATGACTACTCTCCAGTTTCTTCATGTGGGCACTTAGTGCTGTGAACTTCCCTAATAACACTGCTTTCAAAGTGTCCCATAGGTTTGGGTATGTTGTGTATTCATTCTCATTGAATTCTAGGAAGTCTTTAATTTCTTTTTTTATTTCTTCTTTGACTCAGGAATGGTGCAGTTGTGCATTATTCAATTTCCATGAGTTTGTAGGTTTTCTGAAATTTGTGTTGTTGTTGAATTCTAATTTTAACGCATGGTGGTCTGATAAGATGCATGGAGTTATTCCAATATTTTTTGTACCTACTGAGGTTTGATATGTTGTCAAGTATGTGGTCAATTTTTGAGAAGGTTCCATGTGGTGCTGAGGAGGTATATTCTTTTTTATTTGGATGGAATGTTCTATAGATGTCTGTTAATCCCAATTGGGTCATAGCTTCTATTAGCTCCTTTGTTTCCTTGTTAATTTTCTTCCTCGTATTCCTGTCTAGTGGTGAGAGTGGGGTGTTGAAGTCTCCCACTATAAGTGTGTGGGGCTTTATATGTGATTTAAGTTATAGTAATGTTTCTTTTACCAACAAGGATGCCTTTGTATTTGGGGCATAGATGTTCAGAATTGAAACTTCATCTTGGTGGATTTCGCCTGTGATGAGTATGTAATGACCTCCTTCATCTCTTTTGATTGATTTCATTTTAAAGTCTAATTTGTTAGATAATTAGGATTGCTACCCCTGCTTGTTTCTTGTGTCCATTTGATTGAAAAATCTTTTCCCAACTTTTAACTCTGAGGTAATATCTGTCTTTGAGGCTGAGGTGTGTTTCTTGTATACAGCAGAAGGATGGGTTCTGTCTTCGAATCCATTCTGTTAGCCTGTGTCTTTTTATAAATGAGTTAAGACCATTAGTATTGAGGGATATTAATGATCATTGATTGCTTATTCTTCTTTGATTTGGAATGGTTGTTGTTGGTGGAATTATGTGTGGAATTCCACCCCTTTTTTCTTTTGGCTGTTGGTAAGGTGGGATTATCTAATGCCTATATTTTTCTGGTTGTAGTTAACTTCCTTGGGTTGTAGTTTTCCTTCCAGAACTTTCTGTAGGGCTGGATTAGTGGATATGTATTGCTTGAATCTAGTTTTGTCATGGAATATCTTGTTTTCTTCATATATCATGAGGAAAGCTTTTCTGTGTATAGTAATCTGGGCTGGCATCCATGGTATCTTAGTGTTGGTAGAGTATCTATCCAGGACTTTCTGACTATCAGTGTTTCTATGGAGAAGTCAGGTGTTATTCTGATAGGTTTGTCTTTATATGTTACTTGACCTTTTTCCTTAGCTGCTCTTAATATTCTTTCTTTATTCTGTATATTTGGGGTCTTGGTTATTATGTAGTGTGGGGACATTTTTTGTGGTCCACTCTATTTGGTGTTCTGTAAGCTTCTTGTACCTTCATTGGCATGACTTTCTTTAGGTTGGGAAAGTTTTCTTCTATGATTTTGTTGAATATATTTTCTGCCCCTTTGAGGTGGTTTTCTTCACTTTCATCTATACCTATTATTCTTAGGTTTGGTCTTTTCATGGTGTCCCATATTTCCTGGATGTTTTGTGTTAGGGATTTGTTGGACCTAAGATTTTCTTTGGTCCATGAATCTATTTCTCCTAGTGTATCTTCAACACCTGAGATTCTCTCTTCCATGTCTTGTATTCTGTTCGTTATGCTTGCATCTGTGGTACCTGACCATTTGCCCAGCTTTTCTATTTCCAGCCTTCCTTTAGATTGTATTTTTTTATTGTCTCTATTTCAGTTTTCAACCCTTGCACTGTTTGAATTGTTTCTTGCAGTTTTTTCTTTGTCTTTTCATCTATTTGATGCATTTTTGAATGTTTTGGTTTGTTTTTTTTTCTTCCATTTCCTGCCTTTTTTCGTTTGTTTTTTCTTCCATTTTTTGCATTTTTTGCTTTGTTTTTTCTTCCATTTCTTGCATTTTTGGTTTGTTTTTCTGTTGCTGAGTGTGTTTTTGTATTGTCTTTTCCTCATCTCTTCTTCTAGTGGGTGCAGAAGGAGCCCCTTACTGGTCTGGTAGTTAGGGGACCAGAGTTCTCTTTGGGTCGGTGCAAGCAAGTCCAATACTCTGGTAGTTCTCTTCCTGGTCCCTAGTCCTGTTCCCATGGGTGGAGAAAAAGATCGGGAATCTGGGATGGGTAGGCCCCCATTGGTGGTCTGCAGGCACTGGTCCCCTTGTCCCATCGGTGGAAGAGAAGACCAGGAATCTGGGGTGTGTGGCTCCCACCAGGAGGGGAGGCTCTGTAGCCTTGTGGTAACAGTTTTAAACATATCATTCATGTACTTCAAATTCCCCATTTCATCATCCAACCACTGTAATCCAGTAATATTTGAAGTAAAGATCTTGATCATTTTGCCTCTTAGTAGGTAAGAGAATTTTAAAAAATTATCACATGATTTATGACTAAAGATAAAACATGGTATGTAGGGAAGGAAAACAGGCCTGTCTAGTGTTGGGCCTTTACTGTAAGAGAGTCTCAGAGTCAGAACTCAAGTGTGTTCTCATTTTGGTGTTGTCAGCCTCGGTGTAGTGTAGACCTCAAAATCCTCAATTTGTTCCTTTATATCCTCAATTTGTTCCTTTATATAAGGAAACTTGTTTGCTAGAGGGTTTTGTTAAAACCGGGCTTGTGGTCACACTTGCTTTCTTCTTCCCTTGTTTCCATGTGGGTCTCTCTGTTGCCCTTCCCACAGTGGTCTCTCTCTGTCTTCACTCTGTCTGCTAGTGGACTGATGTATGCTTGTGGTTACTCTGCCAGGTTCTAGGGCAGCACCAGTCTCAGGCAGACTCTGTCTTCCTGGCTCAGGGCTCAGGACCTTCTGGCTTGACTTTCTTCCAGCTGTAGGGAATTTTTCATATTCCCACACCACACCTTCTTCCTGTCCTTCCCCAGAAGTCCGTATTCCATTGTTTTTATTGACCCTCATGTGTGTCTCCCTGTGGTCAAAGAACACCAGGGTCTGGGGCCCCTCCTGGAGGGACAGTGGGCCTTTACATATTTTTATGCACGTTGGGCCATTCTTAGCACAGCTTCCCCACTCTCCATGACTGAATACTGGTAGTCGTCACCTCCCTTCCTGCTCTGTCCCCAGTCTTTCTTATGACCTGGAAATATGAGTTTAACTCCCCTCACTGGCTGACCCAGCATCTGCCATGCCAGCAAGGACTGCTGGTAAAAAAGTTATCCCCTCCTTACCATCAGATTGGCTGATTGCTTTATGACCTCTTTCTGGTTAGTTTAATCAATGGTATCATTCCACAGAAACCTGGTTTTTTTATTATTACTTAAAGGAAAACCTATTTTTCCCCCAATGTCCCACTTCTTAAAGAGAAGCTAAACTTCAAGTTGGTGTATGGAGCAGTACACCCTGAGCTTGAACTGGACCTTCTTATCAAGTTGGGTAGTGTGTTTGGATGGAGGGATGAATGAATGAGAAGATGGTGTCACACCGAAGAGTTCTGAATTGCACGGGAGATACATCTAGCTAGCTAGTCCCCTTAGCGTGTTTATAAAAAGTTACGGTTACACATATGGTAACCCCTGAGATTATCTTGTCAGAGGTGACCAGCTAAGAATCTGCATAGCAGATGATCCAGGCTTTTGAACTGTGAGGGTGAGTCAGGACTTAATAGGTGGGTGGAGACAGAAGGGCACTCCAGAGGTAGGAAATCACAAACGTGCATGAACGCTAACATGTAGACAGGCTGACAACCCTGGGTCGTGGTGCTAGGGCTCAGGCCCTTGTGTTTCCTGTGCTAACCGTTTGGCCTTTCTCCTGCAAGCAGCTGAGAATTACACAAAAGGTCGTAAGGGTGATACCAGAGAGCTGGGGTTTAGAATAGCTCTAACATCAGTTCTGAAACAAGTCTAAAGGAGCAGTGTATACTAGGGGGCTATACAGTAGCTTAGTAAGTCAGCACGAACCTGTGACAGCAGATGGCTGCCAGTGTGCTGTCACCGCCCCACCAGGAAGGCATTGCATAAAGAAGTCTTTGGTATGGCTTTGCAGTTTGGTGGACATTTCTCCCACTAGATGCAGAAGTCCAGGTCCTAGACACCTTCTCAGGATAAGCGAGAGTCAGTGTCTCTAGGCACTGAGGACCAGAGAAAGGACTAGAGTGTTCTTGAGAGAAGGGATGGGGAAAGTTAAGTTTCCTCTTTCTTCTTGGGAAGGGAAGCCTTCAAATCAACCTTACCATTTTGACTTTGGATCCCACCCACCCCTTCCCATTTCACAGGGAGTAAGGAGCCATAGGAGATACTGGAGGCAACCACACACGTGGAGGCCAAGGCTGGACATCTGCAAAGAGAGATGCTCTACCATGGCCTCTCTTAATCACATGTGTGCAGAGTATCCCACCACACCCAAAGTGCTGTGGGAAACTGGCAGGCACAAAAGACACAAGCCATGGGCTCTTCATTCAGCTTCTTCAAGGCTGTGTCATTTGTCTAATCTGTTCCCAAGGATCCAAAACTGTTTTCAAAACCCCGACTCTTGGGTATGGGGGGATTGATTTGTAGTGTGGCCTTTGAGTGAGACAGTCTTGTTAGTCCAGAAAAGTAACTGGAGGAACACTACTAAGTTGCCTCCAGGGAACCTCCACTTTTCTCTCTTTCCTGAGGTGAAATGACCTATGCATTTACTCCAATTGCCTTTTGGCTATTGAGAAAATGCTCCTGTTTGTCTTTTCTCAGAATAAACACAGAGCCACACTAGGATTCGTGACCAGATGCTCGGTCGTACAGATGTTAAGATACCTGAGGGTTTAAAAGGTATATATATATATTAGCTATGAGTTAATATCTTAAAGAAGCTTCCTGTACTCATTTCTCCCCACCCCATCATTACACAGGGGTAGTGTAAGCCATTCTGCTGAAGAGAGCTATCTGGAGGGAGGCGAGAAAAGTCAGCATCCTAATCTAAGATTTATGTGCACTTTTTGAAAAGCCTTATCAAGCTTGCTTTTCCCATTTAATCTTGAGTTCTTTTCATAATGTCGTATCTTGATTTTATGTTCCTTAATGTGCCACATTTTTCTGCACAATAGATTTTAAGCTAAATTGGCCCAAAACAAGAGGGATGCTGAATGCTTTTTGTAACCATGGAAACATTTCTGGGCACTTACCGAGGACCTGGCTGCCAGTAGTAAATGTAACAGAGAAAATAGACACGCTTCATTTAGCAGTTGCTGATGATTAAGAGGCAGAGAGAGTACTTACAGTGACATCCCAAGATAGGCTTTTTGGTTTAAAGACCTGATCCAAACACAGACTTCCCATCAGAAAAGCAGCTGTGACACCCTTGATATGTCACAGGAAGGAGTTCTAATCATGTTTGAAAATCATTTTTGTTTTCAGCTTTTCACTTGAGATTTGTGTGTGTGTGTGTGTTTTAAACCACATATATTTGTTTCCAAGAAATATGCTTGCTATTTCCTGAAATAGCCTGCTAATGGAATTAATGTCTTTCAAGTCCATTGCCATATAGAACTTTAGAAACAATCTTTGGCGAGATGGAATGTATTTAAAAGATGGAACAGCAGGCTTCTGGTGCATGGTGACATAATTTGACTTTCTAGCCAGGTTTCTGTACTAGAGTGAGGTAATGTGGAAGAAAAACATCTTACCACGTTCTTAGTTTATGGCTAATGTCAACCATCATGGATGGGTAGCCTTGGGATTGTTGGTAGCAGTTAGGAATAAGTGGTGTCAGATATTACAGTGCAGCCAATTCAACTTCAGCCAGGCTTCATATTCTCTGTAGGATGTGTGACTACATGAGAGCTGTCTCTTTCTTCCCCTTCTTCCTTCCTTTGCAAAGTTGGAACTTTGTGTTGTCACTGATGGGTGTGACAGCAAGCCTGTCCCACACTAAATTTATCTTCATTTATTAGTCCTGCTTTCACAGCATTTGCCAGCAAGTTTCTCTGTTATCCAGAAGCAGTTAGGGAAAAGGTTTATTATTCTGCCACACTTCGAGGATCTATCCTCTGGAACTCAGTTTCCTTGATACTCCATTCTGCACATTTTGGAACAGCTCACTAACCATTAGTGATGTTCGAGGAGCTGGCGTGCACTTTTCAGATTTTGGCAAGGACTTTGCCGCTGCTTCTGTTATCTGTTTTTGGAGTTTCATGTCATTCTTTGAGGAAATGTCAAGGATGTAACAGAAGTTTCAATGAACAGAAATTTGAGGCTGGAGATATGGGTCAACCATTAAAGGCTGGGCTCATAGCCAAAAATATATAAAATTTGAAGGTCTAATTTATGGCAAGAATCAAAGTATGGGTCACATATTTCTGACCCTGATTTCTGTTTGTTACTATGATAGGATGCTGGGAAAATGGAAGGGTAAGTCTAAGCAGCATAATACAGTTCCCTCCTACTTTTCCCTGCTCACTGTTATTAGGAATGGATTAGAGGAAGTTAAGGTAAGTTACAACCCAAATAAGCTTCAACTCTATCAGTTCCCAAGGGACCACAAATTCTTCTGTAGTTGTGGATTCAGTTAATGCAAACTTTTTAGAAGTTTTCTTTGCTCTTGTAATGTATTCAGGGTTGCCCTGATTTTCAGTTAGCCAATCTAAAGGAAGGGGGCACTGGGCCCAGTCAGGGGCCATGAGCTTCCTGACATGTCCTCTCACTATGTCTTCATGCTGAGGGGAGACTCTTGCTTGCTGTGTTTAGTTTTTCAATACCATGGCTATACATGCACTGTCCCCCACCCCCACCCCGCACTGTCTCTTCTATCAGAATCCGCTCCTTCCCCACTGAAACCCCTAAGACTCTTGTCTCCATAGAAGAGCCTTCCGATGAGAAGCGTGTCTGCACTGTGATTTAAGCTGTCCTTCTCTCTAGATTCCTGCTGATGATGCCGAGGGGGAAGTCTGGGTCCCTACTAATGGAGTTCTGAGTGCTCTTTATATTTCTTAGCTTTTAAATCCATTTGTGAAACACTTCAAAAGCATAGAAAAATATAGAGGAATATCACAAATCTGTCACATAACTTGACCATGTCTTAGCATTTTGCTATATTTAATTCAGATTTATTATAAAGAAGCCATCTAGGCCAGATGAAAATAAAGTCCCCTAGAGATCCTCTTTGCTCACTAGGGGTTGAACACGTCTATATTTGGGGATTATGATTCCAGCTGTGTTTTTATTCTTTTGCTGACAAGTGTATGTATCTATAAGCTATACATGCTTTGGGGGATGCTTATATGAGTGTATGTACTTAGAGATCAGAGGACACCCTCGGGTGTCATCCTCAGGAGACATGGTACTCACTGATCTGAGTGTTCCAAGGAGGTTAGGCTGGCTGCCAACAAACCCCAGTCACCCCCTGTCTTCACCTCTTTGGTGCTGGGATTGCATGTATATCACCACACATGGAAAAACATATTCCTGCATGTTTCCAAAGCTTATACAAATGATATAATATTGAGCATACCCTGTAACTTGCTCTCTTCTCCTGTTCAGTGCATGTTTTGAGTTATATTGATGTATGAAGATTGGTTGATGTCACCTGATTTTGTAGTGTTAGTCAACCAGTCATCAAGCTATTCTTCATGCTAACATGGATATATCAGTGAACATGTACACTGGAGTTCATTTTTATAGAGACACAATTCTAGTTCAGTTCTTTCTTAAACTAGGACATTTCTTCCTTGGTTGTGGTTCTTTAAATAAATTGCCATTACCTCTTGTTTTTTCCTTGGGTGGTTCAAATTGGTTCCTGTTCCCCTGTAGCCAAGAGAGTTGTAATCAATAGAGTACATTAGTCACTTAAAGAATCTAACTTTTAGAAATTGTGTAGTTTTCCACAGTGTGTTTAAATAATGAATAAGTGATTGAGAACAGGAAGCAGTGATACTTAATTTAGGATGTGTACAGGCACCTTTGAAATGTAAAATGGTCTTACCCATACGACTGTCCAAATGTCTAAACAAGGACATCAAAGGACATCTCACAAAGCCTCAGCCTTGCACACAGAAGTATAGAGAACAGAGAAAAACTGGAAGCAGGAGAGGTGGTCTTCCCCAAGGAAGAGTACACTAATTGGTTGTCCAGTGCCAAGTGGTCTGAAAATATACATACACATAATATTATATGGACTGACTATGTTATACTTAGGGATATATGTGAATATATCTATACATATATACATGCAACAGCAATCTAGTGAAAAAAGAGGCTATGGATTTGAAGGAAAGTGGGGAGTGGTATATGGGAGTGATTGGAGGGAGAAAAGGGGAGGGAGAGAAATGTATTATAATCTTTAAAATAAAAAGAAATCTATGGATTTACCTATCTTCAAAACTACATAGCAGAATGCACTCTTTGAAATGTGTATGGAATTTCTTGGGTATATGGACTTCCTGAAATTCATCTGTTGTACTAAGATTAAAATCTACTGAGTTTGTACGAGTAGACTAAATAATGCCTCAGGGACTCCTGTAGTTTAGACCTAGGATGTCTCTGAAGTCCCATGTTTATATTCCCTAGCTTGATTACTGTAAGGTGGTATAATCTTTAAAGAGGCAGGGTTTCCTAGGTCACTGATGGTGTGCCCTGGAAGGATGGGGGGACCCCTGTCCCTTTATGGTTTTGCATTTGTCCTTGAAGTGAGCTGACTTACTTCACCGTGTCCTCCTTGCTACCACAAACTTTCCCCACGGCAGCAAACTGACTGTCCTGAAACCTAAACCCATGATCCAAGAAAAAACTTCTCTCTTTCCAACTTGATTAATGCATTTGTTACAGTAATGAAGATGTGACTGGCATAGGAGAGTCAACCATTGTGCTATTATATTTGTAATTTGGGGGTAAGCTTGAATACTCAATCAATCTTTGTGCATGGGACTTTTATCCTGAAGTTCAACTTGTCTTTGGGGTATAGTCTCTTTCCTATTATCTCAAATTTCTTGTTTATCTTTCCTTCTGGGTTCGCTCAATTCTCAAGCTTCATGATAATGAGATGGCTGCTAAATACCCCTTTAAAAAATAAGATATGCTGGGTGGTGGTGGCGCACACCTTTAATCCTAGCACTCGAGAGGCAGAGGCAGGCGGATCTCTGTGAGTTCAAGGCCGGGCTGGACTGACAGCCTCTAAAACAATACAGAGAAACCCTGTCTCGTAAAACCAAAAAAAAAAAAAAAAGGTATTTGGTTACAATTTTGTAGAGAAAAATATCCCCAAATTCTGGAAATTACGAACACAAGTATTGGAATCTGTACCACCTGGTTTGGTTTTGCATGGCTGCACTTGAATTATGTGGCACATAATAGTGGTAACTAAAGTCATGGAGATGGGATACTCTGGTTAGCCAGGCCTAGGTCTCATGCCACTTCTGGAGATAGAAGTAGAAGGACCTTTTCCAGAAGCATAGTTTGAAAGTGAAGTGAGGGAAAAGATGCAAATAAAGACTCTAGAATCTGGGAGAATAGACGCTGTATTGCATGAGCAGTTATGCTGGAGTTGTCTGTCATGCGTCTTGCCACTGTTCTTATTTTGTGTTTTGGTTTGGCTTACAAGTTAGTTTCAGGAGTAAGTCTAGATTTCTATGTCATTGCATGTACCTTATGCCACCACAGGTGCCAGAAACAGCTGCCTTCTGGTACAAATGGATGCATGTCTGCCAAACAAGGCAAAACAATATCTCATCTGCTACCCAGCATCATTTGTCACTGATGATTCAGTTCATAGTTCCCTTGGATGTTCAAAAATGTCCCAAAAGTCTTTCCTGTCTGAGGTAACTACACAGAATCTGTTTTAGTTAGCTACAGCTGTGTAACAGGTCATCCAAAAGCTTACTGGTTTGAGCACACATTTGTTTCAGTTTTTGTAGGTAGGGGTCTGGGTACATTTTAGCTGAGTCTTCTGCTCAGGTGTCATAAGGCTTCAGGAAAAGGTCTGCTGGGTTGGGTTATTATCTGGGCTTTGGAAGGAGGAAAGTCCACTTCAAAACTCCTTCAGGTGCTTGGAAGATTGGACGCTCCTGCAGATACAAGACCGAGAGTGCCAGATTCCCTACCTGCATTTCCTAGAGGCCACCTACACCTCCTTCTGCAAGATAGAGTCTGATAGCAAGAAGGCCATGTTATGTAATACAGTCATGGGTATGGCATCCTGCTACATCTGTCCTATTCTACTGGTACAAGCAAATCACAAATAGTATCACTCAAGGGGAGGGAATCAAACAAAGATGTGGACAGTAGAATGTGGGCTATGGTGGTCTGCTTACTACTGGATCCTAGGTTGCCATTTAAATGGAGAAATGGCATGAAAAGAAAACAGTACTAAAATATCTTCTTGTGAGTTATTTGTTCTCATGATTTTTTTTTCAATGTGGAAAATGGTATTTTTATCTTGAAAGGCAACTGCTATTTTATCTTGGCTGTTCTGCAAATGGTACATTCAGGATCCGTTCTTAAGAAGCCTTTGGGTAGAAGCTAGATCTGTGGACTTAAATTGGTTTTGAAATCATAAGCAGTGTAAAAAGAAGCAGATTTCACAGAAAAAACTAACACATGGTTTCTTATGGAAAATCCCCAAGCTGGGAGACTATGCCATGAGTCTTTATTGGTTTGGCAGATCACTTGAGGTGAAGACCTTCTCAGTTGCTAGTATCAGTACTAATAGATACAGTACCTATAAGTATTTGTCAAACTGTACCTACAATTATGGGCTAGATATGTTACAAATATTTTTAAATTGTCATAACTTCTTAAAGTATGAGCAGGATAATGATAGATTGTTATCTCCTCTTTAAAAGAAAATATTTTTAGGGAAGTAATTGCTCAGCATCTCTAGTGATAAAGAAACTGGGGTTCCAAACAACATGTATCTAATTCATATCAGGCTATTGTCTGGAAGTGGGATGAAGCTCTCCCATACCCATCCTTTTCTTCTATTGGTTGAAGTCTTAACTCAGTAACAGTTACTAGCAACAAAGAAATTTCTAGGCATTATAGTTTCTTTTTTTTTAAAGAAAAACTTCATTTTTTAAATTTATTGTTTTGTATGTATGGTGTGCATGTATGAGGTGTGTGTGTGTGTGTGTGTGTGTGTGTGTGTGTGTGCGCGCGCGCGTGCGTGTGTGTGGTCTATATGCCATGGCTGTCAGGCAGAGGTCAGAGGACAACTTTGTGGAGTATGCTCCCCTTTACTTTTATGTGAGCCTTGAGCTGGAACTCAGATTGTCTGACTTGAGAAGCAAATGCCTTTACCCGCTGAGCCATCTCCCTGACCCAGCATTGTAGGTTCTACTAGTGAACTTAAATAAGTGTGTGGTTTAGGGAATTCATGTGGAAAATATCTTCTCCCTTCTTTAATTCTTATTATGGTCTGAATATGAAATGCCCCTCACTGGCTTGTGTGTTAGGGCCTAGGTCCCCATCTTGTAGTGCTATTTTGGGGAACGCTCTGAGAACTTTAGCACTGGGGGCCTTACCTGGAGGAGGTGTCATTGGAGGAAGGTCCTTGGAGGCATCTTGTTCCTGGCTCCTTCTTTCTCTCTGCTTCCTGCTGCACGGAGGTGGACTGTTTTGCCAAATAATCCTCTACCCATGTTGTTCTGCCTGAGTTCATGAAGCCAAGTGATCACACACTGAATCTTCTGAAACAGAATGGGCATTTTGCCACAGTGATGAGAAAACCATTCCTCCACTCATTGTGATTTGCCTTCTACTCTACTCCTACAACAAACAGGCGCTTCAGATTGTATGCTCACAATTCCTTCACCGTATAATTTATCACCTCTCCAATTCCACCTAACATTTTGACAGTAAAAGTTGTTGACTATGCTTCCCCTAAAACTCACCCATTATTCGGGTTCTAGGCCCAGCTTGTCCCTGGCTTTCACCTTAGCCCATCCAGTCACTCCTTTCATTTACCTTATACACTTGTCTTACCTCCCACCACATCCTTGTCTCTTATCTGGACTCCTCTAATATCCACTTAGATTCCTTGGGATGATGTCACACACCTGAAGATTCAACATGTTCAAAGTATAATTGGTCATCTTCTGTGATGGAAGTCCAGCCAGTGATGACAGCAAGATAGCAGTCCTTCTCAACTTCTCCTCTACAGTAGATCCCGCCCCAAATTTGTTAGGTCCACCAATTCCAAGGCTACTCTGTCATGTAAAAGCAACTTCTGCCTTCACTATCTTTCTCTGGGTCTTCTGTGTCTCTCTGTCAGTCCATGTTAGTAATGTCCTATCTGCTTTCTTTGTTTTTGTTACTCCCTTGTCTTGGTTCATTTGAAACAGCACCAGATCTCTTTGCCTATGAAAGCATTTCAGCAAAGACACATAGCCTCTAATGATTGTACCTACAGCCTTCCAGCATCTTAAGACACTCTAATGTCCCTCATCCCTAAAACCCTTGGTTTCTTCTCCCTGCCCTTGTGCTTACCTATAGACTGTGAAAAGTGTAACGAGTTGGCTGACTTCCCTTATTCCTCAAGAGTTGGTTGCAAACATCCTCACGTTCCAGAAGCAAGCCTTCCCTGCCTTCCTTCTCCAGTTACTGTCACATTCTACGGGGTTCCTGCCCTGCCCTGTCCTGACAGTTTCTTTGCAGTTCTGGAAAGTACACTGTGCTGATTAGTAATGTACATTTCATGTTGCAATTTTTAAGCATCAGTGATTGTGCTATTTTTTAAAATTTACATCCTGGCACTTAGCACAATATCCATTTCCTGAAGGATAAACAACAACAAAACAAAACAGTGAATTCTTTAATGAGCAAGACCAAACCTAATATTAACTGCTACAAATGGGTCTTATGAAAATTGTCTATATGTGAATATCCCACAAGCAATTATAGATTACAGAAACTGGAAGAATGTAACTCTCCAAGGTTCTTGACATTTTGACACAATATTTACCTTAGGAAGACATCAGGCAAAAGTACAATGACTAACAATTTATCCTGTTTTTCTCTATCCAGGAGCAATGCACATCTAAAAGGCAAGTACTAGGGACTAGTTTTTTTTTGTTCTTTTCACCTGAAAGTTTAGGTGCTGAAATTGAGTTAACCAAGTTGATGGTATTAGGAGGTAGGGGCTTTGGGGATGGGAGTAAATCTGAGGCTCAGGCCTGACCAGCAAAATTAGTGTTATTTCTTTAAGATCCCAAAGAACAGCCTTGCCTCTTCTGCCATGTTGGAAAAGAGAAAGAGCCCTTTAGCTATGATCCAGGAAGTAAATCTTCAGTATCTACTGAATATGCAGGTGCCTTGATCTTGGCCATGTCTTAGTCACTGTTCTATTAATTGTGAAGAGATCCTATAACCATGGCAACTCTTATGAAAGAAAGCACTTAATTTGGAGCTTGTTTACAGTTCCAGAGGTTTAGTCCATTTTTTTCTTTTTTTCAATTTTTTTTTATTTTAAATAGCTTGTTTTACATGTCAATCCCAGTTCCCTCTCCCTCCCCTCCTCCCGCACTCCCCTTTCCCCCCACCCTCCCACCCTATTGCCAAATCCTTCCACATAGGGGATATCAGAGTCTGTCATTTTACTCTGGGTAGGGTCCAGGCACTCCCCTAAGAGTCCAGGCTGAGAGAGCATCCCTCTTTGTGCTATAGGCACACGAAGACTGTTTGTATATCAGGGATAGACACTGATCCACAGCTCAGGGCCCCATAGGTTGCCCAGGCCTTCTCGCTGACACTCACATTTGGGGGGTCCAGATCAGTCCCATGCTGGCCTCCCCACTGTCAGTCTGGGATCCAAGAGCTCTCCCCTGTTCAGATCAGCTGTCTCTGCTGGTTTTGCCAGCCCATTCTTTGCCAATTTGCTCATTGCTCCTCTCTCTCTGTCACTGGGTTCCTTGGGTTCAGTTCAGTGATTAATTGTGTGTTTGCCTCTGCTTCCATCAGTCACTGGATGAAGGCTCCCGGATGGTTATAGACATCAAGTTCATTATCAGGAATGGGCATTCAAGGTGGTCTCTCCACTATTGCTTAGCTTGCCAATTGGTGTCATCCCTTTAGATCACTCGAGGTCGCTCTGGTGCCTGATCTGTATTCGATCCTATGATTCCCTCTTCCCCCTATTCTACCCCCACCCCCTCAACTTCCTTTTCCCCCATGACCAACTCTCTTCCTCTTCACCCCCTCTCTTCTTCCCAGGTCCCACTCCCCCCCCACTCCTCGCCGTGTTCCCCATCCATTCAGGGGATCTTGTCTCCATCCTCTTCTTTGGGTACTATGCATATATGCATATCTTTTAGGTTCTTTCCTGTTTCCCAGACTCTCTATCAGTGGAAGTGCAAACTGGCACTATCCTGATCCATGTCTAAAATCCATATATGAGTGAGTACATACCATGTTTGTCTTTTTGCGACTGGGTTACCTCACTCAGGATGGTTTCTTCCAGTGCTATCCATTTCCCTGCGAATTTCAAGATTCCATTATTTTTTTCTGCTGAGTAATACTCCATTGTGTAAATGTACCACATTTTCTCTATCCACTCTTCAGTTGAGGGGCATCTAGGTTGCTTCCAGGTTCTGGCTATTACAAATAATGCTGCTATGAACATAGTGGAGAAGATGCCCTTGTTGTATGAACTTGCCTCATTTGGATATATGCCTAAGAGTGGAATTGCTGGGTCTACCGATTAATTCCCATTTTCCTGAGGAATCTCCATACCGATTTCCAAAGAGGCTGTATGAGTCGGCACTCCCACCAGCAGTGGAGGAGTGTTCCTCTCTCTCCACATCCTCTCCAGCATAAATTGTCTTCGGTGTTTTTGATTCTAGCCATTCTGACAGGAGTAAGATGGTATCTCAGAGTTGTTTTGATTTGCATTTCCCTGATGGCTAAGGATGTTGAGCACTTTCTTAAGTGTCTCTTGGCCATTTTAGCCTCCTCTACTGAGAATTCTCTATTTAGCTCTGTACTCCACCTTTTAATTGGATCCTTTGGTGTTTTGGAGACTTGTTTCTTGAGTTCTTTGTAAATTTTGGAGATTAGCCCTCTGTCAGATGTAGGGTTAGTGAATATCTTTTCCCATTCTGTGGCCTGCCTTTTTGTCTTTTTGACTGTGTCCTTTGCCTTACAGAAGCTTTTTAGCTTCAGAAGGTCCCATTTGTTAATTGTCGCTCTCAGTGCCTGTGCCACTGGTGTTATGTTTAGGAACCAACTCGTTGAAGAGTATCTCCCACTTTCTCTTCTAAAAGTTTCAGTGTGGCTGGATTTATGTTGAGATCTTTGATCCATTTGGACTTAAGTTTTGTACAAGGCGATAAACATGGATCTATCTGCAGTCTTCTGCATACTAGTACCCAGTTATGCCAGCACCATTTGTTGAAGATGCTTTCTTTTTTCCGTTGTACACTTTTAGCTTCTTTGTCAAAAATCAAGTGTTCATAGGTGTGTGGGTTAAAATTAGAGCTTTCAATTCGGTTCCATTGGTCTACCTGCCTATTTTTGTGCCAATACCAAGCTGTTTTCAGGACTATAGCTCTATAATAGAGCTTGAAGTCAGGTATGGTGATGCCTCCTGAAGTTCCTTTATTGTATAGGGATGTTTTAGCTATCCTGGGCCTTTTGTTTTTCCATATAAAGTTGATTAATGTTCTTAAGAATTGTGATGGAATTTTGATAGGGATTGCATTGAATCTGTAGACTGCTTTTGGCAAGATTGCCATTTTTATTATGTTGATCCTACCAATCCAAGAGCATGGGAGATCTTTCCATTTTCTGGTATCTTCTTTGATTTCTTTCTTTAAAGACACAAAGTTCTTGATATACAGGTCTTTAATTTCCTTGGTTAACATTATCCCCAGATATGTGATGCTGTTTTTGGCTATTGTAAAGGGTGATGTTTCTCTGATTTCTTTCTCAGTCACTTCATCATCTGTATATAATAGAGCCACTGATTTTTTTGAGTTTACCTTGTATCCTGCCACATTGCTGAAGGTGTTTATCAGCTCTAGGAGTAACCTTGCGGAGTTTTTTGGGTCACTTATGTAAACTATCATATCATCTGCAAATAGTGAAAGTTTGACTTCTTCTTTTCCTATTTGTATCCCCTTTATCTCCTTTTGTTGTCTTATTGCTGTAGCTAGAACTTCAAGTACAATATTGAAGAGATATGGAGAGAGTGGACAGCCTTGTCTTGTTCCTGATTTTAGAGGAATTGCTTTGAGTTTCTCTCCATTTAGTTTGATGTTAGCTGTTGGTTTACTGTATATTACTTTTATTATATTCAGGTACATTCCTGTTATCCCTGATCTCTCTAGGACCTTTATCATGAAGGGGTGCTGGATTTTGTCAAAGGCTTTTTCAGCATCTAGTGAGATGATCATGTGGTTTTTCTTTCGCAGATTGTTAATATGGTGGATTACATTGATAGATTTTCTAATGTTGAACCATCCCTGCATTCCTGGGATGAAGCCTACTTGATCATGTTGGATGATTTTTCTGATGTGTTCTTGGATCCAGTTTGCGAGTATTTTATTGAGTATTTTTGCATCAATGTTCATGAGGGAAATTGGTCTATAGTTCTCTTTCTTAGTTGTGTCTTTGTGTGGCTTGGGTATCAAGGTAATTGTAGCCTCGTAGAAAGAGTTTGGCAGTGAGCCTCCTGCTTCTATTGTGTGGAATACTTTGAGGAGTATTGGAATTAGCTCTTCTTTGAATTTCTGGTAGAATTCTGCACTGAAGCCATCTGGGCCTGGGCTTTTTTTTATTTGGGAGACTTTTGATGACTGCTTCTATTTCATTAGGGGTTATAGGTCTGTTTAGATTGTTTATCTGTTCTTGATTTAGTTTTGGCAAGTGATATCTATCCAGGAAATTGTCCATTTCCTTTACATTTTCAAATTTTGTGGAGTACAGGTTTTCAAAGTATGCCCTGATGATTCTCTGGATTTCCTCAGAGTCTGTTGTTATGTCCCCTTTTTCATCCCTGATTTTGTTAATTAGCATGCTCTCCCTCTGTCTTTTGATTAGTTTGGACAGAGGTTTATCTATTTTGTTGATTTTCTCAAAGAACCAACTCTTTGTTTCATTGATTCTTCTCAGTGTTTGTCTGGTTTCTACTTGATTGATTTTCAGCCCTCAATTTGATTATTTCCTGGCATCTGCTCCTCCTCGGGGAGTTTGCTTCTTTTTGTTCTAGAACATTCAGCTGTGCTATTAATTCTCTAGTATGACTGTTCTCCAATTTTTTCATGTGGGCACTTAGTGCTATAAACTTTCCTCTCAGCACTGCTTTCAAAGTGTCTCATAAGTTTGTGTATGTTGTGTCTTCATTCTCATTGAAGTCGAGGAAGTCTTTAATTTCTTTTTTTATTTGTTCCTTTACCCAAGGATGGTACAATTGTGCATTGTTCAATCTCCATGAGTTTGTAGGCTTTCTGCGATTTGTGTTACTGTTGAATTCTAATGTTAATGCATGGTGGTCTGATAAGATGCAGGGGGTTATTCCAATTTTTTTGTATCTGTGGAGATTTGCTATGTTTCCTATTATGTGGTCAATTTTAGAGAAGGTTCCATGTGGTGCCGAGAAGAAGGTATATCCCTTTGTATTTGGGTGGAATGTTCTATAGATGTCTGTTAAACCCAGTTGGGTCATAACTTCTATTAGTTCTTTTGTTTCTTTGTTAAGTTTCTGTCTGGAGGTCCTGTCTAGCGGTGAGAGCGGAGTGTTGAAGTCTCCTACTATTAGTGTGTGAGATTTTATGTGCATTTTGAGCTTTAGTAATGTTTCTTTCACGAATGTAGGTGCCTTTGTATTTGGGGTGTAGATGTTTAAAATTGAGACTTCGTCTTGATGTATTTTTCCTTTGATGAATATGAAGTGTCCTTCTTCATCTCTTTTGATTGATTTTAATTTGAAGTCTAATTTGTTAGATATTAGGATTGCTACACCCGCTTGTTTCTTGGGACCGTTTGATTGGAAGATCTTTTCCCAACCCTTTACTCTGAGATAACGTCTGTCTTTGATGTTGAGATGTGTTTCTTGTATGCAGCAGAAGGAAGGGTTCTGTCTTCGTATCCATTCTGCTAGTCTGTGTCTTTTTATAGGCAAGTTGAGGCGGTTGACATTGAGGGATATTAATGACCATTGATTGGTGATCCTTGCTTGTTGTGCTTGATTTATTGTTAGTGAAGTTATTTTGTGTAGTTTCTCCTCCCTTTTTCTTTTGGTGTTTTGTAAAGTGTGATTATATATTGCCTGTGTCTTTGTGAATGTAGTTATCTTCCTTGGCTCTAGGTTTTCCTTCTAGCATTTTCTGTAGAGCTGGATTCATGGATATGTATTGTTTAAATCTGGCTTTGTCATGGAATATTTTGTTTTCTCCATCTATGGTAATTGAGAGCTTTGCTGGATATAGTAGTCTGGGCTGGCATCCTTGTTCCCTTAGCGTTTGTAGGACATATGTCCAGGATCTTCTGGCTTTCATCGTTTCCATTGAGAAGTCAGGTGTAATTCGGATAGGTCTGCCTTTGTATGTTACTTGGCCTTTTTCTTTAGCTGCTCTTAATATTTTCTCTTTACTCTGTAGGTTTGATGTTTTGATTATTATATGGTGAGATGACTTCTTTTTCTGGTCGAGCCTATTTGGTGTTCTGTAGGATTCTTGTACTTTCATAGGCATATCTTTCTTTAGGTTAGGGAAGTTTTCTTCTATGATTTTGTTGAATATGTTTTCTGTACCTTTAAGTTGAAGTTCTTCACCTTCTTCTATACCTATTATTCTCAGGTTTGGCTTCTTCACGGTGTCCCATATTTCCTGGATATTTTGTGTTAAGGATTTGTTGGTTTTGAGATTTTCTTTGGTTGACGACTCTATATCCTCTAATGAGTCTTCAACACCTGAGATTCTCTCTTCTATCTATTGTATTCTGTTGGTGATACTTGCATCTGTAGTTCTTGATCGTTTACCCAGCTTTTCTATTTCCAGCATCCCTTCATTCTGTGTTTTCTTTATCGTTTCTATTTCAGCTTTCAATCCTTCAACTGTTTGAGTTGTTTCCTTCATTTTTTTGGTTGTTCTTTCTTGGTGCTTTTTAGATTCTTTGAGAGATTTGTTTATTTCTTGAAATTTTTCCCCCATTTCATGGATTTTTTTGTTTGCTTTTTCTTCTATTTCTTTAAGGGATTTCCTCGTTTCTTCTTTGAGGGTCTCCATCATCTTCATGAAATAATTTTTAAGGTCTGTCTCCTCTTCTTCGTCTATGTAGTGCTTTTTGGGTCTTGCTGGTTTTGGATCCCTGGATTCTGGTGGGGTCATGTTGGTGTTTCTATTGCTGAGTGATCTCTTATTCTGTCTTCTTCCCATCTCTTCTTTCAGTGGGTGCTGGTGGGGTCTTTCCGTTTCTACTGGTCTCCTTCCTTCCTGCAGCTGAAGCTGGGGATGCTGACATGGAGTTTGGGTCCTGGTAGGGCTGATGTCTTTCCTGAAGCTGGTCTCACTGGGGTTGGGGTCTTGGAATTGTTGACTTCTTTGCTGTGTGGGCAGGTCTCCTGAAGCTGTACTCGCTGGGGTTGGGGTCTTGGAAGGGCTGATGTCTTTCCTGAAGCTGTACTCACTGGGGTTGGGGTCTTGGAAGGGCTGATGTCTTTCCTGAAGGTGGACTCGCTGGGGTTGGGGTCTTGGAAAGGCTGATGTCTTTCTTGAAGCTGGACTCACTGGGGTTGGGGTCTTGGAAGGGCTGATGTCTTTCCTGAAGGTGGACTCACTGGGGTTGGGGTCTTGGAGGGGCTGATGTTTTCCTGAAGCTGGACTCGCTGGGGTTGGGGTCTTGGAGGGGTTGATGTCTTTCCTGAAGCTGGACTCGCTGGGGTTGGGGTCTTGGAGGGGTTGATGTCTTTCCTGTGTGGGCGGGTCTTCTGGATGCCGGGCGGCCCCGAAGATCAAGGGGGATGGGGGAAGGGCGGGCGGTCCCCGCCAGAGACCCAATCTCACCTGAAGCTGGACTGGCTGGGGTTGAGGTCTTGGAGGGGCTGATGTCTTTCCTGTGTGGGCGGGTCTTCTGGATGGTTTAGTCCATTTTTATCATGGTGGGGAGCATGGCAGCTTGTAGGCACTGGAGTCATAGCTGAGAGCTACGTCCTGATCCATGGGCAGCAGGATGAGAGAGTGAACTGCATCTAGCATGGGCTTTTAAAGCCTCAAAGCCCATCCCCCAGTGACACACCTCTTCCTACATTGCCACACCTCTCAGTCCTTCTCAAATAGTTCCACGATGACTGAGAATTCAAATATATGACTTATGGGGGCCATTCTTATTCCAACCTCTACACCGTCCTAGCTTCCAGAACTGTGAGAAATGAATTCCTGTTGCTCATAAGTCTTAGATGGACTATAACCTGTAAGTCAAATAAATCCTCCCCAAGCTGCTTTGGTCAGTGTTTTATCATAGTAACAGAGAAGCAAGCTAGAACAGAAGTTTATATCAGGAGTGGGGTTGTTTCTGTGGCAGCTCTAATCATGATTTTTACGGGGGGGGAGGATTGTAGAATATTTGGTACTTTGTACTGGAAAAGCCTCAGAGTATTCACAGCTAATGAACTGTTCTGAGGGAACGTGGAAGATAAGAATACTGAGGGGGTGGGGAACCAGACAACAGAGAGCTGGCTTGAGAGGTTTTAGTGGGAAGTTTGAGAGCCTCTCAAAGACTCTGTCATAGTGGTTTGTGTGATAATATATTTGAATTAAAAATCATAGAAAGGAAACCTTCTTGTGTTTCATAGGATACTTGTCAACTGTGCTGAAGGATCTGTTATAGTAAATAAAAGACCGTTATATCTGAATCAACTTTTCTGGGAAGTATTTCCCCAGAGTTACCATATAGAAGCTGTGGTCCAATGGGGAAAATGTTGGATTTCAAGTTGGCAGTAGAACTTGACAATGTGTAAGAATCTCCCACACAGTATTCGCTTTGAAGGTATGAAGGAAGGAGTCATAGAGATAAGTGGGGGCTTAGTACTATGTGCAGAGAAGCCCTGAAAGGTTATTAGTGAAGATGAAGTCTCAGTTTCAATAGAGACCCCAGAATATTGGAGATGCTAGGACCATGGTATGACCATCAAGGACAGAGGCAGGTAGGTATAAGTATTATTACAGCAGTCTGACTGACTTGGTAACAAGTGACTGAGAACTGAGACTTTGACAGTACTACTTTTCACTCTTCTTTCACGGACACATAAGGTAAGACAGAGTCCTGCCTTGGGCCAAAAGTCACATAGCTCTAGCTTCTTGAGGCCTCTGTGATGTCCCCATGCAAGAGAGCTATGAAGGCACCATGTCAGCCAGCAAACCACTGCAGTGTCCCCTAAGAGCCATCTCTGAGGGTCTGGCAGTAGCTGTTGTGCTTTCTCTAGGGACAAAAGATCAAGGGAACACTCATTCCTCTTTGGCACTCCAGTTGTGGAAATGAAGTCACAGCATTTCAGTTTCAGTGGCACAGCCCCAAGTCATTCATAAGATGTGTCCCTTTATTAAAAGTGTTCAGCCAAGATAAGAGAAATGTTGTATAGGCTAGAGAGGTACTGTCATTCAATATGCTGAAAAATACTTATTTTGTTCATTATTAATGCAGTCTTTGATGTATTCGGTTACATTTTTGTACTTTAAAGTTATGGCACAGATTACAATGGAATTACTGTCAAATTATGAGTATTTGAGCCTCAAGTATGTTACTGAAACTGCCATGATTTCAATTACATTAACCTTGTGTCATCTTTTTTTTTAAACCTGGCATACATGTAAACTTCTGCGATGGATAATGTTAGCTGTCAACTTGACACACCTGGTAAGAGGGAACCCCAGTTAGGGTTGACTCTATCAGATTGGCCTGTGGACATGTCTTTGGGGGCCCTTTCTTGATTGTAAAGTGATGTAGGAGGGCCTATCCACCCATGGCTGGTACCTTCCCTAAGAAGGTAGGCCTGGGCTGAATAAGAAAAGTAACTGAATGTGAGGCTGGATGCAAGATAACAGGTAGAATTCTTCTATGATTTCTGCATCACTTTCTGCCCTCAGCTTCTTGCTTTGGGTTTCTGTCCTGGCTTCTCTGGATGGTGGATTTTCATTTCCCTAATTGCTAAGGATGATGAATACTTTTTGAGATATCTCTTAGTCATTTTTATTTCTTCATTTGAGAACTTTCTGTTCAGGTCCCAAGCCTATTTTCTGAATGTTTCCTTATTATCCTTTCCACTTCCAAAATAGTACAGGCACAGGAAGGTTAAGGGAGTACACTGTGAGTTAACTGGACTAGATCTGGGCAAAAGATTTAGGGGCTAGGCAAGGTCTAGGGGTTGAATTCGACAAAAATGGCTGAAGTGGAACGTGAGGGAGGGAGGGTACAGCTATCCAGTTTTGGTCCCTATCGTGTGTGGTGGCTAAGGGCTGTAGCAGGGGACCTGAGGGAGACGGGCATGAGATGAGGAGGAAAAGCTCAGGCAGCTTAGCTGGGTCCCTGCCACATGCGGTATCTTTGGAGGGTTTCTTGGTAACAAGCAGATATAGGATTTAGGGTAAGTCCTCAAGTGAGGGAGACGGACTGGAACACCCCTGAAGCAGAGGGCTAATGTCCATGCCACGTGCTAGGTAACGGTGGAGTCTGTGGTAGGAAATCCTGTTTCTATTCTTCAAGACAGAAGGAAGTTAACGGAACACCGCAATTAAATTTATTGTGGACTTCAGTTCTCATATTGTTTTTCAGGACAGCAGCTGCTGTGGTCTCTCCATCCATCCTTCCCCCCTTTTCTATTCTTTAGTAGTAGTCTGGAGATTCTAAAGTCTATATTTTGTTTCCTCCATCCCTTCCACATATGTACCAGAGGCAAACCAGAAGCTCCTAGTCTTCCGGTCGTACCGAGTCCGGAAACTACCCGCAATTTGTTCAAGATTGGTTGAATTGAACAAGTTTTCCCAGGCAGCAAAGGGGCAGGAAGTGGAATACCTGAAGAAGTCTCCCCATTTTTCCTCTCTTCAGGCCTGGGTTTCACTAGCCAGTGTCTCGTCCAGAGTGAAACGTCTCAGTATGTTAGGTCCATGTCTCAGGCGCCACTGGGTTTAAGCTCATGGAGTCTCCACGGAGTTAACTGAAATGACCTCAGGCATCTGGGGCGTCTGGAATTAATCTAGACAGTAATTCTAAGAGAGATTGAAGTTCACAGGGGCTTGGTTGTGTCAATTTCAGGCCACCCCTTCCCCGCGGCCACTGTGCTTCCGGGTCTCGGCCCGTGGATGGATGGGACACTCGCACCACTTTGGGGTGACCCTGTACATGACACTGCCTTCAGTCCACTGAAGGCTGTGTGCTGGTGTTTTTGTTTGTTTGCTTGTTTTTGATTTTTCTTTTTACTGAAAATAATTATTTCCTTATATAATATATCCTGATTACGGTTTCCCCTCCCTCTGCTCCTCCAAGTACCCCTCCACCTCCCTTCCTACCCAGATCCACTCCTTTTCTGTCTCATTAGAAAAGAGCAGGCTGTCAGTTTTCAGAGAACCCTTCTGTCTTAGCCATCAGCCTGAGTAGTTTATGAATCTCCATCTTCTCCTTTATTAGGAGTCCTAGCTAGGATCCTAGTGACTCCATGACGTCTCCACTGCACCAGGTTTCCACATCTCTCCTCCAGTGTTCCACGATTCTAATGATACTCTGCCATACTCATAGATCAGTGCCTTGTCCTGTCCTCCTCAGATAGCATCGGGAGCCAGTGCAGAGACAGAGGAGCAGACATGCCGAGAGGGAGTCTAAATTGGAGGTCTCCCTCGGGTCTCACCCCTTGGAGAGCCGGGAACTCTGTGGAAGAGGGGGAGGAAAGACTGTAGGAGTCAGAGGGGATGGAGGACGCTAGGAGAACCTGGCCCACCGAATCAGCTAAGCTGTGCTCACACGGGCTCACAGAGGGTTGAAGCACACACACACACACACACACACACACACACACACACACACACACACACACACACGATTAACAGTTAATGAAAAATGAGGCCATGAATTTGAAGGAGACCAAGAGAATTTTAAAAATGAATTCTATTCTCAAATTGTCAAAGTAGTATTAAGAGGCACTTGAGAGGGCTGGGCATGGTGGTATATGTGCCTAATCTGTGCCCTTGGCAGGTAGAGTTCAGGGGTGGGGTGGGAGCTACTGTGTCAAGTTTGAGGCAAGCCTGATCTGAAAAAAGATTAGTGATGGGATTTATTAAGGAGAACACACTGGGAAAAACCATCAAAGTATCAACTCATAGGAAGGCTTCACATCTTTTTATTTTGTAGTATAATGAGTATTGAAATACTGCTTTTTGTAAAATATCGCTATATTGTATTGAATTTAAAAGTCCATTTTATTAATGTATTCATATACTAATTAACTAACTAGTTAAATTGAGTAATTGAGACAGGATCTTGCTGCATAGCTCTAGGTGTCCTGGAACTCACTATGTAGACTAGGCTAGCCTCAGACTCAGAGATTTTCCTGCTTCTGGCTCCCAAGCTCTGAGATTAAAGGCATGCACCATCATGCCCAGCTAAGGCCCATTTTAAGAGGGAATTTTAAGGCTGATTTATAAATGTTAACTTTAAAGAACTAGGCATATAAATTGTTTTTCTTGTAGTATAATTCAGAAAAAGGAAACAGGAGAGAGTGATTGAGACATTTCAATATTGAATTTTGGGAACTAGTTCTTAAAAGTGGAAATAGGGATGGAGCCATGCAACTCAGGGGCAGAGCCCTTGCCTGGCATAGGAAGGATCCTGAGTTCAATCCCTGACATGAAACAAACAAGTAAAATGGAAACATTTCTTTCTGGTCCCAGGCTGGGGTTTCATGCAGTGTGTGGACCTTTGCACAATTACCCCTCAGCCCACTGGCTTTCTCAGTGCCAGACTGAGCACTAGGACTAGGATCCTTCTGGATTAGTATCGTGGGTCAATGTGCTATGAAAAAGGAAACAGGAGTCTGCATGTTTCTAATCACCTCCGCAGCCTCAGTCAACCGTAGGAGCGAGCTCTGGGCTTTCCCACTGCACCTGTGTGAGCGAACAGTGATGCCCACGGTGGTTGGTTTGCTCTCGATTGTAAAGATTCTTAATGAGTATCTGGAGGTCACGTGAGACTCTAAAAATGATACGTTACACTTCCTTTTGGGAATTCTATTCCCAGAATAGCCTAGTTCTTTGAAACCCTCATTTAAATGAGCTTCATGATCCATGGAAGGTGTGAATGCTCGCACCTGCTTTGCAAATTGATAAACTATGCCCCAAATTCCTAACAGGTGGTTTGCTTGAAATCAGGTAATGAGTCAGCAGCTCTTCTGTCGTCTGCCAGCTAACTCTCTGACCTTCCTTTTCATGGCACTTGAGTTGGAAAAAGAAATGAATAGTAGGAGGGTATTGACCGTTTTATCTCGAGGCCATTGTGTTTCCCTGTGAGTGTATGTGTGTGTACACACTGATGCCGCTTGTGTGTGTTTCTGTGTTTGCCTGTGTTTTCTGAAACGTTTTGCCAAGTGGCATCTTCTTCCCACTTCCCAGATGGTTGTTCTGAATTTTTCCCTTTTTGAAATTGCTCACAAATCAGGAGGCTCTGCCTGCCAGTTAACAGATTTCAACAGCAGCTGGTAGGTGACCACCGTGTGCCACCCATTCCTCCCACCTCCTTCCACAATGAGGCATGGCTGGTTAGTGCAGATAAGTGATGGGATTTGCAGTTTTGAAGAGGGGACAGACAATAAGTGGATTTGATCACCATTAAAGAGTCTTCACAAACCCAACCGAAGCAGGCCTTTCTGCACAGGCAACAGACATCTAACCATGTTCTGTCTGACTTCCTGCCCTGTGTGCATGTGAGCATGAATGCATTAGAGAGAGGGGGAGGGGGCGGGAGAGGGAGAGGGAGAGAGAGAGAGAGAGAGAGAGAGAGAGAGAGAGAGAGAGAGAGAGAGAGAGAGAGAGAGAGTTCCTCTGTAATACCAAAGTATTTCTGCCTATTTTATATAGTACTTCCAGGGACAATTAAATTAGTGTAACAAACAGAACTTGCTCCTAAAATATTGAAAAATTGAACTTGTAAAATGTGAAGAATATCCAGCATGGGAATCACTTTGCAATCTTGGATTTTTGCACCAAGATAGCTATGCCCTTGTTTACCCTAATTTGTTGGAAAATAAGAGATAAACTGTGACCATCTCCATTATTAGTCCTAATCCTGTCTACCTTTAGACTCTAAAATTTATATTTATTTTAATTTTTTTTTAGACAGGGTCTCACTGCATAGCCCTGACTGGTCTGGTACTTACCATGTAGACCAGGTTGGCCTCAAATTCACAGAGATCTGCCTGCCATTGCCTCCCAAAGGCTGGGATTCAAGGTCTGTGTCACCACACCCAGCCTAAATTTTGTTTGTTCCTCTTACTTCACCTCTCACAGCTGAACTATACTTTGGCTTCTTGCTTGGAGCATAGGGTCATTTTGATGACTCTGTGATACAGTCTGGGGTTTTCATTTGTTTATTGTTTATAGCTCTTGGAGGTGGCTTTAACCTTTCTATCAGCAAAGAGTCCATTGTCATGTGTAAAGTCCATCAAATGAAATGGATTTTCACATTGTAGCCTTTAGTCTGACTAAAACAAAATCTTGCAAGGAAAACAAATCGAGCCATGAGCTATCTGCTGCAATGAGCTGTCCACAAGTGTCCCAGATACTGTACCTTGGCTTTGAGTTGACTATTATGTGCTCTAGAACCACACTACCTAGGACACAGGCATGGGTGGCTTTAAGCATAGTGATCTCTCTGTGTCTCTGTTTTCTTGTTAAACAACTACTTGCCTAGTTACTACAAAATTTCCGGGAGGACTACGTGGGAAATTTATATAACACATAAGCTATAGGGTGGTTGTACATTATCTGGAATTATTCAGGTCTACCTACTTTCATATTTTCCGAATTTCCTTTAAAATCTGCATATCATGTTGAAAATGAAAGGTCATAATACCCCGATAAATAGAGTCCCCCCTTTCCCTCTATATTAAATACAAGTATGCTTTAAAAAACTGACTCTTGGTTGAGTTCAGAGAAAGAGACTTGGCAATCTGGATTTCGAGTGAGCTAAAATGCATTAATTTGCAGGTCTGTTCACATTTAGCACAAACACTATAGTTAGAAAAACACTGTGGAGCTGTTCAGAAACGGAGATGATGTTCACAGTATATTTTTAAGGTGGAAAAAATAGTTCAACCTCATTTGAAAGGCAAATAGTTCCTAATCTGCATGAACAGGTAGTTGAACTTTTGGGCATCTTTTCCTTTCTGCTAATCATGACTATAAGCAAGGCTAATGTGAGCCCAGAAAAGAAGAGTGATAGTATTTTCTGGCTGAAAGTAATCTAGAAACCAGTAGCATCAGCCCATGCCACCACTGAGGAAAAAGACCTGTAAAATATAGTTGACTTGTTCTAAATTGCAGGCATACTTTTGACAAAGGACAGGCATGTGACTCAGGTAATCACTTCACAGGACCTCACCTCCTTGGATAAATTAGAGTCTTGATTTGTGGTGATTTCAGCAGATGGATTCTTGATACCCTGGAGGCAGGCCTTGTGATAATAGGAGGCATCTAAATGTGTCTAAGTGTGGTCCAAAGAGGAAGGTTTTATATTTATGCTTCATTTATTTATCTTCTGGGAGTTGGGAAGGGTCCACAGAGGCACGATGAACTTCTTTTGAACTTTAAAATCAAGAGACTCTAGACATTAACATTTAAAACATCAGCAGCAAAACTTTCAAAGCATAAAGCTGGATAGAAATTTAACTGAGTGTTGGATAGCGAGTGAATTGCCTGGCAACGGCCCAGGAGGAGACAAGGGAGTCTGGGTTGGTGGGAAGTGTGAATAAGGAAGAGTGGCAGGCTAGATGACCTGGACAACCAGATGGAGGGAGAGCATGAAGTGAATGGAAAGCCAGGTTCCAAAGGCAAATGGTGCAAGCTTTATTAAAACTAAAGGATGTGGTTGTTAGCATTATCAGCAACTGAACATTTTAATAAGATTGAATAAAATTCCCAAGTTATGTGGGATGTTAACATAATTTTTGTCATTTTCTTCTTTGTGGAAGAAAAGTGTAGTTTTTCTGTATTTCAGTTCTATTCTCCATAAGATAGTAAGCAAGCTAGCATATATTCTTAAAGGTCTATTGTAGTGATATCTTGCTTATACGAATAAAGCCTGTTTGGGGGCCAGAGAATGGAGCTTGCCACTAGCTAACCATAGAGGCCTGGAGGTCTGTATAGACAGACAAGATGTTAGGTAGCTGGGCAGAAACAGGATATAAGCGGGGAGAAACAGGAAACTGATCTCTTGTATGCTGAGACAATAAGGAGGTAAGGTATGTATGCTGTGGCTTGCTCCTTCTCTCTGATCTCTCAGCATTTCCCTCTATATCTGACTCTTTTTTTAATTATCTAGACCAATTAAGAACTCCATTTACGCTGGGCGGTGGTGGCGCACGCCTTTAATCCCAGCACTCGGGAGGCAGAGGCAGGCAGATCTCTGTGAGTTCGAGGCTGGGCTGACCGACAGCCTCCAAAACAATACAGAGAAACCCTGTCTCATAAAACCAAAAAAAAAAAGAACTCCATTTACAGTCTATTAGTAGATGACATTTAAAAGAATCAAAGATCAGGATGACAAGATGGCTTAGCAGATAATGGTATCTGCTGTACAAGCCTGATGACCTGAGTTCAGTCCCTGGAACCCACACAAAGATGGTAAGGAGAGAAGTAAATCCACAGAAATTGTCTTCTGTGGAATTCATGTTCACAAACACACACATATGTGCATATATATTAAAAAGGATCAATTAAGATTCTTATAAGATTCATTTTATATTTTTTATTACCATAGGATGAATATGTTTACCTAAAACACAAAAACTCATGTTTGAGTTTATAAATATATTATTTATTTTAGCTTATAAGACATAAAGGTTAAGAGTACTAGATATCTTTTAGCTCTAAATGTTTAGTTTTGCAGCAAAGTTCACCTAGAAAGTTTGGAAATCTCTTTAAATGTAACAGTGCTAGATTGTGGAATTAAAACTCAGTTAAAAACTCATTAAGATAAAATTGATATATTTTAAAACATTAATTTACTTGGAGATGCAGTTGGCTTGTGGGTTTAACAACAGAATATTTGTGTAGACTGCTTCTTTTTTGTTTGTTTGGTTCAGCACATTTTTCTAATGAAAATATCCTTGTAATAAATGAAAGAAAATTTATCTCTAATTATCCAGCCATCTGAATTGGGTTTTTGTTTTTGTAGTTGTAAAAATACACCAACTATTAGATATTACTCTTGTAGAAAGCATAAATGACAGACTCATCAATGTTCAAAGGAAATTTTGTGAAGTTCAAGATTTATGTACTGTTCGGACAATAACCTTAAGGAAAAATATCTCCCTACCAATCACAAAAAGTGCATCAAAGACTTAATTCTAATTTAGTTTTAAAATATTGAAAAAATTCCAGGATACTTGAAAAATATGTGCTGTGATATTTTAAATAGCAAAAATAAAACTGCTCCTTTGGGTTGGGTTAGGTTATGAATGGACTCAAGTTCAATTTTCTCTCATGCCAAAGAGGAAGTGATCTTTTGATGACATGATGCGTCAGTGAGTGAGTGTGAGTCCTGGCCATCACAGTAGCGATACCCTTGCCCCCTTGTCATGATGTACAAATCAGAACCTGGCACAGCATAGATCACTTTTATTTTCAAAACAAGGACACACACTCTGGAGGAGGTTTAATAAGAGCCATGATTGGATGGGAAGAAGTTCATGAACCAGCACGAAGACATAGCACACAGGATCCCAAAAGAGATGGAGATGAATTTTGTGAGACATGCCTTATAATTTATAACTGTATAATCAATAGCCAATTAAAAAACAGCTTACTCATAACGCACATGAAATGAACTCAATGGCTAAAAATGTAAAAGCTAAGATCATAAAAGTAGAATGTGTATAAAATTCCTGGTTGTAAATATTGATGGCTTTGGGGCAGAGAAAGTACTGGTGAATCTAATGTTCAAAGTACAAGTGACAGACTGAAAAATAGCTGTGTTGGATTTAAACAACTTTGGAAGCTTTTGCGCTGTGTGCGATATCACCAAGCAAATTGGAAAGACCTTGTAAATTTTATACTCCGTAAGGGACTACATAAAGAATTCTTAAAAATAGAGAAGGCCTTGAGTAGAAACATCAGAGAAAATATATTAAAGAGTCAAGAAGCACACAAGCAGTTTAATTAGCTATCAGGGAAAGCAACTGGGAACCGCACTGAACTCTACCACTGTTAGCATGACTCTAACCAAAAGTGTGATATAACATTGAGGAAGTAGAGCAAGCAGAACTGTAGTCTGTTTATAGTAGAAGTGGAAAATGCTGCCGTCTCTTTATTAGGCTGGTAGAGTAACAAATCAAACACTGAGTTGTCCAGCCAATCCTATCCCAGCCATGTATGTGAGAGAAATAAAAACACAGGGCTATACAAATTTTGCATGCACAGTATCCCTTCATAATAGCAAGAAAATGAAAACAGCCTGGCAATCAATTCATGAATGGATAGGTACCATGTGTTATGTCTATATAAAGGAAGGTAATACTTCTAAAAGAATGAACTCCAGCCTCCCCAACCCCCAGTGTTGGTACATGCTATAACAAAGGCAAACATTGAGAACATTATGTTAAGTGAAATAAGTCACCTACAAAAAACCACAGAGGGCATATTTTATATAAAGGAGTTTGTAATACAGCATTCCATACAGAAAGAAAGTAGGTTAATGGCTGGCTATGGCTTTGGAGATTGGGTTGGTGATGGGCAAAGCATAGAGTTCCAATCTGCAGGGATGGAAGTGTTTTAAAATTGATCATGGTGACAGCTGTATAGTTCTCCACATCACTGAGTTGTTTATTTTAATTAATTAATTATGTGATTATTTCACATCAAGGTGTTAAAAAGCCATCTTCCTGAAAAAATTTACACATTAATTTTCTAGAAAATGACAAAAATTTTTCTATTCTGAGGGTGGGCTTGACTATCACATCCAGATATGACATTTCTATGATTCTTTTGTGGTGTTGATGGGTGTGACAGATGTCCTGTCTTTTGAAGTGGTTTAGAGTATCCATGCTTGTGTGTGTGTGTGGTTACACATTAGCCTTTGTGGAGGCTAGAAGAGAGTTTGAGGATAGTTGGATCTCTCCTACCGTGTGGTTCTCAGGGATAAAACTCAGGGTTTTAGGATTGATTGAAAGGGTCTTTAACTACTGATACATCTCACCAGTACCTCTTACCAACCTTGAATCCATTTAATGAACATGAAGATAAAGAAAGGAAGGAAAAATGTAGGGATATGTAGAAAAATACATGTTAATTTATAATTATGGTGAAAATAATGAATTTAGATGAGTAGAGCCAAATTTGAGAAATCATGCTCCCCTGGTTACCAACACATTGATCTTATAAATGTTGCTTTGGAAGTTATTTTGAACTCAATAGGTATTTTCTGCTAAAAAAGGGCAAGAAATCCAGATCTCAAAGCCAATTTAATCCATAAGCATTTGAGTAAAGGAATGACAAGTCCTGTTCAAGACAAAGCAGTTTATAATATATCCCTTAAACATAGGCTGTTAGGCAGCCACTCAGTGCTGGTTATGGTGCTTTTCCATGTTAGCTTTGAGGGTTTCAGATTCTCCACTACAGTAATATGGGGATAATTAGTGACTGCTTTTGTCTGAAATTAATACTTTTAGTATTGTCTTTTGTAAAATTTTATTCAAGAGCTAGTTTGACGTTCCAAAATCACAAACACTTAAAGCAGGAGTGTTCACCATGAGGCTAAGGATGACTTTACTGGACATGAGGTTATTTGGAAGCTTTGTTTATCTTTGTATAGATACTTATTGTTTTGTTACAAAGTCCTGTCCTGGACTCTTCTGAGGTGTTAAGTAATATGTGGTCTTGGTGCCACAACATCTTTTTAAAAAAATGTAGAATAACTGAAGATACAGCAAATCTAAAAACATGTTGTTCCAAGATTTCCAGCAATAAACTTGGGAATATTGAAGGTCATGATTCATTAGGGCTGTTTCTTATATCATAAGACAGCTATCCCTAGCTGTCTGTTTTGTACGTCCAGCCCCCAGTCCCCTAAATCTTTCAGCATCATAGATGGGAGAAGTGATGGTATGCAATTGCTTGCTGATGCCATGGATCTGATAGTGTTCTCAGTTCCATGTTGAATGTCAGTCATGTCATAGGACCAATATCAAACAGAAGGACTTTTAAGTAAGTGAATTGGCCTCCATTCTCTCTCTTTTTTTCTATCATACTTTCAAGCTTGGCTAAAGCATTGCTATTATTGGGACATAAGCAGATTTTTTTTCAGAGTCCAAGTATTGCCAAGAGTTTTACTTACTGACTTCTTTGATGATTGTATTGTACTATTTATAGTGCAGTTTACAGTCTCTGAGGCCACAAATGGTTCTTTAGGACTGAGTGCTATAGTGAGTTGGCATCTTATGCTTTTGATGGAAGGGAAGAGTTTTTGTGGGTCTTGTTCTAGGATGCTCTTGTTCTCAGCTACTGGATACAGCAAGGACTCTCTAGACCCCATCTTGATTTCTATTTGTTTCATTTATTTTCATGTTGATCTCTGGCCCACTGTCTGGCTTCCATCATCCCCTGGATCCCAAGGACTGGAACACTTGGCATTTGGACTTTATGTTCACTGAGGAGAACAGAGAGATGGAGGAACTCAAAAAGAACCAACAAGCTGCTTTATTTTCCTGGACCACAGCAGCTTTGTTGGCTGAGTTGGGGATATAACAGTTAGCTCTGAGGATATTATGGGTTTTTTTTTTGGTTTTTCGAGACAGGGTTTCTCTGTGGCTTTGGAGGCTGTCCTGGAACTCGGTTGGTAGTCCAGGCTGGTCTCGAACTCACAGAGATCCACCTGCCTCTGCCTCCCGAGTGCTGGGATTAAAGGCGTGCGCCACCAACGCCCGGCCGAGGATATTATGTTTTAAATCGACGATTACATGCTATGTGATGAGCATGTTCACCCCTCCATATCTGCAGATTTAACCTACACAGCTCAAAAACATTTGAAAAACTACGCCTGTATTGAACGAACATGTATAGACCTTTGTCATGTCATCATTCTCTAAATAATACAATATGATAAAAATTTACTAACATTTATATTGGAATAAGTAAGGTAAATATAAAGTATATGTGAGGGTGTGTATAGGCTATGTGCAATACTTTATCATGTTACATAAGGAACTTGTGCATCCTAAGACTGGGGTATCCATGGGGATCCTGGGGTCAGCCCCATTAGATAATGTTGTAACACCTACTGGATGTTGCTTAGAGTCCTTTGCCTGCTAATTGCTCCTTTGTGTATTTGCATATGTGCACATGTATACAGTTACGTGGAGGTCAGAGGTACTTTTTAAAGATACTTGTTTGTTTTGTGCGTGTGTATGTGTGTGTATTTCTGTGTCTGTGTACAGGTATTTGTGTGTCATGGCTTGAGTGTAGAGGTCAGAGGACAACTTGCAGGAATTATTTCTTTCATTCTTCTGTGTGGTTTCCAGGGATTAAACTCCGATTATCAGGTTTGGCAGCAAGCAGCTTTACTTGCTGAGCCAACTTAGCATCCATCCATTTTTGTGAGAGTGGGTTTATGATGTGTGTGTGGGCACATTCATATCATGGTGTGCATATGGAGGTCAATAGACAAGTCTGTGCCATTCATTATTTCATCTGACCTTTATGTATGTTCTGGGGATTAAGCTCAGATTTGTGTAAGCAGTTTAATGGATGAGCTATCATTCTGGCCCTGGAACACTATTTTTGAGGTTGTGTTTCCTTGATTAAGCCTTTCTGGAATTGTTCTTATAGGCTGGTACCCAGAATTACCAGAGGTGTATCTCCTAGGTAATTCCAAATCCAGTCAAGTTGACAATAAAGAATAACCATTGTATATTGACTAGAAGCGGTTTCCTGAAGGAAATGGGGATGCTATTCTGAAACAGAGAAAGAAGCTATAAAATTAAAGGTAAAATGTATGATCCAAGATGTACTTATATCTTTAGACATTCTTTCCCCCACCCCAGTATGTTCTTTTATTTTAGAAACAACCTTATTTTACATTAATCCCAGTTCCATCTCCCTCCCATCTTGCCATGTCCCCCACCAACCCCCTCCAACCTACCCCCTATCAACTTCCCAAGGATAGTGAGGTCTTTCATGGGGGATCATCAAAGTCAGTCACATCATTTGAGGGAGGGCCTAGGCCCTCTTTCCTGTATCTGGGCTGCAATAGTATCTATCCCTCCATAGGGAATGGGCTCTCAAAGTCCATTTATGCACTAGGGATAAACACTGGCTCCACTGTTAGATGTCCCATAGACTCTCCAGGCCTCCTAGCTGGCACCTATATTCAGAGAGCTTGGTTTAGTCCAATACTGGTTCCCTGGCTTTACGACTAGGGTCTCTGTGCTCTCACTAGGTTAAGTCAACTGTTTCTGTGGGTTTCTCCAGCATGGTCTTGGCTCCATTGTTCATCCCTCCTCCCTCTCTACAACTGGATTCCAGGAGTTTGGCTCAGTCTTTAGCTGTGGGTACCTGCTTCTTCTTTGATCAGCTGTTGGATAAAGGCTCTAGGATGGCAACCAAGGTAGTCATCAATCTCATTATAGGGAAAGGGCTTCAAAGGCAGCCTCTCGACCACTGCCTAGATTCTTAGTTGGGTTCATCCTGTGGATTTATAGTGCCAGACCTCTCCCTAAACCTATACTGGCTCCCTCTATCAAGGCATCTCCTTTCTTGTCTCTTTTATTTCTCCCCTGTCTCAGTCTTCCTGATCCCTGTTGTTCTCCTTCCCCCTCCACTTCTCTTTTTCCTGTCTCCTTCCCCTCTCCCCTGTGCTCCCAATTCGCTCAGGGGTTCTTGTCCCTTTCCCCTTCTTCGTGGGACCATGTGTTTTTCTCTTGGGGTCTTGTTTCAAAATTTCTCTGGTGGTGTGGATTGTTGGCTCTGTAGTCCTTTGCTCTATGTCTAATAACCATATATGAGTGAGTACATACCATGCTTGTCTTTTTGTGACTGTTTCATTTACCTTGCAGAAGCCCCTTAGTTTCAGGAGGTCCCATTTATTAATTGTCAATTTCAGTGTCTGTGCTACTGGAGTTATATTCAGGATGAGGTCTCCTGTACCAATTCGTTCAAGGGTACCACCCACTTTCTCTTCTAAGAGGTTCAGTGTGGCTGTATTTATATTGATGTCTTTGATCCATTTGGACTTAAGTTTTGTGCATAGTGATAGACATGAATCTATCTGCAGTCTTCTACATGCCAGCATCCAGTTATTCCAGCATGTTTTGTTGAAGATGCTTTCTTTTTTCCATTGCATAACTTTAGCTTCTTTGTCAAAAATCAGTTGTTCATAGGTATGTGGGTTACTATCAGGGTTTTCAATTCAATTCCATTGTTCTACCTGTCTGTTTTTGAGCCAATACCAAACTATTTTCAGGACTATAGTTCCATAATAGAGCTTGAAGTCAAGGATGGTGATGCCTCGTGAAGTTCCTTTATTGTACAGGATTGTTTTGGCTATCCTGGGTCTTTTGTTTTTCCATATAAAGTTGAGTATTTTCTTTCAAGGTCTGTGAAGAATTGTGTTGGGATTTTGATAGGATTGCATTGAATCTGTAGATTGCTTTTGGCAAGACTGCCATTTTACTATGTTGATCCTACCTATCCAAGAGCATAGAAGATCTTTCCATTTTCTGGTGTCTTCTTTGGTTTCTTTCTTTAAAGACTCAAAGTTCTTGCTATACAGGTCTTTCACTTGTTTAGTTAGCATTATCCCAATATATTTTATGTTGTTTGTGGCTACTGTAAAGGGTGGTGTTTCTCTGATTTCTTTCTCAGCCCATTTATCATCTGTATATAGTAGGGCTGCTAATTTTTTTGAGTTGATCTTGTATCCTCTCACTTTGCTGAAGGTGTTTATCAGCTGTAGGAGTTCCCTGGTAGTTTTTTGGGTCATTTATGTAAACTGTCATATCATCTGCAAATAGTGAAAGTTTGGCTTCTTCCTTTCCAATTTGTGTCTCCTTGATCTCTTTTTGTTGTCTTATTGCTCTAGTTGGAACTTCAAGTACAATACTGAAGAGATATAAAGAGAGTGGACAACCTTGTCTTGTTCCTGATCTTAGAGGAATCATGTTGAGTTTCTCTCTATTTAGTTTGATAGTGGCTGTTGGGTTGCTGTATATTGTTTTTATTATGTTTAGGTATGTCCCTGTTATTCCTGATCTCTCCAAGACCTTTATCATGAAGGGGTGTTGGATTTTGTCAAAGGATTTTTCATCATCTAGTGAGATAATCATGTAGTTTTTCTTTTTCTGTTTGTTTATGTGGTAGATTACATTGATAGATTTTTGTATGTTGAACCATCCCTGCATCCCTGGGGTGAAGCCTACTTGATCATGGTGGATGATTTTTCTGATGCGTTCTTGGATTTGATTTGCCAGTATTTTGTTGAGTATTTTTGCATCAATGTTCATGAGGGATATTGGTCTGTACTTTTCTTTCTTAGTTGTGTCTTGTGTGGCTTGGGTACCAAGGTAACAATAGCCTTGTAAAAAGAGTTTGGCAGTGTCCCTTCTGCGTCTATTTTGTGGAACAATTTAAGGAATACTGGTATTAGCTCTTCTTTGAACTTTTGGTAGAATTCTGCACTGAAACTATCTGTTTTATTTGTTTTGGTTAGGAGACTTTTGATAACTGCTTCTATTTTATTAGGGGTTATAGGTCTATTTAAATTGTTTATCTGTTCTTGATTTAATTTTGGTAAGTGATATCTATCCGGAAAATTGTCCATTTCCTTTAAGTTTTCTAATTTTGTGGAGTACAGGTTTTCAAAACGTATGACCTGATGATTCTCTCATTTTCTTCAGTGTCTGTTGTTATGTCCCCCTTTTTATTTCTGATTTTGTTCATTTGCATGTTTGCTCTCTGCTTTTGGTTAGTTTGGATAAAGGTTTGTCTATCTTGTTGGTTTTCTTGAAGAACCAATTCATTGTTTCCTTGACTCTTTTTATTATTTACTTTGTTTCTACTTTATTGATTTCAGCCCTCAATTTGATTATTTCCTGGTTTTTACTCCTTTGGGGTGAGTTTGCTTCTTTTTGTTCTAGAGCTTTCAGTTGTGTTGTTAATTCTCTAGTGTGACTATTTTCCAGTTTCCTCATGTGGGCACTTAGTGCTATGAACTTTCTTCTTAGTACTGTTTTCAAGGTGTCCCATAAGTTTGGGTATGTTGTGCATTGTTCTCGTTGAATTCTAGGAAGTCTTTAATTTCTTTTTTTAAAATTTCTTCTTTGACCCAGGAATGGTGCAATTGTGCATTGTTCAATATCCATGAGTTTGTAGGGTTTCTGCAATTTGTGTTGCTGTTCAATTCTAACTTTAAACTATGGTGACCCTATAGGATACAAGGGGTTATTCCAATTTTTTGTATCTGTTGAGGTTTGCTATGTTGTCAAGTATGTGGTCTATTTTAGAGAAGGTTCCATGTGGTGCTGAGAAGGAGGTATATTCTTTTGTGTCTGGATGTAAGTTCTATAGATGTCTGTTAAGCCTAATTGGGTCATAACTTCTGTTATTTCCTTTAAGTTTGTGAGGTTTTATGTATGATTTGAGCTTTAGTAATATTTCTTTTATGCATGTGGGTACCGTCCTATTTGGGGCATAGATGTTCAGAATTGAGACTTCATCTTGATGGACTTTTCCTGTGATGAATATGAAATGACCTTCTTAATCTCTTTTGATTGATTTCAGTTTGAAGTCTAATTTGTCAGATATTAGGATAGCTACACCAGCTTGTTTCTTGGGTCCATTTGATTGGAAAATTTTTTCCTAATCCTGTACTCTGAGGTAACATCTTTCTTTGATATTGAGATGTGTTTCTTGTGTGCAGCAGCAGGATGGATTCTGTTTTTGTATCTATTCTGTTAGCCTGTGTCTTTTCATGTGCAAGTTAAGATCATTGACACTGAGGGATATTAATGACCATTGATTGTTAATTCTTGTTTGTTTTGGGTTTGTTATTGGTGGTGGTATTGTGTGTGGATTCCCCACCCCCTTTTTGTTTTGGTGTTTCGTAAAGTGAGATCATCTATTGCCTATGTTTTCGTGAGTGTAGTTATCTTCCTTTGGTTAGAGTTTTCCTTCTAGTACTTTCTGTGGGGCTGGATTTGTGGATATGCATTATTTAAATCTGGTTTTGTCATGGGATATCTTGTTTTCTGCATCTATAGTGATTGAAAGCTTTGGTGGGTATAGTAGTTTAGGCTGGCATTCATGTTCCGTTAGTGTTTGTAGAACATCTATCCAGGACCTTCTGGTTTTCAGAGTTTCCATTGAAAAGTGCGGTGTAATTCTGATACATCTGCCTTTATATGTTACTTGTCATTTGGTGCTTTTAATATTTTTTATTTATTCTGTAAGTTTGGTGTTTGGATTATTGTGTGGCAAGGGGACTTCTTTTTGTGGTCCAGTCTATTTGGTGTTCTGTACACTCCTTGTACTTTCATAGGCATATCCTATGTTTTCTTCTATGATTTTGTTGAATATATTTTCTGTACCCTTGAGCTGTATTTCTTCACCTTCTTCTATACCTATTATTCTTATGTTTGGCCTTTTCATGGTGTCCCATATTTCCTGGGTATTTTGTGTTAGGAATTTGTTGGACTTGAGATTTTCTTTGCATGATGACTGTATTTCCTCTAGTGAGTCTTCAACACCTGAAAGTCTCTCTTCTATCTCTTGTATTATATTGGTACATATACTTACCCAGCTTTTCTATTTCCAGCATTCACTCAATCTGTGTTTTCTCTATTATTTCTATTTCAACTTTCAAGCCTTGAACTGTTTGAATTGTTTCCTTCACTTGTTTGGTTGTTTTTTTTTTCTTGGCTTTCTTTGTATTCTTCAAGGGGTTTGTTCATTTCTTGAACTTTTTGGTTTGTGTTTTCCTCTATTTCATGTTTTTTTTCTTCCAGTTTTGTTAAGGGATTTTCTCGCTTCTTTGAGGTTCTCTAATATCTTCAAAACGTTCTTTTTAAGGTCCTTCTCTTCCTGCTTCAACTGTCTTGGGAAGTTCAGGTCATGTTGGTGTAGAGTTCCTATACTCTGGTGGTATCATATTGGTCTTTCTGTTGTTGAGTGTGTTCTTATATTGTTGTCTTCCCATCCCTTCTTTGAGTGGGTGGAGGTGGGGTCTCTCCCTCCTTAGTCTCCTGTTGGGGTAGGTGGACCAAGACTTCATTGTCTTTAACTCTGGATGGTCCCACCTCTCCTGGTGTTCTACTCACTCAAGCTCAAGCAGACAGTGTAGGGTGGGAGGGGGCCAAGACTGAGGTGTGATCAGACTCCTGATGGTCTGTCTTGCTGGAGTGGGCCAAGTACAGGTAGAGCAGGCCCAGGAAGTTCCAAATGGGGGTTGGAGGGAGCCGGGCCCCAGCAGAGCCCACACTCACCTCAGGCAGAGGGCAGAGGGCAGGGTTGGGCCCAAGCAGAGCCCACACTTGTCTCGAGCAGAGGGCGTATGGCGTAGATCTTTAGACATTCTTAAAGCAGTGTTAAATGATACAGTCCTGGGTCTACATATTTACACACATTGAGACTTCAGGTGCTCATTTCTTTAGTGCATCTGGCCGCCCATCTGCTGTTGTTCTTCTGCTTGGAGGACTTCCGGGAACAGTTGTCTTAGAGGCATGCCAGTGATGCATTCTTTCTGTAAAGCCTTTCTGTTGTACCTTCAGTTTGCTTCTCTGTGGGATTTCACAATGAGGAGTTATTCATCCTCGTCAAGGTTCTTCACATAAAGAGTCTTCCCCTCTTCTGCTGCTGAAAAAAAAGGCAACTTTTTAAGTGTTTTATGTTTACAGAGAGAATGAGCCTAGAAAACAAAGAATTTTCACACTTTCTGTCATCTCGCCTTACCCCCTATGACACACTGGATTGCTGGAGAACCTTCTTTACACTTGATGAACAAGTGTTGATACACTGTTGTGAGCCTGAGCCCATGGTTTACATCAGTGTTAATTCTTCGTGTTGTTTGTTTCTGGCTGTGTTTAACTGATTTTAATTTTTTAATTGAAATGTCTTAGTTGTACATATTTATGACAGTCAGTATGTGCACAGAGGGCACACTGAGCAAATCCAGCTTCCTTTCCCCATTCCTGGTAATCCTCATTCTATATTCAGGTTTATGCTTTGCAAACTTCCACATATGGGTGATAACATAAGATATTTGCGTTCTGTGCCTGGCTTGTTTCACTTAAGACAATGCTTTTCAGTTCCATGTATTTTGCTGCAAACAATAGAACAGAATGGTGTACTTTTTATGGACTTTCCTGCACACATACAAGTTTCTTTATTCGGTGATTCATTGAGAGGCACATAAGCTGGGTACGTATCTTCCATGTTATGAATATAGTACCAGGATAAACCAGTGTGTGAGGTAACTCTTGGGTGTGTTGACTTCCTTTGCTGGGATGTATACACAGAGGTGTGGCAGCTAGATTGTGTGTTAGAAATGCCTTTGGTATTGTCTGCTATGTATGAGCTGCCAATGTTTTCCACAGTAGCTTATATCCTCATCAAGAGCATATGAAATTATGAGAGTTAGTTTTTCCCCCCACTTCCTAAGCCAAAAGTTTATGTGTCATTTATTAGAGCCACCCCCACTGGGGCGAGGTGATACCTCATTATAGTTTTTATTTGTGTTTCCTTCAAAGCCCATGGCATTTGGGTAGCCAGTTGTTCTGAGTATTTTCCTATTTATTCATTGGCCATTTGTATCTCTTCTTCTGAGAATTACCTATTTAGGTCATTTGCCAGTTTTTAGTTAGATCACATTTTGGTTAATTTTTTGCATTCCTTACATGGCTTGTATTTTAATGAATTTGATATGCTTTGGTATAGCTTTCATGATTTTTCTTGGTTTGAGATCATGCCGTGTTTCTTTAATTAGTGGGCTTTATCAAATGTGGAAAAATTGAAGCGTACTTTTTCATATACTTCTTTCATCCACTCCCTCATCAAAGGTGTATTATACTGGCTGATACCCCACTGCTCACTGCTACCCTCTTCATGGTTTATACAATGATCATTTCTCTGGATATCATTTTAGATAGTTTTTATTTTAATATGTTTCCATACTCACTAGTCTTTCTTCTTCACCATCCAAGTCAGACATCACTTCTAATCTACATTTTGTTACACTGACTCTGGTGTTATTAATTTCCGTAGGTTTCATTTGAATCATTCATCTCTCTGGTTGCCCAGCCTGGAAACCTAGCCTCATTTGCATAAATTAGGGAGACTACTTACTGCCTTGGCCTCTGTTCTGTTTCCTGAGCATTCTGGGTAGTCAGCTTGTGCACTTACAGAGCATATTCATTTCCAAAATCTTGGGAATTCCTCAGTGGTGTCATTGACCATGTTCAACATCTTTAGAACTTCTGTTTATGCTAAATATTTGCATATGTCACATGTGGAAGGTCAAATTTGGTATTTAGTTTTCCATCTTTTCCCAGGCTGAAGACACATGAATGAAGTCAATGGTTGTAAAGATTAAGTGGTTTCTTTCGGATTTTTTTCATACAGCATTTTATTCTTAAAATATTGTTTCTTGCTTTTCAATTCATGTACTTAGTTTACTTTTTCCATCTTATTGCAATTAGAAGGCCTCAAGTACTCCTCAAAGGGAAGAGATGAGATCAAATGTTTCTGTTCTTTGTTTATAAGGAATTTGAAATTCGACTGCTAAGTGTGATTCTTTTGTATTTCATGTTGAGAATGTTTTTGTCTCATTTGCTAAGAGCTTTTCATTTATTTATTTTTAAAAATTATTTACATGAGGATTGAAAAATCTCCAAGTGATTTTATATATCTATTGAGCTGATTATGTATTTTCTGTCTTTATTAATGAGGTTGATTACTTTCCCCAATATTCAGGCTTCTCTGTTGGCTTGCCATAAATTGCTGTTGCTATTGTTATTGTTGTTATTGGAGACAGGGTCTTCCTATGTATCCCAGGTTGCCTTCTGTCTAACTCCTGATAAGATTATAGCTTGGCTACACTATTTTTCTTAATGTATTTGTTCTTATTTTTAATGCACCAATCATATTTTGTTCGTTTCTATTTAATTGAAAAATATTTATAACTAAGAGCATAAGTGAAATTGATCTCCATAAATTACCTTCCTTGAGTTAATACTATTCTTGTGACACTATTCTCATAAAACAAGGTGGAAATGTCCCCTTCTAGAATGGCTATATAAAAGAGAATTTCCCTATGTTGTGAGACTAAGAAAATTCAAGTAAGACTATTAGGATGTAATAGGTTCTTTTGTGTTTTTTGCATTTAATGGTGGTTATTATTTATATATGTTTTCTATTGTTTAAAATTGTTTCACATGACTTTTACATGTTGTTATTGCAGTCTTGCCAATGAGTCATCTTTAAATGACATGGTTTTTAGCTTCTTTAGTATTTGTTTTATTTCTGTTGATACATGTACAAGCAAAGATGAATAAACGTGAGTGAAGAGCACAGGTTGATGTTGAGTGTCTTCCTCAGTTGCTTCCCCACCTTAGTTTTCAAGGCAGAGTTTCTCACTGAACCTGAAGTTCACCTACACTCTGCTTGACTGACTGGCCAGTGAACTTCAGGTATTTGCCTGGCTTGACTCTGTAGCTCTGGCTTTACAGTCATGTTCCACTCTCTTTTGCTTTTCATGGGTGCTGGGGATTCAAACTCATATCCTCATGCTTGAATGGCAGTCAGCTTTCCAGCCTTCATCTTTGCTTTGGCCTCCTATCTTTCCTCTTGGTTTAAGCTTTGGTTTAAGCTATTAGTTGGTAAAATCCTGATTAGACCGTTTGTCATGTTACTTCTTCAATCTTCATCTTATTTTCTAATATATGCATCAAATTAATCTATGATTCTCTTAAGTACCACTTCATATGCCATAACTGTAGGATATGTAACAGATTCATTATTTTTCAGTTTTAAATATTTTAGAATCCTAATTAGTATTTATGTTACCCATCAGCTATTATCAAGAGTGGCTTCTGGTCTCCCAAAGTGTTTTTTTTTCAATCTTTAGTTTTTTGACCTAATGTTAGTGAAATTAGAATGTGGTCTCACTGCATTTTTGAAGCTTTCTTTGTGATCTAAATATGTGTAAGCAAAGCAGTGAAGGGCAGCTTGGTTCCTCTTGTTCCTTTAGTAAAATGCACACAGTTAAACAGCCAGGAAGTAGGCAGTTTTTCAGAATGTCTTCCATAAGGTCAGAGAAGCTCATCTAATCAGCTGGTTGATTTTAATAAAAAGATAGAGAGGGGTCTCACCTGTCTCACATCTGGGATCTCAGTTTTCTGTTCTCAGATTGGAAATTATATCATTAATTCTCCTGGTTCTGGGGTCTTTGGATTCTACTGGGAATCACTGGCTCCCCCGGGCATGTGGCTTGTTGATTGCAAATCTTGGACACTCTTAGCTTCCATAATTGCATAAGCTAATTCCTCCAAATAATAAATCTATGTATACACATGTAGTTGGCTCTCCATATACATGTGGCTTGCATCTAAGATTCATCCAAATGTAGATAGAAAAGATTTTAAACAATTTTATAAGATTCTGATGGAAAACCTTGAGCTTGGCACATGCTGAACACTGCACTGAACCTCACGGATGAAGTGATGTGTAGGCACTCCCTGCTGCAGCCTCCTACAGTTTCACAGACTGTCAATCTCTTTCTAGCGCTCATTATGTGAGTATTATTTGCCTTGAATCTCATTTGAGCACTCTTGAGCTTGGGCCTAGGCTAAATGTGTAGACTGAACAGACACAGACTTATTTCTTGTCATTATCTCCTAAGCAGTACAGCATAACTATTTACGTAGCATTTCTATTGTGTTTGGTATTATAAGCAACCAAAGGTATTTTATAGGGAGGATGGACACAGCTTATATGTAAACATTATATCATTGGGTACAGGGGACAAGGAAATTCATATATTTTGGTAATCAAGAGGAGTCCTGGATCTAACCTTCTGCATCTATTGCAAGACACGTATTCTATTCTTTGTTCATTTACTGTTGAAGCATTTACTTTATTCCTAGTCATATGATTGACACTAGAGGCAAACATTAGAGAATAATGAGCTAGGATCACAGGTTTCAGGGCTAGAGAGATGGCTTGGCAGATGAGATACCTTGTTGTGTAAACATGAGGGTCTACATTTGGATCCCTGCAGGCACATAACAGCTGGGCTCTGGAAGGTGAGCATAGGAGGATCCCTGGAGCTTGCAGTTCACCAGCCTAGGTCACAGTTAAGGTGATAGTGATAGCACAGGGCAGCTGATGTTCATCTCCACCCTCCATGCATGCACAGTATGCACACACGTGCACATGTAAGAATGCATATATGAAAAATGCCATTGTGACACCCTGTGTTTTGTACACTAACTAAAAAAGTTATTTAAAAAATTGAAAGGAAAAGTATTTCTAATTAGAGGATTTGTAATTCATTGACTCCCATTTGCTTAGAAGCATTTGTTAGAGTAACAGGGAAGTGTGGGGGTGGGGAGAAAAGCAAGAACAACCTTTCTAGTTGTGTGCTTTATCTGCATGTGCAGAGACTTAATTATTAGGTCACCTCAGTTCTCAGCCAAGTAAATTAATGTCTTGGTCGTTAATTTGTATATAAATGCCATCATCATAGGGAAACAGCACAACACTTGGGTCCTATCAACAAATCCCCTTGTAGGAGGCATGCAAATTAGGAAGCAGAGCTGAAAATACTCGGGGAAGTTGACAGTTAGTCATTTGTTATGTCCAGGAGAGCCCTGATGCAGACATGTAACAACTCTGTGTGTGACTGTCAAAGCCAAATGTTCAGAAAATATCAGTAGTCGAGACAGTCTTGATAGTGAGAAAGAGGGCTCAGTGAGGCCCATCAGGTCCAGATCTGTTAGGTGCTGTCTGTAGCTTCTAGTGATGCCCAGGGACACAGTCAACGATCCCACCACTCAGTACTTTCACCACACCTCTTGTCTTGGATGAATCTGACTAGGTACAGAAGAGAAATAACCTTCAAAGAGACTATAGAGTCCTGGATCCAGGGCTGACTCCCTCAGCTGAGTCATTAGCAACACAAACTCCTGTGCAGGTATTCAGGAACACCTGGAGTCAATCTAGGCAAACATTGTTTCTTGATGTAGTCTAGCACATGGAAGGAAACACTGGTTGTGCCAGTGCTGTCTATATTCAGATATAGCTCCTTCAATTTGTGCCTATTCATACAGGAAGAGGCTCCAGGAAGTAACACCATGCACATAAGTTCAAGACTTCCCTAGTAACCGAGATGTAAATAGGAAAGCCAGAATCCTCCAGGTGTGTAGAGAAGGGACTAGGATTAGAAAGAAAGCAGCTGCAACCAATGGTACTTAGGACCCCAGCTTTCTTTCCCAGGTTTAGAGCAGAAAGACTCATCTAGTCTTCTGACTGTGAACTTGAGCCTTCACTATCAGAAATGGCTTGAGGATGGGATCTGAGACAGCTGGAGGAGTCCTTGTTTCTTAATATAGGCCACAGGTAACGCTTTCAGAGAAAATAGCTTTACTTCAACCTACTTCTAAAAAACTGTATCGAGGGACAATTCCTATGTAATAATACATACATATGTATACAGAATATATAACATTTCATGAGTATTTACATACTTGTTAAACAATCTCTATAATCAGGAAAGCAAAATTTACACTAAAAATTTTCTGCCCTTTTTGTAAACCTCTAGTCCTACTACTTGGGTGGTCTGTTTTCTCTCATGCGTTATTTTTAATTATATAGAATATATAATGGCACATAATATAAAATAATGTGATAGTATAAATAAATATCAGTTAGCATATAATATATAATACACCAAAATATGAAGTAGTTTATAATAAAGTAGTTCAATATATGCATAGCATATAATGTATAACAGTATAATATGTTAATAGCATAGTATACACTCTATTTCTTTGCTTTACTGTAGTATATATAGCCCGATCATTCTGTTTGGATATAGCCCAATTTGCTGTCTGCCTGTATTAATTTATTTCTTCTGAGTACTGGTGTTGATATGAGTTTTTATTTTTATTGTGGGGAGGTATTGAGAAAGGCAGCTTCATCGTACAGACAGCTTTATGTTTAAAAATTTTAAAGTTTAAGAAACTACCAAATAGTTTTTCCAAGGTGTGTTATTATTTTATGTTGCCACTAAGAATATCTAAGGACTTTAAGTACTTTACCTACTTGGCGTTGATATAATTTTCTTTAAAGATTGATATCCTATTGTGGTTTTAATTCATGTTAATCCCATGATTGCTATAGCACCATCCAAGCATTCATAGACAATTTGCTCATAATGGCCCCCAAAGAGTCTCTGTTAGAGATATTTTTGTTCAGTTGTCCCTAAGAACTTGGATTACTATTGAGTTGTGGCAGAGCTTTATGCATTCTAGGTAGTCCTTTGTTTGATGTAAGTAGCCTGTATCTAAAGTCCCTCAGTCTATGTTGTTACTTGATTTTATCATTTAAAGAACAAGAGTTTAAATTTAAACTTTTTTCCTATCTTTTGGGAATTTTGTAGATGTTTACAACTGTATACCCAATGTTTCTCCCCTGTAACTTCCCTCATAGTCCCTCCAGCACATTCCCATCCCCCTCATATCCTTTTTTTTCCTTTCTGACAACTCACTAAACCATGTAACGACGCCCATATGTATGTAGGTACCGAGTGACTCACTGGCCCAATCCTACCAAGGCCACACCTTCTAAAAGGAATGATTCTCCCTGCTCAACATCTCCAATTGCCAATGGCTCCTCAGTATGGGTTGGATCCTGGAGATCATTTACCTGTTTATTCTGGAATTTTGGCTGGCTTGATCTTGTGCAGGTTTTTCAAGGATGACCACAGGGCCAAGTTCATGAGTGTCATTGCCCTGTTGTATCTAGAAGACAGCATTTCACCGAACTCCTTCCCATCTTCCATTCTTTCTGCCTCCGTTTTTGAGGTGTTTCCTCAGCCTTGGTAGTAGTGGCAATATGGTTGATATAGATGTACCACACGGGGCTAAACACCCACTCTCTTGTCGTCAGCCTGTTGACCAGCTATTCACCTTGCCCTTGACCATTGTGCATTACAAAAAGAAGCTTCTCTGACAAAGGTTGGTAACAGCGTGAACATATGGCAAAATAATAGGAGCAGGTAGTACCCTAGGACACAGGACCTCCCCAGCCATGGGCTTTTGGCCTGGATTACCATATTAAGCATGGCATTTCTGTCTGTGGAATAGGTCTCAGATATAATCAGAAAGCAGTTAGTTGCCTCACGACAGTTGTGAGCATATCCTGGCCTAGTGAGTTGGTGTTGTAGCAAGAAAGATCTAGTGATGGGTAAGATCACTGCTGTCCTTTCTTCCCAGAACCTTCTGGCACTATGAAAGCTAGACTGCAGGGACGAGTCCTGGTTAGTTTTGAAACTCATTTCTCTGTATCCTGTAGCCAAAGTATATTGCATCTTTAGCAATAGGGTCTTACCTTGTGGTTATGGTGGGTAACCAAAAGCGATTATAATAACAATAGTATATCCTGCTTTGGAGCTTTTTAGGGGTATCCCATACCTTGTACTGAGGTTTTAATTTAGTAATCTATAGTAATCTATGTAATCTGGGAGTGACATTGTCCACCTATAGAGAGTAATTCCATTAGAATTCTTTTTTAAGGCTTTTTCTTACATCCTTACTTTTGGACACCCCAGTCATCCCCTGTCTGTTCCCTGTCCTCCTTGCTTTATCTACTTAGTCCTTTAGCCTCCAGTGTCTCCCTTATTCTTTCATCTCACTTCCCTGTAAGGCCTGAAATGATGTTTTTAGTTGGGTTATGGGATAGTGTGCTTCCATATAGGTTTCCCTATGCCCTGCCTTTGGGTTAGACTCCTCCTCCACCTTCTTCATCAAATAAGCCTCTCCACCTCCACCTCTCCATCTCTCCTTCCTCTTTATGGGCAGTCTACTATCTTTCCTCCCCTAAATGAGAGAGAGAGAGAGACAGAGAGAGATAGAGAGAGAGACAGAGAGAGACACAGAGAGAGACACAGAGAGACACAGAGAGAGACAGAGAGAGAGACAGAGAGAGAGAGACAGAGAGAGATAGAGAGAGAGACAGAGAGAGACAGAGAGACACAGAGAGACACAGAGAGAGACAGAGAGAGACAGAGAGAGAGAGACAGAGAGACAGAGAGAGAATGAGCACATACACATAGTTGTCTTTCTGGGCCTGTGTCACCTCACTCATTATAATTTTTCCAGTTGCATCCATTTACCTGTAATTTTTATGACTTTATTTCCTTTATAGCAGAGTAATATTCTATTTTGTGTATATACTACATTTTCTCATATGTGTATTTGTTGATGGGCATCTGGTTTGATTCCATTCCCTAGGGCTTCTGAATAAAGCAGCAATGGACATGGATGGGCAAGTGTCTCTGTTGTAGGGTGTAGCATCCACTGGGCATATGCTCATGGTGTAGAGCTAGGAGACATGTGGCAGTTTTATTTCTAGATTTTTGAGAAACCTCCAGACTTATTTTCAAAATGACTGTGCTCATTTGCACTCCACCAGTGGCGTATGGGTTCCTCCTTCACCACATCCACGCCAGCGTTTGCTACCATTTGTATCTCTAATGATAGACACCCTGACTTGGGGTGACTAGGATGTTTATCACTGCTTTAAAGCTTTTGCTGGCCATTTGATTCTTTTGAGAAGTCTTTGTTCAGTTCCATAGCCTATTCCTAAGTTTTCTTTTTTTTTTGGTATTTTTTTAATTTTAACTTTAAATAGCTTGTTTTACATGTCAATCCTAGTTCCCTTTCCCTCCCTTCCTCCTGCATCCCCACGACCCCCCCCCAGCCTCCCACCCTATTGCCATTTCCTTCCACATAGGGGATATCTAGAGTCTGTCATTTCACTCATGGCAGGGTCCAGGCACTCCCCTAAGAGTCTAGGCTGAGAGAGCATCCCTCTTTGTGCTATGGACACACGATGTCTGTTTGTATTCCAGGGATAAACACTGATCCACTGCTCAGGACCCCATAGGTTGCCCAGGCCTCCTCACTGACACTCACATTTGGGGGTCCAGATCAGTCCCATGCTGGCCTCCCCGCTGTTGGTCTGGGGTCCAAGAGCTCTCCCCTGTTCAAATCAGCTGTCTCTGCTGGTTTTGCCAGCCCATTCTTTGCCAATTTGCTCATCGCTCCTCTCTCTCTGTCACTGGGTTCCTTGGGTTCAGTTCAGTGTTTAACTGTGGGTGTTTGCCTCTGCTTCCATCAGTCGCTGGATGAAGGCTCCCAGATAGTTATAGACATCAAGTTCATTATCAGGAATGGGCATTCGAGGTGGTCTCTCCACTATTGCTTAGCTTGCCAATTGGTGTCATCCCTTTAGATCACTAGAGGTCACTCTGGTGCCTGATCTGTCTTCTAACATATGATTCCCTCTTCCCCCTATTCTATCCCCCACTCGACCTTCCTGTTCCCCCATGACCTACTCTCTCTTCCTCTTCTCCCCCTCTCTTCTTCCCAGCTCCCACTCTCCCCTTTACCCCTCGCCGTGTTCCCCATCTGTTCAGAGGATCTTGCCTCCTTCCTCTTCTCTTGAGTACTAGGCATATCTTTTAGGTTCTTTCCTGTTTCCCAGACTCTCTATCAGTGGAAGTGCAGACTGGCACTATCCTGATCCATGTCTAAAATCCATATATGAGTGAGTACATACCATGTTTGTTTTTTTGTGACTGAGTTACCTCACTCAGGATGGTTTCTTCCAGTGCTATCCATTTACCTGCGAATTTCAAGATTCCATTGTTTTTTTTTTTCTGCTGAGTAATACTCCATTGTGTAAATGTACCACATTGTCTCTATCCACTCTTCAGTTGAGGGGCATCTAGGTTGCTTCCAGGTTCTGGCTATTACAAATAACACTGCTATGAACATAGTGGAGCAGATGCCCTTGTTGTATGAATTTGCCTCATTTGGATATATGCCTAAGAGCGGAATTGCTGGGTCTTGTGGTAGATTGATTCCCATTTTCCTGAGGAATCTCCATACTGCTTTCCAAAGTGGCTGTACGAGTTGGTACTCCCACCAGCAGTGGAGGAGTGTTCCCTCTCTCCACATCCTCTCCAGCATAAATTGTCTTTGGTGTTTTTGATTTTAGCCATTCTGACAGGAGTAAGGTGGTATCTCAGAGTTGTTTTGTTTTGCATTTCCCTCATGGCTAAGGATGTTGAGCACTTTCTTAAGTGTCTCTTGGCCATTTTAGCCTTCTCTATTGAGAATTCTCTATTTAGTTCTGTACCCCACCTTTTAATTGGATCCTTTGGTGTTTTGGAGATTTGCTTCTTGAGTTCTTTGTAAATTTTGGAGATTAGCCCTGTGTCAGATGTGGGGTTAGTGAATATCTTTTCCCATTCTGCAGACTGCCTTTTTGTCTTGTTGACTGTGTCTTTTGCCTTACAGAAGCTTTTTAGTTTCAGGAGGTACCATTTATTAATTGTCGATCTCAGTGTTTGTGCCACTGGTGTTATGCTCAGGAAGTGGTCTCCTGTACCAACTTGTTGAAGAGTATCACCCACTTTCTCTTCTAAAAGTTTCAGTGTGGCTGGATTTATGTTGAGATGGAAAAAAGAAAGCATCTTCAACAAATGATGCTGGCATAACTGGGTACTGGTATGCAGAAGACTGCAGATAGATCCATGTGTATTGCCTTATACAAAACTTTGTTTTGGTTTTATGAGACAGGGTTTCTCTGTATTGTTTTGGAGGCTCTCGGACCAGCCCAGCCTCGAACTCACAGAGATCTGCCTGCCTCTGCCTCCCGAGTGCTGGGATTAAAGGTGTGTGCCACCACTGCCCGGTCTAAGTTTCTTAATGCTTCATTTTTTAAGTTAGACTCTATGGTGGCTAATATTTTTTTTGTCAACTTGACACAAGCTAGAGTCATATGAGAGGAGGGAGCCTCAACTGAGAAAATGCCTCTTAATTAGTGATTGATGGGGGAGGGCCCAACTCACTGTGGACATTAACTCCCATAGGCTGGTGGTCTTGGGTTCTATAGGAAAGCAGGTTGAGCAAGCTATGAGGAGCAAGCCAGCAAGCAGCATCCCTCCATTGCCGCTGCATCAGCTCCTGCCTCCAGGTTCCTGCCCTGACTGTTTTGGGTGACAACAGTGACAGGGATTGGTAGTGAAAGTGGAATACATCCCTTCCTCCCCAAGTTGCTTTCGATCATGGTGTTTTATCACAATGTGTAATTGCCCCCCATACTCTCACAGGGAGTGGCACTATTGGAGAGAGGGGGCATATGGCCTTGTTGGAGGAAGTGTGTCACTGTTGGGGAGGACTTTGAGGTTTTCTATGCTCAGGATGTACCCAGTGTATCAGTAGACTTCCTGTTGCCTGCAAGATGTAGCACTCGTTCTCAGATTCAGCATCATGTCTGACTGCATACAGCCATGTTCCTCATTATGATGATACTGGACTGAACCTGAGTCTGTAAGCAAGCCACCCCAGTGAAATGTTTTCTTCGTAAGAGTTGCTGTGGTCATGGTGTCTTTTTCACAGCGATGAAAACCCTAACAGCAACAGAAATCCTTACATGACATATAGACAGATAGAAATCACATGATAATCTTAACAGCTGCATTAAAAATTCTATGATAAAATTTAATATCCTCTCATGTTAAAGGAGTAGCAATGGAGGGAGCACAGCTCAATATAAGAAAGCCTGTATATGGCAGACCTGGAGCCAAATATCATACTGAGTGGAGAAAACCTCAAGGCATTTCCACTATGATATGAGACAAGGCATGGATATCCACTCTTCCTATCTCTATTCAATTTAGTGCTTGAAGTCTTAGTTCAGTAAGACAAGAGAAGGAAATAAAAAGAGCAACATAGTAAAATAATTAAAAGTATCATCTTTCAGATGACATGAATCTCTACATGAGACTCTACAGACTCCGTCACAAGAGTATCTGAGAGCTGATAAACACATTCAGAAAAGTGGTAGGAGACAAATTAACATACAGAAATCAGTAGCTTTTCTATATTCCAGTGACAAAACAGACTGAAAAAAGGATCAGGGAAACAGTCCCATTCACAGTAGCTACAGAAATAAATAAAATATCCAAGAACAAACAGAACCAAGGAAACAAAGGACCCTATACAATGAAAATTTTAAGACCCCAAAGAATGAAATTGAGCAAAATACTAGATGGTAGAGAGACAGCCCATGCTCATGGAACAGAAGAATTACTCAATTGTGAACATCCTAACAGGATACTCTACAGATTCAGTGCAATTGCAATAGAAGTTCTAATGTGTATTCTTCACAGGCATTGAAAAAAAATTTAAAAATTATACAAGGTACAAAAGTCAAATCAATCCTGAACAAAAGTAATATTGTAGGGGAGATAGTGACACCTGTGATCCAAATTATACACAGATACACAGTAATTAAAACAGCTTAGTATTGACCCAAAACAGACTCATGGAGCAACAGAATTAGAATTGAGGACCCAGGTATAAGTCCACACAACTACAGTTACCCAATTTCCCCAAAAATATACAATTGAGAAAAAAGAATCTTCAGCAAATGATGCTGAGAAAAACTGGATTTCAACATGCACAAATGATACTCGATGCTTTCATCTTGCACAAAACTCAGCCTTAAATGGGTTGAGGACCTCAATGTAAGACCTGATATTCTGAAAGTGGTAGAGGAAAAAGTAGAGAGTATGCTTAAACTATATTTGGTTGAAGATTTCCTGAGTAAGATTATGTAACAGAGGAAACAAAACCAACAGTCAACAAACCATGAGATCATGGGATCTCATTTTTTTTTTGTACACTGTGTCTTGCTATGTCATCCAGGTTGGTCCTGAACTCAGTATCTCCAGGCTTTATCCACTTGAATGTTGGGGTTACAGATGTACTTTAGAATGCCCATATATTTTATAGGTTTTGGTTTTATAATTTACAGTTAAAGGTACAGTTTATATATGTGTGCACATAGTGTAAGATTAAAACTATTTATCTTCCCCTTATACATGTCTTCAAGCATCATATTTGTGAAAGACTTTCATTTCTCTAGTGGTATCTCTTGGCACTATTATACTCATGTGCAGCTGTTTCTGGACTTGGTTCTGTTGGTATTTGATTTGAGTCTTTTAAAAAAATGTCAAAAGCCACATAATGAATCATAAAATCAGGTAAGTTGTTCTTCCTACTATATTTTAAAATTATTCTGATTATTTCAGGTCCATTATAATATTTCCTTATACTTTGAAATATACATATATGTATTTATAAAAATATTTATATACTTGTCAAATGTGATGGATAAAGTCTATCTGGATTTTAGTTTGAATTACATTAAACCAATAGACTAGTTTGGGGGCGGGGGTGATTTCTTACTATTGGTTTCTTCCTGTTTTCTCTGAGTAATATTTTATTGTTCAATGTGAGAGTTCTGAATTCCTGTTATTAAATTTATTCCCAAGGATTGGTACATTTGGGTGATATTCTAAGCAGTTTTATTTTTTCATTTTAATTTGTTGCTAGACTATAACTGACTTTTATAGACTTACCTGCTAATTTCACCAATTAGTTGCCTTTAGCTGATATGAGCCGCAATGTTCTAGTAGATTCTTATTCCTTTGTCAGATTGGAGAGAGCACCCTAATGTGCTAAGTTTTTTTTTTCTGTTTTGTTTGATCAGAAATCAGTATCAATCTCTGTTAGCATCTTTTCTGCTTGTGTTGCCATGGCTATTTCATTTCCCCTCTTGTGTTAATTTACTGAATAATATTAGTTGATTTTATTATTTTAAGCCTTGCCTCTGTTTGTAAGATGTGCATTGTGTGAGCATAACAAATGACTATCCCCACGTACATTATTGGCTGGCATTTCATGTTTTGTTAAGAATATTTTGTTACTGTTTTCATATGGGATATTGACATGTAATTTCTGTACCTGTGATGTCTTTGTCAAAAGATGTCTGTGGTCTGTCTCCAACAGTTAAATGCTTGCGAGATTGATTTGTAGAATCTACATTGACAAAACCAGCCATAGCGGCATATGTGAGAGACAGGATTTACTGTGTTCCCTTGAGCTTACTGTCCAATCAGCCTACCCTGCTTGACTATACCCAGGCTGGTGGAGAACTTGCCTCAAAAAAAAACAGAGGAAGGGCAATTAGGGTTGTGCTCCACATGTGCTCACTGCCTTACACATACATGCATGCACCTGTGTATGCACGAACAGGAATGTGCGCACACACTGGTGCTTGTGTTGGGGTTATACTGACACTATATGATGGCTAGAGAAATGCCTTTTCTTTCTCTGCTTCTGCAAAAGTTGTGCAGAAGCAGACATTCCTTGGCACTCTGTCACAAGTGCAGGATGAATGTTTCAAGTGTGCATCATCATGGTCAACTATAAATGGCATCATGACACAAAGCTATGTAGTTTCTGATTGTAAGTTGCCATCTAATCTGAGGGAAGAGTGTGTTAAAATCTCTTACTTCAAATTGCATTTGTTATTTCTCTCTTTATGTGCTTGTTGGTGTGTGTGAGTGCATGTGCCATGTCACACATATAGAAGCCAGAGAACAACTTGCAGAAGTTGGTTCTCTCTTACCATATCTCTCCTGGGGTTTGAACTCAGGTCTTTCGGCTTGGTGGCAGCCTCCTGTTATCTGTTGAGCCATCTCTCCAGCCCTCTGACTTTGATTACGAATTTCTTTTTAGTCAATTGCCATGTTCCTCTTTGAGTTTGAAGCTCTGTTAATAGATATGTGCACACCTTTATTTCCTGTCTTCCTGATAAATTGACCAACTTTATCATTGTAAAACACACTTTGTCTAACATAATGCTCCTTGTCTTGAAGGCATCTTTCTCTGATATGAATACCACAGCACTAAATTCTTTATCACTTGCATATATATTTTTAGTCTGTTTATATGCAACATATCCATCCACATTTGCCTTTATTTTTTTCAAAAATTAGTGCATTTTAAAAATTTTTTTATTTTTTTATATTTTTATATTTTATTTTCCAGTTTAAATTTAGATAAGAAACGAGGTTGCTTCACAAGTCAGTTCCAGGTCCCTCTCCCATTCCCTCCCCTCCTCCCGTGCCCTCCTCCCAACCCCCCCCCCCCCCCCCCCCGTTATCCCTTCATTCCCCCAGGGAGGGTGAGGCCCTCCATGGGGGTGTCCATAGTCTGTCATTTCATGTAGGGCAGGGCCTAGACCCTTCCCCAAGAGTTCAGGGTGAGAGTGCACCTCACATTGTTCTATGGGAGTCCAAAGTCCGTGTGTATACTTGGGATGGGTACTGATCTGCTGCCCAAGGCTCAATAGATTCCCTAGGCCTCCCCACTGACACCCAGATTCAGGTGGTCTTGATCAGTCCCATGCTGGATTCCCAGGCTGATGCCTGGGATTCAAGAGTTAACCTTTGTCTGGTCAGCTGTTTCTGGGGGTTAAACCAGCCCAGTCTTAATCCCTTTGGTCATCAGTCCTCCCTCTCTGTTACTGGCTTTCTTGAGTTCAGCTCAGTACTTAACCAAGGGAGTCTGCCTCTTCTTCGATCAGCCACTAAATGAAGTTTCTGTTTCCCAGACTCTCTGGCCCACATTTGCCTTTAAGATATGTCCCTTGCAACCATTGGGTATGTAATCTCACTCTCCAGTTACACATGGGGTACAAAATCATTTGCATTTGAGTATATTAACATCAACTGATTTCATTATCTAATTCTGATGTTCATTTTCTATTTGTTACATGTTTTTCAAATCTAAAGTTTCTCTTTTTGTTTAACGGATGCATTGATCACCTGTCTTCTTAATATTCAATTTTGACTCCTTTATTAAGATTGCACTAGGGACCACAAGTGCTCATTTTCTCATGGTCTCTGGTGAGTTATAATTGTACTATCTTATAGCTTATGTGCTTTGCATAATAGTATTATATAGTGTGTCATGCTCTGGAATGCAACCTTACTGCCTTCCTCCCTTGTGGTATTGCCTCAGGATTTTGTTTTCATACCTTATCAACCCTGAGATGCTATTGCATTTGTTCTTTAATCAGTTAAATTTTTTTAAGAAAAACTAAAGTTAAAAATATCTTTTCAACTGTTGCCCACTTACCATTTCTATGCCATTCATTCTTTTTATCAGCTTTGAAATTGTTTTTTGTGTGTGTGTATTTTGTATGTGGGCATGTGTGTGTGTGTGTGTGTGTGTGTGTGTGTGCATGTATGTTTGTATGTATGCATGCATGTGTGTTCATGTGTGCCATAGCATGCATGTAGCAGTGAGAAGACAACTTGTAAGAGTCACATCTCTCTCTGCCATGTGGGTCTTGGGGATCAAGCTCAGGTTGTTGGGAGCAGGTGCCTTTACCCAGTAATCAATCTTGCCAACCTCCTCTCCTGCTTTCTCTCCCACCCCTTTTTGCAATTTTTTTGCTTTTTATCTTTCTTTACCACTTCTTAAAGTACATGTCTATTGAATCCTGTTTCTATTTTATATGAAGCTGTTTATTTTCCTGCTTGAAGGATGTTGCCTGTGAATGTAGAATTCAGAGCTGGCGGTCTCATTCACATGTGTCCTTCCATTGCTTCTGGGAAAATCAATTTATAGTATTGTTTTGCTGCACTTAATGGGCTTGTTTTTTTTTCTTTTTTAACTGATCTTGTAGTTATCAATAATCTGTCTTAATTTTTTTATTTAGTTGACTACGATGCTGACTTTGTGAATGTGGGTATTGATACTCATAATCTGTATGTTTATTCTCCCACCCACCCCCACCCCCGCAATAAATTTGAGAGAGCCTAAACGATTATTTTTGAAATATTTTTGCCTTTTATTTATTTCCTTTTGACCCTAGGCAAACACATTTTGGACTGTTTGGGGTACTGGCACTTGTTTGCTCTCTTCAGATGTGGGAGTTCTGCAGACTGGTTACTTTCTGCTGTGGTTCTTGCATTGTTATCACTTTCAATTGATTGTAAAAACCAACCCAGTGGCATTTCTGAAATAGTCCCGGAGACTGCTTTCGATTGTAGAACATTTGGATATATTTTGTTGTTGTTTGGTTCTTTTACATTGAATTTCACATTCTACATATTCTTAGCGACCATTTTCCCCTTCGATCGATTTAAAGTCTGTCTCTGACATCCACTTCCTGGTTATCCTAGGGTTAGTCCCGCTGACTCATATCCCGCCTTGACAGAGATTTCTGGCTGAGCGTGGGGCATTGTGGGTGAAATGTGAAGTCATTGGAATCTTTCACCTTCCTTGAGGCAGGGTTGATTTTCTCCAAATAAAACGACAGCTGCTTCCTTTTGGCGTATGAAGTGTATTATGTCTTGTTAGACAGATTGTTTCTTTTCTACACTTGGTCTCCCTTCTAGGGCCGACCCTCTAGAGTTTGGTGAGAACACTGAGGTATTTGACAACTCCTCTAACTTGACCTGATTTTAAAACTCTTACCTCAGTTTCCCTTCAAGTGCTCACTTTCTCCAGCCTCCTGTTTTAGGGTGTTGGGATTCTCCCCAATACAAAAATGCTTCAGATTTTAGTCAAAGGTTAAGTTCACATGTAGATATCGGGGTTCCTTTCCCATGGTTCCCTCCAGTTTGGGGGTCTACCCTGCTTATTTCCAGCAGCTCTGATTGCTGTGAACTTTGTCCTCTGATCTCTCAAGTCAGTAAGGCCTCTGGCAGAGTCCTGACACCCTGTGCCTCCCAGATGCAGGAGAACTTTCAGCAAAAACTAGCTGTGTTCTTCACACAGCAAAGATGCCTTCTTTAAAATGAAAAAAAAAACCAAACAAACTAGTTTTTGCTTGCTTTTGTTCCATGTTTACAACTAATTTGTTCAAATTTCTTTTTTTGCCACAGACTTACACTTACTTTTTTTATTTGTAGGAGTCACCCAAGTATCAGAACTGAAATAATATTATAACTTACTTGTTTTTGGTATAGTGCTTTGTCTGTTACTAATTTTAGTGCATGATGATTTACTTGACTCATTCCTATTTAACTATTATAAGTGTCATTTCTTCATTACTATATAAAGGAGAATTGTTGAAATATCTCATGGGAGGTCTGAGGCTACAAACCCGGACAGGACATCTAGGCACTGACTGCCCTCCCCCCACTAACAAGCTGTTTGACTCTCAGAAGTAATTTCATGCCTACAGGGTTCCACTCTGAAGAATAAAAGGCTTCAGTGGTCTCTGTGTCTTCCAGTACTTTCACATTTACCCAATGGAGGAAGACATAGAAAAGATAAACCGTATCAAAACAAAATAATCCCAGACTGTTCGGGACACAGAGCCCCGACTTCCTCAGTGCATGGAGCACCCCAACTTTCACAGTGCTCTTGCATTTCTCTGGAGAACCCTTTATCTTCACAGAGCTTGGTCTGAAGTGCATCAAGATTGGAAGGCTTATAAACCCTTCCCTGGAATGAGTCCAGGAATGTCCGTGACACACTCATAGAAAGGGGATCTTTTCCCATAGGATTGGAGATTGTCACATCTGACCTCCCTTTTGCTTTTTTGTTTTAACCAACTCCTTGTCTTCATTTCTGCCTTTTTCCAGTCATTGTGGGAAGATATTCACTGTGGGCATTTGAGAAATTGTCTATCAAAGGGATTTCCTGCAGTTGTAGTTACACAGGTGGCACCAGGCACTGCTCTGCACAGCCCACGCCCACCTGTCTCCACTCTCAGCCGATAAGATGTGAGAAATACTTGCCTCCACCTAATTGCTCATGTGTGGGTGGAAGGAATTAATATGCTCAGAGCTGCAGTGATCTTTTACATTTTTTCCCTCCATCTGTAAAATAGAGCAGACAAGCTCAAGAAACCCTTCCTTTGCGTTGCCAGTTGGTAGGATTTTTTTCCTCAAGATTTCTTTTCACTTAAAGAAGCAACAAAATGAGCAGGTGTTGGGCACTGCCCACTTGCAGACAGTGCTGCTAATCCCCACAGAGCATTCTACTTCCAGGCTTGGAGAAAGGATTGCAAGGTAAGATGAAAAATGCAACCCACATGATCATTTTCATCTCCTATTCTAGCCCTTGTTTCTTCTACTGTTTTCCTCCAACAAGCCTAACAATGAAGTTTCAAATCAGACCCTGAGAGAGAACAGGCACATTTGTTCCTTTGAATGTAAATGAAATCCCATGTCAAGGGGCTTACACGCAGGGCAATGACATGATGGCAATTGTAGGAATAACAACTAATATTTGAGTATGCTCTGCGCCAAGCACAGGCTAACACAGATACCCCATTTATCTCATTTAGCTCTTGCAACAACTTTTAGAAATAAGACATATCAATATGAGGACACTGACATTCCTGAGATTAAGGCCACAGATTTCTCAATGGAAGCTATCAGGTTCAAATTCTGGCAGCTTCATTCATGCTTTTCCTGCACATCTAGCGTTGGCTGGTGCTGCATCCAGCAATTTATGTTGTACTGAATGCTCTCCTTCTTGTCTCTCTCACATGGAATGTGAAAGCAGAATTTTCTTTGCTCCTCCTTAAAATAGAGTGAGGGGCATTCTGTGTCTACGGCAGTAGGGATTTAGTATACTGATGGATCATTGTCAGGTAGACTCTCTAAATCTGTCAATTCATGAACCCCTGCAGTATGAGAAACCCTTAGTTGTAGCCTGATAGTGTGTAAATAAAGGGGTAAAGCTAAGTGGCCATGCATCTAAATGATGGCAAAAGACTCTGACTTCTCTTTTGTGGAGGGTGTTTACATGCTATTGCTAAAATTCCTTCCCAAGGGGAGATATAAACAGTTCCATGCCACTTTCCAAGTTCCCAAAGACAAACCCAGGCACAATTACATCAAAGTTTGCTCCAGGAATCAATGAATTCATTGGGCTTCCTCACAGAGAATGCATAGGTGAGAGGTTGCTTACAGGAGTGCAGCTGCTTCACCTGAGAAGGCTGAGCTGGGAAGTCTTACCTAGCTGGGATGAGGAATGTCAAGTAGTTGCATAGGTTGAGGCCTCCCTCCTAGTTCTTCATCAATTACACTCTCTAGCTCCTCCCCTAGGCCATGCATGTGAAACCTCCCTGAGGCAATTGCTGTAGGCAATTAAGGCAGAATTTTATACAACTTGTTGGGATAGGTGTCTGGATACTCAGGCATTGGCCCTGTGACTCTTTTTGCTCCCCCCTTCTTTGAAGGAAGGTCAATGGTTGACAAACCCCACTCTGAGGATCTTTGATGAGTGGGCTCAGCTGAACTCCCAAAGATGATAGTAGTTTGACTTAGAGGACAGTCCTCTGTGACAGCTATCAAAGATCTATCGACATTCTGATTGAATGAGACAAACAGAACTTCAGTTTGAAGATGAATACATATCAAAGTAATTTATCTACACCCAAGATAATTATGGAGTATTTTTTTCCTGTCACATTGGCAGGCTAATTGCTACAGGAGTCAAGATTTTAGTAAAAAACCTACCTCTGTACTATTTTTAGAAATCTATCTCCAAAGGAATTTGAACTTGAAATTCACATGGTGCTTTACCAAACACTGCTTTTTCTTTCAAATTAGTGTCATAATTTATTGGAGACTGATTGTTTTCAGACATTAAATTAAATGAAACCCTGACCAGGTATTTAGTTGTTGATATAGTTTCATTTCAAGGCAGGTAAGTGGATCATTCAAGCAGATGATTGAAATTTGAATCTGGGGAAAAATCATTAGAAAGAGAGACTGGGGAGTTGTGTGACCACACAGTTTGTTGCAAATACTGGGGAACTGGAATTGGTCCTAGCTTGGGCTGACCATGGGCTAATGATTGTTCCCTCTTTAAATGGGAAATAGATGCTCCTAAGAGTCCTTTCCAGCTCAAAATGTGATTTCATTTTCCTAGTGAGAATACACAGTTTACACAAGATTTAAGAAGATGGATTGTGTTGCTCCTGAGGAAGTCTTTAGAGTAAGACAGCTTGGGCTTGAATCTTGAATCCCTACTTGAAACTGTGACTGACTGACACTAAGCCTTAGGTCCTCATTCACCAAATGGGCATGTTAACAATGATGATTTCTTGGGGCCATTGTGTGTGGGAAAATAAGTGACCGTCTGTCAAGTGCTAGAGGAATGCCCCAATCCTTGTCTTAGTCACGGTTCTATTGCCATGAAGAGACACCATGATCATGGCAACTCTTATGAAGGAAAACATTTAACTGGGGCTCGATCACAGTGCAGAGGGTTAGTCCATATTGTCATGGTGGGAAGCATGGTGGTGTGCAGTCAGACGTGGTGCTGGAGAGAAGCCAATGTTCTCTATCTCAGCAAGCAGCAGGGAGAGAGAAAGACTCCTGGCTTGAGGATTTGAAACCTCAAAGCCTACCCCAGTAACTACTTCCTCCAACAAGGCCATACCTACTCCAGCAAGGCCATACCCCCAATGGTGCCACCCCAGGGAGACCAAGCATTCAAATCTATGAGCCTATAGAGACCCTTTCTATTCAAACCACCACAACCCTGCTGGAGGTTGAATATTGGATTGCTTTTGTCACTTGAATGGTGTCACTGTCACTGCCCAGTGGCATCCAGGAGTGATTGCAGGTTTCCTTTTTAGACTGAGAGTGCTCCGAGAACCTTGGGAAGCGAGGCTTTGAATAGCAGGTGCAGTTATATTTAAATCAGATGCAGAGTGACAGGCCAGTTATCCTGCAGCCTGCCCATACTCATGTAGACCTGCTGCCATTCTCATTGCTCTTCTCTTTCATCTAGCCGAGAGAGATCAGAATTAAGGCTAAATGGTGAAGCTCTTTCTTCATTCATTCTAGACATGGCTCTGTTTCCCACTGTGATAATGTCTGATGATATGTAAAATGCTTAGGAATAGAGGTTCTGTGTTTAAGTTTCAGCTTTGTTGCTTTTCTAACTTTGTTTTCTAACACAACTTATTCTTTTCTGTCATTGTTTATCTGTTCTATGGGAATAATAATAGTCTATGATGAGTAAATAGACTATACAAAGTTCCAAGAAGATTGGGTGTAGAGGATATGGTAGTTGTTATAGTTATTATATGATTATTAAATCAAGGAGAAGCCTTACTCTGTAGATGGTCAGTGACTCACTAGGGGAAAATATCAAGGGTTATGTGTGTGCATACATTTTAATTATCATTAATAATTGTCTAGATATGGAAATAGCCTACACTAGCACATGTATCTGAGATGAATGACTTGTGGCTATTTAAATTTTAAAAACTGGCTTAAATATCAAAATAGAATTCAAGAGTTGGGAAGAGTGCTAATGGATATTTAAGTCAGCTGTCCCTCCCATATATCTCCTTGGATACCTCCTAGGTTCTTAGCTGGTGCTGCACTCTAAGATACTGGTACTTTAATTGTATCCCTGCTGATTTTTGGTTCTCTCCTTCATGCAATGGTCTATACCATACCAGAATACCAGGACCAATACATGCAGGCATGAAGAGACTATTCGTTGTTGGGGTTTTCTGGTGGAATACTGTCTGTACAGCTTATTGAAGTATTTAATGAGAGATACAATTTCTCTGGACAGATGTTTCTGGTTCTAATATGGTTCTGTAAAGAGCCAGTAACACTGAGGTGAAATAAGTGTGTTCTCTTGTTCATGGATCAGATGCTTCATGGAGATCAGTAAGACACACTGAATATTGATGCCCATCAGTCAGCAGTAATGGAGTTGGAGCAGTCAAATGCTTGCAAAAACACTGGGGAAATGACAGAGACATTAAAAACGACCCAAAACAAAAGACACAGGACCCGAGTGGTTAAGGGACTTAGCCGCAGTAGCAGCTAACATGAGCAAACATTGTAAGGGCCTACCATACACCCATTACTCTGCAACTCTGGGCTACGGGGCTCCAGGTCAGTCTTCTTTGACTCAAATATGGGTCTATACCCTTTTTGGTAGCAAATCTATAGCTATTGTTGGACTTCTGTCTGACTTACCCCTTCCCTTCCTTCTCCCCTGTTTCCCTTCTCTTGTCTCTTCCATCCTCTCCTCTCCTTCCTTCCTTTCTTTACCAAGACAGGGTCCCAAGAAACAGCAATTCCTCTATATTGTAGGAATGACATTGGTAAGGTAAAAAAACAATAATGATTTTATAGCACATGGAAGGAGTCCCTAGCCTGATTTAAGGGGTAAAGTAAGAATATTCTAAAAGATGTGATAATCTAGACACAAACCTCAAAGATGAGTTACATTCTTAATTAGTCTATGTGGGAGACTGGATATAAGCATTCAGTAACAGAAACCAGTACCTAAAGGTGTATGTGGGAGCTCAGGCTCGGGACAACACTGGGTATTCACCAAATGCTCAATATTTAACAAGCATTTGTATTTACCATGTAACTGGCATGTTTTACATAGTAGAATGACATCAGTTAACAAGAGAAGTGGAGTAATAGACTTAGTTTTATAGATGTTCTAGAGGAGAAGAGGGAATGGAGATGAGTGCTAGTCAAGGGAGGATGATCAAGGATACTTTCAGAATGAAGTGACAGTTGGTCTGAGACCTGAATGGGAAGGAGCCAGCATTGTAAAAGTTCATGGGAGGCAGAGGGAACATCAGAGGCAAAGAACTAAAAAATCACAAGCATTCTTGGTACGTTGGAGAGATTGAAGGACTTCAAGTGTGCTGGTGGGAAAATGCACAAATAATTTCAATGGTGTCTCACTAACTTGACTATGCTCAGAAAAACCAAGAACAATTAAGGGGGACCTAGTTTGCTGTTGGTAGGAATGTTGGCTGGTGAAGCTATTGGAGCAGACAGCATGTAGGGTTTCGCAGAAATGCAAAATGGAGCTGCTGTATGACCTAGTCATTCCTCTTCTGAGAATATACTCACAGAAGGTAAAAACCATCTCATATAAGGATATCTGTTCATTATAGTGTAATGATATGGAAACAGCTTGTGTTTCTAAGTGGCAAATAGCTAAAGAATACTTGTGCATGTATGTGTGTGTATACACATATCTAAAAAAGTGTATCATTTAGCCTTAAAATGGGCTGAATTTCCCATTTGGCACAATGTGGATGGACCGGGAAAATGTCACACCAAGTGAAATAAGCCAGACATGAGAAGAAATACATTGCATGATCTCACTTATATAAAAAATAAAAAGGGAGTCCAATGTATAAAAGCATAGAAATAGGCTTTGCAGAGTTGTGTGGGGGAGGGAATGGGGAGATGTGGCCCAAAGGCTATAACGTAGCAGATATGAAGGCTAAAAGTTGAGAGCCTTAAAGAACAGCCTGAGGGTCTAGTTAATATGCTGCATTGTACTGGAGATTTTTATTACATAAGAAGATTGTAGTCTCTCTTCTCACATATTAAACAGGTAGGGATTTGAGAAAATAGGTCATTTTTTTTCTCCCTACAGAACCATTTTTTCTCTCTTTTCCCCATAGTATCACATAAACCTCAATTATACCAATAATATATATGCAAATGTATATGTATACACGCACATATATATATATATATACATATACATATATGGTACAGTTTCTCATGTGCATGCTGTGTATGTGGAGGTCTGAGGGTGATATCAGATATCTTACTTTATCATCCTCTGTCTTATTTTTTTAAAGGAGGGCCTTTTACTGAACCTGGAGATTATGAGTTGGCTAGACCTATTAACCAGCAAGCTGTAGAGTTCTGCCTGAGTCCCCCACCCTCACCCCCCAGCAGTACTGAGGTCACAAGTGCATGCTGGCACACTCGGCTTTTTACACTGGTGCTGGAGATTCAGACTTAGGTCTTCATGCATGCATAGCAAACACATCAACCACCAAGCTATCTCCCCAGCCCCAGTAAAATACATTAAAAACAGTAATTTGGGTTGGGTTGAGAAACATTTAGAACATTTGTGATTCAAACGAGTAAAAATCCATACACACAGTGATCTCTCTTCAAAGCAGGGGAGCCTTTGGAAAATCCCAGCTGCAAATATCTCTCCTCAGAAGTAGGGCTTGGCTCTGTGTGTTTCAATAAACGCAACAAGACAAAGTGTACCTTTTCCAAAGAACTGCATTGGGCAAATGTGCCTGTAACAGTCCTGCTTTTCCTGTTATAGATACACCATCACCACCAGTAGCACCATTGGCCAGAACTATGTCTCAGGATGGTCATTGTGCCAATGATGGGTGTCCTACTGTTTTCTCCTGGGTACCAGCCATCTCTCTCTACTTACTCCTTTGACCCAGATTTCTGTTTCAAGAGTACTTTAAATCCTTTCTATCTGGTTTGAGCTTGTTCCATCCAGGCTAACTACCCATGTCTTTTCTCCTTTTCCTGGTTTGTCTGTCACTGTGTTGGATCACAGAGCCACATAGGAGACTCATGACTCTTTTTTGCTCCCAGTTAACAGCTTTGGGGATGATGAAGAGCCATCCACATCTTCTGAGAGTGATGAAGATGTGATCAAGCAGTTTGAGATCTCTGTGTCCCGATCCCAGAGTTTTCGTACGGGAACATCAGAGAAGGGAAAGACAACAGAGTTGGAGCCGAAAACAAAATGCAACCATTTGTTGTCCATCCACCAAGAAGACAGTGCTGAAGCATCGGCTTGTGAAGGTATTCATTGCAGCTTGTTTCTCCCTTATTTAGTCAAGGGATGGTCAATGGTAAGAGTGCTTGTGTATAATTTAAATACTTATCCTTGTATCTGAGGGTCCAGGGAAGGAAAGAGAATAAACCATGGAACTGGGGAGACAATCCACAAAGACTAGTGTAGCATTTCTGGTGCTTCTCATCATCTTGATGCTCAGGGTCCCGAAGAGAGATAGATGCTGGACTGGGGAAGAGTCTGGGAAATGCAGTTGATAAAAGGCTAGAGAAAGTGTGCCCCATCTAGCTTCGTCTGTGCTCACAGTGATCTGTGCTCTCCAGCCTTCTTTCTCTTTCTTGAGGCATATGGCAATGCAGTATACCTTCTATGTCATTAAATCTAGACAGAGGAAAAGGACAATGGAGGAACTGAGAAATGGTAAAAGAGAGATTTTGACTCGGTAATGAAAATAGGACAAGTAGAAAAAGAACAAAGACTCAACTAGCCAGCGGGACCCTGTTTGGGGGGCAGGAAAAGCTTGCTGTTCATCATGCAGTTAGACTTATTGACACACAACCCAACATGACCTGTTTTAACAAACCACAACATAAATGACTGCAGACCCTCTGCCCCCCCAACTCTCTCCTGTTCCCCAGTGTTCCACTTTGCATTCCTTTCTTCCCACCAAGCAGGCAAATGCTGGCTAATGAAAGTTAATAGTAGTTGATTCCCTGGGAGTAGCTTGTTTAATTCTAAAGCTAATGGCCCCATTTCCCAGAAGCCTGGGCGTCTCTGGTCTGATTTATATAAATGGCCAAGGCTCTGAAAATGGAGCCAGACACCCTGCCTTACCTTCCTGGAATCCACGGTAACTTATCCTTGTCAGAACTAGTAATTCTGAATTTTTGACAGGCAGTGATAGAAAAGATAAAATTCTCTCTATTAGGCAAGGACAAGTCTACAACATTGAATGAATTACTGTAAATTCTGAAGAAAATCCAAAGGGTGTTACAGAAATAGCTGTGTGCTAAATTTGAGGCCACCAAAGCTATGGAAAGATTAATGTTTGCATTGCTTACTTTTCCTACCGTTTGTTTCATTCATCATTATACTAGTGGAATTATTTGAAGATAAAGAATAAAATCTTCTTTATTTCACCTAATTTCTGTTTAGCTATTTTATTTTACTTAGATTCAGTTTAATTGTAGGCAATTCTTTGTGTTTAAAATGTATTAGAGTGTTGGATAGTAAAATTAAAAGTTTGAAATCCAAGGGAAATATTTACTTAGAATGAGCTGCAGGTAACTTACCCTATACTTACCTTAAGTGAGGTCATGGTTGATTCCTTGTGAAGTCATCAGCAGTGTATTCCAAATCATGCTTTTTTCATCTGATTTAGCATTGCTTCACATGGTTGTCAATGCATTCTTCCATTAAGTAATTAATGTATTCTCTGAGAATTTCAGGAGCCATGAAGATGGTTCAGTGGTTAAGAGCGTTTACTCCTCCAGCAGAAGACCTGAGCTCTGTTTCCAGCATCCAAATTAGGCAGCTCACATGACTCCAGTTCTAGGGGACCCAGCAGCAACTGTGGGCATGTAATCACATGAGCACACCCACATAGACACACAGGCATACTCAGAACTTAAAAAATACTAAAAACACTAGGCTTGGTGGCACTTGCCTTTAAACCCAGCACTCAGGAAGTAGAGACAGGCAGATCTCTGAGTTCCAGGACAGCCTGGTCTACATAGAGAAACCCTGTCTTGAAACAGCCCCCTCCCCACAAAAAAAGAAACAACCAAGCAAAACAATCTTACAAAAGGAAAAAGAAAAAGTCAGGTGTCATCCACCTCCAACTCTTTTGCTCCAACAACTCCCCCAGCTTTATATCCTCTTTTTTTCTAATCAGCTGAGTCCAATTAGTGCTGTGCACATGAGCATGGTGGTAAGGCCATTATCGGGAGCATGGGCAACTTAAGTGGCTGCAACTTTAATGAGCAGTGACTCCCCTTCCACCAGCAGCTGTCTCTCAAGACTTCCCGCATTCATGCTACAATGATGATTGGCTTGATCTTGTTCAGGTCTCATGCAGGTAACTGCTGATGGTCTGAGTGCCTGAGTGTGATGGCCTTGTTGTGACCAGAAGACAGCATTTACAGCTCTCTTCCCTGTTGCATTCTTTCTGACTCCTCTTTTGCAATGCTTCTCTGGTATTCACCTCCCTACTCCTGCCATAAAGAGCCCTTCGTTCCCCTTTCCCCCATCGGATCATCACTTGTATCCTGCCATTTCCCTTTACCTTCCTCCCAGTCTTCTGTATTTACTTTGCTTCCTCTCCCTAAGCCCCCTTCCCCCATTTTCCTGATCAGATCACTTGTGATCTGCTGTTCCCCTCTCTATTGCTTCCCTCACACTCCATATCCTGGCAACAGTCCCATTTTTCTTTCCTGGTTTCTGTAGTTACTAGCATAATAGTGTATAGTGTATATATCATACTACTATATGCTCACGCGTCAAGATTTGGAGCTAGGAGCCTCCAAGAAAAGGGAACATGCAGTGTTTGTCTTTCCTGGGTCTAGGTTACCTCCCCCAATAGTATCTTCTGTACTTCCATTCATTTATCTGTAAAGTTCATGATTTTTTTTATCAGTTTCCAGGCAGAATGTGAGCCTAAAATGTAATTGTTGACTTGTTGGGGCTGCTGTTTTGAGCAGTAACCTTAAAGCTAATTAAGAATAGCTGCTTCTTATCAGTATATCTAACTGCAGGCCATGGGCTACATGTGGCCAAGGAGAGCTATAAATGTGGCCCAAATACAAAATAATTAACTTATTAAGACATTATGAGACTTACAAGTATTCATAATGCTATTGTGGACTTTTTGAGTGTGAACTCTGTAGATGACAACAATGTCAAAGGGTTGGGTATACCTACTGAGATGTTCTATAAAAGATATCCTTTCTTCATTACATTAAAAACAACTGGTATCCTCTGTGTCTATAGCCAGTTTTGTTTGGAATGATGTTACCAACCAGAGAAATACCACTAGGACCACACACACACAGGTGGATTTCAAGAAACTTACTGCAAAGGATTAGCTGACAAGTGGAGAGGACTGTAAGGAAGTAGATGCAATCTCTTAAGTATGAGCTGTAACTTACGTTTCTTCTCCAGGGAAGTCTCAGTTCTCTCCTGACCTTTCAACTAACTGTCTCCAACCTCAGTCACACCTGCAAAATAGGGTTGCATCAATTCCTATTAGTGTTTGAATAATTGGCATCCATAACCCGGTTAAGATACCATGCAAGTGGACCACTGTGGATATTATATGGCAATATTTATATATGGCTAGATATAGAATATAGAAGACAGTAATTGGATAATAGTTTCCTATTAAATAACTTGAATACTTTATCTGATCACATAAATATAGTTGATGTGGCGTAATTATGACATATAATTTCTAAGAAGCCAGGATCTATTTCTCTGACAATAGGCTGCCACCTTTGGATATGTGTTTAAGGTGGTGTGACCTTCTGTCATTTAAAGGCAAGGGAATCTTTCTGTTGTATAGAAGGTGACCTACCATTTCCTTCTTTTCTTGTTGCTGCTTGACTTGTAGCCCAGACCTGACTTTCTAATTCATCCCTTGCTTGTCTGTCATGGAGAATGCTTTGTTACATTAATATAGTTCTATTTTTTCAGTTATGAATAACGTTTCAAGGCTTAATGTAGCTGTTGAAAGTCCCACATTACTGATCTAGGTATTATCGCCATAGGAGTTAAAGTCATGAGACAATTTTATGGGGATATTTTCTTGGCAAAGTTAGATTTTGTGCTGAAGTCCTGCTGGGTGCTGCACACATTGATAGATTGCCCACTGTTTAATAGGACATCTCACTGTTCATGTATGTGAGGAATGTTTGTGCTAATTAGAGACTTAGAAGAAAATCCTGCTTTATTGTTGTAGGTTTTTGCACGAGGAGTTTCCCTCATTCTGTCATTTCTCTGTAGGCATTTAAAAAAGTGTTTCTGCCAAACAACTGAAAGTATGAATGTAACTTTTTGTGTGGTATCTTGTGAAAGTGTTTCCAAGGAGCCTGGACTGAATATTTAAGAATAGCACAATAGAGAGACGTTTTTCAATGACTGGTGTAGTTTTTAAAAATTATCATTTCAGAGTCCAAGGTTGTGCAAATCTGGTCTGCATGAATAGTATTTTTAAAAAATACACATGAGAGTGTGTGTGTGTGTGTGAACATGTCTGTGGAGATTAGAGGCTGATATTGAGAGACTTCTTGATCATTCTCTACTTTAGTCATTGAGGCAGGATCTTTCATTCAAACTCAGAGTTTGCTATTTAAGCCTAGTCTGGCCAGCCAGCTTGTTCTCGGAATCCCGTGTCTCCGCCACCTGGACAGTGGAATTACAGATGTACCATCATGCCCATCTAACATTTATGTGGGTTCTGGGCATTCAAACTCTAGTACTTATGATTGCATGACAAGAACTTTAGTCCATAAGCCATCTGCAAGCCCCATACTATGTATTTTAAGCTCGAATCAATGCATATATCAGTCCTATATACCCTAGTTAGTTACTGTCACTAAGATTCCACATCACTTCCCACCTGACTGCTTCAAGTACGTACTACATGACTACTCTGGAAAGTTATTCAAACATTTCAGTGGAAATGCAGCAGCAGATACAGATTATGTGTGTTTATGCCTTCTTGGAGCATATGCTATAGCTGAAGTTCCTAGACTCAGGAACTGTTCGGGCACATAAGAGGTGAACTAAAGATGTCTCTTTGCTGCCTGTCTTAGGGTTTCTATTGCTGCAGCAAAACACCATGACCAAAAAGCAAGTTGGGGAGGAAAGGGTTCATTCAGCTCACACTTCCACATTGCTGTTCATCACCAAAGGGAGTCAGCACAGAAACTCAAACAGGGTAGGATCCTTGAGGTAGGAGCTGATATAGACCTTGGAGGGATGCTGCTTATTGGCTTGCTTCACGTGGCTTCTTTAGCCTGATTTCCTATAGAACCCAGGATCACAGAGCCCAGGGATGATACCACCCACTGGGCTGGGCCCTCCCCCATTGATCACTAATTGAGAAAAAGCCTATCATGGAGGCATTTTCTCAGCTGAGGCTCCCTTCTCTTTGTTAACTCTAGCTTGTGTCAAGTTAAAATTGAAACCAAACAGTAAACTTGCCTTTTTCTTTCGTCCTAGTTTGGGGAATATTGGGAGGGACTGGGGGGCTAAAATGATGAGACATCTTAACTGGGTTGGGGAAGTCAGAGCTGACTGCTGTCTGTTGGGTTTGCTTTGTCTGCTGACACCGAGGGAGTGAATGGAATGAATAGGATTGTGGGAGAGATGGGAAAGGAGAGAAAAGATGAGGAGAAGGACTGGGGGCAAAGGGAGACAGAATGAGAAAGAACAACACTAAGGGTTTTTATTTGGGTATTGGGCATTGGACCTAGGTCCCTGTACTTAAAAGAAAGTGTTTTATCAACTCAGACATCCCAAGGCTTGGCTTAATACTTCTTAATAATGTGAATATAAAGAATGGATATGAATTTTTAAAGGCTAAAACAAATCCATTGGAGTTGATAACCTAGAGGTGGTTCTAGAGACCAAAGCGTGGAGAGTTTGTGGTCTCCTCACTCTGTGCTTCTGTCCTCTATAGTTACCACATCTCACTCTGCTAAGAGAGCTTCAGAAGGGGAGGAAACAGGGAGAGAAAGACTGGGCCTGCAGGGGTCAGGGATGGTTCAGGAATTGCTTGACCCCAGGTGGACAAGGCAGAGGAGAGGAGAGAAATATCCAGTGAGAGCAGAAGTGGATGTGAGGTGGGATGCTCTGGACCTGGGCTTTAATGGGCTGGAAGACTCAAGTTCAGGCCAGGCAGTGAGAACCTGATGCTTATGGGGAAAACCTGCTGCTGGCAGATACTATTTTACATCTTCAATGACCTGCTGATGTCTTCTAAAGTAGGTTTATGTAAGAAAGTAAGTGTTCAGAGACTATGAACATTTTTTCCAGGTTCATAATATTGTGCAGGCATTAGAACTTCTGTGGCTCAAAAAAACCAGCAGCTTTTGTTTTTATTAAAATTTCAAGTTTTTTCATAAAAGATTTTTTCCCCTTGTAGCTCAGGCTGGCCTCAAGCCCATGATCCCCCTGCCTCAGTCTTCTCAGTACTGGCATTATGGGTGACCTTTACTGCCAGACCCATTTCCCACTGGTAAATGCAGAAGATAAAGGAGGAGCAGAGTGCAGAGCCCATGTGTTCTCCATGTATTTGCTTTCTAGAACCATCTCTAAAGTCTTGAGGTTATCAGCTCCAGTGCATTTATTTTAACATAAATATCCATTTTCTTTTTTTTTCAAGACAAGGTTTCTCTGTATTGCCCTAGCTTTCCTGATACTCTGTAAACCAGGATGACTTTGAACTCAGAGATCTACCTGCCTCTGCCTCCTGAGTGCTTGGATTAAAGGCATGTGCTGCCACTACCTGGCATAAGTCTCCATTCTTTGTATTCATATTATTAAGAGTAAGAAATATTAAACCAGGGCTGGGGGTACTGTGTTTATAAAGAACTTGCTTCGTAAGAACAGGGACCTGTGTCAAATGTTGAGTTTCCACATAAAAAGTGTAGTGTGATGGTGTGTGCTTATAATCCTAGGGATGGGTCAGCCAGTGTAGTTGAATTGGTGATCCCTTAGCTCATGAGTGACCCTGTCTTTAAAAAGGTGGATTATATTCTTAAGAATGACACCTGATATTGCCCTTCAGCTTCCAAATGCATGCCCACACATATGCGTGCTCATCAGTATACACAGACATACACACATGCATGCCCACACATATGCATGCTCATCAGGATACACAGACATACACACATGCATGCCCACACATATACATGCTCATCAGTATACACAGACATACATACATGCATACCCACACATATGCATGCTCATCAGTATACACAGACATACACATATGCATGCCCACACATGTCATACACACCTGCATGCCCATACATATGCATGCTCATAGTATATACATACACACGTACACACATGCATGCCCACACATATGTCATACATACATGCATGCCCACACATAATGCATGCTCATCAGTCTATATAAACAGACGTACACATATACATAAAATATTAAGCCTACCTTTATCTCATATAATGAGCTAGTAGTCTTTTGAGTATAGGGATACTGTTTATTCTTCTTTATAAACTTTGCAGATGTTATTGTTGTAAGTTTTGTTGCTGTGATCTTGATTGTCATGGCTACTATTGTTCAATATCTCTAGCTCAAAAAAGTATGAAAATATAATACATTTGAAACAGTTTTTTATTGCAAATTTAGATTTGGATGGAGCCAGCCAACTCAGTTATTCTGAGATTCTGTCTTATGAAGATCACTCCATCCCTACCCATCCACAGTCTCCCTGTGAAAGCAGAGACGCTGGGCATCATGGCCTTTGTCATCAAGAGACTGGCCTGGTCCGAAGCCTCAGTCGTCCTTGTACGGATAGCATCCTGGAGACGGAGACAGCTTTTACTAGCCGGGGCTTTGAAGATCCCTATGCCACTCACAGCTCCTCTATGTGGAGTTCAGAGGCAAGTTGTTCTCTTTCTTTTTTCTTTTTCTGTTTTTGGCAAGTTGTGTTCTATTCTTTGCACTCATTAATTTCCTTCCCTCCTCCTTACCTGATGTCTCCATAAAGGAAGCATTGCCTTGTCTAAAAAATCTTCTACTTGAAACAAATTTTGTCTCAGTGACCAAAGCCTCTGTGAAGAGCAATAAAATAATCACAGATAAATTCTTTCAGAATGGAAGCAGCAGAAGTCTATGGTAGGAAGAGCAGAGAAGAACTATCAGGGAAAGAGCCTTCTCAGGGTTAGTCTCCTCCAAAGGGGCTTGTAGATCTTCAGAGACCCCGATTGCTTTCCTTCGTGAAAAAGCAGATTCTGTTTTATCTCATCCCAAATCTTTAGTTATGTTTGCTAAAATAAAAATTACTGGAGAATTTAACTAAAGTAAACTGTTCCTCAAAATGAAAATACAAACAACATAATGACAAAGGTCTTGTAGTGTTAGCTTTGAGTGGAGTTGGAGGTCTGGGAGGTGGTACTGACTAACAAAATACTCTGCCCATTGATGTTGCTCTTTGTAATAAACATTTGGTGGAAGATGCAGCTTATGATTCTGTTTTCCAATTAAAGCTTGTCTATCATATATCAGAGGTAGGGCTAGTGGTGATAAAGTTGGCAGCCATGATGGAGAGGGACACACCAGGGTTTTACAAACTTTATCTCATAGGCATTTCTAATGGTTCTTCATGAGTTCCACCCGTTCTATAATGGTTCCCTGCCATTAAGAGGTATTAACTAGTGGTGTTTAATATATAATTTGAAGTCAACTTAGCTGACATTAGTCATGAGCATTCAATAGTCAGTGTTCGCATGACTTCAGTATAATGTGGAGATGAATATAGAATGAGTTGATTACTACAGGTGAATCTCTTTAGAAGGATTCCGAGGTCACACTGAATAGATGCTTAAATAAATGACAGAGAACACTGTAGAAAACCAGGTCCCAAAGCCTTGCTATTGTCAAGTTAGCTGGGAGGCATAGGGCATGTGAGATTGCCTGTGTGCACTCATTTGCATGCATGTACTGGTGCCTCTATGATGCTGTTTCTGCTGAGACCCAGAAATGGAAAACTCAGATGACTGGTTTATGGTTTGTTATGGTTTGTTAAAGTCAATCCTTACCATGTAGGTACCAAAAGCCACTAAGTTTAATCAGTTTTGTTAAAAAGAAAAGAGAGACAGAGAGAGAGAGAGAGAGAGAGAGAGAGAGAGAGAGAGAGAGAGAGAGAGAATACAAGTCTCTCTCTGTTTTCCCATGGTGTCACTGCTCAGAGTCAAATCAAATCCCACACAATATTTAAAAATATTCCCTTTGTCTCCCTCACTGCAAAAGCAAGCCAGAATTATTTACCTGCCTGTTGATAATGCTGTCTCCCTGATAATTGTGCTATTAGGTTTGGACTTGCCTTCTCCACGTAACCTCCCATTTTCCTGCCTCCTGGTGCTTTAATAGATGACTTATGCTGAGGGTACTGAATGTTCTCATACTCCAAAAATACCCAGACAGCTCCATGTGCGCCATTCAACCTCCTATCTATTTTGAGACGAAAACTGTAATTTGGTGCTCGTACTGTAGAACTTCAGATCCAGCCCAGGCAGTTCCCGTAACTGACTGCTCTGCAGGCGTGGCCTCTTAAGCATTGATTTATTTGTCTCTTAGCTGTGTTAAGAACCTTGTCTTCCCTGGAGTATCTGGCATCCAGAACATATTGTGGATCCATTTACTTTGGGCCACAAGATGACATCAACACTATCTTACTAAAACAGGAAGGCTTTTCAGTTTGACAGAAAATCTTTAAACTTACGGGGGTTTTGACAGTTTGATGCAAGTATTTCCACCTTAAAGGGGAAAATCGGGACAGGGGAGCTCAAGGAATCATTTATTTTGTCTCAGAAGGAAAGCACTCATGCAGTGTGACTACCTGCTATGATCATGGATTTTCCAGTTTACCCTCAGCTGGCAAAGACCATTGACTTTCTCCTGAGACCTGGGGCTTGGTAGGGAAAACAATGGGAAGGTGACTGGAAATTTCAAACACACAGAGAACCAGGTGTCCCACTTTTCATCTCTGCTTTCCACTGATTAATTGGTTGGCCTTGAGAAGTTAATTAAAATCTGCCAAATGGGGATAAGAAGGAAGAGAGTTTTACCTTGCAGGAAGGTCAAACAGATTAGCAGTATTAACAGTACCAATACAAGGAGCTCCTTTGGTGGCCTGGTGAGAGGTAATGTGTGTTGAAATAATTAATTGCTATGAAAATACAAACCTCCACAAATCTCTCTCTCAAATCAACTCAGGTAGAGGCTGTGAAGCCCAGTTTTCATGAGCAACAGCTGGGATTGGCCCATTGGGAGCCCAGAGTTGTGCTTTGCCCAGAATTCTCAGAGAAGTTGCAGTAGAGCTCTGCCCAGGACTCGTTAGAAGCCTGCAGGTATAGACAGCATTATAGATGCCTTGATGGATGTGCAGAGAGATGCTTATTACCAGGGTATTTTTTACCTTGCCATTGGAGCAGATGATGGAACTAGTGACTCCAACCTAGTATTAAGAGCAGAGGCCTACAAGGGAATGAATTTACAGTACTGCCATCCAACTTCCATCTCTAAGCCTTCTGTCTTCATCTCACATGCCTAATTCACATAGACACATCTAAAGTTAAAGGTTTGGCAGAAAGAAGTAGGTCGTGTAGCTTAACACAAGGTTTGGGATTTTGACTTTTCAACACCAGGTAAGGAATGCTGTCAGACTTCTGGGAGTGAGAATCCTGAATGATCCTGGCCTGGCATGTGACTCTGGTATTCAAAGGGTTTTAGTTCCATCTCCCATTTTAGCTTTAGTTTCCTTTCTCATAAAATAAAGATGTTAAAGTACTAGCTCTTTAGGTAGACATAAACATTAGAAAACACAGTGTTTCTTAATTGGGTTGCCCAATAAGAGAGAGAGCCAAAGGTGAAGGCTTTGTTCCCTACCTTGCTATTGAGTGCATTCTCAGTGGATGAGGGAATGAAGGAGGAAAAAAAGAAGGTTATGGATGAGAATGTGCTGTTGAGTTGGCCACCACCCAGTATGATCAATTGCTTTATCCTGTGGGACACAGTCCAAGAAATTATAACCTGCTGTCAGGTTATCTTGTCAGTGGGAGAAAGCTTATTGCATGGGGGTATTAACAATGGCATGTACTAGCCCTTCCAAACATGGTGGGAAGCAGACTATTTTCTAAGTTTGGTACCAGTGGACCAATGATGAGGGCTGAGCATTATATTGTCTGAGCAGAAAGCAAGAGCTTGCTGGGTTGTGCCACTCTGCAGCTTCTTAGAGCCCAGGCAGATTGTGTCTGTAGAGGAAAATGGAACAAGGTTTGAGGCCAATGGGGATTGGAAGTATGCAAGAGCTGCCTTTTATAGTCTATAACAGACTTGATATGGTACCTGACATAAAGAACAACTTAAAAGATGTGAATATTGCTATTCACATCTAGGCAAGCCATGTAGATGATCAGGAGTAGGCTGAAATAGATGGCAGTCTTAAGGAGAGACAGGAGCTTAAGAAAAGATTCTGCCTTGGTTTTTCAGTTAGCCTAACTCCTTGGAGACTTGCTTCTAATATTATATATACACTAGTCAGTTGTATTCAGAAGTCTCTATAGCAACGACTGCTATCACTTGAAACGAAGTACCTCTGAATAGAAATGCTCATGCATGATTGCATGCACAAGGGGAAAGCTAGAAGAAGCTTCCCTTATTTCACAAGAAAGCAGAATTTTCTTGGCAGGCTAATTTGAATCTTAAAAGAGAAGGAAATTTATTAGATGTCTCCGATATGTCATGTGCACAGCATCCCTATGTAGTGGGTATCATCATTATTTTACTATTGAGGAAAAAATTATGCAAAGTATTAGTTTTTGCCCAGTGTTTTAGAGTTTATAAATAGCTTCTAAAGAACATTAGATTCTACAGTACCATGCACTTCCCCTATGACTGTGTGGGAAAGTTTCATTGATAAATGCACACATTGAAGTATTTTATTGTAATTTTTTGAAGTAATCTTGGAATTAGCAACATCTAAAGTTCAATTGAGTAGATAAAGAACTGATTTACATTAAGAATGGGTTCACTATGACACCTTTTTATAGGTAAGACTCAAGCCCTCAGGGAAAAATTTTAAAAACTATATTGATATAATTAATAATTTGTTGGTATGATGATCATTACAGTAAATGGTGTTCAGCTTAGTTTTCCCAGTAAGGGCATCAGATCTGAGTAGCTACAAGTAAATTGATGACCAAGGGCGACATTCTATAAGAAGAGAGAGGCGTGCTTGAAAAGAGATGGTCCCATACCAGTGTAGGGAGTAGATACAGAGTCTGGTCTGAAGAAGGATTTTCATTCTTACTAAAACCTCACAACCCTACTGTTGTAAGTAGGCATATATTAATGTACACTTTTCAGTTTGGCCAGGGCCCAGCAAAACCAGCCAGTGGTAGAGTCATGAAGTTAACCCAGGTCTTCTAGCTCCAGTGGTGCTTTTTGCTTCCTGGCTGCTGTGAGCCATCGCTTTAGTCTTCACTTTGAATGATCTCCTTAGCGTGGGCTGGCTGTGGCCAACATTCCTGGCAAGCATCTCAGAAATGGAGTCTCTGGCCCACGCCTTTGATTTAGTGAGAACCCTTGCATGACTCAGCTGGCCACTAGGGGAGAAGCTCAGTTGGTAGTCTTTTCTCTCAGGAAATTTGAAAACACACTGAAAGATCTGTTGCTGCAGACCCCACCCTACCCCCTATTGTTTTTTTTTGTTTTGCCTATGGGAAGGTTCTGATTTGCAGACAACAGTTCCAGGCTTAGCAATTACTCCAGGGGACTCCAAATTTGTCTGTTGGTATTTACATAGTTGATAGTCGACTTAAATAGAGACTTTATGTCTCAGTTGGTTTTAGCGATAGGGGGCACTTGAACTTTTTTGTGAGGCAGTGAATATTAACACAACTTGAAAGATGTAAGTGGTTCATTTATTTCTTTAAAAAACATTCTCAGAAACTTACCCTATGCCAGGCACTGTGTCCTCCAAGAAGTCATGGTCTGGTGGAGAGGGCTTAGCACCCAGACCTTTCCTAACACAGAAGAAGACCATGTGTTTGTTGGCAGTCAGAAAGCTTGGGAGGCAAGGAAGCACCAAGGGGCAGCAACCTGCCAATGTGCTAAGTCACCACCATTTCCAGGCCTCATTTTTTCCTTATGTTTTTAACAGGAGCAAGATGGGACCAATCTGCAGGTGCCACCCAGGCTCTTGGAGCCTATCTCCAAGTGTGGTTACCTGGATGTCATCTTTGAATATAGAGCTATAGCCCAGAAGCTCACTGTGACCATTGTGAGAGCACAGGGGCTTCCAGATAAGGACCGAAGTGGTGTCAACTCCTGGCAAGTTCATGTAGTGCTACTGCCCAGCAAGAAACAGAGGGCTAAGACGAACATCCAGAGAGGGCCCAATCCTGTCTTCAAGGAGAAGGTCACCTTCTCCAAGCTGGAGCCCAGAGATGTGGCCGCCTGTGCTGTCCGATTCCGCTTGTACGCTGCCCGTAAGATGACCCGAGAGAGGATGATGGGAGAGAAGCTGTTCTGTCTCAGCCACTTGCACCCAGAAGGGGAAATGAAAGTGACTCTGGTTCTGGAGCCAAGAAGTAATATAAGTGTGAGTATATTAAATGGCGCTGCTAATGATGTGGTGTGTTCAAAGACCTGGGGTTGTCAGCCTTGATTTACAACATTCAGCTTGTGAATTCATAGATGTTAATCTAATTTCCCATTTGGCTCTCCTCATCACCAATAAGTCACATGCACTTCATAGACAGTGGGTCTTTCAAGCTTGTTACCCTGATAACTTGATGGATATATTTCCCGTTCATTTTAGGAAATGACAGTGGTAACATGGTAGAGGCCATAGTGAGACCTGGAGAGGCTTTTGACTTAGTGGGTAAACATTCCTACCCTTCCCATCCCCGGGATGCATTATGATGATTCTCAGACATGCTACTTGTGTTGTTGTTGTTGTTTTCTTGAAACAAGAGTCAAACTATGTAGCCCAGGCTGGCCTCAAACTCATTCTGTAGCCCAGGATGTCTTCCAATTCGTGATTCTATTGCTTCACCTTCTCAAGTGCCAGAATTACAGGTGTATATTACTGAACTGAGGCAAGGCTCTTAACGAGCATTCAAAAGCATCCTACAATAGCAACCCTGAATGCCTGGAACTCCCAAGGCCTTGTATTTTATGGCTAGTCTCCTACCATGTATCTTACTCCTAGGGCTTCAATAGCTTGGAGGTCTAAGAGGTGGGCAGCGCCACCACTGCTGTTGGTTATCTGCCATGTAATGTGAAGAGCTCCTTTTACAAGATTGTCTGGAAAGCTCAGGCAGCTGTGGTTAGTCAACCAATCAGTCAGTCATTCAGAGATGTTTCCTGGCATGTGCTGTGTAAATCAAGTAGCTACAGAGGCAAGCAGACAGCTATTATTCCATAGTTTAATAGAGGAGGGTGTTGACAGGCAGGCCTTGCTAAACAAACCTCCAGAGGCTGTGGCTTGCTTTGAATGACCAAGAGAGGGTCTTTTGAGATGGTAAAAAAAAGAAAGAAACCTACATAGCTCAAACAATTGAGGGAACAAAACTGGTGACATGTGTGGGTGGATATTCAAGACTAAGGGAGGGACACACACAGGCATTGTGGAGGAAAAAGAATCGTTCCAGGAAGGTTCATCCAACTGAAGTTCTAATTCTGCCTGAACATCTTTATACTGGAAATCCTAATTTCTGCCTCTCTAAATCTATGCCACCTGCTGTCTATGAGCCCTGCCTGCTGGCAAGCTCATCTTTCCAGTCGCGAGCTCCAAAACTGTAGCGCTCACCCGTGACCTGTCTTCTCGAACTGAAAGCTGTGCGTTCTCTTTAGATATAAGCAGACTCTGGCTCTCTGGTGGGCTAGTGGAATAGTCCCCTGCTGGTGTCCTCCAAGCTGTTCTCTGACACAAGGGTTAGAATGACCTCAAGAAAGCACAAGCCAGATCATGTCTGACATCTACACAAATCCTTTCTTTGCTTAAAATCATAGAGAACAGATTCAAAAAGATACCCTGGGCTGGGCAGCACAGCAGGGAGTATGGCCACACCTATACTTGCCAGTGCCAGGCCCTGGGCTATGTATGGGGGAGGGGAGGCACAGGCTAATGGGGAGAAGGAGCCAGTGTGAAGAAATTTTGAAGGAGGAAAATATCTTATTCATCATCTACTGATGAACATGATTATATGCCAGATATGCGTTTATGCAGGAGGGACTGAGCAATGGATACAGATTTATGAACATGATAGGAGTAGCTAAACAGTACTATGAGAGGCACCACAGTAGAGGTTGCTATAGAAATACAAGGATGGGTGACTTCCTCCCAAGGATGCAAAGGTTTCATTTGTATTTCTAACTTCTGAGCATCAAAACCTGTAAGGTCCCTGTTGAGATCACTGGCCATTCTGCTAGGCATGATTCATAAAATCCTGGAGGCTCTTATAGAAACACACGTGGTTTGCTTAAAGTGATGAATTCCCCTGGACATGGACACCATTTGATCCCATTGATTGTTTTGTTTATTGGGATACTGACAAGAAGTTTTAGAAAATTATTTCAGATACAGACAAGAAAGATTCAAAACAAGTCCATGCCCTTGTGTCCTGTAGAGGAGGTGGTATGCTGGGGGGACTGCTGGCTTGTTCTAGCCAGGCTAATGCTCACTTCTGTTCCTCAGTGAGAATCAGTGTCTCTGTCTATCTTGTCCTTTTTTTGATGTGTCTGGCACATAACAATGGCACTCAGAAGTGTGCACATGAATAAACATGAGAAAACGCCTGGGCACTCTCCTCGGTTCACCTGCTGCCACCCGGGTCACCAAGATCCACAGTCAATATATCTGATCCTCTATCAAACAACAAACAGTAAAAGTGCTCACTTCCTGTGTGACTTTTTTTCCATAGGAGATAAAATTTCCTATATGGAATACACTTCCTTAGCAGCAGAACCAGGCACCAGGTGTTTTATGTATTGGCTAGTACCCAGTGGTCATTTCTTTTACCTTTGAGACAAAACATCTTCTGTAATGCCTTATTCATCAAGAGTGAAGAGAACAGAGACCAAGCTCAGGCCTGGAGTGGGTAGTTTCCACCAAAACATACAGGAACAAATTACACAGGAGGGAATCTTGACCTATATTAAATGTCTTATTCACACTCCATGTATCTTAGAAGGTTTGATTTACACTAGCAATAACATCTTTGTCCGTTTTGTCTTTAGAAAGGAAATATTGAATGGAGATCACTCTTGGAATAAATATGTCAGCTAGTACCACAGGCCATCTCATACATGGATGCATTCCCCAGTACATTGTAATTCACAATGAGTGCCCATTAGTAGTCTTTGGCAGTCATTGAGACCGGGTCACAATTTCACCAAACATAATATCAGCTTTCTTTCAAAGAGAGAGACGCAGCATGGGCCAATGAATTCTTTGTGTTCTTCCCCTCCAGAGTGGAGAGTCTCCGCTCAGCCCATCTGTGGTGTCTCACAGTGACAGTGCCTCATCCACACAGTCGCTGTCTCATGGAGGGGTGCCAGAGCTGTTGGTGGGACTGTCCTACAATGCCACAACAGGGCGATTATCTGTGGAAATGGTCAAAGGCAGCCATTTCCGCAACCTCGCTGCTAACCGAGCTCCTGGTAAGTATGTGTCTGCTGCTCTTGCTCTGGTATCTCCAGAGGCAAATGAAAGGCCTTGTCTATTTCATCTTAATTCTTCAATTTTTTTGGTGGTAAAAGATAGACTTAGTATGGCTTAGGCATGTTTTCATGAAGCAATACCTCTGGTTTTCTTCATGGCTTCTATTTAATTAGAAGAAAGACTTCTGTGGTATCTAAATATATCTTGACATGATTTAGAATGATTCGTGTGTCTATATAATTTGAGGAAAAAGACTGAAGCCTTTCCAGAAATGTAACATGCATGGAAATTGAAACATGGAAATATTTTACAGGCCCTGTACTGTACAGAGGAAGAGCTCTGACTTTGGAGGGAGGCAGAGGGAGTTGGGATTGAATTCCAGCTCTGTTATCACCCATGTGGTTTGCTCTGATCTTGCACAATCAGACTCTTGAACACTTCTTGACCCTCCTGAAAAAATATTAACCAAACACCTTCCTGATAGGAATAATGTGATATTTAAACAAATAAATTTATATGAAGGGTTTAACATAGTGCTGAACATACACTGAGCACATGTTAGTAATAGTTATATTGTAAAGGGAATAGATCTGAGGCAATGCAGGACTGTCTCATCAGGAAAATGAATGACTACTTCTGAGGTCACTGTTAGGAAGAAATGCTCAGGACAACACTTTCCCCCTCATGGATGGAGGTCAGGGTTCAGAAAGAGTTAAGTAACTGCTGCTACCAGTTGCCTCAGTAGCCCTTCAAACTAAGAAGTTAGATAATGAACAATGAGACAATACTGTTACAAAATTGCCTCATTTTTTATCTTAGTTACCTGCTAAGGAAGTTTTAGATGAACTTTTGCTTTTTGGACTTCATGTAAATACATCTAATTAGAGGAACATATTTTGTATCTGGAATGCTAGCTGCAAGAGAGTCAGACACATGCTGTGGAGTTATTTCTAGCCTCTTCTGAACAAGAAGGTAAATTTGAATGTGGGAAAGTAGAAAGGAAGGAATGTGCTTCCCAGGGGAACTAGAATCTCATTAATAGAATGACAAAATCAGTACAAAGCTGACAGTCAATGAGCCCTGGCTTCATATGGAAGAGCGAGATGAGAAACTAGATAAGAGTCAGCTCCTATACCTGAATCTGAAACTTTTATTTTTACCCTTTCACTGTACTATAGAATACCAAGCATCTGTTGTAAGTGGATGTATTGCTAGCCAAACTTTTAAAGAGAACTAAGGAGCTAGCTCAGCTAGCTAAGAGTTTGCTTCACAAGTATGAACACTGAGTTTAACACCCATAACCCATGTGAAATGGTGGTACACTTGTAACCTCCACACTGGGGAGGAGGATACAAGAGGATCCCTTGGGCTTGTTGGCCAGTCAGTCTAGTATAGCTTTGTTGGTAAGTTCCAGGCCAGCAAGAGACCCTGTCTAACAAGGTGAATGATGTCCCTAAGGATGAAATCTAAGGTTGCTCTCCACCATCCACATTAATGTGAGCATACAAGTGCATTTGGGCATATACAAATAAACATACTCCCCTCAACACACATGCATTCACAAAACTGTGTAAATCCAGTAGAGAAAGCCCCAGAGCTCTGGGTATTGGAGTAGATGGGGGGTGCATAATTCACATCCCATGTCACCATTCAGGCAGGTGAGCGCTATTTAGAATGTACAATAGGCACTGATTATTCATTGTACAGCTAGAGGCTCTTTGATAGATTCAGGCTTTCTTTCCACAACAGCCTAGTACTTGTTAAGATCCTGATTTAAGACTCCACCCCTGGAGTACCTGCCAATCTCCTTCCCTCTGTTGCTGAGATTTGGTAACATCTGAACAATATTTGGGGAACTTGATGTGGTTGCAAAGAGTGATGATGCTTGTGGATCCTAGACATGACTCATTCAGGTCTAAGTTAGGAAGCTCTCCTCTGTGTGCTGGATGGTATAGCCAATGCATGATTAAGAAAGAATCACCTAGAAGCTAACAAATCACACTGTAAATTCATGTTCTCCTACTTATTAGCTGTGAGTTACTAAGCTACTCTGAATTTGTTTCTTAACCTGTAAATAATGTGTATATTTAGGTGTGGATAATACACATAGAGCTATGATATTGAAGGTTATACCATTGTATCTTCATACAGTTCTATTTTTTAAATGTGCCCTAAGTAAAAATTATTGTAATAATTATATAAGTATGAATAGAACAAAAGGGGAAGTCTTAACTTGGAAATTGATTAAATTCCATATGTTTAAGTTCATGTACATGAGTACATGTGGGTAGGATTTACTATAGACACAGTGTCACAATATAACTTTAACTGTGACTGGCATACTTCACCCCTGAAACCAAAGCATTAGAAAGCAATGTTGTTGTGAGACTCTTAATTAAAACTGAAACCAAGCAATGGAAACAAAAGGTTTTTTTGTCTATTTAAAATGCTGGTTGTTAAGGAAAAGCCAATTAGGAGGGGATGAGAAAGTAAGAAAAATTCGTTTGTGGAGCTCCTGCAAGGGACCTCCTGGGACTTTCCAGGACTTGGGCGGCTGGCAGCATTAGCTTTGCATCATGGCATGAGCACTAACTACATTGACTCCATCAGGCAAATTTAGGGTATATACTTGATATTATGAGGGCACTGAGCAGAGCTGGAAGAAGTGGAGAAGGAAAGAGGATCAGAGTCAGTCAATAAATGAGCTGTGAGAGCGGGGCAGCAAGGACTCCCCCCGGCAGAGAGAGGGTGTCAGTGGATGCCCAGGGGCCTGCCTACTGGGGGGGAAAGGCATGCCTAAAATAAACAGGAGGCACTTGAGGCTCTCAGCTGAGGTGTCTCTACCCCTTCTGTAAAAAGGGAACATCACTCCTGCCTTGCAGGCAGCCATGATTGTGGAACAGTGGTATTTGGGTGACTGTGGAGAGGAGGCTGAGCGTGAACATTGAGAATGTTTCTTCTTCGCAGTTATTGTTAAGGTTTTATGTCTTGCCAGAAAAGCGACAAAGGGTGAGATTTAGATGTGAGAGTCTCTTCCCTTATGATGTATCATGAAACAAAAGAACTTTGAACTTGCTGGTTTAATCCAATCAGAAGGTTGCTGTGGTGTCCCAATTTTTTTCCTCCCTAAGCAAAATAGACAATTTAGAAAAAAAGTAGATGGAATTCTTTTCCTTTATAAGAACCTGAGAGGAAACAGACAGCCAAGTTGTAATTAGTTCTCCCACATCTAAGGTAAGATCCTTCCTTGGTGAGGGGGACTCAGCAGGCTGAGGAAAACAATGGTGGAGACATGAGTCACAACAATTGTTAACTATGCCAACCAGAGTCTACTTATCCTTCACTTATCACCAAATGGCTGAAACCGGAAGGTCTCAAGATGTGAAGAATTTGCTCATGGTGGTCAGGATTCTATAGAGTAATAGAACTTAGAGAAAGAATCTCTCCATATATATGGGATTTATTAAAATGATTTGCAGGCTGTGGTCCAGCTAATCCAAAATGGCTGCCTATGAATGAAAGGTCCAAGAATCCAGAATTTGTTCAGTCTGTGAGACTGGATGTCTCAGGTGGTCCTCAGTATACAGCAGAGTCCTGAAGAAGTAGGCTCTAATGCCAGTTAAGGAATGGACTTGCAAGCAAGAGGGAGAGCAAACAGGCAAAAAGAGATAGCTTCCTTCTCCCATATCATTTACACAAGGTACCAACAGAAGGCATGGCCCACATTAAAAATGGATCTCCCCACCTCAAAGATTCAGACCAAAATCGAATCTTAAAACTTCAAATGACTTAATTAAGAATAATCCCTCACAGGTAAGCCCAACCATTTGGATTTTTGTTAATTCCAGATGTAGTCAAGTTGACAAGCAAGAATTCCTGTCATAATGGGAATATAGGCAGAAACAGGTATTTTTTAAAAAAAATTTTATTTATTCAAATTAGAAACAAGCTTGCTTCACATGCCAATCCCAGTTGCCTCTCACTCCCCTCCTCCCCTAACCTCCCTACCCCCCATCCAGTCTCCACTCGACTCTCCAGGGAGGGTGAGGCCCTTCATGGGGGATCTCCAAAGTCTGTCATATTGTCTGGGGCAGGACCTAGGCCTTCCCCTATGTGTCCAGGCTGAGAGAGCATCCCTCCATGTGGAATGGGCTCCCAAAGTCCATTTGGATGCCAGGGATAAATACTGATCTAGTACTAGAGGCCCCTGAATGCACCTGATCTCGTCTGAAACAGCTACTTCGGCTACCTGGAAATTTCTTATCTCATTTGGCATGTCTGACATTCCATAGCATCAACCTTGAGCCAACACAATAAGCCAGTGTATACAATAATTATACTGGTCAGAAATATTGTAATTGCCAGTAAGGTGGTAGAGGCTGGTCTACAACTCTTCTAGTGGAAAAGGAGAGTCCAGGTTCACAGCTGGAGGACAGGTGAGAGAATAAGATCTGGTACCTAGTAGCTTTCTGAAATCCCCAGGTGCTGTACAAATTCCTTTGCATAAGATATCAGTGCCAGTCAGAAACATTTGATTGTCTTTTGAATTTGGTTTCCTGGAAAAGCAATTCACTTGAGGTTTAACACATCTCTTCTGTTGCTAGCATAAGCCTGCCACCCAGTTATTGCTTGGCCTTGACGTTTGATTGAGCTTCTCTGAATTTAATTTCCTTCTCTATTAAATAAGACTAACAAAGAGATTCACAGGCACACAAGCGTTGGCATCTTTTGAAGAAGTTATCTATTCTGTTGACGACTTCTCTTTCTCCATCCCCTCTGCCTTTATTGACAGAGTGTTTCTTCTGCACTGTGTGTGTATATGTACATAGCCACAAACAATGGTGCTTGTCAAAAGCTATCATTAAGACGTCCCCTCCAGTTAAAACCAGCAAGTCCCACAGCTTCTCAGCATGCACATGATTAGTCACATGTGATAATTACAACCCAAATGATAATACTTAACAGCAGCAGTGTATTAACCTTGTTAGGCAATCACAATAGCAGAGTAGAGGGAAGAAAAACAGAAAAGCAAACCTGAGATGGCTCTTGTTTGCTGTGATGAGGGAGTGAAAACGAAGGGTACAATATACAAATAGAGTGCACGGGGGGGGGGGGGGGAGGGGATTCAATGCAAACGGGCATGTGTGGGACATAGGCCTTTTTTAGTAGTCACCATGTGCTTATTATAATGGTCAGTTCTTATGCAGATTGAGCTATGACGCTGAATTATCAAGTGCACATGTAATTTTTCTTTTTCTAAAGAACTCAGTTGTCATAAGAAAGTGGTCTGGAGATGTATTAATTGGTAGAATGTTTGCCTAGCATGCATAGAGTCATGAGTTCAGTCCTCAGGGCAGCATCAATCAAGAATGGGGGTGCATCCACTTGGTAGATGATGACAGATCATCATCTGTCAACTGCAAGTTCAAGCCAGTCAGAGATACCTGAGCTTAGTCTAAAAACAAAATCTTAAATGTAAGAGGGGAGAAGTCAGCACTGCATGTCAATTACAGCTGGATAAACACATGTAAAACCATGGTTACTGATAGAGGAATGAGGGTAAAATCACTGAGGAAATGCACTTCTCAACCACAGAACCAATACCAAAGTCTCATGAGAAAAACAGCATGTCAGCTTGTTCTTTGAGCAAAGGAAAAATAGACTTTCTCTTGAAACTTGAAAGGGATTAATCACTGAAGGAATACTAAATAATACATTTCAGGGAGAAGAAGAGGAATTAGAGGGAAATAATAGATGCAGGAAAGAGTAATGAAGAAAGGAACTGACAAATTCATAAGTGAGTATAAGCCTGCACAGGTTGTGTTAGACAAACAGGAACCGTAAGCAAACATGAGCAGTGTTGTGCATCAAACAGCAGAGTGCAAGTCATATCCTAAGCAGATGTAACATGAAGGATGGAAAAGAGAGTTGGCAATCAAAGAATTCTAAGATCTTTATTTGCTTAAGAGATGATCACATATGGTCAAATGCCTTTTGACAAAGATGTTACCATCATTCAGCACTATATATATGAATGACTGGGAAAGCTGAATGCATTCAAAAGAATGACATTGAATCTATACCCAACATCATAAACAAAAGTCAACTTGGAAAGGATCAAAGACGTCAGCATAAGGCCTAAAATTTGAAATTCTTTGAAGGAAACAGCAAAATCATCACAGTGTTGGACTTGGCAATGACTTCTTGTACTTGACACTAAAGGCACGGGCAGCAAAATAAACACAGACAAATGGGAGTCAAAAAAGCAACAGCAGGGATTGGCAATATGGCTCAGTGGGTAAATGCTTTCTGTGCAAATATGAGGGCCTGTGTTTGCATCCTCAGAACCCATGCAAATCAAGGCGTGGAAGCATGGGCATATAATCCCAGAGTTCTTGTGATGAGATACAAGTGCAGACCAGAGAATCTCCAGAAGCTCATAGGCCAGCTGACCTGGTGACACCTGTTTCAGACAAGGTGGAAGGTGGGAACTAGCACTGAACATTGTCCTCTGACCTCCATGTATGTACTGTGGTACATAGCCACACATATATGAACATGCACACACACATACACATTGACCCACATATGCAAACAAATATTAAAGAAAAGATAACAGAATAATGAAGTAACCGAAAATATGAGAAATAATAATCATTATTTGACAAAAAATCCACGCAGAGAATATATAGATAACTCCTAAAACTCAATACAAAAAAGTATGATTTTGAAATGGGTAAAGGACTTGAGTACTCGTCTTTCCAAAGAAGATATACCATTGACCATCAGGAGTATGAAGATATATGTTCAACATCATCAGATACCAGGAAATGCAAATATAGATTAGAGTGTGATATTACTTAATACCTGCTGGGATAGCTGTAATCGAGAATTCCCAAGTTGCAAGAGCTGGACTGTGGGGAAGTTGAGACCTTGAGACCTTCTGCATTGTGGGTAGATCAGCTAATGTGGAAAACAGTAAGATAACTCTAAGAATATATTTACTTACTATTCAACTAAGCCATTCCTCATGTTAACATATGCTGAAGAAGAGCTGATTGCAGGACCTTGAGGTATTTGTACCACCATGTTCACACCGACGTTATGAAGTGTCCACTTGTGGATTGAAAGAAAAGTGGAATATAACAATGCATTAAAATAGAACATATTCAGCCTTATACAAGGAAGGGAATACTAACATGTGCTATACTGTACTCGAACCTTGAGGACATTACACCCAAGCTCATTGCGTGATTTTATTTACATGAGTTATTTAGAGTGGTAAGAATTGTGGAGACAGGAAGCAGGGTTGAATTGCCAGCATTGGAGGGGAGAGGGACATGAGTTAGTGTTGAATGTGCTTAGAATTTCAGGCTTTGAAAGCTGCGAGAGTTCTGGAGACAGGTGGTAGAAATGGTTTAATGACACTTCCTATTCCATCCCACAGAGCAGTGGTTTAGACAGTACGTTTTATTTTAATAGTGTATTCAGTGTAAATACTAATGGGCTTCATAAAGACACTCTTGTAAATCTTTACGTACTTTGACACACTGAGCCCCATAGCCTTCTCCCACTTCCCCTTCTCACTAGACCTTTATTCTTCTACGTTCTTGACAAATATGCATAGATCTTTTACTGTGGCTATAGAAAAATCTAAGATTCATAAATTTAAAACATGGTATTTGTCTTTCTGAGTCTGGCTTGTTTTGCTTAATAGGGTGATTTCAAGTTATGTCCATTTTACTGCAAATGGCATAATTTCCTTCTTTATAGCTGTATAAAATCCATTACTCATGAATTCTCCCATTCTTTCCTCAGCCCAGCTCTTGTGCATGGTTTTGCAGTAAACATGTTTGGTGCACAAGTGTTTCTATGGTTTACAGAATCCAACCCCTTCGCTTATATGCCCGGGTCATACAGAAGGTCTATTTTTAGTATTCTAAGGAACCTCCATATTTATTCCCATGATCGCTGTACCAGTTTACATCCCTAGCAACAGTATGTAGGGGGTTTCCTTTCCTCAGTCTCTCCAGCATCTATTATTTATTTTCTTGGTGACAGCCATTCTGAATGAGATTACATGGAGTGTCGATGTAGCTTTAATTTTTATTTTCCCAATGGCTAAAGATGTTAACCATTTTTAATGTTCTAACTGGCCATTTGTACTTTATCTTTGGTGAACTGCCTGCTCCTTTCATTAGCCCGTTTAAAGACTGCGTCGTTTCCCCATTGTTTCATTGAGGTCCTTGTAGATTTTAGCTATGTCTTGGTCACATGCGTAGCTAGTAAAGATTTTCTTCCACTCTGAAGGCTGCCTCTTCATTTGATGGTTCCTTTGCTATGCAGAAGCTTTTTGATTTCATGTCGTCTCATTTGTTAGTTCTTGGCTTTCTTTCCTGGGCTAGTAAAGTCCTTTCCACAACTATTTGCCTGTACTTATATCTTGCCATGTTTTCCTTGAGAAGTTTCAGTTTCATGTCTTACATTCAGGTCTTTGATCCATTTTGAATTAATTTTTTGTGCAAAATTGAGAGATAGGGATCTAGCTTCATTCTTCTGCATATAAAGATCTCTAGTTTCTCCATTACCATTTGGTGAAAAATCAGGTGGCTGTGACTGTATGGATTTATATCAGGGTCATCTTTTCCACTTTGTTGATCTGTGTGTCATGGCTGTTATTCTTAAAGTATAGCAATGTCAGGTATGGTGAGACTTATTCTTTTTTTCTCAGAATTTCTTTTTTAAACTTTGTAAGTACTACTGGAAAAAATATGTCACAATGATATCAGAGGGTATTATAAAACCAGATTAATGACCACACAAGAGTTAATTGTTTAAACTGATGTCATATTCAAACAAAAATAATCAAAAAGAAGACATTAGGAGGCCAAGGTGTGTGGAATCAGGAACTATATGGGGACTTTCTCAGCCTTCTCAATGTTTTTTGTAAACCCAAAAATACTCTCTAATAATGAACTCCAGAAATCAACCCTTAAAAGTGTAGTCTTTTTATGCTTTGTATTTTTTCACGTCATGCAACTTGATCCCATTAATTTCCCCATCCCTTCATACTCATCCTCTGTCCTTGCACCCCCCCCCCAATCAAATTTAAGAGAAAAAAGGGGAAGAAAATCAATCTCATCATGGAAGCTGGAGGGTGACAGAGTGAGTCACACAGTTTACCCTTTTATCCTTACCTACAAGTGTTCATTGCAAAGAGTCGTTGTTCTGGTTCAAGGCCTCTGGAACCCTCTCTGTTGTTGCCCTGTGTCAAGCTGCAGAGCTTTGGGTCTGCAAGACTGGCCACTCACATTCTCCAGCAGATCACAGATGGGTGGATGTTGGGGTGGGCCAGCTCATAACCCTGGTTCTGGGCCTGGATAGTTGCGGGGTTGGTCAGCCCGCCAGCTCTGCCTTGCCCTCACCCCCAGGGTAAGCTCTGCACAGTGAAGGGTTGGTGCAGCAGACCTACAGCTGAGGATCTCCACAATGCAGGGCAAAGACAGCCATGAGGAGTCCCACTGAGGGCCCAGCATCGATAGGGTAGCAGAAACCAGAGGCCTCGTACCTGACCGATGACTCTTTGCAGTCAACACTGGCAAGTAAAGACGCATGGATAAAAGGGTTTACTGCGTGACTGTTTTACACTACAGCTTTCATGGCGAGATTGGTTGTTTCTTTTCCTTTTTTCTGTTAAATTTTATTTCCGGGGGAGGTCGCAGGGGCAGGGGGTGGATATGCAAGAACGGAGGTGAAAGGAATCAATATGCTTGTGAAAGACACAAAGAATAAATTAAAAGAAGGTTAAAATATTCCTTAAAATCTTATGAAAGATTAGAAATTCATGAAAATGTGAAAGCAGAAATAACGATTAATTTTAGGTAGCAAATCATGGTGCATGATAAAACTTTAATCTTCCAAACCGATATAATGAATAAGAATAAAGAAAACTGAATTCATCTGATATAAAGTAGATTAAAACATTTTACAAGTCTAGGAAATAGAAAGTAAATAGCACAAACCAAAGCAGTAAACATAAATAAAACATCAATAATCACAATAAATACAAAAGGATAAAATTACCACATAAAAGAGGATATATGATTATATTAATATGTACCTCTCTGTGCCATCTATCGGGGGTACACCTGTAATCCCAGCTACTCGGGAGGCTGAGGCAGGAGGATCGCTTGAGTCCAGGAGTTCTAGGCTGTAGTGTGCTGTGCCGTTCAAGTGTCTACACTGAGTTCGGCATCAGTATGGTGACCTTCGGGGGAGGGAGAACACCAGGTTGCCTAAGGAGGGGTGAACCGGCCCAGGTGGGAGACTGAGCAGGTCAACCTAAAACAGGCACAGTCCGGGGCTGAACCCTCCTGAGGCGGGCTTAACAAGGCCTGAGCAAAGAACTCTGGTTGCCGCGGAGCGCCCACGTAGTAAATGTGTAGGAAGTTAGGGCCCTCCAGGGGAGAGATGAGTCAACCTGGAGTGTGCCTGGCACTAGCCAGTGAGGGGCATGCCTAGCCAGTGAGGGGCAGGCCTAGCCAGTGAGGGGCATGCCTAGCCAGTGAGGGGCAGGCCTAGCCAGTGAGGGGCATGCCTAGCCAGTGAGGTCAACGGATGGGAACGCCTGGGTACTGGGAGGGTATATAAGGTTCCCCCATTGCTAAATAAATGAGTGTAGGGAGAGACCTTACAGGTACCTGTAGCTCTGACAGATGCAAACGATGTAACCAATCCACTTACTAGTTTATCTGATTAAACAATATACGTTTCATAGAAACGATTATAAAACGCATTGCAGATAGAATGTTTTATACTTAACAGATCTTACTGTACCCTAGATAATTATTAATAAAAAGAACATCCAACCCATACTGTAAGTAAAGTTTGCCAGCCACCACTTATTACTGTTTTATTGTAGGAGAAAGGACATCTGATTACCATGCAGAGGTGGGATTTAGAGTTCAACACAGGCATCCGGTTACAGAACGGCTACCGTAGTTCACTTACGATCTTAGAGACAGTACTTTCCATCGCATATTAAATCATGATTATAGTTGTTGGCCTGAAGACTAGTTTTGGTTTCAGAAAGAATCTAGTTTTTGTATTTCAGTTTCCCACCTCCAAGATTCCTGGTCAGAGGTGAAGGAGAATCATTCCAACTACGTACTAGTAATGGGGAACAAAAAGGCATAACATAAACGGAACGCTTAATTCACTTTACCCGACATGCCTACAAAACTGAATTGAGAAATTAAAATGCATAGATGAAAGAAGTCAGAACGTAGAATAGAAGGAAAAAATAGAGAGAGACAAAAACACGGGTGTTTGAAGCAAGCCTGTTCATCTGGAGATGCATATTCTGTTGTTGGAGGCTCATGGCTAATTCTTTAAGGACCATATTGAGTTTGTTGGTGTATGGCGTACTCTTTAGGTCTGAAGGTTGCTTGGGCTGGGTGAAGGGAACGAAGAGGAGGCTAGCAAGGGCTCAAAAGCATGGAGTGCAGTGTTTACTGACCATCACCACAACCCTCACACTACAGGCGTCCTCCGGGACCTTGCTCACCTCCCGAGATGGGTCTGTTTCCTTCAGGCAGCAGCAGAGACAAGGTCAACTTATATTGCACAAAAGCAAAATCATTCGCTTAACCCACTTCCTGAGCTGGAGACCTCCAAGGGCAAACACATCTGGAGTCCCAGCCCCTTGCGCCTCTGGCCAGCAGGGGGCGCACAACAGACTCTCCCGGGAAGCACCTTCCTCTAGGGAAAACATGAGGTGCTTTGTTGGCCCCAGCATCTGGTCACTCAGTCACCATTCTCAGGCAGCTTTTGTAAGCTGTTTGGTATCTTTTCTAATTTCACTATGTTAGCTACAAGTTCTGGGCAGAGGGCCTCCGCATTTAGCTGTGCTTGTGGTCCCAGGCCGGATGGGACTGTCTGCTCAGTACTGTAGGGATCCACAAGGAACGTCAGGGACCCCAGCCGCTCCTCTAGAGTGTTAATTCTGTGTCTCATGAGATGATCAATGCACAGACAACAATTGCATAGAATATAAGAACATGGCGGAGGGTTGGGCATTCGGGGACTTGACGTTACGCAAAATCCCGACAGTTTCTGACTGGCCATGCACAGGCAGGCTTTTGGCTTTCCCATCTGGCACTCCGTTCCCATGGGCATCGGTCCGAGGTGGTTTTGTTTTACTGGGTCTGCTGTTTTTCCATTCACCTGACTCCCAGGGTCTGTGTCATTGACTCTGTGTCTTCTTGTCCCCTCCCCTGAGGGAGCCGCTAGGACCCAGCAACAGATAATCACGATAAATACAAAAGGATAAAAATACCACATCAAAGAAGATGTACGGTTATATTAATATGTGCCCCTCTGTACCGTCTACCATTGCCCCCTTTCCTCACTCTCCTTCTATCTAGCTTCATAACACAGAAGGGGAAGAAAGTTGCTAACTGCTAACAAAATTTGACTTAGCTTTGCCATAAAAGAATGATCCAATATTAGAAAATCTGCTGGTATAATTGATATGTTAACTAATTCACGAGAAAATGTGACTGATTTCCTCAGAGGCAAATAGATTTTTGACAGATTTTTCAAAAAATAAGTATAATATCAATAGATCTTAATGCAGGCTTTTGATGAAGTGCACAAGTTATTAATGAATAAAATAATCCAGCAGATGTGTGGTATAAGATGTGCTAATATAGATTAGGCTATGATCCTATAGCTATAGACCCTACTGTCTCAGCACCTTAGCACAGAAAAACATCTTTCCCCACAGTCTAAAGTGAGTCACATGACTTCCCTTCAAACTCTGGCTAAGGACACAGACTTGTTTTATTCAATGAGGACACAGGTACATGCATGCAGATAAAGTTTCCCTGGAGGGGAAAAGACAGTAGGAGAGATTGTACTGAAGATGACAGTGCTGCTCATATGCCATTTGTTTTTCCAAACCCAGTCACATGGTCCAGCCGATTTAAACTGCATAGAAGGCCACCGGTTTAATGAGATACGCACTGTGAGCTCGCATTCACCCGGCAACCTTTAACAGGCCTTTGTTTTACAAGAACATGTAAAAATCTCTCCCTTACTGTTTGGAGATGTAAAACAACCAGATTTATAAATACTTAAAGGTCTAAATGTTTATGCTTTCTATTTCCTCAAATATGCATCAGTCCTACATGTGTCATTTCTTCATGTGTCAGTCTACATGTGTCAGTTCTACATGTGTCTTCATGTGTCAGTCTTCATGTGTCAGTTCTACATGTGTGAGTTCATGTGTCAGTTCTACATGTGTCAGTTCTACATGTGTCATTTCTTCATGTGTCAGTCTACATGTGTCAGTTCTACATGTGTCTTCATGTGTCAGTCTTCATGTGTCAGTTCTACATGTGTGAGTTCATGTGTCAGTTCTACATGTGTCAGTTCTACATGTGTCAGTTCTTCATGTGTCAGTTCTTCATGTGTCAGTACTACATGTGTCAGTTCTTCATGTGTCAGTTCTACATGTGTCAGTTCTTCATGTGTCAGTTCTTCATGTGTCAGTTCTACATGTGTCAGTTCTTCATGTGTCAGTTCTACATGTGTCTTCATGTGTCAGTTCTTCATGTGTCAGTTCTACATGTGTCAGTTCTTCATGTGTCAGTTCTACATGTGTCAGTTCTTCATGTGTCAGTTCTACATGTGACTTCATGTGTCAGTTCTTCATGTGTCAGTTCTACATGTGTCAGTTCTTCATGTGTCAGTTCTACATGTGTCTTCATGTGTCAGTTCTACATGTGTCTTCATGTGTCAGTTCTACATGTGTCAGTTCTTCATGTGTCAGTTCTTCATGTGTCAGTTCTACATGTGTCAGTTCTACATGTGTCAGTTCTTCATGTGTCAGTTCCTCATGTGTCAGTTCTACATGGGTCATTTCTACATGTGTCATTTCTACATGGGTCAGTTCTACATGTGTCTTCATGTGTCAGTTCTTCATGTGTCAGTTCTTCATGTGTCAGTTCTTCATGTGTCAGTTCTACATGTGTCAGTTCTACATGTGTCTTCATGTGTCAGTTCTTCATGTGTCAGTTCTACATGTGTCAGTTCTTCATGTGTCAGTTCTTCATGTGTCAGTTCTACATGTGTCAGTTCTACATGTGTCAGTTCTTCATGGGTCAGTTCCTCATGTGTCAGTTCTACATGGGTCATTTCTACATGTGTCATTTCTACATGGGTCAGTTCTTTATGTGTTAGTTTTACATGGATTACTTCTACATGGGTCATTTCTACATGGGTCAGTTCTTTTCCAAGGCTAACTTTCCCCTTTTATCACCTAAATTAAGCCAACCACACCAAAATATATATTTCTCAAGTCTGGAGTTTGCAGGCTCTCTATCCCTAGAGAAGCATGCTCATTGGGTATGTGTTTTCCTGTTTAAGTTGCAGCTTTACCCTCTTGGGTGTATGGATTGCCACTCTCGTTTTTTTTCTACCCTCTGATCCTACCTTCTTCATGATTTGTCCCTGACATCTAAGTCAATTCTCATGTTTGCTTTTTATGAAGGCAGCATTCCTGATGAGATTACCAGTTACTGTATTTGTCAGAATTATCTAAGTACTTTGTGTAAGAGGATGTTTATTATTAATATCAGTTTCCTGGAGGATAACCACCAGGAAAGTTTTTAGGGATCTGAAACACTTCACGGGGCTATTCTGTGTGCACATAGCATAGTGTTTCTCAGGAGTTCTGAACACATTGGACAAGACCCTTCCTGAGTCAACCATGAATGCTTCCAATTTCCATTTTCTTCTGCTTTATTGTCTCTGTTGGGTAGCATTCGTTAGTGGAGTCTAACTGGGACTTTGACTGTAAGAATTTAGGTAAATTTAGTTTTAAGGCATCATGTCTTTTTGGTACAAGAGTCCTAGATATACATAAACTAGTAATTGTCCCAGAGGGAACTTTCTTAACTAGACAATAACATTCCAGACAGCTTAATAGCATGAGATATAGGAATGAAATACATAAAACTTGAAAGGAAGAAATGAAACTCGGCATTATATATAGAAAATCCAGTTGCCTGTGTTAAAACACAAGAATATCTACCAATTTGTACAAATTTTAATTAATATTTGCACCAAGTTACTTATATTCAAATGCATCAGCAAAAGTTAAAATGTAAAGTTTAAGAGTATTAGTAATATAATGGCAATACAGCAGCTAAGATCCCAAAGAATAACTTTAATTGGGGACAAGTGGGAAAATTATAGAAGAAATAATAAAACATTTTGAGAAAACAAACAGCATAAAGGGACTAAATTGATAAGTTGATAGATATACCATGTTCATTGATGGAGATATTCCATATGTTGTAACAACAGATTTTCCTATATTAGTCTCTCTAGTACAATTCCAGTCCAAATTCCAATAGTTTTAAATTTTTAAAATGATATTTTAATTTTTTTTGTGTGTATGTGTTGAGGGGGAGCAATGTGAGGGAATTTGTTCTTGACTACCATGTGGGTTTAGGGGAGTTGAAGCCAGATGGTAGGGCTTGGTAGCCAACACCTTCATCCACAGAGCCATCTCATTGGCCTCATGACCAAGAGCCAATTAAAAGAAGCTGAAACTTAAAGTAACTAAAAAAATCATGTTTTAAAGATAACATAGGATTATCCTATATAAAGCTTAAAGGCACATTTTAAAACATGACACAGGAATTATCCAAAACAGCAACATATTTTAAGCTGATTATAATAAATATTATCTAGTCAGAACCCTGAAGACCTGCTGGATATTGTGTTGTTTTTTTTTAACTGAATAATTTGCTGAATACTGCTTTTCATATAGAAAAAATAAATAGCTCCTTATCTCACAGTAAAACATTAATTTTAGGCAGATTAAAGATCAAAGGAGGAAAAGTTAGGATTTACGGAAGAAACTACAAGAGACTATAGAGTTTGAGTAGGGTGTTCTGGTTGAAAAAATAATTCCCAGAAAAAAAGACATTCATAAACTTCACAATAAAGTTTTAGAATACTATGAAGGTTTCTGTAAACACAGCAAGAAGGAAAGCCACTGACAGGGAGAAAATATTGTCGGGAATCTTTTAGATTTTTCCATATAGAATTTCAGAGAATACAGACATCCACTTGCATCTCTGGGAAAGACCGTTGACTATCAATACAATGCAAATGGAATGCTGAAGCCTTTGTGTTTCCTGGTTATTACAAATATCCTTTCATTAAGGAAATGGATGAGCAAGTTGGGAGTCACTGGTGCGTGGGAACAGTACCTATGGAAACAAGCTCATCTGTCTGTCTCACACATACAGAGATAATACATAAAATTTTAATGTTGAGTGAAAAAGTGCATTTAGATAGGTTTTGGCTGCATTATATGCTAATTGTATTTGTGTCCCCCAAGCCCACAAGGTTTCTCTCAAAAGTATGTTCTATTGTAACACACATTCAAAGGGTCATGCGTGGGATTGCAAACCTAGGATAGCCCTTGACAAGGTTGGTGTCCTCCACTGAAATGGTTTGTAATGATAGTCTTTTGCAGGTTTTCATTTAAAGATGCCTGTGTGCTTTTCATTGGCAGTATATGGTAAAATATTATTTTCATTATTAAACTGCTGCATGTCTATCAAAAACTGAAAATGTTTCAGGAAGATATATACTAGAGTGTTGCAATGCTATCAAATATATTTTGGATTTCTTTTGTTTACATGTGGTAAATGCCTAAAGACATACATTGGAAGTGATGGACTATAACTTTGCAAGTTGAACATGCCAAAGAGGGCTGCTCAAAAAAATCACCAATATGGTTACTTTTGAGAGAGTTTTGCTACGTAGCCTAGAAACCAGCATATAATAAGCCCAGGCTGGCTTCAAACTCATAATAACTCTGCTGCCTTGGTCTTTCAAGTGCTGGAATGACAGATGTGAGCCATTATAAACAACTCCTTATTTCTTAAAAGAAAATAAAATCCAGAAAATATCAGTAGCAAATGTGAAAAATGCTAACCATCCCAAATGGGAACATGTGATAGTAGTTTCTACATTCTTATATGTATTTTTTTTAAAAACCTTGTAAGTACTAATGCAGGAAAAAGGAATAGAGAGTTAGATACTTGAGTCATACAGACCTCTGTTCTGGAGGCTCGCTCTGCAGTAGTTGGTACAGCACCCCAGAGGTTCACTCTGTAGTAGTTGGTAGACCATTGCTGAAAGGCCCACTCTGTAGTAGTGGGTAGACCATCCCTTGAAGGCACTCTGCAGTAGCTGGTACCCCCACCCGGAGGCTCACTCTGCAGTAGTTACAGCATTCCTGGAGGCTCACTCGGCAGTAATTAGTAGAGTATTGGGTTGTGAATGGGCAGGTGTTTTGAGTGGGCTCTTTTCTGTGATTGTCTATTTCCTTGGGGTAAATGACTTCCATGCTCCAAATTACATACTTTTGTACCTTGATAAATTGGAATTTTTAGCTATCATAAACAAGATATAAATATATTATCAGTCACTGCATTGATCACTTTCAGACTTCTACAATTCTGTTTCTAACTTAGTTGCATACTTCTCTTCAAACATTTAAAATATTAGTGTACATGTGGCATTTTCCTTTATGCATTGAGACAGATGAGCTGATACAAGTCACTTACGTGACCCATTTAGCCTTTGATGATGGCTCTGAGCTACTGAAGATACTATAAAGATTTCTGAATCTTCACAGGATAAATTTTTGTTCAATGCTTTATAGCTTCTGTGGTCAACTTACAAAGAAATAAAGTAGGGTTCACTTAAGTCAGACATTTGGTTACCTGTGTGACTGGTGCTCACTGGAGTCAGTTGTAGAATGCCAGAAGACCCTTGTTGTGCCTCTGACAGTTTCACCCATGGCTGGGCATGTTGATTGCAGCTTCTTTCTTAAAACTGGACAGTGTCTCTTCCTTTGGTCAGATGCCTTTATGTTGTCTTATAAAATGTTCATCTTTCCATGCCACACACCTATGTCCTTCAGTCAGTGGTGAGGTTAGTGGTAAGTGGCCTTTCTTGTAATTAGAGATTTATCGTGGGGCAGGCGGAAGCTCAGGATGTTCTTTGCAAAAAATGAGCAGGTCTTCATTTGAAAGATTAATTCCATCCCCACTGCTCCAACTGGCAGAGTTGCCTGAGCAGATCAGGGCCTGGCTGTAAGCTTTCCTACAGGGTCCCTGTTGCCGTTCAGCTGCTGAAGGAAGCCCATGCTAGTTCCCCTTTGTTGGTTTGTTGACAGCTTTCCCCTGGAACAGTTTGAGGAGTGGAGAACCCTGTTTCTGAGACAGAGAAGTGTTTTCACACCTGAAGTGTAATCTCACACCTTGTGTTTCTCAGCAGATAAGTGCATAAAATAACACATCAAACTGGAATAGAAAAAAGATCAACATACAAAGGAAACCGTAGGTTGTAATTTGCTTCCTACCTTACAATGCTCTGAGAGGAAATTATGGAGATCTGGGTTTACTCTTTTAAAAAGTTTGACTGGTGGTTAGCTGTGAAAGCGAGCTGCAAACACTAAGCTTTCTGCCAGCACTGAACAGAAAGTACAGAATGATGGAACTTAGGTAACACCCTAGTGTTTTGATGCTTTTTTTTTAAATAGTAGCATGCATCTAAGTTAGAAGCAAAAGTTGTAGTTAAAAGTCAAAAAATGATCAAGTAAGTGATTTTGATAAAATGTATTTTTAAGAATAATTCTCTTTGTAATGATTCATTCAGGAATTTTAGTCAAACTAGATAATGTTAGTAAAATTTGGATGCTTTCTTTTCCTTTTTGCAACTAAAAAGAAGATATTGGTCACTAATTCATAGTATTGTAGTATAAGAGTCTTAAAACAGGGGGTTTTGCTTGATTTCATTGTTTGAAAGCATGAGATTGAAAGAGACAAAGATTTATCTTTCTGTCTAGTCATGAACATTCATTTTGAAATTATTTGTTGAGAGTCTAGCCCCCATTGGGAGCTACGCCAGGCATGGAGGTACTGTCCCTTTGAGGGACTGGCAGTTTGCAGACAAGAAACCAGGCAGTGACAGTGAGTGCTTGTGGTGGGGTCAAACTGGGTGCTGGCGGAGGTGGACTCACAAAGATTCTGGAGAAAGGTTTGGGAGAAGTTGGAGAAGGTGATGGCCACTGGTATATTAGGGCTCTGGAGCATGCACAGGAGAGTAGGGCTGACGCTTGACTCTGAAAGAAAATCCCACACAAAGAGAAAAGAACGCATATTCATTTTGCTACATAATCAAACTCTCTCTCTGGATGGCCACAGTCCCCAATGCATACATGTCTTTGAGCCTCCACACATGCTCTGTATAAGCAGAGGTTCCAGTGAACCTCATAATATGCCAGGCTGTGAGTTGTGTGAAACAATAGACATACAAGGCAATAATCCTTTTCCTTCATAGTCTGTGCATGATGTGGTGGTCCATAAGCTGCAAAGACCAGACCTGAAGATACTATTTATTGTAAGAAGAAATCTGAAGTCCATGTAGAGATTACAGCTATGCCAGTGCAGTGCAAAGCACTGATGTTTTCTCACCCTCCTCTTGTTTTTGCTGTAGATACATATGGAAAACTCTTCCTCCTCAACTGTGTGGGTCAAGAGATGTCCCGTTGCAAGACATCCATTCGGCGTGGTCAACCCAATCCTGTCTATAAAGAGACCTTTGTCTTCCAGGTGGCCCTCTTCCAGCTCTCTGAAGTTACCCTAATGATTTCCATTTATAGTAGGCGTACCATGAAGCGTAAAGAGATGATTGGCTGGATCGCTCTGGGCCAGAACAGCAGCGGGGAAGAGGAACAGGAGCATTGGGAGGAAATGAAGGAAACCAAAGGCCAGCAGATATGCAGGTGGCATACATTGCTGGAATCCTAGGCTTCTCAAGAGGCATTTAGTGCTATATCAGCCTTGATTATCTGACACCAAGTCAGAGCATTGTGTGTGTGTATGGGGGGGTGGGTTCAAATGGAGAGTTTTACTGATCTTAGGGCATTCTGTGGTTTAGAACATTATCCAAGGTTTGGTTTTCATTTAAATGTTGTTAGGAACAGAAAGCTACATGCACAGCCAAGTGCACAGTTTGGGAACTAGTACTCTAGTTGAGACCACTGGCGATGTCATAATTTGTGCTAATGGATGACTGTGTTTGGGTTCACACTGTGGGATGTAGTTTTTCCTGCTTTCTCTTTTTGCTGGGAGAATAGACTGAGATTTCAAAGGAGCTGTAACACTACTGTTTTCCATCACCAGAGTTTATGAATCAGACTCTTCCCAGGGTCCAAAGTTCCAAAATAGAGAAATGAATCAGATACTGAGGTTTATAGAAAGATGTAAGCAATCCACACTCCTCTGCCCGACCTACTCTCTTTATGAAAAGAAAAGCCCTGTTTATTTAAAAGGTAATTGCTATAAATTTGTGGTGTAAATAAATTTGTATTCATGAATGCCTCTTTTTTCTCAATTAGACCTCACGATTTCTAAAAGAATTGGGTTAGACAAATCATCTTGAAGTTGTAAGAGTTAAAAACTGACTGTTATCTGAACTATCTTTTTTTGAATATGTAAGAAAGATTTCAAAAATCAAGGTTTTTGTGCTTTAGTTTTTACCAAATCAGTACCTAAACAACAAGAGGAAAACCAAGGAGATAATAAAGTCTTGGCTTTCTTGATGTTTTCAAATCTGACATTCATTTGGATTATACCTTTTCTATGGTCAATTATATTAACTCACACATGTTTTTTGTATATACCCCTGCATGTCAGTCACATTCATCTTCATGCTATGTACCTTGCCAGTAAAATGTGTACAGTGAATCTTAATAAATACTGATTTGATTGACTTGTGGGAATGAACATTTGAATTCCTCCGAGTGAAGAAATAATGTCATTTTGTGTGAAGTGACACTTAGAGCATTTAAAATAGCTGGCACTGATATTTCTCACTTGCAACAATATGTATTAGTGACTCCTTGTTTTCTGGTCACGTGCTGGTCAGTCTCCGACCTTATATGGTTCTGGGCATACGGTTTCACTCATGAGCAGTTTTTACATAGTTTTGCCGCACACTTTTATTTTCTTTATTCCTAGATCTGATCTCTTCATTCCAATGACTTTCACCTGGAGCTGATGAAGATGGGGAGGAATGCACACTTAACCCTGTGCCCATTGTTACAGGTTATCTGAGCAATTGCCCAGTCACCTATTTTTAGCTTTTCATGTTTTCTTGTTTACTTCTGCCCTGTCTGTGGGAAGAGTGATAGCTAGGGATGGATGTATACAGTCAAAGCCATGTAGCTTCCCCCACGCTCCACACTTTGACAGATTGTAAGCGTAGGCTGCATTGCTTGGAGAACATATTTATTCCTTGCAATTTGTAATGGTTATCCTGACAAGACCAGGCAAGGGCATGGGGTATAACTCTACTGTGATCGCAGAGATCAGATATTTGAAAGAAATAGCTTTATATGGATGGACGAGAATAAATAAACACCTTTGTTTCTTTCCTGGCCCTTTGCGTTTTTCCCGTCTGTCTTGGGAAGACCGGAGAGCGCTTTCTCAGCATCATGTCCATTAACTGCCGAGTGCTCTTTGCAGTGTGACTGTGTCACAGGCTAGAACTGAGTGCAATTGATGAAGAGTGGCGAAGAATTGGCTTTTCACATCCCTCCTTCTCTGTATGCCTTGTGTTTAAAGGGAAGTAGAGCAGCCTCGTTATGCTTCCCTTTATGCCACTGGCATAATAGCAGCATTCATTTTCAAATTTACATTTGAAAAAAAATCTGTATATATTGTACAGACAGCCCCGGATTTTCCTCGCTCATGTTTGCCTGCTCTACATGTTGCCTGCACTCAGGGCTTTGTGGTCCCCAGTAATCACCTATGCTTTCTGTTCTGCTCCTTGACTTGCCCAGTTTTAGGGTTTTCTGCTGGTGCAGTGAGCTTTACAACTGTGTGCATCCTTTCAAGAGGAAAGATGCCTGAAAAGCGTTTCCCCCACTTCTTAATAATTTTCTTTGTTAGTGCCACTCACCACATCACACATGTGCATCTTGAGTATACAGCAGGGTTCACCCTCCATGGATGCTACAGACGTCCAATTCAAAAGACAAGCTGCATTGAAATGGGAGGCTGAACATTTTTTTTAACCTCAATTTGAAATTCTGCTTTAGGAAGATCTTTGGATTTTGTGCACTTAGACTCTCTTATTTTCTTGGCAAAGTCTAGACCCAAATGCATTTAACATGTTTTTCACTTGAGCGTTTACAGCTACATTTGCCTCTCAAAAGAGTTATGAAAGATAATTAGTTGGCTCTGTGGTGGGAAAGCTGCTTTTGGCCTGTTTTAGCTAGCTAATGATTAATATCTTGTGCAGAGCTTGACGTGGAAGCAAGGCTGGGTTTCGTTGCCTGCTATTTCTTTCCTGAAGAGCGCGCTTTTAAAACAGTATCATTGAGAGTACAAGGTGCATAGTTTGTGGAAATGTGTTTCATCGTGGGCCTTCTTTCAGGGCACAGGCTTCCACCGATACGAGAAGGGCTGGTTTCGCCAATCATGGTGGTGGCTGTTGTACTCTTTGATCCCCTCTGACTATTTTTCTTCTTCTTCCCTTTTTTCAATGAACTATTCACCAGAGCAGAAAAACACCTGCTCTGGGTCCCTTCTCCTTCACTGACTGCCTGTGTGAGATGCATGGTTGTTTTGAATCTGGTTTTTGCTGATCAAATAACTGTCAGGCAGAGGGAGTCCTGATTTCCCTAACATAAGTATATGTAATGCCCACGAATGTGGTATTCTCAGCATTCCACCAGCATGAGGCCCCAGAAATGAGCCCCGCCATGTTTGCAGAGGCATGATACTGCATCTGTGGTTGTTCAACTTAGGTGCCGTTGGCTATGACCTGCTTTGATGACAGTTCAGGCACTGATGCAAATTTTGACATTATCCACAGTGCTAGGTGCTATAGTATGCACACCTTCTCCCCTCTCAACATGGGCATCCACTACATTATACAAATGACTGTTGCCTCTTATTATTTGTGATTTATATTGTGGCTGTACTGGAAGGTGTTATCTGAGAATCCAATTTCTTCATTCCAAGTAAAGCATTATTTAAATCTCATAGCAAGTTGACTGATGTACTGATCATTTCATGTAGACATTGAATTGTGTGTCCACCCAAACCTGGCTGTCCTTGCCGTGCAGAAGACTTAGAATACGAAGGTATAGAGTCTTTTGTAAGTGACATGAAATCACATGGAAACAGTTTGGGGACAGGACCACATTGTAGCCCACTGGAACATACTATATAGCCCAGGCTTGCTTTAACCTTGTGATCCTCCTGCCTCAGGCTCCAAAGCGTTTGAGTTATAGCAGCCATAAACTGCCATGCCTGGCTTGAGGGAATATCCTTTACTGACAAATGAACAGACAAGAAAACACTTATGATACTTCCCCCTTAATTTTGCATGGAACTTTGAGAAAAGACAATTCCATTCTAAATTCCTAGTCAGAAGCAAATGATAGATGATCTTGAAATGACAAAAAAACTTTTTTGTCTGAAAAACTAATAGTTTGCTTAGATATAGCTATAAAACACAGTATGGAAGAAATGAGTATGTAGGCATGTTTGGCATACATTGGTATATATGCAAGAAGAATCTATAAATGGACCAAGAAAGGTATTTAAGATCAACCAGCACTCAATAATCAGTGGGATTCTGGACAATACTAAAGGTGGAACAAAACATATTCCAGGCAGTTAAGTAGGCACAGGCTATGTGGTCACAGGTTGTATTCAGATAGAACTCTGTTATGTGACCTTAAGAAAATGACCCAGCCAACCCACACCCCAGTGTCCTCAAATGAAAAGTGGAATTAGTGCTTACCTTCTAAATTTCTTTTAACAGATATCAGTGAAGCCACAGTTGTCATGTGACCAGAATAGAAGCTCGCACAAAGCAAATATTCAGTATTACCTCCTTACAATCATGCTTGAGAAAGAAGAGTTCGGGGTTGACTGCTTTTTCCAGGAATGCAATTATAACACTGGGTGGAAACTCAAAACATCTTTTTTAAGAACTTGAAAAACATACCTTCATGAAGCTGACCTAGATTTGCACAGAAGGTAGTTCTTGGAGCATGATAAATGAGTAAATTACATCATAATAGATATCAACTGAGGTATAACCACATCTCAGTCCTCTATTCTCTTAGTTTGGAGGTGATACAAAACCTCAATAATCTATGTTTACATCTTGATCAACTGCTCACAGGCCTTTCCTCAACCTACTCATAGGAAGACAGGGCACTTACTGTCCCCCAACAAAAAACTTGATGGAGTTTGGCTATATATTTTAACTTGATCTACAAAAATAAGCAGTGTAATGCTACAGTGACAGTCTTTAACAGCAGATGGATCTTTAAAGTCCACATTATATGTTTATATCTTTATAGATGAAGAATTTTCAGCAGTGAAATCTTAGGATTCGTTGTCCAACTGAAGATTCCATTCAGAACCAGTTACTTTCCATTGTTCCCGCTAGATCACAATGAGGAATTCCATCATCCACCAGAATGTCCTTGCAGTTTAAGGGTCCCTGGTTGATACAATGGGAAGTGTGTCCAGTTGTTTTCATGCGATTAAACTGCCAACAATGAAGATGTCCTTAAGGTTTAGAAAAACCTTTGTTGACCTTTAAACCCACAGACGTCAGGGACAAGTTAATGGACAAGTGGATGTCATAGGGCAATCATGGTAGTGGTGGTGGTTTTGAGATGGGACCTCGGAATCTGAACACACTAAGAAGCTGAGGGTGACCTTGAACTTCTGATTTTCCAGTTTCCATCTCCTGAGTGCTGGGATTACAGGTACGTGCCACCATGCCTGATGTCCGTGGTGCTGGAGTCAGGGTTTTGTGGTTGTTAGGAAACACTCAATGGAGCTCTAACCCCAGGCCCAGAGTGACTCTGGGATGGGAAGCCTGGAGATGACACTTTTACCCACTGCCAAGGTATCAGCATGCTTTGAGTTCCAAGCTTTCCAATTTAGGGACAGCAACACAGAGATTTTGGACATGCGTCCTTTGTCTTAGTGCTTTCCAATGGGGACAACTAGTAGGGATGGTAAAGCTATTGGATGGGAGGTAGAAAACTGAGAAGTGACTTATGGTTAACAATGATCCAGAAGGTAAAACCCTCCTGGAGAGGACAGTGTATATTTTCTGATCTTGGCCACATGGATAGGGTCAGAGCACCCACAAACACTTAATGATGAGATCTTAATTTAGATTCTAGCAAAATTATGTGGAGGTTGTTTCTTATTAGCTTGAATGTAGTCATTGGATTTCCTCTTGCCCAGTACTGAATTATTTGGGATGGTGCAGAACTTAAAAATCGTTGTGATGTCATTAAACTTTAAAAAAAAAACTTTAGACATTAAAACCACAATGCTTACCAATATATAGGCATTAAGTGATTTTTAGTTAGTTGTAGTCCAAAGTAGATTTTCTAATCGTGGGTTACTGGAAGGAAGACACATTTGTCTGAATGAATTGGGAGGAAACTGCTGGCAGTCCCTGAGTTGAAGGCCAGCATTGGTTGCCTGACAGATCAAATTAATTGCCAAGAAGACCCCAGAAGATGGCTTTTAATACAGTTGGCAGTGTTAGTTGCCGGGGAATCGGAGGTCACCCAGGAAGCGTGGCTTTAGCAGATTTCTTCTAAATTTAGCGTCAGGAATGTAATCTCTACACCCCTGGCCTGTACTCCTCCTCTTTGTAGTTTCCCCATGTGGATTTTTCTCTGTTTCTTAGGTCTTCTCTGGGGAGTTGCCAGCCGGGTCTTGTTTGGGTAACACTGGGGTGCCTGCAAGCTTTGGCTGGCTCCCCTCCCCTATGGTGCATCGGCTGCTGGCTGTTTTCATTCCCCTTGGGTCAGATTGTCGTATCCTAGACACGGAGGTGATAATCACCTATATTTACAGCCCACGTGGAACCTGTGCGCAGCTTGAGATTTTACAGTGCAGACACGGGCGGCAGCTATGGAGGTCGATGGATGTTCTCAGAATCACGCTGCTCAGCACTGTGAATGGCTCTCGAGTGCTCACTAATGTCGCCTCAAGTGTCTCAGGGGAGCTTTACCTTCTTACTGCCATATGACAATATTACCAATCGACTTCGAGGTTCATGAGAAGGCAGATTTCCCCACGGTGTCACCAGATATGTGTATAATTTTTGTTGACTTCATTTTTCCCTGAAATTATCAATTATCCATTTGATTTTTAATAATTTTTGAATATATTTAAAACATATTCGCTAAAGTCACTGATGTTTAGACAGCCCTGGAATCTGGGCGGGACTAGATGTGTTGGTGAATAAAAGAGCCCAGCAATATTTTTGTTTCTAAATAGCCTCTCCTTCCATGCTTGATTCTGACAAGGACTGCAGGCAAGCAAAAAATGTACTTTTATTATCTCGTAATTTGGGATTTAATATTTTTCTACTATGGTCTCTTACCCCCTGTAAAGGGGAGAGGATTTAGGAGTTATTACTCTGTGTCTAGTTAAGGAATAAATATCCTTGGCAGTTTATGCTTCTCTTCAAAATAAATGTGTGTTTTATATCTACAGAGGGAGAAATGCAGTGTTCCACTCCTGCAAAGAAGTGAGTTACAGCGTGAGATGATAGTTAGATGGGGATTTGAACTTTTGTGGCTGAATATCGAATTCCCTTTATAAGGCAGTGGGATGGTATGCCTGTACAGGCAAACGTGACACAATTCTCATAGGCTCTGCAGGTCAGAGATGGCTGCTCCTTCCTGTTTGAGTGTGTGGACTGGAGACTTTAGCTATAGGACACATGGGTGAGGATGTGGATGAAGAACCCTACTAACATTTAAAAAAAATGTTAGTTATCTGAGATCACACTAAGCAAGGTAGGACAGTTGTAGAAAGAGAAATATTACATATTTCCTCTCATTTTGGAGCCTGGACTTTATATGTACAGGCAAAACCATTTTTCTATGTGACACAGAAAGAGAAGGAAGGTGGTGGAAAGACAAAAACCAGTGGAAGTGGAGGGAGAGAGAGAAGGGGTGAAGGGAATGAGGTGAGTAGGAACAAAAAACACATGATGTAAGCTGTCTTCATGAAACTAAGTACTATGGACAATGAATGGCTCCCCCAGCTCTCATCCCCCCAAACCATATGTTTTGGGGGCATCCTTGTAAAATGTGTAAGATCAATATTGTTTTTACCATGAAAGATGGGTTAACAACTGTTTTCTAGTGTTGACTCTGAAACCAATCTGAACATAACTTGGTTTTGTGATCTGGAACTCAAACCCTAGCCCTTACCGGTGGTGTGTTCTACTGTTGAGCTGGAACCCTGGATATAATTCTTGTTACTTTCAATTTCATAATAAAGGATACAGGCTGGATTTTTTTCCCCAGTGGATTTATGGCTTATCATTCTTGACATCACAAAATTTCAAGTGTCCACTAAGCACATCTCAAGATACCTAAGTCAGAATCTTTGGTGACCTAAAGCAATTTACTGAAGAATGTTTAAGTGCCACTCAATCCATGGCCATGATAAGCGCACACATCTCATCTGATAATGACATTGATAGTTGAGGAAAGGCTCCAGAAAGTTACCTAAGTTGTCCCTCCCACCTCTGGCCAGAGTCTCCCGCATGGAGCTGTGCTGGGCTCATGTCCTCATAGTGTTGCTGTCTTTGTCTTGCAGCTTTCTGCTCTTGTCATTCTTCATCTGTGTGAATTTCTGACACTTTTCCTCTTTCTTTCTTTGAGATGGAGTTTGTTCTTTCTTATGCTGACTCCCATTCTTATTGACCTGGTCAGGGATGGGGCTCCAAGTGTGTCATCTTCCCTGGACATGAAAGCTGCCAATTACACTCTAATTAACTGAGGGACATGTTCAGGAAGAGAAAGATAACTTTTCAGAAGTGGTTTTATATAAAGCACTTGCATTCTAGAGACACATTTCTCTCATAAGAGGATTGGTCAGGTTCCTTACAGTGGCCATATGGGCAAAGCTCACTAACTTTGCTACATTTCCCTACATCCCACAGTAACCTTTACTATTGCTCAATTCTTCCACATTATAAAGCAACATTTATTATGCTACCAACTAATGCAGCCACGCCTTGAGTTTTATTATTACCAAGCATTTCCCAGAATTTTTTTTTTTTGGTTTTACGAGACAGGGTTTCTCTGTATTGTTTTGGAGGCTGTCGGTCCAGCCTGGCCTCGAACTCACAGAGATCCGCCTACCTCTGCCTCCCAAGTACTGGGATTAAAGGCGTGCACCACCACTTCCCGGCTCATTTCCCAGAATTTTAAAATATAATTTTATTACAGATTTTATTTTAAATTTGTGAATAGGAAGAGAAAGTGTGTAAACTCTACTGGGAAAAATTTATGTTTGTACAGATGACATTGAAACTGTATTTTCAGATTAAACCATGATGCTGTGGGGATATTTTTGATAAAGATAATGAACTTTCTTTTTCAGAGTGATTTTGGGCTCACCAGAAAACTCAGAGTCCCCATCCACCCACACCCCTGGCTCACACACACCTTTTGCTGTCAGCATCCTGTCTGCCAGAGCACTGGATCTGGTACAGTCAGTCAGTCTATACCAACCCATCCTTATAGGAAGTGAGCAGTCCATGTCAGGGTCTTTCCTCGGTTGTATATTGCGTGGGTGATGTGTGTCGTTTTTATCATAGCATGTGAGGTATCTTCACCGCCCTGAAACTCCTCTGTGTTCTGATTGCTGAATCCCCTCTCCTCACTAAGTCCTGGCAACCACTGATCTTTATTCTGTCTTCATAGTTTTGTCTTCCAGAATGTCACATAGTTGGAATCAATCAGTGTGCAGACTTCTCAGATTGTCTTCTTTTACTTGCAATCTGCATTTACACTTTCATGTCTTTTTATGCCTTGATAGCTCATTTCTTTTCAGTATTGAGTAGTATTCTGCTGTCTGCACACAGCAGTTTATGACCTATTTACTTTTGCCTCTAATTCCATTTGCTATGACACATTCATCGCAGGGGAAACAAATTGATCATTTCCGGTGGCTCTGACGATGTTATACTGAGTCTGGGTCTGAAGCTGGCTTCTGTCGCCAGTCTGCGCGGCCTTCCCTTTAACACTTCTGCTGACAGAGGTGTTGTGATCCTGCACATTGCCTTAGTGGGTCACAGGCATTGATCAACAGCGGGACTCCTAAGCACCTGGAAGCTCTGCATTCTGAGGGGAAGGGTGATCTACTGCACACCGGATGGGTGACCTGTGACAAGCAGGTAGATGTTGAAATGATGATAATTGCACCGGATCAATGAGGAGAAGGCCTGCCCAGTGAGCTGCCTCTGAAGCCTTTACCATATTCTGTGTAGATGGCCTGCCATATGCTTTGTGCTGGCAGCCACTTGTGGACCAGGCCCTACAGCAGAGAGGAAGGCGTAACTGAGCAATGAGCGTTGGATGCGAATTAATAAGGCCTGCATCGGGTACCCTGCCTTCCTTTCACGATCTCTAAGAACAGTGGCAAACTTCAAGTCCCCCGAGCCTTCCCTCTATCTATCAGCCAGGGTTGTTAGTTCATTTTGCCTATTTATACTGGGGTTTAGAAATACAATTCTTGAAAGGTTCTCAATTAATATAATGAGCACTGTGAGCCCCTACTGTGGATGTAGGATGAGATCCTAGATGGAAAACATTTTTGCAGAAGTTTTGAAGATGTGCATGCTTTTTGGAGAGTTTGAGCTATTTTATTTTTATATTAAGGTCAGATCCACTTTTATTATTGTTGCTATCTCAAAGTAATTGACACGTTTAGATCGCTGCCAGTAATTTGACTAAAAGTTACAGTTGGAGTGTTCTTTAGTGATTCTGCTCTGAGAAAATGTGTTAGGTTCTGATTTAAAATGTGTGCATGGGCAGGAGCTGTGTGTGTGTGTGTGTGTGTGTGTGTGTGTGTGTGTGTGTGTGTGTGTGTGTGCGTACGTATGATGTGTGTGAGTGGAGCACATGCCATAGTGTCTCTATAGAGGTCAGAAGACCATTTCGTGGAGTCATTTTTCTTCTATTACTTGGTTCCCAGGGACCAAGCTAAGGTCAGCAGGCCTGCATGGCACAGATTTTGACTTGTGCCATCTTGCTGGCCCAGGCTTGTTTCTTTAAGCACTGACAACATAACAAATTACAACTCCACTTTTATTCAGGGGTTTGCCATCTTTGAGATGAGCACACACACTCCTTTTCGTAGCAGTTTGGGTAGAGGGAAAGTACTAAATTGGCTGCCCCACCCCATCCTTCAAATAGGATCTGAATGCAGCTTGTGGAGAGGTGTCCACCCCATCCCATCCCCCACTAAGAGGGGTTCTGAAACCCACACCTCATCACTTTCTCTTGAGAACAGGGCTGTCCACTTCCCACCCACCCCCCAACAGCCTTTCTCACTCCCATAGTTACTTCCTTCATAAACACACTCTCGTTATCCCCCAGAAAAAGGAAAGACTTAAAAGCTCATTTTCAAGGAACATTCAAGATTCCACAGCGATATTTTGTGTTCCCAGTACAAGATAAATCGGAGTATCTCTAACTTCTTTTTCTAGTCTTCATATGGCATCTGAAACATTTGTTCACATTCACACGTCTATGTGTCGCCATACGCATGCCGTGTGTGGTTCTGTTGTTTTAAAATATTTTATTGGTTTTCTTTCATATCTCAACTTTTGATGGGTGTCCTTGAAGAACTTGCATAAAAAATGTAAATGTGAATGATTCATTCATTCTGAGCACATGTAACTATTTTGGGAGCCATCTTCAGCGGGGAGAACTTCCCAGGACTGCTTGGCTCCTGGCTGGGTACTGCAGATGCAAGGCTGCGATCCTTTCTTACAAGCTCATGTTTCCTGTCAGGTATCCTCTCTGCGTCCTGCACTGCTCTGTTCTTTGATGGCTAGCAATAGTTTTATACATTTCTACTTATGTTTTTAGCACAAAATTGGGTCTTCATCTAGGTTTTTCCAAGCTACTAGCGTAATTTTTGATAAGTTTATCGTTGAAGGCCAGGCCATTATGAAGAGTTGCCCTGAGTCTTTCTCAGGACTTCATAGGCATTTCCAGACCTGGCCTTGCTTGTATGCTCCCCCTCTTAAGAAAGTTCATCTTTATTAACACCTGTTTGATCGAGGGTGTGTGTAAGAGAGAAGGGGAGAAAAAGACAGAGAATGAATCATCACAACATTCCATATTGGAGTCCTGTGCTTCTCTTCCTAGCATGGCATAATTGCCTTTAGGGTGCCCCATTAAGACTTAAATCATACATTTCTGTGTGCCTGAAGAATAGGCAGAGTGCAACGACCTTTCTTATTCCTTCTGTCAGTGAAAAATTAGCATGGTGGAGAAGGTTTCGGGTTTTTGTTTTTTTTTTGTTTTGTTTTTTGGTTTTATGAGACAGGGTTTCTCTGTATTGTTTTAGAGGCTATTGGTCCAGCCTAGCCTTGAACTCACAGAGATCCGCCTGTCTCTGCCTCCCGAGTGCTGGGATTAAAGGCGTGCGCCACCACTGCCCGGCTGGTTTCAGTGTTTTTAATCATGAAATTGAACACTGGTGCACGTTTCCTAACTTTTGTACTCTCCCTGATTTTGTATCGACAGTTTTTGCTCCACCACTGGTCACTGTCCCATGTCTCCACCAGGCCATCAGAGAGGTATAGGATGTCAATAGTCTTGTGCTGGAGACAAGCTTTGAAACCCATTAGAATGTAGGCAATTGTTTGCCTGTGATAAAGAATGAATTCATGGCTCCAAGAGTTGCAGCTTTTCTTCTACAAATCATAGAAGCAGCTCAGGCTTAGTGATGTGGAAAGGCACATTTCTGCAGACTGAAATCTGTTTCTATATTAGATATTTAAATGCATGAGGACAAATTTGAATTGCTCTTTGTTTTAAAAAAATGAAACCTAGAAGCATTAGCCTCAGTTTGTTCAAAATGTCCAATGAAACTGGATTCGTGGCAGTTCCAAACTGAGAAGCAAGTCTGACTTTGTAAAAGCTTTGCCATTGGTCTTGTTAATAAAGTTTTGGCAGATGATTTATATGCATGCCATTTTTTTACGTTGAAAATGGTATTTTTGCAGCACCCACATATAAATTCTATGAGTCTGAATGATATTATTTTACCACATACAAAAACCTTAACTTGGAAATTGTCCCAGCTGCAGGCATGCATGCGTGTCAGAGCCATAAGCATTACACCCAAGGAGCAGCAGATTGACTCAGCTTTGGAATGATGTGGGCTTTGGTGAACACAGATACAGCTAAGCAAGGACCTGTGTAAATATCACGCTACCCGGATTACTGAAACACCTGGAAACCCCTGAGGGCAGCCGTGGGTTTTCACACGCTGAGTGCAGGTGATTCCCCTTCAGTGACATTCTTGTCCAGAGATCTTGATCTTCCGGGTTTACTCACTTCTAATTAGTTTACAGTGTTCAGGTGCACTGTACTCAAAGGACAGGGAGCCGGGCTGTTCCAGTGTAGCATGGCCACACCATGAAAGCAAAGCCCAAATCGAAAGAAAATGCAGCATCATTTATTCTATAAATAGTCCGGGGACAGCTGATATTCACTATTTTTAAGAACTGTTTTATGCTAATTGTGGCATTAATGCCTCTTGTTACCTAAATATGGGCATATTTGCCCAAGAAATGTTTTGAACTCCACAGTCTGGACCAATTCCTTGACCATGTAGCTTTTTTTCTGAGTGCCTCTCCATTTGAGACTTTGCCACCTTAGAGTCATAATGTGTTCTCGGAGCACTCTGCCTTGTCAACAGGGGAGAAAAAAAGACATGAGAGAGAATGATGTAACTTGATCTGGGGGCCACACTTCTGCCCAACCTCTGTTGGCCAGGATGGGTCACAGAACTCTACCATCTTCAAGAAGGCATGGAATCAGGCCACAGAGACCTGAGTTCAAGACCCACACTGTGAATGAAAGAGACACCCTAGCAAGTTGTTGGCCTCCACACATGTGCCCTGGTATGCATGTTCATGAATGTGCACACACACTAAATAAAAAGGTAATGGATTTTTCTTTTACAGAGGTTGGGACCTTTAGTTTTATGTGCCTGAGGAAATGAACTGAAAACAGTACACATCCTCTAGACAACACCTCACACCCTGACACCCTTTTTTTTTGTCCATCCTCTGAAATAAGCTTCCTAGTGTTGTCACCTTGGTGGCAAAGACCTAGTGGTGCTGAGCTCTGTTTTCTCCCCCAGTTCCTTCTCATCCATGGCTGCACTAGGACATTATAGGCTGGCCAAAGTGAACTGCTTGTTCACCGACAGTCCTGTTGGATTTCAAGCATTTCAGGACTGTGGGGACACTGCTGAAATGAAGGCTCCAAGTCCAGGGCAAATTACTCTGAGCTGGTAGTCTAGGCAAGGCTGGATGCTCCTACATATGGGCCATAGTGAACCACAGATGCTATGTTAAGGTGCCAAAATATACATTTTAAGCTGTGAAGTAAAGAATGCAGAAGAAACAGCTCTTTGGGTAACCAAGTTTAGTATATGTCTTCTGGAGTCTCTAGAACTCTGCCTAGGACTGCTGCCTCCTGACACTTCAATTGAGACTATCCCATCCTTAAGGGCTGAAATAATGCCCCTTTCTATGACCAGGGATCTTTGCTTTCTTGTATTTCCTAGCCTATATGGTAGCTTTTAAAGTCTATAGCATAATTTATTTATAATACAAGATCCCCTTTTGCATTTTCACTTTCATTTTTTAATACAACAATGTCCTTTCCATATACTGCTCCTTGTTCTCTTTCAAATTCATGGCCTCTTTTTTCAGTTGTTATATGAATTTATGTATATACATATATATTCCTAAATACACAAATACAACTTGTTCAGTCTGTATAATGTTACTTGTGTTTTCAGGGCTGACCATTTGGTATTGGATAACTAGTTGGTGTGCTCTTCCCCAGGGAAGATTATTTCTTCCATCCTTGGCGGTCCTTAGTTATCTGTAGTGCTTTGTGTAGAGTTACTTTGAAAACATTAACCATTTCCAATAAGATGTAACCGATGAATCAAATCATACAAAATCACCCTAAAGCTTTGTGTGAGCCTTACAGTTTCTGGGGATAGTTCTCCAGGAGTATTTGGAAATACCGCTCAAAAGGAAGCTAGCAGAGTGAAGCATTTGTGAAATTCCATCTGCTGTAGTGTGGGCACAGAGGCATATGCCTGTTATCCCAGAACTCAGAAAGCTGAGACAGGAGGTCTAGAGTTCAAAGCTGGCCTGGGATATACAGCAAGGTATGTTCACCAAAGAACACCACAAATATTTGCAGCTATCACTGGTCCTGCAGGGATTAAGAGTCATACCCTTGTTCTGTTTCTAGTTTTGTCACAAGGCCACTCTGTCATCCTGATAGCACCCTGACCCTTCCTTCATATTTTCTAATATCTATTATTTAAGGATGATGGGCCAGTGACTTGGAAGTTACATCACAGCGGACCAGGCTTCCCCATCATTTCAGACACATTGCATGTGTGTCATGTTGCTCCCCTGAATACTTGGCCTTGATTCCATAGTGAAATAGCACATGGTTATGAGTGGGTTTTTGTTTTCAGTTCTGGAGACTGGATCTACAGACTCATGCATGCTCAGCTTCTGAGGTATACCCCCATTCCTGCTGGCCAGGCACTGTACCTCAGTGATATGCCTGCCTGCCTCGGCAGCATATGGTATCATATACTCAACTTTTAAAGGTGGGTCTGGGGACTGAACTCAGGTCCTCAGGCTTGTGTGACAAGCACTTCACTGACAGAGCTGTTGTCCCAGCCTATGAGGATGCATGTTTAGGAGAGAGAGGCTAGAGCAACTCAGAGGACTCACACTGAGTTCAGAGGGACTGGGAAGAGGAATGATAGGGAAATACCAAAGTGACACTAGTTTGAGTACTTCCTGCAGCTCATGGAGACCAGTGGTCTTCGAAAAGGAAAGCAAGTCAGTGTGCAAATACAGTGCTTGAGCAAGTCTTCCCACACCCCAACTGAAAAGGCCAGCAGCTCCTAGGAAACACATTTTGCCCAATGTGTCCCCTTGGTCAGTGTGAACAGCTACCCAGCTCAGGAAGACAGAGAGTCAGAGGACACCATTGCTACATATTCCGAGGGCCTCCCTGACATGCACCTAGCTCTGCTGTGTGCTAGACAGTGGGCACTCACTGATATCCTTAGAGACTTAGCTTATAGTGTGGAAGGATGAACCCTGTAGGGTGGGCTGGGGGAGTGTGACTGGGCCTGTAACTAGGAAAGCAGCTAGGAGGATGTAATTAAACAGCAACTTGCTGGCTGGGTGGGAGGAAGCCAGGTGAGAGGGAGGCACCCTAAGGAGACAGAAATACCATGCACATAACACTGGAGAACTTGGAACCTTCTCCATACAAGGCAGAGAGGAGTCTAGGGTGACTGGAAGCTAAAGGTCAAAGTTTGAGTGCCTGGGGAAGAGCTAGAGGAGAAGCAAAGAGACGGCAGCCCGTTTCAGTCTCTTTTCTGCCACAGCAAAGTAGCCATCATGTGACGTGCAGGTGGATGCCGGGGGAGGGGGAGGGATCTGAACTGCTTTCACGGTCCACCTTCAGTCCCCACTGCAGTAACTTTAAGATCTTTACCCCACCTCGGCGACTTGTCACTTCTTTGCATAGGACCAGCTCAGTTCCTTAGCTTCTCAAACTTCAGCGCAAACACAACTCCCAGATCAAAGTTGGACAGAGGCATTAAGTAGATGCCGGAAGCCTCTGAGCTGTGGGGTGTCACTGTTGCCCCACCAGCTTTGAAGATGGCTACCTCCACAGTACTTAACACAGCGCTATGCAGCAGGCCTGTCTTAGATATAAGCACAACATTTCTTTGTAAGCGATTCCCAATGGTGCTGACTTCCATCCTGGCCCTGGCCTAACTCTCTAGGGAGCCGGGAAAAAGCTGTGCTCCTTCCTTAAGGGAAATTTACCATCAAGGGGACACGTTGGGCAAATGTCTTTACTAGGTATTTTGTCTTTCTTGAGTTTGTTCATTAGCTTCTCAAATGTTCCCACTTTGAGGTTCTTACCATGTCTTTCCCAATAAAATAACAGCACTAACAGCAGGGATGCTGAGAAGCAATGGTTAAGAATATAAACAAAACCCAATTAAAAAAAAAACCTTTTCCAGAAGTCAGAGAGCATGCTACCGGAAGTCAGAGAGCATGCCAACCTTTGTGGAAATTACAATAAAGCAAAAATGACCAAAACGTATATAGTCCCTCCCAGTTTTCTTTGTGAAAAGTAAGTACCCTTTTGGGTGCATTTAAAAATATACATTTTATTTGTCCTTTGAGAATTTAATATAGGTATACAGAAAATTTTGATCATATCCATTCCCCATTCCCTGGACCACTACCCTAGAAACCCTACATCTTTCTTCCAACTTCACATCTTTTCTGCAATTTCTTTTTTACAGAAAATTTCATATTAATTCAAGGGTTTATTTTTCTCTCGGATCCAAGTGAAATCTGCTTTTGTGAATGAAGTACTTTTAGACCATTGGAAACCCCCTCCCTACTCTTTGCCACTACCCCCCCCCCAGATATTTGACACCCTGTTAGGAGGCAGCGATACCGGGTGCCCAAAGGAATTAGACTCAAGATTGAGTTTCATGGATTAATATTTCCCTCTTCCAAATGCATCAACTGCTCAAACCTGCTTATAGGAACAGGAACACAATGGGAGACAGTCCCGCAGCCAGATCCCACAATTCAGCTCACACCTTGAAGCGCTGTTCCACCACTGTCCCCAAATTCAATTTCCATGGGGACACCCATCTAGCCTCCAGTGAATGACCATTTCCTGGGACGCAAGGCTCCTCTCAACGCTCAAGCCCGCGACGCTCCCGCGTTGCCAGCTCTTTAGGACCAAGTCAGTGGCGCGTGGCTGGACCTCTTCGTCCCAGCCTTTTCTCCAGGTTTAAGCTCCCAGACTGGCTCTCAGCAGCCCCCTCTAGCGCTCGAGACCTTCAGGAAAGTTGTTCCGAGCGGTGGAGGGGCGTCATCGCCTCCTAGCAACGCTCCTAGCAACCGGATAACATCTGCTCCCTTTGGTCCAATGCGCGCCTAGAAAAGCCGCGCGCCCGCCTCGCGTTCTGAGCCCGAGCCAGAGGCGCTTCAGAGAAGGAGGGACCGACCTGCAGGAGCCGGCCGCCCCGCCGAGCTGCAGTCGCTGCCGCCACTGCTGCCGCTGTCCCTGTCTGAGCCCATCAGAAGAGTGACACCTTCGCGAGAAACAGAAGCTGCGAAACAGTTGCACTCAGTCTTCGGGTGAGTGAACCCCCTCTCAAGGCATACCAGGACCCCTCCAGCCAGGCATCTGACCCCGAGGCTCAGAGAAGACGCGTTCCCTAGCTCCAGAGGCTAGGACCTTGGCCTCGTATCCCACCCCGCCCCCAGCCATTGAAAAGTGACCAGTCATTGGTCCCGAATAACTTGATTTGATTTTTAAATCCCAGGATTGGATTTTGAGACTCCCCCTCCGTTAACTACTGTTCGGTTAGTGTTCAGAAGTTTTCCACCCTCCTTGATTTTGCTTTGCCTGGCTGCCTGAGGCTGGAGAGCTGGAGGCAGCGAGCGCCCAAAGGCAGCCTGTGGTGGTTACGGACAAAATGACACGGAGTAGGCTCCACGAAATTCCGTCAACACGTATGGAGAGCAGGCTTCTGTTTTAGGTCCTCAGCTGGAAAGGGTCCATCTGGCCAGGAGCAGCCGTTCACGGGTCCTCAGCCTCCTGAGCAGTAACCATAGTAACTCACCTCTCTAGATGAGTTCGTCCTTATTGGATGCCCGTCTTCCCTTGGAAAGCCCGTCTCTCTAAATATAGAAGATGATGAGATCCGTGAGCACACAGCCATGCAGACTAGGTGTGGTTAAACGGAGGAGCCCTTTGCTGAGAACTGTCTTCAGACGTGTAGCAGCTTCTGGCTACTTCAAACCTTTCCAGAAAGAGTCACCATGCCAGAGAAAGGCCAAGTTACTCTGGCTTGGGTTCATTGCTTTGTGATTTTGGAGAGGGCAACAGTATGAAATTGTACAAGAGCTGACTGTGATTTTTTAAAAAATCAATCTTCCCCAAATAATCACCTGTAAATAACTGGCGGGAAGAGTTATTGGGCACTTTCGAAATCTCCTAGGGGGAGTTGACGCTGTTCTGACTTAAACTTAAGTGATTGTGTGAGTTTGAAGGTTTATCTCTGTCTAATCCAGATTCCAGATCGACCCCACCTCAAATATCTCAGTCCCACACCCTCGCCCCACCCCCAACCTCCTCATGCCATCACCTGCTCTGATAACCAATTCTTGTCTCTACATCCCTGACTCGGTAGAGGTGACTTATGCCAGTGTCTCCTTGTTTCAAGATCTCCAGTCACCATTCATGAGCCCAGGGCTGTGAGACATGCTCCATGTGCCGAGGGGAGTTCTCACCAAATCTTCTGAGGCTGTCCTAGACTTACACTGTTCGGACTGAGTCAGCATTACCAGGTAATCACAGGCCAAAGAGAAATTACTCTTTAAATATGTATCCAGAGAAATAAATGCTAATGTAGCATAGCATCATGGCAATGTACAGGATCAATAGAAGGGGCTGGTTGTATGGGCCACCGCTGGGCTGAAGTCACTAAGTGTTTTCTGTAAAAAGGATGTTTGTGGGCTGTCAGACAATCCTCCTTTAGACCCATGTGAACTGGGTGGGTCCAGTGAGGGAACTTGGAACTTTCTGAGCCCACTGGCAGTGTGGATCTGGGGTGAGAGGAACCAAGGGAATTCTTCAAGTTGCCACGGGAGGTTGTGGGGACTTTGGGAATGCCAGTTTACATGAGCACTTAAGATAGAGACCAGGGAAAATTAACTTTCTTCTCAATTTTAAGACTGAATTTGATGTACAAGCCAATGTTCAGCTCCTTAGCCCTGTAGCACATGGTGTACTGAGCCATGCCTGTGCAGTACCCTGCTGGGAGACTAGCCCATTGAATGGCAAACCCAGAAAGATGTGCCCCTCCATAGAGACATGCAATTGGAGAGAATCTACTCAGATCCCCATTCAAAAATTCTTTCTGATTTTATATGGCTTTATGACTGTCATGAGACTTTGAAATCATTCATTTTTATGCTTGCTTATGGAAATCACTGTAGTTTAATAGTATTAGGATAAGATAACCATATATAAACTACCCAACACTGCAGAGTTCATTAGCTCTTAGTACCTACCAGCCTCCTCCCTGCTTCTATGTTAATTACCACATTTTATTGTGAGAAACAAATCCGTGGAGACTGATGAGACTCACCGCAGTCTTCCATGGGATGTGTATGTGTTCTCTGCCTGGCGTCTTTCTCAGGAGTCTGTGAGTAAAGCAGCCACAGTGATTGGTTCATGTATATGCACCAGTCTTGTAATTTATACATATATTATTTATGTACCATTTCTTATGTGATATACATAGAAGTTTAAAGCCTCTGTGTCCTTTGATGTCTGTGTCATTGAGACCACTGCCCACTGAGACCACTGTCACGATCAAAAAGTCAAAGTGCTTCTCAAACGTTTGTCTTGATTTTCATCATGAAAGTGTAATATGCAAAATATGTACCGTACAAATTTTGGTGAGCATATCTGTATGAAAATCACTCATTGCTGATGTCATAGTCTTTAGTCCTAAATAAATAATCATGATAGCAGACACTCTTAGAGATGTTGGTGGCTCCCTCAGTTACAGTGATTCCATCAAAGAAAACATTGGTTTTGAAGGATCTAAGTGCCCTCATCAGTGTAGCTGCCATCCAAACTCCAACACTTTGGGTCATAAGGAGTGTGTGTGTACTTGGAATTTGATGCTTAGACTAGATCAAGCTGAGATCCAGCGCCTAGGGCTGAAACCATGATCTAATTGCAGCCTTCTGTTTCCAGCTGCTCTCTCTGTCAGGAAGTTTTTAGATGCACGTCAACATTCATGTTCAGATTTGTGTCGTGAAGCTCCTATAAGGCTTTGAAGATGCCTTGAGACACAATGGAATCTTTGAAATCTCCATCAAGGCTTCCAGGCCTAGGCTCTCTGCTCAGGACTCAGTGTCAACAGAGAAAACATTGAAGTCCCAAGCATGCTTGAGAGCCAATGCATAGCCAACTAGACTGTCTTCCAGAGCAGTGTGTGCTTCCGGAACCTACAATGACAACATAAATATGAAAGGAAATATAAATATATATATAAATGAAAAATAAGTTTCTCAGAAATGGAGGCAGGTATGAACTGAATAAACTTTCAGAATTGAGGCAAAGGAAGAAAAACCTGCCTTCATGTTGGCCTTGGGGGCCTGTAGAAGCCAGTCTAGTTAACTCTCTTTATTTACATTGAATTTGCATTAAAATTACATTTTAAACTTAATTAAAAATAGGTTGTTTATTTAAAGAATCCTAGTACATTATTTCCCCCTTTTAGCACAACACGATTTAAATTGTTTTCCCCAGTCAAAATTATACAAAGACACCAATATACACCCATCCAATTTCAGGAAATAGTTTTCAGAGGGGATAATGGGGTTATTAGGGAAAGGCAGTAAGGATTTGCTAGTGTTGTATTCAGCACTATCAAAGATAGCCTTGTATTTAGAATAAACCAATGATTTACATTTATATTCTTGACTGCAGAGGCAAGAGAAAGTCTTCTTAACCGAGAGGCTAGGAGACTTCTAAATTCTAGTGAGAGGATAGAGAAGAGGCACAAGTTTGCAACTGGGGACTCTGCAGGGATGGATCAGAGGGTCTGTGAGACTTCAGGTGCCCATGCCTGCAGAAGGAAGCCCCCCCACACACTGCTGGAGATTATTTTCTTGCTAGAGAGTCTCTAGTTGGGAACTCAAATGAGACGCCATAAGAGCAGAAGGCAGAAAGAATGTCTCAACAGCAGAGCAAGGTCTGGTAGAGAAGCTGGTGGTGGTCCTGACTTGAGTTACACAAACCTTCTTGGATAATAGAAGCAAACCTGGCCTTGGGGATGTTTTGTTGGTAACACCCAGATATAATATGACAATGGATGATATACAAACAAAAGAGCATGTGGATGATACTGGTCAGGACTCTCTAAAAGGCCTCTGTTGCGTACAGGACAGGGATAGAAACTCACCTCTCTGGTTACCGGCCCTAGGTATCCACAGGAGTTAAAAATCCCTCTCTAGACATTATTGGCGAGGTAATTTTTGGAAGCCATACCAAGGCTAATTTTCATTCTTTGTTACTCCCACATTCTAAGGTGAAGGGGTCAGGGAATGGGGACACTATTCCCCCAGAGAGTGATAAATCAGAAGGTGTACTCTTGAAGCTCATGGCTTTTGGCCTCTGTCATTGCCATTGGCTAGCTTATTAGAGAAGTGGGCTGTGGTGAAGTGTAGCTGCCTTATTGCCTGGCTGGTCACCTCGTGTTTAATGGTGTTCTCTCTGGTTCAGTGACCAGTAGAACAGGACAGGCTTGTGGGACTGCTGATGATCTGTTCAATAGTCCACTTCTGTGCTTGGGACTGTGCCAGGGGACCAGGAATCTCAGGTCAGACAATGCTGGGCACCAGTATCTCTGAAAGTTCCTAAGAAAGCCTTCCAGAATCTGCAACTTGTTGGTAATCCCAAACTGCCAATAAAGTCAATATTGTGCTTGGAATACATGCTAAATCTGAAGAAACAGATTGCTCCATTGATTCAGAGCTAAACACCAACACTGAGTTCTGTTACCATAGAGCATATCATGCAGCAAGGTGCTGGGTACTTGTGGGCTTATTGACAGAATGAACATAGCTGATGGAGTACTGTCAGATATCAACAAAGCTGTATGTCCACAGAAAGCAAGCCAGTACAGTCGTGGACTTTGTTCCCATCTGCCTTCGTGGACACACTCATGAATGTTTTATGTAACCTGTGCTTCACACCAGTGAGGGCACATATGACATGATGCCTCTGAGTAGGATATATATTCATGGTTTGAAAAGGGGTCATTGCAATAATGATGCATAACAGTGATTGAGCTGGAATTATGACTGTGTGTGACAGACGCTGAAGAAAACGCTTTTAAAGCACCATCTCAGCCAAATGACACACAAATCAGTGAACTGGGAGACTGTCGCCCTACATCCCATGAAAAAAACCTCAGGCTCTTTCAGGTTATATCCTGAAGTCACGAAACAAATTACAGAGCTGGGGTTTGTGATGGTGTAATGCTTTAAGCCATGCAGCAAGACTGCAGAATATGGCTAGCGGGGTCAGATGAGATAGTTCTCTTTGTTGTTGTTGTTATTGTTCCTGTTTTGTGTTTTTCTGGCTACACTGAGGATTGAACCCAAGTCCTAATCATGCAAGATGATTGCTCTATCACCAAGTTACAGAGTTACATCAACAGCCCTAGATTAGATAATCCCAAACAAAAGTATTTATAGCCTTTAAGATGAAAACTATCACATCTCATAGTTTTCCTATCAGTTAGGCATGGTTTAGACAGACAGACAGACAAGACACTTTTACTTTCAAAGGCCAATGCCAGGCTCACACCACGAAAGGGGAACTGGGAAGGCCCTGCTGTGTTTACGACAGGCATGGGCTGTTGGTCCCACACAGTGCTTACTTTCCCAGAAGATCAGCCTCACCTCTTCTGTCTGTAGCTGGGATGCACACCTCTAACCAGATGGCCTCAACTTGATCTTTACCTGTGTGTTAGTTAAAACATTGGGGAAAACTAAAAATTACTAAGATTAAAGTACTAAACACAGCAGCTCTTAGCTCTTTATTGGATTTCTCCTTTAACCTAAAAAAAAATTACTTAGATGGGGTGTCCTTTTACTGTTGCCTGCCCTTTCTAAGTGTTTATAAATTAATTTGCGGATGATGTTACCTTAATGTACTGTCCCTGAGCCTCCCACCAAATGAAATCACTTGAATGCTAAGAGGATTCCAGTTGCCTGGAGGCAAATGCAGAGCAATAAGGAAGCAATCGTTTGTAATTGCATTTTAAGCATTTATTTAAAGACATATGTATGAATCGCCCTGCCAGAGCTGGAATGACAGGTGGGTCACCCTGGCCTGTGGCTTTTGGTGTGTTACTTGCTGAGCCCTTACACTGTGACATGATGGGGCCTGGCACAAACATTTTGAGCAATACAGAGGGCACAACATTAAAGGCAATTTTAACTTTAATGTTCAGACCAACATTAGCTGTTTCGCTTCAGAAATAAATTCCGGCTCAGCTCAATTCAGTCTCGTAATTTGTATGTTATTCTCAGAACTCAGAATGCTGACTCTAAAGGCATACAGTCACTTTGCTCTTGTTTATCCCATTGGGTTTTAGGTGAATTACAAGCTTTTTGGTTGCAGGAACATAAGCATATTGATTCCTGTCTACTCAGTCGCAGCAAGTGAACATCTTTGGGTATGCAGATCAACACTAGTGAATCATCCAGAAGATTAGATAAATGTTTAATAGACAGATTGCATTTCCTTTAGCCCCAAACACATGACCAATAGTAATACAGCAGAAGCACCCTCTCAGAGAGGTTGTGGGATTTATATAATGTCTTTCAACTTGGCCATCTGAGCTATCTTCTTGGAAACTTTCAACCAATACCTATCCCCTCTGTATGGCTAGGTGGTGCATACGATCTTTAGGTCTGAGCTAGCGGGGTGGGGTGGGCTTGGTTTTCACATGACTGGCCTTGGTCTATTCGCACTCATTATTATGACCCGATACAGGGCTTACCGTGTATTAGGTGTGATGCTGCTTGACGTAGCCATAGGAGCCAGTGTATTTCTAACTGCATTGAACAAGTGAGATTGGCAATGAGTTTAGATAATTTGTTTGAAGTCACTAAACTGAGAAGCCATAGAGCTGGAGAGTAAACCTACACCCTCCCCCACTTCCAGACCCCCAACTCTTAGCCACACAACTGGCTTCTGTGTACTGGAGTCTCTTGGGGGCTGTGGTTTCCTCATGTGCACTCAGAAGAGGCTGCCCAGCATGATCAGTCCATAGCTGCCAGATCTGAAACTTGTGAGTTTTGATTCCTGGAGTAAACAGATGTAGCAACTTACGTTTGCTGCATCCTTTAGCCTCAAAGTGGCTAAAACCATCTTCCAGAAAGTGATGTGGAAAACGTTACCAAGAGCCAGGCAGCCAGCATGGAGGGGATTGCCAAGCCGACAGCAGCTGTGAAAGCTGTTCGAAGACTCAGCAGCCAGCAGTGGGAGTGTTTCCTCAAGAACAATAAACTCAGTGACTAAGCCCTGCCCAGGAGGCACCGGCTCCGGTCTAGACCTCTGAGTATTCTGCTCTGTATTAGGGCTGATGCATTCTGTAGCCATCCAGAATCCTTAGGAATAAGAATATGGATGCACCCACCCTCCCCACACACGACTATATAAATATATCTGTTAGGTTGAAAGAGCTCCCCTGGAGGATCTCTGGGGAGGGGGAGGCAGAACAGTAAGTTTTGGCACTTTGTTCTCCAAGCTAAAATTTGTTCTCCATTGTGTCATGAGTGGCCTTTTAACTGGTTACAAATGTCCCAGATATAAGATGATAAAGCAAGCCAGTATTTAAGGGAGGACATACATTTAGATGCAAACAATGTTACTTACGGTAAAGTTGTGCTTCTTATTTCTAAGTCTTTACTTACTCTATCCTTCCTTAGATCTTGCCAAGAAAAACTGTGACCTAAGCACTAATGCTACTCACAGGCATTGAGGCCTCTTGAGGTGAACCTAGATGAATCCTGTTGAAAATGGACTTCATTCTTTACTGTGTAATTAAAATGGGAGGTAGTGTTCACGATGCAAAAAAAAAAAAAAAAAAAAAAAGCACCCAAAGCACCCAAGCTGGTAAAGGGAAGCAACAGCCACAACAACAAAACCGGTCAAAGCTTGGCTATCAGCTGATTGGCTGAGTTCAACTTTTATTGCCCACTAACACAGTTCTCAAAACGCAGCCCCAGCTAGCTGCCCACATGGATCTCATTTGGAAATTGGGTTAAAAATACAAGTTTTCCCTCCAGACCGGCTGAAAAGGTAGAGGTAGGCCCAGAAGTTCATAGTAAGAAGCCAGACAAGGGGTACTGATGAATGCTAACATTTGAGAACCACCGTTACATCAGTCAGTTAATTTAAACGTAGCAATAGGGGCTGAAAGGCTCAGCATGTAAAGAGCTTGCTGTATAAGCAGGACTCCCCGAGTTTGGATCCCAAGCACTCTTGCTGAACGGCCAGGCTGTGGCAAGGACCTGCAATCCAGATGCTGAAAAGGTGAGACTCAGGAACCCCAGGGCTCCCTGGCTGGCCTGTCTAGGCAGTTTGTGAATCAAGGCTCAAAGGAGTAACCTGGGGATCAATTGTGGAGGGAAGTCCAGGCAACCTCTGACCCCCATTTACCTGTGCACCTTGTGTAGATGCACAGGAACACATGCTCAGGCATGGAACACATCAAAGGCATAAACCACATACACACACGTACTATGTGAGTACATGCATACACACACATACACACACACACAGGAGGAGTCATTATCACAAGGGATAAACTAAGTTTTGTTATCTAGTTATTTGATTAGTAGCTTTCAAATAAACCCCAACAGTTCCATTATTGTAAAAACCAACCAAACCATAAAAACAAACAAACAAACAAACAAAAAACCCAAAAACCAAAACCAAAACAAAACAAAAAGCCCAAAACCCAAAACCAAACCAAAACAAACAAAACAAACAAGAAAATTGGGTTTGGTGATGGTTCCATTTGTTTTTATTTCATCAGTATTGTTCTTTTTCCTATCTCTCTCAAGCCAGTGAAAAATCTACATGAGCTGTGTTTTGTTGATTAAGTTCAGGAACTGTGTGTGTGGAGCGGGAGTCCTCACCCCATCACCGGCCTTTGAGGTCGGATACACAAACGCTTTAGGCCGTGCATTCCTTAGTAAGACATACTGGCACTAACTTCGGGCTTTCTTGATTTATAACTGGGACACCAGAGAGAACTGGGGGTGCTGAGGTGAGGCTGTTGCTTTCCCTGCTGGCTCAGGAGAACCCCGCAGCGGCAGGTGCGCTGTCTGGAAGTTATGTACATGTGCCTCCGAGACAGAGGAAGCACCACAGAAAGCAAGGTATCTAGAAGCATACATTTCATTCTTAAGCTCGCTAACGCTCTCCATTTTAGAGGAAAAGCATCAAATGTCCTAGTATGAATTTATTTGACCCACCTGTCTACATACTCATTATGTTGTGAATCAAATGGTTGTAACACAGAAAGACTTGAGGTATGGGTGAGGGCGAAGTAAATTGTTTAAATATGAGCGTGCTTTGGACCCTGGAGGTTGGATGACTACCAAGCTGAACTCGGGTTGCTTGCTACTCTCACTCTGCTTTGCATTGGGAGAGGCTATGTGAGACTTTTGATCTTGCTACCTTTCTGTGGTCACAGCGCCATCTAGAGTCCATCCTGGGAATTCACTTGGAAATCTTGGTGAATTCAAGCTGGTTTTTCTTAAAGTCAGTATCTCCTGCTGCAGTAGCATTTTCAAGGAGGAAGGAAAGGTTTCTGTTTTAACGTATTACACTAAAGTCAACTATACTAGCCATTCCCTTTCGTTTCCTCATGATTAACCTCAATTATCTCAAATGTCAGAACGAAGGTTAAAAGAGAATCAGATAAAATGATTTTGTCTGAAGATAGAGACTTACGTTACTAATTAGTTAATTAATTTTGCTTATTTTTGAAATTGCATTTTAATTACATTTATCCCTTCCCTTTCCCGCCTCTAACCCTCCCAAATACAAATACCCTTCCTGCTCTTCTTCAAACTCATGGCTTCTCTTTCCATCAGTTGTTATTGCATGCAAATATGTATTTATGTATTCCTATCTAAAACCTGAGCAAAAACTTGGAGTTCTCTTTCCTAGGAAAGGCTGCCTCCCCCACTCCCAGTTTTCTCCAGTTGTCTGTAGTTCTTTGTTTAGAGAGTTGAGGCCTCGTGGGTTTTCTCCTGTCCAGTTTGACATGCCCATCCTTGTTCAGCTCTCATTTGGGCAGTCATGTTGGTGAGACTTTATGGGCATAGCTACTGATGTTGCTAGGAGACAGGATCTGTAGCAAACCCCCTGGTCCCCTGATTCTTAGAATCCTCCTGCCTCCTCCTTTGCAGTGTTCCCGGAGCTTTGACTGGGGGAGTGTTTTGTAGATGTGTCCATTGGGATGGGACTGGGTTCCACAACTCTGCATTGGATTGGTTATGGTTTTCTGTGTGGTCTCAGCCTGTCACTAAAAAAAAGTTTCTTTGATGTGGGGTGAAGACTACATTTATCTGTGGGTGTAAGGACAATTGTTGAGATTGATGTTAGGAATTATACCATTATTTTTAAAGGCGTAATTTGGCCACCAACTATTTTATGTCATTTTGATTACTCTAGAAGTGTTAACTTCCTCAGAGCATTGGTAAAATTAGCAAAAGGAATGAGGGAAAACTATCTAATCCCTTCCACTCTACTTTGTGTATCAAATTCAAACGTGGATGTATTTTGGCACAACATTAAATAGTACTTGAATTTGATATCTGGGGCTGCATAAGGGAATGGACATAGAACTCTAAATTCAACCATCTATTTTGGGTCTGAAATGATGACATTTTCCTGCTAATAGGCACTTCAATCTAAAGACAATTGCCAACAACAGTGCTGTTTGATGACATGGTAGCCACCTCTGGATTTCTGCTTACAAATGGTCTTCACATGACAAAACTCTCTTTGCTGCCACCTGACCTTTCTCTAATTGCTTTTTTTTAGCTTATCCAAGAGAAGTACCATCATATTCATTAACAACGTCGAAAGTAGCCTACTTTAAGAGAAAATATGCAGAAGAAGAAGATTTACATCAAGATTGCCATGGGTATTTTCCAAAAGTAGGTATTTACTCTTCCTCCTCCCCCACCTCCCCATCCCCAAAGCCATTGGTAGCACCAGGCTCTAGCCTTCTTCTTCTTCTTCCTACGTGGGGAGTAATGGCTCTCTCTATTTGCTTTCTAGCACCTGATATTACCCGAAGACAGGACTTGTATCCTCAGGCTTTCCCTGGAGAAGCTCAGGTTTCTTGAAGACCCAGAAACCTACTTAAGAAGGTCTGTGTTAATTAACAATTTGCTGAGGAAGATCCACCTAGAGACGGAGAGAGAGAGCTATGAATACTTTAAGGAAGCTCCCTCTTATAAGACTGCTTATTCGGATACAAGAAAACGGCTGAAGTTTATGGTACAGGAGTGCTGTTCCCAGTCTCTCTACTACGAAGAGCTGCATTCCTACCACATTGTGCCTTATGCTTCGGAGAACGCCATCTATGGGATGGGCTACACTGGTGACCACTTGGAGCAAAATTCTCAGTTGCTTATTTATAAAATGAATTAAAGTAACCGTTAAGTTCACTGATATTTTGTTTCTAAATGCCTGAACTGTTTGTAGTGAAGATGTTAATATAAGACACTCATTATCAGTGCACTTGATCTCAATGGTGAGATGCATGCTGAACTGAGGGAGAGAACCATGGGTATTACCCAGCAATCCTCAGTGCTATCACACAGGAAAAAATACCCACTTTATCATAAAGCAGTGAATAGATGCATTAGAAGAAAAGGTATTTTAAATTTTTTTTGAGGTAGGAAGGGATTGATCTCTGATCAACCTGTTAGGTTAAAATTCTTAAGTCACTCCCCCACCTAAATTCCACCACTCTTTATTGAACAGTAGCAAATAAAATAAAATAAAATAAAAAATTCATATTAAATGGCTAATGCTGTGACCCTGAGGACTAGGGATGGAATGAATCTAATTTTATTTACACAGTGAGAGTTCTGTCCTTTCAGAAATTCTTTGGCTTGTCAAACACTGTGGCAAATGGTTGTTTGTTGTTAGTATCCTTTAACCATGAGTGACAGCTGAAGACGGAGCGAGCTTATACTGAAGTTTTCTTGTTCAATGTAACAACGGGATTTCCCCAAGCTCATCCACTTTCTTCTCCTTTTCTTGATTATTCTTATTTGGACTGAACAGACTTTCTCTTTGAGAATGAAATGTAATAAATTAGCATTGCATATAGGATCATCTTTAAGTCCTACAGGTTGATTAAAATTTGTGCTGGGCTTTTAAGAGTTTAAATTTTATTTATGATCTTTTTTTATAGGCTGTGAAGCTCAGGAAAGGGTAGGCATGCAAATGTGTTTTTAAGAGGATAAAAATTTTTTTAAAAACATGCTCTGGAAAGTTGTCGAGAACAATAGAATTTAGACATAGTGTTATTTCTTCATCTTGCTAAGAGCTCTCGAAAGGTGGCAGGATGGAACATTGCACTGACTTTTGTACAGTAGTCGATCACTTACCACTTAACAAAAAGTCTGAGAATGCCTTTGGGGAGAGATTTAGATACGTTCCTATGATTTACAGTTCTAAAAGCTGAAGATTTAACAGGTTGGATAGATTTATGGAAATTGTTGGAAGTGATTCATCTTGTTCTTGAGGTTTGAGTGAGAGGTCTGACCTCAGGGTCTGAAGTTTTTGTCCTATGGAGTATTTCATTTAAAGAACTGTTATTGATAAAAATAGATTGGGAAAACTAGGTGCCAAAGGTGTATTAAGAAAATACCAAAGACTCAATGATGCACGTTAGGGAGACTATGGCAGTGAAGCTAGCAAAAACAAGATTCTAAACCAAGGACTGCATGGGAAATGTGGGAACATTGTTAAGGGCTTTACGATGACTGGTTTACTGCTGCACCTCCTGAGTGCTTTGTTCAGAATGATGACAGACAGGAGTACGATGCTGAATTAAGATATCAAGTTTTTGCAACTTAAATATGGCGACTGTCAACACAGTGTCATCGCCAGCTGAAGTGCCATTTTGTAACTAGGCTGGCTGCATCTTACTTTGCTTTTGTTTTTGAGACCATATTTGGTGACCGTGATGAATCACCAAGGTGATTTTGTACAAAGAATATGGGCGCTCTAACGAGATTGAATTGCACAAGACTACAAAGTATAAACGTATAGAAAGGCACATATTTGGGGATAGAAGAGAAAGGAAGAGGAAAAAAATCACTGAGAAAGTGTAAATTTGTAATATTTCCTGTATGTCAGAAACCATAAACAAAGCTAGAACTCTGGGACAAATAACCAGTAACAGATGTAAAAATCCATTTTATTTGAAGACATCATTACCTGAGTGCTTTGATCTACACATTCGTAAATAAGCTGTCTTAGAAGCCAGTGGTACTTGTGATTCTACTTTTATTTAAATATGCATTGATTTAAAAGCAGGTTATTTAAAAATACTTTTTAGTGCAAATAATTTCCCCAATAAACTGCTCATAGATAAGGACTTGACAATCGTTACCTTCATTTTTCTTTTAAACTAGTATTTCAGTTCTGCAGACTTGCCCCCGTTAGCTGGTGGATGGTTGTGTTTTACCAGGGTTATCTGGGATGTCTGCTCTGCTCACGACTTCCGTTTCTCTGTAGGCATCCTTCCTCTGGTGACAGAAACCATCCTTAGGATATGGAAGTTGAGATGAGAAATCTGAGTGTGTGCATTGTACTGCTTACTTACTGCAGGTACTGTAAAACACTCTGGCCCCAAAGAACACCTGCACACACACACATGCACGCGAGCGCGCACACACACACACACACACACAGATATAGAGATTTACACACACACTCACAAACACACTCACAAACACACACATCTGACAAAGCAGAACACAAGGACACAAAGAAAGAGGAGAGAGAAATGAAGAGGAAAGAGAAAGAGGGCAGGAGGATCAGTAATAGGCAGGATTCATGAGTGAAAGAGCAAATTGTTTCATGTGAGGGATTATTGTTTTCTTGCTGCATTCATTTTCTCTTTCCTGTTTCCACCATACACGAAGCACCTGCTGTCTGAATGCATTGATCTTCCCTTTCATTCAGCAACGATGCTTAATATAAGATTCTATTCAGCACAGATGAGATATGCGATTACTACAAAATACTGCTGAAACTGGACTCTGGGCAGACCAGTGAAGGAAAAACAGAAAGTACAGTTGGAGGAGACCCTAAATCCTGAGGCTGTGTCCAAATGTGTATACTCAAATGCACAATCTGTTTTCAACGCTCATCTCAAGGTTAAGCATGTTGGTGGCAGGAGACTTGGACAGAAGTGGAGAACCACTCTTAGGGTTGAACGTTGTGCCAGAGCTGGGTGTGTGACCTGAATGGTACACAGTTTCCTCAAAGAGAATTGGGATAGTTGGCACTTGCCTTTTCCTTTCCAAACTGTAAATGGTTATCCAACAGCTTTCTGCCTAAGTGTTTGCAGGTGATACAATGCCCAAGGAAGAGAAGAGTTTAACTAACGCATATACCATACTTCACATTGTATTTTATGCTTGGAAGCATGGGATGCCTCCATTGCCTGGGGTAATGAGTCTGGTCTGCACTCATTTCTGGGATGTCTCCTTAGGAGATGGCGGGAAACAAATTCGAGTACATGACAATCCCTCAGTCTTTCTAGTTTCTTGTTCTTTTACAGGGCAAACCAAGTTGATATCAATGTCGAGGAAAGCTATAAAGGACCATCATAATGGGTAGACTACAGCCTAAAAGCTGGATCTGGCATGACTAATGCCAGAGAGACAGCCTTTGTTTGAATTCAATTCTTAACACCTGCTACTGAAGCCATCTTCTTTCTGTCCCACGAGCCGCCTTTCTGAATTGCAGCTGTGTCCCTGGTCCCCAGTGTTCTGTACGTCTTCTCTCACGTGGACACTGATCTGCCCAGAGATACTCACAGGAGGATAACAGCTTAAAATTCTGCTTGAATTCATTTGAGAAAGGGCTCCAGTGTGTATCAACTTGAAATCCATCCACAGTAATGCTATTGGTTGGACACAATTCGTAAAAAAAAAAAAGACCATACTTGGTTGCTGGGTACTCATGAGCTAAGGTAGTATTCTTGTTTCTAGAATTCAGTGTAACAGTCATGCTTTGCTAAGAAAATTCCTGTGTTTGAAACAAAGATTGTATATAATTAGTTCAAGTACTTTATGTACTGTATGTCGACTTAACTTACATATTCTTGTTCATCTTTATTACTATACATTAGCAACATGACAAGTGCCATTTTTTATTTTTAAAGTGAATCGTGTCTAAAAATTGTTACATTCCTGGTTGAATTTTTTTTTGGTACAAAGCTTCCACATGAAGACAATGTCTTCCCTCACGTCTTACATTATATAGTTGGCTGAGTTAAGAACATTCCTCACTGCTACTTCTGAAGTCCCTTTGGACATTCCGTTCCCCAGTGGTCTTGTCAATAATGTGCATTCTTTTTTTGTAGGTCTTTAATAGGACCTGAGTCTTTATTTTTCAATATTTTCAGTGAGTGCAGTTTTGAGTAGAAAGGTTTATTTTGTAATTTCAGGATGAAAACACAAAAGCAAACCTACATGTGAATGTCCATGCCACTTTTCCAAAGCAAGTTTTTTTTTCTTTTAAGAAATACAAAACAAAAGTGGGTGTGGTGTCATACAGCTGGGAGGTAGAGGCAAGAGAATCAGGAGCACAAGGTCTTCCTCAGCTGTTTAATGAGTTTGAGATCAGCCTGGGCTACATGTGATAACCTTGTATCAAGGGTGGGGGAAGCGGAGAGAAGAAATAGCAAAAATAAATATCACAGAGCCACAAAACCATTTGTGCTAAATAGTCACAAATATAAAACAGTACAGCGTGCATAGGGATTGATTTCCGAAGTCGAAATTGGATCCAAACCAAGTGAATAAGAAGAACGAAGGTAGAGTTCTGTCCCAGTCTCATCAGTCAGGGGGATTTCTTTTTCTCAGTTACCCTGGAACTAGGAGAGCTCCACTTGGTAAATACAGAGCAAGTACAAGCTACTCCAGAGTTAACAAGAATTTGACAATCTCTCCCTTGGTCAAATATGTAACTATAGTACAAAATGTCCTATAAGCCCAGTGTTCCGCGGTTGCTGGGATGGAGAGGTTGGCTAGAAAATGACCTTGTGTTATATCTTCACCCTGTCTTGAACTCTCAGTTCTCTTCTATACAGATCCTGCCCCTGCCAGGGACTCCCCTTTCCTCCTCGGGCTGGGGGAGGGGTCACATCAAGGTGTGGAGGATCAGTGAATGAAGAGTTACATAAGTTGTCTTGTTTGAGCATGCCACGTGTTTTCATCAGGCTCTCTTCTGGTCATGGATTTTGGTATCACTATTGTGAAGTACAATGTCATAATAAACCGTTAATGAAGGAAGAGCGTGGCTCCTTGGGAATATACCCAGATTAGGAGCAGATGGCCTTCCACAACATTTATTTAGGGGAATGTGTGTCTGTTACATAACCTAAACTATGTCTTTTTCACACTTAAAATATTTGGGTCATGTTTTAAAGTTTTGATTGGATTGGTTTTTAAGCTGAAGGGAAGAAGGGTAACTGTATTTTACAACGTATTTGACATGTTACTAATAAAGTTTTATTATTGGTGAAATACGGAACCCTTTGTGAACCAGGGGAGTGGGATCCTGGAAGTGACAGCTGCAGAATGTCTCTGAATCCCAGAGGTCACATTTTAAAGGCTGGTGGTTCTAGTTTTTGTCTCAGTGTTTTCAATGCAGCATTTGATCCATCTCCAGGAGCATTTTCTTTGCTCGAACTCATCCGAAATGTCATGTATCAGAAGACATTAACTATAAGACATGGCATTCTATGGATTTCAACATCAAGGATGCTTCCCCCCCCCATTAAGTCAACAGGTGTGCCCATTGTTTCTTAGTGGTAGATTTACCAGGAGAAATAGACTGGCAGGATGTACCAAAGAGATGCATTCTTTCTCCAGTATTTCCTATTGGCATTGCAAACAAACATCAAGTGTCCTATAAGCCATGGATGTGTGTGGCACACAAATAGCCAGGGGACGCTATTTGCAAGCAAATAGCATTTTCCTGCACAATCCAGACAAGTTTCTTAAGTAAGTATATAGTTATTTTTAGTAACTCAAGAATAACTGACCCATACAGATGACAGGGGTCTGTGAAAGTGTTCAGACAAGAGACAGTGAGTTTCGCAACTGCTACTTCTTCATCTTGGGGCAGGTCTTTTACGGTTTTCCACATGTTTCAAACAGTGATAACTATCTCCAACCATTCCCTTACCAGAAAGCTACTTTTGCTGTCAGCTCATGAGTGTGATGATTAGAAATACTTGTACACGGTGCTATGTAAATGCAAACATCACAGAATCATTACACCAAATGAAGAAGCATTGCTACTGAAGCCCAGAGCCACTTGGGCCAATTTTTGTCATGGTATTGTGATAGCTCATAAGGAAGGCAAAGATAGAGGTTTAATCTGCTGCCTCATAGTCCCCATTTCATTAATTGGCATATAGAACACATGACAATTACTTAATTGTCAGACAAAAATAACGTCACCCTCATTTGGCCTCCTTCTGGGAAGACTTACTCCAGGGTGCTTCAGGGCCATGTCTACCAGTCACTAGCCAGTTTTGCATGCCAGATGATCAACAACACTCCTGGGATTGGCTGTGGCTCAACTGTCAATATAACATTACCACTAACATCTGGAGCAAGACACTACTTGTGGTCACTGTGAATAGGGAAGCTGTATCCTGGCAGTGGACCTTTGTCCTTATAGCCCTACTTTTATAAGACCTGCCTAGGCTAACCTTCCTTTTCATGTCAAACTCTCCAAGGATATTAAATAATTAAGGGACTTAAATAATAAACCAGAAACTGCTATCTCTGTTTGGCTTTCAAGGTGAGGGTCTACTATAGAAAATGTCTGCTTTGATGTCATCGATAGGCCATTAGGATCTGGAAAACGTTACAGCTTTAAGTAGTTCACTGTCTCTGGTCTGAACGCTGCATCCTTTCCTGGATCCCTGCATAATTGAAGGGAAATGAATTGATTGCCTCAGCATAGGTGAAGAGAGCTCTTTGTCCAGGGAGAGGCAGCAATCTACCTGTGGGGAGGAAGGATCATGGGAGCAACTTGGACAACTGGTGCAAATGCACTAGGGACTTAAATATTTGTTTCTATATTTAGAAGGAAAGATTCCTGGGCACGATCCCAAAACTTGGTAGTGTGGTTTTTTTTTCCTGCTTTGAGTTTGCTCTAAGGGTGTGAGTGCCTTTCAGACAGATGGCTGAGATGATTGCAACTCTCACTTCATGTATTTTCACTGGGTTTTGGTTTCAACTGAAGAAAATTTTAGACAATTTTACATACCCCTGGTTTACCACTTTATAAATGTGTTCCTGTCCTCCTGGCACAATGGCCAAAGGAATGGTCCTGGATACAGGGATAGATGTCACCTGAGAGACTTTAGGTGATGCCCACAGACAAAAGCATGATTATGGCATTGAAAACAGGCTCCTGGAGATAACAGAAATATCCAATTTTCACCCTAAGTATAACATCATAGTCGCTCAGGCAACACTTTAGTCCTATCTGTCTCTTAGCAAATACTTTTCAAGAACAATTGTGTCTCTAAAACACATCCCTTAAAAGAAAGTTTGGGGTTGGGTGGGTGGCCGAGTTGGTAAATGCTTGCAGTGCAGGCATAACCCAGGTTTTCAGCCCTAGTATTGGTGTAAACATCTGGCGTGGTAGTGCCTATGCCTAATACCTCGTGTAGGGACAGGGTGGATTGCTGGTGATTGCTGACCAGTCAGTCTAGCTAATTGGTGAGTTTGCATGTAGTGAGAAAGCTTGTTTCAAAAACTAAAAGTGGGGCAACTGAAGAAGACACCTAGAGTCAACCTCTGACCTTCATGTAGACCACTTTCTCACGAAGTAAGTGTTGGTTACCTGTAAATGTCTAGCCAGAGTTTCCCATCCAAACTGGTAAGAAATACATGGCATTGAACCTCCTTGCCATTATGAGTGTTTCTTGTTATCTGGGTTGTGAAAAGATTGTTATCTGGGCTACAAAAGGCCAGTTTCCTGCAGTTTTGCTTATCTTGACTGGTGGCTGCCAGAGATTGGCCTCTCAAAGGTATCTGGAGACTGATGGGACCCTCGACTGCAGTTTGAAACAGTGAGATTTTAAAGATACCACCCTGGCCTGAATAGGCTAATATCAAGGGGAAAAGAAACCAGCAAGAACAATCTACATCAAGAAGTTTATCTAAATTCCATGGCACATACGGGCTTTACCGTGTGTGCTTGGTTAGCTTCTTGTCAACTCTTGAGAAAAGCTAGGGGCAAGCTGGGAAGAGGGAACCTCGGCTGAGAAAATGTCTCCACCAGATTGACCTGTAGGGAAGTCGTTTCTTTTTTTAAAGTAATGACTGATGTGGCAGGGTTGTGCCCACAGCACAGGTGGTCTTGAGTTGCGCAAAAATGTAGGCTGAGCAAGCTGTGAAGGGCAAGCCGGTAAGCTGCCTTCCTCCATGCTCTTTGCTTCTGTCCCTGCCTTGACTTCCCTTAATGAAGGACTTCGATGGGGGAAATGTAAATCAAATTAACCCCTTTCTTCCCAAGTTGGTTTTTAGCACAGTAATAGAAAGGAAAATAGCACTATTAAAATCTATTATCTAGTTGGGGACAAAATTTAAGACTCAGTGAGAGTAGATTTTAACAATAACTTTGAAAAAGAGAATTTTAATAGGCAGAGGACAATTATCAAAGCAGGAGAGGAATGAAAAACAACCTAGAATCTGGGTTTGTTGCAGAACAGACTGGAGCTGGACAGTGAAGGACAAGGTGGGGAGCCTGGGGGGATGGCTCCAGCTCGGTTAAATGCCTGTTATACAAGCTCAGGGACCCGAGTTTGCATCCTCAGGACCACACAAGAACCTAGGCATGGAAGGATGCACCTGTCACCCCAGTGCTTGGTTAGGGGCAGGGACAGGTGGATCCTTGAAACTCATTGGTCGGCCATTCTAGCCAGATTAACAAGCCTCAGGCTCACTGAGACTGTTTGAAAAAGTAATGGTGTGAAATGATTGAGGAAAGACCCTGGATGCTGACTTTTGGCCTTCATATGCACAAAGACAAATACTATCCATCCTTACATGTATATACAGTGTGTATGCGCGCACACACACACACACACACACACACACACACACCTCACCCCAATATTGGTACACATTTTGTAGAAGACTTTGAGCAATAGGGTGAACCAATTGAGCTCCTCCTCTCTCTACCATCCCTTCCAAACAGATGTAACTCTAAGTTGTCTACCCTCTTTGTCTCCTGTTGCAGCCATTAATCCCATGCAGCTATTCAGTACTCCACTGGTCTAAGTGGAGATACCAGTGTACTGAATATTCTCAATCAGTCCCCTCCTACCTTCATGTCTCTTGTGTTATTGTTGTGGTCCAATGACTTTACTCAGCATTGTTTCATGAACACGAATGAGGGCTTACTCATAGGCACATAGCCAAGTTGTCAGCCACTATACCAGTGAAGAAAACATCTCCTCCTCCCATAGTGACCATTAACTGCTTATAGATTTAAGAAAGGGTGGCCTTCATGAGGTTTTGCCCCATCCGTGATGGAATGTTTGCCTCCATTTTGTCAACTTTCTCTTCTCTCAACCATACAAGGAAACTGGGGTAAGAGGACTAAAGAACCTGTCCCATGTCATCAAACTAGTAAGTGATGAGGCCAAGATTGAACTTCCATATCCTGACTTCAGAGCACTTAGAGTAACAGGTGACAGTGTGCTGCAGTGGGTTTTAGAGTCAGAAGACCTAGTTTTTCAAGTGTTGGGCCATTGGTTGCACACACACACACACACACACACACAGCATCTGCACTGGGTTTGCTTGTCAACCACTGTTGTCTCTAGTACCCCCGATTGTCTCTGTTTTTCTATTTACCACCAGCAAAATCTAGTTCCTTAATCTCCCTCTTGTGTATAGAATGATAAAAGAGACTGGTGTGGTGGCTCACGCCTTTAATCCCAGCACTTGGGGGCCAAATGTAGGCGGATCTCTGTGAGTTCGAGGCCAGCCTGTCTACAGAGCTAGTTCCAGCACAGCCAGGGCTACTCAAACTGTCTTGAAAAACAAAAAACAAACAAACAAACAAACAGCAAACAAAAACAAGACAAAACAAAACAAAACCCACCACCAACAACCAAAAAAAAAAAACGAGAACAGTAGCTCCTTTCATTGTTGCTTTGGGAGATTAACATATACCAAGTCCTTGGAAATCATGGCAAAGGGTGGGCTCTGTGGAGTTGAGTTGATTCTCCACCATTATTGCAAAGAAGATCCTTCCGTGGACAGGTACAGGGGCTGTGGAGAGACATCTCACCATCTGGAGGGGAAGATGCATGCTCTCAGTTCTCTGGAAAACCAGCACTCTGTAAGCTTGCTGACTACCAGGGTCACAGGTGAGGTTGAGCTGGGCTTTGGAGTACCAAAAAAGTAGTTGTGGGGGAAAGATTAGCAAAGAAAACAGTCAATTCATGGAATAGTAAAGGTGAATTAATGGAAGGAATTTTAGCTTGGAAACTGCTTACAAGCCATAGAACAATTGATGCTCATGGTGGCAGCAGAGAGCCACTATAACCAAGCAGAAGAAAAGGGTTTCTAGCCAAGAGGAGAATGGAAGATGTGTCAGGCCAAGACAAGAGAACAAGTAGAAGAGCCAGGCCACTGAGTTTTTCAAGCCCTGGAGAGTGTAACCGGGGAAGGTAAGGAGGAACTTGCAGAGGAAGTCACAGCTGGAGTCATAACCATCTGACTAGTTGAGTTGAGAGGAGAATCCAAGGTGACTCCAAGACAGCTTGGAAGCCAGAAGAATGTTGGATGTTACTGTTTGGGTTTGGCATCTGGGGGAGAGAATGCTCTCTGAATCACCCAGATTGAAAGTGGGGGAGACGTGGTTTTCAAAAAGAAGAGAAACATCTTGAAAAGGCAGATGGGAGGAAGCAAATATTAAATGACAGCTGGAGTTGTGAAGATCCTCTGCTGTGGTTGAACCAGATTCGAAGACTTTTCTAGAAGATAAGATTCCCTCATAATGTAAAATGCATTATACGCAAGAAACGGGAAGGCATTGTCTTTGTCAGCCAATAGCCACCAATGTCTCTACATTCCCCTGACAGCCTTGGTTAAGCTCAGGACCTCAGATGCTCGGGGAGACCCAGATAGATGAAATCTGTGAGGCCCCCTTTAGGAAGGCAAATTGGTGTTATAGAGGAAGGAATTGGTGTTATAGAGGAAGGGAATTCCTTGATCCCAAGACAACAGCGACTCATTGTGAACTATAGTAACTACAAGAGAAGCTTGTGGGAGCGTTGGTCCGTGCTGCTGTTATGTGAAGCCACACATCCTCCTCTCTGGAAGAGGACAAGCACCATGGCAAAGGCACTACCTTGGAACCAGAGACTGCATTTATTAGGGTTTTGCCCTTGGATTCCTTTGCCTCCATCCCTGTAAGAAAGAAACTTCTAGGTTTTATAAGTTACTCAGATGTCTTGTTGTGGTAGAATGAAACACTCTCAGATGGCAGGCGTGGTGACAGCATTCCTAACAGTTTTTGTCGGTCTCGTATTGCTTGGAATGAAACCTTCCTTTAGACCTTTAGACAGTGTCTGGAATGAAGCCCCTGCCCTTTCCTCCTGCACAAGTACGGCTGCCTTCCCAGCTTTCTCATGCTCCTGCCTTAAGTGTGATTTAACCCAGATTCGCCGTCATTTGAAGAGTTTGATATGGAGAGATATCAAAGAAGATGCACCTTGCAAGAAAATGCAAAGACTCAAAGCATCCACCAATGGGAGAGGAATGGAAGGCCAGCTCTGAAATACTGTGATATCCATCCCATGGACACTCCCAAAGCTGAGGAGTCTTCCCCTTGAATAGGCTGTCCAGGTTTATCAAACGCCCACTTGATGAGTGAACTTTGCTGGCTCTGGGTTTTGTGGTAATCAGTGTGTAAGACACATGAAAACCACTAACAGCCAGTGAGAGAAGGGATGAAGATACCCACAGAAACTCGCTTATCAGCCTTCACTGTGTTTAGAGTCAGACTTTTAGTTATTGTACCCATATAGGTACAATATTCCCTCTGTGATCAAGATAAAAAACACACCACAATTACAGTAGAAGCCCATGCTATTTCCCCCTCCATCAGGTGAAGACTATTATCTTTGTGTAACCAACCTTCAACTTCATTATTCCCATCCTACTTTGCAGACATAGCTGGGCATCCTCAGAAGTGACTTGAGGGAACAAACGTTTCCTTAACGTCTCTGTGTACATCAGGGAAATGGACTGCCTGCCATTTATTTTAAGTTACAGAACCATTTTATTATTTTAATAGCAAACTGCCAAATTTCAAATTTCCCATGTATGGACTAGGTACTCTGAACTTTTTGTTTTGTCCACTTTTTTTTTAACACACTGGAAGACAGTATTTTAAATTAAGGGTTTTGTAACTTTGTCTTATTTGTATAAGGGATGGAGTTTGTTGGCTGGGTATAGTTGTAACACATTTAAGAGAAGGAACTCTGACAAGATTAACTAACAAATATCAGTAGCCCTCCTATATATAGATGATAAATGGACTGAGAAAGAAATCAGAGAAACATCACCCTTTACAGTAGCCACAAACAACATAAAATCTCTTGGGGTAACTCTAACCAAACAAGTAAAAGACCTGTATGACAAGAACTTTAAGTCTTTAAAGAAAGGAATTAAAGAAGATATCAGAAAATGGAAAGATTTCCCATGCTCTTGAATAGGTAGGATCAACATAGTGAAAATGGAAATCTTACCAAAAGCAATCCACAAATTCAATGAAATCCCCATCAAAATCCCAGCACAATTTTTCACTGACCTTGAAAAAACAATACTCAACTTTATATGAAGAAACGAAAAACCCAGGATAGCCAAAACAACCTTGTACAATAAAGGAACTTCAGGAGGCACATCACCATCCCTGACTTCAAGCTCTATTATAGAGCTACAGTAATGAAAACCGCTTGGTATTGGCACAAAAACAGCCAGGTAGACCAGTGGAATCGAATTGAAGACCCTGATATTAATCCACACACCTACGGACACCTGATGTTTGACAAAGAAGCTGGGAAAAGGAAAACATCTTCAACAAATGGTGCTGGCATAACTGGATACTGACATGTAGAATATTGCAGATAGATCCATATCTTTTGCCATGTACAAAACTTAAGTCCAATCGCATCAAAGACCTCAACATAAATTCAGCAACACTGAACCTCTTAGAGGAGAAAGTAGGAAATACCCTTGAAGGCAATGGCACAGGAGATCACTTCCTGAACATAACACCAGTAACACAGACACTGAGATTTATAATTAATAAATAGGACCTCCTGAAACTGAGAAGCTCTGTAAGGCAAAGGACACAATCAGCAAGAGAAAACAGCAGCCCATAGAATGGGAAAATTTCTTCACCAACCCCACATCTGACAGAGGACTGATCTCCAAACTGTACAAAGAATTCAAGAAGCTAGTCACCAAAACACCAAATAATCCAATTAGAAAATGGGATACAAATCTAAATAGAGAATTCTCAACAGAGGAATATCAAATGGCCGAAAGGCACTTAAGAAATTGCTCAACGTCCTTAGCCATCAGGGAAATGCAAATCAAAACAATTCAGAATGACTGAAATACAAAACACTAATGACAATTTATGCTGGAGAGGATATGGAGAAAGGGGAACATTCCTCCATTGCTGGTGGGTGTAAAGGGAAGCCTTTTCCTTGAGAGAAACCTTCCTGCCAGCCTGGTTCTAGAGCCGCATCAGTCCCAAATAAACACACAGGAGGCTATATTAATTATGAAGCTGTTGGCCTTGCTTGTTTCTTACTGGCTATCTCTGACTTAAGTAATTACCCCATAATTGTTAATCTAAGTATTTCTCTTACCAGAGAACTTTCCGGGTTTCCTACCCCATGGTGTTACATCTTGACTCTCTGTGTTTCTCCTTCCTAGAGTCCTTCTGGACTCCTAGTCCCACCTATCTTAGTCCGCTATTGGCCAACAGTGCTTTATTGACAAATACACAGGACTTCCCTAACATCTCCTCTTTTCTGTTTAAACAAAAAGAAAGGTCTTAACTTTAACATAGTCAGATTATATATAACAGAACAGTTATCAAGTAAGAACACAGTTACAATATTTTCATTTAGCAAGATTTAAAGAAAATATCATCCATCCCATACTTGTGAGTCTAAAGTTTTATATGTAGCTTATCTTTTATCATAACTAAGGAAAACTATAATTATAACTATCTGTCTTCAACTCCATGAAAGACCACAGAAGGATAATATACAAACACTAGGATTGACAGAGACATCTTACTGCCTGGGCAGTCACTCGAAGTTCCTTTGTAACGTTGGGGCATCCATCTTCAGCCCATAGGCCACAATGTGTCCAGAAGATTTTTCAGCAAAACAGGAAATTTCAAACTGTCCATCTGCATTGGCAGTCTGTTATTCATCTTTCTGTGTCTCGTAGACTCTGTCTCCTAGACTCTTCCATGAATCAGGAACCCCCCCCCCTTTTTTATGCTGAGTCAGGAAGCCTCACTTAAGCCAGCCGCGAGTCTCTGCTTGCTGCTAGCAAAACAGAGCCCGCCTGAGAAAATGCTGCTACCAAAAAGCCGTGCTTCTCTCTGTCCTTTTGTTTCTAAAATTCCTTTAAAGCTTTTGTCATTCTACATGGAAATTCAATTCCTCTCTGACACCAGGTGGGTATGAAAACTTGTACAGTATGGAGGTTTCTCTAGAAAATGGGAATCAGTCTACCTCAAGATCCAGCAATTCCACTCTTAGGCATATACTCAAAGGATGCACATTCATACCATAAGGACAGCTGTTCAACTATGTTCACAGCAGCACTATTTGTAATAGCCAGAACCTGGAAGCAACCTAGCAAAGAATGGATAAAGAAAGTGTGGTACATTTACACAATGGAGTACTACTCAGCAGAAAAAAAAACAATGACATCTTGAAATTCACAGGCAAATTAATGGAACTAGAAGAAACCATCCTGAGTGAGGTAACAGCCTCCAAAACAATACAGAGAAACCCTGTCTCGAAAAAAAAAAACCCAAAAAAAACAAACAAAAAAACCCCCAAAAAACCCAAAAAAACAAAAACAACAACAACAACAAAAAAAGAATCTAAGCAACAGTGGAGAGGTTACCTAAAATGCCCTTCCCTTATAATGAGATTGATGAGTACCTTAAATGCCATCATAGAACCTTCATTCAGTAGCTGATGGAAGCAGAAGCAGAGATTCACAGCTAAGCACCAAGCTGAATTCCTGGAATCCAGTTGTAGAAAGGGAGGAGTGATTATGAAGGGGTCAAGACCATGCTGGAGAAACCCACAGAAATAGCTGATCTGACCAAATGGGAGCTCAGGGACCCCAGTCTGACAGCTGGGAACCAGCATAGGACTTAACCAGGCTCCCTGAACGTGGGTGTCAGTTGGGGGGGGTCTGGGCAGTCTATGGGGCCTCTGACAGTGGACCAGTATTCATCTCTAGTGCACGAATGGGTTTTGGGAGCCCATTCCCTATGTGGGGATACTCTCTCAGTCTAGATACATGGGGGAGGACCTACGTCCTGCCCCAAATGGTGTACAGACTTTGATGGTCCCCCATGAGGGGCCTCACTCTCCCTGAGGAGTGGATGGGGGTGGGATGGATAAAGAATGTGTGTGGGGGAATGGGAATACAGGAGGCAGAGGGAACTGGGATTAGAATGTAAAATAAGATTGTTTTTAATTTAAATAAAATTAATTTAAAAAAGAAGGGAATTTTTGAGGATACAAAACAAGCAATACTGGGGCTGGAAAGACAGCTTAGCAGTTAAGAACATTGGTTTTTCCAGAGAACCTGGTTTCTTGTCCCAGAATTCATCTGGAAGTTCACAACTGTTGGGGAAGTCCATACCGGCACGAGACCGATAGTCAACAAGTACTGTAAGGGAAAGTTGAAAAGAACTTTGAAGAGAGAGTTCAAGCGTGGACAGTGTGAGGCCAGTAGCGGCCCCCGGCGCGTCGGGTCCGGGTCTTCCCAGAGTCGGGTTGCTTGGGAATGCAGCCCAAAGCGATGTGGTAAACCACCCTTTTATTACCTCATCTGTATGCGCCTCTAGTAAGTCACATGGTTAATGGCGGCATACAGACTTCCTCCTACACACAACCATCTCTAGCTCTGGTTCCAAAGGATGTACTGCTCTCTTCCAGCCACCAAAGGTGCCAGGCATGTGTGTGATGCATAGACACACATGCAGGAAAAACACCCACACACATAAAAAATGCTTAAATATTGCAGAGTGGGAAATCACACTGTTGGTGTTAACAGCTGCCCAGTCTAGCAGTAGACAGCTCTGCCCATTCTGGTGGAGCCACCTGCTTAGTTGACGAGTCTGGGCCAGACACCAACAAAACTACTCCTGGTTGCTGACCAGGTTGAATATCTAGATAAGAATGGGTCAAATGCTGAGCTAACTACGTAGATTGTTAGTTAATCTCATAGGTATGTGTGTCTAACACTTCTCATTTATTCTTCTAAATTAAAAGAAATTGTTTCCCTGGGGTCAAGGCCATGGTATAGGACTGAGCTCAAGAGTGGAGAGCATTTGTCTATTGTAAGGCCCTGGATTTGGTCTCTCATACTGGGAAAAAATAATGATTTGCATGCCACTTTTCTGTTATTTTTGCTTTTTATTTTTTGTGAAACAGAGTCTCTGTAGGCCAGGATTTGAACTTGTGATTCTCCTGCCTCAGCCGGGTTGCAGGTATGTTCCTCTATGCCAAGTCACTTAGGACTGATTTCTAGCTCTCTTTGTTTGTCACTGTAGAAATAACATATTACCAAGAAATTAACTTTATTTAAATTATGGTCTGTAGCCCAGGGGGCCTTGAACTCAAGAGCCTCCAGGTTCAACTTCTTCATTTTGGGATTAGAGGTGAAGCAACCTTTTACATAAAACATATATTTATCTACAGATGTAAGAATGCCTTTTTGTTGGACATTTAAATTATTTTAATTTTAAAAAGATAAACATAATGTTTTTTCCCCAATTTTTATGTATGTACTCCTGAGTGCAGGTGCCACAGGAATCCAGAAGAGGGCACCACATCTCTTGGGTCTGGAATTAGAAGCGTTATGTGGGTGCTAGGAATTGAAGGTGGGTCCTCCACTAGAATAGTGTGTGTTCTTCAGAACCATCTCCCCAACCCCCTGCTTTATTTTTGACACAAATAGTCCTATTATAAAACCATGTAGCTTTCATTTTTTTTTCACGATTGACTTCTAGAAGTGGAATTGGAAGTCAAAAGTAACATTGTAAAACTCTGACAAGGAGTCAGCTTATTTTTTTGAAATGCTTGCAGTGCACTCACAGATTGGACTGTCACACCCTGGGAACATGCTTCCTCTAATTTTCTGTAAAAGACAAGATAGGAGCTCATCACTATCGATGTGGAACATAGCTGGGCTGTGTACATGTACATATGTGTAGGAGAGTGTGCCTGCCTCCCTTACTGTCTGCCATTCATCTAGGCAGACCAAAGGGGTGACCCAACATTTCATTTCTTTTGTGTCTTTTTTTCCTTATTTCACAGATTCTTCATTTTGTTTATCATTAAAAATGATCATTTTTGTGCAAGATTTTTGGAAGACTTTTCTTTCTTATGGGAAGGGGAGGAAAGCATACACCCTAGTAGCAATACGTGTGTGTGTGTGTGTGTGTGTGTGTGTGTGTGTGTGTGTGTGTGTGTGTGTGTTTCTATGGAGACAAGAGGGATGTCACACTTGCTTTACCAATTTATCTCTGCATTCCCTTTGTGGTGTGTGAACCCTCGGCATGAGATATGTGTGTGCCTGTGTGAGGCAGGCTGTGAATCAGGTCAGAGCATTGGCTGCTGGTCCTCACCTTCCACCCTGAGACAGGGTTTTCTTTGTGCCTGGTTAGTTGGGTTTGGAGCTTCCAGGAATTCTCCTGCTCCCCTACCCCCACAGGCTTTGCTTTTTCCTTATGCGCCCCTATCCTCCCCCCTCCCTCCCTCCCTCCCTTTCCCTCCCTTTCATCCTCCCCCTCCCTCCTTTCCTGTGCAGGTGCTGGGACTGAACTCATGCTCTCACACTTATTAGCAAACGCTTCACCATGAGCCCTCTTTCCAGCCCCTCCTTTGGGTTATTTTGTGTGCTGTTCATCTCAAGGCTCATTTTTTCTCCTCTCCTACCAAGGCTGCTGCTTTTCTTTTCCTGGGACTAAGTCCTTGTAGTGTAATGAGTTTACCAGTTAATTCAGAAATTGTTGCTAGTTAGGAACAGAAATATATCCCAAACAAGAAAAACTTTCTCTCTCTCTCTCTCTCTCTCTCTCTCTCTCTCTCTCTCTCTCTCTCTCTCTCTCTCTCTCTCTCTCTCTCTCTCTCATATATAAATATGTGGAGAGAGAGAGCTGGATGCAGTCCCACATTCAGTCTTTCCTCATCTGCATGGGATTTCCTCCCTCCCTGCTGTCCCTGAGCTCATGCATTGCCCCCTTGTGACAGCGACAGGCATCATAGTTCCTACCTTAAATGTTCTGACATTCTTTAACATTTTTATTATTAATTAAATTTATTCATTTATTTTGTGTCTCAACCAGAGTTTGCAGTTTCCCTCCCTCCTCTCCTCCCATTCCCTCCCTTGCCCCCTCACGACCAATTTGTTCCCCTTCTGTTTCTGTTCAGAAAGGGGGCAGACCTCCCATGGGTGTTAACAAAGCATGGCATATCAAGTTTGAGGTTGGACTGAGCTCCTCCCTTGTATTAAGGCTGGGTACCACAACTCATGATGAGGTTACTGGAAGCCATCCAAAGTGTTAGGGACAGGCCTAACTAGGACAGTAGATCAAGCTACACAGCAGTCACACACATGTAGAGGCCCTAGGTCAGTCTCATGTAGGCTCTCTATCTATTTTAAAATGTCATTGCATTTTAAATTTTATGATAACTGTATGTGTACAACTGCCTATGGGAGGTCAGCAGAAGGTTTGTAGGAATAAGTTCTCTTATTCCTCCATGTGGATCCTAGGGATAGAACACAGATTATCAGGCTTTGTAGCAAGCACCTTTACCTGCTGAACCATCTTGCTGGCCCTAAAATCCATCTTCAGTGATAATCGCTATTGGTATGTGGATCTGTACTCTTCCCTCTTTCCCCAAAGTCTACTGCAATTGGTTGGTGGTTATTAAATCTGGATTTTACACATTCACATCATACATGAGCATGCATGTGTCTATTATGTATGCTGTTAAAATGTTTTAAAATCATTAAATATTTTTAAAGTCATAATGTTATTTTGGTGGTTGTGAAATGCTCTGTAATTTACTTACTAAATATATCATTGTGATTTTCATTATTACTTCATTTCTTTTGTCATTGAGAATCCCTCTGATAAATACATTAACCTTTTTGTGCATCCATTGTTACTAAAAACATCTTTTTGCATAAGTTGGACTCCACAAAAGCACTTGTTGGATGTTGACCGTCTTTGAAGTACACCACAAAGGAGAGAAACCTAGTTCTGCTTTTTATCATTCAGCATTAAGGGGAATATCGTAACTCCTGGTGGTTTGCTGGCTTTAGTTTGGGAATGGATTCATTTGAATATGTGGCTCAAAGGAGCACACAATGATAAGCTTTCCACCTTTGCCACTGCTTTGCTCTTTGCAGGCTTTGGGATCCTCGGGATTCTAGGACTTTGTCCCTTTCTCTCTCTTCTGGATGGCTCCCTGCAGCACAAGTCATTGAACTTTAGATGGCGATGTTTCATCGCGTTTAAAGGCTGCTGTGCCAACGAGACAGAATGGCTAACCGTTTTAGTGACTGGATATACATCGATTGTACTCAAACCTAGAAGAGAGACAGTGGAGAGAAGGTCACATAACTTTTGTCTATGAAGCATGTTTATTTAAGGCAGCGACTGGAGGAGTTCCATGTTGGCATCCATTCTCTGTGACTCGTCCCTAGACAAAGGTCGGTATTATAAGGATGAAGCTTGAAGAGATAGAAACAAATTCCCACCTACTAAGGTCTTATTTAGCTCTTCCCCTAGCACATTTGTTCTCTATTTTTGCAAACCAATTTGGCCGTGAACTGCCCTCAGTTCCCTTATTTTTCACCAATTGTGTCTCTCCAGGAGAAGATGATATGACGACGAGGAGGAGGAGGAGTGGTGATGATGATTAATTTTTAAAAATAATCTTCTTAAAAATTCTTCTTAGAATGCAAACCTTCATTTGAGGACAAGATTGGTGGTTTGCCACCACTGGCACACACACACACACACACACACACACACACACACACACCCTTGCCACTCTGTGGTTAGATTCTCAAGCATAAACATAACAGGACTTTAATTTGGATATGGAAATTCCTAATCCTAGGCACTGTTCCATTGTTTGGCTCCAGGCTTCTCTAGGGTGGGGAAGAATGCTTCAGATGGGCTAGCTGGGTAAGAATGACGCCACCCTTTTGGGAATGGCCATTCTAAGAAAATGCTACCAAGTCTTTGTTCAACTGCAGACACCTCTGCATTGTTTTGAGAGTAAGCTCAACTCAAATGCCTCTTGCTCTGTGCAACTCCTCTTGGTCCTTTTAAGTTCAAGGATAGTACTGTCTTCCTTGTGTCTCCAAACAAAGTCAAATCATTGTTATGAAAGCACTTGTTGGATGTTGACTGTCTTTGAAGTACACCACAAAGGAGAGAAACCTAGTTTCTGCCTTTTATCATTCAGCATTAGTGGAACATCGTTTATTAATAGTTTGGGTAAGGATCATGAAGGACAAATGCAGGTGTTTCAAATTATTACAGAATTTGAACACTTTTACAGAATTTACAGCAAACTATCTGAGAAGCAATTAAGACTAGAAGTCACATGGGTTATACTGGAGAAAGGTGCAAGCATATAGAAAAACACAGCGCATGCCCCCAGGGAAGGGACAGATCTGAAGGCGTGAAACATGGAGGAGGGTAGGTATGGTTGATGCCTACTGGATAGTTGCATGTGTTGAGCTGGAAGGATGCCCACGGCCTCTTGTTATATGGTAGAATTTGAATTTAAAAGCACATAAGAACATGGTGGAATAATTTCACTTAGAGAAGACCAGAATGGTTTGGCAGATATACCAAGAATGGTTTGGTGTATCGCTACTGGGGGGCTTGTTGGGAAGGCAAGCAATATCCAGACATGATTTCGGTGTTGGTGAAGGATATGGAAATGTAAGAGCAGAGAGAGCCAGGTGTTAGGAACTAGTTATATGAGGATGAGATAGGTGGGAAGAGAGGGGAGGAGAAAGGAAGAGGGGAAGGGACAAGGGGAGGGGGAGGGGAGGAAGAAGGAGACCAAAGGAGGCTTCAAATTTCTGGCTTCAGCACTTTTTATCTGGAAAAGGAAAGATTTAGATACAAGTTCATGAGGTCAGCTATGGATAATGGGACACTGATATACCTGGGGAAAATTCAAACAGTCTTGTCAAAATTCAGATCAGGGGTTCAGAAGAGAGTTTTGAACAATGAGCTAGGACAGTGGTCCCCAGCTTGCAGTCCTGGGGCCAACTGTACTTCCCATAGGAAGTTGTTAGAAATACAAATTCTTGGTTTTTATTCTACAGTTAGTGAATCAGGTGGGAAGTGAGTCCCTTTGTTTTTGTAAGCTCCTTGAGGGGATTCTGCTTTGTGTTGAAGTTTGAAGACTCCTGAAATATATCTTTAACACTTTGGAGATTTGTAGAGAAGGATGAATAAACAAAAGAGTGATGACGATGAATAAGCGCTGAGTGTGTGTGTGAGTGTGTGAGTGTGTGTGAGCGTATGTGAGTGTGTGTGAGTGTATGTGTGAGTGTGTGAGTGTGTGTGAGAGCGTGTGAGAGTGTGTGAGAGTGTGAGTGTATGTGAGTGTGTGTGAGTGTGAGTGTGTGTGAGTGTGTGTGAGTGTGTGTGAGTGTATGTGTGAGTGTGAGAGTGTGTGAGTGTATGTGAGTGTGTGAGTGTGTGTGAGTGTGTGAGTGTGTGAGAGTGAATGTGTGAGTGTGTGAGTGTGAGTGTGTGAGTGTGTGTGAGTGAGTGTGTGTGTGTGAGTGTGTGTGTGTGTGTGTGTGTGTGTGTGTGTGTTGGTCATGAAAGCCAACCATGAGGGAGGTTCACCATGTGGGAAGCTACTCAGAAGTCAAATAAAGTACCAACAGAAAGGTGTTTGCAGTTGACAATTGCAGACAATAGCCGTTTGAAGGGTCAGAAGGGCAAAACATTCGGATTAAACAATAAATAGAAGATGGAGAAAAATGGCTGACATTCTTAATTGATAAGCTTAGAACACAGAATGAAAAATGGGCAGCAATTGACAGGGAATGCAACATTGAATTAAAAAAACTCATGTTTTTAGCATGAATGTGAAAAGCTGCACACACAACACACACAGAACTCCATTGTAAGAACCCAGTGGCCACAAGGACAGAGAACTCTTTTTCCAGTACCTCAGTTGTCTTCTGCACACATCGATGCCAGCCCAAGCCTGCTTACCACAGGATGCTGGAGAACAAGCTTGGCTTGTGATGACTCCTTCCTGTCCCAGCATGTGATGACTCCTTTGCCCATGGGACCCAGCAAGTCCCTGGTGACATTGGCTACTGTTCACCTGAGCCCTTCACCTGAAAGGTATCTATCTTTGCCCTAGGAAGCTGATGAGACTCAGACAGAGTCCTTGCTTCTAGCTTCAGGGATACATCTAACTAGCTTAAATTTATAACTGTAGGATCATTCTTCTCAATATTGATTCAGTCAGTCCTAGGTCTAGGCCTATTAGAGAAAACATCATTGAACACAGGGCGGGCAAACAAGTTGATCTGTTCTGCTTAGGATGAAGGAAAAGAATTTCTTTTTATAGTAATAAATTTTATTTAAATTAAAAACAATCTTATTTTGCATACCAATCCCAGTTCTCTCTCCCTCCTGTCCTCTCATGCCCCCTACCAACCCTCCATTCCACCACCATCCATTTCCTAGGGAGGGTGAAGCCTCTCATGGGGGATCATTAAAGTTTGTCACATAATTTGGGGTAGGACCTAGGTCCTCCCCCATATATCTAGACTGAGGGAGTATCTCTCCATAGGGAATGGGAGGAAAAGACTTTCATTCTGTGGGTTGGGTGAACTTTTTCACTGCTTCTATTGAATGAAAAAAGGCTTATGTATCATGGTCAATACTGTTCATGGTATTCACTTAACACTGAAGGGAACACATCACTTGTAGACAAACCTACTAAAATGGAGCACAAAATGTTGCAGAAACAATTGCAGAGAAACGATGGGATTCTGAGCTTAAGGAAATTCACCAGTCTTTGTAGTCTCTGCATTTCTGATGCTGACTGTGTGGGCCACTCTAGATCAGATTTGCTGTTCTGGAGGAGCTGGAAGCATCTGGACATAGGTGAGTATCACTGTTCTGTGTACCTTCTTGAGGAAGCACATTCATATATGGGAAGCCACTTGCCAGATAGACATTTGAACCATATCTGCTCAGTGTGAACGCTGATCCACTTCCAGTGCATGCTGCAGCTCAGTCTCAACACAGCCTCTCATCCTTTTTAAAGCTTTTTATTGTATACATTCATTGTACAAGATACAGAGTTAAATAGGGGCATTTTAATACAAGTATGTATTGTACACTGAAGATACTTTCCATACTTACCCTTCTCTTTCCCCTCCTCTTCCCTGTTGACGCTTTTTCTTTAGAGCTGAAAATTTCTATTACATATAAGTAACTTTTTTATATCATATATATTATATTTTTATATAGTATATATTCCATATATACGTAATAGTAATGCTTTCTTGGTAATGACACACACGCATACACACACACACACACACACACACACATCTTGTCTCTCTGAAGGCTGTCTCATCTCTACAAAGTGCTGGTCTGTTTTTAATAAGAGACACAGCAAAAAAAAAAAAGATATACTGAGGTAAGGTAACTAATGAGTCCTTTGAAACCCGTGAGCTGCACCAAGGGAAGGCTAGGCAAATTAAGCTCCCTAGAGTTAGCCACAGATGAGAGTCATTTCAGATCTTAGATCCAAGGGGAAGATAAGAGTGGGGGGCACGGAGAAGCCGAGAGACACCGGGGAGAGCTGAAGCTGCCTCTTGAGAGGCATTACTCTGTAGAGACAGATTCTTCAGAAGACAGTAGCCAGATCCAAGCCACAGCCAGTTCTCAAGGGAGCCGGGGTCACAGATACTGTAATTGCCCCATTTGTTCACGGTCGCTCTCCCAGTGTTGAGAAGGCAACAGGCAAAAGCGGCTGCAAGATATAGTCCACAAGGCAGGCGGAGGGGCAAACACGAGCTGGGAGCATCAACGGGAGATTCCTCAGCGTAAGAGGCCTATCACTTCCCGCCAGTTTCCCAGTATTACAGATTGGTTAAACTGGGCCCTGAGGAGACTGGTTCACAGTCCATCCAATATCAGGTAACTAGGCAATAAATATCTGTGAAAGGAAGTACAGCTGAACATTGAGGATGAGTTGTAATCCATAATATAATCATATTACATACGTAATGCCATACCAAAAAAGGCCCTCAGCCGCCAGTCTCATGGGAGTCATGGGCCTGGGCTGACTCTTCAGAATTCTCCAGAGTGGAGGTCTAGGTATTTTGTTCATCAGTAATCCATGTAAACTGAATATCCAACAGTCCTTGATGCTTCCTTGTCTCTTGTATAGTTGCTTAAGTCTCTTTGGGAATAGACTGGGATGTTTATTCCTGGTGAAGGTACTGAATACTTCCTCCTGGAGGCCTGGTGTCTCATTCCATCTGCAGGTTCTCATTCTAGAACCTGTCTCAGGTCTGGAGACTGTGGAGTCTTGAGAGCCCTGGTTAGCCAGCTTGGGTTTCCTTTGATAGTACAGCTAGAGAACCCTTGTGAACTGGCCATCTTGCTTACTCTCAGGGGAGCTGTTCCCTAGTGACCATCTCCACAGGCCAGGCCCTCTCTTGTCACCATTTTGTTGTCAGTAATTACAATATTTTGCATGCCTTTTCTTGGTTAAGTGCTGAGTAACATGGCCTCCGATGTTCCAAATATTTAGCATGCTTTTGGTATTGGTAAGCTTCCTGAATCAATTTCTGCATCTTTTACACTTGGCAATGGCCTATGTGGAGAAGTCATTCCCAAGCCATTGCCCCTCAAACGAGAAATTTCTTATTGCTCTGTTATCATATAACTTTCCTATGAAACAAAGCAATCTGGCAGATTTTCTGGCCCTGCATAGATACTTGTTTTGATAATCCCATCTCTATGTTTCATCATCCCTCCTGTCGTTGCCGTATGGTAATTATGGTATTATTATCTCACTGTGGGCCATACCTTATTCCTGTTTTTAAAGGTCATCCTAGCCACATGTTTGCACCATTTCCAAGAGTCTTTGACCAAGTATCAAGCACTGTGTCATAACAAGATACTCTCACATTAATAGATGTACATCCAAATTTGTTTTGTCCACCTTGGTCTAGAACACTCAAAATCAAGTTCAATTTCTAGTTTTTTGGATTCTTCTGCATCATGTCGTTACTTCAGGATAAGCCCCCCCCTGTGCCTTTTTCAACATGTAATCAGCTAAATTATGGTGTGACTTAACCATATTTATTGGCTAAGTGAACAGGGAGAAAAGGAAAGTGGGGCAAATTCTGAGAGAGCACATGTTCTTTTGAGTGGACAGGATCTCTGTCACAATCCTTAAGCAAAACAGAATGACATGCCATAACTGAGAGAGGTTGGGCCCCTTTCACGCCCAGGGTTGCCTCAGTCTGGAGATTCAAGATCTTGCAATCCATTAACCTAGATGGCCCTATCCCTTCTGTCCACACCCTGTTCTTTTCTAACCAATACTTTGATTGTGGGATAGCTGATTTGTCTTCCTTGGATTTAATCTTCTACAGACCCTGATTGTTCCCTGGGGGTTCACAGCTTTTTCTGCTCTTCTTTCAAGGCGATAAGAATCTATTTTGCCACCAACTATTCTGCCTTTTATATTTAGCCATTGTCAATTTATTCATCTCAGCTTTTTGTGATCTCTTTTCTGGTACATCAACAGATGGCAGCAGCCACCGAATTCTGCTGTCCTTATGGTTGCTATTTCCCCATTCTTTCCTCAACATCTATGCATCCCCGCCACTTCAGTTCCAGCCATTGCACTGTTCCCTGGGTGCAAAGTGACAGACATCTGTCCAAATGTTTCTAAAGCCTATTTTGTATTCTAGATACTGTTCCAGGGTATAGGAAGGGAGCCACATACACAACATACAGAAAGCACTGCCCTCAGGAATCATTAATAAAGTATACACAGAAAGAGTACTGTCCTCACATTGTTCATTCACACTTCTCACCCTTGCGGGCAGGAGAGTCAGTCAGAAATTCTCATCTCGGCACTTGTGCATTGTCGTCACTCCTTATACCGAGGAGTTGCAAAGTAACCTCCCTGAAAAGTTGATGGTAAGAAGAGAGAGAGGAGCCCAGGAGGTTTATTAGTTTATTAGAGGTGATGGTCTTGGGTTTGATTCTTGTGGACAAAATAGAGAAAGGGAGAGAGGGAGGGAAGCAGGGAAGAAAAGAAAGGAAAGGAGAGGGGACAGGAGAGAGAGAGAGAGAGAGAGAGAGAGAGAGAGAGAGAGAGAGAGAGAGAGAGAGAGAGAGAGAGAGAGAGTCTCAACTGATGAGCTCTGATAATAATATGCTTCTTCTGGGGACTTGGATGGATCCGCACTGACCAGTCTTTGCACACTGATCAGTCTTAGGGTATGGGCTGTCCTCAAGACTTTAGGCGATCTCCTTCCCTTCAGCTTATTCAATCTCTACAGCAGGTTGGCTGCAGTACTTGTCCTTCATTCTTGAGTGAGGATCTGAGTGGTGAGTGGTCCATAGGAACATCCTCTCCATTCAAACATGTCTCACTCAGGAGTGAGAACAAGAAATTATGAGGGATCATATGTGTGAGAAACCTTGGGACATGAACAACATGGGGACAGTACTTTCTGTATGTCGTGTGTATGACTCCATTCTTAGCACCTGTAACAGTGCTCACATGCAGAATATGCTCTAGAAATATTTGAACAAATGTCTGTCACTCTCGGATCTACTGATCCTGACATGCTGTGGAGTGTGATTCCATCCTTTTTAGTTAGAGACTATTTTTTCTAAGTAAGGCATTTGCATTGGCATAGTCTGGCCAATTATTAGTTGGCCAGATTAATTATAAAATTATAACTATTGAATTTTGATGTTAGTTAATAGTGTTTATCAAGTAGTGTTAAACTGGAAAAATAATTCTCTCCTTTTTGATATACATACAAGTGAACAAGACACTTGTGTTTAACTCATATTTTTTTTCCTGGACGAGTACTGGGTAACAAAATTTGTGTGGATGTGTCTGTTTTTATCCGTAGATTTGGTGATAGATCCTTGATGGAAAGCACTCACTTTGCCTGAGGCATGAAAATCTCTGACCTGTGTAGAATTGTATTTTGGGGAAGCAAAATAATAGCATCATGTAATTTAAAGAGAGGACACATACACATACTATCAGAGAAAATGTTTCCTTGCTAGATATTGTCAAATAAAAAGAATTAGAGTTAAAAAGCTAAAATTCCTTAGAAACCAATATTTTAAAAATTCTTTCCTAACTATGTCACTAAAACCAAACCACACACACCTATGTACATTATTTTTCATCATTACAGTGTTATAGGTAGGAATATGTATACATATAGATGTACATTACTTGAAAACACATAACGCTGAGTTCTGGCAGTTCAGCTTTGTTCACTTCAATTCTTGTGGAATTAAAAGCTTTAATGGATAACAGAATTCATCAGTATAGTATAGCAGTGGGGCTCACCTCCAGGCTACATTAGTAAGGTAAGTAGTAATCATATCTGGGGTTGGTGCTGATGTAGCTGGCATTGTGCAAGACGTCTCCTTGTTGTTTCCCTGGAGGATGCTCAGACCACCTCATATCTGCCTTCCTACCCATGCCCTTGTTCCCCTTCAGTGGAACATCTGCTAGACCCTCTGAAAAGTGTTCTTCACTGCTTTAGCTTACTGAGTCCAGCGACATACACCACTGATAATTCTCATGAGGAGAGCTTTCCAGGTCCAGTGCCCCCACTCTCTTACATTGGGTAAATGTGTTTCCATGAAATGAAGTTTCTCCCAATATTCCACTAACAAAGTTTTATGAAAATGCAAGCAGCCACAGCTAGTGTGTCTCCCAGTATCGCTACTGTCTCAGGATTTTGGATGATGCTATTCACCTGCTTCACCATGTTCTGTCCACCTCTGCTGTGGCTGACCTGACAGTGTCCCCAGCACCTCAAATTTCAGATCAAACACTCCATCCTGTGTCTGTGGCACCTTCTGGGTTTATCAAGCCTGCAGAAGTCGCTGTATGTACTTACTTCTCACTCTCCTCCGCCCCTGTCTGTATCCTGTGTGTCCTTTTGTATACACTTCTGGTATGGGAATTATTTTCCTTCCAAAATGGAAGCTTTGGTAGAGTCTAGATATGTGAGGAACAATAAAGGCCTTAATTTATTTATTGAAAATCGGTTTTCCATACAATATAATCTGATTATGGTTTCCTCTTCCCCCAGCTCCTCTCAGATCCTCCCCATTTCCCCATTCATACAAGCCCACATCATTTCTTTCTCTTTCTCATTAGACTACAAATGACCATTTAAAAACTAAACTAGAATAAGATTAAAAAACAGGGCAGCAGATCAGTACCCATCCCAAGTATACACACGGACTTTGGACTCCCATAGAACAATGTGAGGTGCACTCTCACTCTGAACTCTTGGGGAAGGGTCTAGGCCCTGCCCTATATGAAATGACAGACTATGGACACCCCCATGGAGGGCCTCACCCTCCCCAGGGGAATGAGGGGATAACGGGGGGGGGTTGGGGGGAGGGCACGGGAGTAGGGGAGGGAATGGGAGAGGGACCTGGAACTGACTTGTGAAGCAACCTCGTTTCTTATCTAAATTTAAACTGGAAAATAAAAAAACAAAACAAAACAACAGAATAGGACAAAACAAACAGGAAAAGAAAGAGCCAACGAAAATGCCCCAAAAACACAGATACTGAGACACACACATTCACATACACAGCAATCCCATTAAAAACAAAACTGGAAAAAAAAAGAAATTGGAAACCATATATGTAAGCAAAAAAAAATCTGTAAGTTAAAAAATAGAGTGCTTGGACAAAGCATGAAAACTCAGACTTTTCAGAACATTACCGAGCACCTTGCACACTTACTGGCTGATTAAGTGAATGCAAAAAATAGACGCTCTGGGAACTGGAGCATGGGAAGGGACAGCTGGGTGCAAATAGTCTTCTCATGGGATAAAAACTCAGGAAAAGTGGCTTAGTTCCCAGGGGGCACAGACTGGATCTTCCATGGGAATCCCCTTTCCCTGGGAGGATGGATGGTTGCTCCTGTTTGTAGCCTTGGTGCCCACTACTCCAAAATAGAACAGGAATTCCCTTTCTGTAATAGGCCACATGCATCATGGACAAGACACCAAGCAGCAGGTTTGGCTGTCATCCAGGAACCACCCCCAGCCGATTCACTGGGAATTTATAAATATCCACTCAGCAGAATCCATCCTTTGCCTTCAAAGTTGATAACAGAGCACATAAATTCTTGCTTGTTTCCCAGGGACCCCATCAAATACCTTCAGAGCACCCGCTCACCCTTCAGGCTTTGTTGGGTGTTTATAGTCGTTGGCACCTTTCCCTTCATCCTCCTGTGGAAATATTTCTACCAGGAGACACTGCTGCTACTCTTCTTGCAGGCCCTTGACTCTTGTATAGATTCCAAAGGAAAAAAGAAGTTCAGACCCCTCCAGGCTCTCCCGAAGTTAGAGTCCCCTGACTGCCTAAGTTTACTGGGTAACTAAGAGGCAAGAGTTGGTACAGGAGAATAAGCAAGGCAACAACTCTCTTTGCAAAGTGCACTCATCTAGGATAGGAAACCTCAAAGGGCTTCAAGAGGTCACATTCTCTGCACAGTTCACATCGGGTTGCCGCTGGAATTCTACCAGCAATGACAGAGTGGCATGTGAGAGATAAGACGAGACGTTCTTTTTTTCTTCCAAGGCAATGCTTTTCTCTCAGCGTCTTTGAAGGGAGCAGTGCATCTCCCTGGGCCTCTCTTTGTCTTCACTTCTAACGACCTCATAGTGACACATGTCCTCTCAGATCTGACATGGAGGTGCCCAAGGCCTTCCCTGAGGGATTGGTCTGTGGATAGTTGTCCAGGTGATTTTAGCTAGATTCTATGTAGGTCAGGGAAGAAGTGCTAGCCTAGTATTTGCTCCATCCTGCACTGGGGCACATTTCGTTACCATCCCAGCCGGATAGAGCAGTTAATTAGCAGACATTTTTACCATCGTCCCACCATCAGATTGGATTTTCTTGCTCAGTTTAAATTAAGAGCAGCTCTTCTCTCTTCCTGTATTATTTTAAATGAACATGAATCAGAATGACCCAGACCCTTTGTGTAATACTAGCTTTCCTTTATGATAAAAGATGAGAACTGGAAAGCTGACATTTCTCCTTAGTTCTAAGAAGCCTTTATCGGAAATGCCACTGCAGCCACGGCTGAGGTGTCACTCAGAGGTGCAGGGAGTGTCTTAACAGGCACGAGGTCCTGGGCTTTATTGGTACTTTGAACTAATGAAAACCTAGGCCATGTGACAAGAAAAGAGACACTACAACCGTGAACTTTGTTTTGAAACTTACCATAAAATACAGAAATAAGAATGTACTAAGTCGATGGGCAACTGTGAGCTTTTGTGTAGGCAAGTTCAATAGACATGGAATGAAAAGCTTTTATGTTGCACTTCTCTGAGTGAGTCAGGAAGATGCTTAGTCCTATATTTTACACAGAAACTGAATCTGATCAAATTGTTGAAACATTAATATTGAGCCTGAAGCTGCACAACTGATTCTTGACACTTTTTAATTATTTGTTTTCTTTCGGTGTCATTTTGATGACTAATTTCTACTATGCTCATTGGATGAGAAACTCAACATTATTAACCGAGTCATTAAGATTTGCTTATCGGTTTGATCAACTAAAAATTGCACTCGGTGCATAAGCATATTGGAAGGGAGACACCTGTGATGTTCCCCGTGTGCAAACAGGAATGGACTGACTTCAGTGATCCTCTGCAACTTAAAATGTCATTAATAACTGAGATATTATATGGAGCATATCAGTGATGAACTGAGATTTAGAGATCTTGGAGGGGGGTCTGTGTTTAGTTTCTTTAACGGGTTTAAATACACCCACAACGCACATTATAACTAACACACAGATATATTGGTGGTGTCCTTTATCGTCAAGGTGGAGCAATCCCTTCGCTATGGGAAACACCTCATCCCTGGCTTTGTGTGTACCCGTTCATTGTTGTGGCCATGCTGTCCCCACCCATTGTCTCCCATTCTGCCTTCATTTGTTTCGATGGGAGCACGAGATACAAAGTGCATAGCATTCTTTATTTAGCTATCTATAGTTGTTTGATGTCTTAATCTCTACTTTATCATTTTGCCATCTGTTTTGCTCTGTCTGTGTAGCAGTGCCAAGGTACATGGCCTCTTTGTGTAACATGCTCACAGTAGCTACTGCCTACAGAATTTTCTTGGTGCAGATGTGGACCAGCTTGTTAAGTCATTACAGTTGGAGTAGGTGGTGTGTATGTGTGTGTGTGTGTGTGTGTGTGTGTGTGTGTGTGTGCCCAAGTGTGTCTGAGGTTTTCCAACAGAGTACATCTAAAACAGTCTATCCCAGCCCTGAAAACCTGACTCCCTAGTTTGTTTTTGTTTTGCTTTCTCAGTTCACCCAACTGTCACCAGGAGTTGGAATGACCCATTTGTTACTTTGTGGGGTTCTCTCCTGGCTCAGCTCATAGGGTCTATGTTTGTGCTTTACAAACTAATGCTAATAACCTCCCTAGAGACAAGCAAGTCGATTTCATTCTAGACAACTGGCTGTGCTTTACTGACAACTGCAGCTGAATCCCCTTGATTGTTAATTGTACGAAGTTCTTGGCTCCTCAGTGGAAGGTGGGATTCATTCCCTGACCATCCAATTGCAAGCAACTGGTGGAAGAGGAGGGCAGAAACACACAAATATGCGCACATGCACCCTAGTGCCCACTTACTGTACATCAGATGCTGTCATGTTTCACAGCAGCTAATTCCTCACATTCTCGCTCTTTCGACTGGAATTATAGTGGATTAAAGTAGAGTCAAATGTTTAGAGGTCATAAAGAAAATAGAGGGTAGAGGTAGGAATGGATAGCACTTCTCAGTTGAGAAACATATAGGTTGCTTCTAGTTTCTGGCTACTATGAATAAAGCAGCTATGAACATAGTTGAGTAAGTGTTTGTGTGGTACGATGTAGCATCCTTTGGGTATATGCCCAGGAGTGGGTCTTGAGGTAGACTGATTCCCAATTTTCTGAGAAAGTGCCATATTGATTTCCAGAGTACAAATTTGCATACCCACCAGCAGTGGAGAGGTGTTCCTCTTACTCCATATCCTCTCCAACATGAACTGTCATATGTGTTTTGATCTTAGCTATTTTGACAGGTGTAAGATCTCAGAGTTGTTTTGATTTGCATTTTCCAAATGGCTAAGGATGTTGAACATTTCTTAAAGTGTTAAGTGTTTCTTGGTCATTTAAAATTCCTCTGTTGAAAATTCTGTTTAGATCTGTACCCTGTTTTTTAATTGGTTCCAAATCAGTCCAGCATACAAAGGACTAGGCTCTTTTTCTGGAAGATATGAAAATGAATCAGGGGAGAAATTAGCCCCAGTCCTCCTTTTCTCTCAATTAGCAGCCCTATGACCTCTAGTGAAATAGATTTAGACTCATGACACAAGGGTGTTTCACCCTAAACATCTGTCTCCCTGTGGATTAGTGCACAGAAGACTTACAGCAAACACTCCTTCGACCCCTGCTGGAAATGATGATGCTTCTGTGGCTATCTCTGACCCGAAGTACCTTTGAGTCCAGCTGCTGTCCTCTTGTTACTGAGGAAGTACCAGCAGGGGGCAGTAAACCTTCGCATTTGCTCCTCTCCAGGAGGTGGATGAAAGAGCTGCAGTCAAGTCTTGAGGCTCAAGGGTGGTGAGCTTTTTCTATTGAAGGCCTCTGGGTCTAGCCTGCCGGTTATCAGTTCTAGAATATTCTAGATTTCAGTGGAATCAATTCAATTTGAGTTTAAATGAATTAGTTTTCTTTGTCATTTATTTCAAGGCTTCTGTTCCACAGACGGTGGTAACACTGGGGGATGCTGTGTTATCTGGGGGTTGAGGGGTGAATGTGTCTGGAAAGCACTCAGGGAAAGCATTGTTTTCAAATGCACTCCCTGACTCTCTCTCTCGCTGAAAACTGGGAAACAGAGACACGGGGTAGAACACACAGAAGTGACCTAGGGAAGTGCTCACGAGCTCCTTGTAATGTCTGGGTAGGAACCTTTGAGGCACGGAGAAACCCTTTTCTTTCCTCTACCTCCCCAAGTCGGATGCTTCTGTGGTAAGACGGTGAAGGAAGTTGCACAGTCCTTCAATGTGTTCTATCAGGCATCTCTACGGCTCCTGAAGATATCCTGGTATGTCTGTCTCGGTTCTGACAGACTGTTTTCTCTAATGGGGGAGTTGGATTTAACACTCCACTCTGGATGGCCAAAGGCTGTAAGAGGTGGGCAGCAGTGTGTGCACACCCACATATGCATCTGGAGAGCGTGACAGGCACGGGGTGAAATTGGTTGCTTGGTAGGGTCTTCACCTAGCTGCAGGTCAATAAAGCACACCCTCCTCACATAAATCACGACCGAGTCCTAAGAGATGGCGTCACGTCATTAGGAGGGTCTACTTTGATATGGAAGAGGGTGAGCTAGATTCAAACTGCTACTTGTTCGTGGCATCAATATGGATGCATAACTTCTTGGTGTCCTCGTTTCTAAAATGGGCAAAGCCACATTCTTAGCACAGTGCTTTACATGTGGTGAATATGAATAAAATGTACTTGTTATAACAAATTCACTAGAGAAACAAAACCCCATGGAGATATTATTTTTCTATGTATGGAATAAAACATTTTGTGTATTTACGACATTTAACCATGTGTGTGTGTGTGTTTGTATTTGTGTGTGTGTAGCATTCATAAGCATGTGTATATGGAGGTCAGAGATCAATATCAGGTGTCTTCTTCTACCCCCTTCTACCTTGTTTTTGAGATAGTGAGATAGTGAAGTTTCTCACTAGACCTGGAGCTCATGATTCTGGATGGACTGGCTGGCCAGGAAGTCCCCAGGATCTACTTACTTCTGCATACTTCCTAGTGCTGCGTTTGCAGACATGTGCTGATGCATTCAGTTTTAATGTGTGTCGGGGGAATCTCAGCTCAAGTCTTCATGCTTTCACTGCAAGCATTCCCCCCCACCCACTGGACCATCTTCCCAGCTCAGTCATTTCAGAAGGGGTATTGTAGTCACATATGACTTCCTTTATGAGCAAGCAGCAGGGCAGGACAGGGAAGTCAAGATCATGATGGGGTAAAGCACAGAGACAACTGACTCCAGCTAGCGGTAGCTCACAGACTCTGGACTGACACCTGGGCAACCTGCATGGTACTGAACTAGGCCCTTTGAATGTGGGTGATGGTTATGTGGCTTGATCTGTTAGGTGAGGAGGGGTTGGCAATGGGATCAGAACTTATCCAGGGTACATTAACTGGCTTTTTGGACCCACCACCTGTGATTCAGGCAGGAGGGACTTGGCCTTGCCTCAACTTGGTATCCCTGTCTTTGGCGACCCCCTCAAGGGAGGCCTTATCCCCACTGAGGAGTAGATGGGGTGGGGGGAGGTGGGGAGATAAGAGAAGGGGAGGAAGGGGTAACAGGGGTTGGAATGTAAAAATAACAAAAAAGAAACTAAAAACAGTGAAAGAGGAGAGCTGAAGTTAGAGGTCACATCTTGGGCACTGGCTCAACTCTGCTGATAGGTGGGTACGTGCACAGTGATAAGTTTCACTCCTCCAGGTTCTAGTCCTGACTTGTAGGAGAGTGAGTGGTTTGATGATGGCCTCTATATCTGTTGGTAGGAACCAACCTACTGGTTGGTTTCCCAGGACCAGCGTTTGCAAAGTACAGTGAGTGGTTCTGCCCCAGTTGGATGGAGCCTGGGATGACTGAGAGGTTGGGCTCAGCAGCTTGGCTCTTCTATAGTCCAGTTAGTCTTCTTGGGTTCCAAGAGTTTTGTTTCCCATCTATGTCTGCTCTGTATCCCATGAAAAGGAGGAAGAACTTCCACAAATAGGAAGTCCCAGTGATGCCACAGGGACTATTAGAGAGGGATGAAGTGATTTTGGAAAAACTGATCACCTGATACTGGGGGCTGGACAATCAAGTTGCCAGGCATGTAAAACAGAGTGTTGCTCCCAGGAAGCTCTTAGTACCTTTAATACTTGATAGTTTCTGCTTCATATTCATTCACTCAGGTAAATAATCCTAAAGACTCTGAGTCAGATGGAATACTTTTTCACCAACAGTGAAGTGCTTGTTTATTAAAAGAAGGCAAACCTGCCAGAGATAAGATTTATGACCATTTAGGAAACTGACTTATAATGGAAAATTACGGCTTCAGCTGCATTATGTCTCAGAGTCTATTGGAATGTGGGACAGTTGATTACAGCCTGGGATTGGGATCCAGCAGTTCAAGGCAAGAAAACTGTCAACCAGTGCTTGACTTCCTCATTGAGTAGGTGCTCCTTGTAGCTAGGAAGTCATTTGTTCAAGGGTTAGAGATGGTGCTATGGTGCTGAATGACTGCCCCATCACGTTCTACAGGAGGGCCATAAACGTGGGATGAAGGCCCCAAAAGAGCTGTTTCCTGCTTTTGTCTTCCTTGGAACATCATTTCCTTATTTTTTTTAACATGGTTAAATATTCTGCAACAGTTTTTTCCAATTTTTAAAATTTAAATTAGAAACAAGCTTGCTTTCCTTTTCTTTTATAATGATAAAATCTGATTTGCCAACCAATAAATAAATATATAGATACAGAAGGCGAGGCTTTCTTCCTTCACAGTTAATGAACTCCAACTTTGTGGGGTGTGTGTGCAGGTTCTTCAGAACAGCATACACTGTGGAAGGGGCAGGGGAAGCCGAAGCCTTCACATCTGGGTGATATTTTTATTATCACATAAGCTAGCATGGGATCTTTAGGGGCGTCAAGCTTTGAACAGATTGCTGACCTCCTTCCTTTTTTCATGTAACTAAAACCTATAATAGCAAAAATTCTTGGCCAAAATATAAGTAAAAAATACCCAAGTAAAACTTACAACAATTGTGGTTCCTTAGAAGATGATGTCAACATTTTTTTTGGAATCTTAAATACCAATAAAAATTTAAGTGGCTATGTGTTAGCAAATTTTTAATAGCGTTTATTGCCTTCCATTCCTCTACTACTCTTTCCTGGCCGGTCGGTTCTGCTGGAGGCTCTCAATCTGTCTACACAGGTCTCCTCCTCAGTCTGTCTACACAGGTCTCCTCCTCAATCTGTCTACACAGGTCTCATCCTCAGTGACATTGGAGGCTCTCAGTCTGTCTACACAGGTCTCATCCTCAGTGACATTGGTATCTGTTCAAGTGTGGACCTCAGCCTTCTGCCTCAGATCTGGTGAACTTGACTAAGTGAATATTCCAGGCAGCCTCTGGTCCTTCTCAGGCATCACTCATTTTATCCACAGGGGCTGGAATTTGATGTGTAATGAGCTCCCCAGACAGTGCTGCATAAACCGAGATAAGAATGTGTTACTGCAAAAATTCTGTGCTCCCTGTAATGACTGGGGGTCTTTAAAAATCCCTCACAGGCCCTCATAGTTTCTGCCCATTCACAAAGTCTAAGGAAGACCCTTGGGTGTCTAGATAGGATAGAGAGCCTTTGTGATTCCATTAATAACCACATATTAGATCAATGAAATTCAACACAAATACAGTTTCAGGTACACGTGCATTAAATTTTTTCCCAGTGAAAATATTAAAACAGTAAAACAAAGTAGATGAATTAATTACTAAACAATTTCTACTTATTTTACTCAGCATTTCCCAAATAATACTTTACTGAACAATGAACATAAAATTATTACTTTACATTCTTTATTTCACATTAGATCTTTGAATGCAATCATGCTTTGTGCTGGGCTGTGGTGGTCACTGCATGCAGAGAGCAAAAAGTCTCTAATTTCTCCTGCCAGCACAGTTACTGTTGACAGACACACTTCTAATAGTGGAAAGCCACTGCATCAGGATTAAGTGAATTGCTGTTGGTCACTGACATTGAGTCCTGCGGCATTCAGAGTTCAAGCACTACAGCAGACATTCTCCACAGCTGGGCACAAAACTGTGCTTTCAAACATGTCCCAATCTCCTCAACCACAGGGTGTGTTGTCTACTTTGATCCATAGTCTGCTATTCCCTGGCCATTCCACACACTTTAACTGGCTTCTTGGTTCCTTTCTTTCATGCAGAATTCTCCTCCTCCCCCTTCCCCACCTCCTCTACTCCTCCTCCTCCCCTCCTCCTTCCAAGACTAGTTGTGAGTCCTTTCTGTCCACAGGAAAGCAGGGAGGAGGGCTCTTCTAGGTTATTGGTCACATACTATCTGCTCTTGGATTTATTTTATGGTAGAACACCTAGGTCTTCTAGTGTTAATGATAAAAATTGCCCCTCTTCAATCAATCTAGAAATTGACATCCTTAATGTATCTTCAAAGCATGTCATGATATGTATGATATGATGTAGATTCTACCCCTAAACTGTGCCAGAACTACTGATTTGTGGATGAGAGCTGGTTTGTTTCCATGAGCCACAAGGAGCTGTAAGTGCTGACGGCATCTAAGAAGGCTGAGATGAGATGCTAATTTTGGTGATGGATAGCTACACATACTGCCACTGTGCACTGTGCATTCCAGGTCTCTTATCCTCAAGGCAGCCTGTTGGGTCGTTGTCACAAGGTAAGCCAACCTGGATTGGTGAGATCAATATGAGGTGCCAGCCTAGCTCCCTGCATCTGAGAGAACCAACAGTCAGTACAGATGTTAGAAGCCCAGGTTGGCCCCATCTCTCCAGGAAAAGTACAGAGGCAGTGAGATTAGGTATTGACAGCTGTCTAGGTATCTGTGCTTAGACAACTATCCACTGAAAACAGTGCCCTGGAAAGCACTCAAGTGTGTTTCTTTCAGAGGAAGGAGGGAATCACTAACACTGGAGTGTCAGACGGGGAGGGAAGCACAAACATTCGGGAGTCTCTTTTATTAGCTCTGTAGTTTTTCAACCCCCATACCATTTAATTACAGGAAATTAAAATACCTTTGCGCTGACCATGAGAGGAATTACTGAATGTACTGAAAATGAATTTCACATATCTGCCTTCAGGGATTTCATGTGAAATTGGGAGGTGACAGGATTTTGGCATAGCTGGGCGGGATGTAGTGAGGAGGAATGCAAAGGCAGGGAAGGGTTCAGATTAGGTGGCCAGACCTACACGTTTGTTGAAGACGAGCCCTAGAAAGAGGGGTTTGTGGATCACTCATCTGTCTTCCAGCTGATGGAGCTGAGTTTCAAAGCAACGTCTTGATGATGGGAAGGATGTGGGAAGAAGGACTTACGCTTGTTCTGTCTGAAGACACAAGGCGAAGTACAAATGCCCAGGACATAAACAACCCTCACTTAATTAGCTTGCCTTATAGAGCAAGAGAAGAGAGGCCATGTACTTTTCTGGGGACCTTCAGAGTGAATCATGAAGGGCAGAGTTCATTCCTCATGGTAAAGCGTCCTTCTCCATGGTTTGGTACTAATGGGCACCAAACCCACACTCAAAGGCCAGTAATGTAAAATACAACTCTCTAACACTCTGTAGTTGCTCACTTTGTTGAGAGATCCACTCCCTTCTAATACTTCAAGCCTGTAGTAATATTCAGAGCCCAATTCTTAGGGAAAGATATCCTGGGTGATGACATCCATGTGAATGGTTGGGGCACAGACATTTTTGAGTGGTGGCATGAAAGGAAAAGCATTTTTGGTGTTTAAGAATATGTTAATTGCCTTGTCATTGTGGCTCATGCCTTTAATTCCAGCACTAGGGAGGCAGAAACAGGTGAAATCTGTGAGTTCAAGGTCAGCCTGGTCTAGAGAATGAGTTCCAGTTCAACCAGAACTGTAACACAGAGAAGCCCTGCCTCGAAAAACAAAACGAAATGATAAAACAAAATAAATTCTGTAAACCTTGTGCCCCCAAACTCAGATTTCTACACGGAAATGATTTTGCTTCTAATCTGATAGGTTATTGTTGGCTCTAGACACTCTTTCTGGGCTAGAAGGTATTTCTCTTATTTTCCTATTCTAAACATTCTAAACTAGACAACCTTTCTAGGACCCAACCTTACCAGATTTATAAGGCTGGTCTGAAAGAAAACAATAGATTTTCTGAACTACATAGCACTTCCTGGAGACTCACAGAAAGTGATAAAGGCCTTTTATGCTTTAAGGTGACATCCATTTCCTCTCCATCTGTCCTGGACATACCAAGAAGGCAGGCTTTTAACTGATTGTTTTCTCAGTCTCTTATAATGCCTTGCATGATTTGCATGCAGGGGAATCTGTAGTGACAGATGGTCAGGAGATGCACTGTAAACTTTCTACTGGTTCTTTGAGGCATGCTCATCTCAGGTAAAATATGTTCCCCAGCTCCGAGCACATTTGTGGTATGTGTTACTCTTCACTGATAAAATGAGTTGCTGCTGTTTACTTCATCCGTGAAGTTCTGTAACTCTTAGTAACTAGTTTTGCACCTGTTCAGACATGGCTTTAGGTACTGATAACTTGGAAGGAATGGTTAAGGCCAGAAGTCATATTAACAATAAGCACAGGCATAGGTTTAGTGTTGAGGAATGCATATTCTAGAGTCAGAGTGCCTTTGCTCAGAATCAGATATCACTGGCTTGCTTGGTGTGCAACGTCTCCATTCTTCATTATTCAACTTCTGTTTTTTTAGAAAACAGGGCTTATAGAGTTTTGAGGACTGAGTTATTTCAGATATAGTATTTTCAATAGTGTGACATATAGAATGTTTGCCAAATATTAGCTATTAGAGTTGTGACTATGGGGGAACCCTCCTAGAGCTTGGTATCTTAGACTATGTAAAACAAAAGGCCCAGATGCCTTTTGCGGAAACAGTTTTCCAGAAGCACCTGTGAGCCATTGGACTTGGTAGTGACTCTGTGGCATGATCAGATCTTTTTCTAGTTGTTTTGTATGTGTGTCTTTTTCAACATCGAGGAGACGCTTGAACCTTCCTGTGCTTGTGTGAGAATATGTGAATCCCTGGTGGGCAATGGCTTCTTTATAAGCCTACACACAAAAAGTATTCTCCACATCCCCAGATCTCCCTCCATTCTTCTTCACCCTGAGTTTTGGTGACCTATAAGTATATGCAGCTCTCATATTTTCTATGTTCTGGATTGGTGCATCCAAAGGGAGGAAGCATAAGGAGGTATAGGGCATAAGGAAGGATAGATTGATGTTTGTATCTACCTATCTCTTTCCCTCAGTCCAGTGGGGACTGCCTTCCTCCAATAAGGCTTCAGTGACTCTTCCAGGCTTAGGCCCCTCCTCTGGTTTCTTGTTGGCTTCAGTGGCTGCTCTCTTCAGACCCATGCTCATGCAAGCCAGAGAGACAGAAAGAGACACAGAGGAGGAGGGAGGATGGGAAGCCAGAGACAGAGAGAAATGGCTATGGTATTATACTAGGATGGGTCAGCCACTCAAGGAATCTGATTTGACCTCTTGATAATTCTTTGGAGAAACCTCTTTGGTGACGGAAGATGTTTGGGAGATTTGAGAGCTCCAACTTAGCAGAAGGCAATGTACCTATAAGAAGTCAGTAGCTTGTAAGAACTTAACTGTGGCTCACTTCCAATAGACGAGAAGACATAAATCCTTCAGTCAGAAGTTTTTATGAGAAGCACTTTCCCTGATGGATTGTTTATGTAAAAATCTCTAGTGAAGGATAGCATAGAAACTTCTGCCTCTGTGGGGGTGATTTTACTGTTAGGTTTTTATTACTTATGGCCTGAGGGGGTGAGCTGGTCTGTCACAGGATGTATTTCTGAGGTGAAAGGCCCACATACCTTCTGTGATTTTCCAACGTGGGGTCTATATTTCAAACCTTGAGATTAAATTGCTTTTCCTGTGTGCTTGTGGGCCTCTCTGAACTCCACCCTTAGAATCAGCATCACGGTTCCCATAGCAACTAATGTACCTGAAGGAGGGAACGAAAGGAAAGGGACCAAATAAAAAAGGATGGTGCTACAGCCAAAAGCAGGAATTAACTGTAAACTAGACCATAGGGTCATGAAGAGTGTGTGTGTGGGGAAACGGGTATAGAGGTTATAAAATCTGCTTCTAGGGACCTGTGGCTACCTTGCCCCTTTCACTTTCTCAAACTCATTGCTAGTTTCTTTCTGTATTCCTCCCACTTCTCAGTTTCTGGAGAGACTGTGGCAGCGTTAGTACTGTATGCAGTCTAGATTTATTACCTCATCATTGCACATTATATAGGGTCCCCGCCAATGTCACAGGGAACACTTGCTTATTGTTTTAGTGTCTTTATCCTGCAACAAGAAATAGCAACCCACAGGCTTGGTGGTTTAAACATCAGGAATTCACTATTTGCACTTTCAGGAGCAGAGGCATCCATCAAGAGGCTGACTGACTCAGTTATTGGTAAAGCGTCTCATTTTGATTAGTTGATGGATATTTTCTTGCTATTGTCTTCACATAGTGGAGCAAGAGATTTCTTGTCTTCCCCCCGTTGAAATCATGGCATAATTCTAGAGTGAGAGAATGATTCCTTTGACCTGATCTAATTCTAGCTACTTTCCAAATATTCTTTTCTAAGATCAGGCCTTCAGCTAATGAGTTACAGAGGGACACAACATTCAGTTCGCTGTAACCCACTTCATACCCTCAATTTTCTCATAATTGTAAAATACATTTATTTTCTATGAAGAGCCTCCAGGGTATTAACTCATTCCAAATCCACTCTAAATTCTAGAGTCCAACTTTCATTTAAGCATCATCAAAATCAGGTATAAGTGAGATTCTATGTGTGATTTCTTTTGTCTCAAAATCCTTAATTGTGAAACAAGATTGTTACTAAAACACCTTGATGGATCAGACATTCTTATTCCTAAAGGAAATAAGAAGAAAGATGAGGCTGCAGGTCCCAAGCCTACTCAACATGGCAAATTCCTTGAGGTCTTAGTAAGCGTTGTTGATCAATGACGTAGGCCAAGGAAGCAGAAGCTGTATCACTTATGGTTAAAATGCCTTTCGTATTTAAACATCTTTGAAACCATGTGAGGTTCTTTCCATTCTACCAGACTAGGTTTTACTGACTTGCCAGATACCATGAAAGGTCTGTAAGCCCCAAAGATCTTGGCTTGACTATGTAATTAATTTTGTAGTTTTAATCCCCTTTGTTGACTTTCCTAAATGATCATGGGAAGAAATACTGTAAAGGGAGATTTGGTATGCCAAAATTTGGTAAAGAAAAAGGGTCATCTTACTTCCATGAATATGCCACCTAATCCACAGATAATTTTTTTTTACAAAATTACAAGCCTAAAGTCTCTTGCTATTGCCCACTCTGCATGTCATCCCAAGGTGCAGGTCCTCCTCCTCCTCCATCATTGGGCTGCACTATCACTGTGTTTGTTTAATGAATCTTTAGTCATTAAATTTTGCTCACCTTGATTTTTGTGCTCCCCTCTGCTCCTGAACCACCACCTCCTTCATCCTCCTGTTCACTCATGACAGGCCACACCCTTCCTGTTCCTCAGTCCTCAAGAATCCCTGCCCCATCAGGGCTTGCTTACAAAGGGCTCAGGGACCCCAAAAGAAATCACCTCGAGGCTAATTGGAAACAGAACATTTTGTCTACTCAGACAAGGATTGAATACATCCACAGATGCTTAATAACCTCTTGGTATCTAACTAAAATGTAATCCACAGCCTTTGTAAGATTGGATGTCAGGCTAAATGAAAATCTTAAGTCTCCTCCACCAATGTCAGTAGAAGGTATTAAGTCTCATATATGAGTATAAACACAATTTCGATGAAAGTGGGAAGTAGAACAAAAATGAGAGTAAACTCTTTTGTATCTGAGCTCTCTTAGTGAGTTTTGTGCTACTGTTTTTATGCTCGACAAATATCTATAGTTTAGAAAACAAGATAATAGGTCTATTTGTAATCTTCTTGTATATCAGTGTGCACGAACACACATGCACACACATGCTATTCCCTTATTTCCAGATGATGTTACCAAATTAATTGGTATAAAATCCTATAGAGTTTTAAGTAAATTCTCATGTTAAATACATTTTCCCTAGTTGCCAGAAGTACAGAGACTAACTCAAATGTTTTTCAAATCCCCTGGGAATCCACAAAGCATAGAACATCAAGCTGAGGCAGGACCAAGCTCCTCCCCGCTGCATCAAGGCTGAAAAAGGCATCCTACCATAGGGAATAGGTTCCAAAGAGCAGCTTATGCATCAGGAACAGGTCCTCATTCCACTGTCAAGGGACCTATGAAAGACCAAGCTCCACAACTGTCACCCAGATGCAGAGGGCCTAGGTGGGTCCCATGCCTACTCCCTAGCTGTTGGTGCAGAGTCCATGAGCTCCCAGTAGCTCAGGTCAGCTGTTTCTGTGGGTTTTCCTGCCATGATCTTGGCCAGCCCTTCTGGCTCATGTAATCCCTCCTCTCTCTGTTCAACTGAACTCCTGGAGTTCAGCCCAGAGCTTGGCTGTGGATCTCTGCATCTGCTTCCATCAGTAACTGGATGAAGGCTCTATGATGACAATTTGGGCAGTCACCTATCCGATCATAGGAGAAGGCCAGTTCAGGCACCCTCTCCACTATTGTGCTTTAAAAAAACCTTTTATTGAAAATAGATTCTTTTCTGACATAATATATCCTGATTAAGGCTTCCTCTCCCTCTCCTCCTCTCAGTTTCCTTGGATCCAGATCCACTCCCTTTCTGTCCCTCATTAGAGATAATATTAGTCTGCCCTTGATAAGAATTTATAGGTAAAGCATCTAAAAAGGAACTGTAGGTAGAACATCTAAAAGCAAAGATCAGGTGTCTTATCAGAACCTTTTTCTGTGCCCATGTTCACCTTTACATTTTTTTATTAGCTGGTTTATTTAAAAGAACCGAGACTTCTCACTTTGGGAAGAGCTAGAATCATTTATGCCTTTGGGGGCTATTAAGTTCCCAAATCAAATCTTAAACAAAATCTTCCTGTTCTCAAACTGATCTTGGGGTTTGAACCTCATGGAAATAATGTATTCTTTTTGGTCAATGCATTAAATGTCAGCTAAAGGCATCATGTCTTGCTTTCTTCTCTTTTGATGCAATAAAGACACCATGACCAAAAGCGTCAGGGAAGGAAAGGGTTTATTCCACCTTTGAGACCCTGGAGGGAAACGAGGGAGGAACTGAAGGCAGGAGCTGAGTTAGAGACCATGGAAGACCACTGCTTCCTGGCTCGTTCCCCATGGTTTGCTTAGCCTGCTTTCTCATAATGCTCAGGACTATTGGCTTGGGTTGGCACTGCCCACAGTGGGCTGGATACTCCGCTACCAGCCATTAATCAAGAAAATATTTCCAGGTTTGCCTACAAGCTAATCGGATTCGGTCATTTTCTTAGTTGAGGTTCCCTCTTCTCAGATGACTCCAGCTTGTGTCAAGTTGACAAAAACCTAACCAATTTGAAAACTTGGTCTTTAGCTTAGGCTTGTCTCAACTAGCTCTTATAACCTAAATTAACCCATTTGTATTAATCTGTGATCTGTTATGTGACGTTACCTCTCTTGCATCTCACATGTTCTATTTCTTCTGAGGTGGAGCTGTCATATTAAAATACATTCTTAACCTTCCTTATATTGTATATGTTTGGGAAGTGTTAACATTTTAGAAACTGTATAAATGCCTAAAACTTCTCAATGTCCTTGTTCTTCTCATATTATAACACCATTAGTCATAATTTGTTATTATTTTAGAATGTGGATTGCTAATATACCCAATTTCCCTTGTCAATGTGCTAATTTTTGAGGGAGCTCTCATTAGGATTTTAAAAAAAGAAATTAGATTCACAGGAAAATGAGAAGACACAGAGAATTCCTGTATACGCCATACTTGTAGAATTCCCATATACTCCTTATTTTCACATATGTAAAGAGAGCAGTTCCCAGAGTCATTGCCCCCACTGGTGTAGTGTGTTTGATAATGCTGTTAAACCTAAAATCATACCTGATAACCACTCAATGTCCATGTTTCCCTTAGATTCATGCTTGATGTTGCACACCCTATTGGACTTAGACAAATGTGTAATGGTGTATATATACCATACAGAGTATTTTCAATGTGTTAAAAGTCCTTTTGTCCTGGGGACCCATTTTGAGCTTTCCAACTACTGGTCATTTTTACCATCTTAATTTTTGCTTTTTATTTTCAGATGCTGCACTGTTGGGACTGCAACTGTTCAACCTTTATAGGTTGGCTTATTCCACATAGTAACAGATATTTAAGCCATCTTCATGATTTCTTATTGGTTTGTTGTGCACATATTTATACATGTTACACAGTTTAGATATTTTTATAGCTTTTAGTATTGGAGTTATAAATATGAAGTCATAAATTTTGGAGAAGAACATACAACCACCACTTTTCTAAACCAGCCTGATCCCTAACAACAATCTAAAGATTTGTTCTTATCCCCAGGGACAAGTATAGTCCTTACTTCTCATTAAGAAAACTTTTCTTTGCAACAGATGTAGACAATTAGAGAAAAAAGCACAACCAATCAAATGCAGAGCTGGGGAGTGAAGTCCCAATGAACACATCTATAACACAACCCTCATACTCAAGGCTTGGGGATCATTGCAGAAGACAGGGTGGAAAGACTTTAAGAGCTGGAAGATCAGGAGTTTGCTGTGAGATTATGTCTCCTAGGAATATCAGAAGCTACACCCATAGAGTCTCGTCTCGCCAATACGACTGCCCAAACACGAGGTGGACAATGACAACAACAATAAATATGCTATTGTGAACAGGGGTTGGGAAGTGGAGGCCCAAAAGACTATGGGACCTCAGCCTTAACCACACAAAGAACTACAGCAACTAAAGCATGCTGAAGGCGGGAAAACAGCTTTCTTCAGGGAAGAACACATCTGGTTATCCAATATAAAGTGGTCAGCTCTTAAAACGTATGCATGAGTAACATCATACAGACTGAGCAGATTGTGTGTGTGTGTGTGTGTGTGTGTGTGTGTGTGTGTGTGTGTGTACAGTGATTAAAGAAAAAGCAATCCATAAAACTGAAAGAGAACAAGGAGGGATACATGGAGGGATGCAGAGGGAGGAAAGGGAAGAGGGAAATGATACATTATAATGTCAAAATAAAATAAAAATAATAAATATACAATAAATATCCATATTCAGGCATTTGTGTGCGCCCGAGTTGCGATTTTTTGTAAATACATATTTTAAAAAAATCATGATTGATGAATTCCAAGGTAAGATTTCTTTCACATAGTTTTCTGAATTTCTTTTGTAAGAAAGTGAAAAACTGATCTCCAAAGTGGGTGTCCGATTTGTGATTCTATCAGCAGTGTGTGATGGCTTCTGCTACACTGAGACCTCAGGGAGTGGTGAGCCGGTGCTGTGTTTTAGACCATGTCAGATGTGTCTCAGTGCTTTGTTGCTCCAATTTGCATCTACCTGATGACATATCATTCCTGTTTGCATATCTTCTTTGGCAAGGTATCTGTGAAGACCCTGGCTCAATTTTCAATTGGGTTATTTATTTTCTTATTGTGAATTTTAGATGTTTTTTTCCAGTATTTTGGCTAAAAGTTATCAGATGCATTTGGAAAATATTTTCCCCCAATATGTATCTTGTGTTTTTCATTTTTTGACATTGTACTTAACAGAGAAAAAATTTAATTTTTTTAAACTTGTGAAAATTGTCCTGCTTCTGTCTCTGAGTGCTGGAGTTATAGACACACACCACCATGCCTTGCTTAAATTTTTTTAATTTTAATAAAATTTAGATTTTCAAGCATTTCAGATATACATAGGCCCTGTCTTTTGTGTTACATTTACCTTCAAAGTCATGTTGTAACCAAGATCTCACAAGTGTTCTTTGATTTGTATCTTCTGCACATTAAAACTAATTTTATTTATTATTTTTTGAGCATACATGTATGATGTATGCATGAGATTGAGGGTGTGTACATACCATGGTTTGCCTGTGAAGGTCAGAGGATCACTTTTGGGGAGTTGGTTCTTTCTTCCACCCTATTAAGGCAGGGCTTTCTTGCATTTTTCTACTGAATTGTGTCCTTCAGGTTAGCCAGCCATGGATGGACTTCCCGGCAATTCTTATGTCTCTACCTCCTGTATCTTTACAGGAATGAGCACCTCATCTCGCTTTTAGAAGTGGGTTCCAGGATGTTGCCTGCCCATCTTCTAGAAATTTTATAGTTTTGCATTTTATAGATTCATGATTCATTTTCAGTTAATTTTACTGAAGAGTGTCAAGCTTTATTCTTTTGCATTTGTTGAATCACCATTTGAGGATGTTGGATACCTTGAGCTGGAGTCACAAACAGTTCTAAGTCACTATGTGGATACTGGTGACGGAGTCTGGATCCTTGCAAGAACAAGTGCACCTAACCACTGAGCCCTCTTCTCCAGCCACAAGCTTATTTTCCTTTCTTATGAAAATATTCTAGTGAGCTAGGACTTCCAGTATGATGTTAAAAAATAGTAGTGAGAACCTCTCACTAAGGAAACTTCTCCTTGCAACAGAAGAGATTATTACAGAAAATTGTAACCAATCAAAGAGAACTGTGGAGCCCAGTCCTAACAGATACATCCACAATAAAACTCCTGCACCCGAGGCTCAGGAGGGGTGAGCCTCAAAGAAGATGGGGTTGAAAGGTTGAGAAGCAACCTAGATGCCCCTCAACTGAAGAGTGGATAGAGAAAATGTGATACATTTACACACTGGAGTACTGTTCAGCAGAAAAAAAACCAGTGGAATCTTGAAATTTGCAGGCAAGTGGATGGTACTAGAAGAAACCATCCTGAGTGATGTAACCCAGGCACAAAAAGAGAAACATGGTATGTACTCACTCATTTATGGATTTTAGACATGAATCAGGGGAGTGCCAGCATACAATCCCACTGCCAGAGAGTCTAGGAAACAGAGCCTTCATCCAGCGACTGATGGAAGCAGAGGCAGATACCCACAGATAAACACTGAACTGAACTCCTGGAATCCAGTGTCAGAAAGAGAGAACTGATGGGCAAAGGAGTTAAGACTGGGCTGGTTTAACCCACAGAAACAGTTGACCTGAACAAGGGTAAGCTCTTGGACCCCAGATTGATGGCTGTGTGGAAAGCATGGGACTGACCCAGACCCCCTGAATGTGGGTGTCAGTGAGGAGGCCTAGGCAATCTATGGGGCCTTGGGTAGTATTTATCCCTGGCCTACAAATAGACTTTGAGTACCCATGCCACAATATGAGAGGCTTTCTCAGCCTGGACTCTTGGGGGAGGGCCTAGGCCCTGCCCTGGATGAAATGACTGTTACTGGATATCCACCATGGAGGGTCTCACCCTCCTTGGGGATCAGAGTGGATATTGGGTGGGGGGTTGGGGGACCTGGTGGGGAGGGCAGTGGAGGAGGGCAGGGAGAGGGAGAGGGAGAGGGAGCTGGGATTGATATGTGAAACAAGATTGTTTTTAACCTAAATTAAAAAAAAGAAAAGGTTAAGAGAGCCAGAGGAACAGTAAGTTTGCTTGAGATTGTGTCTCTTATGGTTGTCAAAAGCTACTCCTATGAAACTTCACCAATATGACTGTCTAAACACGACCTACAATAAACATGCTAACATGGATAAGGGAAAGACACAAAGAACTACAGGCAACTAAAGGATGCTGAGAGAGGGAAACATGGTCTTCTCCAGGGAAGAACATTCCAGTTGGTTATCCAACGCCAAATGGTCAACCTTAAAACAATACACACAAGTACATTATGGAGACTGAGCTGTTTGTATTTATGTATTTAGGAGTAACTATATATATTATTACATATGCACATACATATATTTATGTAACAACAGGTAATGAAAAAGAGACTAAATTTGAAAGAGAGCAAGGAGGGGTACATTGGAGGTCTTGGAGGAAGGAATGAGAAGAGGGAAATAATATAATCTCAAAAGAAATAATTTAAAAAGTAATGGTGAGAACAGACATTTAGGGCCTTTTCCATTTTTTTCTTCTCTCCTTTCCTCCTTCTCTCCCTCCCTCCCTCCCTCTTTCCCTCCCTCCCTCTCTTCTTCCCTCCATCCTTCTCTCCCTCCTTCCTTTGGTTTTTCTTTTTTTTTTACTTTTATTTTTATTCTATATTTAAATTAGAAACAAGATTGTTTCAATTGTCAGTTCCAGCTCCCTCTCCCTCCCCTCCTCTCCGAGCCCCCATCAGCACCCCCACCGCCCCCAATCCTCATTCTGTTCCCCAGGGAGGGTAAGGCCCTCTATGGGGGATATCCAGAGTCTGTCATTTCATTCAGGGCAGGACCTAGGCTCTCCCCCAAGTGTCCATGTTGAGAGAAAATCCCTCATTGTGGGATGGGCACACAAGCCCCTTAGATTACCTAGGCCTCCTCACTGTCACCCACATTCAGGGGGTCTGGATCAGCCATCAGTCTGGGGTCCAAGGTCTCCCCCCCTTGTTCAGGTCAGCTGTTTCTCTGGTTTCACCAGCCCAGTCTTGACCCCTTTGCTCATCACTCCTCCCTCTATGTCATTGGGTTCCAGGAGTTCAGTTCAGTGTTTAGCTGTAGGTGCCTGCCTCTGCTTCCGTCTGTCACTGGATGGAGGATGGAGGATGGAGGATGGTATATAAGATGGTAGTCAAATTCATTATCAGGGAGGGGCATTTTTACATATTTTTATTTAATGTTTTACCCATGTCACTTTCAGTTCCCTTTCCCTCCCCTCCTTCCTCACCCCCCAATCCTTCCAGCCCCTCACCCCCACTCAATCCCCCCCTCAACTCCCCAGGGAGGGCAAGGGTCTCCATGAGGGATTTCCAGAGTCCTTCACATCATCCTGGGAAGGGCCCAGGTTCTTCCCCATGTGTCCAGGCTGAGAGAACATGGGCTCCCAGAGTCCCTCTGTATGCCAGGAATAAATACTGATCCACTCTCCAAGGTCCCACAGATTGCCAAGGCCCAGGGAGGGGCATTTAAGGTAGTCTCTTCACTATTGCATAGTTTGCCCATTGGTGTCATCATTGTAGATATCTGGAAATCTCTCTAGTGCCAGATCTCCCTTCAAACCTAAAGTGACTCCCTCTATTAGGTACCTCTCCTCCTTCTCCCCTCTATTCTTTCCCCTACACAACCTTCCTGCACCCCATGTCCTCCTCTCCCCTCCTCTTCTCTCCCTGTCTTTTTCCTGGTTCCCTCTCCACTCCCTGCCATGCTCCTAATCCTCTCAGGAGATCTTGTCTCATTCTATCTTCTCTGGGGTACCATGCATATCTTTTTTAGGGTCCTTCCTGTTTCCCAGACTCTCTGGCAGTGGGATTGCATGCTGGCACTCTCCTGATCCATGTCTATACTCCATATATGAGTGAGTGCATACCTTAATGTTTGTCTTTTTGTGACTGGGGTTACCTCACTCAGGATGGTTTCCTCTAGAGTCATCCATTTGCCTGCAAATTTCAGTATTCCATTGTTGTTGTTTTTTTTACACTGAGTAGTACTCCATTGTATAAATGTACCACATTTTCTCTACCCACTCTTTAGTTGAGGGGCATCTAGGTTGCTTCCAGGTTCTGGCTATTACAAATAATGCTGCTATGAACATAGTGGAACAGATGTCGTTGTTGTATGAATGTGCATCTTTTGAGTATATGCCTAAGAGTGGAGTTGTTGGGTCTTGTGGTAGACTGATTCCCATTTTCCTGAGGAATCTCCATATTGATTTCCAAAGTGGGTGTATGAGTTTGCACTCCCACCAGCAGTGGAGGAGTATTCTCCTCTCTCCACATCCTCTGCAGCATAAACTAGCATTGGTGTTTTTTGATTTTAGTCATTTTGACAGGAGTGAGATGGTATCTCAGATTTGTTTTGATTTGCATTTCCCTAATGGCTAAGGATGTTGAACACTTTCTCAAGTGTCTCTCAGCCATTTTAGACTCCTCTATTGAGAATTCTCTATTTAGTTCTGTAGCCCACTTTTTAATTGGATCTTTTGGTGTTTTGGACACTTGCTTCTTGAGTTCTTTGTAAAGTTTGGAGATTAGCCCTCTGTCAGATGTGAGATTAGTGAATATGTTTTCCCTTATGTGGGCTGCCTTTTTGTGTTATTGACTGTGTTCTTTGCATTACAGAAGCTTCTCAGTTTCAGGAGGTCCCATTTATTAATTGTTGATCTCACTGTCTGTGCTACTGGTGTTATGTTCAGGAAGCCATCTCCTGTACCAATTCATTCAAGGGTACCTCCCACTTTCTCTTCTAAGAGGTACACTGTGACTAGATTTATGTTGAGGCTTTTGATTCATTTAGACTTAAATTTTATGCATGGTGATAGACAAGTTTTCTACTTGCCAATATCCAGTTATGCCAGCACCAGTTTTGAAGATGCTGTCTTTTTTCCATTGTATAATTTTAGTTTTTTTTTGTCAAAAATCAAGTGTTTGTAGGTGTATGTTTTAATATCAGGGATTTCAATTAGATTCCATTGGTCTACCTGTCCAGTTTTGTGCCAATACCAAGCTATTCTCAGGACTATAGCTCTATAATAGAGCTTGAAGTCAGAGATGGTGATGCCTCCAAAAGTTCCTTTATTTTACAGGGTTGTTTTGGCTATCCTGGGTCTTTTGTTTTTCCATATAAAGTTGATTATTCTTCTTTCATGATCTGTGAAGAATTGTGCCAGTATTTTGATGGCAATTGCTTTGAATTTGGCAAGACTTCCATTTTTATTTTGTTGATCCTACCTATCCAAGAGCGTGGGAGGTCTTTCTACTTTTTGATATCTTCTTTAATATCTTTCTTTAAAGTCTCTAAATTCTTGCTATACAGGTCTTTCACTTGTTTGGTTATCCCCAGATATTTTATGTTGTTTGGGGGCTGTTGTAAAGGGTGATGTTTCTCTGATTTCTTTCTCTGTCCATTTATCATCTTTATATAATAGGGGTACTGATTTTTTTGAATTAATCTTATATCCTGCCACTTTGCTGAAGGTGTTTATCAGCTGTTGGAGTGTCCTTGTAGAGTTTTTCAGGTCACTTATGTAAACTGTCATATCATCTGCAAATAGTGAAAGTTTGACTTCTTCCTTTCCAATTTGTACCCACTTGATCTCTTTTTGTTGTCTTATTGCCCTAGCTAGAACTTCAAGTACAATATTGAAGAGATATGGAGAGAGTGGACGGCCTTCTCTTGTTCCTGATTTTAGAGGAACCATGTTGAGTTTCTCTCTATTTAGTTTGATGTCAGCTGTTGGTTTGCTGTATATTGCTTTTATTATGTTCGGGTATGTTCCTGTTATCATGTTCTCTCCAGGACCTTTTAGAGAAGGTCCCATGTGGCACTGAGAAGAAGGTGTATTCTTTTGTGTTTGGATAGAGTGTTCTATAGATGTCTGTTAAACCCAATTGTGTCATAACTTCTGTTAGTTCCTTTGTTTCTTTGTTAAGTTTCTTTCTGGTGGTCTTGTCTCATGGTGAGTGGGGTGTTGATGTCTCCCACTATGACTGTGTGAGGTCTTATGTGTAATTTGAATTTTAGTAATGTTTCTTTTACAAATGTTGGTGACTTTGTATTTGAGATATAGACGTTCAGAACAGAGACTTCTTCCTGATGGACTTTTCCTGTGGTGAATATGAAATGACCTTCATCTCTTTTGATTGATTTTAGTTTGAAGTCTAATTTGTTAGATACTAGGATAGCTACACCAGCTTGTTTCTTGGGTCCATTTGATTGGAATATCTTATCCCAACCATTTACTCTAAGTAACATCTGTCCTTGAAGTTGAGGTGTGTTTCTTGTATGAAACAGAAGGATGGATTCTGTCTTCTTATCTATTCTGTTAGCCTGTGTCTTTTATAGGCAAATTAAGACTATTAATATTGAGGGATATTAAGGACTATTGAGTGTTAATTCTTGTTTGTTTTTGATTTGTTGTTGTTTGTGGATTTACCCCGCTATTTTTCTGGCTTTTGATAAAGTTGGATTATCTATTGCCTATGTTTTTGTGAGTATAGTTACCTTCCTTAGGTTGAAGTTTCCTTCTAGTACTTTTTGTAGGGCTGGATTAGTGGATATGTATTATTTAAATCTGGTTTTGTCGTAGAATATCTTGTTTTCTCCATCTATAGTGATTGAAAGCCTTGCTGGGTATAGTAATGTGGGCTGGCATCCATGGTCTCTTAGTGTTTGTAGAATACCTATCAAGGACCTTCTGGCTTTCAGAGTTTCGATGGAGAAGTCAGGTGTGATTCTGATATGTTTGCCTTTATATGTTACTTGACCTTTTTCCTTAGCTGCTCTTAATATTCTTTCTGTATTCTGTATACTTGGGGTTTTGATTATTATGTGACAAGGTGACTTATTTTGTGGTCCACTCTATTTGGTTTTCTATAAGCTTCTTGTACCTTCATTGGCATGTCTTTCTTTAGGTTGGGAAAGTTTTCTTCTATGATTTTGTTGAATATGTTTTCTGCACCTTTGAGTTGGGTTTTTTTTTTCACCTTCTTCTATCCCTAATATTCTTAGGTTTGGTCTTTTCACAGTGTCCCATATTTCCTGGATATTTTGTGTTAGGGATTTGTTGGACTTAAGATTTTCTTTAGTCGATCAATCTATTTCTCCTAGTGAATCTTGAAAGCCTGAGATTCTCTCTTCTATCTCTTTTTTTAACATTTGGGAAAATCATTCTTATTGAATAATGTGGAGACTGAGTTCTGCTGTTGCCAATGTAAACAAGGCTCTGGGTCCTAAAGCGATAAGTGGCTTATTGGGAGCATCACAGGGAGGCAGTTATTCTCTTAAACCATAGATTAATGTACATAGATTCTATTTGAGCATCAGAATGCTCCCTGAAGGTCAGTGTTGGTCTTCTTTACACACACATAGCACAGAATTCTAGATTTATTATGCTTTTATTTTTTATTTTGTGTGGTGAGCACACGTATGCTATGCTGTTCATGTGTGTAGGTCAGAGAAAAGCTTGTGGAGTATATTTCTTTCCTGCAAGCATGTGGGTCCCAGGTATTGAACCTAGGTCTTCAGGCTGACTGGCAAGTGGTTTTACCTGCTGAACCAACTCTCTGGCCATTAGAATGCTAATATTAGAAGGCACCATGATGTATCTGATTATCTGACATCTAAATTTATAGCCAAGAGGATTACTGACTTCCTTAGCAGCCACTCCCTCACCATTTCCTGATCAAAGTTTTCCCATTGAATTCTTTTTCTTTGTCATTTCTATAGTCCCATCTAGACCTTAGAATTCCTTGGGGTTAATTTAAAAGATGTCGAAATGGCTTCCATAATGGGAAAACTACATGATGAGTCCTTTCTTTCCATAATTACTATAATTGGGAAGGAAGTGATTGAACATGTGTAGACTGAGGTAATGCTGGTCCAATAGAGATGTTATGAACATGTGCAAGGCATCTAATATGTTATTAGTTCTTGATCTTTCTTCCTGAGAGCACACATCTAGTGGTGTTTGCATCTAATGTAGATTAAAGGAATTATTGCTGGATTGACATCTATGAAGGTCCTAGTTGACATCTTTTGATGTCATTTGTTTTTGAGTTTTTCTACAGTCTTTTTTTTTTCAGTTTAAGTTTAGATTAGAAACAAGGTTGCTTCACAAGTCAGTTCCAGGTCCCTCTCCGTTTCCCTCCCCTCCTCTCGTGCCCTCCCCCAAACCCCCCATTATCCCCTCATTTCCCCAGGGAGGGTGAGGCCCTCCATGGGGGTGTCCATAGTCTGTCATTTCATACAGGGCAGGGCCTAGACCTTCCACCAAGAGTTCAGGGTGAGAGTCCACCTCACATTGTTCTATGGGAGTCCAAAGTCCGTGTGTATACTTGGGATGGGTACTGATCTACTGCCCAAGGCTCAATAGATTCCCTAGGCCTCCTCACTGACACCCAGATTGAGGGGATCTTGATCAGTCCCATGCTGGATTCCCAGGCTGATGCCTGGGATTCAAGAGTTAACCTTTGTCAGGTCAGCTGTTTCTGGGGGTTAAACCAGCCCAGTCTTAATCCCTTTGATCATCAGTCCTCCCTCTCTGTTACTGGCTTTCTTGAGTTCAGCTCAGTACTTAACCATGGGAGTCTGCCTCTTCTTCCATCAGCCACCGAATGAAGTTTCAGTTTCCCAGACTCTCTGGCCATGGGATTGTAGGCTGGCACTCCCCAGATATATGTCTAAAATCCATATATGAGAGAGAACATGCCATGTTTCTCTTTTTGTGACTGGGTTACCTCACTCAGGATGGTTTCTTCTAGTGTCATCCATTTGCCTGCGAATCTCATGATTCCATTGTTCTTTTCTGCTGAATAGTACTCCATTGTGTAAATGTACCACATTTTCTCTATCCACTCTTCGGTTGAGGGACATCTAGGTTGCTTCCAAGTTCTGGCTATTACAAATAATGCTGCTATGAACATAGTGGAACAGACATCTTTGTTGTATGAATGGGCATCTTTTGGATATATGCCTAAGAGTGGAGTTGCTGGGTCTTGTGGTAGGTTTATTCCCATTTTTCTGAGGAATCTCCATACTGATTTCCAAAGTGGCTGAACCAGTTGGCACTCCCACCAGCAATGGAGGAGTGTCCCGCTTTCACCACATCCTCTCCAGCATAAATTGTCATTGGTGTTTTTGATTTTAGCCATTCTGACAGGAGTGAGATTGTATCTCAGAGTTGTTTTGATTTGCATTTCCCGCATGGCTAAGGATGTTGAGCACTTTCTCAAGTGCCTCTCAGCCATTTTAGGCTCCTCTATTGAAAATTCTCTATTTAGTTCTGCAGCCCACTTTTTAATTGGAGCCTTTGGTGTTTTGGAGACTTGTTTCTTGAGTTCTTTGTAAATTTTGGAGATCAACCCTCTGTCAGATGTGGGATTAGTGAATATTTTTTCCCATTCTGTGGGCTGCCTTTTTGTCTTGCTGACTGTGTCTTTTGCCTTACAGAAGCTTCTCAGTTTCAGGAGGTCCCATTTATTAATTGTTGATCTCACTGTCTGTGCTACTGGTGTTATGTTCAGGAAGCTGTCTCCTGTACCAATTTGTTCAAGGGTACCACCCACTTTCTCTTCTAAGAGGTTCAGTGTACAAGCCCTTATTCTTGTGAGTACCCTTACCTGCTGAGTTATGTCCCCAGCCCTGCTCTTAATGTGTATTGTAGGAGTCCTGGGAAGGCACTTCTCTCTCTCTCTCTCTCTCTCTCTCTCTCTCTCTCTCTCTCTCTCTCTCTCTCTCCTTCCCTTCCCTTCCCATTTCCCCTCTCTCCCCCTCTTTAAACTACTTTTTACTTGATTATATACACAGAACATAATCTGCAGCATTGCTGATATCACCTTGGCTGTGGCTGACTTATCACATTTGAGGATGAAGGGCACTGCATCAGCTAGTATCAGACCACCTTGAAGAACTAAGGTTGACTTATTAAAGCAATGCTTACAAAGCCCTCTTATACAAATGGGACTGTTAGCTGATTTATAGGGCTTCTAGCCTTATATAGCTGAGGAAGAAAGATCAGCTCCTGGCTGAACTAAGACTCAGAAAGAAAGAAATTTACTCAACTCATAGATAGGGAGATGAAATAAGAAATGAGCTCATGACTCTGCTTCTCAACATTAAGACTTAAAAGTATAGTCTTAGATTCATCATTATTAACAGTTTCAGTTAACAGGCCTAAAAAGTGTGGTTAATCTCTATTCCCAATGTATTTATATAAATAATTAGGCAATGTTAAAGAGAATACTTATTTTACCAAGGAAAACCTTATTTTTTGTCTTTGATATGAATAGGGCTAACTCAGAGATATTTTATCATTAATAGAAAACTGTAATTTATGCTCTGGAAGCACCTCCCATAATATTGGAGCTGTTTCTTACTTCATGGTAAATACGATTCTTTCACCTTATTTCCCATCTTTAAACTAAACTAGGCCAATTCTTTACTTTCCTCCAATATTTGGTTACGACTCCCCAGACTAGCATTTCATATTTTGCCATTGAATGAAAGCCTGATTGCTCAGATTTTTTTCCTCACATGTCTGAAGAAGATGCATTTGCAGCTGGAGGTATCTCTATTTTGTTTTATAAAATCCCAGGCAATTGGAAGCTTTTCTTCATCTCCTGACTTTCGGTGCACACAGGCAGCCTTCCTGCTGGTGCAGTTGAATGGGTTCAGGACTCACACCCACACTAATGTCCTTATTAAAGGACCATTTGGCTATCCCACTGCAGTGTTCCCTTCTGAACTCACTTCCCCATTTACAAGACAAAAACAGGATAGGAGTTTTCCAAGTTTCTGAATTCTTGTTTTCTTTTGCCCAATAATCTCATCTTCCTTTCCTTTCTTTCTTCTTTGTTTTTGGAGTAAGCTGTCAGTGTGCATGTGGGTGGGGTAGGGGATAGGGGGTAGGAAGCAGGGGGTAAGGGGTACGGGGTATGATGTCAAGCTGTTTTTTGACGTATTACTTACAGAATTCTCCTTATCTAAATATATAGAGTTGTTTACTGTTATATAGCAAACATGACTCATGTTCCAGTCACCAAGGCATGCTGCTTACTCCTCTAAGACCTCAGCAGAGTGGTCCCTCCTACTCATTTCCACCAACTTTACTCTGATGATTTGTGTCTTCTCTAAGAAGCCAGCTGTAACAGGAAATACGTAGCATGAATAATATAAACACAGAGACAGATATTAGGGTTCAAGCTGAAGATTAGAGAAGCAAATCGGTCAAGCCACTAGATAGTTCTCACCTCTACCAATACTCAGACTGGAGGGGTGATTCAACAAAACTCAGATTGCATCTCCAGACTGCACTGCTCCTCACCAAATCTCACTCTCATGTAGCCCAGAGTGGCCTTGAACTCACAGAGATCCATCTGCCTCTGTCTACTGAGTCCTGGGATTAAAGATGTGTGCCACCACTGCCCAGCTTCTATGGCTGTGGCTAGCTTTTCATTCTGATTTCCAGGCAAGCTTTATTATGTCATAAACAATATGTCACCACAGATGGCTCTATTATAACTCTTTTTGTCTCAGCCCTTACCAAAACCACAGTGAATGCAGTTCTGGTGGGGCCAGCAGTTTCCAGAACTCACCTCCATGCTCATCTAGCCTCAGCTGTTAGCCAGTCATAGTTATGCTCACATTATACATATTTGGAAAATCTGCACCCTACATGTCAGTATTAAATCCTGTCTCATTTCAGGCTGCTGTAACAAATTGTTGTCTTATTTCTCATGCTTCTAGAGCTGCATGCCTGAGATAGGGTCTTGGTTACACCATGACACGAACTTTGCTTGGTGAATGTATGTATGCAGAGCTTGCTCATATTTCATTATCTTTTTATAATGGCACTAACCATCACAGGGCTCCACCTTGTGACCTGCATTAACCCTAATCACTTTCCAGGAGTCTCACATTCACACATTAAATCACAGGGACTGGGACTTAAACAACTGAATTTTAGGGACATTCACATATTAAATCACAGGGACTAGGACTTAAACATCTGAATTTTAGGGACATTTAAATGGCCTGTTGGTGGCATCAGCTTCTCAAACAGTTCTCTAGATGCTTGCAATGTAGGCTCCTTGTTTCCTTGTCTCACTCATTGTCATGCTATCATTTATTTAGCATTAAAAAGTGAGTGTTGGTAGAAATGAGTTGGAGAGGCTCCTCTGATGAGATCCCAGACAAAAGCAGGCAGCATGCTTTAGAGACCAAAGTATAAATCAGGTGAGGGATCTTTGCTATGAAAAGAAAGAAATAGACAATCATAAGCTTATTCTGTTATGTATTTTCCATAGAAAAATTTGATCGCCTCATTCTTCCTCAATCTCATTTCAAATATGAATAAAAACCAGATGAGGAGGACTGTCCAGAATGCTCTGAATTTCCAAAGCCACATTTTTTTTCTGTATTTCTTTCAGGCCTGGGATCCCAGGCATTCAGATCTCCAGCAGACGTGAAAATCAACTTTACAAATTAAAAGCGCTGATGCAAGGATTTTTGCACCTGCCTTGTGTTGGCCTGATTCTCCTGTATCAATGCTTATTAATTTGAGGTTTAACGATTCTGCTTTATTCCAAAATTCATCATACCTGCTAACTCAGCCCTTACACAGCCGCCCTCCTTTCTAATGAGTTCTTGGACCTTCAGTATCAAGAACAAATGCAATTTCTAAAATAATCTGGGAACTGATATGGGGGCTACTAGCTTTTTAGCTTGTCAAAAAGGTTAGAAGGGAAAATCAACCCTTTATTGAACCACATACTTTACATGGCACTTTTTGTACCAAAGATTTTGGAGAGACAAGGGTTAGACTAAAGAACGAGTTACCCAGAAATTCTTACCTCAAATACTATATGCCTGCCCCCTCTCCTGTATACACATATAATTCCCTTTTATTAATATATTTTCATTAGTTTTACATACTGACCAGAGTTTCCCCTCCTTCCTATCCTTCAGGCCTTCCTGCCTCCCATTTATCCCACCCCTAGAATCCCAACATCCTCTCTTTTTCTGTCACTGTTGAGAAAAGTGCATCAACAGAGTTTGGCACATCAGGTTGAGGCAGGACCTAGCTCCTCTTCCTGCATCAAGGGTACGTAGGCTACCCAGCAGTTTCTGATCCCACTGCTAGGAGCCTCACAAACAGACAAAGCTACACAACTGTCACAGACATGCAGAAGTCCCAGGCAGGTCCCATGCAGGCTCCCTAGCTGTTGGTCCAGAGTCTGTGACACATCTGATTCTTTTGGTTTATTGTGAGTATGGGGAAGCTGGCACAAGTCTGCTGTCACAAGCCATTCTGTTTAGGCTAGTCCACTCCAGCATGGTGTTTACCATTGCTTTGCTTTAGATTTCACTTCTTACATCAGCCTCTTGCTCTGTTTCTCTGTCTCTGTGTCTGTCTGTCTGTCTGTCTGTCTATCTATCTATCTATCTATCTATCTATCTATCTATCTATCTATCTTGCATTCAGGTAAACAGTCTACAACAGAAACTTAGTCTTATTTATTAGTATAAACCTCAGCTCCTAACACAGTGCCTGCCACATGGAATGTACTCCAAAAGATTTTGTTGTCTGCATGAATAGAGGGCACGTGGTCCATCTGTTTGCTTTTTGCTAATGTTGCCTCTTTTGCCAGTGGCTTTGATTTATCTGTGGTTATTCTCTGTGAATATTCCAGTATTAACAAATTGCTTCAGAAATGAATTCATCCTTGTGTCAGGAGCCCAGCTGTTTGTGGTGTGAATACAAGTTTTAAAATGAAAAGAAAAAATCCACTAGAGTAATAGGTATGAGCAAAATGCTTGCTATGGATAAATGCTATCTTTGAGTGCACTGTGTTTTCATAGAAAAGAAAAATATAAATTACAACATCATGTTGCTCTTACTTGCATGCTCAATTAGTCGGTTTAAAAAAAGATTTAACATTTAGCTTCTCTGGAGTCTTTCTTAGGTTGATAATGATGGTAAACAACTCTAAAATGTCTAAGCCCATTTTATTTTGTTCACACTGTCTAATTCAGTGGCATTTGATATAGGTAGAGGATGGGCAATCTCAGGAAGGAAGTCAATATAGGAGAGTAGAGCTTTGAACCTGAAAGAAACTGGAGGCAAGCTCAGTGGGTCTCTAGTCACCTAAATGCTGCTAAGAGGCCCCTCTACAGATTATGAAGTCAGCCAGAGTAGCTAATGCCGAATTTGGAACCATATGACACCCTGAAGATGAGGAATTACAGCTGAGGAAGGCAAACGGTCCCTTGTCAACTTTACAGAGCTGTGTAGGTAAATGCGACCTTTTAGAGCCCTGTTAATAGGGATTTGGTTTCTACATGGCCTCCCTCTGCCTCCATCTCCCACTGCATTTGTTATCTGATGAGTTGTGAACAGGAGCTGTACATATCCAGGCTGGTGTCAATCTTACTTGTGTTCTTTGTGGGGTTTTCTGTATCCAGAAAAGAGGCTACATGATGTACTCCTTTGTGCTATGTGTTTATTGGGGCAACCCCTGAAATACAGGCCTGTGGTTTCAGCACTGCCTATATTTGGGCTTGGGAAGCTGTACAGTCTGGGGCGTCTATGTCAGAAATCTCCATTTTAGTCCCCATCAAAGCTGTGTCTTCCAGTAGCCATCTAAAAGATCAATCAGTCTTGCATGCTGATTTTCATGTTTTAATCTTATCGATTACTTGAGATTTTAAACACAGCCAAGGAAGGAGAATGCTCCTTTTTAGACTCCCATAAACCCTTAGATAAATCTGTTGTCTAATGGAGGGTCAGATACACTCATGTTGACTCAATAAAAAAATCCCATCTATACTATTCAAAAACTCTGGTATCCAGCATAAGTCAGCCTGTGGCCACCCCTTCCAACATTCTGTTTGTAGGCAGGTTTGTGGGCGTCCTGTATGCTGAGAAGTGCTTCCTGCTCTGAAGGTTCTGGGATGAAGAAGTGCCAAACAGTGGATGATTTTGTACCCTGTAATCAAATGAGCAGTTAAGGTGGAAAGTGGCTAAAATCCTTCTTTCCTGTTGGATTTGCTGAGGTATAATGGACAATTTCATTCTTTTTTATTTGATGGGTATCTTCTCCTACTTGATCTTTCAGAGAACACACACACACACTCACACACTCACACACTCACACACTCACACACACACAAGAGAGAGAGACAGACAGATAGAGAGAGGGAGGAGAGAGAGAGAGGGAGGAGAGAGAGACAGAGAGAGAGACAGACAGACACATACACAGGGACAGAGAGAGAGAGAGAGAGAGAGAGAGAGAGAGAGAGAGAGAGAGAAAGAGAGAGAGAATCTATAGTTATAATACACTCTAGCCTAGCAAACATGCTATTTAATTGTGGATACTTCCCAGTCCCTCATGCATTTCTGGTTAAATTTCATGTATAAATTTCAGCAAGTCAATCAGAGTAGGAAAGGGTAGGTTGGACTTGTGTCTATTTCTCATAGCTTTGTAAAAATTCTGCTATACCCATGAACTCAAAGCAGCTGTGGTTGCCTGCACATGATGAAGCCAGTTGACATTTTCAAATGGGTTTAGAAGAGACCAACACCACTCCTAGCTGGGGAACTATTAACAGTTTATGGTTGCTATGAGAGAGAATGAATTTTCTCCAAGGGTGTGGCCCAGGCTCTAGTGGATGGTCCCAAACCTATGTGTGTACAGACAGCACAAACTGGACTTTCTAGTATATTAAAAATTAAAAGAACATGAAGTTGAGAAGTAGGGTGGATAGGAGAGTGGGGTGAGTCTGTGAGGAGTTGAGAGAAGCATGAGTAAATACGAGCAAAATACATTGTATAAATGCATGAAACTCAAAGAACTAATAAAACAGCCTAAAACATCCTATAACTCTGAAGCAACAATTATATATGTAAATTAGCTTTGTTATTTTCTGTGGTGGGAGAACACATATCCCCTAGAAAAGATGTAAGGAATACGTATCAGCATGAACCCAGTGTAGACGGCCAGTAATCCCATCCAGGTAACCTCGATCAGATCTTACCTCTTTTCCTAGACTTCTAGCCGTGTGTATTCGCACTTATTTTGAAGGGCTCATTCCTAGAGGCTTTTGTAACCTGTTTTTCTTCGTGACCCAATTTTAATGCTTATCCTGGGAGAGAACTTCAAGCACATTTCTGCATATCAAGATGCAGCTGGGAGTCGGCAGCCTTGGAAATGATGCTTCTTGAAAAAGCTCAGGCTGTGCTGTTTGACGAAGCTCACTCGGTGCAAAGTGACAGGAGAGCTAAGCCCCAGGATCAAAACCACCCAAGCAAATACCAATTTGGGCAAGGCAGATAAAGGATGCTATTAGAGGAGCTTCCCTCTCTGTGATAATTAACTCTTTCCTGAGGTTAATCTGGCCAGCCAGCATAGTAGCTGGAGGTGGGAAACTTTTCTTCCACCATTACTGAATACCTTCCAAACACAGTGGTAAGGAGGTGGGGGAAATGAGTGGTAATTGGAGTTTGAAGATCTGTGTTGTAAGTTTCCCTGACAATGTTGGCATTACTCTAGAATTTCTTCATCAGCAAATGGGATCTCTGAGCACGCACAGCCATCAGCTGCTCCTAGTAGCCCTCATCTGGTGCATGGTCGTAACTCACAGCTGTTGCTACTTTAGAACTCAGCCTAAATTGTAGCCATGTAGAGTTAGAAATGCTACTGCAGTCTGCTTTGCTTCCAAAAGTCAAATGTTGAAACTTGATCCCCAATTCAATAGTATTGGGGTGGTGAATAGGCCAGCAAGGCTGGGTCCTTATGAATAGGATTAGTCACTGTCTAGGAATACTTTGTGATGACAAAAATACCCTAGACTTAGTTAGTTATAGGAAAATAAGCTTATTTGGATCACTTTTCTAATGGTTGAATGGTCCAAAAAGTATGATAGTATCATCCTCTTGGCTGTATCACAGCCTGGCAGAAGGGTCCGGTTATGTACAGAAAGGTGTCCATGAACATATATGGTCTTGTTCTATAACAGCCAGCAGTTAATAAGGATGAATGCAGCCACACAAGGTGTGGTCCACCTCTTTGAGAAGGTGTTAATTCTTTCATGAGGTGGGATCCTTTGCGATCTGATTATGTTCCAGGAGGCTCTCCTTTTAAAGCACTCACAGCACATTTCACACTGTCTGTAACTCCAGTTCCAGGGGATCTGGCATCTTCCTACAGATGCACATGTAGGCAAAATACCAATGCACATGAAAATAAATAAATTAAATTATAAAATAAATAAATAAAAATAAGAAGTTTATCTCGATAGGCAGTGATGGTGCTGGTGCACACCTTTAATCCCAGTATTCGGGAGGCGGAGGCAGGCAGACCTCTGAGTTTGAGGCCAGTCTGGTCTACAGAGTGAGTTCCAGGACATCCAGGACTACACAGAGAAATCCTGTCTCAAAAGCCCAAAAGGAAAGTCCCATCACATCAATACCAGCATTGCTACACTAAGGACCAGGCTTTCAGCACACAGCCCTTGGGGACAAACTATCTTCAAACCCTAAAAAGAAGCCCATTTTTTTTCAAGACAGGGTTTCTCTGTAGCTTTGGAGCCTATCCTGGAACTTGGTCTGTAGACCAGGATGGCCTAAAACTCATAGAGATCTGCCTGACTCTGCCTCCTGAGTGCTGGGGTCAAAGCCCTGGGCTACCATTGCCTGGCTCTAGTGGTCTTGTTTGTTTATGCTATGAAACAAGGAAAACAGGCCTCACCATAACTGGACAAGATTTTGACTGAACTTTTCAGTTTCTAGAACTGTGAAATACAAAATTCTTTTGCTGATAAGTTGATTTCATTCAGAATGATTTCATTGAACAGCCTGGATTGTTTAATCCAAATACCAAACACAATTTAAGAGTTTTTTTTCTCTTAAACTACTAGCACAGTAAAAGGAACATATGTTCTATTAATTTATGGAAACAATATCAGCATCATCAATTCCTGACTTTTTAGGAGCCAAGAGGGGTCAAGGACACCAGGAGAATATAGTCCACAGAACAACTAAGCAGGGCTGGGGATCACATGGAACCTGCATGGGTTGTAGTTGTTTAATTTGGAATTTTTGTGGGATGCTGTGGTGGTTTGAAATAAAATGCCCCTTAAAGGGAGTGTAGCTATCAGAAGGTGCGGTCTTATTGGAGGAAGTATGTTACTGTGGGGGCAAACTTTGAGGTTTCTTTTCTCAAGCTTCAGTCAGTGTGACTGTCAGTTGACTTCCCGCTGCCTTCTGGTTAAGATGTAGCCAGCACCACGCCTGACTGCACAATGCCATGCTCCCCATGATGATAATGGACTGAACCCCTGAAACTGTAAGCAAACCTCCTCAATTAAATGTTTTCTTTATAAGAGTTGCCATGGTCATGTTGTCTCTTCACAGCAAAAAGAGAAACCCAAGCTAAGACAAACTCCTAACAGTGGGAGTGCGAATATCCCTGACTGTTTTTATGCTCTTGGGACCCTTTTCCTCCTGCTGGGTTGCCTTGTCTAGCTTTGATATGAAGGTTTGTGCCTAGACTTAGTGTATGTTATTATGCCCTATTTGACTGATGTCCCTGGGAGGACTGCTCTTTTCTGAAGGGAAATGAAGGAGCAGTGGGTCTGAGGGAGAGGGGAAGTGGTGGTAGGTCACTAGGAGGGGTGGAGGCAGGGGAGGATGCAGTCAGGATGTTTGTGTGAGGGAAGAATAAATCAAAGGAGAAAAGGAAAAAAAAGTTACCAAACAAGGGGCTGGAGACGGCACAGTGGCACAGAGGTTAGCAACACACACTGTTCTCCAGGGGACCTGAGTCTGGTTCCCAGGACCCAAGTCTTGAAGCTCATAGTCACTTGTGACTCCAGCTCCACAGGATCCCATGCCGTCTTCTGGACTTCCCGGGTACCTGCTGGCATGCACAGGTGCGCATATCCCCGCATGTAAGATGCATAATTAAAAATAAATCTTAAAAAGCAGAAGTTACCAGACAGAACAATTAGGGTTTTGGCTAAAACTACTTTTTTTACAAAAGGTAATATTTTCTTACATATAATAAGAAATAAACTTGTTTTAAATTTACATATATATCACATGCATTTGGAAATATTAAAACAGTACTAGAGGGTGTAAAATGGAAAACAATTCTTTTCTCCTTCACTGATCACAAGCCTGTACTTTCCTCATTAAATACTGTTTTCTTACGGAAAAATTAAAAGCTAAGCATACCTTTTTGTATCTCTTTTAATATGAGTGAGACCACTTTAGGTGGCTGCCTTTTGCTCTTATCAGTGTGATTTTGTGAATTATTGCTTCAAAATTTTAAATGTATTGGCAAGACAGAAGCACCTCTCTTCTTCCTCCCCTCCCTGCTGTCTCAGTATCTTTCTATTCTTTGACCTCCCCGCCACGTGTGTGTGTGTGTGTGTGTGTGTGTGTGTGTGTATGTGTGTATGTGTGTGTGTGTGTGTGTTTATTGTCAAGGTTGGTCTTTTACTAGCTCCTGAGTTCTGGGATTGTAATTTGTGTACATACTTGCAGTTCATTGACTAGTATTTTTTGTTTGTTTTTTGAGAAAGGTTTTCTCTGTGGCTTTGAAGCTATCCTGGAACTCACTCTGTAGACCAGACTGGCCTTGAACTCACAGAGATCCGCCTGCCTCTGCCTCCCGAGTGCTGGGATTAAAGGCATGTGCTACCAACGCCCATCTCACTGACTAGTTTTAAAACATGCTGTGCCTTTTCCTTCTGATGGTACTTTGTGGAAAAATCCTACAGTTTGTCCCTTTGGGCTGAAGTAATGTTCTCCTTTTACAATGGACATTGATTTCAAATATTAAAGTTATAAGTTATTCCTCATCAAACAAAAAATTGGAATTTCATGTCCATCCATTTCATACCTTCTTTCCTCTATTTCAGTCTTGGGTCATGTCATAAAAAGTGGCAGAATTAAATCACATCCTCAATTTCCTGTATTTCAGCAACTACTTCTTTTTTAAATTATTATTAATTAATCAAGTAATTATTTTTCTCCAGCCTGATCACAGTTTCCTTTCTCTTTTTCTTCTCTTCCCAGTCTCTCCCTCCTAAACTCCACCCCATCCACTCCCTCTCCCTTACCTTCAGACAAGTGAGGGACTCCCATGTATATCAGGCATGGCATGGCATGGCATATCAAGTTGCAGCAAGACTAGGCATCTCCTCTCCTATTAAGGCTGGGTGAGGCAATCTAGAAGGAGGAAAGGGTTCCAAGAGGAGAGAACAGAGTCAGAGATATCCCCCCTACCCCCTCCTAGGAGTATCACAAGGAGACCAAGCCACACATCTGCAACACATGCAGAGAGCCCAAGTCAGTTCCATGCAAGTTTTCTGGTTGGTGGTTCTGTCTCTGTGAGCTCCCATGAGCCTAGGTCAGTTGACTCTGTGTTTTCCTGTAGTGTTCTTGGCCCCTCTGGCTCCCAAAATCCTTCTTCTCCTCTTCCAAAGGATTTGCTGAGGTCTACTTAGTGTTTGACTGTGGGTCTCTATATCTGCTTCCAACAGTTGCTGGGTGAAGCCACTCTGATGACAACTTGACTGGGCAATGATCTATGAGTATAGCAAAATATCATTAGGAATCATTTAATTGACCTTTTTCCCTTTTTTGACAATCATGTTCTATCCTAAATCTCTGAATTGTTCAGCCTCTGGTCCCCGGTCCTCCAGGCTGTGACTGGACCAGTCATTGGTTGGCTACTCCAATAATTTCTGTGCCACCTTTGTCCCCGCATATCTTGTAGGCATGGCCAATTGTAGGTCAGAGGTTATGTGGCTGGTTGAGGTTCCAATCCCTCCACTGGAATTCTTGCCTGATTACAAGAGATGACTGGTTCAGGTTCCGTATCTTCCATTGCTAGGAGATTCCTGGAAGTTTCCACTGAACTAGGTTTCTAGCTCATCTCAGAGATACTTCTGATTCCAATTATCTTTCCCAGTACTCTCTTCCTCCATCCTCCCCCTACCTGATTCCTCCTGTTCCCATTTCCACCTACCCCATCCAGACCTCACCCCTGTTCACCTGTGATGTCTATTGTACCTTAAGACCCAGATATACCACTCATGGGCATAGTCCCAAAGGATGCTCTACTACATCACAAAGGCACTTGCTCAACTATGTTCATAGCATCATTAATCATAATAGCCAGAAAGAGGAAACAACCTAGATGTCCATCAACTGAAGAATGGGTAAAGAAAATGTGGTGAATGTAACAATGAGTATTACTCAGCTATTAAAAACAATAACAACATGAAATTTGCTGGTAAATGGATAGAACTAGAAAAAGATCATCCTTAGTGAGGTAACCAAGACCCAGGAAGGCAAACATGACATGTACTCACTCACAGGTAGATATTAGCCATAAAGAATAACCACATTGCAATCCACAGACTCAAAGAAGCTAATAAACAAGGAAGGTTGGGGTTCACATGAAGCTCACCGTGAAGGGGAAATATGTAGATGACAGCTTTCTATCCTACCTGGGCCCTCAGCCATTTAGTCCCAAATAAACACACATAGACTTATATTAATTATAAACCATGGCTCAGGCTTCTTACCTCTCCCTTAATTATAAACCAATTTCTATTAATCTATGTATTTCCACGTGGTCTTGGCTTACCAGTGATGCCCGGTCTTCTTGTTCCCTCATGACACCTCACTGGTGACCCACTCTCTGTATTCCTCTTCTCAGCATTCTCCTAGTCTGGTAGCCCCACCTATACTTCCTGCCTGGCTACATCCTGCCTGTCCATTGGCCAAAACAGTATTCATCAACCAATAAGAGAAAAAATACATTCACAGCATACAGAAGAACATCCCCCATCAGAAATAGAATAGACAACAACTACCTCTTCAGTACTTCTAGGGAGAGAGATTAGATGAACATGGAGAATATATATATTTTAATTTATCTAGTCTTCCATGAAGGATTCCTCTTGGTTAGTGCTGGCTGAATGAGGTTCTCTGTGGCAGGCATTTAAATGCTGGTTCTTTGAGAATTTGTGTTGGGGGTAGAGTGAGGGGCATCCCCACATCAGGACTCCTACAATGGGTGTTGTGCATTCTAGATGACATCACTAGCATCTTAGCCATTCTTCCCTTGCCTTATGTTGGTCTCTGTAATGTAAAACAATTATTTTCTAGTGTTCACATTTCTTTCCATTGAAGATGCTGATGCGATGATGTCATCTGTAGAATTTTACGAGATTTTCAGAAATGTATTTGAAAGATCTTTGTAGTAAACTTACCTTTAACCCTGGGCCTTTAGCAAAAATATTAGACGATGGTTAAAGTCCCATTCAAATATGGAGTTTTGTAGTCTTTGAAGTCACTAAACCAGAATTCCAAGGTGAGTTTTCATGTGCTAACTTAAGCAAGTTATTTATCTCTCTGAATCTTCATTTTCTCAGTTGTGAAATAGGAATCAAGGCGGTTACCTTACAATGCTGTTCTGGAGATGACCACACAATGCTGAGCACTCAGTATGAACTCAACATGATGTGGCATACATTATGGTCCTAATGATAACATAAAATCCATAAAAGACTAAGAATAATTGGACAAAAAACTTTGAGGAGTGAAAACTAATTATAAAAGGCTCTTGAGTTGATATAAACATATTTATGAACAAAAATCAAGAAAGCAGTTCTCTCAGAGACTGAAGTGACAGTTCTAGAAGGTTCTTTAGATTTCCTGAAGATGATGCTAAGAAGAAATGACAGAATTATCCTCCTAGAAGTTAGGATCAACTTACCATACAGCCTGAGTGTTTCTTTTTAATTGTTGTCATTAAACAGTGTGACTGTCCAAGTTGGAATAGATGACCGTTCTTAGGTTGTGATAAAAATAGCTTTCCCATGTACTTACATAAGAGACACAATGTGATGGAACTGATGAGAGGGGAAAATAGAGGCTTAGCAATGATCTGGACAGCAGGTAGTCATTCATACTCAGAATCCTACTGTGCCTTAACTGACACTCCTTACCCTCAACCTCAGATGACTTCAGTTCCCAGACCTCCGGGAACTGCAATTGTAAGAGGTCTTCCTGTCTGGAAAACAAAGAGCTTCTTTTTTTTCTGTTGTTGACTTAATTTTTTTCCTTTTTTAAAATTTAAGATAGAAACAAGCTTGTTTCACATGTCAAACCCAGCTTCCTCTTCCTCCCCTCTTTCCCCACCCTCCCCACTAGGCCCCCAGTCTCCTACCCAATCTCCACTCTGATCCCCAGGGAGGGTGAGACCCTCCATGGTGGATCTCCAGAGTCTGTCATTTCATCCAGGGCAGGTCCTAGGCCCTCTCCTGAGAGTCTAGGCTGAGAGATCATCCCTCATTGTGGGATGGACACTCAAAGTCTATTTGTACACCAGGGATAAATACTACCCAAGGCCCCATAGATTACCTAGGCCTCCTCACTGACACCCACATTCAGGGGGTGTGGATCAGTCCCATGCTGTCCACACAGCCATCAATCTGGGGTTCAAGAGTTCCCCCTTGTTCAGGTAAACTGTTTCTGTGGGTTAAACCAGCCCAGTCTTAATTCCTTTGCTCACCAGTTCTCCTTTCCCGTGACTGAATTACAGGAGTTCAGTTCAGTGTTTAGCTGTGGGTGTCTGTCTATGCTTCCATCAGTCGCTGGATGAAGGTTCTATTTCCTAGACTCTTTGGCAGTGGGATTGTATGCTGGTACTCCCCTGATTCATGTCTAAATTCCTTATATGAGTGAGTACATACCATGCTTCTCTTTTTGTGACTGGATTACCTTACTCAGGATGGTGTCTTCCAGTGCCATCCATTTGTCTGTAAATTTCAAGATCCCATTTTTTTTTCTGCTGAGTAGTACTCCATTGTGTAAATGTATCACATTTTCTCTATTCACTCTTCAGTTGAGGGGCATCTAGGTTGCTTCCAGGTTCTGGCTATTTCAAATAGTGCTGTTATGAACATAGTGGAACAGATGTTGTTGTTGTATGAATGTGCATCTTTTGGGTATATGCCTAAGAGTAGAGTTGTTGGGTCTTGTGGTAGACTGATTCCCATTTTCCTGAGGAATCTCCATACTGATTTCCAAAGTGGGTGTATGAGTTTGCACTCCCACCAGCAGTGGAGGAGTATTCTCCACTCTCCATATCTTCTGCAGCATAAACTGTCATTGGTGTTTTGTGATTTTAGTCATTTTGACAGGAGTAAAATGGTATCTCAGAGTTGTTTTAGTTTGCATTTCCTGGATGGCTAGGGATGTTGAACACTTTCTTAAGTGTCTTCCAGCCATTTTAGATTCCTTTATTGAGAATTCTGTATTTAGTTCTGAATCCCACTTTTTAATTGTATCATTTGGTGTTTTGGAAACTTGCTCCTTGAGTTCTTTGTAAATTTTGGAGATCAGCCCTCTGTCAGATGTGGGGTTAGTGAATTGGGTTTTCCCAATATGTGGGTTGCCTTTTTGTCTTGCTGACTGTGTCCTCTGCCTTACAGACGTTTCTCAGTTTCAGGAAGTCCCATTTATTAATTGGTGATCTTAGTGTCAGTGCTACTGGAGTTATTTATGTTCAGGAAGCAGTCTCCTGTACAATTAGTTCAAGAGTACCTCCCACTTTCTTTTCTAATAGGTCAGTGTGGCTGGATTTATGTTGAGGTCTTTGATCCATTTGGATTTAAGTTTTGTTGATTGCGATAGACATGGATCTATCTGCAGTCTTCTACATGTCAGCCTCCAGTTATTTCAGCACCATTTGTTGAAGATGCTTTCTTTTATCCATCGTATAATTTTAGCTTCTTTGTGAAAGATCAGGTGTTCATATGTGTATGGGTTAATGTTGAGGTGTTCAATTCAATTCCATTGGTCTGTCTGTTTTTGTGCCAAAACCAAGCTGTTTTCAGGACTATAGCTCTATAATACAGCTTGTAGTTAGAGATGGTGATGCCTCTGGATGCTGCTTTGTTGAACAGGTTATTTTGGCTATCCTGGGTCTTTTGTTTTTCCATATAAAGTTGAGAATTGTTCTTTCAATGCCTGTAAAGAATTGTTCCTGGATTTTAATGGGGATTATGTTAAATCTGTATATTGCTTTCGATAAGATTGCCATTTTTACTATGTTGATCCTACCTATCCAAGAGCATGGGAGATCTTTCCATTTTCTGGTGTCTTCTTTAATTTCTTTCTTTAAGGACACAAAGTTCTTGTGATACAGGTCTTTCACTTGTTTGGTTAGCATTATCCCCAGATATTTTATGTTGTTTGTGGCTATTGTAAAGGGCGATGTTTCTCTGATTTATTTCTCAGCCCTTTTATTGTCTGTATATAGTAGGGCTACTGATTTTCTTGAATTGATCTTTTATCTTGCCATTTTGCTGAAGGTATTTATCAGCTGTAGGAATTTTCTGGTAGAGTTTTTCGGGTCACTTATGTAAACTATCATATCATCTGCAAATAGTGAAAGTTTGACCTCTTCCTTTCCAATTTGTATCCCTGTGATCTCCTTTTGTTATCGTATTGCTCTAGCTAGAACTTCAAGAACAATATTGAAAAGGTTTGGAGAGAGTGAACAGCCTTGTCTTGTTCCTGATATTAGAGAAATCACGTTGAGTTTCTATCCATTTAGTTTGATGTTGGCTGTTGGTTTGCTGTATAAGGCTTTTATTATGTTTAGGTAAGTTCCTGTTATCCTGGATCTCTCCAAGACCTTTATCATGAAGGGGTGTTGGGTTTTTGTCAAAGACTTTTTCAGTATCTAGTGATATGATCATGTGATTTTTGTTTCCCAGCTGGTTCATATGGTGGGTTACATTGATGCATTTTTTCTATGTTGATCCATCCCTGCATCCCTGTGATGAAGCCTACTTGATCATGGTGGATGAGATTTCTGATGTGTTCTTGGATCCGATTTACCAGTGCTTTATTGAGAATTTTTGCATCGATGTTCATGAGAGATATTGGTCTGAAGTTCACTTTCTTAGTCTTGTCTCTGTGTGCCTTGTGTATCAAGGTTATTGAAGCTTCATAGAAAGAGTTTGGCAAAGACCCTTCTGCTTCTATTGCGTAGAATACTTTGAGAAGAATTGTTATAAGATGTTCTTTGAATTTCTGGTAGAATTCTGCACTGAGGCCATCTGGTTCTGGGCATTTTTTTTTTGGTTGGGAGACTTTTGATGACTGCTTCTATTTCCTTAGGTGTTATAGGTCTATTTAAATTGCTTATCTGTTCTTGATTTAATTTTGGCAAGTGATATCTATCCACAAAACTGTCCATTTTCTTTAGATTTTCAAATTTTGTGGAGTACAGGTTTTCAAAGTATGACCTGATGATTCTCTGCATTTCCTCAGTGTCCATTTTTATATCCCCTTTTCATTTCTGATTTTCTTAATTTGCATGTTCACATTCTGCTGCTTCATAAGTTTGAATAAAGATTTGTCTATCTTCTTGATTTTCTCAAAGAACCAACTCTTTGTTACATTGATTCCTTGTATTGTTTTCCTAGTTTCTACTTTGTTGATTTCAGCCCTCAATTTGATTATTTCTTGGTGTCTACTCCTCCTGGGTGAGTTTGCTTCTTTGTGTTCTAGAGCTTTCAGTTGCGCTGTTAATTTTCTGTAACTATTATCTAGTTTCTTCATGTGGACATTTAGTGCTGTGAACTTCCCTCTTAGCACTGTTTTCAAAGTGTCCAATAAGTTTGGGTATGCTGTGTCTTCATTCTCATTGACTTCTAGGAAGTATTTAAATTTTTTACTTCTTTTTTGACCCAGGAATGGTGCAATTGTTCATTATTCAATTTCCATGAGTTTGAAGGGTTCTGCAATTCATTGTGTTGTTGACTTCTAATTTTAACGCATGGTGGTCTGATAAGGTGCATGGAGTTATTCCAATATTTTTGTACCTGTTGATGTTTGGTATGTTGCCAAGTATCTGGTTGATTTTTGAGAAGGTTCCATGTGGCGCTGAGAAGAAGGTGTATTCTTTTATATTAGGATGGAATGTTCTATAGATGTCTGTTAATCCCAATTGGGTCATAATTTCTATTAGCTCCTTTGCTTCTTCTGTCTGGTATTCCTGTCTAGTGGTGAGAGTAGGGTGTTGAAGTCTCCCACTATAAGTGTGTGGGGCTTTATATGTGATTTGAGTTTTAGTAATGTTTCTTTTATGAACATGAATACTTTTGTATTTGGGGCATAGATGTTCTCTCCAGCGATGAGTATGAAATGACCTCCTTTATCTCTTTTGATTGATTTATTTTAAAATCTAATTTTATTAGATATTAGGATTTCTACCCCCACTGGTTTCTTGGGTTCATTTGATTGGAAAATCTTTTCCCAACCCTTAACTCTGAGGTAATGTCTGTCTTTGAGGCTGAGGTGTGTTTCTTGTATGCAGCAGCAGGATGGCTTCTGTCCTCGAATCCATTCTGTTAGCCTGTATCTTTTTATGGGCAAGTTAAGACCATTAATATTGAGGGATATTAATGACCATTAATTGCTCATTCTTGTTTGTTTTGGAATGGTTGTTGTTGTTGGAATTATATGTGGATTTCCACATTTATTCTTTTGGCTGTTAATAAGGTGGGATTTTCTATTGCCTATGTTTTTCTGGTTGTAGTTAACTTTCTTGGGTTGGAGTTTTCCTTCCAGAAATTTCTGTAGGGCTGGTTTATTGGATGCTTTTTGTTTAAATCTGGTTTTTTATGGAGTATCTTGTTATCTCCATCTATAGTGATTGAAAGCTTTGCTTTGTATAGCAGTCTCGGCTGGCATCGTGGTCTCTTGGTGTTGGTAGAATGTATATCCAGGGCCTTCTCCCTTTCAGAGTTTTCAAGAAGTCAGGTCTGATTCTGATAGATTTGCCTTTGTATGTTACTTGGCATTTTTCCTTTGCTGCTCGTAATAGTCTTTCTTTATTCTGTATGTGTGGGGTTTTTACCATTATGTGGCGAGGGGACTTCCTTGTGGTCCACTCTATTTAGTGTTCTGTAGGCTTCTTGTACTTTCATTGGCATGTCTTTCTTTAGGTTGGGAAAGTTTTCTTCTGTGATTTTGTTGAATATGTGTTCTGCCCCCCTGAGGTGGTTTTCTTCACTTTCTTTTATACCTATCATTCTTTTTTTTTGGTCTTTCGAGACAGGGTTTCTCTGTAGCTTTGGAGACTGTCCTGGAACTCACTTTGTAGACCAGGCTGGCCTCGAACTCACAGAGATCCGCCTGCCTCTGCCTCCTGAGTGCTGGGATTAAAGGCGTGTGCCACCAACGCCCGGCTCTATACCTATCATTCTTAAGTTTGGTCTTTTCACAGTGTTCCATATTTCCTGGATATTTTGTGTTAGGTATTTGTTGGATCTAAGATTTTCTTTGGTTGATGAATCTATTTCCCCTAGTGTATCTTCAACACCTGAGATACTCTCTTCCATCTCTTGTATTCTGTTGGTTATGCTTGCATCTGTAGTACCTGACCATTTGCCCAGCTTTTCTATTTCCGGTATTCCTTCGGACTGTGTTTTTTATTGTCTCTATTTCAGCTTTCAACCCTTGCACTGTTTGAATTTTTTCTTTGTCTTTTCCTCTCTTTCTTGCATTTGTTGGAGTTTTTTATTTGTCTTTTCTTCTATTTGTTGTATTTTTTTGGTTTGTTTTTTCTTCCATTTCTTGCATTTTTTGTTTTGTTTTTGCTTCCATTTCTTGAAGGCATTTTTTCATAACCTTTTGAGGGCTTCTATCATTTTCATGAAGTTGTTTTTAAGGTCTTTCTCATCTGCTTCATCTGCAACAGGCTATTTAGTTCTTGAGGGTGTAGATTCTCTAATCTCTGGCAGTGTCATATCGGTTTTTCTGTTGCTGGGTGTGTTTTTATATTTTCTCCTTCCCATCATTTCTTCCTGTAGGTACAGAAGGAGTCTCTTCTCCTGGTGGGTATGTGACCATGGTTCCTTTCCAGTGGGTGGGAGCAGGTCCAATACCCTGGTGGCTTTCCTCTTGCATAGATGGAGGCTGTCCTAGTATCAGGGCCTTGGCAATCTTTGGGTAGGCTGGACCTTTGCCTGTCCCATGGGTGGAGAATGGGATGGATGCTGGCAGTCTCTGGGCAGGTTGACTCCTGCTGTGATGGGAGCTGCATGTTGCAGTACCCTGATCTCTGCTATTTGTGAGCATATCGCCGGAAGGCAGGATGTAAACAGGCCTAGGGCTATGTAGCCCCATGGTTGGAGAAAGGAACTATGGTGCTGGCAGTCTCTGGGTGGGCTGAATCTTGTTGGAATGGGATCTGTGCTGCACAGTCCCCAGGTCTCTGATGGTTCTGCTCAGGGCACCAGAAGGTAGGCTGGAGACAGTCCCATGCTTACCTCGCCTGTCCAGTGGGTGGAGAATGGGACTTGGAAGCTGGCAGTCTCTGGGTGGGCTGAGTTCCCTCTGGCTGGGATCCGCCATGTGCAGTCCTTCAGTCTCTGGTGGTTCTGCTCAGGGCACTGGAAGTTAGGCTCGCCTGTCTTGTGGGTGGAGAATGGGACTTGGACACTGGCAATCTCTGGGCGAGCTGGCTCCTGCCGGGATGGGAGCTGCAGTGTCAACAAAGAGCTTCTTGATGTTCTGGAAAAGGCGCACTTGGCCAGAGCATGTCAGTGCTGTGTAACTCCTCCAGAATATTAAAAATAACCCTTGCATAGGCATCAGGAAGGCTCATCTGCCATGTACATGAAAGGTGAGAGAATGATCTCTGCAAGTGGCACCTGTCAGGACAAGACATAGTTGAAAAGAGATTGACTTCAGTAAAGCTTCCCTGTGTCCCATCTTGATCCACCCAACTCCTGCAGCTTTTGAGATTATGGTAATTAATTACTGCTAGTCTGTGAGTATTCTTTTGGTGTCTGCTAGGTCCTAGAAGACAGAGTATCTACCTTATTCTTTGTAGTACTCTGTGTATTTTAGGTCACACTAGCATTGGAGAACTGAAAAGAAAACATGCAAGAAACTCAGTTTTCCATGTCTCTCTCCATCAATAAGACTCTGCAATTTATGTTATTCCTAGCAGAGATTTAAGGACCGGAACATGTGTAGTCTTAAAACAGTGTTATGGTTGACATCTATCTGTTCTTGAGATAGAAGCCCATTCATCTTTTGACAGAAGTGACTGTGGGGAGGTGAGATGGCACAAGGACCAGCAGAACACTGTCCTTTCTACAGGAGGGATGCTGCCTGTGCATCTCTAAAAACGACTTCAAACTTGGTGTCTCAACATCTCTGTCTTAATCTCCCAAAGACAACAAATCCATCTCATGCGAAGTTTGAGTGTTCACAAGGCACAGTCTCTATCTCTGTCTGTCTGTCTTTCTACCTATTTAATTCTCTCTCTACTCTCCTACAACAGAACAGTTGTATCAACTACCATCATTCATGCTGTCCCACTGAAGTCAGATATTCTGGTGATGTCCCGTGACCATTGATTTGTTGTCTGTGTATAACTGATTTTTCCTCAAATATTGTAAGCAGAATCATATGGTATACAACATTTTGATACCAGCTTTGTTAAACATCTTCAGTATTTAACCGTGTTGTTGAATGTAAACAGTTTATTCTTTTCTATTGCTGAGTAGTATTCCATTGTGTTTGAACGTAACACAGCATTAATCTGGTCAGTCACTGAATAGCATTTGTGAGCAGGCATGCCTATGTTTTAGTATTGAGATTTTCTTTCTCTAGGGGAAATACCAGGTATTTTGGGTTAAAATGGCCCTAAGAGCTCCCGTTTTAGAGGTGTGGTCATTGCTGCTGGAGTTTTGGAAACAGATCAATGTTGATTATTGGAAGGTTGTAAAGGCTGGGAGTGGGTGACTAAAAGTATATCATCCCTGTCCTTCCTATATGCCCTTTCTGTCTTCCTGGCAGTTATGATGTGGTCAGCTGGGCTCTACCACACCGTACTTGTGATGGAGAGCTGACACATCTGGAACCATGAGCCACATACACTTTACCCCATTTAGATTGTTTACTTAGGTTATAGAGATATGAAAGTAACCAACACAGGGAGATTGGACATCTATCTGGATAGTGGAGGCATGCAGATTCCATAAGAAGCACCTATCAGTTTCCTAAAGGGGGTGTAGCATTTGCATTTCCTCAGGCAATGCAATAGAATTCCTTATCAGCACCTGGTATTGGCAATAGCTTTCATTTTAGCCATTCTAATCTGAGCAAGGCAGCATTTGTCACACTTTTAATTAGATTTCTCAGAATGGTTTGTGAGTTTGTGTGTGTGTGTGTGTGTGTGTGTGTGTGTGTGTGTGTGTGTGTGTGTGTGTATGTCATGGGATGGATATGGAGATCAGAGGGCAACCATGGGTATTGGTCTCTTTCATCTTGTTTGTTGTTTTTTCCTGCTGCATATATCAGACAAGGTGGCCTGCAGGCTTCCAGGGATTCTCCTGTCTCTGCTTCCTGTTCCCCATAGAAATAGTAAGATCTTAGAAGCATGTCCTATTTATCCAGGTCTGTGTGGGTTATGGGGATTTGAACACCACCTGCTTATACACACTGAGTCATTTCCCCAGTCCTGATGTTGAATATTTTTGTGGGCTTATTTGCCTTCTGCATATGATCTTTATGGAAGTTTTTCTCATTTTTAAATCAGGCTGTTATCTTACCTCAGAGCTCTAACAGTTCTTTACATATCAGGATACAGTCTTTTCTTGAATATATACTTTTTTAATCCTGCCCCAAACAGTTGGCATCTTGTCCTTTAAGTCTCCGTCATTTGAAAGGGAAATATCTTATTTGATGGTGCTCAATTTATTATTTTTTCACACCCAGATTATACCTTTTTGTGTCACATCTAAAATAGTTTTTAGGTCATCAAGATTTTCTCATGTCTCATTCTGAAAGTTTTAAAAGATGTGATTTATATTTACATATATGACTCATTTTGATTTAAGTTTCATGCAAGGCATAATATTTAGGTGTTTATTTTGTGTTATTTGTATGTGTCATCATCAATGAATTGTATATGAGCAGTTTTGAAAGGACTCATTTTTCCATTGAACCCCTTTGCACCTGTTAACAATAAACTAGGTGTAGTGTTAGGCTTGGTTCTGGAACTCTGCTAATGATCATGAATTTATTCACCAATCTTACATTGTCAGAAGTTCTGCAGGTTTATTGGAAAACCTTAAGATCCAGTGGTTTGATTCTTATTACCCTACTTTCTCAAAACTGTGGCCGCCTTACCATTCCATATAAATTTTGGAATCAGTTTGATGAATTCAATGCTACAAACCCTGGAGACTTTATAGTTTTGTTTTTGAAAATCAATTTTATATGTGTCTATAATGAATTTTACTCCTTTTCACTCCCAGAACTCTCTCTAAACTTCCTACCTTTCCCTTTAGACCTTTCTGCCCCACAGGTCTACATTCTCTTCTGATGTATTTATGTGTGTGTGATCCACCGAGTTTAATTAGTGTCTCTTGCCTGAACATTGATGGAGGCATTATTGTTAGGAGTTGGGGAACCCATCAGCAGCTATCCTATTGAAGAAAGTGACACTGCCTTCCCCAGCAACTACTAACTGTCAGTTAATACTGGGAGAATCCCCTGGCTTTTATATGACTTGCATTAGGAGTCTAGATCACTAGGGATTGAGAATGAAGGTCTTTCCTATGCCAGGTCTTCTGACTCACAAATGTGGCGTTTATGGCCTGTTCTCTAAATTCTTTCACCATGATTTTATGATTCCAGCATATGGCTCTTGTCTTTATTTTGTTAGATTTATACCAAGATATTATATTTTTGGAGACATAACAGTAGTAATTTTTAATATTTTCCTATTGTTATTACCGTAATTTTTGTGGCATCTCTAACTGCCTTTAATGGTTTGTTGGGAGCAGGCCTGCTGGTAATCACCATTTCTCTTCATTTGAGACATTGTATAGTATGGTTCACTGGGGGAAGGACACTGTTGCTGGTTGTCTTTCTGGCCTTGTTGTTCTAAAGGTATCTTCAAAGTAATTGACTTCTTTGTGGCTTCTATTGTTTCTTGCTTTTCATTAGTGAGAACTGAGTCTAGGGATTCATGCATGTTAAGCAAGCATTCACCCAGATCACTGGACTATATATCCCTGGCCCTCTTGCTACTTTATATATTGAGACAGGATCTCACTAAGTTGCCTAAACCATCTATGAACTCATGATCCTCTTGAATAGCTGTGATTATAGGCATGAACCACCAGCCACGACTCCCTGTTATTTCCAATGAAACCATGTGATCATTGACTATTCAGTCCATTGTTATTTAGATGTAATGGTGCATTTTTTCTTGGCTTTTGCTACATTTTTTTTCATTGTCTTTGACTCTACAAACTTTAATCATGAAGCATTTGGGTATGGATTTATTTGGGTGTATCTTTTGGATATTTGCTTTACACTTAATTTCAAATCCAGTTAACACTAATCCCCTCTGTTTTAGTTAGAATTTCTATTCCTGTGATAAAACCCTCTGACCTGAAGCAGGAAAGGACATTTCCATATTATAGATTGTCCATCATCCTGGGAAGATTGTTCATCATCCAGGGAAATCAGAGCAAGAACTCAAGGGTGGATGCAGAAACTGATGCAGAAGCCATGGGTGAGTGCTGCTTATTGGATTACTCCACATGGCTTGCTTAGTTTGCTTTCTTATATAATTCAGGGTACTGCTACATTAATCACTGACCAAGAAAATGCCCCAAAAGGGTGCACACAGGCCAATCTGAGAGAGCATTTTCTCAATTGAGGGTTGCTCTTCTCAATTATTCTAGGTTGTGTCAAATATACGGAGAAACTTGAAGTTGTCTGGAGTACAGTACTTTATAATTCCACACATTCCTTTCCCCTACTTAACAACAAACTCAGTGTGTAAGAGGGGGTTGGAGGGCCTCTGGGGGTATGTTCAACTTTCAGATCTCTGTAACAGCTTGCTTATATGCCTTTAGTGCTCAGAAACTTAATGATAATTGTCTTTGTGAGTGTCAGAAGTCAAGAGAAAATTAATGCAAATATTTGAAATTAGCTCAAAAGATGACTTCGGTTATTTTTTGAGAAACTATAGATGTTTAATAAAGTAAGTTTGGTTAGTATGTATTTGTTGAATGAGTAAATAATCACATGATCTCAGGTGTAATGGATAAATTAAGAGTAAGCCACATTTTCATACTTAAATCTGTTAGATCATTTTGCAGCTTTTGTTTTAAATTTTTAGATGGCTAGCCTTTTGAATGTCCTATGAGTGGATGAGCCAGAAGATGGTATTTTATGATCTTTGGGTTTCATTGGAAGCCTTTACATGGATAATGACCCAAGAATATATTTTTCAAATTATTTATTTTTATTTTGTGTTTGAGTATTTTACTTGCATTTATTTGCAGGTGCCATATGTATACCTAATGCTGCAGAGGTCAGAGCTGGAGGATTGGATCTCTAGTAGCTAGAGCTACAGATGGTTGTAAGCATATGTGGGCGCTGAGAACCGAATCCAGGTCTTATGCAAGAACACCAGTGCTCCTAACTTTTGATCCAGCTTTTTAGCCCTAGAGTCTATTTCTTGATAAATGAACTATTTTGCAGTAGTGATTCAGCAATACAATACTTGACTTACCAAGAAACTATTAGTGTTAATCAGTGTCATTAATTATGTAAATAATCACATAGCTTTCATACAGGAACTCTGAAATTTATAGGTGCAAGCAGAATAATTCATTTCTGGATAATTGGGTACTAGAGACTTGGGTAAATTGTATAGTTTTCCTGTGTGACTTATTGATGGACAGGGCATGTGTAGTTCTTTAAATTGCCCATTTATTGTGTTCATTTTAACTAACTGATAGTAATTTTTATTATTGGTAGTTTTCCCACTTTATGGGAAAGGTTAAGAAGTTGACATAATGGTTTCAAGCATTCTTGCCCTAAAGATGGTATTGTTCCTTTTGACATTGTAAAAATAACTCTCTCTGTAGTTTCAACAAGTGCCTTCAATGTATAATTAATTAACCCAAATGGATGTTATCTGAATATGAGAAATTTTTATAATTTTGAGTAATTTACTCTCTCAACTCATCCTTGAAGTTTAGAAACTTGGAGTATCTCAGAATTTGTAGCTTTCCATGTTCCAATAAAGCATAAAAGGCTGCAATAACTTCTGGTTTTCACTGGAATAAAAAAAGATACATCTTTCATTTGGTCAATAATTTCAACCTTTTGGAAAAGTCAATTGATTTAAGAACCTAAATATAGTTTCCACCTAGTATGTAAGACTTATGAATGGATTCTATAGTCAGCAAAACGTGTTTCTCTTCCCTGCTGATGTTACAACCTACCTTTGCTTTTGGAGTCCATGAAAACAAACAGCAAGGGCACAGGACTTCATTGAGGCTTTGAAAGTGTAGACCTGTAAATATGTATTTTGTCGATAATGGCAATCACCCTGAGATATGTGAGGGCCTTCTAATGTGTTTTCTTTGCAGAGCTATCATTCTGTAGTCATTCTGATAGGAAAAATAGCCCTAAAGAGGCTGGAGTTGTAGTGAGGAAGAGGAACATTTTCATAGACACCCCTTCCCCAAAAACTTGATAATTACCCTTTGTTGTATTGCCAAGAGTCAAAATGTTATCAGTTGTGTTTTTTCAAGATGAATAAAGTAAGCAAGAGTAATGAAAAAGTAAAAATCCGGGTTGGGGGAGCCAAAAATGTCTGAGCTATCAACGGGTATTGTCTCTTTTTCACTCTGTTCTCCTCATTAAGGTCAGTTTTACTTTTTAGCCCAAGTCTTAGTTCAGTGTGGAGAGTACAACAATGCTGTAGAGACTTACCCAATAAGCATTTGTTGAGTAAGTAAATGAGTGAACCACACATATTCTGTATAGCGTTTGTGAAGGTAATCTGTGCTCAGACACAGAAAGTGAATAAATGGTATCTTTTAATATGATTCCTACAATTTTTCTTCTCAGAAAAAATTGTAAATGGTTGGTATGGTTCAATTGCAGTTTTATGATAATTAAGGAATCATTGTATAACAGAAGTAAAAAAAAATTGTAAGAGTCGGAAGAACAGGGAATTTGCTGTGAGGTTGTGTCTCATAGAAATGTCAGAAGCTACAGACACAGGAAGTCTCATCAACACTGTTGCCTAAACATGATCCGAACAAGAACAACGGCAATGTGACATGCTAACATGGACTGGGGAAAGCTTATGAAGCCTCAATCCTATTCAGAGCTCTACAGGCAACTAAGCAAGGTTGAGAGCAGAAGTAGTCTTCCCTAGGGAAGAGCACACCAGTTGGCTATCCAATACCAAATGGTCAACCCTGAAACCATACACATATAAGCAACATTATACAGACTGAATGGATTGCTCACGGCAGAGTACATGGGGTGGTGGTGGTGGGTTGGAGGGAGGGAAGAGCAAGTGATGTAATTTCATTATAATCTCAAAGGTTATTTGAAATGGTGATGGAAGTCACACATGAATCTGGGCCCTAATGCCATCAGTTAGGGACTCAGTGTCTAAACTGGGATCCTCAAGTTAGTTTTGTTTTCTGATCTAAGGGACAACCTTTCATAACTCAGATGAGTGTGGGCAGGTGGAAATAAAAGAACAGGGAAGATGACAATAAATCCAGTCCAGACTCTAAAGTGCAATAGTCTGGTCCAAGACTGTTCTCTGCGTCATATTTTTGCAGGAATCTTGTTGATAGGCAAGAGCCCAGGCTAAAGTTATAAACATCTTTTTATGTAAGAATACATAGATGTGTAGTTTAGAAAAATGCACATGGCACAAAATAGTCATTTGTATATCATTTTCAGTTATAAAGAAGCTCAGAGTATGGGATCTGTTGCAGGCTCATTGACTTTAATTTAATGCAGTAACTACATGGCAGCAATAGTCTGAAGCTCAGTGAGGAAGGATGCAGAGTTCATTCCTTTTAGTCGGCTGCCTGGATGAAGTATGGCTTTTCTCGAGATGCTCATTGTGTGATTGGCACAGTTAATCAGATACTGTGTGCTTGACTATCTCTCTCTCTCTCTCTCTCTCTCTCTATATATATATATATGTATATATATGTGTGTGTATGTTTGTGTGTGCGTGTGTGCACATACACATATTTTTGTATATATGTAAATATGTATATATAAATATACATATATATATATTTGTATATAGTATGTGTATATATGACTTAGTGTTTTGAGAAAAGGCCTAAAAACTCGTTTAATTTAGATGTTTTATTGTTTTGTCTATTAAAGCTTTTTTCTTTTGGTTTTTTGAAACAAAGTCTCTTTGTTGTAACAGTCCTGTCTTCCTGGAACTTGTTTTGTAGAACAGGCTGTCCTCAAACTCACAGAGATCTGCTTTCCTCAGCCCCACAACTTCTGGGACTAAAGATGTGCAGCACCACTGCCCATCTTTAAAAAATTCTTATATTGACATTGAGTTTTTAAAATGTTCATTTGAGAGGTAGTCTCCCTGTGTTGCCTTGGCAAAGTCATCATGATCCTCCTGCCTCAGCCTCCTGAGAGTTGGCACTGAAAGTGTGAACCATGGTGGCCGACTGGAGAGTTTTTTTAAAACCATAATTGGATGCTGAATTTCATCAAATGTTTTTCTGCATCTCTTGTGATGATTTATGGTTTTTGTGCTTCATTCTGGTAAAGTGATGTATCACATTTTCATTGATTTATATGTGTTAAACGAGCCCCGTCTCTCTGGGATAAATGCCAGTTGATATTGTATTTAAAACAGCATAGTACTGGCACAAAAAAGCCAATATAAATAAACCAGTGGCCAGACAGAAAGCCCAGAAATAAACTCAAGTATTTATATGCAATTTATTTTTGACAGAGGGGTCATGAACACACGAGGAGGAATGAGCAGTATGTTTAATAAATGTTATTGGGAAAATAGGGTGTTTATATGCAGAATGGAATTGTGTCCTTTTCTCACACCATATATAGTTACTAACTCAAAATTGATAAAAGACTTAAATATAATGCTTAAAACTGTAAAACTTCAGGATAAATCTTGGAGGAAAGATCTACAACATTGACCTGGGTTGGAAATCCCTGGGTAACACCCCAGAAGCTCAGTTGACAAAAGCACAACTGGACAACTGGGATTTCAGCCAAGTAAAAGCTTCTACAGAGCAAAGGAAACAACTAACAAAGGGGAAGAATCAACATCTGGGAGGGGTCGCCAAACAGTTCCTGAGAAAGCCTTGTTATTTAAAATGTACAAGGTACCCAGGCAACCAACAATTGGATAACTCAGTTCAAAAGGACACAAAGGATTTGAGTAGGCATTTCCCAAAGGAAGAGATATGGATGGCTAACAGATGATGAAAACTTGTTGAACATTTCTATTCAATGAAATGCAAATTAATATCACAATGAATTATCAGTCTACACCTGTTAAGACAGATATTACAAGGAAGGAGGATAACAATTATTGGAAAGGCAGTGGAGAAAATGGAAGCTTGTGTGAATTAGCACACCTGATTTGGAGAACAGCATGCAAAGTAGTTCCCCTTCCCAAATAAAAATTACAGGCAATTGTCCAAAAAATTGAAACCAACATATGAAGCTCTAGTGTAGACAGATGGAGGTTTCTGTCCCACCTGGTCCCTCAGTCCTCTAGTCCCAAATATTAGGAACTAAATTATTAGGCCTATATTAGTCATAAACTGTTTGGCGGAGGACTCTGACTTCTTATTGACTAGCTCTCTCTTAACTGTTAATCCATTTAAGTATTTCCATGTAGTCCTGGCTTACCGGAGAATGCCCAGGCATCCTGTCTTCCTGGTGGCTGCATGGTGACTCTCTGGTGACTTCTTTCTGCCTTCCTTTTCCCAGAATTCTCCTTGTCTGGTAGCCCTGCCTATACTCTCTGCCTGGCCACTGGCCAATCAGTGTTTTATTCATCAACCAATAAGAGAAACACATAAATAGTATACAGAAGGACATCCCCTATCATACTAGCTATGTGTTATCTGCAGCACGATTCCCAATAGTTAATACACAAAAGCAAAGTCAATGTCCATATAAGTAAATATGAAATAAATACACAATACAATTTTAGATATACAAAAATTTTTTTATAGTTTACATAGGACCTAGGCAACATATAGGATTTAATTACATGATGTATCACAATATACCATGTTTTATTTATTGTTTATCTCAAGTTTGCATTTTAAAAAATACTTAACCATTCTTTGACAAATAATATCAACACATAGCCCAAACTGGCTTTGAACTTGTGATCCTTTTGCCTCATACTCCTGAGAGCTAGAATTCAGACATGAGCCCTGACACATGTTCTTTAAAGCTCAAATCTGAGTGACACTGGAAACTGGAGCAGTTAAGTGGAAGAACAGATAGCTGAATTGTGTTATGTTTACTGAATGCAAACCATGAAGGTAATGAATCATCTTCTACACTTATCCGAGAAACTTCTACACAATGTGCTGAAGATGGAGTCAGTTTCTTCTCATTGGCTTATCGTAAAATATGGCGGGGTTGAGATAGGTGGAGGGCAACACTGTAGCATAGAACCAGAACTTGTTTTCAGTCCACCCAGATCACAGATATGCTTCAGGTAGAGACAGTCAGGAGACAATGAGGGCTGGAGGCTGTGACTGAACCACCGTTTGCTAGTTCTTTGAGAGGACAGCAAAGTCTGAACATCTTATCATAAGGCAGACCCTCTGGTGAGATTACACTTAGATCTCATGGATTCCCAAAGCTGTCTTATGAGAAACCATAGATAGAACTAAAATTGTTCAGGATGAATCCTAAAAGAAGCCTCCTGTCTAATGGAGTGAATCTGGATGACACACACCAACAACAATATCCTTAAGGATGTAACCTCATCATGGCCAGCCCAGATTACAAGGGGAAGAAGGAAATGAAAAAGGCCATCAAACCTATTCCCCCCATATCTATATGTCAGGAGTACGATGCAAAGCTACTCATTAGGAAAGAGACTCTCCCATTTATGAAAAAAGAAAGACGAAGGGTCAGTCTTATTTACAGAAGTCATAACTGTGGGCCCTGATACACAGCGTGGATTCTGAGAGATTGGAATCTATGACTATTTCCTGGTGGGGTCTCAGAATACTGGACACCAGTGGGTCTTCTTTCTATTCTTCCCCAACTTCGAATGGAAATGATAACTTACTATACATAAGATCCAACACTCTATGTTGAGGTTATTTAACATATTTCCTAGTTTTATAGGCCCATGGATGGAGAGAAATTTTGCCCCAGATGGCTTATATCAAGATTATCGTCCATGTGTGATTTAGAGAATAAAATTTAGGTATTTTGAGTTGATGATATTCAGATGAGATCTTTGAATTACATCTATGCTATAACGGGTTGAGACTTTTGGAGATGTTAAGACTGGGAGAGTATCTTTAGCATGTGGAGTGGGTGTGAACATTTAGGTGGTCAGAAGACAGACCTTTACAAGGTTGAATAATTGTTAAAGTCGTTCATTTCCCAGCCTCTGGAATGCATGCATGTTTGGCTTTATAGAGCAAAAGAGATTTTTCAGGTGTGGTTACATTGCACATTTTGAAATGAAGAGATAATTAGGGATTACTCAAGTGGACAAGTGTCCTTAAAACAGGAAATATGTAAGAGAAGAAGAGAGTAGAGAAGATGCCTGTTGTTGGTCTAAAGAAGAAGGCAGAAGTCAGGAATGTAAGTCGTCTCTGGTAGCTAGGGAAGACACAGACCTTCCTTGAACATTCCTGAAGATGCACAATGTCTCACTCTGTTGTTTGAAGCCCCATTATGTTTGTCAGAACTTGGTGTCATCACCATAAGAATTTAATATACCCAGGCTTATAGACAAGCAATCCTGGTTCTGGAGTGAACTTATCTCAATAGATGCCCATCATGGGCCAGAAGTTTCACATACACTCATATATCTCATTAAATGACCTCATAAAATAGTGGTCCTTTTACAGATAAAGGGAAAAGCCTAGTTCAGAGCTGGTTAAAGTAGTCTTGACCCATTTCTTTTGCCTTTTCCTTTCATGTTCATGTTCATGTTCATGTTCATGTTCCCCTTCCTCCTTAACACTTGCCACAGAAGTACTTTCTAGGAAGAATTTCTAGGGCAAACAAGTCCGACACCTGCATCCCTTATGCATGGACCACCGTGCTTGCATGTGGTCTGCCTTTTACCACATGGAGGCTATTCTACCACCAACGGATAAGCTTCAAAAATGCAGTCAAAATGAGTATCTAGAAGGCTGTGCTTTGTGGATCAAATATGTGATTTTCCGTGTCAAAATGGTCTAGATTACACTGCAGGCAAAGAAAAACCCAAGTGCTATAAATGTCAACAACTGAGCTAGAATGACTAGTTTCCTTAAAGCAGTGGTTGTCAACTTGTGGGCTGTGACCTTTTGGGAGTTGAAGGACCCTTTCACAGAGGACACCTAAGATCATAGGAAAACTTACGATTCAAAACAGTAGCAAAATTACAGTTATGAAGTAATAATGAAAATAATTTTATGGCTGGGGTCACCACATGAAGAATTACAGTAAAGGGTCACAGCATTAGGAAGGTCCAGAACCACTTGCCTAACAGTTGAAAAGGCTGGGCAGAGAGGTTTGTAACAAAGGAAGTTCACTCCTTATAAACAAATTATTTGCATATTTTTGAGAAAAGGCCTGCAGTGCCTTAGCCTCAGACCTCAGATAAGCAAGGGGCTGGTGTTTAGCTGAGGATGATGGTCAAGCAATGCGCATTGCTTCTATTCATTTTCAGCTGAAGTCATTCTACCACCTTCTCTTTATGCCTCAGCCTTCTAGAACACGTTAGAGCTGTGGAGGGAGAAAATCCTGTAGAAAGGTTTCTGCAGACTGAACATATTTCTCCTCATGTATCTGTCAGATGGCAGAACAGCTGGAGGGATGTCACATGCAAGCTGCCATGGAGGAGAAGGGCCTTAGTGACTGGTAAATTGATGTCATACTTGCCACCAGTGAAAACCTGCTTGGAACTTATTGTCATCTTTCAATCTGTGATATTGAGGTCAACTGTTCAACCCAGAACAAACACCTCCAGCACACGTATAGTCCTCCTCCTCCTTCATTGGATTCTTTCATTCCATTCCACTAAGGAGAGTTCTTTCATTATTCTAAACAAAAATGTATTTATATATCATTAAATATAATATATTGCATATATATTTGTTTTAAGTGATATAGTGTAAAGAAGCTTCAAGAAGTGGAAGCATCAAGTATTCAGCTTGGGTGGTAGGTGGTAGGTTATTGCATCAGGAATGCTTTGGTCCCTGAGTAACACAGAGTCTAATTGTATGGCTTTTGTAGGAGCTTTTGTAGGAGGTCATGAGATTAGGGAGTCAGTGGGTCACATAGCATTTTATTGTTCCTGTGATTTATGTGATAACATTTTGTTAGAATAGTAACTCTTCTTAGTGGCAACACAATGGAGTAAGAAAGAGGACTGTGTGTATTAGGTGTACTTCTTCTGCATTGAACAGTGGACCCAAAGATCAATGGCCATCAGTTCAGCCCTTGCTATGGCAATAAGTGGTAAATTCTTTTAAAGTCCCTCTACTCAGAATGTCAATTCTTTGCTTCTTGTTTTCTGTTTTTATTTATTTACAAGTTGGTATTTTATTAGGTTGTCAAAGTCTCTTCTGATGATTCTTTTATTCTTTGAGATTTCCTACAGGATGTCTTGATCACACTCGTCTCTTTGCTCCCTCCCTCATAAACACTCCTCCCCTGCCCTATCCACAGCTTCATGTTCTATCTTTCCACTTCCATTTCCCCTCCTCAGTCTCCCCCTCCTTCCAGTCAAGTTCAGTTTGTGTTGGCTGACTACTCCTGGTATGGAGTCTGTTCTGGAGTGTGGCCAATAAACATAGCAGATGTTGTACCATTAAAAAAACTGATTTCTCTCTCCTAAACATCAACTAGATGTCAATGGTTCCTTAGGTGGAGCTGGGACTTTGTGCCCGTGTCCCCTCCTCCATGTTGGGATTTTGTCTGGCTTGAGCTTGTGTGGATTTTGTGCACACTATTACAATCACTGTGAGTTCGCACACGCACATCTTTCCTGCTTTGTCTGGAAAATACCATTTCCTTGAAGTCTTCCATTGCTTTGAGCTTTTTAAAGATCTCTGAAACTTGAGGATACAGGTGTGATGCAAACATTCCATTAAGGACTGAGTACTCTGAGGTCTCCTTTTTGCTCATTGTTGACTAGCTGTCAGTCTCTGTGTAAACTGCCATCTCCTACAAGAAGATTCTCAAATGAGAGTGATTCACTGACCTACAGGTATAGCAAGGAGTCATTAGCAAATGCTTTATTGCTGTGTCTATTTAACAGAGCAATGGTAGTAGATTTTCCTCTAGGCCCCCTGACCTATCTAGTCACAGGTCTTTGACCCTACTGACAATGTGAGTTGTGGGTTCCATCTGGTGGAGTATGCCTTTAATAAATTTAAAAGAGTGTTGGTTACTTCTATAACATTAATGCTAGGATACTGGCATTAGTGGAAATATCTGGCCAGGCAAGTCATTCTTGTGGCTTTCAGAGCATATATCTGGATGTGATGATTACTTTTCTCCTCTGGTAGCATATATAGAACTTCCAGTACTATGAAAGCTAGCCAGTAGGGCTAAAGCATCCAGGTGGGTACCAGATAGACATTTTTCATGTTCTACAACCAAGTTTAAAGATACTTTCAGCAGTGTTTTCCTGCAGGGTATCTAGGTGACCCCAGTGACCACAACTCAAAGAGGTAACCCACTTCTGGTTGTAGTGTTTTTATTTAGCAGCACATGTCTATGTGATTTTTACTTTATTAGACAGGGTCTCATATAACCATGGTTGATCTCAAACTCACTATGTAGCTGTGGATGACCTAGAACTCCTGATTCTCCTATCTTAATCTCTTAAATTCTCATATTACAGGCATGCACCACCACTTCCCAGCTAGGGTTAATTTTCTCTTTCCAGTCAAGTGCTTAGAAGAAGCACAGTAGACATGGAGATGTGGGGATAATTATGGAGCTAATGTTTTCCTTTCTACTGGAACTGTTTGGATAAATGGGAGCTATGGGGTTTCCTTCAAACCTGTACTTTTGCATAGACCCAGTGCTTTTGTGTGAGTCTGCATTATTTGCAAAAGACAAAGTACAGTCTGATTTTTAAAGGTCTTGAATTTGTTCCACAATATAGGGAAGATTTGAGGTTCCTCTGAAGATTATGTATAAACAGACTTTAGAAGACATAACCAATAGTCACAGTTCTAAGCTTTGGAGTACATGAGAATTATGGTTGTTAGAAGGCAATTGCTTCTGTGTGACATGATCATATATAGAGAGAGCAGTGGGGTGATTTTATAATCACATTGTGTACAGATATGATACTGTCAAGTGTAAAGGATGAATTAAAACACAGATTCCTGGGCTCCATTCCATAATGTTAATTTATAGATTGGGATGGAACTTGGGACTTTTTTTCATAGGAAGTCAATGTGTTCAGATGATGAGTGTTTGGGAGGAAGGCTTGCTTTATCTGATATGAAGGAATAAAATACTAATATTGTATAAAATCACATTTCCTGAAAAGAAGCAACTGATTAGCTATTATGTTGAGTAGAATCCCTTTGCCCCAATTTGCAAATTGTAGAACTTGAGAAGCAATATAGTGCAATGGTCACCATAGGCTCTCACCCAACCACTTACTTGCTGTGTGACTTTGAGCTCAATGCCTCAGTTTCCTTATCTATAGATTAGGCAGGTTTGCTGCATTTGCTTCAAAGTGTTCTGACCATTGGATAATACTGCCTAACACTTATGGAGGTTATAACAGCTGGGAAAAAATCCTGTAGAGAATTTTAAAACACTTTCCATACATTGATTCATTTGACACAAAACCTTTTTTTTAATTTAAATTAGAAACAAATTTGTTTCACATGTCAATCTCAGTTTCTTCTCCCTCCCTTCCCCTCTGCCACCTACCAGCCCCCCCAACCCCTCCTGCTAATCCCCACTCCACTCCCCAGGGAGGATAAGGCACTCCATGGGGGATCTGTAAAGTCTCTCATATCATCCCGGGCAGGACCTAGGCCTGCTGCCATGTGTCCAGGATGAGAGAGCTTCCCTCCATGTGGAATAGGCTGCCAAAGTCCATTTGCATGCCAGGTATAAATACTGATCTACTACCTGAGGCCCCATAGATTGCCTAGGCCTCCTCACTATTGACACAAAATCTTATCAGATACTGTTGTTTGATTTTACTGTGAGGGCAATTGTTCAAAGTCACATGACTAGAGAACAGCAACTTCAGAGTTCAGCGCTTGGTGGAGTGCCTTACCATATTCCTTGCAATGAAGCAGCAAAACTTTAACCCATTGTTTTCCTCCTCCTTTCCTATCTTGAAGCTCCAGATGAGCCAGGCTACATTTCTATTAGCTGAGATGTTATTTGGTTAACTGAACCTAACACATTCGGGTGAACAGCCAGAGCAGGATGCACTGTGGCAGACAGAAGTAGTTGTGTTCTTATGGGGCAGGTGGCTTCCAGCCCTGCATTCTGAAGGGTTCTGGAGTGTTTGCTTGTTTCCACTGGTGGACTTGTTGAGTTAGGGGACTGGATGTCTCACTATCGCTTGCTCTACCCTAGCAGGCAGGAAGCTCTAACCTTCTAACCACAAGCATTCTTTCAGGGATTTTCTTTGGATGCCCTGGAGCTGAAGGAGTAAGACTTGGTGGACATTGATAGAGCTAGGGCTCCAATCCGGTACCACAGATGGGTTGCCTTAAACGGCAGGCGTTGGTCTCTAAAGGATCATTTTGAAGTCTAGAGGTCCAAGATCAAGGTGTTGGCAGGATTGCTTTTTGATAAGCTTTCTTTCTACGCTTGACCCTTATGTGTCTGTTGTTCACATCTTCATCATGTATGTCCTTTTTGTGGGTCTGCATCCTCATCTCTTCTTACAAGCGTGCCTGTCTTGTGGATGCACCCGGATGAACTTCCTTTCTCTTTTACAGGTCCTATGTCGAAGCACATCCTGGAGCACTGGGGGTTAGACCTCACAACATATTGTGGGAGGTCACAGGTTAGTTCCCGTCAGGCGCAGAAGAGCTGTGGTGGCTGCCAATTAGTGAATGTGCCATGTCGTTAGTGACTACTTTCCATTGTCACATTTAACACGTATTTTCTCTCCACTTACTTTTAGAGGTACTTGCATGCTGGATATACTGGCACTCCTTGATCCTACACCTGTGAAGGGACTGACCATGCACACTTCTTATTAATTAGACATGATTCCATCCTTTATCGTTTTACCTGTGTGTGTGATTACTGGGAAGCCTGTGCCCTCTGGACTCCTGGCTCCGTCTTTGGTGCTACCTCACTCCCTGACTGTCTGTTCTCCTGTGATTGAAATGTTTTTTCTTAAATGCTTGGCCTGAAGAAATGGAGCCCCAGCTTGCTGAGCAGAGCTGCGTGTGTGCGTGTTTTCTGCTCACCTGCTTTTCTGTCACCAGATTGCTCTGGGAGCAGTGATGCTCTTAATTAAGCTGAGATCTGAGGTGCTTAACACGCAAACTTCACAAGCTGCCTGATGCCTGAGGCTTGGAAGAGATGCATTTAATTGTCAGAACTCTAGATGTGTCACACTGTAAACGCTCTCCCCAGTTCTGCTTGAGTTAGATTACAGGACCAAAGTGTAGACCCATTTGAAGTGAGTCATCTTCCCCAAGCCAGCTGGTAGCTGAAAAACTGTGGCATCAAGGACAGGGCATGGAGGACCTCTCTGTGTACCTGTTCTACCATAGGAAGGCAGCCCCAGTTTAATGAAAGAATGAACACAGGTCTCTGGAGAGAGTTAAGCTTGTGAATTGCTTGCTGGGCCAGTATGAGAAAGTGAGCTTGGTTCCTAGCACCTACATAAAAACTGAACATGGATGGGATTGTGTGCTTATAATCCCAGCCTTGGGGCTGGTGAGATAGGAGAATATCCGGGGCCCATCTGCCAGCCAACCAGGCCAATCTCTAGGCTCCAGGTTCCCAATAAGAGATACTGTGTCAAAAACCAAGGTGGTTGGTTCCTGAGGAATGACACCTGACATTGACCTCTGGACTCTACTGGCATCCCTCTCCTCCTCCCTCCCTACCCAGGGCTACCCCTCTCATAAATGAGTTTATAAAAGAATCCCTAAGCAAAGGACTGTGAACATCCCAGTTATAGCTTCCTTATACAATGCCTTCTGCCTAAACCTCCACTCCAATCTACTTTGCAGCCAAGCAGAGTTCACCAAGTGTTTGAAACACCCTAGCTCTCTCCTTTTCCCTTGCTCTTCAAGAATGCTGCCTGTGTTTTTTTTACTCATAGTGTTTAGCTTCTTTGGAATCAGTGTTCACAGAACTTTTGCTATAACTCCAGGCTGCCTGAGATAATGACTCCTTCATGAATCCACAGCAGAATCTCCAACTTGAAGGAGTTCTATGTGAAGGAAAAGCAAGTGTTGCCACCAAAGGCCACACAGAAGCCCAGGATCTTGTGGCCTTTTTGAATCTGAGGGCCATGCTGTAGCCAGACCCATGCAGATCTATCTGAGTGACATGTACTGCTACCTGGTGCCATGGTGACATCTGGGCCAGAGCTGCAGCTGAGGGCCATGTCTAGGTCTGTGGTTCTACTGCAGCCAGGGTCTGTGTTGATGTCCATGGCTCCTCTTACTATTGAAGGCATGCTGATGCTTGAGGTTTGGGTCACCACCTGGGGCCATGTTGGTGTCTGAGGGCTACACTGCCCCTGGGGCCATGCGGATCTGAGTGGCCTTGGTGGCCACCTGGGTCAATGCCGACATCCAGGCCCAGCTGGAGTCTCCCAGAACCATGTCTGGGTCTGTGATCCTACCACAGTTGGGGTCTGTGTTGAGGTCGGAAGCCTGTGTTGCCACCAAAGGCTACATGGAAGCCCGGGGTCTGGGCTGCAACCTGTGGCATTGTTGGTGTCTGAGGGCTATGCTGCTTCCAGAGCTATGTTGATTTGAGTGGGCTATGCTGCCATCTCAAGCTATGGTATCATCCAGGCCCAAACTACTGCCTAGGGCCATGTCTGGCTGAGGTCATGGTCCTTCTGTGTTGATGTCTGTAGCCCGTGTTACCACAGAGGGCCATAGCAACCATGTGTGGTGAAATCAGAGGGCCATGCTGAGACAGCTGGCCCTGCCCCTCATTTGGATACTGTAGCAAGAGAGCTGGTCATGACTCCTACAGGAGAGCTGCCCCCCATCACCATTCATGAGAGGTGGCTCCACCCTCACCACAGGCATAGGAGAACTGGCCTTGATGGCGTGGGCATAGGAAAGCTGACTCTATCCCTCACCCAAGGGGGCCAGCCCCGGTGGCCCAGAATAACCAGTTCAGCTGTCACTCAGGTCTATATCCAGTGCCTTGAATTCACACACCCTAGCATCTATCCTTTCTATGTCCTACCAAAGCACATGAAGGGACTGGTTCTGTGAAACTATAGCCTCGGGATCTCTATAACTGCGGTGGCTACAAGATATCGGGAGTTTCAGTGAGGGTCAAGTGACTATAGTGTACCAGAAACATATAGTTGTAGGTGAAGTAGTGGGGGACTCCAATTACTTACAAGCTGTCCATTTTCCTCTTGCCCATATCCAATTGGACTGGACTCACCATGGCCTCTGCTTATACCTAAGGTATTTGTGTATTTCTCTAGATTGGTGGGTCTCGGGGTCATGACCCTTAGGTGTCAAATAAACCTTTTACAGGGGTTACCCAAGATCATCAGAAAACACAGATATTTACATTAGGATTCATAATAGTAGCAAAATTACAGTTATGAAGTAGCAATGAAAATAATTTTATGGTTGGGGTGACCACAACATGAGGAACTGTGTTAAAGGGTCACAGCATTAGGAAGGTTGAAAACCACTGCTTGAGTCTAAATCAAGATGAATTACTGAGTGGCCAATTATATCTTCTCCCCTCCCCCTTTCCTTTTTTTCCTTTCTTTATTTCTTCCTTCCTTTCCCCTCTCTTTCTTCCCTACTACTCTCATCTACCTACCTAGTTACCTAGTTACTACCGATGTAATTCTGCTTCTACTGTGGACAAACTTCTTGTAAAAGTCTGTTCACAGTGCTATAAAAGTCTGTCCACTTCTTATAATAGTCTGTCCATCCCAGTGAACTGGCCAGGCAATTGTTTGGCTTATAGACATGGGGTCAATTCCTCATTGTTTTTTAGATTGAATAGAAAAGAGTTCATGGAAGCCCTAGATTTTGGTTGGAGCGTAGAGGGAGGGACTGTAAGCATTTTCTTCCCTTCTCTGTCCTACCTGTAGCCTGGCTCTGCAAATACTGGTCTCCCAGCCCTCCTCGTGCTCATAGTGGATCAAAACCCTCTTGTTCTGCTTGTGCAGCTTAGACCAAAGCCACCAGGTGTCTTGGCATGCTCTAAATGCTGGATGAACGTGGAGTGTGAGTTCAGTGGCTGGTTGTGATGGGGGTGCAGGTCTTCCGCATTTCTTGAGAACAGCCATTTGAGCAGAAGCAGAGTAATTTGAGTTTTATTTCAGTGGCAGTGTCCACTCTACTTATGAAATCAAGATTCTCCAGGCAGGGCATGGGAAGTGTTAGGCATGCCTTGTGTTTCTCTGAAGCAGGGTAGAACAGAAGCTACTGACTAGGTCAGAGTAATTTCAGCCCTGAGTTCTGACTAACCATGGGTCACCCACCAGCCAACCTGTCAGTGGGCGGAGCCTTCTGCATGTGGCCTTGTTTTTCTCAAGTCATAACAGATGCTGAACTGGTAACCTTCACCACATTTAGCCAAATCATTTTGTAAAATAGATACTGATTGGCAAAGAAGCATTTCTCTCTCAGTAGAACTGTTTCTTGATTAAAAAGTGCTCATTGGTGGTTTGGGACAATGGCTTGTTGAATAAGATGGCTTGATGTACAAGCATGAGGATTAGAGTACCTGAATTCAAATCTCCAGCATCCATGTAGAAAGCCTTGCATAGCTGCACATGGACCTGCGACCCCAGAGCTGAAACCCTGAGCTGTGGGAGTAGAGACAGGAGGATCAATGGGGGCTGGGCTTGCTGCCACCAGCCTACCTCCAGGTTCAGTGAGAGATTCTCTTCCAAGTGAATCCTGTGGAAAAGGACTCCACTGGTCCCTGTGTGGGTGTGTATGGGTGTATACATATTCACATACACCACACAAACACACTACCGCATGCATAGCATATACACATATACCACACACACAAACTCCATTGGCCACTTTCCAACCCATAAATGCATGCAAAAAAAGCTGCTCATTTGTTATTTCCTCAGTCCAGCCCTGGACCTCCATGCAGGTGATGCAGTCAGCCAGCAAGCCCCAAAGCCTTCCTTACCCCCTCACAGTTGTCCTTTTCTCCATCCTAGATCTCTCCTTTGGCACAAGCCTGGGTATTTTCATGTGAACTACTCTCTAGTGGCAAATTATTAGTTAAAGCAAGTGTTAGAATCTGATGACTGAAGGGCTCCCTTCACACAGGGGGTTGACATTTTGAAATCAAGGCTTGCTTAACATTAATGAGGTTATATTCATTAAAAGGTAGGTGATGTTCTGGCAGTTTTCAAAATCAGGTTGCTTCATTCCTCAGGGTAGGCCTACTTTCTGGTACTTAAAAATAAGCAACGAGGTGGAAATTTTAGGGTACCATGAGGCCTATGGGCCAGTCAGGCTGCATCTAATGATATTTCACCCTCTCTTTGGCTAGGACACGCTATTTATGCACTTCACATGTCATTTCAGTGTTTGCACACCATCTTTCACACATTTGAGCCGAGCTAGACCTCCAAATGGTGAGGCCAGGGCCAATCAAGAAGATTTATTCTATGTGGCTGCTCGTTCAGTGTTCTGTTAGCCTCTGCATACTGCCCTGAGATAGACCCTGACTGCAGGTGGTGGGGATGGTGTGCTGACCACATTTTCCCAGACTTAACTTGGCTATTCCTTTGCTCTTCAGAAGCACATTTAAATAGCAGGCTGCTTCAGTTTTCAATGGCGAGCTCTCCTTTTTGTTTTCTTCACAGAAAACTGACAAATACCCTTTATTTTTTTTCTTTTTGTCAATATGTGAGATTTGTATTTGGAAGTAAATATGTTAACTATCTCTCTTTTCATAAATATGCTTTTAATTGAAATAGAATTACATCACCATCATTTCTTCCTAGCCCCTCTCAGCTACCCTTTCTCCAACCCTTCCCTGTTTCCCCTCACTCTCAGGCTGATAGCTTCTTTGTCTTAGCTTATTATTATTACACACACACACACACACACATACACATTTATGTTTGTGTATACGCAGATATGTAAATACAGCTGCTAAGGTTGTTTCTGCTGGTTGTGTGCATGTGGTTTCAGGGCTGTCAAACCTGCACTGGACAATCAATGAGGGGTCTCGACTCTAGGAGAGTCATTTTCTTCTTCCAGAAGTCATTAGTTGTCCATAGTTCTTTGTTTAGAAGCAGGATCCCTGGAAAATGTCCTCCTTTCACACTGATATGTGATACTGCCATTGTTCTGGTCTTATTTATGTAGCCACTTCTACAAGGGAGAGTTCCATTGAAGACTTTCTGGTTTTCTGGCTTTTTTAACAGTCTTTCCATCACCTTTTCCATGATTCCTGAGTCATAGATGCAGGTGTCAAAGGCTAGATCAACCTGAGGCTTTCCCCTAGACCCTGATGTATGGAGAAGGAACATTGCTCCTTCTCTAAACCCATGCTCTTTAAGTGTAGTGCATGACTTGGTACCCTGTATATGTGCCCTTTGTACGTCCTCTCCATGAGGATGGAGACTATGTACTTTGTTCAGTCGAGGAGATTGTTCTTTATGGCAAAGTGTTGAGGATTTGGATGCCTAGGTTTTTCTTTCTTAGCTATAAATGGGATAAGAGTTAAACTGTCGAACAGAACTGTTATGAGAATTAAATGAACCGCTGTATCAGGGAGTTGGAACATAACGTAGCACGCAGTTAATGCTTTGTAAGTGACTTATCAAAACCAAGGGCATACTGTGATAAGGATGTTGATTAGGAATACACATTTACACCTAGGTGGGCATGAAAATGAACCAGAAAGTTAGATCAGGGGCTGGGATATGACTCAGTTCGTAAAGTACTGGTGATGGAACCATGAGGGCCTGAGTTCTACCCCCAGCTTTACATAAGAGCCATGTGGGATTCAATCTGTAACCACAGTGCTGGGAAGGACAGGTGGATCCCTGGAGCCCACTGGCCAGTCAGCTGAGCCTAATTGGTGAGCTCCAGGTTTATTGAGAGACCTGACTTGAAAAACTAGGCTGATTATCTCCCTTCCTTTAAGATCTTTTCTCTCCCTACTAAAGGCCCCTTCATAGTTTCCAGAACTCTTTAAACACTCCCAGCTAAACACATGAACCTAAATACTCAATGCTAGGGTCCATGTGAGGGAGAATATGCCATCACTATTACTCTGATTCCAACTGACATCACACTGTTTTCCATCTTCACACCTGAAAATTTTATTTTTCTTCACAGCTAAATGAGGTTCCATTGTACATATATACTGCATCCATCAGTTGACGGACATTGAGGCTGATTGCACAGCCTGATTATTGTGAATAGAAAACCAGTGACCATGGATGAGCATGTACATCTGTAGTAGTTAGAGTCCTTTGGGTATATGCCCAGGAGTGGTATAACTGTGTCATAATGTAGATATTTTCTTGTTTTGTGAGGAACCTGCACACTGAGGATTCCCTTTTCCCCATATATTTCCAGCATGTCTTCTGGATGTGCAGGACTGTTTTGCTTTTGAGTCTTCAGCAGATGTGGCTGTTTGTACAAGACCTGCGTAAGACCAAGACAGACAGGGCCCTTAGATGAACTTGTATTAAGAAATATCACATGCCAACATGTAAGACACACTAATATAATTTTACCTTACACAAGAGAGCTCTGCATTATATATGATGGATTCTCTGAATATGATTCCCTCCCCCTTTTCTGTTCCCCTTCCCCATTCCTTTACTTCCCTCTCTTTCCCCTCTTCTCCCCTTTCTCACTCCTTTCTTCTTTCTAACTCCCCTTCCCTTCTCTGCTCTCCCTCTCTTCCTCTTTCTTCTCTCCTCTCCTCCATTCCTTTTATTAGAGCCATTTTGTTCAAGATTTTCAAATTATAGGAGTATCAACATAAGCTATACTTTTATCCAAGAACTACACTTTGCCTTATTGATCATTAACCACATCAGAATATGATTCCATTGTTTTTTAGTTATGTCTGTCAAATTTTTATTTCAGACATTCAGAGATGTAATCCTTTTCACATGAAACCTTCACCACTGTAGGGTTTGGCTTCATCATCTTTTCCCTTTCCCAACTCTGAGACAGGTTAAGACCATGGCAAGGTTTTTTTTTCTCTTTACTGACCATTACCAGCCACTCTTCATGCTCCTCTCATGATGTGGACTGGTTGGACTGGCCTCCTTGCCACGGATGGACCTTTGTGTATCTCTGGCTGAAGCACCTTATATACTCTTTTGATGAGAACTTCCTTTTTCTACTTCTACTAGTCCTACTCTCAGATCCTCTCCACAGCTTCCAGGCCTGGGCTCTGTGGGCAGGTTGTGATTTGGCCTCTATAGCTTTGGAATCTAGGAAGGCAGAGAATAGTGACAAAGATACATGACAGTGAACTTTTCCTAGTGGTTATTTCCCCCATTTTGTGACATGCCTAACCATTTATCTAACCCTAGAAGGATATGCGAGATAACTGACATCTGTCTGGATTCACTCACCCATTCATGAACTATCCTGTAGCCCAACCATTATACTGAACACTGGTAAAGAAGCAGTAATGACTGGTCTTAGTGAGTCTGTAGTTTACTTGGGAGACAGGAGTAACTGGGAAACATACAGCAGTGATGCTCTGAGAGAGAAGGAAATAGACATGAGAGTTTTGATTCCTTTCATGAAAGACTGACACTATTCAGTGACACAGCATGGACACAGAGAGGGCTCATTGAGGACTGTCTGGTTTCTGACCCAAGAAAGTCATAGTTTAGTGCACATGGGTAGAAGACAGAGACAGAGAAATATTAGAATGAAATATGTCTTCCATTTTGGATGTTTGGTGTTTGAATTCCCTGTGGACTGGCTTGGAGAGATGTTCATTAGCACTCCAATCAGCTGGATCACAGGAGCATGAAGAGGGCTACAAACACCAGACCAAGGTAGAGATAACTCACCAGGTCTATTGATGTTTGACCAGAAATGATATCACTCAGGGGCTCCATGGGAACAAGGGATACAATTGTTTTTGTGTACAGATTCAAGTAATCTTTATAAGATTTATGAGATCATTACAAACACATTGACAAATAAAAAAGTACCTTTGTTACCGACCTGTTTTGAGTATTGCTTCAGAATGTGTAGGCTGAGGTGGCAAATAACATCCCAAAGTCCCTTACCACACAAAGATGCTTATGAGGTCCCGGTGAATGGGGGTGGTGGGTGGGGGTGGGGGAGTGCGGTGGGGTGTTGTGAAGTGAAGCTCTGTCTTACAGTTTCAGCCATAGACAAGCATAGAAATTAGAATCAGAGCCATCTCCTCTCCCCTCCCACCTCAGCCTTCACTGAATTTGGAAATCACATCTTTTGTTATCTGGGTCAAGGACTTGAGAAGAAAGGACTAAACAGCTTGGTGCAACACAGCATGTTCAGATGGTGGCATTAGCCTTGGTAAACCACTCACCCAAAGAACGTAGAAGATCAACACAAAGAAAGTTCCCCTCTGCAGATGGCTCTCTATTTTTTCCCGTGTCCTTTAAACTTAACTGCTACAATAATTTTGAAACCTAACCAGAACTCTTTAGTAAGTAGGTGAGTGGCATTAACAACTTTTATTGTCCTAGCTCTTCAGTCCCTCCCCTCTCAGCACTAAACTCTTTAGGAAAAGAATAGGATATCCTGAGTATTTCAGTTTATTTATAGCCTGGTAAAAGTCCTATAAGTTCAGGACTTACCACTTGCTACTGGAGAAACAATGTGGTTGGACTCTTGCCCGGGAAGACCATTTCTCTGGCCTTCAGTGTTCCCTAGTTGTCCATAGTTCTTCATCTAGAATTGAGGCCCTGTGAGCTTTGCCCCTTTCACATTAGCTTGTCCATTGGTGGAGCCATTGTTCAGGCCTTGTTTAGGTAGTCATGCTGATATGTATACATGTAAATACATGTTATGGCAATTAAAGAATAGAAGACAATGAATTTGAAAGAATGTGCATGGGAGTTTTGGAGGGAGGAGAAGGAAGAGGAGGAAATGTGATGATATTATGCAAAATAAAAGCATTGTAAATTAAAAAGGAAATCAATGATTTATCATCAAATGAATACATAAATAAAATATGATGTGTGATGGGAGATGTCATTCTGTAAATCTGTCTCTTATTGGTTGTTGAATAAAGCACTGTTAGCCAATAGGGAAGTGAGATAGGTGGAACTAGGAGTCAAGGAGGATTCTGGGAAGGAGAGGCAGAGTTAGACACGATGTAGACCACCAGAGTAAGAGGTCCAGACTCTTCTCCAGTAAGAGAAATACTTAGATTAACAATTATGGGTTAAATACTTAAGTCAGAGATAGCTAGTAAGAAACAAGCAAAAGGTCAACAGCTTCATAATTAACACAGTGTCTTGTGTGTTATTTGGGGACTGCAACTGTGGCAGGTCCTAGGCAGCTGGTAAGGAAGACTATACTCTACAGATGTGTCTGTAAGAGATGGTAATTTTAGCCTTAAAAGTGAGATTCTCATTGGTGTTTTAGATTTTAGCTATTCTGAAAGGAGCAAGATGGTATCTCTGAGTTGTTTTGATTTGCATTTCCCTGATGGCTAAAGATGTTGAACACTTTCTTAAGTATCTTCCAGCCATTTTAGCTTCCTTTATTGGGAATTCTCTATTTCGTTCTGTACCCCATTTTTAAATTGGGTTATTTGATGTTTTGTTAACTAGCTTCTTGAGTTCTTTGTGTATTTTGGAATCAGCCCCCTGTCAGATGTGAGGTTGGTGAATATCTTTTCCCACTCTGTGGACTGCCATTTTGTCTTGTTGATTGTGTCCTTTGCCTTACAGAAGCTTCTCAGTTTCAGGAGGTCCCATTTATTAGTTGTCGAACTCAGTGTCTGTGCTACTGGTGTTATGTTCAGGAAGCATTCTTCTGTACTGATTCGTCCAAGGGCACCACATACTTTCTATTTTAACAGGTTTAGTGTGACTGCATTTATGCTGAGATCTTTGACCCATTTGGACTTAAGTTTTGTGCATGGTGATAGACATGGATCTACCTGCCACAGTTTATGCCCATTATACATAGAGGGATACTCTCTCAGCCTAGATACATGGGGGAGGGTCTAGGCCCTGCTCCAAATGATATGACAGACTTTGAAGATCCCCCATGGAATGCCTCACCCTTCCTGGGGATCAGAAAGGGAATGGGATGGGGGGGTTGGTGTGGGGCAGGGGAGGAGGGGGGGATGGAACTGGAATTGACATGTAAAACAAGCTTGTTTCTAATTTAAAAATAAAGAAGAAAAATGAGATTCTTATATAAGCTAAACCATGGATGAACCTCAAAATTACAGATTAATGTACTAATATATGATAAGGAATTTCTTCTCAGGATGATGAGAAAATTCTAGGGATTGATAGTGGTAATGTTGCACAGTGGTGCAAATGTAATTTATATCATTCAACAATAACCCTGAAATTAATCTATAAAAATATATATAAGGAAAAGCTGACCATGGTGGTGCACACATTACCTCAGTTCTGAAGAGTCTAAGGTAGGGTGATTGGTATCAGTTGGGAGCAGCTTGGGCTACTGAGTTAGTCTCTTTCTCAAAAACATTTTTAAAAAAGTATGTAAGGGAAGTAGAACTGATTGAAAAATTAAGAGGTCATTCATCCTTAGGAAAAGTTTTAGAAGATAATATAAGGTCTAAAAGTTAACAAAATTTAAAATCAATTACAAATTCATTTCTAAGTAATAAAACACAACATTGCAAAAATATTTGGTGATTTTTTTCACTATTGTGATATAGCAGGCATGTGTGTTGACCCAATAGTTTTATACATAGCAAAGTACTACAGTTATAGCTGCACACATGACAAGACTCTCTCTACATGGCTCAACAATCCTATGTATCTGGGAGAAGTAGGAGAGTGTCTTATATCTTGACTTTCAGGCAAAAGGACATGAACTGAGACACTGGGTGTTGCTTAAGAAAGGAGACCGCAAAGCCCATCTCCACAGTGACACACTTCCTCTAACAAAACCACACCTCCTCCAACAAAGCCGCACCTCCTAATAGTGCTACTCCATTCAGGGTCCATTTTCTTTCAGCCCACCACAGTAGATGATAATCTGCAGTAATGGACCTAGAAAAATGGTTGTGAAGTCCAGGCCTTGCTGTATTAGTTTGTTAGGGCTACTGTCAAAGTACAGACTGTGGATGGCTTATATGAAGGGGGGTTTATTGTGAGATTGGCTTTGTGTGACTGTGGAGGCTGAGATACCCCATATTCTGCCGTCTGTGTGCTGGTGAACTGGGGATTGTGGTGGAATGACTCAGTCAGTCTCCAAAGGCCTAAGAACCAGAGCAGCTGATGACCTAAGTATCAGGCCAAGTTTAAAATCTCCAGAACTCAGGACGCTGATATCTGAGGACACGAAGAGATGGGGGGGGGCAGAGAGCAAATGTGTGTTGCATTGCCTTTTTGTTCTAGTCAGGCCCTCAGTAGGTCAGATTCACATGGGTGAGTTCAACCTACCTGATTCAGCCTACAGATTCATATGCTTTTCACTTCTGGAACAAGATTACACAGGAGATTAAACGTCACTCACATAAACAAATGTTTCAATAAAAACTAACACAAGGCTGAGCATGTAGCCGTGGGAGCAAATAACAAGGGCCTGTGTTCAAACCCCAGAATGAATGCAAGCCTCAGTACTATTATCCGAGAAGCATAAAATTACAAAAGAAGTGTAATGAGCCTGAACACAGGCCTGACAGCAACTCCTCCATTGCCTTTGACTCAGGCCTTAGAACAGGATTTAAGCTGAACATGCTTCAGCGTTATTTGAGTCGTCTCTATAGTCAGATGGCGAGCTTCTCTTTTTGTGAAGAAAACTGCTGCTAGGTGCTGAACTTGGCAGCTCTGGTATTGTTTTGCTTTATTTTATTTCTCATGTTATGTGCTTGGAGACAAGGTAACTTTTAGATTCTTGATTCTCTCTGCCTCTCCTTTTCTTCCCCCTCCCCCTCTTTCTTTCTCCTCCTCTCCCCTTTCTAACCTACCACTCCCCTCCCCTCTCCTCTTTCCTTTTTTCTTTGTATTCCTTTAATCTCTGCAATGTACATGGTATATTCTCCTGCTTCTTTCAGACCCTCTAGACTGTGAGGGATGCAGCACAGGACAAAGAGAATAAACTTTGCAGCTGCTTCGTCATATTTTCAGGGAAGTGTTATCTGCAATTCAAAGTTAGCTCCTCCTACACTGTGAATTGATTGTTTTTCTTAAATATCCTGGAAGTTTTGGCTGTCACTATGAAAACACACCCTGAGTTGCCATGCGTTTGTACATATGCTGCTATTAAACATGTTATTCAATTATTTAATCTTTTACTCTCACAGGTAGTGTGTCTGTCTGCACACGTCTTCTGAGTTTTTAGGATGTTCCAGACATAGCCCTAGGCCTTTTGAGATAAGAACACAGAGGGCTGGGAATGTTGCTCTACAGGGACATAGCCTGCCTAGTGTGCAGGAGACTGAGTTCCCACCAAGTGAGAGATGTGGTGGTAGAAGTCTATAGTTCTGGCACAGGGAGATAAAGACAGGAGGATCCAAAGCTCAAATATGACCGCATAGTGAGGTCAATGCCAGTCTTGGCTCCATGAGACTCTGTTTCAAAATGAACATTGTTTGCCTTTGAGAGTTCAGAGGGATGGAATGAGGGATGGAGGGTGAGACTCAGGAATAGTTGATTCTATAATAAAATGTATTTAAGAGAGAAATAGCCAAAGATATTATACCAAGTTTAAGTAATGATGGTGCCAATGTTACATTAGAAATGGAATTGGTGAAGAGGGTCAGGTTTGGTGAGATGGAGTTTAGTTATTCATTACATAAATGTTAGAATGGACCTAGCCTGGGCTACCAGCTCACTTTTTATGAGAATTGTAGCCTGAAGTTCAGGTAATAAGAAATTTAATCAACCTCCAAACATGGTTAATAAACTGATCCTTTGTACTTCAAGTGTGGTGATCAATGCTCATGAAATCAACTTTATAGATAGCAAAACTTTAGACACAAGATTGTGTCACTTTGAATCCACATATAAAATGCTCAAGAATGAAAATATTATCAGAATATTAAGACAATAACTCCTAAATACAAATATACAAATGTGCTGGGATATTGTAATATGTTAGTAGAGGAGAGCTGGGGAGGATGCATTACTACATTAACATTGAATTATAAACAATGCATCTTAAGTAAGACAAATTACATAGGCAGCTTCAAGTCTGTGAGCTGAGTGGATATTGGGGGATTTGATATAGACAAATCAGACATCATAAGTTGTTAGGCATATTTTGGGGAGCACTAGAAGAATACAGTATCTTAGATACAAAATGGAATGAGCTACAGTGAGCTCCTGTAGTCTCGAGAGGATCCAGGGGACACCAGGAACAAGGACCTCTGAGGTGAAGTGTTCACAGGGGAAGGGTGGGTGTGTTTCTTAGTATTGTCCTCATTGGCTTCCATGAAGATGATAGGTGTGGGTAGGGATTTCATTTTGAGTAATTTTTTTGTTTGTGACAGGGTCTTGTGTAGCCCATGATGGACTTGACCTTGCTGTGTTGCCAAGGACAACCTTGAACTTCAATATTCTTGGGTGCTGAATTTACAGTATACCATTATAACAGGATTGTGGGGGGCAACAAACTCAGAGCTTTGTGCACCAAAGGCCAGCACTGCTTTACCAGATGAACTACATTCCTAGCTCTTGAAAGAATTTTGAAATGCTCCTTTAACCCTATCATTGAAAAGAGTCTGCCAATCATTTCTTCTGCATCTTAGAAAGTTCTGAGAAATTGTGGGTGTCTCTGGAAGCATGAGCTAGTCACAAAGTCCACAATTATGAGTAGTAATTATTACCCTTAAAGGCAGCTGTACTCTTCTTCAGTAGAAAATGTCCTTAAGCTCACCTTTGGATTGATCTTGTGGAAGTCAGAGATGCCTAGGTTTGCTCTTTTACCTTTAAAGAGAAGTCTCAAGTAGGGAAAGCAGTTTCTATTTTAGTGAAGGCACTCAAAATAGGCAGCCATATAGGACAGCATGGAGCAGGGGTTATTGTAAGGGCTCCAGCTCTACCCTTCTTCACGTTTGATTTCTGTGGGCTGTGGCTATCATCCCTAAGGAATAATACTAATTCTGTATTTGTTTACTCAAGCTACACTGAAGCTGATTGGATGTTGGCAAAATATTTTGGGCACCTTGAAAAAGTGGTGTTGTGTGTTCAAAATATTACTAAATGTTCTGGTTGCCAAATGCTTCAGAGAAAGGTTCAGCTGACTTCCTTTGGTTTGCTGATTTAGAAACTTTTTCTTCAAAGTAGAAGTGATGATTCTTTTGCTTAAATGTAGCTCTGGGCACAGATACAAATTTCTAGCATATTTTTGGCTTCTAATACTCTACATCAGCCATTCAGCAATTTGGCATCCTTGTTGTTGATTTGTTTTTCCCCTAATGCAATATGTTATTTTTTAAGCAGTCTTCCTGCTAATAAAATACAGCTACCTTTAGGAGTGTTCCTACTACTGGAGCTTAAAAGGAGCTAGCTTCAATAATAGCTAAGTAGATGGGAAGGGAGGACTGATATTATGAATTTTGATATATCTAATTGTAAACAAGATAGAGAGCAAGCAAACAAGAGATTTTATGCCCTAACTCGGGGAATGTTATATACACTCTGCTTGTACCTACATTTAGTAGTGTGGTAAGTTTCTTCACTACATTGATGTATAATTTATTTGCTATTCTACACACTGTAGGGTACAGTGTCTTTTCTGTTTTTCTCACCATTTTTCCATTTCTTCGGTCCACAAACCATCTTCAGATATTAAGTACTTAATGATTTCATTTAGATAATGCTCTTGTCATTTTAGTTTCAAAATAAGGAAATTCAGAATCCTCTAATATCTGACTAGACTCAATCATTGTCAAACATTTGCTATATATTAAACTTACAATATTCTAAAGAAATAGAGTTCTATATTGATCATAAAATTTTTAACTACTGACAGTTGTAAAAATGTCATAAATACATCCCGAGGAGTGATTTTTTTCCTTCCTAGCAGCCATTAACTGTCATAATCTCCTTACGAATGGGTGGGACCTGGACATTACCTACCCCATCTCCACAGGGACTTTGGTTGGTTTGGTTTCTTGTAGGTCTTGCGATGGTGACTACATCTGCTGTGAGTGTATGAGTGAGATAGCCCTGTCCTGCCCATAAGACAACGGTTTACTCTTTCCCTTCTTCCAGCTCTGACACTCTTTCCATAGCCTTTTCTGAAACATGTCATTGATGGCTTTGATAAAGATGCTTCAGGTAGGGCTGAGCACCCATCTCTTATTCTCAGCACTCTGACTAGGGTGATTCGACAATATGGCCATTTAGCTAAGTAACAATAGCAAGCTATATGTGTTATTGGGGGTACTGAGAGATTTTGAGGGGGAAATGGGGGCAAATATATCATATTTCATTGTATACATGTATGAGGTTCTCAAAGAAAAATATAAATAAATATATGCAGAAAGAACCCCAGTACTGGTTAGATAAGTGTAACAGGGATAACACGGCATGAAAGATTTTTTAAATGCCCAGTACTAATGGATGAAAATATTTTCTCTCTTATTGTAGGGTACAGCAGCTTTGCTTATTTTGGTATAAAATAGCACATTTCAACACCATTCTTTGTCTGTGCACTTGCACAACTGTCCCAGACAGCTTCCTGGCTAAATTTCCCCTTCCAAAAGTTGAATAACCTTTCAAAATCCTACCCACCTACAGATGGACCCTCCTAGGTATTATGCAAAATGGTATTCCTGTTCTCTAGATATTCCCAGTTTAAAAATCCCAATTGTTCTCTAAAATTATGATTTTTAGGATCCCATTTAAGAAATATTGAAGGTTTGGATAGGAATGTGTTTCCACCTCATATCTCCAAAGTACACATTTAAAATGTATTCATAATTTACTGATATGCAGTGTTCTTTACTGCTTGTGGAAGATAAAATGTCTTGGATATCAGAGAAACTGATTAACTTATTCTGAAGAATCAGAATCTATGTATTTTAGAGGCCAATTTGATCAGTTATCAAAATAACTGCTTGCAGCCTTCAGACAAAAAATGCCATAAGGTAGGATGAAAGATGGTGACTGCTGGAGTTTAGAGGTGTGATAGATGCCACACTGTCTAGTGTAAGGTGAGAGTTCTGATCCTCAGAACGTCTTTCCAAAGAAGAGGTGTGAGCTTGGGAATCATTCTAGACAATATGGAGTGAGCAGAAGTGAGCTAGGTTTGCCGAGTGGCCACGAAGAAGGAGCTGCTTCAGACGGATGTACAGAGCCAAGGATGGCAGTACACAGTACACGGAAGTTTGGCAGAAGTGAAATCACCGTGGGCACTTTGCTAAGAAGGGCATCAGTTATGTGAAAGGGGAAGTGTCTATATTTAAATGCTGAAGGATCTTAGCATTGGTTACATGTAGGTCGATGTGTACCATCAAATACAACAATTTAATAATAGGAATTTTAAAATCAACATTAAGTATGGAATAACAGCTCTCTTTTCACCTTTGTAGTTCAACAAGTACCTAACACAACATGTTTTCCAGAATGTATCTCTGGTAGGTATCACACAGTTCTCAACTTTATTTGGGATAGTGCTTATTTTACTACAGTCTTTGTCAGGCTAGCATAATGGGACTAGTGATGATGCTGGTATACATTATACACCAGAGTTTCATCAGTCCTAAGTAGATATTAATTTCCATTCAGTTAGGAGCAGCATAATGACATCACTCTGACACTGGTATAGATTAGGAACAGTGTTGGTAAAATGTCCTAGAGCTCACCACCAGAGAGGCTAGGAAACAGTGAGTACCTTAAGAGAGACAGGCATGGTACCCCGGAGAAGGGGAAGGGGACAGAATCTCCTGAGCAGATTGGGAGCATGGGGGGAGGTGAGAGGGAGCTGGGAGAAAGAGATGGGGAGAAGAGGAGGAGAGAGGAGGAAATGGGGGAGCAAAAAGTTTGACTCTGGGGAAGAATAGAGGAGAGAAAAATGAGAGATGCCATAATAGAGGCAGCCATTAAAGGTTTGAGGAGAGATCTGGCAGTAGGAAGATTTCCAGAGATCTACAAGGATGACACCAGCTGTCAATCTAAGCAACAGTGGAGAGGCTGCCTTAAATGCTCTTCCTTGATAATGAAACTGGTGACCTTAATTGCCATCCTAGAGCCTTCTTCCAGTGACTGATGGAAGCAGAGGCAGACACCCATAGCTAAACATTGAACTGAACTCCTGGAACCCAGCTGCAGAGAGGGAGGAGTGATGGGCAAGGGGGTCAAGACCGGGCTGGTGAAGCCCACAGAAGCAACTGACCTGAACAAGGGGGAGCTCATGGACCCCAGACTGATGGTTGAGAGAACAGTATGGGACTGATCCAGACTCAGGAATGTAGATGTCAGTGAGGAGGCCTCAGTAATCTTTGGGGACTCTGACAGTGGATCAGTATTTATCCCTGGCATACAAATGGACTTTGGAAGCCCATTCCACATGGAGGGATATGCTCTTGGCCTGGACACATGGGGAAGGGTCTGGTCCCTACCCTGGATGATATGACAGACTTTGGGGAAATCTCCCATGGAATGCCTTATTCTTCCTGAGGGAAGATGGGATGGGGGACTGGTGAGGGGTGGGGGAGGAGAGGAAGGAGTGGGAGCTGGGATTGACATATGAAGTAGGCTTCTTTCTAATTTAAATGAAAATTTAATTTAAGAATAAAACACTGCATAATTTCTGTAAAACAAAGCAAAACAAAAACAGATGTCCTGGAGCTGACTTATCTAAAGGTGTTTCATGAGTCCATCATCTCATTAATTTATGCATTATTGTACAAATCAACTATTTATAGTATGTTCCAATACCTGTGATTATGCCCCAACTAAACCCTTTCCTAAATATTAATGAAGGATTTGTCATTTAATACTTCAAAATAATTATATATATATTTTTTATTTTTAAATTTAAATTAGAAACAAGGTTGCTTCACATGTCAATTCCAGGTCCCTCTCCGTTTCCCTCCTCTCCTCCCGTGCCCTCCCACCAACCCCCCAATATCCCCTCATTTCCCCAGGGAGTGTGAGGCCCTCCATGGGGGTGTCCATAGTCTGTCATTTCATCCAGGGCAGGGCCTAGACCCTCCCCTAAGAGTTCAGGGTGAGAGTGCATCTCTCATTGTTGGATGGGAGTCCAAAGTCCATTTGTATACCCAGGATAAATACTCAAAATAATTCTTGATAACTATAAAACGTAGACTTAATCCTTGGAGACCTTAATGTGCCAACCCTCAAGTAGTAGTGGTAAAGAGAGACAGAGGTTCTAGTGACTTACAGGAAATCTCAAGAAAGGATTGCTGGCAACTGATGCTAACTTAGTGAATTTCTGAGGGACTGTCTGGCTGCCTGCCAGCATTTATTTCTGACTCCCTAGAATGTAGCCTGAGCACAGAGTTTCACGTTTATTGAACTAAGCCAATATGAGAGAGATGTGAACTGGCTAACAAAATTGAAAATTCTTGCTCAGGAGGTCCTGTACACATGTTAAACACTATAAGCATTGTACACACACACACACACACACACACACACACAGATAGATAGATAGATAGATAGATAGATAGATGGTGAACTATTTTCTGACTAATGGATGAAGATATAGTAATTGGAACTGCCAGTAAACCTTTGCTTGTAGGCTCCAAATGACGCTGTAACAATAAGCGACACACAATTACTGAAAGTAAATCTAATTTATTTATTGTAGAAATTACTCACAAGATACCAAACAAGTAACCCAGATGAGCCAAGCAGTTTTCTGCTGCTGAACCGGAAGCCAAACTCCAGGAAAAGAGACCGAGACTTCCTGTGTGCTGTCTTTTATACCTTCCCCTGTAACGCCCCCTAGCCATGCCCAAAAGTGGGCCTGGCTAGTGACATAGTTCCGCCTACGTACGTATACGTCTTTACGTCCAGCCGTATACGTCTTTAGTCCTGCCTAAAGTGGGTGTGGTTAGCGGTGTGGTAAACTGCCCTTTTATTACCTCATCTGTATGCGCCTCTAATAAGTCACATGTTTAATGGCGGCATACAAACTTCCTCCTACATTTGCTACAAACTAACTTAGGTGCTTTGCTTTTAGAATTGATGAAATTTGTGTGTTAATAAGAATGTTACCTAATGAGAGACTGTTGAATTTTGATTCACTTACCATGTATACTGGCCTATCTACTTCTATCTATTTTCATTCATCCAACTTCCTGCACCCTCTCTTATCACTTGAAAATATCAGCCACAATTACAATAGTCATAGTTCTACATTTGGCAAGTGCATTCCTGTGACTTGTAGGAGGTGATGATCCTTCCACCATGGTGAATATTGCACTTTGGGAGAGATAAAAATAGCTAGAACTGGTCAGTTCTTAGGACCATGAATGCTCTATTGAAAATTGATTTTTGTGCACTCAATATAGTCTCATTACTGTTGCCCTCTCCCCAACTCTTTCCAGATACTTCACATCTTCCTACCCACCCAAATCCACACCTGTCCTTACTCTCTCTCATTGGAAAAAAACAGGTATCCAATAAGAACAAAAATAGAATAAAAGCAAAGCAGAATAGGACAAAACAAACAAAAAAAGAGTCAAGAAGAAGCATACAAGCATAGAGACATACACATTCACACACACAGAAGTTCCATACAAACATATATAAAACACCAGAATATGTAAGTAAAACTCCCATAAGGTTAAAAAATGTCCAGATGCAACATTATGAACAAAAATCCTTGAAGCATGCTATTGAGCTTGTTCTGTCTTGGCCATTTCTGGTGGGTCATGGGGTCTGACCTTCGGACTGGTTTAAATATCCATGAGACTGTTGGAGAAAACTAGTTTTCCTCTGCTAGCAGCTGTCAATTGGAGATTCCTTCTGGGTTAGGGATGGGGCTTCACAACTGGATAATGTTCAGAGAATGAGATGCCTTGGGGACACTGAGTCCTAAATGGGATGCCCCCATCAAATCCTACCCCCACATGGTTCAGGGAGCTCTATGGGGGGATGCAGAAAGATTATAAGAGACAATAGAGATGGAAGACATCAAGTACACAGGCCTTTTTTAGACACCACCTGACTGAAGCACGTGTGAACTCAGAGACTGTGGCAGCATCCACAAGGCCCGGACAGATCTCAGGCAGATGGGGTCCCAGTGCTGAAAGAAGTGGACACGGACTCCCATGAACATTCTTAACTCCTGAATGTCTGGGTGGTATCTGGTCTAGAAATTCGCATCATGGATGCTCCTTCTTGACTTGAACTTGCAGGGAAACAGGAGAGTGAGAACTCAGAAAAGTCTTCATTAACATGCCCGTGGGAGTGTGGGGGCCACAGGAACTGTGCATTGATTGGGTGTTTTTCAACTCAGAGGTGATTCACCGTCAGCATCTACATACCATGAGGACTAGAGATGAGAGGATGCAGAGGTCAGTGGTGAGTGAGTACCTTCAAGACATTTCTGTCCCCAAGCACTTCCATCTGGACCTTCAGTACAGAAGCCACACCTCCTGGAACCTGCTCAGTCTACCTGGTTTCAGAAGCTAAGCAGGGCTGGGTCTGTTGATATTTGGGTGAGAGAAATATATATCCTTTTCCCCAGAGAAGGGATGGGCTGGTTTTCATTCCTGCCCATTTCCATTGAATCTTGATTGCATTTTCAGTGGAAAGTCTCCTTGTGAGTGTGCTGGGCATCCTTTCCACCCACTCCCTGACAGCAAATATCAAACACACACAGAACCTCAGACACTATGGTAAACTGTCAGATGAGCTATTCATCCCACTTCTTGGATCATGTTTCTTGGCCTCATCCCCCACCTTCTCTAAATTATAGTTTTTATCAAGTTTAAGGTGATGCCAAGAGCTCACCTAGTTTTAAAAAGTGATTTCCAGGGTCCATTTTGTGTAAGTCGTCATTCTGCCATAGCTATTGTATCTGCTCCAGCCAAGGCAAGCACGGAAGGATGGGGGAATTCAATGGAATCTTGATCCTTTTCTCTCACAATAGGGACTCCCACTTGACTATCTTCTGTTTTGCATTTCTAATGTTGCAGAGAGGGCAAAATCAGCATGGTGTGAGTTGAAATGCTTGAAGAGAAAGTCCCCCATCCCCCAGGAAAGCGAATCTGATTCATCTTAAGTTCTCAGAATTTTTATACTAGTTTGTAAGGAATTACATGACAAAATAGTGGATACTTGGTACCCTAACAGTTAAACTTATCTGTCCATTGTTCTGAAGGCTAAAAGTTCAGGATTAAGGTGTTAGGAGGTTTGGTTTCCCGTGAGGCCCATCACTTTGGCTCCTGTATTGTTGTATGTCATATATGTGCACATGACTTAGAAGTTTTTCCTGTCTTTGTAAAGATTCCAATTAGTGGAGTAGGGAACCATTCCTATGACCTCATTTAAGCTTGATTATTTCTTTTGAAGTCTGTCTCCAAAAGCAGTCACATTTTAAGGTTCTGAGTATTAGGATTCCATGAATCTAGGGCAAGGGTACGAAGATGGGGCAAGGGATGACTATACAACTTGATAACATCTAGGTCCACACAATTTGCCTTGCTTACTGTTTACAGTGAACAGATGTGGGGAGACCATCTAGATAACTGTTTTCATGTATTGAAACTTTACTATGGTTGTGCTTTTCAGAAAGAAATACCACACACTTTCTATTTCTCCCAGCTAATAGGCCATAAGTAAGACCTCATTATTATTTTATAAACCAGAGACCACCTCCCTAAATATCATATCACTTAAAAACCTTGAAGGAAAAAGTACTTCATTTCACTTTTCACATGGAACTATCAGCCTATGAAGTGGGTCACCAAGAACTCATTTGTTATCATGGTGGTTTGAAAGAAAATGGCCCCCAAAGGGAGTGGTGCTATTAGGAGTTGTGGCTTTGTTGAAGTAGGTGTTGCCTTGTTAGAGGAAGTATGTCACTAAAGGGGTGAGCTTTGAGGTCTTTTTTGCTCAAGCTTTGCTCATTGTGATAGACAGTCCACTTCCTGTTGCCTTCTGATCAAGATGTAGCCAGGACCATGTTTTCCTGCCCACTACTGTGTTCCCTGATATGATGATAATGAATTAAACCTCTGAACTGTAAGCTGCTACCTCATTTAAATGTTTTTCTTTATACAAGTTGCTGTGGTCATGGTGTCTCTCTCCACAGAAATAGAAGCCCTAACTAAAACAGTTATTATTTCTGCACATGAGTGTAAACTAGAAAAATTGTTTGAACACTGACTGAACACACACACACACACACACACATACATACACACGCACACACACCAAACCAAAACAGAGTGAGTTGTGTGTCTTAGACAATTAAAAAACTTATTGTCATTACACACAACAGACATTATAAATTTAGGAAGATATATCTATTGCTAATGAAACTCCTAGATGCTAATAGTTGGCAGATGTATTTGTAACTCCAAACTAATTTTTTAACAACACCTGTTTTTTTCACAAATTTCTTCTAAATCTGGTAGAAGTGGCCTTCCTTGTCAGTAATAACTATGCACATTTATGCTTCAACAGTTTGTTTTAATTATAATCTGTTATTTCTCACAGTTGTTTACTTGTACTTCATATTGGTACTGTGTATTTTCCACCAAATATTTGATTGCTGGATACTCTTTAATAACACATTGAAACACTGAGCTGTGACGCCTGCTTATTGAGCATCTTTTCCTAGAATGACAGTAAGTGACAACTCATTATCTTAGCAGATGCAGAGGGCCTGTCTTTTGGATTCAGTTGGTGCAGTGTACACTGTGAACAAAATGATACTACATTTCTTCAAGCAGCTCCATGGATACAGTGCTTTTGGATTCAGGGTCGAAAAGTTTTCCATGTGAAAATGTATAATATTATGATTCAAGTAACATGCTCTAATTTTAACTCAGCTTTAGGATTTTCCATTCATGAAATATATAACCTGATTTTTAAAAATCAATGAATTTGATTATATCTTGGGAGGCCATTTTATTCTCACTAGAGTTGTCATAGTAACAAAGAAACCAGGTGCTTTCAGATTTCAGATTTTCGCTCTAGTTATTTCTTTTGTATGGTCCAGAGAGAAAATATTGTGATGGTTCTTGGCACAAATTTTATATTACATGAATATATAAGAACTTACATATATAACAGAGATGAGGGAGAGAGAGAGAGAGAGACAGAGAGAGAGAGAGAGAGACAAAGAGACAGAGAGACAGAGAGAGACTTTGATACTTTATATATAGTCCTGGTTAACCTGAAACTTGCTATGTAGAGCAGGCTGCCCTGGAATTTACAGTGATCCTCTTACCTCTGCCTCCCAGCTAATAGAATTAGAGAATGTGACAGCATACCCAGTTCAAAATTTTATTATCCTGGAGTAGTCTTGGATGACTCAGAATCTGCATGCTACTGACCTAGTGTGTTGGATTCAGGTTTACTTTATCATATTTCTATTCCTGTTCAGTGACTCTGACTTAATTTTCCATGAATGGTGGTTTATTAGGATTGTTTATTCAGCCTTGAAACATACAGAACTAATAATATAAAGTCCAAGTGATTAAATTTATTAAATGATTACACTAGACTTTTATATTAATACACAATTCTATGCAAAACTTAGCTTTGGTTAAACATCCCGCCCCTGCAATGACATGAACTGCTTGTTGTCTTAGCTTACATTGGTATAAGACATCCAAATCTGATTGTCAGTGGCTTGTCTGTCAGTTAGGTGATTGACAGCTTTCTCATACTGCATGCAAATTCCTGTGGTTCCTTTTCCTTGGCCCTTTACTAGATCCTTCTACACTTTCTTCCTTCTTTCTCCTGCTTCTCTCTCTCCTTCTTCGGTTTCTTCCTGTACTTCTCTCCTACTTTCCCTTCCTTCATCTTTATTTCAGGCACCTTTTCTCGAAAATTGTGATTCCATTACACTTAATTATCTGCTACTCCATCCTCTCCAGGACTCCATGCTGCTTCTACCTTTCTCAGTAGCTTTCCTCCACCGCCATTGCACCCCATCCTCTCCCACCACACTGACTGTAACATGACACTATCCTTGGGTCTTTATGACTAGAGGCCACCTGCTTCATAATGCTCCGCTCAAAGTAGAAAAAGTTTCTTTGAAACCTGATGGAAACATAAACATATACAATAGTATTATGAACATGCAGAGACTGAGAATAGAAACAAATGAACCCCATGAGAATTAGCAGAAACCATTAAGATTTTAGTCACTGTCAATATGGAAAGCATCCTGAGACATCAATATATTCATATATAGGTGCAAGGGAGTTCTGATGAGCACCTAGGCCATATGTACTTAAAATACAAAAAGAGTAAACATTTAAACAGGTTTGCCAAAGGCATATCAGAACACTGGGGGAAGAGCTAGGCATATATGAGTGTATATTGTTAATGTTTATATTGCTTGAGAAATCTACCATATTTTGAATTCTCCTTCTTCAGCTTAAAATTAAAATAAAATAAAATTAAATTATATTGATTCTATGGGAGTTTATTTCTTAGTAAGGCTCATTTGGAGTTGTAAGCTGTTATAATTTACAGGTATAGAAGAGAAGGATTTCAAGGGTGTTATGCATGTCTCTACTACCAACCCAAGGATCAATGAGAAGGATTTGTCTTGGTTCCTTAACTGAGAAATGGGTCACTAACAGCCAAGGAGCCTTCATGGGATAGACCTAGGCCCTCTGCATGTGTGTGACAGTTGTATAGCTTGGCCTGTTTGTGGGGGGGGTCCTACAAGTGGGATCAGGACTTGCTCCTTACTCTTGAGCTGGCTTTTGGGAGTTTATACCCAGTGCTGGGTTGCCTCATCCAGCCTTGATGTAGGAGGAGGAGCTTTGTCTTGCCTCAACTTGGTGTGCCATGCTCTGTTGATGCCATTGGAGGTCTGCTCCTTTCTGGAGAAAGTGTGGATGGAGAGGGGGTAGATGGGAGGTTGTAGAGAGGGAATGGGAGGAGAGGGAACAGGAGAAGAGGAGGGAGGGGAAACTGTGGTCAGTATGTAAAATAAATGAAAAATTTAATTAAGAAAAGAGAAACAGGTCACTATT